>NC_081291.1:78515420-79765420 GCF_030435805.1 Mustela lutreola | reverse complement strand
GCTCTAATTCTGTAAAAAATGCTGTTGGTTTTTTGATAGGGATTGCATTAAATCTGTAGCTGACATTAAGTGGTATGAACATTTTAACAATATTTGTTCATTCAGTTCATCCAGTCTGTAGTATGGAAGGTCTTTCCATTTGTTTCTGTCTTCAGTTTCTTTCATCTCAGTATTTTATAGTTTTCAGAGTACAAGTCTTTCACTGCCTTGCGTAAGGAAGGAAATTTTCTTATTTTTGGTACAGTTGTGAATGAGATTGTTTTCCTGATTTTTCTTTCTACGGCTTCATTATTAGTGTATAGAAATGCAACAGATTTCTGTATATTGATTTTGTGTCCTGTGACCTGTGTGAATTCAGATACCAGTTCCAGTAGGTTTTTGGTGGAGTATTTAGGATTTTTTACATACAGTATCCTGTCATCTGCAAAAAGTAAAAGTTTTACTTCTTCCTTACCAATTCTTCCATTCCTTTTTCTTGTCTGATTGCTGCGGGTAGGACTTCAATACTATGTTGAGTAAAAGTGGTGAGGAAAAAAGCTCTCAATTTTTCACTATTGAATAAGATAGTAGTGGTAGGTTTTTCATAGATGGCCTTTATAATATTAAGGTATGTTCTCTCTAACTCTACTTTGTTGAGGGTTTTTATTACGAATGGATATTGTACTTCATCAAGTGCTTTTTGCATCTGTTGAGGCAATCATACAGTTTTAATCCTTTCTCCTGTTGATATGATGTATCACATTCATTGACTTGAGAATATAGAACCACCCGTGCATCCTGTGAATAAATCCCACTTGATCGTGGTGAATGATTTTTAAAATGTATTGTTGGATTTGGTTTGCTAGTATTTTGTTAAGCATTTTTCTATCTATGTTCATAAGCAGTATTGCCCTGTAGTTCCCTTCTTTTTGTAATGTCTTTATCTGGTTTTGGTATCAGTGTAATTCTGGCCTCATAGAATTAATTTGGAAGGTTTCCCTCCTCTTGTATGTTTTTGAATAGTTTGAGAGGAATAGGTATTAACTCTTTAAATGTTTGGTAGAATTCGCCTGTCAAGCTAGACAGTCATGGATTTTTGTTTATTGGGATTTTGATTACTGTTTCAGTTTCACTGCTGGTAGTCAGTCTGTTGACATTTTCTATTTCTCCCTGGTTCAGGTTTGGTAGTTTACATGTTTCTAGGAATTTCTCTATTTCTTCTAGGTTGTCCAGTTTGTTGGCATATAATTTTTCATAATATTCTCATAAGTATTTGTATTCCTGTTTGTTATTTTTCTTCTTTCCATTTCTGATTTTGTTTGAGTCTTTTCTCTCTCTCTCTCTCTCTCTTTTTAATGAATCTGGGTAAAAGTTTATCAATTTTGTCAGTCTTTTCAAAGAACCAGTGACTGGGTTCATTGATCTGTTCTATTGTTTTTTAAGTTTCTATTTCATTTGTTTGTGCTTTAATCTTTATCATATCTTTCCTTCTACTGGTTTGGTTCCTTGAGTTTTAGGGTTAAGTTGTTTATTTGAGATTTTTCTTGCTTCTTGAGTAGGCCTGTATTGATATAAACTTCCCGCTTAGGACTGCTTTTGCTGCATCCTAAAGATTTTGAACAATTGTGTTGTCATTTTCATTTGTCTCCATGAATTTTTTTCATTTCTTCTTTGAGTTCTTGGTTGACCTGTTCATTGTTTAGTAACATGTTATTTAAGCTGCATGTATTTGTGCTCTTTCCAGACTTTTTTTTGGAAGTTTGTTTCTAGTTTTATAACATTGTGGTCAGAAAAGATGCATGATATGATTTCAGTCTTTTTGAATTTGTTGAGACTTGTTTTGTGGCCTAATATTTGATCTCTCCTGGAGCATGTTCCATGTGTACTTGAAAACAATATGTATTCTGATGTTTTAGGTTGGAATGTCCTGAGTATATCTGTTAGATCCATTTGGTCCAATGTATCATCCAAAGTCACTGTTTCCTTGATGATTTTCTGTTTGGTTGATCTGCCCATTGGTACAAGCTGGGTGTGAAAATCATTTGCTAATAAATTTACTGTTGATTACTTGCCTTATGTTTGTTATTAGCCTTTTTTAATGTATTTCTGTGCTGTGATGTTGGGTGCATGAATACTTACTTTACAGTTGTCATATCTTGTTGAATTGTCCCCTTTATGATTATATAGAGTCCTTTTTTTGTCTCGTGTCTCTTGTCTCCTCTTCAGTGTCTGTTTTGTCTGATAGAAGTATTGCTACCCTGGCTTCTTTTCCCATCTATTTGCATGATAAATGTTTCTCTGTCCCTTTGTGTTCAGCTGCAGGTTTCTTTAAGTCTGAAATGAGTCTTTTGCAGGCAGCATATTGATGGGTCCTGGGGTTTTTTGGTTGTTTTTTTTTTTTTTTTTTTTTTTTTTTTTTTTTTGGTTTTTTTAATCCATTCCATCACCCTCTGTTTTTGTATGGAGCCTTCAGCCCATTACATTCAAAATAATTATTGATAGGTAGATTACTTACTGCCATTTTTGTTTTATGGTTGCTTTTGTAGTTCTCTGTTCCTTTTTTCCCTTGCTCTTTTCTCTCATGATTATTTGGCTTTCTTTAGTGACATACTTGGCCTCCTTTATCTTTATTTTTTTGCTTATCTACTACTGGTTTTTAGATTTTTCATTTGTTTATAACCACTTCTGCATATATAGTCTATATTAAGTTGATGGTTGCTTAAGTTTGAATCCATTCTTTATGCCTTTCCCCTCCATGTTTAGGTGTATGTTTTTACACTTTACACCCTTTTATTTTGTCCCTTGAGTGATTTTGACATATAAACATACTTTTACTGCTTTTGTGCTGTCTGCTTTTCTTATTCCTGCTTATGGTCTTTCCTTTCCATGTAAAGAGTCCCTTTTAACATTTCTCATGGGTTAATGGTGATGAATTTCTTTAACTTTTGTCTGGGAAACTCTTTCTCTCTCCTTCTATTCTGAATGATATCCTTGCTGGATAGATAATTTTGGCTGCAGATTTTTTTTTCTTTTCAGCAGTTTGAATATATCATGTCACTTTTTTCTGGCCTGTAAAGTTCCTGCTGAAAAATCAGCTTGTAGCCTTATGAGGTTGCCCTTGTGTATAACTATTTTGTTTTCTCTTGGTGCTTTTAAAATTCTTTTTATCACTACTTCTTGCCATTTTAATTATTCTGTGTCTCGGTGTGGACTTCCTTGGGTTGATTTTGTTTGGAGCATTCTGTGCCTCCTTGATCTTGATTCCCCAGATTTGAGATGTTTTCAGCTATTATTTCTTCAAGTATTTATTTGCCTCCTTCTCTTTCTCTTACCCTTCTGGTAGCTCTATAAGGTGGATATTATTATGTTTGAGTTCCCTAAGTCTATTTTTATTCTGGGTTTTTTGTTTTTTTGTCTCTCGCCTACTCAGCTTGATTACATTGCATTGCTCTGTCTTCTGGGTCACTGATTTGTTCTTTTGCTTCTACTCCACTATTTATTCCATTTGGTGTATTTTTAATTTAATTTATTGAATTCTTCATCTATAAGTTTTCTTTTTTATGTTTTCTGTCTCTTTGTTAAGGGTCTCACTGTCCAATGAGTTTATCTTTATGATTTATTACTTTATTTTTTTAAGCTTTTATTTATTTGACAAGTAAAGAGAGAGAAAAAGAGTGCAGCAGGGGGAGTGACAGGCAGAGGGAGAGGGAGAAGTGGGTGTCCTGCTGAGCAGAGAGCCCATGTGAGACTTGATCCCAGGACCCTGGGATCATGACCTGAGCCAAAGGCAAACATTTAACTAACTGAGCCACCCAGGTGCCCTATGATTTGTTGCTTTATTATTTTTTTCAATCTTTTCAAAAGATATTTATTTATTTATTTATTTGACAGAGATACCGTGAGAGAGGGAACACAAGTTGGGGGGGAGTGGGAGAGGGAGAAGCAGACTTCTTGTGGAGCAGGGAACCTGTTGCAGGGCTTGATCCCAGGACCCTGGGATCATGACCCAAGCTGAAGGCGGACGCTTAACTACTGAGCCACCCAGGCACCCCAGATTTATTGCTTCAAGTTCTCTATCAGGCCTACTACTTTTCTCCATTTTGCTTAGGTATCTTGCTATGATTTTGTTCTGTTCTCTCATACAAGACATTTTCCTCTGTCCTCAGTTTGTCTAACTCCGTATCTGTTTTTGTGGTTTTTTTTTTTTAAGATTTTATTTATTTGATAGAGACAACGAGAGAGTGAACACAAGCAGGGGGAGTGGGAGAGTGAGAAGCAGCTTCCCTTTGAGTAGGGAGTCTGTTGTGGGGCTCGATGCCAGGACCCTGGGATCATGACCTGAGCCAAAGGCAGATGCCTAATGGCTGAGCCACCCAGATGCCCCTCCATATCCATTTTTGTGTGTCTGGAAAGTTAGCTACGTTTCCAGCTCTTAAAAGTAGTGACCTAATGAAGAAGAGGTCCTGGAGTACCCTGCAATCAGTGTCCTGTGTTGACCAGAACTTGACACTTCAGGGCTGTCTTCTGTGTGTGTTGCATTCATCCTGGTATCGTGGTTTGGCTTTTCTTCCTACCATCCAGCTCTTTCCAGTGGCTCTCTGCCTGTTGTGGGCAGTGTTTGCTTCCTGTGGTGTTGGTGGACCAGTCAGGGGCCACTTTAGGCTTGAGTTGCTTCAGTCTAGAGGTGGAGTAGCACCAAACTGCAGAACACTTTTCCCTGTGTTGTCCCCTGAGAAGCCTTTGTTGGTGGGTACAGCCTGCAGTCAGACTTCTGTCTGCCCCCATGCCACTGCCGGAGTTGCATTTGGGACTAGTGTGTGTGGTAATCTTCCCTTCTCTCCAGGACAGGAGTCACTTTAGAGTGGTGCTGTCCCTGTCACGGCTGCTTGTACACTACCAGGCTTGTGGTTATGCTTTGGAAGGGCTCTAGCAAAGAGTGTATTGGAGCAGGCAGCGCTGTAGAAGCTCACTGTCCTGGGTGGTGCAGTGTTAGCAGCATTTGCATGTGCGGGGATGGCAAACTCTTAGCAAGTTAGGTGGCAAGTGTTGGTGCCAGGCTGGTTCCCACAGGTAGCCGTGTGTGTATGCTAGGGCACAGGGGAGCAAAATGGTGCTTGCCAGCTCCTTTGTCCCTGGAGGAGTCCCCCAGTGATCCTTGTCCCTCCAGGACAAGCCCTGAGATGACTAAATTAACTTCTTTCTTTATGCCCCAGACATTTTTCATACACTGCCTCCATGCTGTATCTTCCAAGGCTGTTGGTTGTGCTGTCTCTAAGGATAGGGACTCAGTTTTCTCTTACCCTCCCAGCTCTCCCAGAACTTGAGCCAACTGATGCTTAGTGTTGCCAGTGTAAAGCTCTGCTGATTGTAAGAACTCATGAAATTTGACCCCTTTTGTGTTCAATGTCAAATGTTATGGGAATTTGTCTTTCCCATGTGGGCTCTCCAGTGTGAGAGTCATTTTCTCTTTCTTGTCTGCACACCTGACAGCCCTCCCCACTATGTTTCACCTATCTTACCCTCTTTGAGGTGGCCTCTTCTCTACTTTTCAAAGCTGGGTTTGTTACCAGTCTTGGGATCATTTTCTGGGTTATTTATATCGATGTGAATGTTACCTAGTTTTATTGTGGGACAAGGTGAGCTTAGAGTCCTCCTACTTTGCAGTCTTCCCCAGAAAATCTCCAAGAACTGTTTTAGAACCTACCCAATATTAATGTGCCATTGCCCTTTGGTTTTACATAAGTAGAAGTCATCTGTATCCCAAGTGTTACCTACTAAATGCTTTGTCAGAATCGCATCTTAATTCCCGTTTAAAATATGTTCTAACAAATGTAGATAACAAATCTGAGTATCCCTCTCAAGCTTTTTAATTTCTTTTTATATCAAATTTTTGCAAATATCTTCTCCCATTCAGTAGGTTGCCTTTTCATTCTGTTGATGGTTTCCTTTGCTGTGCAAAAGGTTTTTATTTTGATATAGTCCCAGTAACTTATTTTTGCTTTTGTTTCCCTTGCCTCAGGAGACTTATCTTTAAAAAAAAAAAAAAAAAAAAAAAAAAAGTGTTTCCAGGGCTGACATCAAAGAGATTACTGCTTAATGTTTTCTTCCAGGAGTTTTATGTAGTTTTATGGTTCAGGTCTCACATTTAGGTCTTTAATCAATTTTGAGTGAATTTTTGTTGTATTGTATAAGACAGTGTCCAGTTCCATTCTTTTGCATGTAGCTGTCTAGTTTTCCCAGCACCATTTGTTGAAGAGACTGTCTTCCCTATTGCATATTCTTAACGCTTTTGTTAAAGTTTAACTGCCCATATAAGTGTGGGTTTATTTCTTGTTTTTCTGTTCTGTTTAATTGATCTTTTTGTCTGTTTTTGTGCCAGTACCATACTGTTTTGATTATTACAGCTTTATCCTATATCTTGAAATCTGGGATTGTGATCTAGCTTTGTTCTTCTTTTTCAAGATTGCTTTGGCTGTTCAGGTTCTTTTGTGGTTCCAAATGTATTTTAGGAGTATTTGCTTTAGTTCTGTAAAAACTGCTGTTGGTATTTTGGTAGGAATTGTGTTGAATCTATAGGTCTCTTTGTGTAGGGTGGGCATTTTAACAATATTTGTTTTTCCAGTCCATGAACTTGGAATATCTTTCCATTTGTTTGTGTTGTCTTCACTTTCTTTCATCAGTGTTTTATAACTTTCAGGGTATAGGTCTTTTACCTCCTTGGTTAAGTTTATTCCACATAAGCTATTCCTTTTGATGCAATTTTAAGTGGAATTGTTTTAATTTCTCTTTCTGTTACATCATTATCAGTGGATAGAAACACAGCCAATTTCTGTGTATTTGTTTTGTATCTTGCAAGTTTACTGAATTCATTTATAACTTCTAATAGTTCTTAGGTAGAGTATTTAGGGTCTTCTGCATATGATACCATGCCATCTGCAAATAATAACAGTTTTATTTCTTCCTTACCAGTATAGATGCCTCTTACTTCTTTTTCTTGTCTAATAGCTACAGCTAGGACTTCCAGTACTGTGTTAAATAAAAGCAGTGAGAGTGGACATCCTAGTCTTGTCCCTGATTTTTAGGAAAAGCTCTCAGTTTTTTACCATTGAGTATGATATTAACTTTGGGTTTTTCATATATGACCTTTATTATGTTGAAGAATGTTCCCTTGGAACCTACTTTGCTCTTGCATTTTGTCAGATGCTTTTTCTGCGACTGTTGAGGTGATCAAATGGTTTTTAATCCCCTTGTCTTGTTAATGTAATGTATTACATTGATTGATTTGTGACTAATGAACCACTCTTGTATCCCTGGAATAAATCCCACTATTGTAATTTTTTAATGTATTGTTGAAATCAGTTTTCTTAGATTTTGTTGAGGATTTAGGCATCCGTGTTCATCGGAGACATTGGCCTATAGTCTTTTTTGTAGTGTCTTTACTGGCTTTATACCAGGGTGATACTGGTCTTGTACAATGACTTTAGAAGTTTTCTTTTCCTCTTCTATTTTATGGAATAGTTTGAAAAGAGCAGGTACCATGTTCTTGACATTTTAAAGAAAAAAGTTTTGAATGTTACCTCTAAATATGTTTTTTAAATTTGAAATAACTTTTTAAGCTCTCTGTTCTTACTGTTTATTGATATTCATTTGTATTTCCTTTAAGATCTACTTAAGTGCATGAAATTTTTTTTTCATAATCTTCAATGGTAATGCATTTAAATTATATGTAGGCATATAAGCTTTAAAATAACATTGAAAGACAAAGAATTTCTATGAATATCGTAGAATACCATTTTAGAAATTAGTTGGCTGTATTAGCGACATCATTATTATATGAATGTTTGTTAATGTGGTATGAAAGCAAGATCCTCATTAAAATCTTGTAGCTAAACAAGTGACAAAAACCTTACGAACAGCTTGAGGCTTTAGGCCAGTCGTGGTTATTCCAAGAGATTTGGACAAGTATGAAAATATACAGACTGTGCCTTTATTGTGGTCAGAATACAGGGATGCTATCTTGCATCAGTTCCCTACTGAGAATATTTTTATTCATAATAGGGAAAATGTATCTGGAAGTAAGATAATGTGTAACCATTCTGTTGTGAATCTGTCAAATGTAAAAGTATTGGGTTTATTAAATTTGGAAAGTGGACTTGATAATAGCCATCGTGTTGGTGTTTTTCAGGAAAGGAGGGTTTTGATCACCTAGCATATTTTCATTAGGCAAATTTGTGATGCTAATGATCTTTCTTCTAGGCACTATTTGAGCATGGACTGGTCTGCTATAGGTCTAGTAAGATGTGATGCAGAGCAATCAGCCCATGGCTCATCACCACTGTGGAATACAGCAGTTCCCTTACAGAAGCCCTTAGCCAGATTCAGTCACTTCCAGGTTAACTTTATATATACATACTCCCTTTGAGGATTTCCTAGGTCTTTTTAAGATTTTGTTTATTTATTTATTTGAGAGAGAGAGAGAGCATGAACACAAGTGGGGGGAGGGGCAGAGGAACAGAAGATGTAGACTCCCTCACTGAGCAGGAAGCCCAATATGGGGCTCCATCCTGGGACCTCAAGACCATGACCTTATCTGAAGGCAGACGCTCAACCGACTGAGCCATCCAGGCATCCCACAAACCAGGTCCCTTGGTCTTAGAATCTTACTTAGCATCATAACCATTGCTTGTCGAAAAGCAGATTTTAATATCCTTTAACTAGAGAAATTCACATGTAGGAATACTAGTGACATTCCAGAGTGAAAGTTAATGGACTTCTATAGCCATGTAGCCACCCCTCAGGATCTCCCCGATAATGAGCTGATTATATAAGTCTGTTATGCCTTTTTGAGTTGGAGGGAGTCCTTAGAGGGCACAAAGGAAATTCCTTGGTCTGATTTGGCTCAGGAGCTCAACTCGTGCACAGAATGGAACAGAATATTTGTAGTTGAAGTAGAAAAGGATAGCTGAGTGAGTTCAGGGGTCGGAGAGCAGTGGTGGGACTGCCAGGACTGGAGAACAAGCAGCTGAAGGAAGAGAATCCTACGTGTCTTTGACGTGGAGTGTTACTGCATGTCCCCCGCTTTCATGTGATCACACACATTAAACTGTTTGAATTAAAGTCATTGCCTGCATCTCTCGGCCTTGTTCCTGTTTTGCTGCTTCTCCGTCAGAGTATGCTGTGACATTTCAGGGAGACACAGATGTCTGTGCTGTGGGGCTCTTGTCTCAGCACAGCCCCTCTCCTGAGGTTTTTTTTTAATGCATTTAATAGATTCCAGTCATTTCCAGTTTGCTTAGGTTTAAAACTTTTGGTTAACATATTCTGTGTCATCAGGGAGACCCCTGAATTACCTGCTTGCTTTAAGATAATTATAAATTATATCCTCTAGTAACTAGAAGGGTAATAGTTCAAGAAAAGAGGGAAATCTTGATAATTTTGCATTAAAGGAATTATAAAAGATACTCAGAAGACACTGTGTTTTACCTATAGCTTCTATGCGAGGGTGATACTGAATTGAAGTCTGACATGGAAATGGTTCGTTACTTAGAGCAGACTGGAGATGGCAGAGCTGAAACTAGAGTAGCCAGTGGACAAGAGGAAGGGCCAGAATAGTCGGGAGCTGCAGCAAAGCACACTGTCCTGTGGGAAGAATAACAGAGGACCAAGTCTGACTTTCCAAAGCAGACTGGATTAGGGCGCCAGGCTTCTCTGAGTTGGGAGTGTTGAGAAGGCAGGATACCAAGGGATTAGTACAATTTAAAAGACAAACTACTAGAATGGAAATTTGACAGAAAGCTGTTTCCAGGGACATCTAAGAGTTGACCTGGGAATGGAGTGGGAACCCTATTATCAGAGAGGAAGGCCCTTTGGCAGGGTTGGCTTAAAGTGGGTGCCTTGATGCCTGACCTGCAGGTGACCTGCAGAGACTAGAGGCCAGAGGCCCATATCTGCAAACAACTCCCCTTTCACCCTTGCACTTATTTCTTGTAAAAGAGACCCCTCTTCTGTGTTAGGAATCGTCCTTATTCTCCACATCCCTTCTGTGTCTAGGAGGCCTCCTCAGAGGTCCTCTCCCCCACCCCCCCCAACCCCCGCCCTTTCAGAGTCATCCCTTATTTCTGCAAAGTTAATGGCGCTTATCCTGTTCTGCCTTTTATTTGTGTGCATGTCTTCTCTGGAGTGTGTACTATGTGCCAAGCATAATCTAAGTAATAGATGTTAAGTGGTGAGTATTTTAGAGCTGTTAAAAATTAGTAGGAGTGTCTACTAAGCCGGTTGAGTGTCCATCTGATTCTTGGTTTCAGTTCAGGTCATGATCTCAGTTCAGGGTCATGGGATTGAGCCCTGTGTTGGGCTCTGTACTCAGTACGGAATCTACTTGGGACTCTCCCCCCGCCCACGCTCTTTCTCTCTTTCTCTTTCTCTAAGGAATCTTTAAAAATTTTGATGTAACTGCAAGTCATTTTTTTTTCTTTCCAAACTTTTTCAGATTTTACCAAATGTTGCAAAGACTCTGGAATCCTTATGGTAGTAAAATGCCGGAAAGAAAATTCTGCATTGAAAGAATGCCTAACTGCTCAGTAAGTAGTCACCACATTGTTGGTGCTTCTCTATGTTTTTAATACATGTAGCAGGTAAGACTGTTATTTAACTCATTACATGTAATAGATTTTGTACTTCACCCCATCAGATCTTTGATATTGTTAGCTCAATCTGAGACTTCAGTTTGTTAAATATTAAGCAATTTATTTATTTATGAAAGGTATTATCAAGTTACATGGGTCAACATTATATCTGATTAAAAATATGAGGTCAAGCAAACAAAAATGCAGGATTTTTCATATGACAGCAAATTCCTTTTCATGAAGAGGTTGAACTGTAGAATATATTATAGAGGGGCTTATATTTGTCTCTTCTAATGAAAAGGTACTGAATTAGATGATTTGCCAGCCTTGTGATTTGGGGATTAATATAATTTTTAACTCCTGGGAAAGTTGTAATAAATCAAATGAAGGATAAAATGAAGGATACAAAGGTAAATTTAGATTTTTGAAGTTAATCAATTTTAAAATAATTCTTTTTTTTTTTTTTTTAAGATTTTATTTATTTATTTGACAGACAGAGATCACAAGTAGGCAGAGAGGCAGGCAGAGAGAGAGGAGGAAGCAGGCTCCCTGCTGAGCAGAGAGCCCGATGCGGGGCTCTATCTGAGGACCCTGGGATCATGACCTGAGCCAAAGGCAGAGACTTTAACCCACTGAGCCACCCAGATGCCCCTAAAATAATTCTTAAATATCATGTTCACTGACATGTAGTTGAATATTAAGGTAAAAATTTGCAAAATTCTTGGAATGCAAGTGCTTTCTTTTTTTCAAAGACTTTATTTTTTTTTTGAGAGAGAGCAGTACCAGGGTAACGGGCAGAGAGAGAGGGAAAGAATGTCAAGCTGACTCCATGCTGAGCTCAGAGCCCGATGTGGGCTTGATCTCACAACCCTGAGATCATGACCTGAGCCAAAACCAAGAGTCGGACACTCACCTGACTGAGCCACTCAGTCACCCCAGGTGCTTTCTGTTGTATCTCCCCACACATTTTATTGTCTACATTATTGATGATATTGCAGAATACTTTAGTATTGTTAACTGACAGTTGTGAGGTCTTTTTGGTTAACCCTTATTTCCTTCTATACTTCTCTAGCCCTTGAAACATAGGTCCGCTGTCACAGACCTAAGCATGAGGAGAGAACCGGGAACCCATTTTAAGGAATCAGTTAAGGTTTGATGCTTCCTTAGGGAATTATATAACAAGTGATTATCTGAATCAAATATTTTTGTTTTTGAGAACAACTAATGTACATATACATTTAAATTTACAAACTTATTTTAGAATTCTATAGTTAGAAGACTTGAGAAGTTAATCTGCACTAATCATTTCATAAGAGAGTAAGAGTTCCTTCTGTGACTTGTTTTTCTTCCATTCCTATTTCCTCCTGTTCCCAAGAGATGTGTAATGAATAAACGAACCTGTTAAACTTCTTTGTGACTGAATTTAAATTCTGTTGTATATTAAGGGATTTTACACCTCAGTTTTAGTCATCATAATAACTTGTTCTTAGTTTGCCATATTATCCATCCCTCTCAGATGGGCATTATTAGAGCAAAGGGGCAGGAGTGCCAGCTGGGGAGAGGGCAGCCAGGGCTTACCTTCTGGACCAGCCAGAGCTTAGCTAGCCATGCAGCCTCAGGCAAGTTCCTCACAGAAGATGGGAAAATTATTCCTCATGGAGTGATCGTGGGGGACTATACATAAACTCATTACAACAGTGCCTGGCACATAGGAGGTAGTGAGTAAAAGGTAGCTTTTTTAAAAAATTGTACTTGTTTTTGTTATCTGAATGTTAATCATTTAAATATCCTCCCATCTTTTACCCCCGGAAATAAGGAGAAAGAACTTCTAGTCTGTTCTGGGGGAAGGGGCTGGGAAGGGTTGGAGGAGGCTGCTTCTGTTTAGGAGAGAAACAGTAAATGAAACTGAAAGTAGATGGAGTTAAGGATTTTACTGCTTGACCTGAACTCTCAACAGTCTATATCTTCATTTTGGAATAAGAAAGTGCTCTGCTTTACTGTGAAATGAAGTTAACCACTGCCCTCTCATCTTTTCATAGTGACATCTTGAAATATGAATGCTTGTTCTCATTTATCTCTGTCTCATTTTCACTCATTCCTTAGTAAACAGCAGCCTTGCTTCTGCCCCCTTCCACTGGAACTGCGTGTGGCTCTTCAAGTTTCTGATAGGTTCCTGGTAGCCAAATGCAGTGAAGTGCTTTTCATTCCTTCCTTTTACTTGACCTCCAGAAATTCCTTAAAATTCCCTTCTATCTGGCATCCCTTACACTCTTTCCTATTCCTCCAACATCTCATTTCTTCTCAGCCTTTTCTTCCTTAACTGATTCCATAAAATGGGTTCCTGGTTCTCTCCTCATGCTTAGGTCTGTGACAGCTCAGTTTACACCCATGGATTCAGTTACTTCCTATAGGTCATGACATTTTTCTGCTCTCTTCAGGTCCCAAACTGAACTCCCCTCCTTTTCCTCCTCCTGCATCATGTGTCTAGAATTTAGACTCCTCTCTCTTAACTCTAAATGGTTATTTCCTATTGGTTTTATTACCTATATCTCCCCCACATCGATTTTGTCCTTTTCATCCCAACTTCTCCATTAGCTTAGGCCCTCATCATTCTTTTCTGGTTCATTGTGGTAGTTTACTTACTACGGGGCATCCTGCACTGAACTCTGCTGCCCCCTTTTGGGCTGTACAATGTGGCCTGACTCACCTACGACATAGAATTGATCTTTGAGTTTCTGTTAATAGTGTCCCATTGCCGCTAAGGTCAGGAACACGGCAGGGATGTCCATTATCACCACTGCTATTCAACATTGTACTAGAGGTCCTAGCCTCAGCAATCAGACAACAAAAGGAAATTAAAGGCATCCAAATCGGCAAGGAAGAAGTCAAATTATCACTCTTCGCAGATGATATGATACTATATGTGGAAAACCCAAAAGACTCCACTCCAAAACTGCTAGAACTTATACAGGAATTCAGTAAAGTGTCAGGATATAAAATCAATGCACAAAAATCAGTTGCATTTCTCTACACCAACAGCAAGACAGAAGAAAGAGAAATTAAGGAGTCAGTCCCATTTACAATTGCATCCAAAACCATAAGATATCTAGGAATAAACCTAACCAAAGAGACACAGAATCTATACTCAGAAAACTATAAAGTACTCATGAAAGAAATTGAGGAAGACACAAAGAAATGGAAAAATGTTCCATGCTCCTGGATTGGAAGAATAAACATTGTGAAAATGTCTATGCTACCTAAAGCAATCTACACATTTAATGCAATTCCTATCAAAGTACCATCCATCTTTTTCAAAGAAATGGAACAAATAATGCTAAAATTTATATGGAACCAGAAAAGACCTCAAATAGCCAAAGGGATATTGAAAAAGAAAGCCAACGTTGGTGGCATCACAATTCCGGATTTCAAGCTCTATTACAAAGCTGTCATCATCAAGACAGCATGGTACTGGCACAAAAACAGACATATAGATCAATGGAACAGAATAGAGAGCCCAGAAATAGACCCTCAAATCTATGGTCAACTAATCTTCGACAAAGCAGGAAAGAATGTCCAATGGAAAAAAGACAGCCTCTTCAATAAATGGTGCTGGGAAAATTGGACAGCCACATGCAGAAAAATGAAATTGGACCATTTCCTTACACCACACACAAAAATAGACTCAAAATGGATGAAGGACCTCAATGTGCGAAAGGAATCCATCAAAATCCTTGAGGAGAACACGGGCAGCAACCTCTTCGACCTCTGCCACAGCAACATCTTCCTAGGAACAACGCAAAAGGCAAGGGAAGCAAGGGAAAAAATGAACTACTGGGATTTCATCAAGATCAAAAGCTTTTGCACAGCAAAGGAAACAGTTAACAAAATCAAAACACAACTGACAGAATGGGAGAAGATATTTGCAAACGACATATCAGATAAAGGACTAGTGTCCAGAATCTATAAAGAACTTAGCAAACTCAACACCCAAAGAACAAATAATCCAATCAAGAAATGGGCAGAGGACATGAACAGACATTTCTGCAAAGAAGACATCCAGATGGCCAACACACACATGAAAAAGTGCTCCAGATCACTCGGCATCAGGGAAATACAAATCAAAACCACAATGAGATATCACCTCACACCAGTCAGAATGGCTAAAATCAACAAGTCAGGAAATGACAGATGCTGGCGAGGATGCGGAGAAAGGGGAACCCTCCTACACTGTTGGTGGGAATGCAAGCTGGTGCAACCTCTCTGGAAAACAGCATGGAGGTTCCTCAAAATGTTGAAAATAGAACTGCCCTATGACCCAGCAATTGCACTATTGGGTATTTACCCTAAAGATACAAATGTAGTGATCCAAAGGGGCACATGCACCCGAATGTTTATAGCAGCAATGTCTACAATAGCCAAACTATGGAAAGAACCTAGATGTCCATCAACAGATGAATGGATCAAGAAGATGTGGTATATATACACAATGGAATACTATGCAGCCATCAAAAGAAATGAAATCTTGCCATTTGCGACAACATGGATGGAACTAGAGCGTATCATGCTTAGCGAAATAAGTCAAGCAGAGAAAGACAACTATCATATGATCTCCCTGATATGAGGAAGTGGTGATGCAACATGGGGGCTTAAGTGGGTAGGAGAAGAATAAATGAAACAAGATGGGATAGGGAGGGAGACAAACCATAAGTGACTCTTAATCTCACAAAACAAACTGAGGGTTGCTGGGGGGAGGGGGTTGGGGAGAAGGGGGTGGGATTATGGACATTGGGGAGGGTATGTGCTTTGGTGAGTGCTGTGAAGTGTGTAAATCTGGTGATTCACAGACCTGTACCCCTGGGGATAAAAATATATGTTTATAAAAAATTAAAAAAAAAATAACCACTATAATAAGCATTCAAAACCTAAATAACATCTTAGGCATATAATTGGAGATGCAATTAGACCTGTCAGCTTACTATTGTTTGCAATTATAAAAGTAATGCTTTAAATAAAAGACAATAACCACTAAGCCTATTTCTAAAAAAAAAAAAAAAATAGTGTCCCATTGCCTTCAGGATAGATTTTGACTTCTGGATATGGCATACAGTGGCCTTCATGATGTGGCTCCTGCCCTGTCTAGCTTTATTCCAGGCCCTTTGTCTTATATGCATAATCTGCTGTAATGGTAGTTATTTGCAGTTCTTCATTGTTTTTCCTCATCTTTGTTCCTTTCCAGTGTGCCTTCAGTCTGGACTTCTCTTGTCCGTTAAAGTGCAACTCCTGCACTTGTTGCCACCTCTCCTTTCCCCACTTCTCTCCCAGGTTCCCATGGTGCACTGGGCCATACCTCTGGCACAGCATTTTGCATCTTTCCTTGTGGTGCAGCCTTTCCTTCCTGTTCCAGAACGCCATGCGCTCCCTGAGGATAGGCGCTGTGCTTCTCATCACTCTATCCTGCCATTCAAAAACAAACCACTAGGTCATCCCCCTTGCCCTCTTAAGTAAGCAGGTTGATAGCCTAATGTTTACAGTAAGTTTATGACCATTTCTTAAAATCTACTTTTAAAGATTGTACCTGGTGAAATGTCTGAATATTATTAAACCAAGCTTATATTAAAAACACTCGTGTGGGCGCCTGGGTGGCTCAGTGGGTTAAGCCGCTGCCTTTGGCTCAGGTCCTGGGATCAAGTCCCGCATTGGGCTCTCTGCTCAGCAGGGAGCCTGCTTCCTCATCTCTCTCTCTCTCTGCCTGCCTCTCTGCCTACTTGTGATCTCTCTCTCTCTCTCTGTCAAATAAATAAATAATCTTAAAAATAAATAAAAATTAAAAAAAATAAAAAACATTCGTGAAGTTTCACTTTTTTAAACGAGATTTTCATTTCCTTCTTGTAGTTATAATGATCCAGCCTTTTATGAAGAATGCAAAATGGAATACCTGAAGGAAAGGGAAGAATTCAGAAAAACTGGAATTCCTACCAAGAAAAGGCTACAGAAGCTTCCCACAAGCATGTAGGCAAGTGTTCAGATACTTAGAAGCTCTGATACTCACGGAAATCATTATCACCTAAAATAATGGACTTAAGGAAGTGTTTGCTTTATTCTAAATTATGGAAATACTAATTTTATCTGAAATAAAGTTTGTTTTTTTTTTTTTAATTTTAAAGTCAGGTGTGTCAAATGTGGTAGGAGTAGTAAATAGTGAAATGGGATATGGTCTGCCTGGTCATCATGGATTTTTTGGTAAATTTCCCACAACTACAGTTCTGTAACAGAGATACTGAGATTTAGGGTTCTATATAGACCTTATATTCCTTTTGTCCAGTGTATAGGCTAATGGGTAATCATAGGGATCAGAAGTAACCAAAGTAGGGATGGACAGCCATCAGAGGTATTAATAAGGCAGTATAGTAGAATAGTGATGAACCAGACTCCTTCTTGGTTTTGTTACTTATTAGGTATGTAACCATGGAAATAATTTTTAGTTATTGTGAGGATTATTGCAAGTAAGTAGAGTGTTTAGGACAGTGCCTCAGATGTGGTAAATGCTCTTTAATGGTTGTTGGAAGTAGTAAAGGATTATTTGGAAACATACAAAGAAATAGATGAATTAATTTTACTTATATGTTTGATGGAAAGTTTCCTAAAATGAATTATGTTCCTTGACCTGTTCATTTGGTTACTGAAAATATTTTAATGATTTCAGGAGCTAATGTAAAAAATTGTCCGAGTACAATAATTTGGTTCCAGTTTTTTATATCAAAACTTGCTTTTCTTTTCTTCCATGAGCTGTTAACTCTCCACTATAGCCACGGCAACCAGTTTCTATGTATTTCTCATTAAAATCACAAATAGAAATTACTACATACTAGGACAAGATTAAATCTTGACCCCTATCCCATAAAATAGATCTGAGCTTATTCTTTTTTTAAAGGACTTAGTTTAAAGCAGATAGGATGCTAAGGAACTAGTGTGATGCTCAAGTTCCATACTTTACTCAAGTGAACCACTCAAAGAACTATTTTACTCTTACTTGAAAACCAAAGAAACCACATTTTCCCAGCCCACAGATCAAAAGAAAGATTACTAGAGCAGACAAAAGCAAAGCAAATGTAGAAACCTAGAGACCACATACCATAGGCATCATCCAGCCTATATTCTTCTGTTGGCTTTTCAGTACCTATTACATTTCTTAGCGCACAGGACCTTACTTTTAATGGTGTAAATGAAGATAAGGCAGTAAATTTAAAAAGCTAGTGAAATATATAATCTGTGGCTAATTTATAATTTGGATGACAATCAGAGGAGCTAAATTTATGTGGAAAATTTATTTTCTGTAGATGTCACTTTCTCCACAGGTACTGGAATAGTAGTATGTATGTTCATTCCTCTGCCAGAAACTAAACCATTTATCACAGCTTTCAGGATATCCTGCCTAGCCACCACACTGTCTACTCTAAAACAGCTGCCTCAGTTGTTGTCTTGCTTGCTTATTCATACCTCTGGCTGAAGCTATTTCTGTGAAGAAATAGTGCACAGATTTTCTGCCCCTAAAGATCCGCCTTGTTCATGTAGCCTCTCTGGATCAGATCATTATGGTTTTTCCATGATTAGGTCTCAGGTCTTTAAGTTTGAATTTTCCCCTACTTACTTGGTTTCTAATGTTTCCCATAGGTGTGTCCCTGCTCTGCTTAGGAATAGGTTCCATTTGGGCAGAATCTCCATTTCCTTTTAAAGATGATGCAGATTTTATTTTCACTGATAGGAGACCAAGAGGAAGGAGTGAGTGGCTTTTTGTTGTTACCTGTTTTCTCTTCATTCTGTTATATAAATGTAAACTGGGTTATAAAAAGCTAAAGATTAAAGATATTTCCAAGGGAAGCCCTTTGGAGCAAATTTCAAGCAGTATGAAAGAAATCAACATAGAATTTTCCATGTCGGGGGCACCTGACTGGCTCAGTTGGTTAAGCATCTGCCTCTTGGATTTCAGCTCAGGTCATGATCTCAGGGTCCTGGGATCCAGCCCCTGGTTGGGCTTGGTGCTCAGTGGGGAGTTTGCTTGAGATTTTCTCTCTCCTCCCTACCCCCCCTCAGGTAAATCTTTAAATTTTTTTTTTCCATCTCAAATAGATTATCAAATGATGGGCCATTCCCATTTCTCTTTGAATCTTATGTACAACGGAGATGATCATAAAGCATACATTTTTAAATTTGTGGCTGGTTAAAAATTTTTGGTTAATCTTTATCAGAGTCCTACACATCATTTATTTAGCACTTTACACTGTAAAGAACATACAACCACTGATTTTTAGCATACCTGTTGGATAGCCACCCTCTTGTTCATATGGAAGAACATTTTTTCCGCTAAGAACTGGTTTAACAAGACAAATGCCTGTTACATGAATCAAATGAACAACTAACATTTAAATAGTACCTGACCTTGGAATATAAAGGCAAGGACAGTATTTCACATTCGCTTCAATTTCAAACAAAAATAATTTATTTTAATTAAACAATTTCTTGGCATTGTTCAAAACATTAATCAAGCCATTATCTCATACTACTCCTTTACAAAGAAAAGTTTCCAACCTTGGTTTAAAAAAAGACAAACCAGTAAGCTACCTTAGAGATTAGATAGAATATATAGTCTATGCAGCCACATGAGAAATAGTTTCTGCTGCTTTGTTATTACACAGGTAGTTGCTTCCTTTAGCTAAAGCCTGGAGTCTTGTATTTGTTTTATGCATATTGGGTTTTGTTCTATTACTTGGCAGGAGATTGTACTCCCTGGAGTCAGCTGTGTTCATTGGTCAGAATAAATTCCAGCATCTGACACCAATTCCATTAATCACAGACAAGCCTGAATAAGTGAGTAAGATAATAGAAAGACAGAGAAATATCTGGTGAACGGTGAACATTGTTTATGTATGTATGCTATTCAGTTAATATAGAAGAGATCTGAGATACTCTTTTGAGTTCAAGATATTTGAAACTGTCTATCAAAAAGGATAAAGGCTTCCTACATGAAACACTTTATCTCAGGGAAAAGATGTATAAGCCAACTAATATATTATATTACTAATATGTTAATATCACCATCCTGTAAGAATTTAGATAGATTTGTGTGAAGCCATCCTTGTTATATGCTTGTTTATAAATGATAGACCACTAAGAATCAAAAAGTCTGGGGACATTTCATGATTGTACTAGATCAATACAGCACAGAATTTGGTTTACAGAATTACAATTCCTAATTTGGTTAATGAAAAATCACTATCTTAATGAGTACAATGTTACATTTCAAATAAACTAGCAATTTATAAGTTGCTCTACATAACCATCAGGTACAGACCCTGATGAAAATGACTTTATCCAGTTACATACTTAGATTTTCATTATGGACCACTGATGGCACAGATTTAGACTAAAACCTTTGTGGTACTCTTTCTGCTTCTCATTGAATACTATAGAATTATAATAGTTCACACACATTTTCACTTTTCAGTTAGGATTTGAGGAATGTATAGGACAAGGTTGGCTTTGATGATCAGGTTATTTCAAGTTTTAACACTGTGATTAAAAAAAGTCTTAAACTTTGAAAACATAATAGCATACGGAGATGGAATAACCTGTAAGAGATGCTATTATTTAACTATAACACTTTTTGTCTTTATTCAGTAGGTCAACAGAAACATAACTTACTCATTTTGCCATTTGCTCTTTTTTGCAACTTAAAGCAACTTCTAATTTGTCTCATATTAATGGCTTCTTATTTTTACGAATGGATATTTAGGCATTTCACATGCTTTATAAAACCATGTCCAAGAAATTTTAATTCCATTCTTTATGTGAGGCTGTTATTTACAATTACTATCAAAGGTAAAATTGTCTCTTTAAAACGCCTTAAGCTTATTTATTAGTAAGTAGCATATGTCTGATTCTTAGCCAGAACGTGAAGCTGGACGGTGCTCTTTCACATTGGAAAATCAACTACATAATGTGGAACAGTATGTGCAAACGTATATACCGAAGAACTTTGCAAAGTTTAATCAAAATCTGCTTTCAGTTTGTTAAATAATTTCTTGAGAGTGCCACTGAGGGAGATACAATAACCTCATGACCAAATCATGAATCTCTTCAGAATTAATTCTTAAAAAGACAGTTTTGATTATGTTGATCCAAGTAATGCAGTGGTGGCAGGTTGGGTAAAGGCAAAGTTTTATTTTTAGTTTCCCCAAATGCTGTCTCACTTGATTTAGGAGGGCTTGGGAATACCCAAGAATTATCTTCCAGAGAATTTCTGCCATAAGAGCTGTGTTCCTGAAAGTTAGGACCATCATGAAGAACGGATCGCTCATTATCTGTCCATGATTGGAGAATTGCTTTCTCTGATAAAACCTTTATATCTCCTGGTAAAGGGGAAGATGTGGTATGGCAAACACTTTTGCCGTTCGGTGAGAGGGGGGAATGTCTTTTGTATGTTGCAGTAAAATTCGCCAAGTGCAGTTTTGTGCTGTCTTTCCCAAGGTCTTCCATGCATCCTACTGGGGCACAGGCTAAAAAGAAAGCACAGGCTAAATGTCAGTTGTCAAGGCATTTGTGATCATAAAACACATAACACTTCATTAATTTGGTTAAATGTAGAACGGGAAATAAAATTAACATTTCTAAGTTCGCGTGACCACTGGGGCACTGTGACTTGAAGACTGATGAAAAGTGATCTGAGTTCTAATTCTGGATCACTATTTACTGGCATTGTGACTTTTAGATAGGTTAAGTCATTTACATCCACGTGTTACTTATTTCCAAAATGGACATAGTTATCTTGTCCTGCCTATATCACAGAATAATTAATGAAGATGAAGAATTCCATAGAAGTTAGAAGCCAATAAAGTTAAAATACAGAAAGGATCCCCTTCTTGGCTTATAGTGTGGCTAGAAAATGTTTGCAGACTACATGTCAGTGGAAACTAAGCTGTTCTAAAGTAATGTTTTATTAAATATAATATCCTTTGCTTATTCAAATCTTTTTTCCATAGGTGCTTCAAAAGTAAATTTTTTCAGAAATAATTACATTGTGAATTGATCCAAAGGTTTTTATGGATAAAAGTTTTAATACATAATAATCTGTTTCTTAAATAAACATATATTTCTGCTGTGGTTACAGTAATAGGTCAAGGAAAAAAATGTTAAGTATGCACATAATGGCTTAGAAAACAAACTGCTTTAAAGCTGTTATTTAGTAATAGCCAACATAATGGTAGTATGAGTTTATGAGCTTCTCTGCCCCTTCCAATTTAACCAACTGTGGCAGAATGCTAGGAATTAGAACAAAGACTTGAATCTATAATTTTATAAAAAACTGAACCACATTATAAGCTCATTGCCTTTTCTTCTTGGGAAGAGGGATAGAAGAAGTAGAAGTTAAAGGTGCTCAACTTCTGGACAAGAGTGATCTGTAGATTAGAAAAAAAGTAGATTTAGTCTGTCTCTACTCCCCAAAGCACTGAGTGCCGCAGTTAGGAGTGGTGGCCTTGAGCCCGCCACTGTTGTTGTATGCTAGAAAATTTATGGTTCAATATACCAAAAGGCATCCTTCATCAGAAGGTACATACAAATGAGTTATTATTAAATATGGAAAGAAAATTCCTCCTATATTGTTCTTTGGAAATTATTACATTAAAAAAAGAGCCTCACTGAAAACTCCCTACAAGATTATTCTGTGTTCCTTTTAAAAGGAGGAACTTCCCCATCGACATACCTTGGCCTCATATGTAACCCTGGCCACTGGAAAACTCAAGGGCAAAATGAACCATAAATTAAGTTGGAGCCTGCTAGAGCACTGTATTAGTTTTCCTGATTCATAAATAACTCTCACGAAACTGAAAGGAGTTTTGACTTTAGTTTTCCTTTTTCCCTACTAGTAAACACTCCTGAGGAGATTTATAAAACAAAATTCTCTTGTGCCCTCTTTAGCAGCAATACGAGGTGCATATAATTTTAAATTAGGTGGTAGTGAATATAAAGTCACATCTCATTCCTTTAAAATAAACTTAGGGCATTCAAATTTACAACTTTTCAAAAATATACTTATTATGTAATAAAAAGTGCAAATGCACTGATTGAGGTATAAAAATAGCTTTGGCAAAACAGTACTATATTAGCCCAAAACTCAGAAAGTGTAGTCAGCCAAGCAGTTACATATGAAAAGCAAATCAATGAAAATTTTCATTTCATTGAAAGAGATAAGGGGATAACACCTGGTCTCCATTCTAAATAATCTATCCTTTATGGAAAGAAAAATTGTTTACCAAATGAACCCAATAAATGCATCAAAGTAATTTTCTTCAAAAACAATTTAAAGAGCTAGGTCTTTGATATATTCTGTAACGCTGGAATAAAAAATAGCTTTCGGTGTCTTGGTGTCTTTTTTTTCTTTTAAATATAAGGAGGAGTTGTGGTAAAAGGTCAACTAGAGCAAACTTAACACCTCAGGCTTATACACATAAGCTCAACACTTGGCTGAGAAAAAAAGCCACAAGGGGAAAAGAATACAGTACGAAGAAAAAACACATCAGCAACACCTTTATGTGTGAAGTTGACCAGTATGAGAATGAAGCCAAAGCAGAGAATAGGTAGGCTGTGAACATACTGTATATATACTTTGACTTATCAAAATCATCTGATGAGATTTTGATAAGAAACGATAGCCAGCTGCTCTTCTAATAGGGTTTCCAGCAAACATTAACTTGCCTTTCTTGATTGTAGTTGGGGTTTTCAGTTTTCTTAGTAGTTCAGCTTGTACTTGAGTCACCAAATGTAAATTAGACATTTCTCTCTTCAGTTCCCAGTATGCATTTTGCATATTATCACTGAAATAGATTTTTTTTAAAAAGTTACTGGTTATATAACTTTCTTTATGGAAAGAAAGGACTGACTTTAATATAGAAATGAGCATTATCTGCATTTCTGCTCCAGTTTTGAGATAAACAAAACTTCCTCATTAAGTAACAAATATGGACATTAGAATAAGTAAAAAGATCTTATTCACAATTCTGGCCATTAACTGAACTATATTAAACAGAAGGTTATTACAAAAAATAGTATTACAATCAAATTTCTTAGTAATTATAGCCTATAATGTGCCGTGCTGTGACACTACTTCAAGGGGTATGGTCTTCATTTACAAATCGGATCAAAAATAAAGTGACGTTTATTCATGTATAGAGTTTTAATTTGTATTTAACTCTTACTTGGTTTTGACATTGTGAATTGAAATATATCAACTACTGAATGTATACCCAGATCCACATTAAAATTTAGGCTTCATGCATTTCATTCTTTTATGTTTGACTGGGCTGTCTCATATGGTTGGTCTAAACCAATGTGACATGACAGCACAAGACAAGAAGAGCCAGATGATTTCCTGGTAAGAGAAAAGAAGCTAGAGAGAGGATTATATGAAACAAATTTAAAACTTCATAAATGCCTCTCATTTTCATAATTAAAAGTATTTTGCCTCAATTATCTGAGAAGTTATAAATTATTTTACACCTAATTTGTAAAGTCTCATTCTTCCATTAGACATGGATATTCATGATTTTTTTTGGTTTTTAATTGCCAACTAAATAAACAGATCTTCAATATATATTCCTACTTTGCTATACAAGGATATGTAAAATGTTAAATATAAAAACAATTGATCTCATAGCATTCAAATGACCATTACTGCCTCTTAAAGATAGTGGTGTAAATTTAATAAGTAGAACAAGTTAGAAAATATATCAATTTTTATCTAGCTATAAACAAAAACCTTTAAATAAACCAAGGTATAATACTCTTGATACCTAAATCTAAGATTCTGTTTGAATTACAGTGCAACAGAGCTACTCAAAAATCATTGTTCTGGGGCGCCTCGGTGGCTCAGTGTGTTAAAGCCTCTGCCTTAGACTCAGGTCATGATCCCAGGGTCCTGGGATCAAGCCCCACATCGGGGGCTCTGCTCAGTGGTGAGCTTGCTTCCCCCTCTCTCAGCCTGTCTCTCTAACTACTTGTGATCTCTGTCAAATAAATAAAATCTTAAAAAAAAAAAAAAACATTGTTTTGAATGTAAGGTTATATGTTTTTTGTCAAGGTATTTCTATCACACTAAAACTACAATTCTTTCACTAGAAGCAGAATAAACTTAATACTGCTTTTGGGAAAAATCTACACGTTTTAGTCTATTGAAAATGTCATTTGTCAAACAGGAGTCTATTAAAAATCACAGGGCTTTCTGCAGGTTTTTGATAAGTGTTAAATACTTAACAAAAATTAGTTAACCACCCCCATTTCACCAGTAAACATCTGAGATGTACGTTACAATGAATGTTTCACATAGGAACTCATCTTAAGTGTGAAGAGTGGTTTGTTCCTTGTTGCAACTGTGGGTATTCAATACGCTTTCCAAAGAGTTACTCACATTGCATACACATATACAGCACTTAAACTTGCTAATTCATGCAGACTGTGATGATATGAATAGTAGTTTAAATATACTGTTTAGTTATTGGCATGAGATGACAAATCAGTACCTAACTTTGAGAAAACAAAAGCAAATATCCAAGACCATGTTTGGGTCCTAGAATATCAAACACATTTAATCATTCAAAATAGCTAAGCATGTAAAGTAAAAGAAACAATCAGAAGTGTTAAAGCAGTATCTGATACACATTTTCCAATTCAATTTAATGAAGACTGCTTATAAATTAGGTTAAACCAAAAACTAGGTCACCAAGTTCAACATACATCTAAGTCTTTTTCTTTTGCCCTTAATGTCACCTGAATTAAAAACTACAGCTAATGATATGATACTCTATGTGGAAAACCCAAAAGACTCCACTCCAAAACTGCTAGAACTTATACAGGAATTCAGTAAAGTGTCAGGATATAAAATCAATGCACAGAAATCAGTTGCATTTCTCTACACCAACAGCAAGACAGAAGAAAGAGATATTAAGGAGTCAATCCCATTTACAATTGCATCCAAAACCATAAGATACCTAGGAATAAACCTAACCAAAGAGACACAGAATCTATACTCAGAAAACTATAAAGTACTCATGAAAGAAATTGAGGAAGACACAAAGAAATGGAAAAATGTTCCATGCTCCTGGATTGGAAGAATAAATATTGTGAAAATGTCTATGCTACCTAAAGCAATCTACACATTTAATGCAATTCCTATCAAAGTACCATCCATCTTTTTCAAAGAAATGGAACAAATAATTCTAAAATTTATATGGAACCAGAAAAGACCTCGAATAGCCAAAGGGATATTGAAAAAGAAAGCCAACGTTGGTGGCATCACAATTCCGGACTTCAAGCTCTATTACAAAGCTGTCATCATCAAGACAGCATGGTACTGGCACAAAAACAGACACATAGATCAATGGAACAGAATAGAGAGCCCAGAAATAGACCCTCAACTCTATGGTCAACTAATCTTCGACAAAGCAGGAAAGAATGTCCAATGGAAAAAAGACAGCCTTTTCAATAAATGGTGCTGGGAAAATTGGACAGCCACATGCAGAAAAATGAAATTGGACCATTTCCTTACACCACACACAAAAATAGACTCAAAATGGATGAAGGACCTCAATGTACGAAAGGAGTCCATCAAAATCCTTGAGGAGAACACGGGCAGCAACCTCTTCGACCTCTGCCGCAGCAACATCTTCCTAGGAACAACGCAAAAGGCAAGGGAAGCAAGGGAAAAAATGAACTACTGGGATTTCATCAAGATCAAAAGCTTTTGCACAGCAAAGGAAACAGTTAACAAAATCAAAAGACAACTGACAGAATGGGAGAAGATATTTGCAAACGACATATCAGATAAAGGACTAGTGTCCAGAATCTATAAAGAACTTAGCAAACTCAACACCCAAAGAACAAATAATCCAATCAAGAAATGGGCAGAAGACATGAACAGACATTTCTGCAAAGAAGACATCCAGATGGCCAACAGACACATGAAAAAGTGCTCCATATCACTCGGCATCAGGGAAATACAAATCAAAACCACAATGAGATATCACCTCACACCAGTCAGAATGGCTAAAATCAACAAGTCAGGAAATGACAGATGCTGGCGAGGATGCGGAGAAAGGGGAACCCTCCTACACTGTTGGTGGGAATGCAAGCTGGTGCAGCCACTCTGGAAAACAGCATGGAGGTTCCTCAAAATGTTGAAAATAGAACTGCCCTATGACCCAGCAATTGCACTATTGGGTATTTACCCTAAAGATACAAATGTAGTGATCCAAAGGGACACATGCACCCGAATGTTTATAGCAGCAATGTCCACAATAGCCAAACTATGGAAAGAACCTAGATGTCCATCAACAGATGAATGGATCAAGAAGATGTGGTATATATACACAATGGAATACTATGCAGCCATCAAAAGAAATGAAATCTTGCCATTTGCAACAACATGGATGGAACTAGAGCGTATCATGCTTAGCGAAATAAGTCAAGCAGAGAAAGACAACTATCATATGATCTCCCTGATATGAGGAAGTGGTGATGCAACAGGGAGGCTTAAGTGGGTAGAAGAATAAATGAAACAAGATGGGATTGGGAGGGAGACAAACCATAAGTGACTCTTAATCTCACAAAACAAACTGAGGGTTGCCGGGGGGAGGGGGTTGGGGAGAAGGGGGTGGGATTATGGACATTGGGGAGGGTATGTGATTTGGTGAGTGCTGTGAAGTGTGTAAACCTGGTGATTCACAGACCTGGGGATAAAAATATATGTATATAAAAAATATATGTTTATAAAAAATAAAAAATTAAAAAAAAAAAAAAAAAAAAAAAGATCAAAATAAAAAAAAAAAAATAAAAAAAAAAAAAAAACTACAGCTAAAAACCAAACCAAACCAAACCAACAAATTACTAAGTATAAGCTCTCCCCCTTGTGGATAATAAAGTAATAACAGTCTCTTTACACTAGAAAGTGCTACAGTCTTCAGAGTACTTTCACAAAATTAATTTATTTGAACAAAGTATTTAAATCATTACCTTAAGTGAGATTGGAAAAGGCAAATTACCCACAAATCTTTAGCGGGGTTCCAACTAACCTTCACTTATCTAGGTATTTTTGAGATTGTATAGGCTGGCTCTGTCCCCCTCCCCAACCAACCAGGAGTGTGAATTTAGCTAAGTTTTGCTTTAAATGACACAGGTGCAAATGTGTGTAAGAAATTATAAAACTACTTGAGCACTGATCTGCAACACTAAAAAGCACCCCAAATGAGAACCCCACAAAAATGCCTAACGTAGTAAATGCTCAACCATGTTCTTGCACCAACTTGACAAGCTGGGTATAACCAGTTTCCCTGTGAGGAAACAGGTTCAAGAGATTACTCCATATTCTAACATGTTGCTGATCAAAGCCATCTTTTAATTATCCAGTCTAAGGACTGCCTGCTGCCCTGCTGGGGGTAACATTTTTCATATCATTATTACCATCTTCATCACACATTTACCAAGCACCTCCAATATGCTGGCTGCCAACACAACCTTTTTAACCACAAATTTCAATCCTCTAAATTTTAAATGTAAAGTACCTCCTCCTTGAGATGTGAATAAGCAGGTTTCATGTCCTGCTTATGAAGTCAAATTGTGTAAAAGCCCAGTTTTTTTTTTTTTTAAAGATTTTATTTATTTATTTGACAGAGAGAAATCACAAGTACACTGAGAGGCAGGCAGAGAGAGAGAGAAGGAAGCAGGCTCCCTGCTGAGCAGAGAGCCCGATGTGGGACTCGATCCCAGGACCCTGAAATCATGACCTGAGCCGAAGGCAGCGGCTTAACCCACTGAGCCACCCAGGCGCCCCAAGCCCAGTTTTCTTAATTGAAACTATTCAACTCTTCAATACTGAAATTAGTATTCCTTGTCTAAGAAAAATCCAATTTTTTACTTCACCTATTTGTGTTTTTCTTTAGCTTCTGAAAATTTATTACAATTACATTCCCCAGAAATCCTAAAATCAAAGTATGAGATAACTTACCCAACAGCTAAAGATTTAGAAGTGTGTATTTTGACAACTGTGATTCCCCCAAATCAAGTATCTTTTAGAAATTTTTTAATGTGAGGCACAGCAACGAATCATTTTACACTGCAACCCAAAGAGTAAGTTATGAGAAACCATACTTAACCCCCCTCACTATGTGTAGTACACACTGATATGTTCTTCTATTTTATTCAGTATTTGTTTAAAATACTTCTCTCAACACACCAAGTTTCATGACCACTCAGGGAGCACAGCACCATTTGAAAAACACTAGCCTAATCCTTATTTCCTAAAGATATATATTTTTTAAAAATTTACCATATAAGTTTACTCCATACCTACATATGTTTAAGCACTGAGCACAACAACCTATAAAGCTAAAACCAAACAGAACATGAGCAAGACACAGGCCAAATTCCTGGTTGGGCTGCTGTTAAATGATATTCTACACAGTAAGTACCAGATAAAAGGCCTCCAGTAACTAAAGGTTCACTCTATATGAGGGAACAATACCTCATTCACCTGACATCATATGGAGGACATATGAAAAAAAAAGTTTCCCCAAAAAGGGTGTTTTACAAATAAATAAAATATAATCCTTAAAAATACATAAACTCGTACTTAAAGGTTTTGTGGAAACATTCCTATTAACCTTTCTGCTAATGTAGTAAACTTTGAACTGTTCCACTTAAAAGTGATGAAGTAACTTAAAAATATTAACACAGGACTATAAACTGGGCATAGGTAAAAACGGTAAGGTGAAGGAAAAACAAGATAAAATGCAGCTAGGAATGAGACTAACATTAAAATGCATGATAACAAAGTTTACCAAGGGGTAAGCTACAAATTTGGTTATTAGTTTTCTAGTTACTAACCAGAAAAGGGAAACCTAATCAGTTTTGCAATCCACATTGTTTACATAAAATAAATGCAAACCAACTTGTATAAAACCGTAAGTACACTTTGAGCACTAGCAAACCATCAGGACATGCTTTAATTATGCAATTCTTTTAGCAGACACATAGCTCTTGGAGTGAAGAACTTAGGGCAAATCTTTCTAAAAATTGTTTCTCTCAGCTGATACTCTGAGATACTACCAAGCTTTAGAGAATTCATAACTGTACTTTTGAAGCCACAATTATATAGCCTGGCAGCCTCAAAAACTAGACTCATCTCCTTGTGTATTTATCCCCTTAAATCCTGGTGTGGAGATTCCTTACTGTCTTGTTCATTATATGTCTTAAAAAACATTTGCAAGGAGGTTGCGGTGGGGGGAGGAGGGGCAGCTTTTTGAGTTATTCTCAGGTGATGTGATCCAAATTATATAAAATTTCCCATGAATGGAAGAAGTCTCATTCTGTATCACAGACCTCTAATATAAAATATACATAGCTCTTTCATTTGACATACTGTGATTCTAACATATTTCTTTGTTCCCTGCTTCTTACCAAAAATGGTTTGAAGAGGCTTATAAGCTGATAAATACAACAAAATGAGGGGGGAGGCTCAGAAGAAATTAAGAAAACTTGAAGAAATAAGGGGCACCTGGGTGGCTCAACTGATAAGCATCCAACTCTTGGTTTCAGCTCAGGTCATGATCTCATGCTGGTGAGATGGAACCCCTGTGCTGGAATCAAGGCTCTGTGGGGAGTCTACTTCCCCTCTCCCTCTGCCTCTCCCTGCTCACACAAAACTCCTTTCTTTCTAAAATAAATTAATGTATCATAAAGACAACTTTAAGAAATAATTTACATGGACACTGACCTTGCTGTAAAGTTAGATGAAACTTGAAGGCATCAACGGAAGAACTGTTCAAATGGCAAAGTTTAGTAGTTGCAAGAAAGAGGTTATGACCCACAAGGCCTAAATATGATCTTCCTTTATAGAAAAAGTTTGCCTACCCCCTGGATCTAAAAGATTGGCTGCAATCCTCAAATTGTTTGCCCTAGTTGATCATTTCTCTCAATTGGGTTTTCAAAAGAAATATAGGAGCCATTTCACATTATTTACTTTAGATCTGTAAACCTTGGAAGCCAAATGATCCAACAATGAAGTCAACTCACTATTTTTCATTGGATTAAAGTATCCATATATAGAAGGGATGTAAAATAAGATAATGTGAAACATAGTACATGTTAAATAAAAATTATATATATTTAAGGGAATAAAGGTTAAAATAAAACATGAATTCTTACAGCTACTTTTGTTTTTATCCCAAGAGAACAGTTCTCTTGTGATTCATGTTATACCAAAGACTAAGGTGGTCCAAGTTTGCCTTAAGGACAGGGTGGTATTACTGTATATGGAAATGTATAATTCTTCATGCAAAATCAGGATTTAATACAGAATACTTTCTATACAGCTAGCTCCTTAAAGCCCTATCTAAAATATCGCATGTTCAAAAATTTTGTTTAAGGCTTCACAGTATGTACCTTTCTACTATTTTGGTTCAAACCAACTGCTAAAGAGCAGTTAAATGTTTTATAAATCCACTGTGATCAGAGATTATATGCAGTACCCAAATGGTATCCATTCACTTTTAAGGTTAAATCCTAACAGAAATCTAGATAAGCTATAGAAAGTGGCCTACAGAGGAGAGTATGTTATTTCTGAATGTTGAAAAATATTCATACCTTGAAATGCTCAGTCTTTGGAGATCACTGTTCTTCAGATTGTCTTCCTGAGATGGATCCTTTCATTTGTTTAAAAAAAAAAAAAAAGTTAAAAAGTTCTAATTGTTAAGAAGTATAGATCTGTTTCCCAACTAGTACCTTGTGATGGAACATATACAGGGGCCATCACTATAAAATACTGGGATGGGGCACCTGGGTGGCTCAGTGGGTTAAGCCTCTGGCCTTCAGCTCAGGTCATGATCTCAGGGTCCTGGGATCAAGCCCCGCATGGGGCTCTCTGCTCAGCAGGGAGCCTGCTTCCCGCCCGTCCGGTCCCGTCCCTGCCTGCCTCTCTGCCTACTTGTGATCTCTTTGTCAAATAAATAAATAAAATGTTTAAAAAATAATAATAAATAAAAATAAAATATTGGGAAACACTGTTCAAGTTAAACAGGTTCTTACAAGCTAAGAATTCTCAGAACTTTGGTATACATAAGAGCACATTGTGAATCACTAACTGGGCTATTATTAGGTATCTCGGACTTTTTTATTTTTATTTTTATTTTTTTTAAGATTTTTACTTATTTGTCAGAGAGAGAGAATAAGCAGGGGGAGCAGCAGGCAGAGGAGAAACAGACTCCCTGCTGAGCAAGGAGCCCAACTTGGATGGTGACCTGAGCCAAAGGCAGATGCTTAGCCAACTGAGCCACTCAGGTGTCCCGGTACCTTAGACTTTACACCAACTCCATTTTATAGATCCAGTGCTTTCTAAACTTCTTTGGCCCCAGTGTCTTTTTTTTCCCCAAAGGATCAACTTTTCTGAATATAAATGACTGGAATATTGGGGGAAAGTTTAAAAGGGACTCTGAAAAACAATCTGAGGGGTTTGAAGTGGCAAGGGGTGGGAGGTTAGGGGAACCAGGTGGTGGGTATTAGAGAGGGCACGGATTGCATGGAGCACTGGGTATGGTGCAAAAACAATGAATACTGTTATGCTGAAAATAAATAAAGTTTAAAAATAAATAAAATAAAAAATTTAAAATTAAAAGAAAAAAGGGCCATAGTGGAACAGACACTGGAAACTTGATCTCATTAATACAAAACAGTAATCTACTGAGTAAAAAAAAAACATAAACCAAAAAACTTCTCATTATTATGTCCATGTAATGCTATTTTCACACTTTAAAAGATGTTATAAAATGTTTCACAGAAAATACCACCTCAAAAGTATTTGTAAATATGGCTATAGTAGATATAAGATTAATAAGATGAACATAAATTTTTCTCCTTGACTTCCTTTCTGATTCCATATCAAGAGGACTCTGATCAGCAATACCTTTGAACAAAATTTAAAAGTATACACCTCACAACATCCAGATTTTCCATCACTTGGAACTTCTGGTAAGTTTATATTAAGCATTCCATTCTCCCTTTTCCTGGTTAATTTTTTTATCTTAGTTATGAGCATTTTTAAATTTTAAATCCCCCCTCTCCCTGCCGAAGAAATTCCTATGAAAGTAAGAAGTCTTAAATTTTTTTAAAAACAATTCCTCTTATATTAAATTCTTGTTTCTTAGTCTTTCCAGATGCCATTTCAGCAGTAAGTGAAAAATTTCTAAAGTTTCTTCTACCTTCAAATGTCTGTTTTTATGGATTTATGATAGGTAAATTATACTAAAAGCAAATTTATCCCCTAGCACCATCTAGTGGAAAAGAGTAACTAATAAGAACTGAACTATAACCCACACCCACTTAACAAGACTGCATTTCTGGATTACCATAAGTTTTTTTTTGAAATACACTGATTTACTGAATACATTATATACTAAGTGTACATAGTTTTTTGAACTACACTGATTTACTGAATACACTATATACTAAGCATTGTGCTAAAAGTGTTACATGTTATCTAACCTTTATGGAAAAAAACAGATTTTTAAGTCTACTTTACAGAAAACAGGTTAAGAAGATATTCCTAATGTTACATAGTTAATAAGCAACGCCGTAATTATAAGACAAAATATTTTACAATTCCATGGTACTTTTTCCTACTCTGTAATGAAATATCCATTATGTAAAAAGCTATCATCATCCTTTCAAGGAAAATCTGTTTACTGACAATTATAATTCAGAGCTTCAAGGTATAGATCTTTTGTTGGAATCACATCTTAAAAAAGAGAAAAATAGCATCTAGGGGTGCCTGGGTGGCTCAGTCAGTTAAGCCTTTGCCTTCAGCTCAGGTCTCCTGGGACTGAGCCCCACCCTGGGCTCCCTGTTCAGCGGGTAGTCTGCTTCTCTCTCTGCTCTCCCCATCTCATACTCTCTCTCAAATAAATAAAATCCTTAAAGGTCTTTTTTTGAAAAAGAAAAAGAAGAAGAAAAATATGGCAGAGTAGGAGGATCCTATGCCCACCTCGTTCCACAGATACAACCAGATAACATCCACATCAGTGTAAATAACCCAGAGAACTGGCAAAACAAACTATTCACAGCAAAAAGTAAAGAGGAGGCCATATTGAAGAGGCAGGAATTGCAAGCAGGAGCTAAACACATCTACCCACAGGACTATCTGCAGGAGGGAGGGACACCATTGGCACCAGGAAGGGAGAAAAGCAGACCCTCACACCAAGAACCCTAGGTATGGGGACCACACACAGGGAAAATGAATCCCCATAATATTTGGCTTTGAAAATACAGAGGGGCCTAGTTACCCCACTTCCCACGATCAGTGAGGCTTAACACTTGGGACTTCACAAATTGGTGGGCTCAGCTCTGGGAGAAAAGGGAGGATGAGAGGAAACAGAATCCTGGCCCTTAAAAAGACAGCATAATCAGCCCCAAGAAGACAAAGCAAAGAAACAGCACTTGGAAAAATGCCTCCAGTATATGGAAGAGAGCACGTACTAGAGGAGCAGGGATCCTGAGGAGACTTCCCCAAGAACAAAAGGGCTGGTGGGTGCCATTTCCCTCCCTGGGCCACCACCCTATTTACATGGACACGTGCGGGAACCAGTGCAGCACACTTTCCACATAGGTTGCTAACAGCATGCCTTACATGCTTCTGCAGATCTGCCCTCTCTAACCTAACCAGCCTCCACAGTTTGGGGCAGCAGCAGGTACCCTCCCACAGCAAACCAGGCTGCAATTCCCCCGGCCCCAACTCTTCTGTAGACTCACTCCCACCAGCAATAAAGCAGTTTTCAAAAGCAGCTCCAGCTCCCCTCTCACAGTAGACCTCATCAAACCATGCTAACACCATATGCCCTGCCCCTACATTCTCCTGTGCACCTGCCCCTTCCAATATGCACCCACTCACAACAAAGAAAGCCACTGCAGACAAATGGACTGAAGGCAAAAGCAGCTCAACCTGAATGGTAGGGTTAACACAACACACACAGAAGACACCCCTGAAACATGAGGTTCCAGTGAACAGGGGACATTGTACTGCAAAGTACAGGACCTCTTCCATTTCACTATTTCAAGAGTGGAGACATAGCAGACTTTCCTAATACAGAGAGACAAAATTAAGAGAGGATTGTATCCCAAAAGGAAGAAGGATAAGCAAAGAGAGCTAAACAAAACAAAGTAATATGCCTAATGTAGAATTTAAAATAATGGTCATAAAGATACTCACTGAAGTTGAGAAGAGGGGAGGACCTCAGTGAAACCCTCAAAAAAGTGATAGAAATGATAAAAAATAGTAACTCACAGTAACTGAAATTAGAAATGCACTAGATAAAAAAGTGTACTAGAGAAATAAAAAAGTAGACTAGAGAAAGCAGAGAAAACAATGAGTGATCTGAAGGACAGAGTAATGGAAAACAAATCAAACTGAACAGAAAAATGAAAAAAAAAAGAGTTTTAGGAAACTCAGTGATACCATCAAATGTCCACAGCAAATCATAAAATGGCAAAAAGTAGTGATAAAGATAAATTTTAAAAGCAGTAAGAGAAAATATTTATAAGAAATACATAGGACTGTAAGAGAACATTATGAAATATAATATGCCAACAAACTAGGAAACCTAGAAGAAATGGAGAAATTCCTACGAACATATAATCTCCTAAAATTGAATGAGGAAGAAATAGAGAATTTGAACAGACTAATCACCAGCAATGAAATTGAATAAATAATCAAAAAATTCCCATGGAACAGAAGTCCAGGACCAGATGGCTTCACAGGGAAACAATACCAAACATTTAAAGAAGAATTAATACCTATTCCTCTCAAACTATTCCAAAACTTAGAAAGGAAAGCTTCCAAATTTATTCTATAAGGCCAGCATTAGCCTGATACCAAAACCACATAAAGATACCACATAAAAAGGGAACTATAGGCTAATATTGCTGAAGAACATGGCTGCAAAAATTCTCAATAAAATACTAGCAAACCAAATCCAACAATACATTAAAAAAAAAATCATTCACCAAGATCAAGTAGATATTGCTGGGATACAAAAGTGGTTCCATATTCCCAAATCAATCAACATGATACATCATATGAACAAGAGAAAAGATGCAAAAGATTCAGAAAAAGTATTTGACAATATCCATTCATGATAAAAACCCTCAATAAAGTAGGTAAAGAAGGTACATGCCACAACATTATATACAGCACACAGGAAAAACTCACAGCTACCATCATACTCAAGAGGAAAAAATGGAGAGCATTTCCCCTAAGGTCCCAAACAAGAAAAGGATGTTCACTCTCACCACTTTTATTCAACACAATACTGGAAATGGCAGCCACAGCAATCAGACAAAAAGAAAAAAAAAAAAAAAAGGCATTCAAATTGGTAAGGAAGAAGCAAAACTATCATACGTGCAGATGACAGGATACTCTATGTAGAAAACCTGAAAAGACTCTACCCAAAATCTACTAAAACTGAGAAATGAATTCAGCAAGATTGCAGGACTCAAACTCAATTATACAGAAATCTGTTGCATTTCTATACACTAATAATGAAGTAGCAGGAAGAAGTTAGGGAAACAATCCCATTTAGAACTACATCAAAAATAATAAAATACCTAGGAATAAACTTAACCAAGTAAGTGAAATACCTGTACTCTGAAAACTATCAAACACTGATGGAAAAAACTGAAGATGACATAGACAAATGGAAAGATAGTCCACGCTCACGGATTGGTAGAACAAACTGTTAAAATGTTCATACTACTCAAAGCCATCTACAGATTTAATGCAATCCTATCAAAATACCGAGAGTACTTTTCACAGAACTAAACAAATTATACTAAAATTTGTGTGGAACCACAAAAGACTCTTAATACCCAAAGCAATCTTGAGAAAGAACAACAAAGCTAGAGATACCACAACCCAGATTTCAAGACATACCACAAAGCTGCAGTAATCAAAACAGCACGGTACTGACACAAAACAGGCACTGAATAGAGCACAGTGAAATAAACCCGTGCCTATGCGGTCAATTAATCTATGACAAAGGAGGCAAGAATATGCAATGAGGAAAAGACAATCTCTTCAACAAATGGTATTGGGAAAATTGGACAGGTATATGCAAAAGAATGAAACTGCACCACTTTCTTATACCATACACAAAAAGTAATCTCAAAATGGATTAAAGACCTAAATGTAAGACTTGAAACCATAAGACTAGAAGACAACATAGGCAGTAATCTCTTTGTCATTGGCCTTAGCAACATTTTTCTAGATATGTCTCCTCAGGAAAGGGAAACAAAAGCAAACTGCTGGGACTACATCAACATAAAAATCTTCTGCACAGCAAAGGAAACAACAAAACTCAAAGATACCTACTGAATGGGAGAAGATAGTGGCAAATGACGTATCTGGTAAAGGGTTAGAATTCTAAACATATAAAGAACTTAACACAAGTCAACACCTAAAAAATAATCTAATTAAAAATGGGCAGAGGAGATACGAGGAATTTGAGAGGCAAAGCAGGGTGTTGTGGGGAGTAGGGAAGGAAATAATGAAACAAGATGGGATCGGGTGCAAGACAAACACTAAGAGACTCTCAGTCTCACAGAACAAACTGCAGGTTGTTGGGGGTTGAGGGGGTAGGGAGAGGGTGGTGGGTTATGGACATTGGGCAGGGTATGTGCTATGGTAAGTGTTGTGAAATGTGTAAGCCTGATGATTCACAGACCTGTAGCCCTGGGGCAAATAGTACATTATATGTTAATAAAAATGATTTTTTAAGAAATGGGCAAAAGACCCGAATAGACATCTGTCCAAAGAAGACATACACATGGCCAACAGACACATTAAAAGATGCTCAGCATCACTCATCATCAGGGAAATGCAAATCAAAAATACAGTGAGATATCATCTGACACCGGTCAGAATGGCTAACATCAAAAAATGAAACAAGATGGGATTGGGAGGGAGACAAACCACAAGTGACTTTTAATCTCACAAAACAAACTGAAGGTTGCTGGGGGTAGGGGAGTTGGGAAAAGGGGGGTGGGGTTATGGACATTGGGGAGGGTATGTGCTTTGGTAAGTGAAGTGTGTAAACCTGGCGATTCACAGACCTGTACCCCTGGGGATAAAAATATATGTTTATAAAAAATTAAAAAAAAAAATACAAGAGACTAGTGTTGACAAGGATGAGAAGAAAAGGAACCCTCATGCATGTTGGTGAGAATGCAAACTGGTATAATCCACTTTGAAAATAGTTTGGAAGTTCCTCAAAAAGTTAAAAATAGAATAACCATGAGTCTGTATACATACATACAGACAAACATACAGACACAGGACTAATACTCAGCAATAAAAAAAATGGAATCTTGCCTTTTGCAACAAGGTGGATGAATCTAGAGAGTATAATGCAAATAAGCAAAGTAAGCCAGTCAGAGAAAGACCAATATCATGCTTTCACTCATATGCAGAATTTAAAAAACAAATGAACAAAGAAAAAGAGACAAACCTAAAAACAGACTCTTAACTATTAATAATAAATAGATGGCTATCAAAGGGGAGGTAGGGGGAATGGGTAAAATATGTGAAGGACATTAAGAGTACACTTATGATGAGCAGTTAGAATTGTTAACTATAGGGGCGCCTGGGTGGCTCAGTGGGTTAAGCCGCTGCCTTCGGCTCAGGTCATGATCCCAGAGTCCTGGGATCGAGTCCCGCATTGGGCTCTCTGCTGAGCGGAGAGCCTGCTTTCCTCTCTCTCTCTCTCTCTCTCTCTGCCTGCTTCTCTGCCTACTTGTGATCTCTGTCTGTCAAATAAATAAATAAAATCTTAAAAAAAAAAAAAAAAAAGAATTGTTAACTATATTGTACATGTGAAACTAATATAACACTGGATGTTAATTAGATTGGAATTTTTTTTTAATTAAAATTAAGAAACACATATATAAACAAGCAAGCAAGCATAAATGCCAGCCAGCCAGCTAGCTAGCTTCTCAGGGGCTAAGGCATCTAAGATTGTGGGATAGGATGCTGGAAGCATTTGAAGAAATTTTCTGTAATCACAGGTTCAAAGGGAGGCAGAAATTAACCTCATATGTTAAGCAGGAAAAAAAGTATTTTGCCCTACTAGAAACTGACAGTAATCGCTGTAGTGTTTCCCCTTTATCAATTCTCATTGGCCATTTCAGAAGAATTCATTTGGCCGAGGCCAGGGTAGAATGCTACATTATTCTTAATGCGTGGCTCATCCGTAAGGGTAGTCACCTTCAATAAAGACAACATCATAAATAAAGAACTGTCAGTTCCATTTAAGGACAATTGGGATTCAGGGGCAGTGTCCTGGTAGGCAGTCAAACAATATGGGGGAAGTAGTGTCTTCATCAGTTATTGGCATCCCAAGAGGAACCTGGGGTAGAATGGGGTTAGAATGCTATGATGGGCAAAAAATGGTTAAGCTGAAAAACAATTCTCACTGGTTAACTTATTTAAAATACTTCAGTGTATATAATGACTGACTCTAGACTACTGAACTTTGCTTGTAACAACTATTTTTAAAACTCTGCATTTGGTACATTGCTCTTATACTCCTCTTTTTTTCTACCATTTCTTTTCTCTTCAGCACTATCTGTCATAACATCTAAAAACTTGTGTTCAACTTTGTTGGAACCCAGTGTAAAGTATTAGTAAACAGACTTGGTGAGGACCTGAGAGGCAACTTATGGAGGACTTCTGGCTAACCATACTTTAGCAGCTCAGCAGGGTTTTTTGTTTTTACTTTTCCACCCAATTCTTAAAATCTCAGCTATTTGCTGAAAATTGAAGTTGCCCCAAAAGTACTGAGACTTTTGTGAATTAGTAGACTCTTAAGAGTTTTTTCTTTTCAAGAGTTCTAAAAACTAAGTTGTCTCTTGTGGGGTCTATATTAACCAAATTATTAAATTAAAATGATAAACTTAAAACGAGTTCTCTTTAAACTTTACAGAAAAAAAGGACTTAAAGAAACTGAAGGAAAAGGCGTTTAAAAGAAACGCTTCAATAAATTAATAAACTAGTAAAGCTTTTTTAAAATGAGCTCTTTAAAACAATAAAATTTTATAATTCTGGGATTATGCTAGAAGTATATAGTATATCAAATTTTAGACAAAATGATTAAAAGGGAAGATAAAGGTAAATTTTTCAGAGAATTTAACTCTCCAGGTAGTTATAATATATTTAACCCTATGATTTAATCCTTAGTTATAAATCCTATAGATAACATACACAGAATACTGAATTTCTTAATTTAATAATTCTGTAGTACCATTTGTTTGGCTTTTTGTAGCTGTATTTTGAGGTCATTACATTCTTTCCTCATCAGTTCCAGCTCTTGTTCCAAACCATGGATCTTCAGGTCACAGCTCAACTTTTCCACCTCCCAGTTTGATGAAGGTGGATTTAAATTCCTTATCACTAAAAAGAGGATAGACAATAAAATTGTTATTTCTGCCTTCTACATTTGTTGTGATAAAGGTTATACTAGTAAAACGTAGATAATATAAAAACTAATATAAAACATGCACAACTAACAGTTTTTAAAAACAGTAATATTACTTTCAAAGACCTATGCTAATGAGAATAAGAAACCTACTAATCTTGTTTCAGAATGCATTAATCACCACTATCCCTGATTTTCTGTTTAGGTTAAAGTACCAGTTTGTCAGTCTGAAACCTTAAAATATACAACACTAATTAAATACACGCTAAAACTGTTGGCAAGTCAACAATATTTAAGTCAAGGTTAAGACAGTGATAAAAATTAAATGAAGTGAGGAAACTGAAGCTCATGACTCTAATTACTCCATCTAGTCCCCTCAGAGTATAAAGTATGACCATCAGGCCTAGAAAATGACGTCAAAACAATTTATTCATAAACATTTACTATAGAAACTCAGTACAACTGGATACTGACTTACCTTTGACATAGTTCTTTAGTCTCTCTATCTAAAGATAGAGAGGCTAAAAAGCCCCAACCAGCTACTGTAAGAGAGCTCATCTCAAATGCCTATCAAAAGGCCTCTCTCAGAGGCCTACTCTTCAGTCTGTCTCATCAGAATGTTCATGGGAACAGGCCAATAGCCATATGCTCCAGAACTACTTATTTACTCTAGCATCTCATCTACACATTTTAACAACTTCATAAATTTAAATTAAAAAAAAAAAAAAAGTAATTGTAACTACTTCATGACAGTGTGCTTAATAGGGGCAAAAGTTTAGTAGAAAGGAAAATCCAGGACATACCAGCAGGCAAGATCTCAGACAAGGATGGAGTTCTACTCCTTTCTTCATCTACTTCATCACAAACTAGCCCTAAACAAAAACCATCAAATTTTCTCTAGGAAAAGTGCAACTTATATCTAAGGAAAAGTTAAAGGAGTTGATATTTTGGTGAAAGCAGATCAGAGAAATTAATATAAGCCTAAAATTGTAAAATAAGTTAAGGCCTTAGCATACAGATACAGAAAACTGATAATGGATATAATGCATAAATGGAAAATTATACTGATTCCATTATAATATTTGTAACAAATAAGTGGCATACCCTGCTGAGTCTCCACCTCTGTCCTTAGCTGGAGCAGTTCTACTTCTTTAGATTGTAGCTGTTCATTCAGCATTTTCAAAGATTCAGAGTTGTCTTTATTCTAGTTAAGTAGGGAAAATGCCAAATTATATTCAATAAAATCTATAGGTTGATATACATTAATTTTCAGGTAGATGAAAAAAAAAACAGATTTAGGCCTTTATAAAAGCAAGGTGGGATGATTAGCCCAGTTTTTCACTAATTTCCTTTTTTCTTTTTCATTCTTAGGAAATACTAGTCACTAGCTTTTTTTCTTAAAAACACATTGACAAAATCTACCATGTCATGATTTTCCAAAATAAGTTAGTGGTGTTAGATATACTTAATTCCTAAACATCATCACATACTATGTATTTATTTTGTACAGAAATAAGCTATAAATATCACCATTAAAAATTCTTATTTTGGGGGTGCCTGGGTGGCTTAGTGGGTTAATAAGCCTCTACCTTCAACTCAGGTCATGATCCCGGGATCCTGGGATCAAGCCCCGCATCAGGCTCTCTGCTCAGCAGGGAGCCTGCTTCACCCTCTCTCTCTCTGCCTAGTTGTGATCTTTGTCTGTCAAATAAATAAAATCTTAAAAAAAAATTCCTATTTTTGCCTTCAGGATGTATATTTTCAATTTTTTATTTAATAAATGTTAAATATCTTTCTTATTTCTAATTTTAAACTCCCGGAAGAAAACTCATTTGCAATATATAGAAACTGTTTTCAAACCAACTTACCATTTTATCCAATTTGCTTTTCAAATTATCTCTATCAATGCAAACCTCTCGATATGCATGATAGGCCTTATTTACTTGTTCACGTCCCACAGAATTTGTTTCTTCATCTAATCGCGCTCCTATAAGCTAATGGTATAAAATTAGAAGGGAAAGCTCAAAGGACGTATTCTACGAAACAAACATAAACAAAAAAAAGCCGCCAGTCTTCTGATGGCTCCACACCTTACTTTTCTTTGTAATGCAGGGATAAAGCCTGGACTATAATCAAAAATAAACATTTTACTTTCAACAAGTAAGCCTTACTGATTAAGAAAGCAAAAAAAGTACAGGTAAACATTTTTAAAGTCTTCTATTTTATGCTTTTACTTAATCAGTATTTTTTGTTTTATAACATATATTTACTCATCATTCTAAAACAGTACATTATTCTTTTATAATACTTAAGATGTTTTTCAAGGCAGTAGTATTTCATTTCCACCATCATAAAAAATGACAAGTTAAGGTATGCTTGACCTTTTTAAAGAATAAATGTGGTAGTTAATTAAATACTACATTATTCCAGAATAGAAATTATAAGATTGTTGGTCACAAAGTACACAAATATTTCCAATGTTAGCTATACCAAATCACATTTTTCTACTTAATTTTAAAATAAGCATAACTACAAGCTCCAAAATGTTACCTTTTCTCACTCTACCCAACTATATCACAAATTTGATTACCATTAAAGACAATGTACATGAATATAAAGAAATTATAATGATTTTTACAACTGACCTCCTTTCTCTTAATTCTCCTAGATGAATCAAACTCTACCAAGTCCCTTCCTAAAGTTTTTATAACAAGATAATTCATTTCCTTAGCAGCTAAGAATCCATTTCCTTCCCCATTGGGGAAGCTGCTGTTTATAAAATACAAATACAATGATCTAATCAGAAGAAACATAAAACTAAGTTAAAACTTTAAACCTCAAAAAATATAAGGATGAGTGATAAAGATTTTCCAGTACAAAAAGCCAAGTAGGTATGATGATTTATAATGGAATCAGCTATCAACCTTATATATTCTGTAAGATTTAAGAGTGTCAGATTTCTGCATGAGAAAGGTAAACAGATGACCTTTATCAGTTAAAAGCATTATTCTGTGTGTTCAAGAACAAAAGAGACAAGTTGAGGTAGAGAAGATATCAGTGCTGGTGAAGAAGTTTTTAAACATTAGAACAATGTTACATTTAATTTCCTGTGCTGGCATATCATTTGTTGCACAGATTTTAAAATCCTGAATAAAATACATACAATTTATGAAGGTAAGGCAATCTGAAAAAAAGATTCCAAGAAAAATATATTCCAAAAATATATTCTAAATCCAACTCTACACATATTCCCCATGTACATGATATGTGAAGCATAGTATGAAAAGTACTGGGTTTTGAAACCAGCTATGAGTTAACCTTGGAAACAGTACAACCAGTGAAGAGAGGATAGGAAAATATTTAAAACTTCAAGTATTTTGAATTATTCTTTAAGTCATAAAATATAATAGATAGTAATTACCTTTTCTTCCAAAAATCTTATTCTTTTCTTTAAGAATGAGTTCTCTTTCTCTGAATCCTTAAGTCGTTTTTTGATGTCTTCATATGCAGTGACAAGGGCAAAATGTGAAGCAACAGACTCATCTCCTGAATATATTGATATTGGAGTCACTGTGTCTCTCCTGTGTGCTTTTTCATGATTCAGAATGCAGATATCATCTTCTACCAGTGCATCCATGACAGCTTTTTCAAAGAATGTAAAAGAAAAATGTCTCTTTCAATAAATGAGCAAGAAAAGAGAGATGGTATTCAGAATAATGAAAATACTGTCAATGTTAAAAACTCCTATTTCTTTTAGAGGCAGCATAACATAGTGGTGAAGAGCATGGACCCTAGAACCAGATTCTAGGAACTGCATCCAAGCACTGCTTAGTGTGAGAATTTGTGCTTAATTTCTCTGCCTTGGCTTCCTTATTTAGAAAGTATAAGAAATAGTAGCAACTACTTCACAGAGTTAAGGATATTAAATGAGCTGATATCCATATAGCATTTGAAACCAATCTAAGCTATTATTAATAAGTTTTAGAAAAAGTTGCAAAACACCATTTATACAGGATAAAAATTTTTAAATATTTTTTATCCACCTATTGCTTCATTATCAGTATTTCCACTTTAAGATATAAGCAGCAAGTTTTATAACTTCCCAAACTATACATTTTTTAAAACTCTTCTGAATACAATTCATTACAAGAGTATTATGGAAGTTTTAATGCATCCTCCACTGTATTCTTTGCATACCAGTAACTGATTGATTGTTGTCCATTTGCAATAGAAGACACAAAGGAATTGTTTCAATATTCGCCATGTCCCAGCACCATGCAGTACATTTTTTTTATTATCTCTTTCAAATTCATCCAAACAATTTTATGAGGTAAGTATTATCTATATTTTATAGGATCAAAAAGGTAAAGTAAATTGCCCAGGTTAAAGCTAGTAGATGTTAATTAGCTCCAGGAGGGTACAGGTTATGTCTGTTTTGCTTATCGTGTCCCCAACTTATCATTGTGTGTAAGATGCCCAATAAACACTGGTTATTAAATGAAGAGTCAATAGTATAGGATTCAAATCAAACTCTAACTCAAAAACCTAAGACAAGAAGCCAGTTACTTCCGTAGTTAGTGAACTTGCTTGCTCTGTACATCTACTTTTGTTGTTAGGTTCAGCATTACTTCCTCATCTCAAAGTTATGTTCCTGAAAAACACTGTGGAAGGAGAAATTGTAGCTGAAATCTTTTAAGACCTTATGGGAAAAACAGAGTAAGTGGGACTGCAGGTCATAAGAGATCCTAAAAAATCCTTTTAGTTACCTTTTAGTTTGAAATAAAACATCAAACAGAGCAATCTAAATAAGACTATCAATGGAATTTCATGGATCTTGTATTAGTAACTCATGACTACTGAAAAACATTTTTATTTACTATTCCTTGCTTGGAATGACATTTGGTTGCTTAGCATGTCACTGTTCCAAGAATATTATAGGTAAGGAAATTAAGGTAGAAAGGAATTTAAGTAATTTTCCCAAGTAAAATAATAAATAAGAAGATGTAAACATAGGTGATTAAGGCACAAGAACTATGTTTTACTGTGCCTGCTTTTCTCCAAAACTTCTGACCTCCCTCCCTGTATCAATCAATGCCTGAAAGTTCATTTTGCTTTATTTCAGACAACATGAATACTAAGGAAAAGTGTAGGTTTTTTCTAGTTCTGGTTTTCTATCACTGTATTTTTGCTTTACTGATTTTTTATAATGGAAGGCTTACAATTGTTCTCAATTAATGTCAGTTTGGTATATCTAGCAATTGGTTTATATCTAAAATTACAGGAAAGGTAGGCATATGATTTCTCATATCTTAATATCCAACCAAATGGGCAGGATTTATTCAACTGAGATTTTTTTTTTTTCTGAAGACTCTTGAAAAACAAGAAATAAGCATAAGCTACTCTACAAAGTCAAAAGAGATGTCCCACTGATTGTGCACTTCAAGGATCAGAGCATGGATGCTTTTACTTTATATAAAGTTCTAACCAGCTCAGCTATTCATTTTTATTATGAAATAATCACTTACCCGGGAAGGAAAAAAAAAAACCACCAGTGTGAAAGACAGCTGTGCAGTAAAATAATCATGCCATAAAGATTATATATATATATATATATTTATATTTTTTTAAAAAGATTTTATTTATTTATTTGACAGAGATCACAAGTAGGCAGAGAGAGAAGATGAAACAGGCTCCCTGCTGAGCAGAGAGCCCGATGCGGGGCTGGGATTATGACCTGAGCTGAAGGCAGAGGCTTTAACCCACTGAGCCACTCAGGTGCCCCAAGATAACATATTTGAAATAAGAGAAAGTGCTACAGGAATTGAGGGTTCAGGTGAAGGAGCAGTTTCTTCTTTTTTTAATTTATTTTCAGCATAACAGTATTCACTGTTTTTGTACCACATCCAGTGCTCCATGAAATCCATGCCCTCTATAATACCCACCACCTGGTACCCCAACCTCCCACCCCCCACCCCTTCAAAACCCTCAGATTGTTTTTCAGAGTCCATAGTCTCTCATGGTTCACCGCCCCTTCCAATTTCCCCCAACTCCCTTCTCCTCTCTATCTCCCCATGTCCTCCATGCTATTTGTTATAAGGAGCAGTTTTGAAAGAAGGTATCATAAAATAATGAAAGGACTCTTAGTTCCACACTCTTAGGTGAGAAGGATGGTTATTTTCATTGTATGTATAACTTCTGACAAGGGAAACAAGTTCAAAGGCCTGAAAGAGTAGAGAAGAAAGTATGAAAAGGGAAATGGCAAGATGTGAAATTAAAAAAATACCTAACAGAAACAAACTGAAGTGGTCTTTATGTAGACAGACTACAGAATTTGGTTCTTTTTTTTTTTTTTTTAAGATTTTTATTTATTTATTTATTTGATAGAGAGAGAGAGATCACAAGTAGGCAGAAGGCAGGCAGAGAGAGAAGGGGAAGCAGGCTCCCCCCAAGCAGAGAGCCCGATGTGGGGCTCTATCCCAAGACCCTGAGATCATGACCCGAGCTGAAGGCAGAGGCTTAAACCACTGAGCTACCCAGGCACCCCAGAATTTGGTTCTTATTCTGTGGAATTCAAAACAGACCTGAACATAATTCAAGAATGTGAAGAATACTTATACAACATTTGTAAACTATATCCAACCAAATGAACTACTTAGTATTGTGCTAAATATTTTGTAAATATTCTCTCTTTTCATTCTCATGACTACCCTGAGGTAGGAAATCTTACTGGGAAAGACGGAAAAACTGGGGCCTGGGAAGGTTATAGACCAGATGATTAGTATATAGCACAAGCACCTGGATTTCAGAGCCTGAACTATTAATATTTTTCCCTCCCCAAAGAATCTTTCACATAGTTATATTCATCAAGAACTACAAAACTAGGGGGCGCCTGGGTGGCTCTGTTAAGCATCTGACTCTTGATTTTAGCTCAGGTCCTAATCTCAGATTCCTGAGATTCCATCCCCGACCCCTCCAGCTCAACATGGACTCCTCTACTTCTCTCCCTCTCTCTCTGCCCCTCCCCTACTCATGTGTGCGCACATGCATGCATGCTCTCTCTAAAATAAAATCTTAGGGGGGAAAAAAAAGGACCACAAAACTAGGAAGGTTTTTAAGTACCTTAGATGGAAGGAGGTATACTGATGTAACAATGTCACATACACAATATGATCACTGGTCTTTTTAGAACAAATGAGTAGTGAAACTAGCTTATTTTATATATTTAAATCTATTGCCTAAAGTAAAATGATTTATTTTTAAATCACTAAAAAGTAGCATATGGTGTCCTCTCTCCAAATATGAGAAAATTTATTTGGATATAAGAGCTTCTTCCAAGTTTTATACTACAATTCTATTTATTTAGTTATTATACTATAAACATGACTTGGAAAGCAGCATAAAAACTGTCCTAAAAATTGTATAAGAAATAGCCAAATTGTATGAGAAATACCCATACATTAAAACACACTCAAGAGGTACCTGGCTGGCTCACTTGGTAGCATATGACTCTTGATCTTGGGGTTGTAGGTTCAAGCACCATGTTGGGTGTAGATTACTTAAAAATAAAATCTTAAAAAAAAAAACACCGAAGATAAAATCTACTAGCATCACAGATATGCATGCAGTTTTAATGTTTTAAAATCAGTATTTTAAATTTGCTGTAAAATGAAAAAGGAAACTTTGATTATCTTTGCAAAAATAAATATGAAATCACAAAAGTATCAGAAATATTAATGCTTACATTACTCTGTACCAGCTGGACTTAAAGAGATTAAAAGCCGCAGGGCCAAAGAAAATGCTATCTTAGAAAGGTTCTGAAAAATACAAGGCAGCTATCCCATTATATAAATTATTATACTGAAAGGAAAATTGCTAGAAAATTAACAAAGTAGGCTAGGCCTTTATTGCTTATGTATCTCCCTCACAGTAAAGTATGATTCTGTTTTATATACTTCTGTTGTGATGAAATGTCTCTTCATGAGTATCCAAAGTTACTGGCCCAAGAAATTTGATTTTCTGGACAAATCATGAAAGCTTAACTAGCTAATACTATCCTTAATAAACTAGACAAGACCAGTTTTAACATCTAAAATTTGGGAAAACTTATCCTACACTGATCTAATGTTATTTACTGTAACTTAAACTATCTTAAAATAACAAGCATGTGCTTAACTTTAATCTTTAAAAAGTGTCATAAGCAGGGACACCTGGGTGACTCAGCCAGTTAAGCGTCTGCCTTCTGCTCAAGTCACAATCCATTTCACAATCTGGAAATGAGTCCTGCATCAGGCTCCCTGGTCAGCAGGGAGTATGCTACTCCCTCTCCCTCTGCCCCTTCCCCCTGCTCATGCCCATTTGCTCTCTTTATCAAATAAATAAAATAGAAATAAAAAAGAAATTTTAAAGTGTCATAAGCAGATTATTATCAAAATTAGAATCATCAAAAGACTAGACAATATTTTAAAGGTACACCTAGCAAGAATTGAGAGCATTAACTTTTAAATCTCAACAAGTATCAAAAATATTACCCAAAGATTAAGCAGACCTCTCTTGATCATAAAAATCAGTAATAAATACATTCTATAGTAATATACCACACACACAAAATGTCTTTTTCAAGAACATTCTAAGAAACTGGAGATGACCTAGAGGAGTGTTTGACAGAGTGAGATGTGGACCACTGCCCCAGAATCAGTTGGGAGTACTCTTCAAAATCCTGATGGCTGGTTCTGGCCCAAGATGGTGACACAGAAGATTCTGACCTCAAGTCCTCTAGGAACAAACCAAATCTGCATCTATTTATACAACAACCACTCCTGAAGAACTGAGGCCTGACTGAATGACAACAACCACACACACAGAATGGCAAGAGAAACAGAGACATGGTACAAAGGGAAGCTCCAACCTGGCCACCGCAAACCACAGTGGGGTGAGATATTATGGGAGACTGTGAGCAGATTCCTCTGCCCTCTGGCAGAGAGAGACAAAGAGGGAGAGACAGAGAGAGAGAGAGAGAAGCAAGCTATGCCTTTATAAGGGCTATAGAAAATAAAAGAACCAGCCAAAGCTGCTGAACTCCCTCTGGGTCAGGAGACTGACGAGTGCTACAGTTGACATTCCCCTTCCACCTTGATAATGTAAACAGAAGCAGAGTCCAGGTGTCCTAGCTGGCTTACCACCTCAATGAGTTTCAGGCCCCTAATCCACACGGGGATACCCCTGGTGAGTGCTCACTACAGCTCAAGCCTCCTTTCAAAGGTGGCATAGACAAAAAATTCAATATCCATTCATGATAAAAACCCTCAATAAAGTAGGTAAAGAAGGTACATGCCACAACATTATATACAGCACACAGGAAAAACACAGCTACCATCATACTCAAGAGGAAAAAATGGAGAGCATTTCCCCTAAGGTCCCAAACAAGAAAAGGATGTTCACTCTCACCACTTTTATTCAACACAATACTGGAAATGGCAGCCACAGCAATCAGACAAAAAGAAAAAAAAAAAAAAAAGGCATTCAAATTGGTAAGGAAGAAGCAAAACTATCATACGTGCAGATGACAGGATACTCTATGTAGAAAACCTGAAAAGACTCTACCCAAAATCTACTAAAACTGAGAAATGAATTCAGCAAGATTGCAGGACTCAAACTCAATTATACAGAAATCTGTTGCATTTCTATACACTAATAATGAAGTAGCAGGAAGAAGTTAGGGAAACAATCCCATTTAGAACTACATCAAAAATAATAAAATACCTAGGAATAAACTTAACCAAGTAAGTGAAATACCTGTACTCTGAAAACTATCAAACACTGATGGAAAAAACTGAAGATGACATAGACAAATGGAAAGATAGTCCACGCTCACGGATTGGTAGAACAAACTGTTAAAATGTTCATACTACTCAAAGCCATCTACAGATTTAATGCAATCCTATCAAAATACCGAGAGTACTTTTCACAGAACTAAACAAATTATACTAAAATTTGTGTGGAACCACAAAAGACTCTTAATACCCAAAGCAATCTTGAGAAAGAACAACAAAGCTAGAGATACCACAACCCAGATTTCAAGACATACCACAAAGCTGCAGTAATCAAAACAGCACGGTACTGACACAAAACAGGCACTGAATAGAGCACAGTGAAATAAACCCGTGCCTATGCGGTCAATTAATCTATGACAAAGGAGGCAAGAATATGCAATGAGGAAAAGACAATCTCTTCAACAAATGGTATTGGGAAAACTGGACAGGTATATGCAAAAGAATGAAACTGCACCACTTTCTTATACCATACACAAAAAGTAATCTCAAAATGGATTAAAGACCTAAATGTAAGACTTGAAACCATAAGACTAGAAGACAACATAGGCAGTAATCTCTTTGTCATTGGCCTTAGCAACATTTTTCTAGATATGTCTCCTCAGGAAAGGGAAACAAAAGCAGAAATAAACTTTTGGGGCTACACCAAAATAAAAAGCTTGCATGGCAAAGGAAGCCATCAACAAAATAGAAGGAAGGCAACCTACTGAACAGAAGTAGAGATTTGCAAATGACATATTCAATAAGGAATATTGAAAATATATAAAGAATTTATATAATTCAACACCAACAAAATCCAAACAATATGCTTAAAAAATGGGCAGAGGACCTGAACAGACATCTGTCCAAAGAAGACATAATGGTGGCCAACAGACACATTAAAAGATGCTCAACATTACTAATCATCAGGCAAATGCAAATCAAAACCACAATGATATATCATCACCTTACAACTGTCAGAAGAGTTACTATCAAGACAAAAAATAACAAGTGTTGGCAAGGATGTAAAGAAAAAGGGGCCCTAGTGCACTGCTGGTGGGAATGCAAACTGGTGTGGCCACTATGAAAATGGTATGCAGGTTCCTCAAAAAATTAAAAATAGAAAAACTGTACAACTCAGTACTTCCAAAAAAAAAAAGGAAACACTGATTTGAAAAGATATATGCACCATGTTTACTACAGTATTATGTACAACAGCCAAGATACAGAAGCAACCTAAGAGTCTGCTGATATATAAACAGATAATGAAAATATAGTAAGCACACCATAGAGTATTACTTAGTCATAGAAAAGAATGAGATCTTGCCATTTGCAACACAGACCTAAAGGGCATCATGCTAAGTGAAGTAAGTCAGACAAAGATAAATTCTATATTTCACCTAAATGTAGAATCCAAAAAACAAAAGACCAAACAAAAGCAGAAATGGACCTAAACCAAGAACTGATAGCTGCCATAGTGGAAGGGATGAGGGATGGGCAAAATGAAGGGGAGTAAGAGGTACAGGCTTCCAGTTACAGAATAAGTCACAGGATGAAAAGGTACAGCATAAGGAATATAGTCAATGATCCTGTAATAGCACTGTATGGTGAAAAATGGTAGCTATATGTGTACTAAGCATAGCATAATGTATACAGTTGTTAAATTCCTATGTTGTACACTTGAAACTAATGTAACACTTGTGTTAACTATATTTCAATAAATAAAATTCTAATAGAAAACAAACAAAAAAATACTGAGTGCTAGACAGCACTGCAGAACTTCACAAGTCAATATACCTGGGGTGAAAAGGTCAAATTGTACTTTCAATAATCAACCCATGTAATTTTAAGTCCCTCTCTAATTTGAGAGCCACTATTCTACAGAGTTAAGTGGCTACTATGAGATTTACGGAATTCCAGTTATAACTAGTATTCTTAAACATTTATGGTCCTGGTTAGTTCTGTATTATCAATTGGTAAACATCACCTAACTTGTACATGGAGACTGTGTTTTTAATAGTATAGAAAATAAATTCATAATCATTGTCTCTCTCATCACAATAATATAGGAGAATCAGATATATTTACCTATAGGAAATATATTTATATAATATGCAATTATTTTATATATTTGGAATTAAATTGTTTCTTCTTAGAGGTTTACATAAGAGATGTATAAATTAAAAGAAAATTAAAAACAGTTAAGTGAGGGGTGCCTGGATGGTTCAGTCAGTTGAGCGCCCAACTCTTGATTTTGGCTCAGGTCGTGATCTCAGGGTTGAGCTCACGCCCTGGTGAGTCACCACGCTGGGTGTGGAGCCTGCTTAAGATTCTCTCTCCCCCTGCCCCTCCCCCTCCTCATAATCACCCCTACACTTACATGTGCACTCTCTCTCTTTAAAAACAAAAACAAAAAAACCAGAGTGGGGTTAAGGTGAAAGATGTTGACGTTTATTGCCGAGAACAATGAAATTCCCAAGAATGATTAAAAGGTGTTCTGGTCAGCCAATTCCAATGGGAGGAGGAGATGTTTCCACACTATCAAGCAATGTTCCGGACACCAGATGGGTAGCCTACAATTCAACTCCATTCTGATAGTATCTACCAACATATTCCACAGTTTAAGGGCTTGCTCCCACAAGACTGCCCTCTACTTTGGATACTAACTGTAAGCCTAGGTTGTTACCTGTGCTTCTGAACATACATATACATAGGGTGAGGTCCTGAACGAAGCCACTGCTGTCCTTCTGGAATTTGAGGCCAGCATAATGGCATGTGAAATGTTCTGGAAGCTCTCGGAACCATCCCTCTTTTGGTTTTTACAAAGGCTTCCTTACATAAAATGATTAAATCATTGACAACTGATTAAAATTTCAGTGCCACCCTCTCGCCCACACCGCCACCAACCTTGGTGGGGCTGAAAGGCTCAACCCTCTAATGATAGGATTGGTTTTCTTGGCAATCAGCTCTCACCCTTAGTTGCTGTCCAAAAGTCACCATATTAACATAAACCCAGTCTTGGTAGAAAGGAACTTGTTAGAAATAAACAAGACATGCCTTTCACCTTCATTGCTCAGTAAAAGATGTTAAGAGACCAAATATTATGACAAAAGATGATCCTATAACTCTTTATCCTCAGGAAATTTCCAAGAGTTTGGGAGCTGTGGGCCAAGAACTGTGGACTAAAGCCAAATATATATGAGAAATACATTTTGATCATCTAAACGATCAAATACATATTTCTTATAAATCACAATATTGCAATGATAATGGAGAAAGAAGGGCACAATTTGCCAGATAAGGTGGACAGAAAGGAGCAAGAGCTGTTTGTGAGGCTACAGAAGAGACAAAGGAAAAAAAATTTTAACACTTTAAGAATTATTTTAGAAAATCTTAAATTTCAATATTTACTACAATCAACATTAAGAGTACCCTGAGTTAAGACATGCTATATATACTGGCTTGTGACATATTAGAAAACACAGAAATATCTTCTTTTCTAGGGAAAAAAATATGATTATTCTGTCATATTTCATCATCATCATATTTACCACATTCATCACTTACCAAATACCAGGCACTAGTGCTTCCAAATGCATTTTCCAATTTCTTAGGTAGGTACTATAATCCTAATTTATAAACAAAGTCTTAGAAAAAAATTAAATATCTTATTTACAGCTATATGAGTAATCGGTGGCAAAGGTGGGATGTAAACCCAGATAAGCTTCCTTCTGAATTTGTGCTCTTAATACAACATTTTCAGAGACAACAGAACATGGATTCAGATTTGTTCTAATAAGAATCCAGAAAGGAAAAGCTCAGTGGTAGAAACAACCCCAACCAGAGATTCAAAAACCCAGACTCTAGTCTACAATCTGCCACCTTGATTACTGATTGGTTTACCTCTCAGGATGTAAATTTTCCCACCAATAAAAAATGACAAGGTTGAACTTCATTACTAAGATGCTACCTTCCTAAATTGTGAAAGGAAAATTTAATGCAAATATAGAATAACAACCTAAACAGATAGAAGGAGTTCCATTTTTGCCAAAAACTGAATAAATGGTATAGTACAAATCTTAGACCTCAAATCCATACCAAACATGGCTAAAAAGTTATCACCACCATCCCAGATGAAGAAACTTAAGCTCAAAGAAGTGTGGTTAATTTGCTTAAAATCACACTGGCAGTATATGACAGAGCTAGGGTTGGAATTAAGCATTATCTAGTGGGCTCTTTCCTCTGTTCTACATTTCCTTCTGAACTGAATCTCCTATTGCCATCATCCTCCTACCTCTGAAAAGCTAGAATATCCCTAACCCACTTCATAGGTTTATTCACAATACAGTGGAGCAAGGATTAAATCTTAGGGAGGCAAAGAGACCAACACTTAAAATCCTCATTCTTTTTTGTTTTTTCTAAGATTTTATTTCTTTTTTGGGGGGGGGGCAGAGGGAGAAAATCCCAAGTTGACTCCCCACTGAGCATGGAGCCCAACTCTGGGCTCCATCTCACAGCCCTAACATCATGACCTGAGCCTAAGAAGAGTCAGATGCTCAACTGACTGAGCCACCCCGACACACCCCCCACCCCATATTTTTTGAAGATTTCTTTCTTTTTAGACAGAGAAAGAGCAGTGGAGCACACACGCAAACAGAGAAGAGGCAGAGAGTGATGGAGAAACAGAGAATCTCAAGCAGACTCCCACTGACATGGAGCCCTACCCCAGGCTCAATCTCACAACCTTGAGATCATGACCTGAGCCTAAATTAAAAGTCCAAGACTTAACCAAATGAACCACTTAGGTGCCCCTTCACTCCCTATTTTTAATTAAACAATTGGGGCAGGAATGGCTTAACTAGTTTATAAAGAAGGGATGATCAAGTGCCTTTTTTCATGATACTATCACTCCGTCTATATACCTCAGAACTCCAATGCCCTATAATTCAGTGAATGCCCAAAATGTGCTCAGCAACAGATATACAGTAGGAAAAACTCCACTCTAATTTCCATATGTCACTAAACTGCATTAGTCCAAAAATGTGTTATGGCTAGGGAATCATAAGATTTTTTTCAGGGTTAGGGTAGGTATGAAGTACAGTCTACTTCTTTTCAGTCTTTTCATAAAGTAATAAATCTCAATGGAATTGAGCACTTACATTCCCTCTTTAGTGTATTAGTATATTAGTAATTTAGTATTAGCAGTGGTTACTCTCTGGTAGCCATTAAGATAACTGTACCTTAATCCAGAATATAAAAACAAGGAAAAAAAAATCACATTTGTTCTGTTCATGGATTATGAAAAACGTCATGACATTTCATTCAATAAACAAAAATGCTCAGTGTTGGTAATTAATATTTACCGAGTGTTTATGGTCTCTCAGGCAGCTTTTAGGGGAGCTATCTCATTTGTTCCTCATAACAATTGGTTAAATTTAAGACCTCTGATGTGGAAAGAATTTCCTGTTATCACAGGTGGACTAAAAGAAAGGCAAAGATTGAAAAGTGAAGCCAGGAATGTAAACCAGCCAGCTGACTACAGCTAGGGAAACTTAGAAACTATGTACTGGTGCCTTGGAGAGTTAGGCATTACTCTCATTTCAAGAGAGTGGGAAAATGGCGAAGAGATTTAGTCTCCTACCCAGTGTCAAGTGAGTAAGTGGAAAATTCAACACTCAGATCTGACTTAATGTTCTGACTTAATCCAGTGCATTTCCCATTACACTATATTCTCTAATACTAAACCCTTATATTTGTATACCTCTTCCCATTTTATAAACAATATGGCATTAAAATTTTCCAAAGACACTGTGAGTGATTATCATTCCTAATTTACAGATGAAGTAGGGAGTGATCACAACAGGTTGGGAAATCAGATATGGCATGTTTAAAGAACCAGAATTTAAATTATGCCGTTGAAATCTTAAGCAATCCAATTCAAAATTCTATAGTAGGAAAAAAAAAATGTCTGCTATGTTTAAGAGGCACAGGTCATTTCAGTCTAGTACGTCACTGTCTTCGATCACCTTAGCAGATCTCCAACAACACATGCTGGAGTAGTTCATATTCCAACTTGTATTACAGTTTCAGCGAATATTTTATCTCACTTACGACTATGTGAGTTCCTTGTTTGTACCGTGCGTGTATGTAGGAGTCACTCTACAAATGATCAAAAATCATACCAAACGTACAGGTTAGACACTGCAAGAACGACGAATATCTACTGTTAGCCTCGATAACGGACAGGGCGGGGGGGGGGGGGCGCGGGGTGATGACCACTGCCTCAGGCAGTGCCGTCCTAGCCACACGTCCCTCTTCCGTTTTCGATATAAATGCAATCTCAATGAATGAAATACAGTAATGGCGCCCTAGTAATTCAGAGTACGGAAAGAAAATAAGCAATAGAGACAAAGTGAAAAACCAAGTAGGGCCTGGAAGAGCTAGCGTGAAAAGGTGACAGGACTAAGGGATGCCCAGGCGCGGGCGGCTCCCTAGTCAGAGGGCGCACAGGATTGTGAAGAAAATGACGTGTCTCTTCGAACCAGCAATGGCAGCGGAGGTTGGTCCTGGCACCGCCCGCGCCCCTAGCCCGGCTGAAGCGAGTCACTCACCCCGAAGACAGGTTACGTAGGGCCGCCCCCTGGGCCGCCGAGTTTCGATTCCCCAGTGTTTGGAAACGGACGGAAAACAAACCGGGTCGCCAGGGGTCACCATGGGCTTCCGGTTTCCTCGAAGGCACCACCGCTTCCCCAGAGAAGGCAGCCGCTCCGGGAACGCCGCGGAATTCCCATTTCTTTAGCCTCGGCTGCGCCGCAAGCGGCGCAGCCCGGCTTGTCGTCTAGGGCTCCGGAGGTTCTGGAAGGAGAGCCAGCCGAAGCAGGAATTGCCGAACTGCTGCCGGAGAAGGCCCGTTACCCAGCAACACGCGCGCGAGACCTAGGCCCGCCGGCGTCCGCCTCGTTAGCGTCCGCCCCGGCTGTTGGCCCTGTCGCGTTCCGAGGGAGGGAAGCGCTGTCGAGGGGGGCTGGAAGGGAGGACGAATAATGAACCGCCGCAAGTGCGGCTTCCGCCGTCCTCAGGCTGGGCTCCGAGGCCACAAGAGCAAACCGGAACCCGGTCCGCAGGGAGCTGAGAGGGCGTTCTCGAAGCCGGGGCTTTGAAGGGTCGGGGGGAAGGGGAAGGTGGGCGCGGCGTACTACGTGTCCCGTGAGTCTCCGCGGCGGGGCGGGGCCGCGTCGACGCGAGAAGACGGAGGCGGAGCTGGAGGTGGGTAAGCGCTCATCTGGTCTCTGAGGCGGTTGGATTGCTGGCTTGTTTTTTGGCCTACTTCCAGCGCGCTCCTTTCTCTCGGCGTCCGCTTGGGGGTCCCCGAGCGTCTGTGGTGTCTGTTGGATGCGCTCAGTGTTTAGATCGCTGTGGCCGGGAGCTGGGAAACTAACGACGCCTTCGGGGCTGACGGAAGGAAGCTGTTAAGGCTTCCCACCTCCGTTTCCCGGGCGCTGCTGTAAACTTCAGGCCAGCATTTAAAACACAAGCTCGGCGAATTACTCAGGGCAGCATAGTTATTCAGCACAGTGCTCTTTAAAAAACAAACAAACAAAAAACCCTACATAACTGAGTTTAGGCAAAGCTTTGGGATTTGCGGATGGTACCCGGCGGCCCTAGATTTTCTACCGTCTTTAGTAATTTCTAGATGATAGGCCTGAGCTGTGAAGTCACGAGTAGTTGAACTCGTCACTGTCTCTGGAGGTCGCAGCCACGTGAAACCCCTCAAGCTCTAGGGCTGTTTCTGATTTTAAAAAATAAATGAGAGAACGGTAATTGTTGGCAACTTATCCTCATTTACTGCCAGTGGGCAAAAAAGACCCCCCTCGCCACCCTCTTACATAGTGTTTTGTCAACTAAGACTTGAATATTGTTTAAATAAGTGTTCTCTTGGAAGGTGTTTTTACATCGCGTTTTAATTCATCAGCCCACCTGGTAGCTCTGATCAAACAATGGATTCGACGCAAGGATTAACTTTAAAATACGCTTTTGTTGTTAATCTTCTCTTTTTGGTTTAAGTGAAAGTTCACGGTGGTTATGAACAAAGACCACACGCAACTTAAAAGTTACATCATATTTTTTAAAAATCTAAATAATTAAATAGTTTGCTTTAATTTATCCGGCTGCGGCATGAAAGAGAGCACTGTTTTTAGTATATTAGACGTGAATCGTTTATTTTTTGATTGCCTTGGTAATGCGCTTTGATAATTTAAAAAGCAGACCACTACAGTAAGGATGTTTTGGCTGGTAAAGTTTTGAGGAATGTTTACCAAATCGGCGGAGGTACCCGAAATCATCAGAAATAAAAATGATACTCTGGTTTCTAAAGTTTTTTTTTTTTTCAAGATTTTATTTATTTATTTGTAAGAGACAGAGAGAGAGTGAGAGCAAGCACAGGCAGACAGAGTGGAAGGCAGAGTCAGAGGGAGAAGCAGGCTCCCTGCGGAGCAAGGAGCCCGATGTGGGACTCGATCCCAGGACGCTGGGATCATGACCTGAGCCAAAGGCAGCTGCTTAACCAACTGAGCCACCCAGGCGTCCCGATACTCTGGTTTCTAATTTGTAGATATGAAAATGCTTTCTGTTATTCAACTTTGACAAGTTAGAATACTTTGAGACTTGTCAAAAACGAAGGGAAATTGACTTTTATCTTTTCCCTCTTAGAAAATGACAGCCCATTATTTTAGTTTTCTGATGAAAAACTAAACACCTCCTTACTATCATTATGAGGAAGTTTATTAACAAAATTATTTTGTTAAAATTATTTTCTCTCACCTCATCACAAACACACACACACAGACCCCTAAGGGGGAAAAAAAAGGACATAGACAAAAAGATGTGAACTACTTAAAAGTCTTGACTTGATAAACTGTGTATATCCAAATCTGTGTATATCCTGAAGCAACAGGCTTCAAACAGGGCAACACATATTCCTAACCCTTAACTTTAGAAGATACATGGAGGATTTCCATACATATCCCTACATAAAGGATAGTTTGAAGGTACTAATTCTCAGGTTGTCCCCTTGCATGTTTTCTTCCCTAAAATTGATCTACGTCAGAGTGTGCTGAATCAGATACCTTCTCCCTTCCTCTTTGGTAATTTTCCCTCTACTACTCTAATATAAAGCAATACTTTTAATCTGATCTAAATCTGTTTAGAAAGTGAGTGATTCTAATGACTGGGTAATTGATTCCTTTGTAAGAATGGCAATTGCCAAAGGCCTTCAGAAATATTGCAGAACTTAATTGAGTTGTCAACTGACTACTAAAAAATAATTTTTGATACATACCTCTATGTGATTTTTGGTACATGGTTTAGTAGTTCAAAAAGATTTTACAACCAGAAATCCTTCTACTCCCAAATTCTTGGAATGGAAGAATACAAAGTAAAAGAAAAACTTTACCTGTTTTTTTCCTAGCAATGAGTAGTATTCATCCTGGATATATGATATAAATGGGTGTTAGAGAAGGGCCTACCTGTTTCTTTATGAGATGCATTTCTAATAAAAGCTGACTTGATATTTTCAAATGAACATAATTTATAATATGTTTGTTACTTGATCAATAGTAGTCTAGTCAAACCATAAGTGACTCTTAATCTCACAAAACAAACTGAGGGTTGCTGGGGGGAGGGGGTTTGGGAGAAGGGGGTGGGATTATGGACATTGGGGAGGGTATGTGCTTTGGTGAGTGCTGTGAAGTGTGTAAACCTGGTGATTCACAGACCTGTACCCCTGGGGATAAAAATGTATGTTTATAAAAAATAAATAAATAAATAAAAAATAAAAATAGTAGTCTAGTAATTTAATGATAATACAATACTAAAGAAAATTTTTAGAACTTATGTTCTCAGGAATTTAAAAATCTTTTTGTTGTTAGAAGGAAATTTGATAGGATGGTCAGCTTAAAATATTTTCAAACACTAAAATGTTAGGAGAAACGTATGCAGGAGAATAATAAATATGAGATAAAAATATGAATATATATATAATACAAATTCATATATGAGATAAAAATATGAATTCAAGGAGAAAAGGAATGATAGCCAAGTTCCCAACTGTGAAGGGAAAGCTTGTTTATGTGCTTTTCAACAGGATGAATAATCATAGATATAAATTAGTATGGCATTTACATTTGATTTATAAAAGAGAGAGATGCTACTGTCTGTAGGAACTAGCCTTGTTCTGTATGTACAGTCTATGCTTCATAATAACTTTGAATTGAAATACTTTGTATTCAGTCAGAACTAGCTTCTGACAGAGATTTCATTTTTTTTTTAATAAAACTTGAGTGTCATAATTGTATGCACAGTAACTAAGTGTAGTGATTTTTTTTGGAAACATGAAGGTGAAGAAAAATTTGATAGCCCTGAAAAGCCCTAAAGTATGAAGAAGAAATAGCTAACAGAACAGCAACAGAGAACCCAGAATAGGTTTGGTATGTTGTACAGAGAAAGAAAAAAAGATCCAGTGGAGAGAATCGTATATTCTTATTAAGTGAAGTAAGAACAACCCTCCTCTGAGGCTTGAAAGTTGTACTCTTGCCGTTTGGGATAATAATTCATTAATTTATTAATTAGCAAATTAAATAACAAATTTATTAATTAGCATTAATTTATTAATTAGCAAATTGCTAAATTAAATAGCAAATTAGTAAATAAATTTATTAATTTAGCACCTACCATGTATTAGACATTGTTTTAGGCCCTGAGATGAAACAGGCAAATGACTTTTTGATGTATAAGGAAATAAAATCTATCACGGGAAATCAGTCACATAGACGAAGACGTATGTGAAATTTAACAACATGACAAGCAGTTCCCTCCCACTGATTTTCTTTTATAGCAATTCGTATATGTGCCTATGAAAACTTCTTTTCTTATTTAAAATGGAAAGAAGAAATAATTCGGAGATTTCTGCATGTTCACTGTAAAATCCAAGAAGACAAAGTCAGTTTGTTAGAGGAAAGATATTTTATAAAGCTACCAAATAAACAACAAAAGGATGACATTAAGCTTCTATAAGAACTGTAGAAAGAAATTAAACTAGATTTTTAAAAATAGAATATTTAGCAAGGGAAAATTTCCAAGCCATTGCACAACTCACAGCACATGAAAGTGAAATTGTTGAATTTATAACAGTTGCAAAGTTAAAGACATAAGTTCTTAGCGTAGATTTTTTTTCTTTTTTAAAATTAAGGCTTTAATTTTTTAGAGTCGTTTAAGATTCATGGCAAAATTGAAGGAAAGGTATAGAGATTTCCCATAAAACCCCCACCGCCACACATACACAGTCACTTCCATTGTCAGTATCCCCCCCACCAGCTGTTTAATTGTTAAAATTGATAAACTTGCATTGACACCTCAAAATCAGGGGCAGTCCATAGTTGGCATAAGGTTCACTCTCGGCATTGTGCATTCTAAGGGTTTGGACAAATGTATCCATCATTATGGTTTTGTATAGGGTATTTTCATTACCCTAAAACCTACTATTGATTTTTAAATTGTCTACGTATGGATAGTCAGTTGATTCTTAAAAGTACAAAAAAAGATTTTTTAAATTTTTTTTTATAAACATATAATATATTATTAGGCCCAGGGGTACAGGTCTGTGAATCGCCATGTTTACACACTTCATAGCACTCACCATAGCACATACCCCCTCCCCAATATCCATAGCCTCACTACCCTCTCCCTACCCCAGTCCCCCTCAGTTTGTTTTGTGACATTAAGAGGCTCTTATGGTTTGAAAAGATGGGTCTTCAATCACTGATATTATATCATTATTTTGACATTCTACTAGTGTTCCCTAGTAGAAATCAAAGCTATTTTGTTCCCTTTGTGCTCAGAATAAAAAAATTTTCGATCATCCTAAACTAATATCAAAATTCTTAATTGTTCTTCTAAATCTTCATAATGAATTGCATTGCTATGTATATGTTATTGGCAGGAGTGTTTAAAAAGTTCTTTATCCTGTCCTACCAGTACTTTTTCTAGAATAATTCAAATTTTCAATTTGAAGAAGTGTTTCTTTTGTTTCTGTGACAGGACAGTTTGATATATTTATTATCTCAAATGAACTAATAGGTTTCAAATAACTGTGTTAGATAATATAGAAGTTTATACATCAGAGATAAGACAGAACTAGAACTACTTGGAAATACTTAACTATACATTGAAAAAATCATTGATATTTTGAGCTTAGTGACTGAAGTGATTGCTCAAAACTAAGAGTTTTAGAAGCCAGACTACCTTATTATCTTTCAGTTTTGATTTTTAGTTCTGTTTAGATGACAAGGGAATGAAATAACTACATCTACCCCAAATCTTGTATTTTAACTTGGCAATCTATTAGCCGCAGAAATACAGTTTAAATTATCAATAACATTTATATTCATGAAAAATAGTTATTTTTTGACATTGAGTATGTAATTCACTAAGAGTATATCATTCACTAAGTGGGGATATTTAATGTTTTGGTCAATATTTGTTGTAAAAGTTATGAAACATGGGCCAAAGAATCTAAAGAGAATGAAAAAAAAATTTTTTTTTGTCTGTGCAGCTAGGCAGAGGACAATTACAGTTTTCCAGATAAAGCAAACTCACTTAAAAAAATATGCATGTGAAAACAATATATGCATGTGGAGATCTTTGGGGGGAAACAATGGCTTGGGTTGAGGAAAAGTGGAAGAGGCCTGAGGAAAAATTTTATTCATCTTGATATTAAATGAATCAGCATACTATTCCATAATCCTTGTTCTCTAAAAATAAAGCAACAAAAATCTTAAAAGATTATAAATATCTTTCATCTTTACAGAAACTGTGAGACAAGTTTATTCACTTTTTTCAGAAGAGAAATACAGAGCAATAAGGAAATTGTCAACTATAAAATGTAGCATTAGGCATATTTATATGATGTGTCTATGAAATGTTCCTTTAGTTAAGAGTTAGAGTGTGCTTTTACCCTACATGACCTAGATTATGTCAGTCTCACTTCTCCTTTTTGCTGAAAAAATAATAGAAATTTTAAATATTGATAATACATAATGTTAATAATTGTGGTCACTTCTAATGATATCTTAATAAAAAGTTTCAGAAAAATAGATTTGAATGACATTCATTGCTTTGAATACTGGAGGATATATTGAAAACCAAATATCTCAGTATTAATGTTAAATGTACACAGACTGCTCAAAGACTGTCATGTTGGATTAAGAAAAAAAATGTGCTGATAATAAAAGATCTGTGGAAAACAGCAAAGGATACAAAAATATCGATCTTAAATAAACTAAGCTGAAGTAGAAAATAGCCTGATATAAAATATTACCGTGAGACATAGCAGATTTTCAGAAAAAAAAGTATTAATTCCACCAGAAGATTAAAAAAAATTCATCTAATAAAACAGCTTCACAGTATATGAACTAAGAGATAAACACACACTACTAGAAGATTTGAAGTTCCCTCCTTCACTAACTGATAGAATGGAAAAAAAAAAACATAATAGGTGATTGGAATTAGAATTATTAACATCACACCCCCTAGGATGGCTATCCTCAGAAATAAAAAGCAAATGGAAGATATTTATGTTAACATTAATATGGAATCTCAAGGGAATCCCTGAATCCAAAACAGTCTTGAGAAAGTGGAACAAACTCGAGGTTTCACATTTGCTAAATTTAAAACGTGTTACAGAACAACACAATCAAGACAGTATGTCATTGACATAAAGACATGCATATAAATCAATGGAATAGAGAGCCCCCTCAAAACCTTCATACAGGTGGTCAAATGATTTTCAGCAAAGATGCCAAGACCATTCAACAGAAAAGGGCAATTTTTTCAACCAATGATGTTGGTTTTGGGAAAACTGAGTATCCACATGCAAAACAATGAAGTTGGACCCTTACCTACCATATACAAAAATTAAGTAAAAATTGATCAAAGCCTTAAATTTTAAGAGCTAACACTATAACATTCTTAGAAGAAAAATAGGGGAGAACATCATGGTATTGGATTTGGCAGTGAGTTTTTGGACATGGGAACAAAAGCATGGGCAACAAAAGAAAAAAATAGGTAAGTGAAGGCCTCTAAATCAATCACTAATAAAATACAAAGAATCATCTAGTGACTGCAATCTTGGAAAAATACTGTGATCTTTACTTTAAATTTCATTAGACATATCTAAAATAACATGACTGAGGAGTAAAGAACAGCTTCAAAACTAAATCATACCTATGCTTAAATATATAACATAAATGACGTGTGAAAATGTTCACATGTGTTCACGTGTTGGTAAGAAAGCAAATTGTTCCGGATTACAGCCCGATTTATTTATGTTTTTTCCTTCCATTACAATTACAGTTAAAAAATAAAAAAGAAAATATACACGTAACAGCAAAGGAAAGAGGGAGTCATCAGTGGATAAAAGATTACAAGTATTCTGAAAGAAACTAGGTATGAACATTTCAAAGAAATAGAGCCCAGGAAGTTTCAGCGCAGAATATATTAGGCTTCACAGTGGAGCTGGGAATCAATCTTCCTAGAAGATGATGGCAAGGCTATGAAGGCCCTAAATGTAAGATGGAAGAAGATTTTTGGAAGTCTTTTATGAAACTAATGTGCCTCCTTGTCTTCTTCATTTCATCATGCAGAAAGACAGGCAATCCAGAGTGTCTTCTAAGGCCAGAAGAACAAAGGACCCACCCACTCTAAAGAAACTGAAAATTGGACAAACTGGGAAAAAGCTTTAGATTGTTTCTCTCCAGGGTAAGAATCCCAACTTATTCCTATTCTCAGTGTGTCATGTTTACTTTGCAAATTTAGATGTGATATGTTGAAGAAGCATGTTCTCAGTTTTACATTATGCAATTTAAAATTACTTCTGTTTTCACGTTCTCATTTTAAAACTCTTGATTGATTTTCTCAATACTTGTTTAGTGATTCTTGAAACAATAATTATGTAGTTACTCACTAGCACCCAGTGTAAGAAAGTCATCAACGCTTTATTAGAATTATGACACTTATTTCTAAAATGAGGAACACAAATGACAATGTATAAATCATTTCGAATGACAAGTTGAAATTCTCTAATTAGACTAGATTGAGAGTCTATTCTTGTGCCTTGCGATTTGAGGGAAGTGGTGAACTTAATTGAAGATCGTTCTTTCAGGTTAGTGGAACAAAATTTTATGTTTAAGCAAATCAACTATATGACTTCTGTGCAAATAGCTTAGAGAAAAGTCCATTGAGAATAGGCACACGTAGGGAGAAATAAAAAAGCCCATCTGAAATCAATGCTCTCTTTGCTCAACCTACAGATATAATTCGAATCCATTTATAGCACTATTATATTTGGTAGATGATCTGAAGAACTTAATCGTGATTATCCTTGTTAGTTCTGTTATTTTATGCTGACAAGTCTCACTATACTGAATAAACTGAGATACTTACAACCAATATAGCATATTAAAGCATATACATCAATTACTAAGATTTGAAGTTCGCATTTAGCACAATTTATCAGATCTCTAATTATTTGTTAACTGTTCCCTTAAAAAAAATTAAAGCTGAAGAATATAGTTGCTGCAAAAGATACCAGTTTCTCATTCTGCCAGAAGCTCTTTCTTTGCCTTCAACTTTAATTTCTGATTTGGGATGAAATTCATTAGTTATCTTCATTAGTAAAACAAAAAGGAAAGAGAATATCTGTTAAGCATCTTGGAGCGTTTATTAAGCTACAGTCTATCCAGAAGTATCTGCATAAACTAGTCCATGAATGATAAAGCTAAATTACAATTTTGCATAGATAATAGGCCCTTAATAAATTTCTGTTGAATCATTAAGTACAATCTAAGGTTGACAAGTAGGCACAAATTAGGTAAATGAATGAACAGCAAGTGTTAAACTTACTTCACAGAGAAGATTAAGGATAAAATGCATTTTAATGTTTAGAAGCAGGGGCACCTGGGTGGTTTAGTCAGTTAAGTGTCTGACTCTTGATTTAGGCTCAGGGTCCTGAGATCCAGCCCTACATGAGGCTCTGTGCTGGTGGGTGAAGCCTACTTAAGATTCTTTCCCTCTGTGACCACCACTCATTGGGTGCTTTTGTGCATTCTCTCTCTCAAAAAGATAAACGAATAAAACTGCTTTAAAGTTTAGAAGTAAACTAAATTAGTTGTTAATAAGCATCTGAGAAAAATCCTTAAGGAAAGATGAAATAATTGGAGTACACTCATTCCACTTTGGTTTCTGCATGTTTTATTCTGTCCAACTACAAACAGAACTTACTTAAAAGCAAGGTAGAAAGGGAGTCAGACATTTATTATATATCTTTAGTGTGTCAGATACTGAAATGGGTTTTATATGCTGTTTCATTTTATCACTGAAACCATCCTATGAATTAGGTATTACTGTGATCAACATGTTCAGATGATAAAATGATACTCAGATCATTTAACTGACTTGCCTTAATTTAAAAATCTCAGGAAATGGAGCTAGAATTTAAATCCAGAGCTACAGATGATGATATTTAGTTGATACACACAGTCATTCTGGTTGTTAAATATTTTGAATATCAACACTGCCTGGGCCAGTCTTAATTCTGAAGTTCATATTATTTCCATTATTTTATAATACTCTAAATGTTTAGTGCTTTTCTTTGATAGGAACTTTTTTAGATGCTGGGATACAGTGGTTAACAGTATAATAATATAAACCTTGACCGAAGTGGACTTTCATTAGCTTGTAGAGGACTTCATCAAACAAATCGTAATACAGTGTGTTAGGAGGTGTGTAAAGGAGTTGAGAGTCCTAGGGGCCCATGATAGGAGATTTGACCCCTACTTACCATTTTTTAGATTGGTTTAGACATCACCTGAACCTGGTCTAATACCTTCTACCTAAAGGCTTAGCCTGCCACATCTGCTTCCATAGCATTCTCCATTTGTCTCCTAGTGCTTAATGCTCAACATTTCTTGAGGAGAGGGATTTTGTCTTTGCTTAAGCATTATGTCTGGCTCACAGCAAATCCTCAAGAACTATTTTAGAACCCAAAACAACAAAAAAATAGAGTCAGGGTTTAAAACTGCAGCAAATATGCAAGAGAGAAGTTTTAGATAAGATTTTTGGGTATTATGATGAGAAGTGATGGAGATTTCCTTGTAAAGTAGGAGACAAGTTTATCTTTTGAGAAGGAGGAAGATGGTATAGGATTTATTTATAAAGGTTTAGAACAATAACTGTCCAGATGCAAGAGGAAAGAGAAAGAATAAAAAGGATAGCCTTGAAGATGTGCTAATAGCTCCTCTGAGATTGGAATCTTTCAATATGTTGTGGTACCGATAGGCATGACTACATAATTTCCTACAAGAATCCGCATCTCAGATGCAAGAAATCAGAGATCAAGCCTATATTTGTTAGGAATGCTCTTGGCCGCAAGTAGTTGAAAAGATAAATAGTAGTTTGAACACGTAGGGGTTAATTTTGTCACATATACAGAAGAACAGAAATATAGAATGATGATAAGATTCCTAAAGTTAAGAACAAAAAACTTAACTCCTCGGAATGTTACTATGGGTTCTTGTCTGCATATCAATTGGGAATGGTTTTTCTTTTATTTTTTCCTAAAATATTATTTTGTACAATAAATATTTTTTAATTAAAATTGATCTTTAAAATAAAAGTTCTGAAGGAAAATATCTCCCTGTGTCCAAAACATTTTTTGGTTCATGCTGAATGTTATTAGCACCAGACAACACTTGAACATCATTAAGGAATCCAGGACTATTTGTTGTGCAAGTAATATATCAAGAGGTTTCTTAAAAAATGGCTTCTAGTTCTGGGGTGACAGGGAAAGGCAAATTATGGTTGATGAGGCCTGATCTTCTACCAAGACTATTAAGTAAGTGAAGCTTATGTTTTTATGCCAGATTTCTTCTCTTCAACCATTTGTAGAATGTTTGTCGTAACTTACTCTGCTCACAATACTTTCCACTTTGCTCTTTTCTTGCATTTCTGTTCTCCTAATTCACAGAATTAAAAAAAAAAAAACCCAGAAACCAACTTAGAGTTAGCTAAAATTGTTTTCTCCATTTCCTTCATAATTTCACTTTAGCATGCTCCAATGAGGTTTTCATCTCTACCTCTAACTTATTGTTGTTCATTGATCATTGATGACTGCCATGTTTCTCTGTTCCTCTTACTCAGATAAGCAATATCTAATATAATCAACTGCTGTGTCTCTCTGGAAACATAAAATCACCAACTTTGATCCAGTTACTTAGGCTGAAAGCTTAATAGTGTTGATCACTACCTTTCCCTTATTCCCTACACAAGATACAACTGTGAGTTCTACCTATTTCACCTCCAGAACACACAGAATTAGTCCCCTTTTCTTAGTGCCTGATTTCTACCCAAGACCAAAACATTATCTCTTTTCTAAAATCTATTTTTTACTATAATAAATTTTTAAAATATATACTTTGTTGAATTTTACCATTCATACAAAAAAAAAAGTGTGAAAGTTGTAGATGAACTCACAAATTATCCCAAAGTTAGTGTACATGTATAACCACATGCAAGGTATTAATCAATCTCTTCTTCTCACTCTTTATCTTTGAAGAACATTACCTGCCCCAGAGAAGCTATCTCATGGCCACTTTCAATCATTAGACCCCTTTGATCCAAAACTCACTACTATCTTAACTTTTAACACTGTGAATTTGTTCCACTTTTTTGAAAACTATTTAAATGGAATCAAGGGGTGCCTGGGTGGCTCAGGCGTTAAGCATCTGCCTTCCACTCAGGTCATGATCCCAGAGTCCTGAGATCAAGCCCTTCATTGCACTCCCTGTTCAGCAAGAAGCCTGTCTTTCTCTCTCTCCCACTCCCCCTGCTTGTGTTCCCTCCTCACTGTGTGTCTCTCTGTTAAACACATAAATAAAATTAAAAATAGATAAAAATAAATAGAATCAAATAATATGTATTTTTAAAATCAGGCTTCTTTTCGTATGTTTCTGAGATTCACTCAAGTTTTGTGTAGCAGAAGTTTGTTCATTTTTTTGCTGTATATTATTATAAAATGTGAGTACACCATATTTCACTTTCCTGTTCTGCAGCTTATAGATTCTTGAGTTTATAGTTTTTGACTACAAATCTTGAACATATCTTGAAATTACCTATTGAGACAGGTAGATACAGATATTAGATATAGATATTTGTATCATATATATACCCAGAAGTACTTATGGTCAAATTTAGTAGATAGTGAAGAGTAAATTGCCAGTGGACATACCAATTGGCAACCCATCCAGCTGTATATGAAAGTTCAAGTTCATTTGTATCACTAAAACTTGGCGTTGTCAATCCTTCTAACATTGACTTTGCTGATAAGTTTGCAGTGGTATCTCATTGTACTTTTAATTTGCATTTCCTTTATGACTCTTAAGTTGAGAAACTTTCATATTTATTGGTCATATGGATTAACTCTTTTGTCAAGTACCTATTTAGGTCTCTTGGCTGTTTTTCTATTAGGTTTTCTGCCTTTTTTCTAATTGATACTAGATCTGTACCAGAAATCCTGCCTGTATTTAACTACCTGTCATACTGGTCTCATTTTTGTCCTTCACATAGGCTCAGATTTTCTTCTTTTCAAGGATGTTTATGGGTTGTGTCTTCAGTTTTCAGGTTTCAGGTCAAATGTCATCTTTCATATAAACCTTCCTTGACCATCTCCTCATCTCCCCCGAAAGTGTGTATCATTCTCTTATATCATCCTGGGTTTTTTTTTTTTTTTTTCCCCTTAAGCATCCATCAACATGTGAAATTTTATCTTGTTTATTTATTGGTTTGCTTATATATACTGTCCACTTCGCTTCTTACTAGAATGTTAACTCATGTCTGTTAAGTTATCTCTGTTTTTATTCACTGCTATTTCCCTAGCACCTGGAACTTTTGTGTGACATGTGAGAGGTTTGAAGTAAGTATCTGTGAAAAAAAATAGAATGAGGACACTTGGATGGCTCAGTCATTTGAGCATCCGACTCTTGGTTTTGGCTCAGGTCATGATCTCTGCGTTATATGCTCCATGCTCAGTGGGGTGTCTGCTTGGGATTCTCTCTCCCTCTCTCTCAGCATACCCCCAACTCGTACTCTTATTCTGTCTTCCAAATAAATAAATAAGCCTTTAAAAAAAAAAAAAGAAAGAATGACTAAGTGAATCAAGGAACAAATTAATGCCAAATTTGAGATACTGTTCTTACTGATATATTTACAGAGGGGTACATATCATTTTTCCCCAAAGAGTATATATTTTTGTAGGTGAAAGGAATTTTCTTGAACTAGGATCATTGCCTGATATTTCTTATGTGCATTATAATTATATTCATAGTAAGATTACTTAACCCCTATTGATCTTCATTTTCCAAGGTGACACTAAGAGTAACCATTATTGATATATTGCCTGGTACACCTTTACAATGCTAAAATTTACAAGTCCATAAAACATTTTTATGATTTAACTTTTGTAACAAGAAGTTGTTATAATTGGCAAAATTATAAACAAGTACTTTGGGTACACAAGGGTTTAAGGCTATTTAATTAGCAGAGACCCTGCAGGTTGAAATTTATTGAAAATTTGTAGTTTAATGGTTTATTTGGAAACTTGTTTTCATATTAAAATATTTCGTCAGAATTTTCAATAATTGATTTTAATTGAAGATCTGATATATGGACTGTAATTATGAGCAACATAATAAAAAATATTAAATCTGATAAATTACTATTCAGAATTTTCTGTCGCTACTTACCACTTTGATATATGTAGATCAATATGTAGATCAATATCAATTTTTTAAATAAAGATTTTATTTATTATTTATTTGACAAAGTGAGAGACAGAGAGAGGGAACACAAGCAAGGTGCATGAGAGAGGCAGATGCAGGCTTCCCACTGAGCAGGGAGCCTGATGTGGAACTCAATCCCAGGACTGGGACCATGACCTGAACCAAAGGCAGGCATTTAACCAACTGAGCCACTCAGGCATCCGGTTAGAATGTTTATTTCAAGGATAGATTATGTTGCTAAAATATTTTTAAGAAATTACTCTTTTATATTGTTAATTTTGTTCTTTTATACTTATATTAGCCTTTTGTATTTATTTCCTATATTCATTTATAAAACTCATTGAAAATTTAATTTTATTATGTTTATTTAAAACACATATATACCATATATACTTGCAGTCTGATCTCATTATTCAGGGTCATTATGTTCTCCTACATTATTGTGAAAACTGTATTAGCAAATTCTGAATCCTTGATCCTAGAAGAAATGCAGAATTAGATTCCTACAAACCTTTGGTCACAACATTTTCATTAATCAATCAATACAAAAGCTTATTTTTTTATGTATGTTTCTGTTTAAAGATAATTTATTTGATCTATACTATTGATTCAGTAACACTGAGCTCATGACCAACAGCACTTGCCTGAACAAAGCTTACCTAGCAGATTTTCTCCTTAAGGCACATCTCTGCCTTCTTGAGCTTAAGACTGCTAGCCCGCTGGGGGCGGAGGGGGGAGGATAGGGGGACATCGTTTTTAACAATAAAATCAGTTACTGAAAAAATGTGGCACTAAATAGATCACAAAATGGTACCTCTTTATAGTATGAGAGCTGAAACAAGAAGACACAACATTGCCTTGTGAAAGTGCAGCAAATATTGATATTGGGGGTAACAAATACTTTATAGAAAGTAGGCAAAATTGCAAAAATGGAGTCTGTAAATAATGAAGATTGATGTATAGTTATATGAAACAATACAATTTTAAATTATCCAACATAAAAACTTTAGAAAAAGAGCAGAAAACAATTTATAATCTTACCAGCATAAGATTCTTTTTTTATATATTTTTCAATTTTTGCCTCTGTTGTATATATTTTCAAATATTGCAGTTTGTTTTCCACCCAGTTTGCTGCTGGAAAGCCCTTCACCTCCTCCATTAATGGGTTTTAGGTGGAGCTGTCTTTACCCATGCTTTAAGGATGGGTATGTGACCTATGCTTTAAAATTATGGTATTCACCCACTATAGTTACTGATACTGGGATAGAGCCAGTGTGGTGCCATAAGATTTTTGCTAGATTCCTGCAGAGACACTTGCTCTTTTGTACTGGACTTGAATTTGCTGCCACCATCTTTTCTATAGAATCTAAGATTGAACCTAATGCCAAAGGAGGCAGAGAAGAGAGATTAAGAAAAACCAAATCCTAATGAAATAATTTAATTGGTTCTAATTTATTTTTATAAAATTATATATATTTAAGGTGTATAATGCAACATATATATATATATATATGAAGTGATTACTACAATCAAGCTAATTAACATATCCATCATCTTACATAGTCACCTTTTGTGCATGTGTAGTAAGAACACTTAAGATTTACTCTTTTAGTAAATCTCAAATATATAAATTATTAACCATAGTCAACATGCTATGAATTAGGTCTCTAGAAATTAACTCATTTCCGTATAACAGAAACTTTGTTCCCTTTCACAAACATCCCCATTTCCTCCCCACCCCTGATAACTACCATTTCCTCTGCTTCTGTGATTTTGACTTTTTTTCAGATTCAGTGACAGTCATCCAGTATATTTTTTTCTGTGCCTGAATTATTTCATTGAGCATGATGCTCTCCAGGTTCACCCAGGTTCATCCATGTTGTCAGAAATGACAAGATTTCCTTCTTTAATGCTGAATGATAGTCCAGTGTATGAGGTATAGGTTTGAATAAAGTAAACAGTGTCACAGTGAACATGGGAATACAGATATTTCTTTGAGGTAATTTTATTTTCTTTGGATATATACCTGAAAGTGAGATTATTAGATTATGGAACAAATACGTTTTAGGTTGTGCGTACATGCATATGTGTTTATGTGTGCATGCATCCTTGTGATTGATCCTGGATGAAAACAACAACTAAATTAATTCCACATGACATTTAAGATCATATGACAACATTCAGTTGTTCAGGTGAGGGGGAAAAAAGATGACCGAGTTCATCAAAAGAAGATCAAAGGCAAAGAGGTTTCTAAAGATTTTTGAAGGGAATAATTTTAATGATGGGCCATAGAATCCAAGCTGGAAAAGGATATAAATGAAGACAGGAATGAAGTGTAGTGTATGATATGTTACTTGAAAAGTGATTGGTTTTAATGGACTTTTTGGGAGGACAAGAGGATTAGAGAAGCTTGCAATTGATATTTTTGCGGGGTGATAATACTGGAAGAAAGTACTTATGGAAGAGAATGGTTAAAGTGAAGTGAGTAGAAATAGAGAAGCAGAGTTGAGTATCAGAAGATGGCAGAGCTATGAATTGGACATTAGATGAGGACAAGGTGTTTACATTTCCATCATACGAGTAATTCCATATATAAACCAAATACAGGTAAGTAATTTATAGGTACTTAGCTTAATTTTAGTGTTCAATTTTGCTTTGGTAAAATAAAAAGAGCTTCAGAGTCAAGATCTCTATCTAAACCTGAGTTTGCTATAAACATGTATCTTAGACCAAGGAGAAAAATTTTGATGTTTATCAGGTGCTTGTATCTCCTGCCCCCATCCTACTCATACATAACCAAGGTCTCTTTCTTCTGCCAGCAAAGAAAACGGAATGTTCAGCCAGCCCTTTCCCTTTTGAGGATAGTTTCAAATAGATGTCCCACCTTTCCATATTTAAGCAAAAGTGAAAACCTATCCATGTTTCAAGGTCTTGACTAGTCCTGGGGTTACAACTATGTCTGTCCCCCCCAAACTGAGATTTGTGAGCTATTGGAAGAATATGTATATGGTCACAGCAGTTCCCTTTCTGGGCCACCTTGTCAGACTGCAAGGTAATTTTGCTGAAAGTTACGACATCAGTGATGAGCTTCTTCTTGGAGTCCATTGTTGTGAGTGGAGGACCTGGCCTATGCCCAGGGATTTGGCTAGTTGAGGATCATATTTTAGGAGACTGAATCATCTCTGTGTCCCACGTTCTTCCCAACACTCATCACTGCCTTCTTTTAAGATTTGTTCCTTATTAGTAATAAAGTATAAATCTATTTAGTAATTCTTATCTATATAAATATCTCCTAAACTAATTTGATCTTGTCATTTGTAATTATTCTTCCACACCTTGCTGGAGGACCCATTTCAAGAATCTCAGTCTGGGGGCTCCTGGGTGGCTCAGTAGGGTTAAGCATCCGACTCTTGATTTTAGCTCTGGTCATGATTTCAGGATTTTGAGATGGAGCTCCACATCAGGCTCTGCGCTCAGCTGGGAGTCTTCTTGAAATTCTCTCTCACCCTCTGGTCCTCCCGGACCCTGCCCTCTCTAAAATAAATAAATCTTCGGGGGGGTAAAAAAGATTCTCTCTTTCCCTTTCCCTCGACCCCTCTCTCTCTACACTCCCTCTCTTAAAGAAAAAAAAAGGAAAAAAAGAATCTCAAAGTCTGATTATACAGGTAGATTATTTTCCCTTTGCTTTGTCATGTGGATGTTAACTTGACCTAAGAACCCAGCAAGAAGAGAGAGATTGAATACTACCACAGAAGTAGTTCTTTGTAGCTCGAAATTCAAGACTTTATAGATCCTCACTTAATCTCTAGTATTTTCAAACTCTGGAGCCTAACACTGTTAGAGCATTTGGTTTATTTCAGTGATAATTCAAAAGCCTTTTCCCCCATTCATGGCAGTGTCCCTTCTTAATGTTTCCAATTTATAGTAGTAAACACCCTCTACCAGTGGTTCCGTAGTCTGTTGTATGACAATAGCATAGTATTCCAACCTTCAATGGTTTCAGTCATAGCCAATAAAAAGAGAGATGGGGGCGCCTGGGTGGCTCCGTGGGTTAAGCCTCTGCCTTCGGCTCAGGTCATGATCTCAGGGTCCTGGGATCGAGCCCCGAATTGGTTCTCTGCTCAGCAGGGAGCCTGCTTCCTCCTCTCTCTCTGCCTGCCTCTCTGCCTACTTGTGATCTCTGTCAAATAGATAGATAAAATCTTAGGGGGAAAAAAAAGAGAGAGAGAGAGAGAGAGATGAACGCTGAAGCAGTCTAACTATTTCCACCACAGACCTCTTGTTTTGGATGAGGAAAGACACCGTTTCTAATGATTAGGTATCTCTGAAGGCTGGATTAGAATGAATTTTTAGCCTGTTAACTTCCCTGTTAATTGAGAGAACGTGTCTATTTAGTGAAATCATGAAATGGTGCCTAAATCTGGTTTCTATCTGTAAATATCTAATCTTGAGCCCTGAATTCCCAACTAGAATTCACGTTCTTTTTGCCTTAAAGTAATTCCTAACTTGTGAAAGGTTGGTACCCAACCCCCTGAGAGGTTATGGTGAAGGTTAATTTGTGGTTTGTTTTAGAGTAATGATTTAATACGAGGTAGAGTTGAATATTTTACCATTACCCCAAACTCCCATTTGGTAGTCCTTCAAATATATCTCAAATCTCAGACTTTCTTCTTCCTGTCCTAATAAGGCCCCCTCAGTGTCACACTAAAAATATATATAAATATTATTTTTGAGAGCATTGAATGGGAGCCTGGGTGGAATCAGTTGGTTAAGTGTCTGACTCTTGATCTCAGCTCAGGTCTTGATCTCATGGTCATGAGTTCAAGCCTGTGTTGACATGGAGACCTGCTTAAAAATAAATATAAATAAATATTGAAAATTAAGTTTTTATGAAGTTTCTTAAGACAGTGACAGAGAGGAAGTCCTTCATAATATGATGTAAACTAAAATTTTCTTTACCCACTGTACCACCTCAAGTACTTCTCCAGCTGAGTCTCCCTGTTGCATCATCAGTCAGATAATGGCTTTGATACAAAGATGGCTTCTGGTTCTAACAACACACCTCTATTTTTTTGTAATCTCATGTGTTAGAAAAGGCAGAAAGTAGGTTGTGTGTTTAATATAAAAAGCACTTTGAGGAAGTCCTTGACACCCATCTATGGAAGTCTTGCTGCAGCTGTAAGAAAGCAGTTTCTGAGAAGCTGGAGAAGCAGGGTATCAGAGCCTCTATTTCCACTGAGGAGTGGTGACTAAGGGTTATTTAGATGGGGAACAAAAACCCTAGTTTTTAGTAAGGCTGTATTAGTTTGCTAAGGCTGCCGTAATAAAGTACAACAGAGTGAGTGGCTTAAAAAAACAGAAATTTGTTTTCTCATAGTTCTAGAGGCCAGGAGTTTGAAATCAAGGTGTCAGGAGGGTTGATTCCTTTGGAGATCCTTGAGGTAAAGACCTGTTCCAGGCCTCTCTTTTTGGCTTGTATATAGTCACCTTCTCTCTATGTTTTCATATTGTCTTCCCTCTGTAGGTGTCTGTCAAAATTCCTCTTTTGATAAGGGCACCAGTCATGTTGGATTAGGACCTACGCTAATGACTTCATTTCAAATTAATGGCCTTTTTAAAGACCCTATCTGTAAGTACAGTTACATTCTGAGGCACCGTGATTTAGGACTTTAACATATAAATTTGGGGGGGGGGCAGATATAGTTCAGCCCTTAACAGTGGGTTTCCAGCTTTTGACTTGGATACTTATAGTTAAAGACATTTTCTAGAATGGTTTTGAATTGGTCTTTTTTTCTCCATTTTTACAAACTCTGAAGCCAGTACTAGCTTACTGAAAGAAAAACGTGCATAATATTTGAGATAGCAAGTGTTTCATTGGAAAGCTACATGCCACTATAAAGTCTTTATATCTCCTTCTAATGAATGAAATTAAGGGAATTTCAGGGAAGAGAGATATGATTAATTGTGTGATAGCCCATATGTAATTCTGTCCTTCTATATTGAGAAGCAGTGGTTGAGACATTTTTCAAATATGACTGGCTATACTTGTTTTCCCTCATAACAATAAATTTTGTAATAATACATCTTGGCATTGGAAATATATATATAAAATAATAAAAGTATATTTAAATATATATAAAGTATATATAATATATGTAATAATAATATGTAATATAATATATAAAAATATTTTAAAAGTATATATAAATATAAATAAAAGTAGTCTTGACACTGGAAGTATTTGTTAAGAGTTTCGAATTAAGGTTTTACCAAGGTTCAGATCACTCAAATCTTTACTACTGAAATATTAATCAGGACACACTACACTTTCCTAGTGTAAATATCTTGAAGGAGAAAGTAATTCCTAAACATACAAAGAAGTAACTTGACTGTCTATGTTGTATCTTGTGTCTCTTCCCTCTATGTTAATATTTGATAAGGTGTTTCATTTATCTAAGACTTCTAAAGCATAACCAAAGTTGTCTTTGGGAAAACTGGCATCTTCTAATTTAGAGATCCTCTATGAATAGTACCAAAACATTACTATATATTGTTATATAGTATATATATATATATATATATATATATAGTAATATGTTACTCTGAAAATGAAAATGTATAAGTCTTCAAAATGGCAAAAAAACAAAGGCTGATGCTGCTTGGGTTTCATTTCTTAGAATGCTTACCATGTTGACTTTTGTTTGTATTATGTGACCAGTGATTTGACTAAAAACCTGCACGATTAAGTTTTAGTTATAGATTCAGTTGATCTTTGTGAAGTATTTACCTTTTTAGAGTGGGCATTTGACTTGTTTTAACCTATTAGAATTTTTTGTTTTATTTTGTATTAAAGAAAAATTCTGGAAGAAAATAAGTACATATTAATGCTGAGTGGGTTGGTTTTTTGGGTGGCTTATTTTAGTCAGGATTTCTGTACATTGAGATATTACATGATTCATGAATCCTGAATCTGAAGCTCTTCAATTCTAAAATCTCCACTAAAAGCCTTTCTTATTTAAGCCTAAGCCAAAGTGCTCTCTCATTGCTGCTTTCCTAAAAGTTCAGGGGAGAAACCCCACAGGTTAACACTTTTTATAGTGAGGGAATAACATTTTGCCTACCTTATAAAAATGTGATTCTTTAAAGATTTATTTATTTATTTATTTGAGAGCAGCAGTGAGCCACTTTTATGGATACCCTGTAATTTTATAATTATTAATCTAAAATTAAAATTCTGTACTTCTTTCCTTCAGAAGAACCTACACATATGCCACCCTATACACAAACTACATAGTGAGTTGGATGAGTTCTCCAGTAGCCTTTGAGATACATTATAAGGTCTTAGCCATTATCATGTCTCTCCCGAGTCATATTTGAATTTTATTTTGTGCATTTTGGCTGATATTGGTGATATAGGACCTACTAGAGTATAGATTATCTCTACTTCTGTATTTGTTACTAGATCAACCAGTCTTCTTTTTCTCCTTTTAACTCTCTTGGTTCATGGAGTTGTCCTACATTTTGTATTAATATATTCAAAATCACGAGTCTGTTTTATACTTTTTATATTGTTGAGTAGTGATAATCAGGCTTATACTAGCATATTAAATTTAGTCTCCAGGGGCACCTAGGTGGCTCAGTGGGTTAAAGCCTTTCCCTTCGGCTCAGGTCATGATCCCAGGATCCTGGGATCGAGCTCCGCATTGGGCTCTCTGCTCAGCAAGGAGCCTGCTTCCTCCTCGCTCTCTCTGCCTGCCTCTCTGCCTACTTGTGATCTCTGTCTATCAAATAAATAAATAATCTTTTTTTTTTTTTTTAATTTTTTATTTTTTATAAACATATATTTTTATCCCCAGGGGTACAGGTCTGTGAATCACCAGGTTTACACACTTCACAGCACTCACCAAATCACATACCCTCCCCAATGTCCATAATCCCACCCCCTTCTCCCAAACCCCCTCCCCCTGGCAACCCTCAGTTTGTTTTGTGAGATTAAGAGTCACTTATGGTTTGTCTCCCTCCCAATCACATCTTGTTTCATTTATTCTTCTACCCACTTAAGCCTCCATGTTGCATCACCACTTCCTCATATCAGGGAGATCATATGATAGTTGTCTTTCTCTGCTTGACTTATTTCGCTAAGCATGATACGCTCTAGTTCCATCCAGCATCACCTTGATCCCAAAACCAGACAAGGATCCCACCAAAAAAGAGAGCTATAGACCGATATCCTTGATGAACACAGATGCGAAAATACTCAACAAAATACTAGCCAATAGGATTCAACAGTACATTAAAAAGATTATTCACCACGACCAAGTGGGATTTATTCCAGGGCTGCAAGGTTGGTTCAACATCCGCAAATCAGTCAATGTGATACAACACATCAATAAAAGTAAGAACAAGAACCATATGATACTCTCAATAGATGCTGAAAAAGCATTTGACAAAGTACAACATCCCTTCCTGATCAAAACTCTTCAAAGTGTAGGGATAGAGGGCACATACCTCAATATCATCAAAGCCATCTATGAAAAACCCACCGCAAATATCATTCTCAATGGAGAAAAACTGAAAGCTTTTCCGCTAAGGTCAGGAACACGGCAGGGATGTCCATTATCACCACTGCTATTCAACATCGTACTAGAGGTCCTAGCCTCAGCAATCAGACAACAAAAGGAAATTAAAGGCATCCAAATCGGCAAAGAAGAAGTCAAATTATCACTCTTCGCAGATGATATGATACTATATGTGGAAAACCCAAAAGACTCCACTCCAAAACTGCTAGAACTTATACAGGAATTCAGTAAAGTGTCAGGATATAAAATCAATGCACAGAAATCAGTTGCATTTCTCTACACCAACAGCAAGACAGAAGAAAGAGATATTAAGGAGTCAATCCCATTTACAATTGCATCCAAAACCATAAGATACCTAGGAATAAACCTAACCAAAGAGACACAGAATCTATACTCAGAAAACTATAAAGTACTCATGAAAGAAATTGAGGAAGGCACAAAGAAATGGAAAAATGTTCCATGCTCCTGGATTGGAAGAATAAATATTGTGAAAATGTCTATGCTACCTAAAGCAATCTACACATTTAATGCAATTCCTATCAAAGTACCATCCATCTTTTTCAAAGAAATGGAACAAATAATTCTAAAATTTATTTGGAACCAGAAAAGACCTCGAATAGCCAAAGGGATATTGAAAAAGAAAGCCAACGTTGGTGGCATCACAATTCCGGACTTCAAGCTCTATTACAAAGCTGTCATCATCAAATAAATAAATAATCTTTAAAAGAAAAATTGTTTTAAAAAATTTTAGTCTTTTAAAAAATTTAGAAAACAGTATAAACAGAAAAGCAATCTTGAAGCTTCTCTGCTTTTCTAAAGCTCTTCTCCTGAGGACATTCACTCCATACAATATACTTTCTAAATATTAGCCCATATGTCTATATATTGGAAATATTTCATCTCTGTCTCTTTCTTACCTTTCAATTTATTTTATGGTTTAATTTTTTTGAATTTTAATTCCACAGAAGATTTAATCTCAATGTGTTCAAGTTTATCAATCTTTTAATGACTTCCGTGTCATATATACAAACACATTTAGACTTCAATATTTTATATGCTATTTTGTAATTTTATCATTTTTTACATTAGTGTTTAGTCAGTCTGGAATTTATTTTTATAAATGGTACTAGATTGAGATGGACCTTCATTTTTTTTTGAAAAATTATTAATGAATGTTGAATTTCTCACATACTTTGGGACAGCAAATATGATGATGATTATATAGTTTATCTTGTGTAATCTGTAATGTGACATGTCATCATTAACAGTGCAGGTCTCCAAGCAACACACATATCAGACCTGCTGGAGCAGTATTTACTAGGGAAAGCATAGAGGAGTAGGGGTCAGAACCTCAGTGGTGGGTCACCATTGCCTCATTCCACTCTAAAGCAGAGCATAGCAATCTCTTTAGGCCATGTGACAGATTCTACTAGTGGGAACTTGACCACTGGAATATGAACTTTTAATGAGTAATTAGAGAACATCAGCTCCTCCCCTGGCATGATCAGGAACCAGAATACAGTAGTAGTATGATGTGGCAGAACTTTGATTTCAGCACTGTCCTGACAGCATGGCATTCAAGATTGATAAAAAATCCTAATGTAGCTGAAATCTAAGACTTCTGGTTATAAATAGAAGATGGCTGCAAGTTAGGGGCACCTGGGTGGCTCAGTTGGTTGAACATCCAACTCTTGATTTCAGTTCAGGTCGTGATCTCAGGGTGGTGAGTTCGAGCCCCACGTTGGTCTCTGCACTCAGCCGGTCTCTGCACTCTGCTTGAGATTCGTTCTCCCCCTCCCCTCTGTTCCTCCTCTTGTGTGCACACACTCTCTCTAATAAATAAATAAATCCTTAAAAAAAAAAAAAAAAAAACTGAAAGTTAGCAGGATTGCCATGCCAGTGGACCACATCAGTATACATGATTGATTGTGTTAATGCCAGCACCTTCCCTAACGTGAGTACCACTGGAGGTGGCAAATGGGTTCAAACATTATAGCAGATCAGTATTTACTGCCTTAGGATCTGAGCTATAGCTAGTTTCTGTGGAGCTTTGTAAGATGCCACATTTTGGGTAGGCCATCTTGCAAGGGACCATTCTCACAACTAAATAACTTTTACTTCCCATTGCCTATTTGGCCAGGATATTTTTTTTCTTAATATTCTAACACATGTGATTTACTTTATAGATCTGATCTGCTTTAGCTAGGATTTCTTTTTAAAGATTTTATTTATTTATTTGACAGAGAGAGATCACAAGTACACAGAGAGGCAGGCAGAAAGAGGGGGAGGGAGGCTCCCCGCTGAGCAGAGAGCCTGACCTGGGGCTCCATCCCAGGACCCTGAGATCATGACCTGAGCCAAAGCAGATGCTAAACCCACTGAGCCACCCAGGCACCCCTTAGCCAGGATTTTTAAAACTACTTTCCTAAATGAAAGTAGCATAGTTTTTCCTTTTTCTATGCTTTCATTATCTGGTTTTTTAAATTTCCTTTTGAATTAAAAATATTCAAGGTATACTCTAGGAGCTTGTACATTTTTTTTAAGGTTCTTTAGTTATGTTTCTAATATGATTTATTTCTGAATTTTCTCTTGTTCAAGAACCAGATTTTGTTTTATTGACTGTTATTGAGTTAAGTTTGTGTACCCCCCAAATTCATATGTTGGAACTCTAAGCCCCAACTTGGTTGTGTTTGAGGATGGGGCTGCTTAGGAAGTAATAAAGATTAGGTGAGGTCCTAATAGTAAGAGCCTGATCTGTTAAGATTAGTATCCATGTAAGAAGAGACTCCAAAAAAGCTCTTTCTCCTTCTCTTTGCACATGTACTGAGGAAAGGCTGCAGGAGAAAGTGAACAAGATAGCCATCTTCAAGCCAAAGACTTACAGCCTGCAAAACGATGAGAAATAAATTTGTTTTCTGTTGTTTATGACTGTTACATAAAAGGTGCCTGTGTGGCACAGTTGGTTAAATATCTGACTCTTGACTTCAGCATAGGCCATAATCTCAGGGTCTTGAGATGGAGCCCTGTGTCAGGCTCCATGCCTAGATTCTCTCTCCGTCTGCCTCTCCCCACTGCTCTCTCTTTCTTTCTGTTTCTTAAAATTTAAGTCACCTAGTCTATGGTTTTTTTGTTTTTGTTTTTTTGTTTTTTGTTTTTTGTTTTGACAGAGATCACAAGTAGGCAGAGAGGCAGGCAGAGAGAGAGAAAGGGAAGCAGGCCCCCTCCTGAGCAGAGAGCCCTATGCAGGGCTTCATTCCAGGATCATGACCTGAGCGGAAGGCAGAGGCTTAACCATCTGAGCCACCCAGGTGCCCCTATGGTAATTTTTTTAATGAAAGTCTGTATTGACCAACTCTATTAGTTCTTTGGTTTTTTTCTGTATTATTTTTTTTCTTGCTTCTTTCCTAGTTTATTAAATTTCTCTTATACATCATTTTTTCAAAGTTTGGGTTTCATTCTCTGAAAAACCCTTAGTTCAGTCTTGCAGTATATTAACCATCTTGACAGTGTATTGATTGATTTTTTAAAATTTTAGTGGTCAGATTTTAAATTTCCATGGTATTCTGTTGTTTTTTTTAAATGAATATTCATCCATATCTTTCTAAAGTTATTAAATATTTTAAAATGCTGTCCTTCTCACTTTATTAAGCTTATATTTTATAGGTACTGAGTTCTTCCTTTTGTTAGGCTTATTTTCTATCTTTCATACTTGCTTTTCTCTTTGATTATTGTGATTGAGTCCTCAACTATGTATTTGAGGTTATGAATTGTCTGTTGACTTAAGCTTTCTCCATATATGAAAGGAGCCATGGTGGGATAAAACTTCTGGATGGAGTGAGAATAGTATTTGACCAAACATCTGATCCAAGTTGAGAAGTAAAACTAACATTACCCACCCACTGTCCCCCATCTCCCAGCTCACAGGTAGAGGTGGGGATGGCAGCTTGCATTCCTGATGCAGCTTGCTGGTGCCAGAGGGGTTGACCACATAGACCAGAGAATACAGTCTTTCATGTGTAAGTTACTCTTGGAAATCCTTGGATATGTTGTAATTTTACCATCTGGAATTCACCAGTCACAAAATACATAAGCCTTCTCTGTCGCTTAATACTTAAGTGTGCATTTCCAAAAACAAGCAATCATTTTTATTATTATATGATCATAACGTAGTTATCAAAGTCAGCAACTTAACTTTGATGCAATACCATTACTATATGGATCCATTTTAAAGTCTCTTGTTACATATTGCAAAATTTCACTCTAGAGTTTCAACCAGTTTATACTTTTGTTGGTAGAGTATGGCAATTTTCAATAATTCCTTACCATTTTAAAATTGTACATTTCTGTGGTTTTGAACTTTGCTGAATTGATAACCAGCTTCTTTAGATTCATTCCAGTAGAGCCCCTATTTCTTTGATGTTGTTGTTGTCGTTTAATATAGATCTCACTATCCTCCTCTGTATTTTGGTTTTTCTTTTTCTTCATGGAATCTTCCTAAGAATAAAAAATAAAAAATAAATTCCAACTCTCAGAGTATTCTAAACTTGACTGTTCCTTGTACAAAAGCATTTTTATCTATTACTGTTATCTATTACATTCACTTAACATTTTTTTAAATTATCTTTCCAACCTCTCTATGATGTAATAATTTTGGGGATAAAATTATGAGAGGTTAATTTCCCAAAGTTATAGAACCAGTAATTGGTAGACTCTGTACTCCTCTTAGACTTTGTGACTTCAGAGCTAATATCTTATCAAGCTGATTATGTGGGAAGGACAGTGACAAACTGGATCAACATTTGCCAAAGGGAATTCATACCTGCTACATTTAATTGTCTGGATGATAGTGATAAAAGCATCTTTCATGAGAGATGATACAATGCATCAGACTGAAGACCCTGGATGGGGATCAAAGGTAATGAAGAGTGCGGTGTTAATGATTGACAATAAATGTAGCTTTTAGTCTAATCGGATTGCCAGGTTAAGGGATATTATGTATGAACTGAAGACAGAATAGACCGTGAAAACCAGCACCTCCAAAGCAAGTAAGGTTTAGCAGGTCTTCAGAGCTGACGAGACTTAATAACACAGATGTGATGAAAGGGTGGCTGATGAAATTTGGGACTCTTGATACATGGTTAGAAAGAACGAAGCACAGAAGCTGATAATCTGGTAGAGGGAGCAGAATATTTTTGAGAAAGAACAGCCAGAATGGATAAATCAAGAAACACTAACGCAGTAGAACTTTTAGAAATCGTTTGGCCTTATTCTCCCACATTACATATAAGAACACTGAGCCCCTCTTGAGATTACAGAGTTACAAAGTTGCATAACCAAGATTAGAAACTACAGTTTTGATACCAAATCCTGATCTTTTTCTACTGCCTCTTGAATATTATGAAATTATCATCTATAACATTAAAATTATCTTATTACTTCAAATTCTCTTTGGAAGCTAAAAATTGAAATTATGATACAAAAATGCCTGAAGTCTAAAGACCTTGAAACCGATACTACTACTTTTCTTCAACCCAAAAGAGTGGCATTATCTGGGGTAGCCCATGGTTAAAAATGGAAACACTTCCTGTAACAGCAGTTTTGGAAAACAAAAGAATAATGACAACTTTTTTCATTTGGAAGAAGAATCATTATTTTTCTCATTCACATACAAACAATAAAAACAATTTCTGTTATAAGCAGTCATTTATCTTCATTCCTATTCTGTATGTATTTTTCACACTGTCTCATTAAATTCTCATATTGTTCCAAACTCCTTGGATATGTTGTAATTTTGCCATCTGGGCTTCATCAGTCACAAAATACATATACATTGTAATAAAAATGGATGCTTCACAAGGATTCATATTGGCTATAGTCCATCTTAAAGGCCTTTGTTCTGTTAAACAATGGAACTATGTAATATTTCAATTCAAGAACAGTAAATCTTATTTCTTAATTTTTTCAAACTCTACTAGCAACATTCTAAAATAATGTTCATGGATTACATAAATCTGTGGAGAATTTATGTAAAATCCACATGGACTTTTTTTATTTTCTTATTTTTTTGAGCTTATAAATTTTACTTTAATGCTACAAATACCTATAATAGTAATTATACTGCATAAAATTGTTTAGAACTGTTTAGTTGGGTTCTGCAGACCTTGGTGGCCTCTTTAATAAATTTAGTTTAGCCAGTAGTATGTTTAATGTATTGTTACAAATTAAAAATTGCTCACTAATCTTTTTCCCATCCATTGGCTAGTTCTAGATGTTCCACAGCAATATAGATGACACTGAGAAAAATTAGAGAAATGATAGGAAAAATTCCTGCATTTTAATTATTTAGGCATTTGTGGATCAGAAAACAATGTTTCCATCATCAACGCCTTCACTGTTGGAGATACAAAAATAATGTGTCTGTCCTCAGCTCACAATTTAATGATGGAAAGTATGGATTAACACTATAATATGAACCAGAATACTAACTATGAGAAGTTAAGGAAAATGTAGAAGGAAGAAATTGCAGCTATTTGGGGATATCCAGAAAGACTTCTTGAAGAAGATGGCATTTGAAGTAGAGCTTGAAAGTCAGCAATTTACAGGTTAAGGTGGAGTAAGGAGGATAACATGAGCAAAGGAATAGAGACAGACACATTTGGTTTTTTTGGAAAATGATAGTTATTTAATAATGTAAGTTGATGCAGTTTGAAAGAGTAGTAGAAGAAAGTAATACTAGCTAGCAGACATTTAATGAGCACCTACAGTGTGCTCTGCTTCTTGCTACATACCCTACATACTTTATTTTATTCAACTTTAAGAACCTGCTATGCAGCAGGTGCTAGTATTATTATTCCCACTTTTCTAAAGATATTAAATGATTTTCCAAGGTTTTACAACTATTAAGTTGATGTTCTTAGATCTTAATCCAGGTCTGACAGGTAATAAAACCCATACTCTTAACCACTACAATACAAAGTTATACTGTGGAGATTTCAGATATAAAGTGGAGACCTTATATTAGCAATGGAAAACTCTGTGTGTGTGTGTGTGTGTGTGTGTGTTTTAGCAAGAGGACCAGTTATTAAGATTTTCTAAAATTAACCTATCATTAGTGAGTTGAAAGAATAAATGTGAGGTGAGAGAAATAGACCAGCTGGTTCATAGGCTCCTTAGAGGAGTCTGAGTGAGTTACTGAACTGAGCTGGGTTTATAGGTGGGATCATACACAGAGACCCTTTAAAATTTTAAAGTTATAACAAAATGACAAGTATTCAAAGAGAGAGGATGAGAAAGTAGGCAGTTTCAAAGTTGGTTCTGGGTGAAATTCAAGCCTAAGTAGCAAAAATGGTGAAGAGAGACTTTTGAAGGAAATGAAAACTCGATTTGGCCCAGATTCAGAGTACCTGAGGAGGATCCAGGTGACACTGTCAGAATTAGTTGGAATATAGGTATGAAGGTGAGACTTGAGATGGAGAATTGGTAGCTATTTGCATAGGAGAGAGTGTCAAAGCTATTTGAGTGAACACCAAAAGGAAGAGAATAAAAGGAGAAGTTTAAAGACAGACTTTGAGAAAAGCCTACATTTAGGAACTAGGAGGAGAAAGAAGAACTAGTGAAAAATCAAAGTTAGAGAAAAATCCTTTCAACTATGTGATTAGAAAGTCTCTGGTCTCCTTTAAAAGAAGTGTTTGGTAAAAGCCAGATGGTCAGGCATTTAAAAATAAGTAGATGCCTAGGATTTCTGGCGAGTAGTTGATACTCTGACTTCCTGTTGTGTGACTCTAGAACTTTTCTCTAGAGAAACAGACCCATACTTCAAATTACCTATCTAGTAGAACTATAGGCATCTTAAGATCAAAAAGAATGTATTATTCCTATTCCCCAAAACTCAAACTTGTATTTGTGCATTTGATTATTAAACCTATTCAATTATTAACTCCACTGTTCATTTGCCCTAACCAGAAATCTTAGATTCATCTGCCACTATCCTCCCTTCCTTATCATTGGGAACCTTCCACTTCCAAAACCAACATACACTTGACGGTTGCTATATACTGAATGTGTATCCCCAAAATGTGATGGTGTTGGGAGATGGAGCCTTTGGGAGGTAAATAAATTGTGGGGATAGAAATGCTCATTAATGGAATTAATTCCCTTCTAAAAAAAGACCCCAAGAGATACCTTGCACCTTATACCATGAGAGCTAACTGCAAAAAAGCAGCCATCTGTGAACAAGGAAAGGGCTTTCATTAGACAGTGAATCTGCTGGAGCCTTGATCTTGGACTTCTCAGCTATCAGAACTGTGAGAAACAAATTTGTGTTACCTCTAAGTCACCTAGTCTATGGTACCTTTGTTATAGCAGCCCAAATACCTACTGCTTAGCCTTACTTCAAGGACTTTCACTCCCTGCATTTGGGGCAAGCTCCTTGATTGCCCCAGATTTGGTTCCAGTGAGTTCTTATGGCACAGGCTGCAGTAGTCACCCCACCAGACGGTACAGGCAACGGATTTTGCTGCATCCAAGTGGTACTGTTCATGCATCATCTCTGCCAGGACACAGAGTGCACAAGCCATGAGATCATGGCTATTTCTGCCTGGTGTGTGACCCAGGCAGAAAATCCCTGCAGAGGTAGAGTCACCCCAGAGAAAGAGCAACCACTATAGCACTCCTCAGTGGAGCTGTGGGAGGCTGCCCTCATGACTAGGAGCCACCCATGGGCAATTCCAGTCTAGGAGAACCACAGATTGTTACTTTAACCTTTAAGAGCTAGGTGTGGGCTGCTTCAAGCAAATTCACAGGGTTAGGGGCTGCCCAAAGCCATGGGGCAAGGCCATCTATAGCCTTTGGGACCTAACCCCTATCTGTATCATCCTTTGTTACATTCGTCTAGTATTTTATGGAACTTAATTTTATCTGTTTCTCTGTCTGAACTCAAAAGGAGAGATTGTTTCTTATTCATCTTTTGTTCATAGTCCTGATATCCGTGACTGACATCTAGTAGAAACTCACTACATGTTTGAATTAATGTTCAAAGTCAATCATTTATTTAACAAATATTTATTATCAAGTATGTAATACACTGCACCAAGAGCTCAAAATAGGCTAATAGTACTCTTAACATCCCTAGATAAGGGACCAAAGATTTTAGAGTGGTTAAGTCATTTGTTTAATAAAAAGTAGTAGAGCTATTGGACAGAAAATTGAGTGTCTGTGACCATTCATAACTATTACCTTGAATGAAAGAATAAATAATAAACAGCCTGAACTTAAGGCTGTATTATTTTGGATAGCTGTTCTATGATTTTTGTTTTCAAATTTATTTATTTTTTTTTAAAGATTTTATTTATTTATTTGACAGAGAGAGACACAGCGAGAGAGAGAACACAGCAGAGGGAGTGAGAGAGGGAGAAGAAGGCTTCCCACAGAGCAGAGAGCCTGATGCAGGACTTGATCCCAGGACCCTGGGGTCATGACCTGAACAAAAGGCAGATGCTTAATGACTGAGCCACCTAGGTGCTCCTCCAATTTATTTTTTAAATTTTCTTCTGATTTCTATGGTTCAACGTTAGCTAAGTCATGGAATCAAAAATTAAAAAGAAATCATTTAAAGCAAGTATTAATGCTTTGCATAACTTTGCATTTAGCAATATCTTTATAATCTGTAGTGTGAAGTACTTAGGCATAATTTTATGGGGACCCATTTAAAGACTCTAGAAGTTTCCAGGGGTGTTTCAGTGAGTCAGTCAGTTAAGCATCTATCTCTGATTCAGGTCATGATCCCAGGGACCATGATCCCAGGGTCTTGCTCAATGGGGAGCCTGCTTCTCCCTCTGCCCCTCTTCTGCAACTCTGTGTGTGCACGCGCACACATGTGTGCACATTCCCTCTCCCCCAAATAAATAAATAAAATCATTAAAAAAGAAAAAGACTAGATCTAGACCACATTGTCTTTTCCTGCTTCATTTGCATCTTCTGTATGTGCTACTAATTTTTTTTAAAGATTTTATTTATTTATTTGACAGAGATCACAAGTAGGCAGAGAGGCAGGCAGAGAGAGAGGAGGAGGAAGCAGCCTCCTGCCAAGCAGAGTGCCCGATGGAGGACTCGATCCCAGGACCCTGAGATCATGATCTGAGCCGAAGACAGAGGCTTAACCCATGGAGTTACCCAGGTGCCCCCATGCTACTAATTTTGAAAACCAGCAAAGTGTTGGAGAGGAGGTGATAGAGATCATGAGAATCTGGTTTGAAAAGAATAAGTGTTTTGTAATCTGTATTATAAATTCTATTAGCCTGGATAAACTGTGTCAAATCTAAAATACCAGAGGTTTAAGTTAGATGCAATTGAAAATGAGTATCACTGTCATTTAAGTAATAATGACATTTCCTTAGTGTTAATTTATCTTCTCAATATTATCCACTGTGAGACCCAACTTTCTAAGAAAATCTGAAAACTTTATCTACCATTTAAAAGTAATCTTTTAATCCCCTTAACATTTTATAATAGCCTATCAAAATGGATTTTCCTAAGCTTTCTATTGAAATAGTACCATAAACTTAGAGTACTTTCTCCATTATAGCAGACCAATAGTTGCAAGATGGACAAAATCCTAGGCAGTTCAGTGATAGATAGCAATCATTTTTCACTTCCTTTCTATCTCTTACACATTATTTACATTATTAGTGTTCTCTTCAATATGCTGTTTCCTTGTAGAAATACAAGTTTTCTGAGGAATAATTTAATCTAGATAACATAATCTGTAAACCTGTTGAACTAGTTAATTATAACTCAAAAATATTGCAGTATGGTAGAGCTAACTACATAGCTTAAGAGTACCTCTGTGAAGCACTCTGAGTTGTGGTACTTCTCACCTCTGCCCTCTTCCCCCAACACACATGCTCTCTCTCTCTCAAAAAAAAAAAAAAAAAAAAAAAAAAAAAAAGCACCCAATATTGGAGCATCTAAATATATAGAACAAACATTAGCAAATCAGAAGGAAGAGATAAATAATAGTAAAATAATAATAGGGAAATTCAGTATCCCACTTTGAACAGTAGATAGATCATCCAGACAGAATATCAAGGAAACACTAGACTTAAACTACACTTCAGACCAAAAATATCTAACATATATGCAGAACATTCCAACAGTGGCAGAATACACATAGCATGCTCTCTAAGATAAATAATATATTAGGTCACAAAACAAGTCTTAACAAATATGAAAAGATTAAAATCACATCAGGCATCTTTGCTGATCACAATTACATGAAAGTAACAAGAAAGACTGGAAAATTCACAAATATGTGGAGATTAAACAATATCCTTCTGAATGTCAAAGAAGACATTAAAGAAGAAATATCAAAGTATCTGAGACAAATCAACACACTAAAATTATGGGATGCAATAAAAGAAACTCCAAGAGGGAAGTTTATAGTAATAAATGTCTACATCAAAAAAACAAAGATCTCAAACAACCTAGCTTTACACCACATGGAACTAGGAAAGGAAGAACAACTAAACCTGAATCAGTAGAAGGAGGAAATAACAAAGATCAGAGCAGAAATAAATGAATAGAGACTAGAGAGATAATAGAAAAGATCAGTTAAAATACAAGTTGATTTTTTTAAAAGATAAAATTGCCAAAACTTTAGCTAGCCTAACAGAGTAAAAGAGAGAAAACTCGAAATTAGAAATGAAAATGATGTTACAAATAATGCCAAAAAAATACAAATGACCACGAGAAACTATGTGGACAATTATACGCCAACAAATCAGACAACTTAGACTAGATAAATTCCTAGAAAGACACAATCTACAAAGAACAGATTACAGAAAAAATAGAATATTTGAACAGACCAATTACATGCAAGGCAATTGAATCAGTATTCAAAATCTTTCAACAAAGGTGCCCCTGGGTGGCTCAGTGGGTTAAGCCGCTGCCTTCGGCTCAGGTCATGATCTCAGGGTCCTGGGATCGAGTCCCGCATCAGGCTCTCTGCTCAGCAGGGGGCTTGCTTCCCTCTCTCTCTCTCTCTCTGCCTGCCTCTCCGTCTACTTGTGATCTCTCTCTGTCAAATAAATAAAATCTTTTTAAAAAAATATTTCAACAAAGAAAAGGCTAACTACAGATGGCTTCACTGGTGAATTCTTCCAAACATTTAAAGAATTAGTGGCAATCCTTAAACTCTTCCAAAACAACTGTAGAGTAAGGAACACTTCAAGACTCATTTTACAAGGACAGCGTCACCCTGATACCAAAGCCTGGTAAGGACATTATACAAAAAGAAAATTATAGGGTATATGGGTGGCTCAGTTGGTTAAGCATCTGCCTTCCGTTCAGTTCATGATCCAAGGTCCTGGAATCGAGTCCCACATTGGGCTCACTGCTCAGCAGGATGTCTGCTTCTCCTTCTCCCTCTCCCTCCCTTTCCCTCTGCCTGTCACTCCCCCTGCTTTTGCTCTTGCTCTCCTCTGTGAATCAGATTAATAAATAAAATCTCTTCAAAAAAAGAAAAAACATTACAGGTCAGTATCAAGTTCTCAACAAAATAATACTAAATAGTATTCAACAGTATATTAAAAGGATTATATATCATGATCAAATTAGATTTATCCATAGGTATTTCAACATATTCAAATCAGTAAACATGACATAATGAGAAAATAATCACATTATCATCTCACTAGATGCAGAGGAAGCATTTTACAAAATTTAACAACCTTTGATATAACTCTCAATAAATGAGGTATAGAAAGAATGTATCTCAAAAAAATAAAAGGTCTTATATAACAAGTTTACAACTAACATACTATGATCAGGGACAAGACAAAGGTGTCTGCTCTCATCACGTTTATTCAACTTAGTACTGGGAACGGTAACCAGCGCAATTAGGCAAGAAAAAGAAAAAGCATCCATATCAGAAAGGAAAATGTAAAATTGTCTTTGTTTGCAGAACATACTATCTTAATAGAAAATCCTAAAGACTCCAATGAACTTAGTAAAGTTGCAGGCTACAAAATCAAAATCTGATTGCATTTTTATGCACTAACAACAAACTATCTGAAAAAGAAATTACAATCCCATTTCTAATTACATCAAAAGGAATAAAATACGTAAGAATAAATAAAGGAGGTAAAAGTTCTGTACAATGGAAATTACAAAACATTTCTGGAAGGAACTGAAAAAGACATAGATAAATGGCAAGATATCTCATGTTCATGGATTGAAAGAATTAATATTCTTAAAATATCACTGGTACACAAAGTGATCCACACATTCAATTCAATCTTTATCAAAATTCAAATGGCATTTTTTACAGAAATAGAAAAAAGTAGGCATAAAATTCATATGGAATCATAAAAGACCCCAAATCGCTAAAGCAGTTTTGAGCAAGACGTTCAAAGTTGCAGGAATTTTACCTCCTCATTTCAAACTATATTTCAAATCTATAGTAATCAAAATAGTATGGTATTGGCATAAAAACACAGATCAATGGAAAAGAATAAAGAACCCAGAAATAAACCCACATATATACGGTCAACTAATTTTTGACAAAGTCACCAAGAATACACAATAGGGAAAAGATAGCATCTTCAATAAATGGTATTAAAAAGTTGGACTGTCATATGGAAAAGAATAAAACTGGATCCTTATCTCATACCATACATAAAAATCAACTCAAAAGGATGAAAAATTCAAATTAAGGACCTGAAACTGTAAAACACTTAAAGAAAACACAGAAGAAAAGATCATTGAGATTAGTCTCGTCAGTGATTTTTTTGTATCTGACACCAAAACCAAATAGGTAAGATTATATAAAACTAAAATGTTTCTGCACAAAAAAGGAAACTATCAACAAATTTAAAACGCAACTTATAGAATGGGATGAAACATTTGCAAAATATATACTCTATAAGGGGTTAAAGCCAAGATATGAAAGGAAATCTTACAACTAACAGAAATAATAGTAATAATCAGGATTTAAGCAAAGGTAGACATTTTCCAAAGAAGACATAAATACAGCCATCAGATATATGAAAATATCCTCAACATCAATAATCATCACAAATGCAAATAAAAACCATAATTACATATCACCTCAACCCTATTTAAGATGGCTATTATCAAAAAAAGGATAAGAAATGTTGGCAGGGACATGGAGAAATTGGAATCTTGTACACAGCTAGTGGAAATGCAAAATGATACAGCTACTATGGAAAACAGTATGGGGGATTCCTCAAAAAATAAAAAATAGAACTACCACAGGATCCAGCAATCTCACTTCTGGGTATGGATCCAAGAGAACTGAAGTCAGGATTGCAAAGACAAATTAGCCCTCCCATGTTCATAACAGCACTATTCACAATAACCAAGATATGGAAACAACTTAAGTTTCTGTTGATGGATGGATGAAGAAAGCCTACAAGAAAATATTACTAAGCCTTCCAAGGTCTGCAAAATCTTGGATATGGATCAAGTTGGGGCCATTATGCTAAGTGAAATGAGCCAGTTACAGAAAGACAAATACTGGATGAATCTATTTATATATAGTATCGAATATTCAAATTCCTAGAATCAGTGAATGGGACTCAAGGGGAGATGGGAAGTTATGAATCAGCAGGCATGAAGTTCTAATTAAGCAAGATGAATAAGTTATACAGATCTGCTTTACAATATTGTACCTATGGTCAACAATATTGTATTATACACTTGAAAACTTGTTATGAGGATAGACCTTATGTTAAGTGTTTTTACCACAATAAAATAAAATTAATTTTTTTTAAGATTTATTTATTTATTTGACAGAGATCACAAGTAGGCAGAGAGGCAGGCAGAGGGAGGGGAGGAAGCAGGCTCCCCGCTGAGTGGAGAGCCTGATGCGGGGCTCGATCCTAAGCCTGGGATCATGACCTGAGCTGAAGGCAGAGGCTTTAACCCACTGAGCCATCCAGATGCCCTTAAAATTAATTTTAAAAAGACTGAAAATAAATTAACCACGCACCAACTCAAAGACAAGAAAGATAAGATCAACAGAGAATGCCTAAGAGAGAAGAGGAAAGAAAGAATAAAGTGCAGCTATTAATTAAATAGAATTCTAAAAAATAAATGGGAAGACTCAAATTCTGCTTGCGTTTAAAAAGTACTGACAATAAAATGAAGAAAATAAAAAAATAAATGAAGAAAAAGAAGATATAAATAAATTTCAGAGTGAAGGAGAGAAAGGTAATAAAAAACATAGTAGATACAATAGTATTCTTAAACATAAGACAGAATTGGTTCCTTTGCTGTGCAAAAGCTTTTCATCTTGATGAAATCCCAATAGTTCATTTTTGCCCTTGCTTCCCTTGCCTTTGGCGTTGTTCCTAGGAAGATGTTGCTGCGGCTGAGGTCGAAGAGGTTGCTGCCTGTGTTCTCCTCAAGGATTTTGATGGATTCCTTTCGCACATTGAGGTCCTTCATCCATTTTGAGTCTATTTTCGTGTGTGGTGTAAGGAAATGGTCCAATTTCATTTTTCTGCATGTGGCTGTCCAATTTTCCCAGCACCATTTATTGAAGGGGCTGTCTTTTTTCCATTGGACACTCTTTCCTGCTTTGTCGAAGATTAGTTGACCATAGAGTTGAGGGTCTATTTCTGGGCTCTCTATTCTGTTCCATTGATCCATGTGTCTGTTTTTGTGCCAGTACCATGCTGTCTTGATGATGACAGCTTTGTAATAGAGCTTGAAGTCCGGAATTGTGATGCCACCAACGTTGGCTTTCTTTTTCAATATCCCTTTGGCTATTCGAGGTCTTTTCTGGTTCCATATAAATTTTAGAATTATTTGTTCCATTTCTTTGAAAAAGATGGATGGTACTTTGATAGGAATTGCATTAAATGTGTAGATTGCTTTAGGTAGCATAGACATTTTCACAATATTTATTCTTCCAATCCAGGAGCATGGAACATTTTTCCATTTCTTTGTGTCTTCCTCAATTTCTTTCATGAGTACTTTATAGTTTTCTGAGTATAGATTCTGTGCCTCTTTGGTTAGGTTTATACCTAGGTATCTTATGGTTTTGGGTGCAATTGTAAATGGGATTGACTCCTTAATTTCTCTTTCTTCTGTCTTGCTGTTGGTGTAGAGAAATGCAACTGATTTCAGTGCATTGATTTTATATCCTGACACTTTACAGTTAACAAAATCAAAAGACAACTGACAGAATGGGAGAAGATATTTGCAAACGACATATCAGATAAAGGACTAGTGTCCAGAATCTATAAAGAACTTAGCAAACTCAACACCCAAAGAACAAATAATCCAATCAAGAAATGGGCAGAGGACATGAACAGACATTTCTGCAAAGAAGACATCCAGATGGCCAACAGACACATGAAAAAGTGCTCCATATCACTCGGCATCAGGGAAATACAAATCAAAACCACAATGAGATATCACCTCACACCAGTCAGAATGGCTAAAATCAACAAGTCAGGAAATGACAGATGCTGGTGAGGATGTGGAGAAAGGGGAACCCTCCTACACTGTTGGTGGGAATGCAAGCTGGTGCAGCCACTCTGGAAAACAGCATGGAGGTTCCTCAAAATGTTGAAAATAGAACTGCCCTATGACCCAGCAATTGCACTATTGGGTATTTACCCTAAGGATACAAACGTAGTGATCCAATGGGGCACGTGCACCCGAATGTTTATAGCAACAATGTCCACAATAGCCAAACTATGGAAAGAACCTAGATGTCCATCAACAGATGGATGGATCAAGAAGATGTGGTATATATACACAATGGAATACTATGCAGCCATCAAAAGAAATGAAATCTTGCCATTTGCAACAACATGGATGGAACTAGAGCGTATCATGCTTAGCGAAATAAGTCAAGCAGAGAAAGACAACTATCATATGATCTCCCTGATATGAGGAAGTTGTGATGCAACATGGGGGCTTAAGTGGGTACGAGAAGAATAAATGAAACAAGATGGGATTGGGAGGGAGACAAACCATAAGTGACTCTTAATCTCACAAAACAAACTGAGGGTTGCTGGGGGGAGGGGGTTTGGGAGAAGGGGGTGGGATTATGGACATTGGGGAGGGTATGTGCTTTGGTGAGTGCTGTGAAGTGTGTAAACTTGGTGATTCACAGACCTGTACCCCTGGGGATAAAAATATATGTTTATAAAAAATAAAAAATTAAACATGCAAAAAAAAAAAAATTAAAAAAAAAAAAACATAAGACAGAATTGGGAATTCCCTCCTTAGGCGAACTTTTAAAAAAAGGAGACATTCTGTTCTTCATTTTATGAGGCTATTTTAATCTTGATATCAAAACCAAACAAAGGCAAAAAAGAAGAGAATTGAAATTATTAGACCAATCTTATCTATAAATAAATATATGTGTAATCTTAAATAACTATTAATAAGCTAAATATAGTAATATATGTTTAAAATTTCTCATAACACTTAATCATGTAAAGTTTACCTAGAATGCAAGTATGATTTATCATTAATACATTCATTGTTATAACATACCCAATTAATACACTTAGACAATCTTTGTGTTTACTTCAACACATACAGAAAAGCAGTAGATAAAATTCAACAGTGGTTCATGATAAACAAAAAATCCTCATAGTAAACTGGTAATTTATGGGAAAAATTTTCTGGCAACTTTTTAATGGTCTCTATCAAAAAATAGACATATTTGGCTTTATAGTCCAATAGTAGAATCATTCTCTTTGAAATTAGAAAAAGATGTCTCCTATCATTGGCTTCTATTCCATATTATCCCTCTCTTACGCAGTATATTAAAAGATGGCACAAGGATTGTGAAAATAAACAAAAATGCTACACACACACACACACACACACACACACTTACACCTAAGGTGAAGTGAAATGCAAAATAATGTCTTTTCCAAGGACAACTGGTGAACAGTAAAGCCAGGAGTTCACAAATAATTTGGCTCCAGTGTCCAAACTCAACAACTTGTGCTACTGTCCAGTGGCCCAGAGAATTGAAGAAAGGACTAGTCATTTCAAATGCAATCTAAATTGCAGTCATGCTTCTCATAAATTTCCTCACCAGTTATATAATTAACCAGAAATTTTGCATGAATATTATTAGCAAAATTTTATTTCTCTTTTAGTAGATTCAGTTCTTTGTGTTTTTAGATTTGTCCACTCTTGATATGATAAATAGTGTCTTAGTGAATATTGTTGGGTCTTTGTATATGTAGGATAGTTTTTTGAAGTTCATTTTCTGTGGATACATTCATACGAGTAGTATTAACAGGTAAAAAAAATTGTGAGCTATGGCTATTGGCATAAATTGGCAAATTTCTAAAGCAATTTGTGGTGACCCTGGAATTTGATGAGTGAGTTACTAAATATATAATTAACTCATGAATTGAGAGCTTCTTTAAATGGTGCTTACACTGGATAGTAGTGTTTTGCTAACTTGTGAATGTGGTATATTGAAGTCATTCTTTAAAATAGGTTTCTATTGCAAAATAAGTTGCTAATTACTTTTATTTTATTTTGGTTTTATTATTTTTTACTATACACACAGTTATTATTGAAGCTAGAAGTTGGAAGCTTAATCATACAATTCTAACATTTTATATGTTTAAAATTTTCATAATAAATTCTGAGAAATGCTTTTTTCAAGCTGCTTGAATTAATGGATAAAAAGCAATATTATATAAGCAAAAGGTCTCAAAGAGCTCTTTTTCTGATTTTGGCTTGAACTTTCCTTATATCCTTGAATCTTTATTCTTTTCTTCTTATTTGTTTTCCAGATTAAATGCATTTATGGAAAAAGAAAAATTGGATAGTAAGATAATAGTAGAATATTGTAACACTGCAATGGATCCCTCAGCAAAAAACAGTATGTATGTAAACAAAGTATGGGTTCAATGTGAGAGTGAAAGCTGTTTGAAATGGAGATTGTTGTCAAGTAAGGATGCAGCCAGAGTTGACCACAATAAACCATGGTACTGCTTCATGAATGCTGATTCAAGATACAATAACTGCTCTGTTTCTGAAGAAGACTTCCCTGAAGAGTCTCAGCTTCATGAAAGTGGATTTAAGATTGTCTATTCACAGCTCCCTCTTGGGAGCCTGGTTTTGGTAAAATTACAGAATTGGCCAAGGTAAAGTTGTTGTTGTTGTTATTTCAAAATAAACTGTTAAGTTATGGTCTTGCTAAGTTGATGAATTTTTAAAACTTTTCAAAGAATCAACTTTTTTTTCTACTGTTTGTCTAATTTCTTATTTATTTTTTCCTGGTCTCATTATTATTTCCCTGACATTTTGGGGTCTAATTTTTTTTTCTAGTTTCTTGGGTTGGAAACTTTAAGTAACTGATTTAAATCTTTCTTCCTCTTGATATAGACAATTACAGCTAAAAATTTCTCTTTAAAGACAACATTAGCTATATCCCACAAATTTTGGTATATTGTGTTTTATTACCATTCAGTTTCAAGCATTTACTAATTATCTGTGTGATGTCTTCTTTCCAGATGATCTGTTAGAAGTATATTTTTACCTGATATTTGAGGATTTCTAAATATCTTATTGTTACTGAGCTCTAATTTAAATCTATTGCCCAAAGAGTATATTTATGACAATTACTTTGAATTCTTTATCATGCATATTACTTATCTTTGTTTCATTTGGCTGTTTTGTTGTGGTTTTGTCTTGTTCTTTCCTTTGTGACATATTCCTCTTCCTCTTCGTTTTGTCTAACTCTCTTTGTTTCTGTATATTAGAAAAGTCAACTATGTCTTCTGATCTTGAAAGTCGTGGCCTTATGAAAAAGAGGTTCTGTGGTGGCCCTTAGTGCAATGCTCCCTCTTTCTCAGATCCAGGGGTGTGTCCTGTATGTGTTGCTTGCACCCTACTATTATGGCTGAGCTATGTTTGCCTTTAGTCCAGTTGGCTGCAATGGCCCACTTTGCTTGTTGTGGATACAGTGGGCGACAGAGTTTCATCTTTGTGCCATTGAGGGGTCAGTCTGGAGCTGCCATGGGCTTCTGGTTGGGTGGCAACAGCAATCAGACCAGATGTCTGTCCCCAGTCTGCCCCAGGAAGGCTGTAGTTGAACTGATCAACAGGACATTTTCTCTGTGTGGCCAGCTGTAAGTTTTGGCTCCTGGGACTATGGGAGCAATTAGTGTGTGTGGTTATCTTCCCCTCTCCCAAGGAAGAAGTCATTTTGGAGTGGCGCCAGTCCCTGTGGGGGTTGCTTGCAGGTAGAAGCTGCTTTGGAGGACACCCGCTGAGTCTCTTTTATACTTTTATATGAAATGAATTCTGTTCCTTAAGAAGAGGTTTTTTTCAGTCTATTTTCTCTCTGTTCAGATTGGATCATTTCTTGCCTCTTGCATATTCATTCTGCTGTTGTAAATATCCATTGAGCTTCTTGTTTTAGTTCTTGTATTTTCAGGTGTAATATTTCCATTTGGTTCTCTCTATATACCTTCTATTTATTTGTTATATTTTCTTTTCTTTTTTTTTTTTTCATTTTGGATCTTATTTAAATCTTTCTAGCAGGCTGCCCCTACTACTGCACTGGAGAGATATGAGGGAACCTCTTTGTTACTGCCACGTTGGGAGTGGAAATCTAGGTTTTCTAGTCAGCCTCCACTTACTCTCTGGAAAGGGTGGGGTGCCTCATTACTGCCGGGAAGGGATTAGAGTTAAGGCTTCTCACTCACCAACTTTGCTGGGAAAGGTAGGGGAACCTTATTCTCACCTCCACTGATACCCTGGCGGGGAGAACCATGTTAATTCTGAAAGGTGATAAAAATTCCAGCTTCCCAGTAGTCCTCTTCCACCACCATCTGAGTGGGGATTCAGTGGGAGCTTTATTACTGCTCAGTGCGTTGAAGTCCAGGCTCAACACTCGCCCTTTGTTAAGGACGGAGATGGGGATCTGTAGAAATTTCCAGGGTATTTGGCTGGGAAAAGGTAGCTATTGCTTTAAAGTTTTCTGTCTTGCTAGGTTGCCCCTATCCTGGTTTTTTGACTCAAAAGACCAGGCTTCATATGAACTTTTGTTCCTTTGCACCCATTGGTATCTCTGGGTTGCTGACTTCTTTAGCACCCAGTCTAGGATATAGGAGGCAAAATAAACTCAGGGAACTCCCTGCCATGTCACTCTTCAGGTCCTCAGGCCCTTCTCTGTTTATCTTTTCTTCATCCTTTAGAATCTTCTTATGTTTATTTAATATATAATACTTAGGAATTTTTTGTGTACTTAGTGGGAAGAATATAGAGAATTGAGTCTACCTCAACTTGTCCAGAAATGGAATCTGCAGAATAGATTTGCTTTAGTTTTTTTTTTTTGTTTTTTTTTTTTTCTAAATCGTATACCCAGGGCCCTTTATTCTATTATTTCCTCAGAGCATCAAAAATATGAACTTGGTGTCTGAGATTTCCTAGTTTTTTCTTCCCTAATTTTATTTTTAAAATTTTAAAATTAAATTAATTTCATATTTTAACAAAGTTTATTTTCTAGAGCAGTTTTAAGTTTGCAGCAAAACTGAATGGAAAAGTGCAGGGTTTCCACATTCCACCCCTGCCCCATACAAACTCATATACCATCAACATCCCAAATCAGTTTGGCACATTTGTTACAATCTCTGAACCGGCATTTACCCATCATTTTCAACCAAAATCCATAGTGAATCATTGGGATTCACTCTTTGTGCTGTACATTCTATAGGTTTTTGACAAATGTATAATAACATGTATTCACCATTATAATGTCTATCATACAGAATAGTTTCACTGGCCTAAAAATCTCCTCTGCTTCACCTATTCATCACCACCACCCCCTGGCACCTGGGGATTTTTATATGTCTATAGTTTTGCCTTTTCCAGAATGCTGTATTGTAATCACAATATGTAAACTTTTCAGATTGGCTTCTTTCACTTAGTATTTCCTCTGTGTATTTTCATGAACATACATGGTTGTTTTAATTTGCATTTCCCAGATGACATATGATGTGGAACATCTTTTAATATTCTTATTTGCCATATGTCTACTCAGGTCTTTTGCCTATCTTTTAGTTGAGTGGTTCATTTTCTTAGAGAGCTTAAGAGATCTTTGGATATTTTGGATACCGGTCCTTTATCAGATATCTGTGTTGCAAATATTTTCTCCCAGTCTGTGACTTATCTTCTCATTCTCTTACTAGTGTATTTTACACAGCAGACATTCTTAATTTTAATGAAATCCAACTTTTTCTCATGGATGGTGCTTTTGGCATATATCCCCACTTTTATTTGTACCCTCACTTTTCTTTATTCATATTGATCCTTTCTTCTTCAATTTGGTTTATACTCCCAGCAGTTTCTCATCAGTGTAAGCTCTTGTCACTGTAAGTTTTAAGTGTTTGCAGAGTCCAGAGTGCTCCAGTAACTCCAGGTTTTGTTGTGATCCTCCTCACAATTTTGGCTGCTGTGCTCATGTTGACCTGCTGCACTTTTCAATAAGTACTCCTTGTGGTTTTGAGGTTCTTATTTCACAAACCCATCAGACCTCTGGTTGCCTTTTCCCTGCCACCCTGCTTTCCCTCATACAGATGCTAGTGATATGTGGGTCTTAGAACTGTCAGTAGTTTGTACCTGCCTGCTCCAGTTTTGGTAGTTTCTGTGGGTAGTTTATCGTTTACTTTTGTTATAGATGTTGTATGTCAGGTCTTGACTGTGCTGTTATAGTTGTTCTACCTGCACTTACAGGAAAATTTCAGGAGATTCTAAAACCATAACACCATTGTTACTATCTTCCCAGAATCCCTTGCTATTTTGCATTACATTCTCCTACTTAATATTCTCAAAGCTGAGATACTCTGGCTCATATTTTCTCATTTCCATTCACGGTCAGCTGTTCTCCATGAAGAATATAAAATGTTTGCTGTCATAGAGAGACTGTGATGGACTTTCTTTAACATACCACACACACACAGGCACACATACACACACAGACACGCACACCCATACAGACAAGAGACCTTCAAATCAAACCTACATTTGTGTTCTTGTTCTGTCACTTACTATTGTGGGCTGAATTGTGTTCCCCAAAAGTCATACTTCAAAGTTGAAACATCAGAAGTGACTGTATGTGGAATCAGGGCCTTTAAAGAGGTGATTAAGTAAAAATAGGCCGTTAGGGTGGGCCCTACACCAATCTGACTGGCATTCTTATAAGAAGAGAAAATGTGGACCCACAAAGAGGCATCAGGGATGCACATGCACGGAGGAAAAACTATCTGAAGACATAGCAAGAAGGGAGCCAAAGAGAGGCTTCAAGGGAAACCATCCCTGCTGACCTATTGATCTTAGACTCAAAGCCTCCAAAACTATAAGAAAATAAATTTCTGTTGTTTTAGCCACTCACTCTGTGGTATTTTTCTGTGGCAGCCTTAGCGAACTAACACATTTAATACCTTTGCAAATGTGGAAGTCTCTCTGAGATATATACCTTTTGCTACTGAGGACTTTTCTAGAGATTAGCTGTGAAATGTTATAAGTATATATGTATTATTTATTTAAATATTAAAAATATTTTCTTTTGTAAAATAATTAGGATGGGCACAAAGAGAAACTAGATAGCTATGTAAAAACAAATATCTTAAAAGACATGAATATGAATGCTTATCTTATGAGTTTACTTATGAAGGTGTTTGTAGTCCCATATCATTTTTCAGGTCCAAAATTAATATTTTTGAAAGCAAAGAGTTTGTATTTTCTATTAGAAATTCTGAAGGTTCAATAACTAATTCAAGAAATGTATTTGTTTCTTGTCACTATATCTGAAATATTATGTTAGAAATCTGATTAGGAATTTCTTTTGCAGTTTTGTGCTTGTAACTGAGGATTAGGACTTGAAATACAAATGAAACGTGTTTTACTCCAGGCCTTAAATTATCTCGAATCTATGATTAGAACCATCAAAATACCTGCAAAATGCAGCTGTATCTACTTCTTTCTATTTGGAAAGAATAGAATGGATTTGGCTAAGTAGTAATATGTATTCTTCTTTATGAACTAAGTATAGTTGAGCACAGGCTTAAAATATAGCCTTAAAATATTAAAAAATCTAGTTATATTTCTTATTCAGTGCTACAGATACATAGAAAGCTGATAGCAGGATAAATTGCAATAGCAGAATATAAAACTAGAATTAACCCACTAAACATAGTCAAACATCAGCGCTTAATTAAGCAATATTAAAGATGTTGAAATTTCAAGTGGAAAGACCAGCTAGCTGGCTGTAGAGACACTTAGCTGGTAGCATTATCTGGGTCAGTTCTCATTAGCCCATGGCCTTACACCCAACTTTGAAGGCTCAGAAACAATCTTAACAACATCCCAGAGTTACTCTTTCCCAGAACAGTTGACCTTCTCTAACAAAACTTTAAAAAGGCAAAGAGAGACTGATACAGAATCTAGAAATGCATATTTAATCTTTATATAATAAAAATAAAGAATTGTCAAGAAAAAGCACTTTGTCTCTGGGCAAGATCCGTGGAAAATCAAATTACAACAGTTACATTTACCTCCACATTGTGAGATAACACACACTTACATACTTAAAAAGGACATATGCAGCCTCTTGTCTTTGGATTATGCTATGTCTGTTGTGCTGGTGGTGGGGATACCTGTATGTACTAGGAGGAGAAAAACTATCCTCAAAATATTAAGCAGACTTCATTTAAAAAAAAATAATCAGATATAATTGTATTCAGCTGGAAAGAGCGTAGAAGTTAAAAGTAAAAAATAATGGTGCATAACTCCCCTAGTAGGGACAGACACATTGTCAAGTAGAAAATAGGCTTCTATTGAAAGTACCTACCTTGGGCATATTTACAGATTTCACAAAGCTTTTTGGTAAATATGAAAGTTAATTTATAGAAAATATATTTGCATTCTAATGTACTATAGTACAAACAATTTAGTGGTAAGATATGCCTTTAAATTAACAAGCCAATGCAGCAATACATTTTAGATATAGTATTGAAATTTATAAATTGAGATTTCTGTAGATCCTTTCAGTCTTATAAAATATTATTTGACTACTTCTTATTTGCATTCTTTTGTCTAAGGATTAATATACTTATAATGTGGGGAGAGGATGGGGAATTTGCTCTTCCTATCATCCCCCTATACTTAGGTACAGCTGAGAGATTTTGTGGCAAATACAGCATTCGGTTATTGATGATTCCAACTCATCCATTTTGTTTCCCACAGATTAAGAGTGAGGTCCAGGGGGCTCCTGGGTGGCTCAGTTGTTAAGCATCTGCCTTCAGCTCATCATGATCCCAGGGCCCTGGATCAAACCCTGCATCAGGCTCGCTGCTCAGCAGGAAGCCTGCTTCTCCCTCTCCTACTCCCTCTATTTGCCTTCCTTCTCTTGCTGTGTCTCTCTCTCTCAAATAAATAAAATCTTTAAAAAAAACACACACACAAACGAGTGAGACCCAAACTATCTCTCCTTTTAAACATCCGAACCAGAGTTTGAAAATAAGTCACGTATTTCTCATTGAGTATAAAAACATGGCAACTGAAATCATGCTTACGCGTCAGCTTCTGCTGAGGGCAATAGCTATCTTATAAAGATCATTTCCACTGGATGAGAAATGTGTATGACACCAGTTTCTTTATGATGTATTTGCACTCCTCTCGAAGCTACATGTTGTGCCCAAATTTTCCTTTTCTTCCAAGTGGATTCCAACACTTGATATCTATTTGTCCGTGTTGTATATGTACATTTTACCTCCCACCACCACAGGTTCTAAAATCAATCACACAACTTTCCTTGTAATTCAAATACCTTCCCATTGGGTTGCCTACTCTTACTCTCCCTCTCCGTCTTTAAGCCCACAAGAGAACACTTCAGAGTTTCTCATCAATATTAACATGAAAAATCAGGAAGTAGAATTACACAATGCACTATCATCATTGACAGTTTTGGAACTCAGAATTCAGAATGAAAGCAAAAAATGGACATCAGCTTTCTTCAGTCACGCTGAGTCAGAGAAAATGATGGATAAAGTATGTGGAGAGAAGTATCATGTTTTCTGCATCTGTTGCCTCTCAGCTTCTCCTGCAGTTTGGTACATTCTGTTTTAGCTGAAACAGACTAGGAGTCAGAAAATTCCTTTACACTGCCGGAAGAAATACTAATGTGCCCCAATTATAAGGACATTTGACAACACTTTTCATAATTCATCTGTAAATCAGCATGCAATATTTTGTCTAATATGACATGTTTTAAATAATGAACAGAAGCTTTTTTCTTTTATTGGCATGTAATTGTTTTTAGGAGTCATTTCTAGTTTTAATTTTGTTTTTTTTAATTTTTATTTTATTTTATAGAGTAACAATATAAATGGAATACTCTAGGGGCCAGTAGTCTTTATTTAAAAGAAGTTTTCTCAAAATCTGTGTCAGAAAAACTCAAACATAATAATGGCAAAATATTTTTCTTTCCCTTCTCAAGTGTTATAAATCCCGTGATTGTTTTACACTGAATGAAATTGGTGCTACTTATAATTTTATACTAAAATGTTGGTGAGATGCAAATCACCTACTGTTAAACATGAGCCCCTTGCATTTTAAGAAGAGTAGTCAACAAATATAACAATCACAGTTTGGTTTCTTTTCAAAGAGTTACTAATCCATTGGAGGACCCACTATTTCTTTTTTTGTTTGTTTTGGGGGTTTTTGTGTGTTTTTGGACCCACTGTTTCTTGATTTCTAATAAATTAGGAGTCTCCAATACAGCTATCATTCATTTTTAGTCATTTGTTTGCTTATTGAAATCTTCTTTTGAGCGAGTTCCTTCAGAAATGTAGATTTCCAATGTAGGTTTAAAAGATAAACTCTAATTCAAGCTTCTCTTAAGCACTTTTAAGCCCAATAAGGGTTGCCAAATAGCAATGATACTGTGATGTGAATCTGATTACTAGATCTAGATAGCGGTCTTCATTTAGGTCCTGAACCTCTACTTGACTTTCCATTATCAATTTTCCAAAGTATTAGGCGGCTTTGGGTTCCACATAGTCTGACTCAATTTGTAATCTTCTAGCCTTTCCTCTTCCATGATCTAGGGATGCCAGGCAGACCTTCTACCTTCCCTTTCCCTATCTCAGAGAGGTCCAAGAGCCAAAGAACTCTGCTCAGCATCCAGGGAACAGCTAGACATCTGCTCCATTCTCACATTCCACCTTCCCTGGTGACTGGTGCACCCAACTCACTACCTCCTGGCAACTATAGTTGGGATTTGTTAATTTCCTGGAATCAAACTTTTTTCATTAATAATACTAAGCATGAAATATTTTTGTTAGTTTAGATTGTGTTATTTATGATCTATAAAAACTTTTTTACAATGGTATGGTAGATAAATTTCTATATTTATAACTATGTAACTTTCATATCAATTGATAATTTATTAGATCAACCATCTATAGTCCTCAAACCCAAGTAATTTATGGATCTTCCATTTTTGTGATTTCATATTCCTTATAGCATGATCTGTATGCTTCCTTTAGGTTTTAAAATTATCTAAATATCTAATTTTATCTAGTTTCTAAATAATTAAATGAGGCAAAAAATGTTTTTGTGTCATTCTTCTTACCTCTCAATTATACCAATTATCTTACCTATATATAATTGCATACCTGCATAGGATTAGTTTGCTAGGGCTGCCAAAACAAAGTATCACAGACTGAGTAGCTTAAAAATAACAGAAATTTAATCTCTTGCAATCCTGAGGCTAGAAATCTCAGGTTAAATTGTCAGCAGGGTTGATTTCTTCTTGGGCTTTCTCCTTGGCTTGTAGATGCATCTCTCTCCTTGTGTCTTCACATGGTCTTCTCCCTATGCATGTCTGTGTCCTAATCTCTTTTTATTGAGTTTTTATTTTTTTAACAAATTCAATTGATTAACATATAACGTATTATTGGTTTCAGAGGTAGAGGCCAGTGATTCATCAGTATTATATAATACCCAGTGTTTACTACATCACATGCCTTCCTTAATGTCCATCACCCAGTTACCCCATTCTCCACCCACCTCTCCTCCAGCAACCCTCAGTTTGTTTCCTAAAGAGTCTTTTATGGTTTGTCTCTCTCTCTGATTTCATCTTGTTTTATTTTTGCCTCTCTTTCCCTATGCTCCTCTGTTTTATTTCTTATATTCCACATTATGAGTGAGATCATATAATAACTGTCTGATTATTTCAGTTAGCATAATACCTTCTAGTTTCATCCACATCCTTGCAAATGGCAAGATTTCATTTTTTTAAAGATTTTATTTATTTATTTGACATATAGAGATCACAAGTTGGCAGAGAGGCAGGCAGAGATAGAGAGAGGAGGAAGCAGGCTCCCTGCTGAGCAGAGAAGCTTGATGCAGGGCTCGATCATTCCAAGACCCTAGTATCATGACCCGAACCAAAGGCAGAGGCTTTAACCCACTGAGCCACCCAGGCGCCCCTTTTTTGTTTTGTTTTGTTTTGTTTTGTTTGATGGCTGAGTAGCATTCCATTGTATATACATACTGCTTTTTTTTTTTATCGATATCTGGGCTCTTTCCATGGTTTGGTTATTGTGGACATTACCACTGTAAACATTGTGGTGCAGGTGCCCCTTTGGATCACTACATTTGTATCTTTAGGGCAAATACCCAGTAGTGCAATTGCTGGATCATAGGGTAGCTCTACTTTTCAACTTTTTGAGGAACCTCCATACTGTTTTCCAGAGTGGCTACACTAGCTTTCATTCCCACCAACAATATAGGAGGGTTCCCCTTTCTCTGCATCTTTGCCAACATCTTTGGTTTCCTGAGTTGTTAATTTTAGCCATTCTTACTGGTAGGAGGTGGTTTCTCATTGTGGTTTTGATTTGTATTTCCCTGATGCTGAATGATGTTGAGCACTTTTTCATGTTTCTGTTGGCCATCCGGATGTCTTCTTCGCAGAAATGTCTGTTCATGTCTTCTGCCCATTTCTTGACTGGATGATTTGTTCTTTGGATGTTGAGTTTGATAAGTTCTTTGTAGATTTTAGACACAAGCCTTTTCTCTGATAAGACATTTGCAAATACCTTCTCCCATTCTTTTGGTTGTCTTGCTTTTGTCGACCGTTTCCTTTGCTGTGCAAAAGCTTTTGATCTTGATGAAGTCTCAATAGTTCATTTTTGCCTTTGTTTCCCTTGCCTTTGGAGATGTGTCTAGCAAGAAGTTGCTATGACCAAAGTCACAGAGGTTGCTGCCTGTGTTCTCCTCTAGGATTTTGATGAATTTTTCTGCATGTGGCTGTCCAGTTTTCCCAACACCATTTGTTGAGGAGACTGTCTTTTTTTCCACTGGATATTCTTTCCTGCTTTGTTGAAGATTAGGTGACTTTAGAGTTGAGGGTCCATTTCTGAGTTCTCTATTCTGTTCCATTGATCTGTGTGTCTGTTTTTGTACCAGTGCCATGCTGTGTTGATGATTACAGCTTTGTAATAGAGCTTGAAGTCTGGAATTGTCATGCCTCCAGCTTTGGCTTTCTTTTCACCATTCCTTTGGCTATTCAGGGTCTTTTCTTGGTTTTGTACAAATTTTAGGATTATTTGTTCTAGCTCCATGAAAAAAAGTTGGTGATATTTTGGTAGGGTGCTCAGAAAACTATAGAACACTCATGAAAGAAATTGAGGAAGATACAAAGAAAAGGAAAAGCATTCCATGCTCATGGATTGGAAAAACAAATATTGTTAAAATGTCTATCTAGAACAATCTATACATTCAGTGCAATCCCTAATCTTCTCTTTTTAAAAGGAAACCAGTCATGTTAGATTCGGGCCCATTTTTTAACTCAGTTGGACATTTCAAAAGACACTATCTCCAAATACAGTCACACTCTGAGGTACTGGAGTTAAAAGGACTTTAACATATGAACTTGATGAGGGGGGACACAGTTTGGTTCATAACAATGGCACTTTATAATATTTTAATTTGTCAAAGCCAGAAATGTATAAAGCATATATTTGTGTGAACTTTGTAATAGCACATTGAGGAACCAGTATCACAGCAAGGCCTCATTACCTGCTTGAGGCCTCTTGCCTCTTAGAAGGCAGAGCCAGAGCCTGGATCTCCTGATTTGATCCTCACTCTCTCTTTTTCACAGGGGGGCTGCAAACTGAGGTAGAACTTGGCATCACTTAGTTACTGCTTCCTGACTTTATTTATTGTCTTCCTTTCCTACTTTAGACTCCAAACAGTAGGTCTAGGCCAGAAAGATTGGTAAAATAGTTAAAACTTAGTTAATGTGTATGTATTTTATTTTTCTCAAAGAAAAAGATGAAATGTATTTCTAGTAGAATTTCTAGAGGTTTATGGCACAAAAAGATATACCCCTTAAGGTTTATTTTTAGTAAAGGATAAATTTTACTTCTAGTACTAAAAATTTTTATAAATTTGGTCTCCTTCCAATGGAGCAGAGGGGCAGGGGGCAAAATAAAACCGCTAGGCTCTATTTCTGCTTGTCCCACAGTAGTTAGAATCTCCAATGTTATCACAGCCTGTGCTATCAGTACCCTTTGGGCAGCCCTGGCTCAGGAAATGAGAGCTCTCTCCTGCCCCATCAGAAGCTCTGCCAGTGGGTTAACATTTTAGTAATTATGCATTCTTATTGCTTAGAGTTGATTCAAACTTGCCATGAATCTTAACCTTTCCTGTTAGCAGTGTCTAAATGTCTCTTCCAGATCCTAGAAATCATTCTTTTGCCTTATAATTCTTTATCCTTGTATTTTATGTTTATCTTAAATATGTGACTTTACCAAAGCTTTCTATATATCTACAAAGGCACAACTGATGACTTATCAAATGAGTATCCTACTTTTAAAGGATACAAGGCAATATGTTTAAGTTTTGTGAGTTATTAAACTCAAAGGAGAAAGTTTGGTATATGATTATAACAGATGCACTGATTTCTGCCTTTCTTAATGCATAATAATTAAATAATTAAAAATACTTTCTTTTGAAGCTGGCCAGGGATACTTTGCCCAGATTCTTTTAAAGGGAAATACGTGATCTATGACCTGGATGGAAATGTTGAACAATATCATGTAGAATTCCTGGGAGATCCCCATTCAAGATCATGGATAAATGCAACATTTGTTGGATATTATAGTATCACATTAAAGGTAGGTACAGTAACATCAAAGCTTTTTTCTTTTGCACTTGTTTTTAGTTATGGCCATTTTTAGTGCTCTTAGAGCCTCAAAGATACCTAATTATTTATTTTTATATTTATATAAATGAAATAGTGTGTACTATTTGTTTAAAATTGAATATTTATATTTTTAAACAAGTTTTTTCAAAGAAAATGTGGGAAGTAGGGTAGTTTTAAATTTTCTTTTCTGAATGGCAATGCAGTATAAATCAACTGAGGACTTTACATAATTGCCTTTTGAAACAATTTTAATATTATCATTTGGTAGTTTTTAAAAATCCCCTTGAGAAGACTTTAAGTTGGAGGCCTAGCTCACAGGGAAAATTAATTATGGAATGCAACTAGATTTTCAAATTTCAAAGAGAATATTTCATTATACTAACTCCTTCAGTATCTTTTTTACTTTTTCAACTTTAAATCACACACTACAACTAATGAATAGACTGGACTCTCAGGTTAATGAGAATAGGCGAACTGGGCTTATTTCCATGGTTTAGTTTAGTCATTATAAATCAATTCAATTATCTGTGTCTGTATTCTAATATTGAAACTTTTCATCTGCAAACCATACTTTCATTAGAAGTCTGATTTAAAAATAGATGTCAAATGTGGGTTCCTTCGGCTGTTTGGATGATTTCTATTTTATAGTGGAAATATCTATGTTCAAATACACATGTAAGTGTATGTACATTTAAGGCACATCCTTTAGTCCACAGTATACGTAAATCTGTGTGAATTTGAGGTCCTTCAAAATGGGCTTTTGCTATATCTTTGGCATAAGCAGTATCTTTTTCCATCCAACTTGAAAGCAACTGAAAGGGAAGGCCATTCTAATGAAAATATTTAAGTACAGAATAAAATACATACATTCATTTCATGGTAGTTGTGAGCCAATCATCTTAATGTGAGGCGCCTTCTCTGCTCTGACATTTTGGATGTGCTCCTAGGCGCTTCTGCTGGCAACCACAGAATACAAGAATTGTTCTCCTTTCTGTGCCCTTTCCCCTTTCCTAAAGAACAGGGAAAACTGCTAGCTTCTCATGAAACAGACCTTAGAATCTTAGAGATCTGACAATATGATGAAGAGCAAGACATTCTTAAGAAATTATATTTAAATATAAGTAAAAACCAGAAGTGAATTTTTAAATTGTCTCAATTGATATCTCTCTTGGGATTTGAATTGTGTCAGGACAAAGGCAAAATCTGATGCAAAACAAAGCCAAACTCAAGCATCTGAAGCCATAAGTTTTTAACCTTCTGAAAACATTAAAGTAAACTTAGAAATTCTTACAAAGACCATCAATTCAAGGCTGCTTAAATTAAGCAGCCCCCTAACGCAAGGATGAGGACAGAAAAAAATAAAGTATTTGTTTCCCCTCTTCCTCCCCTTACTCCTCCAGCTAACCAAGTGCTCTTAGGTGAATAACCCACTGGGTGCTTACAAGCTTTGGGGCAGGCTCTCTCCTCTACAGTCATTCAGGGTACCTTTCCTAGGCTCTTTCTTTGTCCCTTACTCTTTTTATCTGTGTCTTCTTTTCTTTACTTGCTCCCTTGGAGCTGGTATAATTTAGGTGCCTTTATCTGTGGGTCTCTTCATTCAAGGCTTCATTCATTCAAGAATTCCCTTCTACCACAAATTCATCAAGCACATGCCAGATTGTCCCTCTGTGTTCTGATTCCCCACTTCTGCCAATCTAAGGATCTGCTTACCCAGAAGGGAAGACTCACACTGACACCTCATTGACACCAGTCTAGTCAAGAAATAGAAAGGAAGAAAGTTGACTCAGAAATACTGCTAGCCAAGGTTGAAAAATGGTCAAAAATTTTGCATATGAGAAATTGATTGAAAAAGAGTAATTTCAAAATACGTATTGTCCAGGGACAGCTGAGATTTCACTGGACCTGAGAGATGGAAATAGTAGTAACCCCAGCCTACCATTTTCTTGCTTAGACTTCTCCAAAATTTAATCTTTTAGTGGTCCTCTCTGCACCAGGGCTCTCATATCTTCAAATGCTTTCTCTACACTGTAGTACATTGATCTGGATATTAAGTTCACATCCCTTTCCCCCATGAAAAAAGATCACTCACACAAAAATTAATGCGTAGTAGGCAATGTGGACTTTCTTAAAGATTCCTCTAGAAGTGGAGGTGGGATGCATATTGCACAGGTTGTCCGATCTCTTTTTCTAAAACCAGCAAAGAATGATAGGCATTTATAACTTTCACTGCTTTAATCAACTAAATCTTACTTCATACCTTATTTCAATATCATTTTATCCTAATCTGTGTAAGTTTAGTTTACCAGATGATTAAATATTTTAGCGTTTTCACTGCATATGGACTATGAATATTTTACAGTATATATGTTAAGGTGGGAGAGAAATATGTTATCCTAGAAAGACATATGCATTTATAAGAAAATGAAATATCTTTTTAGTGTTAGATTATGAAAATTTTAACTTCTAATTTGTGTTTGCCAAGCTTTTTTTTTTTTTTTTTGAATAGTCACTTTCCCCTTGTTGATATATTTATGGGACCCACCGACTTACTAATTTCATTGTTGAAGGCACAACAGAGCTGTCACTGTCTATTGATTGGTACAGATGATAAGGTTTTACATAATAAATAAAATTTCTCATAGATACACTGGGATATACTTTAGAAAAAAGTTGAACGTGGTATTTAGTTGTGTACTTGTGATTTATATTAGTTTATGGATACATTTTATTTTTTCATTTACTATAAAATCAGTAGCTATAAAGACAGGTGAAATCTCCCTTTAAAGAAAATAGATGTGAACATGTGCTGAATGGCTATTTTTTTAGGTGTTAATGCATGGAAAATAATTTTTCCCCACTAGCACAAATGCTGTTCTTTTATATTTAGCAGATACCTGTCTGAGGAACCCATTACTTGCAAGTTTATTTTTTAGTTTGATAGATTACATGACTTAGTTTAGCATTTCTTGAGCCTGGCTATACATTAGAAAGCTTTACAAAATAACAACAAAATAACAACACCAACAAGAACATGGTAATGCCTGGGCTCCAGGCTAGTAGATCAGTTAAATCAGAATCTCTTGGAGTAGGGCTAGGCCTCAGTAATTTTAAGTCTGTCAAATGAATATAATGTGCAGTCCAGAGAGTAAGAACCACTGCCTAAATTTTCCCAACTTGAGGCATCAGAGTTTTGTCAGTTTTATCTCTACTAGTGTAGTAATATAACTGTGCTTATGGCTTGTTGTTTCCTGTTGCCTTCTACTTCTTTGATTAGTCTTTCACTTAGGTTTGCCTGGAGATTGTGCTTACTGCCATACGTTCACATGTCAAACCCAATAATGATCTGTTTCACTGAACACAGCTTTAAGGTCACTCCTGTCATTCAGCATTATGCATAATCTATAGATATTGCTGGTAAAGCTGCTATATAATTTGATCTTAGTATTTTTAGTATGTTGAAGTTGATCATCTATCTTATTGGTTATATAGAGTCATTATAATTTTTCTTGGACATAAAAAATGTACTCCAACCAATAATTGCTTGGCCTACACTTTTCTAGTTTTTCATGTTGCCAAGAAAAGTAGGTAGGTAGTTCACCTCTGATGCTGTGATGCTCTTGTGGTAAAATGTAGGGGGTTATTTTGTTCGTGATGTGAACTGATTTTTTGGCCTATATATTTTAGTAGTCTGCTTACTACTGTATGTAGGATGTACCTATAGGTATGCAGCCATCTGTTTGGGTTCCAGATATCATTTGAGAATTTACCCATTGTATTGTGGAATTGCCTGTATTTTCCAGGAAGCAGTGCCATATTGCTAACTTGGGCTCCGCAGCTCTTACAGTTCTGCTTCCTAATTGGAGGAGTTATTGATAGTGTTCACCAGAACTTTCCAAGTCTCTTCCTTCCTGTTGCAAAGTAGAATTGCACATTTGATAATTGGGGTGGGATGGGGCGAGTGAGTTGTATGAAATTTATGAATATTACCTCTTTGTACGTGCAAATGTGTGCAGTGCAATATCCTCCAGACTTTGGTCTTTCCCTGTGGCCCTGGGACTGATAATGTTTGAAGTGTTGATTTGCTGCTCTCTCATACTGGATCCCTGAATTGACCACTCTTAGCAAACTACCTCCCTCTCCCCACCAGGTAATAAGTAAACAATGTGAAAAAGATATAGACCTTGTGTTAAGCACCTGGGATTATTCCAAAAGATACACTAATGATGAAATGGAGGATGTCACAGTTCTTTGTAACTTATATCTTTAGAAGAACCGTTCTGAAATTTTAGTACCCTTGAGAATTTGGCCAAATGACTGAAATCACATTACTCTTAACTCTTCCAAATCTGTAAATAGATGTGATAATACAACTTGCTATCCTACAGTAATGTATTAAATAAGTTTGTTTCTTTGCTGTATAGTGATAAACATATGAGTAGAAATTACCAACTGATGATCAATGTAATGAGTATAAATTTGGTTTAGTAAATACCCTGCAACAAAGGACTCTCACATCAGCATGCAGTATGATGACTCCAACAGCTAGAAGAGCCTACAAACAGCAATGATATAGTATAGTGAGTCTCTCCCCTAGGCCATGAATTGGGTAGATCCTTTTCATATAATTTTCAAAGTCTTAGAGCAACCCCATGAAGATAGGCATTGTCACTATTTGACATATAGAAGAAACTGAGATTCAGGCCACTTGTCTAGCCCAAGGTCAGTCAGCTAGCAGGTGATACAATAATTATTAGAGTTACAATATCTGACTCCAAAGTCCAAATTATTTCTCTTTCTATACCATGCTAGTGTATTTATTCATATGCAGTCATCTAATTTATTGTTGAATGTTTTCCCAGATTTGTACCTACAAAATGAGGAAAATTTTCACCTTATAATTCTAATATACATGTTGAATCATGGCAGTCTCTGGTAGATATTCTCTTTATTTGTCCCTTGAGGTTCCCCTTTGGAGGACTAGTGTGAAGCAGAACTCTAGATATTTTCAAATTACATTTGCAATAGTCATAACAAATGCATCTGAATTAAGATCTATTTGAGCAAGTGTTCTGCTCTTTAGGATCCAAATTCTAAGAATGTAATGTGTAATAAGGATTAGCAAATTAGTTTATAACTAGATCATCAGGCAGTGTTTTGTTCTTAGAGTAATGGAGTGAAAGTGAATATAAATCTGTTTAGCCAATTCAGTGGAAAACTACATTTGCTATATATATCTTCCTCATCTTACAATGTGGTTACGTTCAGATAAACTCATTGTAAGTTGAACACATCATGAGTCAAAAATGCATTTAATACACATAATCTACTCAACCTCATAGTTAAGTGTAGCCTACCTTAAATGTTCTCAGAGCACCTACATTAGCCTAAAATAGAGCTAAATCATCTAATACAAAGTCTAATTGATAATAAAGCATTGAATATTGCATGTAATCAAATACTGTACCAAAAGTGAAAAAAGCATAATTGTATGGCTACAAAAGGTTGTCAGTGTATGGGTTATTTACCCTCATGATTGTGTGCTGACCAGGAGCTATGGCTTACTACCACTGTCTGAGAGAGTATCGACCACATATTGCTAGCGCAGAAAGAGATTCCAATTCAAAATCTGAAGTATGGTTTCTACTGAATGTATATCACTTTTGCACCATTGTAAAGTCAAAAAATTGTAAGTCGGACCATCATAAGTTGGGGACCATATATGCTATTTCCTACTGGCAAATAATTGTATAGCTATCAAACTCTCAGTAAGTTTTTATTATGCAAGTGCCATATTTGATATAAAATTTGCTGTAAATTTGGTACTATTGGATTAAGATTTTTTGTTTGTGTGCTTGTTTTCTAAGCATTCTTTAGTTTGGGGCCTGGAGAAAAGTTAAAGTAATTAGAACATATTTATGCAACTGTGACCTTAACTTGTGATAAATAAACCAAGAAAAGTTCCATAGCAGTGGATATTAGGGGGAAAAAATTAAGTTGTCATACCAGTTAATAAGGCAGGCGCTAGAGCCATGCTCTTTTGGTTTTGAACATTGGCTGTGCTGCTTACCAGATAATTAACCTCAGGCAAGTCACTTAGTCTTCATGAATCCCACATGCCTCACTTTAAAAAGGAGGTTGAAATAGCATCTGCCTCATAAAGATGTTGTAAGGGTTAACTGAGATACTACATGCAAAGCATTTGGTATACTGCTTTGTCATATAATAAGCTCTTTTTAAATTATTATTTTTGAAGTATAGCTGACATACAATGTTTTATTAGTTTCAGATGGGCAGCATAGTGATTTGACAATTTTATACATTACTTAATGCTCACCACAATAAGTATAGTCACTATAGTAGGCTCTTAATAGACATTAGGTGATGTTATTCATTGGAAGTACAGGTGAAGTATACTTTTAAAATTACTTATTTCCTTTCCTTAGAAACCCACATCTACAAAAAGATACCAAGAACAATAAGATGAATAATATCTTTTCTCTTAAGATCGTATGTGAAAAATGATATAAATTCAGTGTTTTCTATCAACCAACATGATAGTCCCAGCAATGGGAGGAAATAAAGCTAATGGATCATCTTATGTTTTGATTCTTTAGTACATGACTGAAGAGGCCATTGCTGCAGTGCTTTTCTAGGTTAATGTAAACAGAAGTGCTCTGAACTATTCAAAGGAGGAGATAAGTTAGAGCCTTCTTAATCTGACTCCTTGGTGAGTGAATAGTCCCCAAGTACTTTGGATTTGTTTGATGGAATTTGGAAGGAGAATAGGAAATACTATCTTTCATGTTCTTTGCAACTGAATGAAACCAGTTTCTTTCCCTATCTCTGTTCTGCTTTTTGATTCACTCACATTTATGTATGCTGACTTGGCTGCTCCAAATAAATTCTTGAATTCACCTCTGTCATCTCCCAACTTCATCTCTTATGAATTTAGATAGCTGTGAACTTCTACTGAAGTTAAAAAGTCCAAATCCAAATAATATGGCCAACTTTATACTCAGCTTATAAAGGATAGAACAGGTGGCTACCTTTCCCATCATCAAATGCATGAAAAATGTATTAAGTATCACCTAGGTTTTTCATGTTGACTCTTCACTGGAACAGCAGTAATCTTTTCTAAGAAATTCCAACATATAGCTTCCTCAATTTTCTAGAAGTGTTTAGTTTCTCTTAAAGGAACCAGAGTCAGAACATTGTTTTTAAGCCAAAATACAAGGCTCACTAAATTGCCTTCAGAATCATCCCTCTATGAGTAAGTCTGCCTTAAGATGAGTCTTTTATGTTAGGGTTCTTAAATTAGTAAATAATGTAGTAACTTTTTGGTACATTCTTCCATTAGTGAAGAGTGAAACCCAAAACTCATAATCATATAGCTGAAAGTCTACAATTGATCTACTATCTTTCCTTTTTCATTTCTTTCTAATTCCCTCACATATTAATTGATTATATCATATCTTATAGCCTAAGGCCAGGACTAGTCCATGACTCAGTCAAAACCCATTCTCCCTAAACCCTAAACAATACTTACTAAACTAACTTTGGAAATAAATTTCAGAATTAACACTTGCTCACCATTTTGTTTAGTTCCCAGAATGTGTACTGATTCTGTATCACATATTTAACCATCCTCTTCTAGAATTCCCACCTTCTCTCACAATTCTTTTGTGAAACAGAATCTGAGCAATTGTCTGTAATAAATACAGCAATTGTTTTCCCATAAACACATATTCCATGAAAAAAAAAAAAAAAAACAAGTAAATGTGGAGTAGAAAATATCAGCCAAGGAGCTTTCCTTTAGGTCCAGGTCTTGCTAACTCTATGTACTATTGCTTAAAATTCATTAGGCCAATCCTGACATTTTTAAGGCTCAGAACAAATAAGCACATGCTTATTTTCATGGCTGATTTAAACCTATCCTCCCAGTTCTGTTGAATATTCCTAGCTGTAACAGACAGCCTGGCCAGAGCAGTGGGAGATAGCCACACTTCAGGTGAACACAGGCCTTAAAATTACCCATGGACTCAAGTGTTCACTTTGCTTCATGTGCTCTGTTTCATCAATATATTAGTAATACTTTATTACTAATAGTTCATTACTAGTCCTGTCATTTTATGTAGCAGTGTTCACAATAGCTTTCTTCCTACAGACTTAATGATATACTTAGTTCTGCAAAATAAAAAGTCTACAACTTGAGGAACACTTGGGTGGCTCAGTTGGTTGAGTGTCTGACTCTTAGGTGAGTCATCACTCTAAGGTGATGATCTCAGGGTCTTGGGATGGAGGCCCACATTGGGCTCCACATGCAATAGGGAGTCTGCTTGGGGTTCTCTCTCTCTCCCTTCCTTCCTGCTCTCTCTCTCTCTCAAATAAATGAATCTTTTAAAAAAAGTCTACAATTTGAAAGCAGAATATGCAAAATTCTTTAAATTGCCACAATAAATTCAAGTTTTTTATTCTTTTTAAAAATTATGAAAAAACTTGTAACATAAAATTGAATATTTAACCATATGTTCAATGGTGATTTAAGTTTTCAATGACTAATTAATAATCCTAGAAGAAATTTTCCAAAGAAGTATAAATATGACCTTATATAGAAAGTACCAGATGGAAGTTCTCTGTTATTTTTGATACTTTCTATTTCTTATGATATGAGCTGCAAAACCCTTCATAATACCATCTTTGATATTTGGGCAACAGAGTTGCCTTTTTTTTTTTAAAGATTTTATTTATTTATTTGACAGACAGAGATCACAAGTAGGCAGAGAGGCAGGCAGAGAGAGAGAGGGAAGCAGGCTCCCCGCTGAGCAGAGAGCCCGATGTGGGACTCGATCCCAGGACCCTGAGATCATGACCTGAGCCGAAGGCAGCGGCTTAACCCACTGAGCCACCCAGGCATCCCGAGTTGCCTTTTTTTTTTTTTAATAAAGATTTTATTTTTCTATCAGAGAGAGAGAGCATGAGAGGGGAGAGGGGCAGAGGGAGAAGGAGAAGCAGACACCCTACTGATTAGGGGGCCCACCACAGGGCTCCATCCCAGGACCCTGAGATCATGACCTGAGCCAAGGGCAGACCACTAACTGACTCAGCCACCCAGGCACCCCTACAGAATTGCCTTTTAGTGAAATAAAATATTATAGTGGTTGAGCCCACGAATTCTGGAGCTTGATAACCTGTATATGAATTCCAACTGTGTCACTTGCTAACTATAAGAGTCTGGGCAAGTTCTAAACTCAATACCTCTATTTCCTTATTTGTAAAATGAAGATAGCAACAGTACCTACCTCATGAGCTTGTTAGGAAGTTAAAATAAGTTGTTTGTGAGGTGCTTAAAGCTGTTCTTGACACCTGGCACTGCACAAGCATTGGATAATTAGTAAATTAAAAAATTAATAGTAGACTCTTTCACAGAACTCCTGTGAAAAAAAAAATATGTACCCAGTCAGCTCCTCCCTTCTGTGGATGGTTCCTATCTCATTATCTTGGATTGCATAAACCAAATGATAAATATTTATGTCCTGATCAGTTATGACATTAATAATGAACATTTGAAAAAAAGCTTTATACTTTACAAAGTACTTTTTCATGCACTCTCTCATGTGATCTTCATTCATTGTTAAGAAAGTTGAAGCTTAGGTTAAGTGACTTGACTAAGGTCACACACAACAGCAGAACTGGGACTCAAGCCTAGGTCTTCTGATTACAAATACCAGGTTTTTACATTATGTGTCAACCTGCTTGAAATTTATGCTGGGCTTTCTGCTTCTAATCTTCATAAGCATACCAAATTCATAATGAGCTATCATCTATAAACTAGAAGATCACAATATCCTTCTTATTGATCTCCTGCTGTTAATTCAACCAACTTGATTAATTAGCCATAAACCAGAATTTTCCAAGTTGGACAAAGATGTGAAAGTTTTCTTCTTCATGTATTGATTCTTAGCCAGAGATTTAGGACCTCTTCATGACTACTATTAAAACCTAGTATCTGTTCTCTTGTAACCTTAGTGGTAATTGTTTATTATTAATACAAACATTGGTATCTCAATGCCAGGATTTGTCTTTTGTTTTGTTTTGTTTTGTTTTGCTCTATTGCCAGTTCCTAAAATTGCTCATTATCATAGAGCTCTTTAAAAATATTTCTATTCCTTATTATTCATAAAAAAGGTAAGGAAATCCTACCATTTATGATGACATGGATAAACTCTGAAAGCATTATACTAAGTGAAATAAGTGAGACAGAAAAAGATGAATACCATATGACCTCACTTATATGTGGAATTGAAACAATGACAACAAACTCATTGAAAAAGAGGTCAGGTTTGTGGTTATCAGAGGTAGAGGGTGGAGGAGGGGAATTGGAGGAAAGTGGTCAAAAGGTACATACTTCCCACTATAAGGTAAATTAAGTACTGGGGTATAAGGTATGACATGATGACTATAGCTAACACTCCTATGTGATATATAAGAAAGTTGTTAAGGGAGTAAATCCAAAGAGTTCTCATCGTAAGGAATACCATTTTTTTGTTTTTTCTTCTTTCCTTTCTTTTTATTGTATTTATATGAGAAGATGGATATTAGCCAAACTTTTGTGGTAATCATTTCACAATATATGCAGAACAAACCATCATGCTGTATCCCTTAAGCTTACACAGTGATGTGTGTTAATTATTTCTCAATAAAACTAGGAAAAAATATATATACATATGTCTGCATATATACATATATTTGTATGTATGTATTTCTGATATATATTTGCATATATATGTATAAAAATACATATATTCCTGAACCTACATACTCAGGAATGTTCTGTGAATCTATGTAGTTCCTCAGTGAATCTCAAACACCAGTCTGTAGCAGATTATCTCACTATAAATACTTATTTTTTATGTTTTCTGGAATTAGCTAAAGAAAATATTTATGAAAATTTTTATTTTTTTTATTATTTTTATTATGTTGTGTTATGTGTGTATGTGTGTGAAACATATACGTGTATTTAAGTTTGTGGTACTAATGAAGCCAGACAAATCTTTAGCAAAATTATGTTAGACTCCCTTGTCCCTTTAAAAAGTTTCTTTCTTTGGTGGCGGTTGATTTTTTCCCTGCTGTCACAGCCAGAGCCCTCTTCTTTTTCTCTCCTTCTCTCAAAATCTGGTTTCAGGTCCATCACACTAAGTGACCAATATATTGGTTGTATAAAAATTGTTTTCAGAAGAATGTCAGTAAAAACAATAGACCACACTAAAGTGTCAGACTGGAACTTCTTTTTAAAAACCACCACCACCACCACCACCACCACCACAGCATGTAGCAGTTATAGATCTTCAGATTACTTAGTAAATATATATCAAAATCTAAGTTAATAAAAAGTGCATCATCTGGTATCCTGTGATTTTTCTGATTTTCTGCTGGTACTGCTTTAAACTGCTTGGCTTTCTCCTCTGCCCTCTACACCCACCTTCACAAGGAATGCTCAGTTCCTGTTTTGGTAATTCCCAATATTTCAAGCCAAGTAATGGAATCACACTGTAATTGGACTCTCAGATTTTCTTACTCTTTCTTCCTAATTTCTCCGCTGGTACTCATTGCATTCTCAGTGTCTTAGTATTATCTCTCAGACATAATCTATAATCTCTGAGATCTTGTAAAGGATCAGACTAAGCAAAACTAGAACACTTTTTTTTTTTTTTTTTTTTGTCAATTTAGGTAGTTCACACTTTCCAGTAGTGTGGAGAGTGGACATAAGTTATTTTGATCTTAAAGTCCTGCTGAGTTAGAGTAAGCAAAATTCCTATTTATGTGCAAAGGAAACGTAGAGTAAACAATAGGTTAGTAAGATTTTGAAAGCAATAGTTCCTTCAAGTGTTCAACAATTGAAATAAACTATCTAAATAATCCAGAGTTCACTATATGAAGATTATATAAGTCTATGTTAAAGATGAAGGGTAAGAGGAAGGAAACCAAGAAGTGTATGATGCAAACGAGTGTGATATGACTATCTTCTAGCGTGCATCAAAGGAACGGGAATGTTCTTACTGTCTAGATTACTGGTTGATGTTGCAGAAATCCAATTTAAGGAGGACAAGATATCCTGTGATTAACTTTCTACCGAATTGCTTTAAGTGAAAACAATCTGCCCAAGAGAGGAGAAGAGCGATAGCTTTGGTGTGATAGTAAATAGAACGATGCATCAGGGCAATGCATGGTTAGAGTCAGCGACCTACATGGCAAGTCTGAATGTATAAATAGCAACAATTAACGTAAATCACCAGGCAGAGTACCTCAAACATTCAGTAGAGATGCATTTAAAAGGAAAATTCTTTCATATATTTTTAGATTATGAAATCTATGAATTATAGTCTCATGTTTCTAACGGCATATTATGTAAGAAATAACTTAAAGTAATGGTCAATATTTGAAGTCATTTCAATGAATTTATGAAGCTCAGTAAAGCAGGCTAAGTACCTATGATTCTTGTTTTTCAGCTCTTTAATATATGTTCAACATTGTGTTCTAAAAGATAAATTTTCTAAATTTTAAGTACTTTTTTGCAGTTAACTTTAATACCGATGTAACCAAAATGATAATTTTGGATTATAGATACTGCTATTGTACCTACAGGACTGTAGTGAGGCTCTACCATCTCCCAAATAGGTTACATAAAAAAGCATTTGATTGAACTACTCTAGTTTCAATAGGTACTATTTTTTTACGTAGTATTTAAAGTACTTGAAATTAGATGCATTTTTTTTTCTAAGAAAAAAATATACTTACTAATATCATGGAACAAATCAGTGGCCCATGAAGTATTTTACAGATCTGATTTCTATACAAGAACTGAAAAGTTCTATGTTATCTTAGAAGTAATATTACCATATCATAATGCCTAATACTCCTCATCCTTATAAATTTTTCTTTTACTCTTCAAGGGTTAATCACATAATTCAGGATTAAAAATGCAGTAGCTTTCATTTTCATCTCCAGTTTTGACTGGTTTTTGTCAGTGCCACCCTGAACAAAAAGATGTTTATTTATAGTAATAAATATTTACTGAGCTTCTATTATTTACAACTCTTCTAGGCTCAGATGTGCACAAAACAAACAAAATTCAAATGCCCTCATAAGACTTAAATTAGTAGGTTAAGACCCATAGTAAACAAACAAATAATAACAAAGATATAGGTATGTTAGCTGTCAAGGAGTACTATGGGGGGAAATTAAGGAAAAATCATAGGTGGAGTAAGGAAGTAAGGTGCCAAGGAGAGAGGAGGAAAGACTACCACCTACCTATCTATTCTAATATTCAAAGTCCCTTAACCAAGAAATGCTTGTCCCCAGCCCACCAAACACGAATGGTTGTTTGATGATATTTACTTTGATGGTGTTTTCCCCTTTCGTTTGTTCCAAAAAGTAGTTAGGCCCCTTATGTTCCCATGTGTCAGGGGAGTTTTCTCTTGTGAAGGTCAAAAGCAGAGCTTGCCTGTCTTCCCCACCTGAGTTCCTGAAGGGTGGGAAGGGTGGACTGGGAACAGAGAAGTCAGTGCCTCTGAGAGGGACAGGCAGGAGCAGCTGAGCAGCTGAGCAGGGAAGAGATCCTTTTAGACTTGGAAGAGTTCAAAAGTCTGTCAGTGCCCTGACAAGTGGCTCCTCACAAAAGAATAGCACCAGGGTTCACCCAGGGAGGTTGAACTCATGCCATTAAGGTTCCCAACTTCCAAAAAACTTCTTTTGTTTAGGTGTGGCCCATAAGCTTTAGACTGCCTGACTTCAAGGGACTGAAACAAAGATGTTGCTATTCATGTAACCACTATGGGTTGTAGAGTAATGATCTGTCTTCACGGGCCTTGTTAATTTTATTACAATTTATATGAACCTAGGCAAAGTAAGAGGTGAGCCCCCAAATGACTGAGATCAATTTTCCTATCCTTTTTGGATGCAGGCTGTTACATTGTATTTTATTTAGCAGAAATCAGTAATGGGACACTGCTTACACATTCCAGTTTGAAGCATAAGATTTAGGGGTACCTGGGTGGTTCAGTGGGTTAAACCTCTACCTTCGACCCAGGTCATAATCTCAGGGTCCTGGGATTGATCCCTGCATCAGGCTCTCTGCTCAGCAGGGAGCTTGCTCCCCGCCACCACCCCCACCCCCGCCTCTCTCTGTGCCTGCTTGTGACCTCTCTCTCTCTCTCTGTCAAATAAATAAATAAAATCTTGAAAAAAAAAATTTTATCCTGCTACAACTTCGGGTTATTGTAAACTCTGAGGTGAAGAAGCAATCTTAAAATATAAAGCAACAAAAGATGTGAATTTCTGATGGATTGCAGATTTTGTTCCTCTGGCCTTACTGGGTGGATAAACACATGTATTATTTTTCTTGACTTTACCACTCCATGTTAGTGTGTGGTAATAGCACAAACATTATTCAATAAAATGGGACATTCAATTTCTTCCTCAAATCTTGGAAAATGTAAAAATGATACTAAGTCCTTTCAGTCAGCCAGTAATACTCAAATTGAAACAAGATCATATAGGACAGTAGTTTACAAACTTTTTAATTTTGGACACAGCTAAGAATTTTCTCAAACATAGGGTACTATCCTCCCTCTCTAACCATCTGTTAGTAGTCTCAAACCTCATCTTTACTCCAAATAATTTACATGCTTATTCATCTACCAAGAATACATCTATCAAGAATCATCTTATTTACATTCATAAATTCACACAAATTTTTAGACTGTCTTCCTTCTCTTTCTATGATGATTACTTATTTCCCACTCTACCCTAAATTTAATAAATTGATTGAGAAAACTCAAGTTGCCAGAGTATTATAAACATAACAAAGGGCATGGTATTATTCCTTCTTGGGATCATAGAATTTACTTGAATTTGAAGATGTCCAGCTCTTTCTATGATTTCTTGCAAAGTCATTGATCTTTATCCTTGACTTTATAAGCTTGTAGCACCTTGAAAATTTGCTGAAGAGCTGCCTTTAAAACTTTCTTCTTAAGTATGTTTGAAAACTTTTCGTGTTTTGTTTTGTTTTGGGGTGGGAGATAATTTGAAAGCTCTACCATTATTAGATATGTCCAGGTTTTAGTGAAAGACACATCTTTAAGACTGTAAAAGGTGAAGACAAATAATTATTTACACGTTGCAAAGAAGGGGCCAAAACTGACTCGGCAGCCCTTCATCCAATTTATGCAAGGATATAAAAGGTCAAACATACAGAAATTTCTTTGGAGAAAATAATGATATTCTGTGGCATTTTCCCTGCACCTCCTCATGCTCCATCTTGGGAAAGGGAAAGATGTTGATTTTCCTGTATGAGGGATTTTTTGAGAGCTCAGTGTGTGTACTCTGGAGCTTGAGCAACACAGCATACTGGCAGCCAGCTTTCCTCTAAAGAATCTACAGAGTGAGAATATCTGGTATCAGGTCTGGCAGCAGAGTGGAAAGGGCTAGAGACACTGAGAATGGTCAGCATTCCCATGGTTTGGGGTATCGACGACATAGACAATGTGGGGAAAAGCATCGGAGTGATAGAAGGGTTCCACCACCAAGATGGCTCTCTGCTCCTTGGCAATCTAGGCAGAACAATGCAGAAAAATGATAATAGGGTGGGGGATTAAAAGCAACCAGCTAAAAAAAGACCTCCTCTATTAGGGGAGTTGTTCCTAGTTGGTGAAAATGTTCTCCAAAAACCCACAAGGCACCCCATAATAAAAAACACTTTAAAAACCAGGAAGCACCAACCCCAAATTGTTGTGGTAGCAGTCAAAAATGTGGTTTTTTGGGTTGTTTTTTTTTTTGCAATTTCTTTTCCATTCTCCACACCAATCTTTTCAATCCCAGAGAACCCAGAAGATGTGGGGAGAGACAGAGAAGCACATGGAGGAAAAGAAGACTACTTCTGCCTGAAGTATGCTCCTAGCAAGTGGAGGACAGAAGTTCTAACTTAAACTAGAGTGTAGAATTTTATCTCTTAACGTGCGAGTAGACATTTTAGTTTTTGAAATTCAGGGGACTAAGTAACTCTGGGACATTCTATTACTGGTTATCAGAAAAGTCACAAGAGCTGCAGTAGATTTCAGGCAAGGGTTAAGAAACCTCTAGATTCCAGTCGATAGAGTGAGTTTGAATGGCAATTATTTTCTGCTGGAGTTTGAATCCTATTTTCAGTGCCCATTTGGTTTTGAACAATTCTTTGTTAAATCTAAAGTTAATTATCTTACTTGACTTTTGGATGAAATGTAAAAGTTTTCATGCTTTTAAAAGGTAATTTTATTAAAAGCAAATTTTTTTTAATTTTTTATGTTTTATAAACATATATTTTTATCCCCAGGGGTACAGGTCTGTGAATCACCAGGCTTACACACTTCACAGCACTCACCAAAACACATACCCTCCCCAATGTCCATAATCCCACCCCCTTCTCCCAACCTCCCTCCCCCCAGCAACCCTCAGTTTGTTTTGTGAGATTAAGGGTCACTTATGGTTTGTTGCAACATGGGGGCTTAAGTGGGTAGAAGAAGAATCGATGAAACAAATTTTTATTTCTTAAGAAAAGGTTGGGGGCAGGGAACAATAGTTTTTGCCTTAGTTTGGACTTAATTCAAGACAGCATTATTTCCTTTGCTGAATTTTGTCCAAAATGTAACTTCAAGTTGAACATTTATCTCATTAAATACTATAGTGTTTTAAAATTCGACCTAATCACAATGTTATTACTATAATTCATTCAAGCATGATGTTCATTCATCCTTCACAAACTTTGCCCTAGTAATTAGTATATGGAATAAATGTGTTATATTTGGTAAAATGCTGAGTCTTTATTTCTTTCTTGTCAATCCAGAAGCCTTTCCTTAGCATATTCCAGTTGAAAGATTATGATAATGTCTTAAAAGCTTAGTTTATGAAGATGATTACAAATAACCATTTTTTTTGGTAGCTTCTGCAGAAGGATTCCATTTAAGTAACTGTGAATCACTTCAGCATGTCTTGAAAAATATGCAAACTCATTCAATTGAAAGTTTTATTTTAATTAGAGAAGACATTGCTTATTCAGGTAGGAAATTTGGGTTTTCAAAAGTATATAAGATTACTATTATTATGTAATTGTCTTGGTATAATTGGCCAATACAGATAACTAAAGAAAGAAGCAAAAGTACACATACAGGAAAGAAAAAGAGCAAAGTTACCTTTTTTAGTAGATGACTGTTTACCTGGAAAACCCATGGAACTCAAATAAAAAACCATTATAAGCAATAAGAAAATTCAATTATATGGCAGTTTTAAAATTACTGTACAGAGTAACCAGAGTGAAAATATAAAGGGATTAAAAGTTCCCACTTATAATAGCAACAAAACATACCTGATACACTGGAATAAGCTTAAGAAGCATATGTAAGTGCTGTATAAATAAAACTTTGCTACTAAGAGACAGAAAATAAAACCTAAGTAAATGGAAAGGTAAAATCCTCATCTTGGTTTAGAAAATTAAATACGGAAAGATATCAATTTTCCCTAAATTAATTTTAAAGCAATCCAATTTTTTTTTTTTAATTTTTTATTTTTTATAAACATATATTTTTTATATACATATATTTTTATCCCCAGGTCTGTGAATCACCAGGTTTACACACTTCACAGCACTCACCAAAGCAATCCAATTTTTTAAAAAGAACTTAAGATGAGTACTAAAATGTATAGGAAAATTAAATATAGGAGAGGGAGTTAGGCCTATAAAATGTAAAATTAAAATAAAACTCAAGTAATTAAAGTAGTTTGGTACTAACAGTGATTCAACAGACAAATAGAACAATATAAGGTTCAAAAACAGACTCCAGAGTTCTTGGAAATATAGCTGGTAGGTAAGGTTATACTCAAATCATTAAAGTTGTATTATTTAATAAATTCTGTGAGTACAAATGGCTAGCTATTGGGAAAAAAATAAAGTAGAAGTATAGTTCATACCTTGCACTCAAATTACTGCTGGAAGGATGAAAGATTTAAATGAACAAAAATGACAATGCAAATATCTAAAAGATAAATTATCAACAGGAGAAGATATTTGCAATACATGTAACAAAGGATTACTTTTTTAATTTATAAAAATCTCTTACAAACCATTAAGATAAAGACCAATATAATAGGAACACAAGACTTGAACAATCATTCTGTAGAAAAGAAAGTGACTTTTAAAAATGTGGAAAATTGATGGATAAGTTCCAGGATCGAATGTACAACATGGAGACTAAAGTTAATAATACTATATTATAGACTTACCAAAAAAAAATAGATCTTAAATGTTCTTACTACATACACACTCACAAAAGTTATGTGAGTTTATGAAGGTAATAGCTAACCCTATTTGTGGTAATGATTTTACAAGATATACATGTATCCAATCATGTTGTGCTCTTAAATTTACAGTTATATGTTAAATTTATAGTTATATGTAAATTATATCTCAAAGCTGCAAAAGTATTTAAAATTTCTCATAGTTACAAAATTTAAGAAATGAAAATGATAATGAAAAAAGAAATACCATATTTCCCTTAAAATACTGACAGAGATCTAAAAGTTTGGTAACAGAAGTGTTCTCCAGGATGTGAGGATACATACTGTTTATGGTATTAAAAATTGTGAGCACCTCATTCAAGAGTGAATTCAGAGTAACTTCTAAAATTTAAAATAGACATACTTCAAACCTAGTAATTCAACATCGGAAGTTACTCTTCAGTACTCTTTCACATGGGCAAAGTGACCTATGGACAAATTTTTTTATTACAGCATTGTTTCAAATTGCATGGTATTAGAGATAACTAAAATGTTCATTATTAGGGCATCTGTCAAATAAATAATGATATATACATAGCATATATGTGGGTATACATACATATTATTTCCTCATTCCTTTGGTTACCTCTTCCAGTTCCTTGGCTTTAAATACCATGTGCATGTGAACAATTCCTAAATGTTATCTACAGTTCTTTTCTATTTGCTAAATTCCCTTACCATCCTCCTCTTGGGATCTCTACTTGGATGTGGCAATAGATATCTCATACTCAATAAATCTGAACTCTTGACAGCCATCTTCTCAGTAGACAGCAAATTTCACCCTTCTACTAGCTCAGTCCAAAAGCCTTAGGAGTCATCTTCTCTTTCCCTTACAACCAGTTTCCAGCTAGACAAAAATTCCTTTTGCTCTACCTTCAAATTATGTCCAGAATCCTACCACTTTACACCATGGCAACTGCCACTACCCTGGTCTACACCACCTTCGTTTCTTGCCTGGATTATTGCAGTAGCTGGTCATCTTATATCTACGTGCCCCTGTATTGTCTATTCTGGTCAAAACAATCAGAAATTGTTTTAAAACATTGAATCGGGGCACCTGGGTGGCTCAGTGGGTTAAGCCTCTGCCTTCAACTCAGGTCCTGATCCCAGGGTCCTGGGATGGAGCCCTGCATCAGGCTCTCTGCTCAGCAGGGAGCCTGCTTTCCTTCCTCTCTCTCTGCTGGCCTCTCTGCCTACCTGTGATCTCTGTCTGTCAAATAAATAAATAAAATCTTTAAAAAAAAAAAAAAAAAAGCCAAACCTTTATCTTAAAAAAAAAAAAAAAAAAAGCAAAGCCAAAACTTTAAAGCTTAAAAAAAAAAAATTTGAATCAAATCAAATGTTATTCAAGCTCAGAACTGTGGAATGAGGCTCCCATTTTCTTTAAAATAAAAGACAAGTTCCCTACACTGGCCTGAAAGAACCTCCATGATCTGACCTCTGTTAATTTTGTGACCTCATTTCCTGTCACTCTCCTTCTTCATTTAGTGTCAGCCAGGTTGGCTTCTTCAAAGCTTTTTTTTTTTTTTTTTCATTATTTTCTTTATTTTTTTTTATAGTTTTTTTTTAATTTTTTTATTTTTTATAAACATATATTTTTATCCCCAGGGGTACAGGTCTGTGAATCACCAGGTTTACACACTTCACAGCACTCACCAAAGCACATACCCTCCCCAATGTCCATAATCCCACCCCCTTCTCCCAACCTCCCTCCCCCCAGCAACCCTCAGTTTGTTTTGTGACATTAAGAGTCACTTATGGTTTGTCTCCCTCCCAATCCCATCTTCTTTCATTGATTCTTCTTCTACCCACATAAGCCCCCATGTTGCATCACCACTTCCTCATATCAGGGAGATCATATGATAGTTGTCTTTCTCTGCTTGACTTATTTCCCTAAACATGATACGCTATAGTTCCATCCATGTTGTCGCAAATGGCAAGATTTCATTTCTTTTGATGGCTGCATAGTATTCCATTGTGTATATATACCACATCTTCTTGATCCATTCATCTGTTGATGGACATCTAGGTTCTTTCCATAGTTTGGCTATTGTGGACATTGCTGCTATAAACATTCGGGTGCATGTGTCCCTTTGGATCACTACATTTGTATCTTTAGGGTAAATACCCAATAGTGCAATTGCTGGGTCATAGGGCAGTTCTATTTTCAACATTTTGAGGAACCTCCATGCTGTTTTCCAGAGTGGCTGCACCAGCTTGCATTCCCACCAACAGTGTAGGAGGGTTCCCCTTTCTCCGCATCCTCGCCAGCATCTGTCATTTCCTGACTTGTTGATTTTAGCCATTCTGACTGGTGTGAGGTGATATCTCATTGTGGTTTTGATTTGTATTTCCCTGATGCCAAGTGATATGGAGCACTTTTTCATGTGTCTGTTGGCCATCTGGATGTCTTCTTTGCAGAAATGTCTGTTCATGTCTTCTGCCCATTTCTTGATTGGATTATTTGTTCTTTGGGTGTTGAGTTTGCTAAGTTCTTTATAGATTCTGGACACTAGTCCTTTATCTGATATGTCGTTTGCAAATATCTTCTCCCATTCTGTCAGTTGTCTTTTGATTTTGTTAACTGTTTCCTTTGCTGTGCAAAAGCTTTTGATCTTGATGAAATCCCAGTAGTTCATTTTTTCCCTTGCTTCCCTTGCCTTTTGCGTTGTTCCTAGGAAGATGTTGCTGCGGCAGAGGTCGAAGAGGTTGCTGCCCGTGTTCTCCTCAAGGATTTTGATGGATTCCTTTCGTACATTGAGGTCCTTCATCCATTTTGAGTCTATTTTTGTGTGTGGTGTAAGGAAATGGTCCAATTTCATTTTTCTGCATGTGGCTGTCCAATTTTCCCAGCACCATTTATTGAAGGGGCTGTCTTTTTTCCATTGGACACTCTTTCCTGCTTTGTCGAAGATTAGTTGACCATAGAGTTGAGGGTCTATTTCTGGGCTCTCTATTCTGTTCCATTGATCCATGTGTCTGTTTTTGTGCCAGTACCATGCTGTCTTGATGATGACAGCTTTGTAATAGAGCTTGAAGTCCGGAATTGTGATGCCACCAACGTTGGCTTTCTTTTTCAATATCCCTTTGGCTATTCGAGGTCTTTTCTGGTTCCATATAAATTTTAGAATTATTTGTTCCATTTCTTTGAAAAAGATGGATGGTACTTTGATAGGAATTGCATTAAATGTGTAGATTGCTTTAGGTAGCATAGACATTTTCACAATATTTATTCTTCCAATCCAGGAGCATGGAACATTTTTCCATTTCTTTGTGTCTTCCTCAATTTCTTTCATGAGTACTTTATAGTTTTCTGAGTATAGATTCTGTGCTTCTTTGGTTAGGTTTATTCCTAGGTATCTTATTTGGGGTGCAATTGTAAATGGGATTGACTCCTTAATTTCTCTTTCTTCTGTCTTGTTGTTGGTGTAGAGAAATGCAACTGATTTCTGTGCATAGCTTTTATATCCTGACACTTTACTAAATTCCTGTACAAGTTCTAGCAGTTTTGGAGTGGAGTCTTTTGGGTTTTCCACATATAGTATCATATCATCTGCGAAGAGTGATAATTTGACTTCTTCTTTGCCGATTTGGATGCCTTTAATTTCCTTTTGTTGTCTGATTGCTGAGGCTAGGACCTCTAGTACTATGTTGAATAACAGTGGTGATAATGGACATCCCTGCCGTGTTCTGGACCTTAGCAGAAAAGCTTTCAGTTTTTCTCCATTGAGAATGATATTTGCGGAGGGTTTTTCATAGATGGCTTTGATGATATTGAGGTATGTGCCCTCTATCCCTACACTTTGAAGAGTTTTGATCAGGAAGGGATGCTGTACTTTGTCAAATGCTTTTTCAGCATCAATTGAGAGTATCATATGGTTCTTGTTCTTTCTTTTATTGATGTGTTGTATCACATTGACTGATTTGCGGATGTTGAACCAACCTTGCAGCCCTGGAATAAATCCCACTTGGTCGTGGTGAATAATCCTTTTAATGTACTGTTGAATCCTATTGGCTAGTATTTTGGTGAGAATTTTTGCATCTGTGTTCATCAAGGATATTGGTCTATAGCTCTCTTTTTTGATGGGATCCTTGTCTGGTTTTGGGATCAAGGTGATGCTGGCCTCATAAAATGAGTTTGGAAGTTTTCCTTCCATTTCTATTTTTTGGAACAGTTTCAGGAGAATAGGAATTAGTTCTTCTTTAAATGTTTGGTAGAATTCCCCTGGGAAGCCGTCTGGCCCTGGGCTTTTGTTTGTTTGGAGATTTTTAATGACTGTTTCAATCTCCTTACTGGTTATGGGTCTGTTCAGGCTTTCTATTTCTTCCTGGTTCAGTTGGGGTAGTTTATATGTTTCTAGGAATGCATCCATTTCTTCCAGATTGTCAAATTTGTTGGCGTAGAGTTGCTCATAGTATGTTCTTAAAATAGTTTGTATTTCTTTGATGTTAGTTGTGATCTCTCCTCTTTCATTCATGATTTTATTTATTTGGGTCCTTTCTCTTTTCTTTTTGATAAGTCGAGCCAGGGGTTTATCAATTTTATTAATTCTTTCAAAGAACCAGCTCCTAGTTCATTGATTTGTTCTATTAATTTTTTGGTTTCTATTTCATTGATTTCTGCTCTGATCTTTATGATTTCTCTTCTCCTGCTGGGCTTAGGGTTTCTTTCTTGTTCTTTCTCCAGCTCCTTTAGGTGTAGGGTTAGGTTGTGTACCTGAGACCTTTCTTGTTTCTTGAGAAAGGCTTGTACCGCTATATATTTTCCTCTCAGGACTGCCTTTGTTGTGTCCCACAGATTTTGAACCGTTGTATTTTCATTATCATTTGTTTCCATGATTTTTTTCAATTCTTCTTTAATTTCCCAGTTGACCCATTCATTCTTTAGAAGGATGCTGTTTAGTCTCCATGTATTTGGGTTCTTTCCAAACTTTCTTTTGTGGTTGGGTTCTAGCTTTAGAGCATTGTGGTCTGAAAATATGCAGGGAATGATCCCAATCTTTTGATACCGATTGAGTCCTGATTTAGGACTGAGGATGTGATCTATTCTGGAGAATGTTCCATGTGCACTAGAGAAGAATGTGTATTCTGTTGCTTTGGGATGAAATGTTCTGAATATATCTGTGATGTCCATCTGGTCCAGTGTGTCGTTTAAGGCCTTTATTTCCTTGCTGATCTTTTGCTTGGATGATCTGTCCATTTCAGTGAGGGGAGTGTTAAAGTCCCCTACTATTATTGTATTATTGTTGATGTGTTTCTTTGATTTGGTTATTAATTGGTTTATCTAGTTGGCTGCTCCCACGTTGGGGGCATAGATATTTAAAATTGTTAAATCTTCTTGTTGGACAGACCCTTTGAGTATGATATAGTGTCTTTCCTCATCTCTTATTATAGTCTTTGGCTTAAAATCTAATTGATCTGATATAAGGATTGCCACTCCTGCTTTCTTCTGATGTCCATTAGCATGGTAAATTCTTTTCCACCCTCTCACTTTAAATCTGGAGGTGTCTTCGGGCTTAAAATGAGTTTCTTGGAGGCAACATATAGATGGGTTTTGTTTTTTTATCCATTCTGATACCCTGTGTCTTTTGACAGGGGCATTTAGCCCATTCACATTCAGGGTAACTATTGAGAGATATGAATTTAGTGCCATTGTATTGCCTGTAAGGTGACTGTTACTGTATATGGTCTCTGTTCCTTTCTGATCTACCACTTGTAGGCTCTCTCTTTGCTTAGAGGACCCCTTTCAAGATTTCCTGTAGAGCTGGTTTGGTGTTTGCTAATTCTTTCAGTTTTTGTTTGTCCTGGAAGCTTTTAATCTCTCCTTCTATTTTCAATGATAGCCTAGCTGGATATAGTATTCTGGGCTGCATGTTTTTCTCGTTTAGTGCTCTGAAAATATCATGCCAGCTCTTTCTGGCCTGCCAGGTCTCTGTGGATAAGTCAGCTGCCAATCTAATATTTTTACCATTGTATGTTACAGACTTCTTTTCCGGGCTGCTTTCAGGATTTTCTCTTTGTCACTGAGACTTGTGAATTTTACTATTAGGTGACGGGGTGTGGGCCTATTCTTATTGATTTTGAGGGGTGTTCTCTGAACCTCCTGAATTTTGATGCTCGTTCCCTTTAACATATTGGGGAAATTCTCCCCAATAATTCTCTCCAGTATACCTTCTGCTCCCCTCTCTCTTTCTTCTTCTTCTGGAATCCCAATTATTCTAATGTTGTTTCGTCTTATGGTGTCACTTATCTCTCGAATTCTCCCCTCATGGTCTAGTAGCTGTTTGTCCCTCTTTTGCTCAGCTTCTTTATTCTCTGTCATTTGGTCTTCTATATCACTAATTCTTTCTTCTGCCTCATTTATCCTAGCAGTGAGAGCCTCCATTTTTGTTTTCACCTCATTAATAGCTTTTTTGATTTCAGCTTGGTTAGATTTTAGTTCTTTTATTTCTCCAGAAAGGGCTTTTATATATCTCGAGAGGGTTTTTCTAATATCTTCCATGCCTTTTTCGAGCCCGGCTAGAACCTTGAGAATTGTCATTCTGAACTCTAGATCTGATATATTACCTATGTCTGTATTGATTAGGTCCCTAGCCTTCGGTACTCCCTCTTGTTCTTTTATTTGTGGTGAATTTTTCCGTCTTGTCATTTTGTCTAGATAAGGGTATATGAAGGAGCAAGTAAAATACTAAAAGGGTGGCAACAACCCCAGGAAAATATGCTTTAACCAAATCAGAAGAGATCCCAAATCGTGAGGGGGGAGAAAGGGGATAAAAAGAGGTTCAAAAAAGAAGAAAGAAAAAAGAAGAGAAAAAAAAAAGAAAAGAATTTTTTAAAAAAGAAAACAAATAAAGAAAAATATAAAAAAGAAAAAATATGTATATTAGATAAACTAGTTAAAAAACATTAAATTAAAACGTTAAATTAAAAAAAAATTTACCGGAAGGTGAGAAAAAAGAAAAAAAAATGAAAAAGAAAAAAATTAACTGCAAGACTAAAAAAAAATCACAGGGAGAAAGCCATGAGTTCCGTGCTTTGCTTTCTCCTCCTCTGGAATTCTGCTGCTCTCCTTGGTATTGAAATGGCACTCCTTGGTAGGTGAACTTGGTCTTGGCTGGATTTCTTGTTGATCTTCTGGGGGAGGGACCTGGTGTAGTGATTCTCAAGTGTCTTTGCCCCAGGTGGAATTGCACCACCCTTACCAGGTGCTGGGCTGAGTAATCCGCTTGGGTTTGCTTTCAGGAGCTTTTGTTCCCTGATCGCTTTCCGTAGAGTTCTGGAGGACGGGAATACAAATGGCGGCCTCCTGGTCTCCGGCCGGAGGAGCCGAGAGCCCGGAGCCCCACTCCTCAGTGCGCCCTCAGAGAACAGCGCCCAGTTACTCCCGTCTGCTTGACCTCCGTCCGCGCTCCGGGCTCACCGAGCCTGTGGCTGGTTCAAGGTAACACCGAGCTGTGAGCTTACTGTCGGCTCTGTCTCTGTAGCCGGTTTTCCCGTTCCAATAGCCGCAAGCTCTGTGACACTCAGACACTCCCGATCCTTCTGTGACCCTGCGGGACCTGAGGCCACGCACCCCGCGTGGGCTTCGCCCCGGTTTAGCCTCTGGAGCAATGTCCCTCAGTGGAACAGACTTTTAAAAGTCCCGATTTTGTGCTCCGTGCTCCGCTGCTTGCCGGGAGCCAGGCCCTCCCCCTGGGGTCTATCTTCCTGTCGCTTTGGATTCACGTCTCCGCCAGTCCTACCTTTCAGAAAGTGGTTGTTTTTCTGTTTCCAGAATTGCTGTTCTTCTTCTCTTCGATTTGCCCATGGATTTGTAGGTGTTTGCAGTCTTTAGATAAGCTATCTAGCTGATCTCCTGCTAGCTGAAATAGTCTCAGCCTGTTACTTCTCCGCCATCTTGACTCCTCCCCCCTCTTCAAAGCTTTTTGAATACACTTGTATTCTCTCACCTTAGAGTATTTTTTCCCTCTGCTCGGAGTACTCTTTCTTGGAATATTTATGTGGCTAACTCCCTGACTTCTTTCCCATCTTTGCTCAGTGTTACCTTTCCAATGAGAATTACCCTGACTACTTTATTGCCTTAACTTTTATTTATTACATAGAATTTATAACTTCTTTCACCATACTGTAAGCTTTATTGATTTGTTATGCTTATTATAGGTGGTCTGTTTTAATGCCTAGAATGAATGTCAGCTTTATCCATTTTCTTCAATGATAGGTCCCAACGATTTAGAATATGTTGAATCAATCAATAAATGAAGTGATCTGCAAGACAAATTGAAGAACTCAAAAGTATATATAACTATTCACAACACTCTGTAAAATGAGTTATATTTATATAAATGATATGTTTGTAGATGCATACGATATCTCTGAAAGACTATGAAAGAAATTGGTAATAATGGACACCTGTGGTAGAAACATTACCAGGAATGGGTAGGGAGGCACAGTCTACACTTTAGGATATGCACCTATCATTTCTTTAGTTGTAAAATATAATGCATAGCTGAGCCTAATTCTGGAATTCAAAATTCTTTATAGTCTTAATTTTTTTTCTTTGAAGATGTTTAGTTGTATTACCACTAGATGGCACGTATTTACTGATAAATCTCAAAGAATCTCCAACACAGATTTTTAAGAAAGTGTTTAGTTCCCTAAACTCACCAAAGTTTACTTTAGCTGTGTACAGTATTGGTTTTTCTCAAGAAATTTCCTTAACATCATCATTTAGTGCCATATCAGCTTCTAGGGTATTTTTCACTAACTTTTTATTTAGCATCATTATAACATTTGAGTTGTAGGAAGATCTTAGATTTGCAGACACTAGCTTAGATATTCTTAGTTTATAGTTTCTCATGTTTTTTGAATTGTATCTACCTATATTTTCATCTCTTTTTCTATTAATGAATAAAATATAAATATTCTGTGCATAAAAGTAGATTTAAAATAATAGATTTTTGTTTGATTATATTGTTTGATGGCTTTTATATCAAATCAGTGTCCAGAACAACATGCAATTTAACAACCACTTTCTGATTGCTTACATTATACACAATGAGATTAGACAAATGGGTACTGTGGAGGACACACAGATGAAATGCTGTTTATTGCCTCTGTCTTCAGGACCTTTCATTTTATGGGTGGGGGCAGTTATGAATACAAATATCTATAATACAAGTCAGAATGTAGTAAATGATTAAAAGAAAATAGTAAGTGTAATGGGAACAGATGGCTTATATTAATTTGAGGATTCTAGGAATAAGGTGGAATTTGAAAAGAGCTTTAAATATATAGATGGTTTCATTCTCTGAATGAACTAAAAAAAGTGTTACATAGATTTACATTTCTGTATAAAGTGAATTACGTATCTGATGATTATATGCAAGTGGTAAATATGGAATTATGCAATAAAAACCTGTATTCTTTTTGATGGTACAGTTTCCAAAAAGAAAATGGTGGTATAGCATTTTATAAATTATAATATTTATAAAAGCATTATAAAAAATTTTTCAGGCAAATTCTGGGTGCCTGGTTGGCTCAGTCAGTAGAGAATGCAGCTCTTGATCTTGGGGTTATAAGTTCAAGCCCCAGGCTGGGCATAGAGATTACTTAAAATTTTTATTTTTTTAAATCTCCTTAGGCATATTCTAAAATAACATTGGAAAAATTATTGGACCAGATAATTTTTGTAGTCATTTTTAGCATAGAGACTTTTTTACTCTTGTTTCTGTTTTCAAAATATTTTTTAAATTACTTAATATGCAGAAAAAGTACTGAACTCAAGTAGAATAATATTTATTGTGTGCTTAATAGGCAAGAAAACTGCCATCTATTATTTCATTTAATACTCATGAAATTTTATGATGAATATACTGTTATCCACATTTTACAAATGAAGAAATTGGGCAAAAGTTTAAGGAACTTGTATGAATATTTCACCTGCCTGTCATAACACAAAAGCTGGATGTGAATAGAATTAACTTTGTTACAATAAGAAGCCTGGCTTTTCATTTTATACCACTTCAGGATCATTGCTCTTAAAAGAGAATCAAAATTATTCTAATAAGATGTTTTAATACTGACTACTTTGTTACATTGGTGATCTTTTGGTGACTTTTTAAAGTGTGAGATGAATCATATTAAAATATTATCTTAGCGAATCAAGAATCTGACCCTTTGACTTTTAATGTACAAGATTTCCCCAACCTTGGTATACTCTAAAATAATAATCATATACAAAAGTCTAAGTAATATATGGTATAATGCTTAAATCAGATTAATTCCAGCTCAACAGCTAAATCAAGTAGATATTAAAACAAAATAATATGTTTATAAATGAGTCTCACTATTTTTCTGTGTTTCTTTAGCCAGAAAAATGTAAGAAAAAAAAGAAATGGTATAAAAGTGCACTACAAGAAGCCCGCCTCCTCTATGGATATTCCCCTGAGCAAAGACTGGAAATGTGCCGCCTAGCCAAACAGGGTATATGAGCTTTTTTATTCTTTACCACCCCAACATGAGGATTTATTCAGATGCATGCTTTCTAAAATATATTTGCACGTTTAAAAAAAAAAAAACTCTTTTTCTTCATTGGGATATAATATATCTTTGTCCCCTGAAAAAAAAAATTTTGTGTGGATTAATAGTATGTATTTTGCCCTTTGAAACTATTTTCAGTGACTAAACATACATTCTATTTAAATGCAAGGGTTTTCATTAGCACTTCTATCATCTTCTTTACCCTTCAACTATCTACATAAGTTCTCTTGTGTATTTCAAAGTATATATTTCAAAATTAGAAGCTGTGGCCTTAAAACATATTTCTGGGGTGAAACTTTCACTTGCATATGCTGCATTCTTTCAGAACAAAGTGTTTTTCAAAAATGTTTTTGTTTTTAAAGAAATTCAAGACAGAGATAAAAACAATCTTCAACTTTTTTAATGAGGTGAAAGAATATAAGATTTCAGGTCATTTTCAGAGAAAGTTCTCTTGAATCATAAATATTATGGTTTGTACATAGCTTTTTAAATGGATTCATCATAGGAATTATAGTAGATAGGACATACTTTTAACTCAATATGACTGTCACAGAAAAAATGATTTTGAATAAACTTAAATATGTTCTTAGTGATAATAATAATTATCATCTTAATTTCTAAAATGATCATCTTAAGTTCTAAAATAGATTATGGGAAGATCTGTCATTTTAGTGCTGACTGAATTTTAAAGTAAGCATGACTTTTTTTCTTTTGGAATTTAATATATATTTTTTTAAACTTAGATGTGAGAACATTTTATTTGGGAAAAATTTGAATATTAACTTAGCTACCTAAGTTCATATTTTAAAAGAAATAAGTAGATTTGAAGATAGTGGAAAAGAATGACAAGCCCATTACTCTGGTTTACTTTGAAACTGAGAAAAGAGACATTATTACCATAAATGTGATTTTATTCCTTGTGCTGAAAATATGTCTTAGTTTATTATCAGTAAAGGTTGAACTCACTTTATTGTCACGCATACAATTTTATTATTTACACAGAGTATACATTTTTCTTGTATAACCAAAATAAACTTTGAAATACTAATTTTTTAGTTTTTAATATGAATATCTTGAAGTAATATAGTCAGTTATTTTTTAAAGTTTATTGTAACCATTTCACATTAGTAGTAGACACACTCAATAAATATTGAACTATGTCTTTGTTGTTGTTGTATGTGCTAGCATATTTATGTCTGGGTCCTTTGATATTCTTGCTTGTCTCGAGAATATGGAGAGGGGTTATTTCTCTTTGCTTTTGCAGCAGACCCATTTTCTTGTTGAAAATCTGATGATTTTTGCATGCAGAATTTGATGTAATTCAGTCAGATTATAGACAGTCCTGTGTCTAAAGACTTGATTCTTATCCCTGGAGAAGTCAAAATGGAAGGGCATGAAGACACTTCCAGGAATTCAGCCTTTGCCATAATAGGCTCACTCACTTCTTATTCTTTACTATCTCCAAAATAGACACTGTAGTCCTTGCTTAGTTTCCAGGGTAAACTCTAGTACATATTCAGCTTCTTACTTTGTTTCAAAGTTATTTTGAGAGGTAATTAGCCATTATTCAGATATCTTACAAAGATCTTAGAGATAAACAACCTATTTTACCCCGCTACTTTGAGGACTTCTTTAACCCAAAATGTCTTCTTTCAACCCAGAAATAATGACTAGTAATTTCATGGCCTAAATTCTTCCTACCCTACAGAAATTGGCACACTATATTTGATGTAGCTCTTTCATTGCTGAAATCTTCAAGGTCAGTAAATTATATGTAAAAAATATAGACCCATTTCATATGGTATGTTTAGTTTTATGAGAAACTGCCAAACTGTCTTCCAAAGTAGCTGCATCATTTTTTCATTCCTACCAGAAATGAATGATAGTTCATATTCCACGTAGTTGCCAACATTTGGTGTTGTCAGTATTCTGGATTTTGGCCATTCCATTAGGTCTGTGGTGGTACCTCATTGATGTTTTCATTTGACATTCTCTAATGGCACGATAATGAACATCCTTTCATATGCTTATTTGCCATCTATAAGTCTTCTTTGGTGAGGTATTTGTTTATTGCCTGCTTTTTAATTCAGTTGCTTATTTTCTTATTGTTGAGTTTTAAGAATTCTTTGTATACTTACAGCAGCATTATCAACAATAGCCAAACTTTGAAAAGAGCTCAAATGTCCATTGACTAATAAATGGAACAAGCAGATGTGGTATCTATATCTACAATGGAATATTACTCAGCCATCAAAAAGAATGAAATCTTCTCACTTGCTTTGATGTGGATGGAACTAGAGTATGTTATGCTAAGCGAAATAAGTCAGAGAAAGACAAATACCATGTGATCTTATTCATACGTGGAATTTAAGAAACAAAACAGATGACTATATGGTGGGAGGAGAAAGGGAGAAGAAGGGAAACAAATCATAAGAGACTCTTTTTTTTGAACACTGTAATTTCTTTTTTTTTTTTAATGTTATTTTAGTCACCATATAGTATGTCATTAGCTTTTGATGTAGTGTTCCAAGGTTCATTGTTTACTTATTAACACCCATTGCTCCATATAATACATGCCCTCCTTAATACTCATAGCCAGGCCAACCCATCCCCTCACCCACCTCCCCTCTAAAATCCTCAGTTTGTTTCTCAGAGTCCACAGTCACCATAAGAGACTCTTAATGATAGAGAACAAACTGAGGGTTGATGGAGGGAGGTGGGTGGGGCATGGGATTAAGGAGGGCACTTGTTCTGATGAGCACTAGGTGTTGTATGTAAGTGAAGAATCACTGAATTCTACTCCTGAAATCAATATTGCACTGTGTGTTAGCTAAATAGAACTTAAATCTAAAAAAAAAAAAATGAAGAGAGAGAAGAAAAAAAGTTATTTGTATATTTCAGATAACAGTCCTTTGTCAGATATTTTGTAAATACTTTTTTCCACTCTGGATTATCTTCTCATTCACTTGATAGTGTTCTTTGCAGAGTGGAAATTTTAATTTTAATGGAATCCAGCTTATTAATTATTTCTTTCTGGGATCTTGCCTTTGATGTTATATCTGAAGTCATCTGCATACCCCAGGTCATCTACATTTTCTCCTATATTGCCTGCTAGGAGTTTTATAGTTTTACATTTTTCATTTAGATATGTGATTTGAGTTAATTTTTGTGAAAGGTGTAAGGTCTTATCTAGATTAAGTTTTTTGACATGTAGATATCTAGTTGTTCAATCTGTTTCTGAGCTCTCTATTCTGTTCCATTGATCTGGGTTTTTAAAAATTCTTTCCCCAATATTACATTGCCATGATTGTTGTAGCTTTAGAGTAAGTCTTAAAGTCAGGTAGGGCCAAGTCCTCTGACTTTGTCCTTCAATATTGTGTTGGCTATTCTAGATCTTTGTCCCTTCATATGAACTTTATTTTTTTATTTTTTATTCTTTTAATTAACATCTAATGTACAGGTCTATGAATCATCAGTCTTACACAATTCGTAGCACTCACCATAGCACATACCCTCCCCCACTTTAGATTGAGTTTGTTGATATCCACAAAATAACTTGTTGGGATTTTCATTGAGATTACACTGAATCTTTAGATCAAGTTGGAAAGAACTGACATCTTGACAATACTTCCCATCCATAAATATAGAATATACCCAAATTTGTAGTTCTTTGATTTTGTTCATCAGAGTGTTGTACTTTTCCTCGTATAATCTTGTCCATATTTTGTTAAATTTTGCCTAAGTATTCTACTTTGGGGGGGGGCGGGCACTAGTGTAAATGGTAATGTGTCTTTAATTTCAAATCCTGCTTTCTCAGTTTGGTAAATAGGGAAGTGATTGACTTTTGTTTGTTAACCTTGTGCCCTGCAATCTTACTATTATTACTTATTTGTTCCAAGAGTATTTTTTTTTTTAATTCTCTTTTGGATTTTCTACATGGATGATCATGTCATCTACTAAGAAAGGCAGTTTTATTTCTTCTCAGTCTATACCTTTTATTTCCTTTTTTTTTTCTCGTATTGCATTAGCTAGGAGTTTCAGCACAATATTGAAAAGAGTGGGGAGGTGAGAAGATCTTTGACGTTCCTAATCTTAGTGAAAAAGCTTTGAGTTTCTCACTGTTAATTAAGTATGATGCTAGCTGTAGGATTTTTATAGATTCTCTTATCAAATTGAGGAAATTCTCCTTTATTCCTAGCTTGCTGAGAGTTTTTATCATGTATAGGTGTTGGATTTTGTCAAGTGCTTTACCTGCATCTATTGATCTAATCATGTGACTTTACTTTTTTAACCTGTTGATGTCACAGATTACATTAATTGATTTTGAATATTGAATCAGCCTTGTATACCTCAGATAAACTTCACTTGTTTGTGGTGTCTAATTCTTTTTATACATTGTATTTGATTTGTAATATTTTATTGAGGATTTTTGCATCTATGTTCATGAGAGAAATCGATCTGTAGTTTTCTAGTAATGTCTTTATTTGGTTTTGGTATACTGGCTTCCGTGAGTGAATTAGGAAGTATTCCCTCTGCTTCTATCTTCTGGAAGAGTTTATAGAGAATTGATATAATTTGTTCCTTAAATGGTTGGTAGAAATCACCAATGAACCCATCTGTGCTTGATGCTTTCTGTTTTGGAAGGTTATTATATTAATTTAATTTTATAAAAAGATACAGATTATTTATTCTTGTGTCACTTTTGGGAGATTGTGTCTTATAAGGAATTGGTCCATTTCATCTAGGTTATCAGATTTGTGGACATAGACTTATTTACAGCATTTCTTTATTATCCTTTTAATATCTTGGGATCTGTAATGATGCCCTCAGTTTCATTTTTGGTATTAGTAATTTATGTTTTCTCTCTTTTTTTCTTAGTTAGACTGGCTAGAGTCTTGATTTTATTGAGCTTTTTAAAGAAACAGTTTTTGGTTTTATTTCCTCCATTAATTTCCTATTTTTTCTCTTATTGATTTCTGCTCTAGTTTTTATTTCCTTTGTTTACTTCATATTTAACTTGCTTTTCTTTTTCTAGTTTTCTAAAGTGGAAGTTCAGCTTATTGATTTTAGGTCTTTGTTTTTTCATAATATTTGCATTTTAATGCTATAAATTTCCCTCTAAATACTGCTTTCACCGCGTCTTACAAATTTTTATATACTCTATTTTCATTTTCATTTAGTTCAAAATATTTTTAAATTTCTCTCAAGATTCTTCTTTCATCTCTATGTTATTTAGGAATGCATTGTTTAATCTCCGAGTATTTGGGATTTTCTAGTTATCTTTCAATTTTTCTATTCTAGTTTAATTCTACTGTGGTCTGAGAGCAGACTATTGTATGTTATCTATTTTTAAATATGAGTTATGGTATACTTTATGGCCCAGAACATAGTATGTCTTGGTGAATGTTCCAAGTAAGCATGAGAAGAATGTATATTCTGCTGTTGCTGGATTAAGTAGTCTATAGATGTAGACTACATTCAGTTGATTGCCATTCATTGATTGATGGTGTTTTCCTCTTATCTGCACTTTCGCTTTCCATGGTTTCAGTTATGCATAGTCAGCCATGGTCTGGAAGCAGATGATCCTACTTTGATGTATCATCAGAAGGTCAATAGTAGACTAACCCTATGTCACAATGCCTGTGTCATTTGCCTCACTTCATCTCATCATGTAGGCATTTTGTCTCACATCTTAATAAGAAGGATGAGTATAGCACAATAAGATATTTTGAGAGAGTTAAGGACCCATTCACATAACTTTTGTTACAGTTTATTGTTATAATTGTTCTTTTCATTAGTTATTGTTGTTAATCTCTTACTCTGCCTAATTTATAAATTAACTTTATCATATATATATATATATATATATATATATATATGAAAAACAGTACATATAGGGATTTATTACTATCCATGGTTTCAGGCATCCACTGGGGATCTTGGAATCTATCCCCCACAGATAAAGGGGAACTACTGAATGTCATTACTGATTTTCTGCTTGCTGGACCTGTTCATTTCTGCAGAATTCTCCAATTATAATAGTGAGTTCATCTATTTCTCCTTGAGGTCTATCAATTTTTGTGTTACATGCCTTGACACTGTGTTGTTGGACACATTCATATTAATAATCATTATGTCTTCCTGGAGTAATGATGCCTTTATTAGGTAATGCTCCTCTTTATCCCTGATAACTTTGCTTGCTATGAAGCCTGCTCTGCCTGAAATTAATATAGTTACTTTATTAAAATAGCTTTATTTTGATTAGTGTTAACATGGTATATCCTGTATCTTTTTACTTTTAACCTCTGTGTGTCTTTATACTTAAATTGAGTTTTTTGTAGATAGCGTATAATTACTCCACTCTGACAGTCTTTGTTTTTTAACTAGTATATTTAGACCATTGAAATTTAAAATGGTTATTGATAGAGTTGGATTAATAGCTACCATTTGTGTTACTGTTTTCTATTTGTTTTCCTTTTTCTTTGTTCCTTTTTCTTTTACTCTTTTTTTGCCTTTTTTTGTTTTTGTTTTTGTTTTTGTTTGTGTGTTTGTTTGTTTAGAGAGGGAGAGAGAGACACAGGGGTCTAGAGAAGGAAGGAGAGGGAAAGAGAGAATCTTAAGCAGGCTCCATGAGCGTGGAACCTGATATCACAGTCCAGAGATCATGACCTGAGCTGAAATCAAGAGACAGACACTTAACTTACTGAGTTACCAACGCGCCTCATCTTTTTATGGATTTTTTTCCTCCACCTTTTTGGTTTTAATTGAGTATTTTATATGATTTTATTTCCTCTTTTTAACTTCTCTAGGGAAAAAATTTTTAGGAAAATGGTTTTCCTAAATTCAACACACTGTTGCCATTATTATTTTGAACGAATAGTTTTCAGTTAGTTAAAGAATAAGAAAATTTAAAGTTTATATTTTACTTTCACTTAGTCATTCTCTGATACTCTTCCTTTATGTCAACCCAAGTTTCCGCTCTATATCATTTTCCTTTTCTCTTTTAACATTTCTTGCAAGGTAGGTCTACTGGTAACAAATCAATTTCTTAAATTCTCTCAAGTGTATTTGCTTTATTTTGAAAGATAATTGCACAGTGACCAGAGTTCTAATTTGGTGTTTTTTCCTCTTAACACTAATCACTCCACTCCACTCTAAAACTCCACCCTCCCCTTATTTGCATGGTTTCTGAGAGGACCTCAATGAAATTCTTGTCTTTGCTCCTTTATTGATAAGGCAATACCTACCACCAGGCTTCTTTCAAGAATTTTTCTTTATCTTTGGTTTTCTATCTTTAGCTTTTATTCTGCTTATTGTTCTCTGAGCTTCCTGGATCTTCATTTGGTGTCTGACATTCATTTGGGGGAAGTTCTCTGTCATTATTGCTTCAGGTATTTCTCCTGTTCCTTTCTATTTCTTTTCCTTTTTTTTTTTTTTTTTTTAAGATTTTATTTATTTGACAGACAGAAATCACAAGAAGGCAGAGAGGCAGGCAGAGAGAGAGGAGGAAGCAGGCTCCCCGCTGAGTGGAGAGCCTGATGTGGGGCTCGTTCCCGGGACCCTGGGATCATGACCTGAGCCAAAGGCAGAGGCTTTAACCCACTGAGCCACACAGGCACCCCCTATTTCTTTTCCTTTTTATATTCCAATTACACATATATTATACTTCTGGGGTTTTCCCATAGATCTTGAATATCCTGTTCTTTTTTTCCCAGTTTTTTTTCTCTGTGCTTCCAGTTTTAGAAGTTTCTATTTTACATATCATCAAAGACACTGATTTTTTCCTCAGCTATGTCCAACCAATAAAACTATGAAAGGTATTCTTCATTTTTGTTATAGCATTTTTCATCTCTGGCATTTCTTCTTTAATTATTATTTCTTAGAATTTCTATCTCCCTGGGGTGCCTGAGTGGCACAGTAGGTTAAGCTTCTGCCCTTGGCTCAGGTTCAAACCCTGCATCAGTCTCCTATTCAGCAGGGAATCTGCTTCTCCCTCTCTCTCCACCCCGCCCCCCAGGGATGCTCATGCACATGCTCTTTCTCTCTCTCTCCTCTCTCTCTCTCAAATAAATAAATAAAGTCTTTAAAAAAAAAAAAAAAGGATTTCCATCTCTCTGCTTATAGTACCCATTTGTTCTTGAATGTTTTCTACTTTAACACTAGAGACTTTGAACTTAAAACGACTGTGATCAATACACTCAGTCTGATCGTTACAACATCTAGGACATATATGGGTCTGTTTTTGATGCTTGATGCTTGCTCTGTCACTTCAAATTGCTTTTTGCCTTTTAGTATGCCTTGTTTTGTGTATATATATATATATATATTTTTAATTTTATTTATTTATTTATTTATTTGCAGAAAGGCAAATATGATGTACCAGGTGAAAGAAACTGCAGTACATAGTCCTTTACGAGTGGAGTGGTGAGGCATGTAGGGCTGAGGCAGGCAGTCTGTAGTTCTACGATTGGGTCTCAGTCCTGGAATTTGAACTACACAAGTGCTTCTCACCTTTTTTACCCCCTTACGTGGCACATGACAGTTAAAGGGGAGCTGGAGTTGGATATTTCCCTTCCCCCACATGGAAGACTACAGCAGGCTAGATTTGTTGCCTTCCCGCTAATTAGTTAGGCTCTGAAAAAAACCACAATAGGTTAGGCTTTGATAAAATAGTTTCTCTTGAGGGCAAACTGTTAAGAACTGAATGCCCTAGCATATTTCAGAAAGGTTCCTTTTTTTCCCCCCGCTGAGGAAGCACAAAGGTATTTTTCTCCAGTCTTCACTCTGAGAACCTGATAGAACTCCTGTAGGTAAACTCACAAAAGTGTGCTTCCCTCATGCATGACTGGGTCCCCCTAGAATTTCTATCTCTCAGCTTGTTCACATTGAGGCTCCAGCAATTCATCAATTACAGTTCATGTGTTCCTACCCCAGCACTAGTTCCTGTGGAGGTTTCTGCTCCATTAAGTTGTGATTCTTTGTATTCACCTGTCTCCAAATTTGGGGGCAGTGGTTTGCTCTGTGACCTCACTTCTCTAAGGGAATCTAAGAAGAGTTATTGATTTTCAATTTGTTCAGCTTTTTACTTGTGAGGATGGAGTGTGACTTCCAAGCTCTTTACATGCCAGATAGGCAACTGGACTGTCCTCTACCTTTTTAAGAAAATGCTTTCTTTCAGCTGTCATCTTTAAAGAAACATAGACTGACAGATTTTCTGAGGCAATGAATGGACAGCCTTTAAAAATTTATATTTTAGAAAGAAACCATTGATTTGTGTTCATATTTGTAGTCCTCTCTAATATGCTTGTAAATAAAAAAAAATTTTAACATCTGTTATGAGTCATGAAGCATAACCATCTCTGCTGACTTGGAACATTTTCATTTTTTACCTGCAGCTCCTTTTTTGCACTTTAAAACTATGATGTGGCTATAGCCCAAAAATGGAGTAAAGGCCCTTTTAATTATCCAGATCTACATTTCCTGTTAACTGCTTTTCACTCTGTGTGAGGGTCCCTACATGCAGAGATTTCTGAAGGGAGGAAATTAAACCTTTCTCACTAGGGAAAATTTGGCTCTTAGAAAGTGTTTAATGTTGCTGAAGTTGAACATGGACTTACTGTTATTAATAGAAAAAATGCTAATGATTGTAATGTTTCTCAGCATTATACCAGACTTTCTCCCTTTGGCAAATCCCTTTGAAAATCAGAGTGGTTGTTGATACTTCCCAAAACACTTCTGTGTTGCACTGGGAGATGATTGTGTAACCTTTCAACATAAAAAGTTCCTAAAAAAAAATCTTAAAAAAAAAAAAAAAAGGAAAAAGAAAAAGAAGGCTTTGGGACGCCTGGGTGACTCAGTCGGTTAAGCGTCTGCCTTCAGCTCAGGTCATGATCCCAGCATCCTGGAATCGAGTCCCTCATAGGTTCCTTGCTCAGTGGGAAGCCTTCTTTCTCCTTCTCTTTCTGCCTGCCGCTCCCCTACTTGTGCTCTCTCTCTCTCTCTCTGACAAATAAATTTTTTAAATCTTAAAACAAAACAAAACAAAAATTTCCTGGAACAGCAGTTTGGGTGTTTCTGTTTGCAGTTGTCTCCCTGCTGGAAATTTTACGTAAGAGTGACGTATATGTTGAGGAAAGATATAGGAAAGTGATAATTTTTTTTTTTGTTAACTCTCAGTATATGATCAGGGTCCATTGGACCCAATTTTAGTTTTTGAGTTTCCTTTTTGTACAGTTTTAACTACATGTACAAGTTGATATTTCATCATGACTTTTGTTATTAGGGATCTTCAAAAGAGAAAAGAGAAAAAAATTTTAGATATGACAGTTTATTCTCTTATAATTATCATCAGGACCCTTTTATAAATTTGAAACAAATTATGGAATTTCAATAATCTTTGCTCTTTTATCATTACTCTTTAATTTATTTCCAACTATGCTAAAAAGACTAAAACAAATTACTATTTTTTTAAAGATTTTATTTATTTATTTGACGGACAGAGATCACAAGTAGGCAGAGAGGCCGGCAGAGAGAGAGAAGTGGAAGCAGACTCCCTGCTGAGCAGAGAGCCTGATGTGGGGCCAATCCCAGGACCCTGAGATCATGACCCAGGCTGAAGGCAGAGACAACCCACTGAGCCACCCAGGTGCCCCTAAAACAAATTATTTAAATGGGAGAATGATAGAATCACTTAAGATGATACAGTGGTAAAATGTATCATCACTAAACTATTTTTTTTAGTATTCCAAAAGTTAGATCCCTCTTTCTCTGTCACTCACATACACACATACACACACGCACGTGTGCGAACCCCAGAATGTCTTTATTAGCTAAAAGAGAACATTGTTGATTGTTTGAATCTCACAATATACCTGTAAGATAGTAAATTATTACTTCTGGTTTATCAATAAAGAAACTAAAGGTCTGAGAACATATACAGTGTTTTATATCTTACACTGTCTAGTATAGTAACATACCATCTAAACATATGTATTTTAACTAGTAAATAATATTCATTTGTTCAGGGAAAATGCATATTTCAGATCCATATAAGATTTTGAATAAAATACATGTGCATTTGTTAATTATAAAAAAATATTGAGCACCTACTGCCTATAAAATGTGGTCCTTGCCTTTAAGGTACATTCTAGTCTTACAGAGTGCTTAGACATGTACAGAAGTAACTATAATACAGGGAAGAAAGTCCTGTGTCCTGGGATGACTGTGGTTTTGCAACAGAGGTGATTATTTCTCTTAGGTGGAGGAATTCTCTATGATGGTGGATGGTCTTGTGCATTCATAAGTGGGGAGAAAAAGGGTATTCCAGAAGGGATTATTCTAAGCATGCAGCCAAACATAGGAAAGAGGGCAGTTGACATGTGGCCAGCTAATTATAGGTATAAATGTAGCAACCTGCTTCTCTGAATTTCTCTGTTTTATGCCAGTAGTTTGTTTCTTACTGCAATATTTGCTTTTAGATAGGAAGCATTTATTTACTCTTATATTCATGGATATTTATTCTTTTTATTAGTTTTACATGTTCATTGTGAATTACAGTCCTATATTAATAAATTTAATTTCTATGTGTTTTTCTTTAACATTAAATGTAACTCTAAAACCATAATACTAATGTCCATAGCTCTAATTGTTTTTCATTACCATAATATTAAGGTTAATAAAACAAATGTATGAGTAAATATTTATGTACAATTAATTTAGTTGGAATTCTACATTGAACCTATAAAAATCCAATTATTAATTATTATTGCCAATCATTTTTATTAATTCACATACTATTTTGCATACATCAAAATAATATCTTAAAATAATTTTCTATATTCTATTTGGTTCTAGTCCTCTTTTTTGTTGTGTTGCTTATGGGTCCCACATGGAGGCAGCAGACATAAAGATTAGAGACTTGCCAACACATGGATCTGGCCCCACTGCATGGCCTCAGGCATGGTACTTAGCCTCAACTTTCTCTGCTGTGAAATGGGGATGGACTACATGCTTTGCAAGATTATCAATGAAGTTTAAATAAGATACTGTCTATGTAAAGTCTTTATCCCATGTCTGGCATCAAGGAGATGTTCAAGTAGAGGTCACTGGGATTTCATTCCAGATCTTATATACTTCAGAATACATAAGCTGACCAGAACCTAAAATAGGATACACTAGATGGCTAACTCAAGAATGTCCAACCAATTAGACTTAGGGAGGAGATTTGTCAAATAAGTATATGAATCCCTAATGCTATTACTTTTGGATTATTTTGTTCTACTTAACTCTGGAAAGTTGAGTTTGTTAGCATTTTAATCAAAAGAACCATTAAAAACACATATTACAGTATGAGAAGGTAGAAAATTCTGATTTTATAATGTTGCACTTACTCAAACAGGAGTGTAGGCATTTTTTTTTGAAACAGCCATACTTTATTATCTTACAGATAAATCCAAAGCAGATGGCAAAGTTGCTGTGGTAGCCAAGAAAAGGGTAAGATCATGTTTCATTATATAAAATACGCAGTCTTCAAATTCCATTTGATTACAGTTATTTTTAAAAGAGAATTGAATTAATATTTAAAAGCAAAATGACATATAATGAGTTTTTTTCTTCTAGACATTGGTTGAGTATATGTTTCCTTTTTTAGGTTGACACTAAAAATTTAATATTTATGATTACTTTTTTCACTGTTACAGAATTATCAGAAAATAGAACGATGAAAAACTTAAAGTTAACAAGTTAGCAATTGCTTTTATTTACATTGTATTTCACATACATACTCTCATATACTAAAATATTTTTTGTGTACCATATTGAAATGTGTGCGATCTCATGGAAAATTTAAATAATTAAAATCCACAGTTTAATATGAACTTTACCTTGAAGTTGAGAATATTATCAGCCATTTATATCAATCTAAACCTAACATCTTTTAAATAAAATTTGTAAAGTCAATAGCACTTTAAAAGAATTTTTAAAATTTAACACATCATTCTGTACATTGTATGCAGGGAGATGTTTAACTACTTATTTTCAAAACTATGATTGGAATAGGAAGAACATTCTCCTCAAGCGACAGTATTCTTAATAGGACACTACTTAAAAAGAGAAAGGCCCAATAGTTAAATTCTTTTAGACAAATAATATATTGATGTCATAAGAAAAAGAATTGTGATTAAAAGGAAAGCTTATCCCTCTAGTTTTTCCTGAATTGAATGGTGGGACTGGTGCAGGGCAGACCTAGGGAAGGTTGAGTGTAACCTGACAGAAGAGAAAAAAATGTTGGTCACAGACCTATAGATAAACAGGCAATGAGGTAAGCATCATTTTTGTACTCTGAGTATGTATATATTATGAGTCCTTTCATTTTTGTATTATTTATTTTTATCATGAGTTCTTTTAAAATCTGATTTTGTTTTACACTTTTGCTTTTTGACTTGTAAAAGTAATCTGTATTTTTCACCAGCTAAATAATGTTGCACCTGTATCATAGAAGACAAGGTTGCCTTTTTCAAAGAAAGGAAATAGTACTTCTGTCTATGTCTGACTATTTAGACAGGAACATGTGAGAGAGTGCAGGATTATTAATGTGGGTGGAATTGTTTATTTTAGTAACTGCTAAAGGATATTTAGAATCAAAAATGATACAGATAATAATGACTAACATTTCTATATATTGCTTTATTTTTGCCAGTGATTCTCAATGAACATGGTACTACTGTCTCTAGGACAGTGCCATTTAAAGTGTGAAGTAGCCTGTGAACTATTTATTATTTGTTATTGGTCTGCAGTGAGACAAGAGCAAAATATGACAGGAACCATTTAGAAAGTTGTATAGCAATTTGACAGAGTCACTTTTGTCTGTTGAATATAATGATAAAATAGAACTTATATTTATTTTCTATTTCATTTTTTTCCTAGTAACTTATTTTTAATTGTATAGAAGTATAGATCTGGGGCATACTCGGGGCAAAACTGGTCCTTTAAATATTATTTGAGAGACACTGCCCTATGTGTCTTGGAGCGTGTTGGGAATTTGTACAAGTGTCTTGGGCTACAGTAGTTTGGAGGAATAGAGGGCTTTTTGTTGGGCAAAGCTAAGGAAACTAGCTATCTTGGAATGTATGGAACAAAACTAAATAACGAAAACTCTTCAGCATTTGGCATGACTTTTGAATGTGCTGCTAGACTCAACAGACTACAAATATACAGTTGACCCTTAAACAAAACGGGATTGGAGCACTGACCGCTGCAGTCCAAAACCCATGTATAACATTTGGCTCCCTTAAATTTAACTACTAATAACATGTTGTCAACTGAAAGCAAAATAAAAACATAATCAATTAACATATTTTGTATGTTATATGTATTATGTACTGTATTCTTACAATAAAGCTAAAGGAAAGGAAATGTTAAAATCATAAGGAAGAGAATATGCATATACAATACTGTATTGTAAAAAATCTATGCATAAGGAGACCTGTGAAGTTCAAACCTGTGTTGTTCAAGGGTCAACCATAATTGTATAGTGATTTAATACAAAGTAATACTGAAATATAACATGTTAGACAAAAAGCCAAGGAATTTAGAAGGCTTATTATAGAGCAGGAAGCCAAAATGGAATAAACACATTGTTCTTGAAATTACTGAAGAATTTACCTATCTTCTACTCAACGTATTGTAACATATTTAGCTACATATTTAACCATAAAGAGTAGAAGTGCAGTTCCTGAGGTACCAGGAAAAAATCGGAAACAGGAAATTTGAGATGCCTTTTAACAGTCTTAAAATCAAATATTACTGAATTGACAGATAAATGAAATGTATTGTTCTGTTTGAATTTCAAAAAATAAACATTTAGAAATATTTCATAGTATTGCTACCCTTTATATATGTGTTAACACTTTAGAATTAATACTAAGAAATTTGCTATAGGTATTACATATGGAAATTACTTTTAGAAAATTACTTTCTATTGTTTTCCAATCTTACTCTGATATGTCCCCAAAGTCTACCTTAAAATTCTTCATTACATAAGTATAATATAGATATTAATTGCTTCTTTTTCTAATTTATTATCAAGACAGTCTTCCTTGGGGCACCTGGGTGGCTCAGTCAATTGAGTGTCCAATTCTTGATTTCAGCTCAGGTCATGATCTCAGGGTGGTGAGGTAGAGCCCCCACCTCCAATCAGCCTCCACACTCAACACAGAGTCTACTTGAGATTCTCTCTCTCCGTCTGCCTCTCTTCTTGCTTTCACTCTCTTTCTCTGTCTCTCTAAATAAATAAATGAAATCTTAAAAAAGAGACATTCTTCCTCACATGTTAAAAGTTATGGCGAAGTTATTTTCAAGTACTAGAGACTGAATGTGGCCCTGATGTGTTGTGGGATTTCTGTGATATTTTGTTACTAGGTCATCTCATGTCAAATAATTTAGGGAATTATTTTCCCAAACTCATTTGGGAGAATATAATACTTCCCATTTTCTATGCTTGGGCAATCTATAATTTATTTTAGAATATTATCTTTCTTTAAGATTTGTTTCTTTTCTTAAAAGTTTCTTAGCTTAAAAGTAGTTTCACACCCTTGCCAACACCTGTTACTTCTTCTATTGTTGGGAATACAAGTTGGTAGAGCCACTTGGAGAACAGTATGGAGGTTCCTCAAAATGTTAAAAATAGAACTACCCTACCATCCTGCAATTGCACTACTAGGTATTTACCCAAAGGATACAAAAATACATGCACCCTAATATTTATGGCAGCATTATCAACAATAATGTACATTTGGAGGAGCCCAAATGTACATTAGCTGATGAATGAATAAAGAAGATGTGGCATGCACACACACATACACACACCCACATACATACACACAGGAATATTACTCAGGCATCAAAAATAATGAAATCTTGCCATTTACAATGACATGGATGGAGCCAGAGTATATTATGCTAAGTGAGATAAGTAAATCAGAGACAAATACTATATGATCTCACTCATATGTGGAATTTAAGAAAACAGAGAATCATATGGGAAGGGGAAAAGAAAAAAAGGAGAGAAGGAATCAAGCAATAGAAGACTCTTAATGATTGAGAACAAAATAAAGGTTGATGGAGGGAGGTGGGTGAAGGGTGTTAGGAGAACACCTGTTATGATGAGCACTGGGGGTTATATGTAAGTGAGGAATCACTGAATTCTACTTCTGAAACCAATATTGCACTGTATGTTAAATACCTAAAATATAAATAAATTATAAAAAAAGAAATGCATATACTCTCCTACAGTCTAGAAGAGAACTCAGATATTTAAATTAAAAAGAATTATATAAGAATGAATGAAGTGTGGGGTCCGTGGGAGGCTCAGTCAGTTAAGTGTCTGCCTTTAGCTCAGGTCATGATCCCTGGGTCCTGGAGTGGATCACTGCATTGGGCTCCTTGCTTAAACAGGGAGTCTGCTTTTCCCTCGCTCTCTGCCCCCTCCCCCACTCATGCTCTGTCTCGCTCGCTCTCTCTCAAATAAATGAAATCTTTTTTAAAAAAAGAAGGAATGAAGTATGTCTACATAAAGTTATAAGTAAAAACAAAGAAAGTAGTTTCTGTTCTTATGACCACCACTACTTCCTGTTAGTACATTTTTTATAGATCCTGTACAGATTGACTTTATCCAAACTTATATATTCATGATAGGGAAAACTGGCATTTATCTCACTGATTATGTCTTCAAGTTAGTTGTTCTCAAGCATACACATATAGAAATGCATTTTTATTTTATGATAAATATATTTTATTTCTCTTTTATAGTATAGTTAAAGTTATAGTATTTTGAAATTATTCATGTAGTCAGATCTATTAATTATGTTACAGGCTACAATTACTGTAACAAGGAGACTCCAAATTACAGGGAGTCATATAAGATAGGAGTTTATCTATCACTTTATTCTATACCTGACCAAAGGTGGGCCAATGATCCAGGGTGGGAGGAGGCTTTGCCCCACAAAATCATTTAGACTCCCAAGTTTTTTCTGTTTTATTTTTATGTAAATCCCCAGGGTGTGGTCTAATCTATATGGTCAAAAGCTGAGTGCACTATCACATCCACATTCTGGCCCATGAAAAAAGGTAAGGAGTACAATTAGTTGAACAAGAAACATGAACTTGAAGCTGTGCATGTCATTTCTCTGACATCGCATTGGCAAAACTTAGTAATATGTCTATACCCATTGCCAAAGGGAAGGAGGGGACTGCAGCTTCTAACTGGACCAGTTTAGATACTGGTGTTTTAGTTAGTGGTCTGTGACTTTCATTTAAGAATAGAGAATGGTGTGTTTCAAAATATTTCTTATAAAAGGGATTCGTTAGGTCTGATAGAGCTGAGAAGCTCGTAGATTGCCTCATTTGACCCTCACAATACTAGTGGGAAATAGGTATTACCATAATTATTCTTACAAAGAAACTCCTCCCAGAGGTATTAAGTGACTAACAGGAGAGGCTGAGCCAGGGTAAAATTCCAGTTCTGATAGTCCATAATACCACAGCTTCTTTTAACATTTCTTAGGTTTTTAAATCCCTTTACTATCTTCGAAATACCAAATCATTTTTTAGTGTCTTTTTAAGTATCCAAATCACTTTGTATATTTGACTCTTAAATAATTGGAAACTTCATCTTATGAACAGGCACAATTCTAGTTTTTAAAACAATTCTTCCAGGCACATGGCACATGGGTGGCTCCATCGGTTAAGTGCCTGCCTTCATTTCAGGTCACAGAGCCTACTTCTGAACCCTCTCCTCCCAGTTCCTGCTCACTCTCTCTCTCTCTCAAATAAATAAATAAATAAATAAATAAATAAATAAATAAAATCTTAAAGCAAGGCACAATTCTTCATCAATATAGTACTTTCAGATTATAAAACATTTCTGCAAATATTGTCTTTCACTTCAGACCCTTGGGAAGAAGGCATAGAAGACAATATCATCATCACCTGACAAAGGAGAAAATTTATAGTTAGAGAAATCAAGGAAATCATCATAGCCACACAGTGCTCCTTAGGTAGTTTTATTTAAAATTAATTAGTTTTCCTTAGTTCTTATTCAAGTATTAGCAAGCTAGTCCTACTAGAGCTTGAGTGTTAATTTCACCTAATAAGTAGTTTTTATTTTTCTATACATTTTGGATATATGGCTATTGAAGATACTATATTTTTAAAGATTTTATTTATTTACTTATTTAAAGATCTGAGAGAGAGTGTGTGTGTGTGCAAGCAGGCAGAGGGACAGAAAGAGAGGGAGAGAGAATCCTGAGCAGACTCCATGCTGTGCTCATAATCTGAAGTGGGCTCAGTCTCACGACCCTGAGGTTATGACCTGAGCGGAAACCAAGAGTCAGACGCTTAACTGACTGAGCCCCCCAGGCTCCCCTGAAGATGGTATTAAGATTTAAGATTTTAGATTTAAGATTTAAGATTTTATTTATTTATTTGACAGACAGAGATCACAAGTAGGCGGAGAGGCAGGGGGAGAGAGAGGAGGAAGCAGGCTCCCTGCCAAGCAGAGAGCCCGATGCGGGGCTCAATCCCAGGACCCTGAGATCATGACCTGAGCTGAAGGCAGAGGCTTGAATCCACTGAGCCACCCAGGTGCCCTGAAGATAGTATTTTTTAAAGATAGAACTGTTTAATATAAAACTCAATATGTGGACAAGAAGAAGCTGTTGGTGTGAAACCAAAAGGCCATAATAATAATAGGTATTAAGTACCTTCTAAGACCAGGTGTATACAAGTGTTACTTCATTTGATTCAACAACTATTATGAAAGAGAGTCATAATAATTGGGGCACCTGGGTGGCTCAGTGAAAAAAATGCCTCTGCCTTTGGCTCAGGTCATGATCTCAGGTCCTGGGATTGAGCCCCCCATTGGGCTCTCTGCTCAGCAGGGAGCCTGCTTCCCCCCTCTCTCTGCCTGCTTGTGATCTCTCTCTCTGTCAAGTAAATAAATAAAATATTTAAAAAAAAAAAAAAAAAGAAAGAGTCAGTGTTGTCTCTTGTTCATGAATGAAGACAGCAGGCATAGGGCTATTCAACACTGATAAAAAAGTAAGTTAATTGGTTGTATAGCTCCTTATCCTGGGTTGCAAATCCTAACAGTCTATTTTATTTATTTGTATTTATATAAACAAATGTTCATACATACATGTAAAAGTATTTTGTGATTTTCTTATTTTTACAACAATGAGATCTGATTATATGTTATTCTGTAGATATAACACTTAGGCTAACAGATCCAGATCTGTTTTTAATCTTCTTCAGAGCCTACATCACCAGATCTATCACAGTTAGTCAGTCAGCCCTATAGTGATGAGTGAGTGGGAGTTTTCAAGTCACGGGTATGGTTTGGTACTGCTATATATAGTGCTCTCATAAATCTCCTTGTACATATATCTTTAAATACTGACGCCATTATTTTTGTAGGATAAATTCCCCAAATGGGTTTGAAAGATCAAAACTAACCACAGTGTCACCTGCCTCCCTTGAATTATGAAAGGACCTTGAGGAATAAGTTGTCCAAGTTCTGTGTTGGCCTGTGCTGGGTTGCACTGGTGGTTGCTGCCGCCTCTTTGAACCAAGATGTGAGAATGTTGCCATCTTGAAAACCGTCGCTAAGTGCCAACTGGGAATAGTGCTTCTTGGCTCAAGTAGGAGCGCTATATCTAAAGGCCGCTACCATTCCCATAGGCCCCTTTGAGCTGTTCAGCTGTTATGTGGCTATCTGTTAAGATTGAGGTGAAGAGTATTAGGTGCACACACCTTTTCACCTGACCACCACTCTGCCCAGTGGAGCAGTCTGAATGAAAGAGAATTAGAGTAAGCCCATCTCTGAGTCCTACTTGAAAAAAAAAGAAGGGGAAGATCTAGATTGTCTCTAAGTCCCTTTCTGCTCTAATATTCCATGAAATATTTATAACAGCTCGGTAAGTAATTTCAGAATGTCAAAGGACTTGTGCAGACCAGAGTAAATAATCCGGGTCAGTTGGCCCTAGAAAGAATGAAATGAAAGAATAAAAATAGTAATGTATCAGGTAATGGGTGAAGGCTGTTACCTGTTACAGATTCTGAAAAGATGTTTAAATATAAAACCAAGTATTCAGGAAACAGCATGTCATGGTGGACAGAATAGAAACTTATGAATGAACCAGATCTGACTTCTGTAGCTAGTTCTGCTATTTAGATGTGTGACCTTCTTTGTTTTAGAAACCGAATAATAATTACTTTATGTGAGTATTATAAAGGTAACATAAAACACAATTATAATAGATTTGGGCTTACTGTATTTTAGTAGGTGCTTGTTTAATAAATGCCTAGTACATCTCTAATTTCTAAGAAATAGGAAGGATTTAAGAATATTTAAGATTTGTGAGATTAAGAGTCACTTATGGTTTGTCTCCCTCCCAATCCCATCTTGTTTCATTGATTCTTCTCCTACCCACTTAAGCCCCCATGTTGCATCACCACTTCCTCATATCAGGGAGATCATATGATAGTTGTCTTTCTCTGCTTGACTTATTTCGCTAAGCATGATACGCTCTAGTTCCATCCATGTTGTCGCAAATGGCAAGATTTCATTTCTTTTGATGGCTGCATAGTATTCCATTGTGTATATATACCACATCTTCCTGATCCATTCATCTGTTGATGGACATCTAGGTTCTTTCCACAGTTTGGCTATTGTGGACATTGCTGCTATAAACATTCGGGTGCACGTGCCCCTTTGGATCACTACGTTTGTATCTTTAGGGTAAATACCCAGTAGTGCAATTGCTGGGTCATAGGGAAGTTCTATTTTCAACATTTTGAGGAACCTCCATGCTGTTTTCCACAGTGGCTGCACCAGCTTGCATTCCCACCAACAGTGTAGGAGGGCTCCCCTTTCTCCGCATCCTCGCCAGCATCTGTCATTTCCTGACTTGTTGATTTTAGCCATTCTGACTGGTGTGACGTGATATCTCATTGTGGTTTTGATTTGTATTTCTCTGATGCCGAGTGATATGGAGCACTTTTTCATGTGTCTGTTCGCCATCTGGATGTCGTCTTTGCAGAAATGTCTGTTCATGTCCTCTGCCCATTTCTTGATTGGATTATTTGTTCTTTGGGTGTTGAGTTTGCTAAGTTCTTTATAGATTCTGGACACTAGTCCTTTATCTGATATGTCGTTTGCAAATATCTTCTCCCATTCTGAGGGTTGCTGGGGGGAGGGGGTTTGGGAGAAGGGGGTGGGATTATGGACATTGGGGAGGGTATGTGCTTTGGTGAGTGCTGTGAAGTGTGTAAACCTGGTGATTCACAGACCTGTACCCCTGGGGATAAAAATATAGGTTTATAAAAAATAAAAAATTAATAAAAAAAAAATTGGAAAAAAAAATGCTCAGAGCATACACATGGCCAACGAACACATAAGAAATGCTCAACATCACTCAGCACAATGAGATACCACCTCACCTCACTGTTCAGAATGGCTAAAATTAATAACTCTGGCAACAAGAGACAGCGAGGAGGCAGAGAAAGGGGAACCCTCTTACACTGTGGGTGGGAATGCAAGCTGGTGCAGCCACTAGAGAAAAGCATTTTGTAATGTGTATAATTGTTGAAACAGTATGTTGTACACCTGAAACTTATATAATGTTATATGTCAGTGTATATGTAAAAAACTTCAATGAAAAATTTAAAAATAAATAAAACAACTCAGAGACCTGTAAAAAAAAAAAAAAGAATATTTAAGATTTTCAGATTTACAATAGCATCATAGTTCTATTAGGTTAGATTATGTCAAAGCTTCTTTTTAAAATTAACTCCCACATTTTTAAAAAAAATATGTTATTTATTTATTTATTTGACAGACAGAGATCACAGTTAGGCAGAGAGGCAGGCAGAGAGAGAGGAGGAAGCAGGCTTCCTGCTGAGCAGAGAGCCTGAAGCAGGGCTCAGTCCCAGACCCTGGGATCAGGACCTGAGCCAAACGCAGAGGCTTTAACCCACTGAGCCAACCAGGCGCCCCTAACTCCCACATTTTAATCATGATTTAATTTTTTCAGAGTAATATAATAACATTATATTTGGAGGACAGAACTTTTTAAAATCATCTAAAACCCATCTGTATGATTAAAAATTTTAAATTAATTTTTGCATTTGTTTACAGTTGTTTCTATATGCATGTTTATTTGCATAGTTTTAATCATTGAGCAATGTGCTGTTAATGTTCATTTATGTATTATATCACAAATCTTTTTCATGTTGCCTTATAGTTCTTATTACTTTTAAGAGTTGGGTTTTTTTTAAATTAGTGAAATAGCATTATGAGAAAACAAAAAAAAGCAGATATAAATTCTTTCCCACCTATAATTTCACTTCTGAAAGAAAAGCCACTGTTAATAGTTTTATATACTTTATGCATGTATAAATATATGTAGTATATGTACAAATAAATGTGAAAAACTATATAATATTTACATGTATAAAATATATATGCTTTATTAACATGAATGTAATGAATTAAACCTTACTTTTTTCATTCAATAATATATTGTGGACATCTGAGAAGAATGAGAAAGTCAGAGATCTACCGGATATACCAGATCTATCCCATTTGCGTAGCATATCTTTTTATAGAGGCTTCTTCATTTATTGAACATTCTCCTGGACATTTAGATTGATTGATTCTGGATTAGCAAAATTATAAATAAAATGCAGCAACATTGTACACAAATCTCTTTATATATTTCTGTAAATATTTCTACACTAAAAATTGCTAGAAGAGAACTTGCTGAGTCAAAGAGTAGGCACATTTTCAATTTTGCCAAATTACTAAACATCTCCCATCCAAAAAGTCCCCCAACATTATGGTACCAATTATAGTCCCATTACTAGTGTAAGGAATGTCTAGACTGCCTTAACATGCCAACTCTAGCCATTACCAGTCTTTTTTCTTTATAAATTGTTTTATTTTCATTATAAATTTATGTAATACATCCGAGGGAGAAAATACCAAAGGTTACAAAATGTGTAAAATGGAAAGTTCAAGTCATTTTCTCCCCTCTTGTTGCCCCATCTCTAACATTTTACTATTTCAAAATCTGGAAATAAGCATCCTTGTACATTTTTGCACAAATTCAACAGAATAATTCCTGTAAGTGAAATGGCTGGGGTAAAGGATGTGAGTATTTAAAATTTGTTTATATATAAGGAAAGACTGAAAAATTGTTACATATTGAGGGAAACTATGGAGGCGTAACAACCAAATGTATTGTGAGATCCTACTTTGGGTCCTGAAACAGAAAAAGGACATCAGTGGGAAAACTCATGAAATTTGAATTAGGTCTTTATTCAATTAATGGTTTTGCAGTAATGTTAATTTCTTGTTTTGATAATTGTACTATGATTTTGTGTAATGTTAACATTGGGGGAAGCTGGGTGAAGACCATGTGGGAACTCTTTTGAGCTATATATGTAACTTCCTGTGAATCTAAAATTACTTCAAAATAAAAGTTAAAAATTCCAGTCAAGCATTGTCAAATTGTCTTCAAAGCAGTTATATCTGAGTACTCCTACCAGTGCTTTTCCTACTCTCTTGCCAGTTGTAGATATCTTTACATATTTGCCAATATTTAAAAGGAGGTATAAAATAACAATAACATTGTTTTCATTTGTTGTTATCTATTTTTTTTTACTTTAATGAGGTTGAACACATTTTTTTTAATTTTATTTGTTTATTTATTTATTTGAGAGAGAGAGAGAAAGAGGGAAAGCACGCACATGTAGGGGCAGCAGCAGGAGGGGGAGAAGCAGGGAGCCTGATGCACAGCTCCATCCCAAGACCTCAGGTTCATGACCTGAGCCAAAGGTAGACATTTAACTGACTGAGCCACCCAGGCCCCAATAAATGCATTAAAAAGTGCTCTGTTGGAACACTTTTTAATGCATTTATTGGGCATGGTATTTCTTCTGAAAACTGACTATTTATACCCTTGCCTGTTTATTCCATAGACTGGCTTCTCTCTCTCTCATTTTTTTTTTAATTGAATTGTAGGTGTTCCTTTAATTATCGATTGTTAGTACTTAATATGCTGCAAACATTTTCTCAGTTTCCCCTTTTTATAATTCTTTTGTGCTGTACTTATATAGTAAAAAAAATTTTTTTTTTCTTTTAGGATTTTAGAGCTTTTGTGACATGCTTTGAAAGACTGCCCTTTCATTAAACAAAATATGTCGTGATTCATTTAATCTTTCTTTAATTCCCGTTGGTCACACTTTGATGAAAATCTCCATGAATATTGCTTCCTTTCCCACCACATGTTTGGTTTCCTTCTGACAGTTCCCAGTAGGAGGATCCCTGGGACAGTGATAGCAATACATCAGGTTGTTCACTCTCACCAGCAGTGCATGCAAATGCCGCAGTCAGTGACAGGTGTTCTCACATAAAAATGTTGTTGCCAGTGTACATCATACTTTGTTGTTTTAATTTACATTTCTGTGACTTGTAATAAATTGCCTATGTGTGAGTTCTTAATATTATCTTGCAAATTTATATGAATACTTTATATGCTAGTAATGAAAATATAAAATTTTGCCATCATTTCAGTATATGCTTTTCCCAGCATATTACTTGTTTTTCTATTATTTTTTTCCTGGAAATAGGGAGGTTAAATATTTGTATGTGGTCACATCTGCATTTCTGAGATTTTTTTATTTCTTACTTAGCATAGGCTTCTTCATAGATAATAATGCAGTGGAGTGAGTAAGAAGAAGAACATCTAGAGGTAGACTATTGAGCTGTTGAGGTAATAATCCTGGCTCTGTCACCTACTAGCAGTATGATCTGAAATTAGCTACTTTGGAAGCTCTCAATTTCCCATTAAGTGGGAAGAATGGAAGTATTGCAAAGACTCTGACTCTGACAATTTGTGTAAAGATTGCTCTAACAAGTTGTGTAAAGCACATAACATAGGAAACATTTCACAAATGTTAGCTATTATGGGAATATAGATTTATTTCTATATGAGATATGAGGATAGGGTATAAAAATTTTATGCAACTTGCTAAGATGGAGTTCAGGACATGCTACTCCAAAGATGGCATCTTGGTATATTGAATATTTCAAGCTGAAAGATTTTATGAAATGGCAGGTGCAGGAAGAATTTTCTTTTTCTCGAACAGGTTATAAGACCCTCATGTAAGATATCATCCTTACAATGGAAGGAAAGGAGGTTTCTTATCTCTAAAGGTAGAGGGAACCTGAGAAGAATCTGAGGGAGTAAGCCTTGCCATTTCCACAGTTTACTACACTTAACTCCTACCCTTTCATATCCTGTCACATTTTCCCATGGCCTTCTACTCTTCAAACCTAGCTTAAAAACTCAGGATTAACTGCTTCTTTGGATGTTTATGTCCTTAATGAAGGCTGCCATGTCACATAAAACTTACATTAAATAGGGGCGCCTGGGTGGCTCAGTGGGTTGGGCCACTGCCTTTGGCTCAGGTCGTGATCCCGGGGCCCTGGGATCAAGTCCCACATTGGGCTCTCTGCTCGGCGAGTAGCCTGCTTCTCCCCACCCCACCCCACCCTCTGCCTGCCTCTCTGCCTACTTGTGATCTCTATCTGTCAAATAAATAAATAAAATGTTTAAAAAAAATATTAAATAAATCTGTATGCTTTTTTTTGTTTGTTTTGTTTGTTCTTTTTTAAAAATTTATTTACTTATTTGAGAGAACCCTCAAGCAATCACCCCACTAAGTGTGGAGCCGAGTTGGGGCTTGATTCCAGGACCCAGAGAGCATAACCTGAGCTGAAATCAAGAGTTGGACAATCAACTGACTGAGCCACCCATACGCCCCCTAAATCTATATGCTTTTTCTTTTCTTAATCTGTTTTTTTGTTACAGGGGCCCCCCTGGAGAAATTAGAAGAGTAGAGGAAAAAGATATTTTTCTTTCCTACACTGCCAGTTATTCCAATACCATTTATTGACTAAAAAGTAATGTTTCCCTTTACTCTTTTTTATCTTCCTTATAATATTTGCCATCTTCACTATGTGACATATGACATTTAATATGTCAGAATGCCTACTTCTCTATCTATTCATCTATTGGGTCTTAAATTTCAAATTGCTTTAGTTGTTGTTTATCTTTTCTTTAACATGTATATTTGTGATCCTTCATTAGTATAATCTTTAACAATTGTTCTCATAGTTCGTATCTGTTTACTTTTTCAGATTGTATTGTGTCTGCATATGTGTGTGTGTGTGTGTGTGTGTGTATGTATAATGTATGTATGTATTTTCTGTATATTATCATGTTTTGACATTTTCAAAACCTTTCTGGCTGGGGAAGAACTGCCCCTTACCAGTAACAAAGGATACATCTTGCATATGCAAATCAACCAGTTCTAAACCCTTATTCCGCAACTAACTTCTTAGGAAACTCTGAAATACCAAGCCAATATTTCCATTGCCCTCAATAATCCCATAATTGAATACCAGGCAACTGGTGACCATTCCTATAGGCCAGAGCCCTCCAGAATTACTGAAACTAGCCAGTCCTGAACTGTTCACCCTACCCAACCTTGCCTTTCCCATGGAAACCCCAATAAAGGCACAATTTAAATAGTTTTAACTACATACAAATGAACTTTAGAATTACACAGTTGAAGCACCCAAGAAAAATTGTGTTGAGATAATGATTGATATTGTAGGAAATCTATGTGTTAATTTAGGGAAAAATTATATATTTATAATATTAAATACACCCATGTAGAAATATAACTTTTCTCCCTGTTTCCCTTTAGTTTTTTTAATGTAAAATTTTACATATTTCTAATTAAGACTATCTCAGATAGTATTACTAATTAGAAAAGGATCTCTTTGTCATTATGTTTTCTAATTTTTTTGGCTTATATACAGAAATTATGTCTGTACGTATGAGTATCTTTTTTCTTAACACTTCACTTTTGTTAGTGCCAAGAGTTTAACTTGTAACACTTTGAAAGACAAAATTAATGATCACTGTCTTGATTTATACATTTATGTATGAGGAAATTAGGCTATTATATTTTTTGATGAAAAAATATTTTTCTCCAAAATCATTGTAAAAATTCTTCATAATAAGTAGGAAATTTTCATTAGCCCTGTCGCAGGATAAGTTGCCTACATTTTATGACTAGATGTCTAGATATTTGTGTTAATTAATAAGTTTGCTATTAATATGGAATTCATGTATGCAACTCACTTGATTCACTAGCTTTATATGTATCCTTCCCCAAAGATAAATATTATAATAGATCCCTACTGCTGGCTTCTAGCCCCAGGCAGAGAGAAATCTCTGAAAAGAATAGTAAGCAGAGGAACCCCTTGGGAAGAGTCACAGTCAGAATTCAAAACTCATTTAGTTTCCTTTTGGATTCTACTCTGTGGGCATCATTCACCTTTCCATAGGCCAGTGTTCCCCAGACTTGAATCATTCAGGTATTTTATCACCATTTTGCCATTTACTATACTGTTAGTTACTATAGTTTTCTTTCATTTGGCTTAACTTTTTCTTAATTTAACTTTTTAATTGAGGTTAAAATTTAAACACTGTGGAAGATACTAAGTGTAGAATTTCGTGAGTTTTTCTTAAATGTATATACACTCATGTAACTACCATCCCTGATCAAAATAGATAATATTTTCTTCACCCGAAATCTAAATTTTAAAATGTAATTGCACTATTTTGTTGTGCATTTGCATTTTTAAAATACATAGAAAAATATATTACTATACATAGAAATTATCCATTTATCACTTTAAATCATCAGTGGAAATCTTAACATAGAAAGTTTTTTTTTTTAAAGATTTTATTTATTTATTTGATAGAGAGAGATTACAAGTAGACAGAGAGGCAGGCAGAGAGAGAGAAAGGGAAGCAGGCTCCCTGCTGAGCAGAGAGCCCGATGCAGGACTTGATCCCAGGACCCTGAGATCATGACCTAAGCTGAAGGCAGCAGCTTAACCCACTGAGCCACCCAGGCACCCCTAGAAAGTTATTTTCATGCTAATTTCAATTAACTTGTACTCAAAACATGGAGGGTAACTGGGAAACTGCACCACCACAAGGCAGTGTTGTGAAACAGATTTCCAGGGAAGTGTTTTTGTTGTTGTTGTTGTTGTTGTTTTTAAGATTCTGTTTTTAAGTCATCTCTACACCCAACTTGGGGCTTGAAGTCAAAACCTGGAGATCAAGAGTTGCATGCTCCACTGACTGAGCCAGCTGGAGGCTCTTGGGGGAGTAACTTTTAACATGGTACTCTTTAATAACTCAGTACCTAAAGATGCTTAATTAGGTTGCAAGGTTTACTTCTTTTATCTTGAATTACAATCTATGGGAATTCTATAGGATAACTATTAGCAGTAAGATACAAAATTAGAAAAAAAATGGATTAATCTTGGATATTCAAAGCTTTTTATGTACCATTTATGAGAGCAAGCAAAGATCCCTTGACTCATAGTACCTGTTTTCTGGTGTGGATGATTGTATTTGCTCTTTAAATTTTATTTATTTATTTATTTAAAGTTTTAAATGCAGTAATGTCTGCACCCAACGTGGTGCTTAAACTCATAACCCAAGATCAAGAGTCATATGATCTTCTAACAGAGCCAGCCAGGCACCCCTGCTCTTTAAATGTCGGGGGGGGGGGGGTTACTTTGGGATTTATGTATTTGCTTAACCCCTTCTTTGCTTTGACTTTCAGCCCATGGATCTGACTTTAGCCAGATTGATCTCCTCGTCATTCTCATAAGATGGGCAGTGGGAGTGGGAGGAGCCTAAGGGATAGAGGAGAAATGTGTCTTCAATTCTGTGAAGGCTGAGAGAGGTGAGGGAGCTGTAGAAGAAAAATTTGAAGATAGCAGAGATTGGTTTGTAGGGTTGAAGGAAAGAAGCTGTCTTTATAAAAGTGTAAGGTCAAGCAGTAAGTGTTGATGTAGAAGCCACAGCAAGTTATCCGGAAGATCTAGCTAACATAATTTATGAATGTGGCTGCATTAAACAACTCTCTTTCACTGTAGATGAAATAGTTTTATTTTGGAAAAAGATGTCATCTAGGACTTTTGTAGTAGAAAGGAGAATTCAATGCCTGGCTTTAAAGCTTCACAGGGTAGGCAGACTCTCTTGTAGAAGCTAATGTACCTTGTGACTTTAAGTTGAAACCAGTGCTCACTAACCAGTCAAAAATCCTAGGGCCCTCAAGAATTATGCTAAATTATCTATTCTACCTGTGCTCTATATATGGAACAACAAAGCCCGGATGACAGTATCTCTACTTATAGCACATTTTACTGAATATTTTAAGCCCACCGTTGAGACCTACTGCTCGGGGGCGGGGGGAGGGGAAGAGAGAGATTCCTTTCAAAATATTACTGCTCATTGACAGTGCACATAGTTGCCCGTGAGCTACAATGGAGATATACAATGAAAGTAATGTTGATTTCATACTTGCTAATTCAGCGTCCATTCTGCAGCCCATGGATCAAGGGCTGTAATTTCAAATTTCAAGTCTTATTATTTAAGAAATACATTTCAAAAGGCTGTGGTTGCCATAGAGAGTGATTCCTCTGATGGATCTGGGCAAAGTAAATTGAAAACCTTCTGGAAAAGATTCACCATCTAGATGTCATTAAGTCAGGGGAAGAGGTCAAAATATCAACTTAGGGGCATCTGGGTGGCTCAGTGGGTTAAAGCCTCTGCCTTCTGCTCAGATCATGATTTCAGGATCCTGGGATTGAACCCGCATTGGGCTCTCTGCTCAGTGGGGAGCCTGCTTCCATCTCTCTCTCTCTGCCTGCTTCTCTGCCTGCTTCTCTGCCTGCTTGTGATCTCTGTCAAATAAATAAATAAAATCTTTAAAAAAGAAAAAAAAATCAACTTAACAGGAATTTTGAAGAAACTGATTCCAACCCTCATGGATAACATTGAAATATTAGGACTTCAGTGGGGGAAGTAACTGCAGATATGGTAGAAATAGCATGAAAACTAGACTTAGAAGTAGAGCCAGAAGATGGAACTGAATTGCAGCAAACTTATGATAAAACTTGAACAGATGAGGAGTTGCTTCTTATGGACGAGCAAAGAAAGTGGTTTCTTAAGATGGAATCTACTCCTGGTACAGATGCTGTGAAGATTGTCAAAATGGCAACAAAGGATTTTGAATATAACAAAGTTCGTTGATAAAACAGTGACAAGATTTGAAAGGATTGACTCCAATTTTCAAAGTGCTATTATGGGTAAAATGCCTTCAAACAGCATCACATACTAAGAGAAATTGTTTATGAAAGAAAGAGTCAATTGATGTAGCAAACTTCACTGTTGCTTTATTTTAAGAAATTTCCACAGCCACCTCAGCCTTCAGCAATCATTACCCTGATTGGTCAGCCGCCATCAACATCGAGGCAATACTCTCCGTCAGGAAAAAGACTAGGACTTGTTGAAAACTCAAATGATGGTTAGCATATTTTTTAGCGATGAAATATTTTTTAATTAAGCTTTGTACATTGTTTTTATAGACATAATGCTTTGCACATTTAACAGACTACAGGATAGTCTAAACATAATTTTTATATGCACTGGGAAACCAAAAAATTAATTTGACTGACTTTATTGCATTATTCACTCTGTTGCAGTGGTCTGGAACAGAACCTATAATATCTCGGGGGTAGACCTGTATATCTATTCCAGGAAGTCTTCCTTAGAGACCCTATGTTCTCCTCTTGCTAAAATATCCAGTGACTTTAGGAAAAACTATGTGCTAACATGAATTGTTTGCAAAAGACTTGGATCTTAGAGTCTCCAAATAGAGGTCAAATAATCAAATGTGCTGGTACCATTCAATGAGATAAACAACTGTGACATAAATTCTGCTTTTCATACAGGTTTTATACTCCCCGGACACCCTGTTTCCATTAGCATTTAGTATTCTTCATCTCTTTATAGATATGAGAGAAACCTGTCCTATTTAAAAAAACAAACAAACAAACAAAAACTCCTGTTTTTATATGTTTTATCCCTGGTGTAGATAGTCAAAGACCATTTAAAAAAATTAAATCCAAGACTTTAGAAATTATCAGTGATGTAGCTAATCATAGAATTTCTTGAAGTGTGCTGTTACTTGTATCTTCAGCAAGGATTGGGAGGTGTTAATAGAAAGTGTTTCATGCCTTCTACTTAAGGTGGTCTAGTGGTCAACTTCTATTTTTAGGGAAAATACTCTCCTCTGTCTCAGCTCACTGCTTGAATACAGACTCCACTGTTTTCTCTGCTAAGCCCCTCAAAGCAGAGAAATCCACAGTACTTTAGTGAGAACTTACACATGGATAAAGGTAGTGCAGGGGACAGCAAGATATTTATAAGTCATATTGCCAGGCACTGATCTCTGATATTGTCCAAATCTCGCAGTAATACTGAGCTCTACTAAGAATGACTGGACTGGAGCATATGGTAATTGAGTGACATATATGTAAGAAGCACTAGATTTGTATTCTCTCTGTTAAAATCTTGTTTAAAATAGGCTAGAAAATGATTATTTTAATTTTCCCCCTTTTCAAAGTAGAGTGAAAACAATCATATGTAGGCCCAAAGACTTAACTTTATTATTTGTACTCTCCGGATATTCAGATTAAGTAATAACCATCATTTACAATGCTGCGTAAAACTAGTTATCATCCTTATTCCAAGCAGGTTTTCCCAACAGATTTCCCAAAGAGAAATGAGAATATTGGCTTTTCCTTCTATATGATAACTTTTGACAAGGAGTTTGTATATATTATTCAAGGCACAGATTCACGTTTGGAAATTCTGTCAAAATAGGCAGCTTTTTAGTGATCATTGACTGGCAATTACTCTCAATGGAAGGTTAAAAAACATATTTATGTCTTCTTTGAGCATAAAATGCTAAATCAAAACTTTATGCCCTCAGATTTAACACAGCCAGCAAAGTTCTTCTTCTTAAAAATAAAATGATTTTCATTTAGATGAATAGTGACTTAAGGAAATGGGCAACATCAAGTCAATTTATGAAGATTATATAAATCTGATGTAAACATAATTCATATAGATTATATGTCTTTGGCGACTAAAGGCAATTCTACTATTTGCCATTCCAGTCAGCAGTCCTAATTATCATTAAATAAATATATTTTTTTCAATAAATGGCATTTTCTTTCTCTACATATGCCTCTTATAGATGCATCTACATCTAGCAAGAAAAGAATTAATATTTGCTTTGGTTTCTGTAAAATCAATGACAGTATATAGCATTGTATTTGTACCAATGTGTTGTGGGCTAGACTAAGGCCTAGAAAAGTCTAGTTGGGGTAGAAGTCACCTGAAGAATTTATTTAAATATGGATTTCCGAGCCCCACTCCCTGAGTTTCTGATTCAGTAGGCCTAGGATGGGCATGAGAATTTGCATGTCTAACAAACTCTCAGGTGTTGCTAATTCTGCACACAGCAGCACTACTCTGAATAGCATGAGGCTCAACAACATAGGAGAATCAGCTGCAACACAGGAAGAGAAGTAGAAGGGATGACATAGATAAAGATTATAGTATCTACCTGTGGGTTGAATAGTAGTCCCCAGAAAATACATTCTCCAGGAATTTCAGAATATGACCTTATTTAGAATTAAGGATCTTTGCAGATGTAATTAAGGTAAGGATTCAGTAGTGCAGATGTAATTAAGGTAAGGATTTAGTATGAGGTCATCCTGGATTAGTTGGGCCCTCATCCAATGACAAGCAACATTAAGAGTCTGTCCATAAGAAGCAGACTTCTGTCTTACAGAACTATAAATAAGTAAGTTTCTGATGCTTTATAAGTTTATGTTACTTTGTTAGGGCAGTCTTGGGAAACTAATGGACTCCTATAAGTCCAACCATACCAAAGTGCCAAGTTATGTTATATACTCTAAGGAAAAAGGATAGAATTCTGACACTGGCCCAGTGGACTAGTGTAACAGGTTGAACAATGACTGAACATTGACTAACTGTTGGGCACTGTTAGATACCTTTTGGGATGTTATTTAATTTCACCTTATCCCCAAGTGCTTTGAGGTAGTTTTTTTTTTTTGTTTGTTTTTTGTTTTTTAGCCTATTTATAAAAGAAGATCCTGAAACCCAGAATGGTCATTTAGTCAGAAAATACTGCTTTATACCAGACTCTTGCTAGATATTCCAGTGGTCAGTGATTTACCAGAAGTGATACAGCTAGTAAGTAGCATGGATTAAATTCAGATCATGATCCTGTCATTCCAAATTCCATGCTCTTCTCCATCATAGCATATTTTATCAAGGCTTGGAGCTGGAAAGTACAGGGCATTTGGCAATACTGACTAGTTCATTTTTGGCTGCTGTGGAATATTTAAGAAAGTAGAAAGGAATTTATTATCTCTAACAGAAATCTTCCTGATTTATGGTAGGTATTCAACAGTATTTCCTCCTATTAATACCTATAAAGTAGTTTGTACCTTGTTACTTTAATATTATTTCTCCTTGTAGCAACTCTTTCACTTTATACTCAAATATGCACATAATTTAGGCTGATCGTGAATAACAAGATAGAAATAATAGCTCTACATTGTCTTTGGAGATGTGGAACAATGAGTTAGACAATAATATTTCCATATACTTTTTTGCCTTATTTATATATATATACACATATATGTATGTATATATACATACATATATGTGTATATATATATATATATATATATATATAAACAAGGCTGGAATAATATTTGAATATTACCTTGTGGTTGCAGATCACACACACACACACACACACACAAAACCCTACACACAAAAAACCTATGATTTAGCATCATAATATGAATTCCCTGAGTGTTTCATACAAACTTCTTTCGAATGGTTATTAAGCTATTTAAGCTGTTTAATAATGCTTTGAGAGTTATTAAATTCAACCTTCATCTCATTATAGTTAATGCTTTTGAGCATACAATGTGAATGGCACTCTGCTAGCTGCTGAACATTTGATATGTAAAAAAATTGTTCCCACCCTTGCACTGTGGATGCTTGATTCAGGATCAGTAAAATTAAGATCAGTGTAACTGTGAAAGATTTAGACAAAATTGGCTAAGAAACTGCTCACTTTAGCAGGTTAAAGCAAAAAGACAAAAGAAGCTAACAAACGTTGCAGTGACAGTTGCATTGAGGTTCTGTCTCAGGAGATGAGGGCAAATTGTATGAATTTGTTAAATGCTTAACAACCACGATGGTATTGAATGGACAGTAACACTGGCACTATTTTTTTTTCCTAGTAATATATTTTTTTTATTGTATCTTTCTCTGGACATTTATTCATTCATTTATTCCACAACACTCCACATGCACCTATAGCATGCAAGGTTTGGCATGGAGACAAATGTATTACCCAGTGAGAAGATAAGTCACATATACCAGTAACTAAAGTGTGAGACAATAATTCTGATCTAAATGACATAGATCATAACTCTTATCATGGGTAGGTTCATGGGAGAATATAATTATTCTACATCTATGAATTGATTACAAATTTATTCAGCCATCTTTTGAGTTTTGAGTTCTTATTGTATTGCATTTTAGCCAGTGACTGTGGTCTGTAAAATAGATTACTTTAATACTTTGAGGCTTCCTTTGTGACCTAGTAGGTGGTCAAATTTGTGAATGTTTCAGGCTTGAAAGCTATGTATTCCTTAATTATTCAGTGCTAGGGTTGATATGTTTTTATTAGACTAAATTTATTATTTGTGGTATTGAATGCCACTGTTTCTTTGCTAATTTTTTTTTACTTTATCACCTTTGTATGAGAAGTAAATTAAAATATCTCATTTTAACTATAGGTTATTAGTTTCTACTTGTAATTCTTTTCTGTTTTATATATTTTAAGGCTGAGATTCTAGGTATATATAGGTTAGGACTGCTATATTTTCTGGGTAGGTCATTTCTTTTAGCATTTGATAATAACCCTTTTTTTTAAAAATCTCTGATTATGCTTTTTTCTAACAGTAATACTGCTACATTGGGTTCCTTTTGTTAATCATTGGTACATTCTATTCTATCTCCTTACTTTCCATTTTTCCATGTCACCAAAGTTTTAAAAAATTATACCTTCATTGAGATATAATTTATTCACTCATTTCAAGTTTGCAATTTAGCAGTTTTTAGTATAATCACAGTTTTGCAATCAATACCACTATGTAAATTTAGAACATTTCTTCATCATCCCAAAGGAAACTTCATACCCATTAGCAGTCACTGCCCATTTCCCCTCTTCCACTAATCCCTGACAACTACTAATATAACTCTATCTCTATGGATTTGCCTTTTTATGGACATTTTGGATAAGTGGTGTCATACCATGTGGTCTTTATGTCTGACTTTTTCACTTTCCACTTACTATAATGTCTTCAAGATTGATTCCGTTTTAGTATTAACATCACTTTGTTGTTTTTAAAGGTTAAATAATATTCCATTGTATGGATAGACTATTATCTATCCTTTAGGTTGAACATTGGGTTGTTTCTACTTTGCAGCTATTATGAATAATGCTGCTATGAACATTTATATGCAATTTATTATATGGATATAATGTTTTTATTTCTCTTGGGTATGTACCTAGGAGTAAAATTGCTGAATCATAAGGTAATTTTCTGTTTAACATCTTGAAGAACTGTCAAACTGTATTCCAAAGTGGCTCCATTTCACGTTCCCACCAACAATGTACGGAGGTGCCAATTTCTCCACATCTTGTCTTTGCCTAGATATTAAAATCCCAAACCGCTTTGGCGCTATCCTAGTATACATTTTTTGTAGGCTTTTACCATGCCACTTCCTATCTGTATACATTTGCACTCCTCATGTTTCTGGCATATGTATAGTTCTTTTTCCTCCTTTAAAGGTCATGTATGGGGCGCCTGGGTGGCTCAGTGGGTTGAGCCGCTGCCATCAGCTCGGATCATGATCTCAGGGTCCTGGGATGGAGTCTGGCATCAGGCTCTCTGCTCAGCGGGGAGCCTGCTTCCCTCTCTCTCTCTCTGCCTGCCTCTCTGTCTACTTGTGATCTCTCTCTCTGTCAAATAAATAAATAAAATCTTAAAAAAAAAAAAAGGTCATGTATGTTTTAAAGCTTAAAGATTGTTTTACCTAGTGTTATTATATGTTTGTGAAGTGAGAAGGGGGAGTGGCCGTGGGAGAGGGGGACTCATGTTGGATTAGTCTACTATTTCTGAAAGTTGAGCAGATCAGTGTAATTGTAGTGACTATGAAGTGGTTGACTTGGGGTTCCAAGTCAACTATTTGAAAGCAGTGGGCCAGAGTTTTTCTTCTGTACTAAATTAATTGGACCTTATAGAACCCATTATCTTACTGAACTCATCTAGTCCCATTTGAACTAACTTGTCTTTTTGTTATTTTGTAGATGCAAGTTTCCAAAAACACAACAGAAAAGAAGAAGCCCAAATTTAGAAGGAAAAGGTATTTTTTTTTACAAAAAGTATTATGATAAAATTGAAATGTATATATACATTGGATTAATTATTATGATACTTCCCCCTGATTCTTGATTCTTTTTCTCTAGGGAAACATCAAAATTTTCTAGAAGAATTAGAGATGATGAGAATTAAAAAATAAATTATTTCTTAGTAATTAAAATAAATTATTAAGAAATAAGAATTAAGGTGATAAGTAGTAGTTTTAGAGTATGGAGAAAGTTTTATGTTTATACAAATATGTTGAAGCAGAACTAGTGAAGATTAAAATCATGTGAGCAAGCAGATGAGAAGCAGGTGTTTGGTTTAAAAATAGTGCAAACCAGAAACAGGCCTTTATAATGAACTGATAAGCCACTGATGACAAGTTTTAGTGTTTATCATTGAGCCAACCACACAGTTTATTTACATATTTTTTTGAAGAATGGTAATCAGTGCTGTATTAAAAGGAGTCCTGCTCAACGACAAAGTCTGACTCCGATATGATAGTCCTTCTCTTATTCTTTGTCCTTCTTCAGAGGATGAATAATTAAATTTTTAAAAAGGCCTTCCAGTCTTATCTTAGTTATACTTCACAATAACCCCATCAAATACGAAGTATATCATAATCATCTCTATTTAAAAGATGAAAAACTTATGACTTAGAAAAACTACGTGGCTTTCTCAAGATCTTATGGTTAGAGAAAATGCATTTGAACAAATGTTTTCTGACTTTAAGTCAGCAATGCATTGTCATGGGAAAAGCATGGATTTTGCAGTCTGACAGAATTTAGCTGTGTCATGCTCAACTATTTCCTACATTGTCAAATTTCTCAATTTCTCAGAGCTTCAGTTTCTTTATAAAATGAGAGTAGCAATTCCTTAGTAGGTTTTTTAGGGGAAGATTACATGAAAAAGCCTATATAAGGTACTTGGTAGATCATTAGTGCTTTTCACCAGATGAGAGCTTAGATCAATATTATTTCCTTTTGGCTTTTTCACTGTATCATGCTGTCTTACTGTATAAACCAAGGAAAAGTACCTCCAGATAAAGAAATATATTCATAATTTATAATTATCAATGAATATGCAAAAATGGCCATTGAAGTATACATGATTGGTCTTTTGAAACTAAATCTGTCAAATTCCTTTTCTAGGAAAGCTATTTTAAAATGCTCTTTTGAAAATGTTTGTTCAGATGATGCCTTAACAAAGGAAAACATGGGTATGTGAAGGCCTCTCCTACTCTTAGTTCCTTTACTTCTATTTAATTTTACTAAATGTAGTTGTAATTTTTGGAAGAAAAAAATATATTGATGAGAACTGTTAGTGGGTCATTTTGGATATTGATTTACATACTAGATCTCTTCAGTTGTCTTTAGGTTTCTGTTCCCATAAATTAAATTTTCTCTGGCTCTGTCACATATTTAATTTTTAAAAAAATAAAGCACCAGTAGCTGTGGGAGGAAATACCCACATCAATACATTAAAATCCAGACCCTTCCATTCAAAAATTATTGGGGTCCTCGGGGTGCCAGAGGGAGAGAAAGAAGAAAAGCAGCAGCGTGGGGCTTCCAGCTGAATTAATTGCTGTTCGTATCAGAACACAGTAGGGAGAATGTGGAATGCAGGGAGAAAGTTTTAGTTTTCAAAAGCGCTTTACTCTTCCTTCATTTTCATTAGTCTTGAAAAGCAGGCAAATGCTTATTTGCAAGATGGAACTTTGGCAGCCATGCAAAGAGGTTCCAAAGCCCATTAACCCCCAAGAAGTTATCCGTACCATATTTCCTTTCCTTTATAGCCACCCCAAGTGTTCTATGGCACTGTGTTTCAACTGACTAAATAAGCCATTCATCTTTAGCCTTATTAAAAGAAAGGAAAGTAGTCAGAAGAAGGACAAAATAGTTAACTTTTTTTAATCTTTTGTTCCTCTCCTAAACCACTACAAAATTCTATTCTTTCTATCTCTTCTTAAATTTATTCTGCTGTGGGGTGCCTGGGTGGCTCAGTGGGTTAGGGCCGCTGCCTTCGGCTCAGGTCATGATCCCAGGGTCCTGGGATCGAGTCCCACATCGGGCTCTCTGCTCAGCAGGGGGCCTGCTTCCCTTCCTCTCTCTGTGATCTCTTCCCTTCCTCTCTCCTACTGTGATCTCTCTCTGTCAAATAAATAAATAAAATCTTTAAAAAAAAAATAAATTTATTCTGCTGCTACTTTCCTGCTAACTTAGGTTCATTTTCTTGGCTCTATTGTCCTTTTGCCTCACATGATTACATAAGATACTCCTGTAGAAAGGCAAAAAAGTCAGTTTATCCCTGGACTGAATTCTCACTAGGAGACCTTGGTACTGCAGCTGAGGGCTCCAGTGCTGGGATCCTTTCTGCCTCTGACTCACAGGGGCTACTGAGGAAGAAAGCCATCATAGCCAGGAATCCATTGATTGGAAATCACTTTGCTGCATAAATGAGTGAATACATTTCCATAGTTATCCACTGACACCCTTTCAGGAGTCTCACATTCTGTGTAGCTCTCAAGTCTCAATAGTTAATTGTTCAAATCTTTAACCTGATCTGTGTTTTACTCCTTTATCCCATTTCAAACAAATAAAAAGCATAAACATCTAATCTGCTGTGTTCTTTGCAAGAGCTGACTACTTCTTGAAAGAGTGGTTATTTTTCAGTAAATTATCTCCGCCTCAGTTTTTTACCCCTACCCATATTTCAGTGTATCCCTTGATCTTAAGTCTCTGAAATCACTCCTTTCGTTCTTGGCTTGAGGTAGCATCAGTCCTAGATCAAGTGAAAATTGGAGCCATTTTCCTTACACTCCCAGGTGCTCAAGTAAAGTCTCCCATCAGCCTACTGCCCAGATTTGCTGTTCCTTTCTGGCTTATAAACTCTACCCTTTGCTTTTCTCTCTTCCTTAATTAGAGGTCGGGAGGAGAGCTAATTAAGTGTAACTACTTTACCTGCCCAAGTGTCAGTTGCTTCATCTGTGATAAAAATGTACAGTAAAAACCCTCTTATCCAACAAGGAGAAGATTTCTGAAATTAATAGAAAAAGTTGAGGAATCATTAAATAATTTAAACTGTATGCCCATGGATATGCAGATATAATCTAAGAAATAGCTATTTGTGGAGCATATCTATGTTTGGGGGGAAATTACTATAAGGAATATTATGAATTATGTTTGTATTGGCCCTCTACCTCATTTTTTTCCCAGTGTTTAGGAACAAGAAAGCGCATCTATAATGATGCAATAATAATACCAATAGTAATAATGATAGCCAACACCTGTAAAAATTACTGTGTGTCTTCACTTTATATATATTTATTTAGCCCTTGTAAGATCATAAGAAGTAAATAAGGTAGATATTTTTTCTTTAAGATTTTATTTATTTATTTGACAGAGATCAAAAGTAGGCAGAGAGACAGGCGGGGGAGGGGGCGGGGGCGGGGGAGCAGGCTCCCCGCTGAGCAGAGAGCCTGATGCGGGGCTCGATCCCAGGACGCTGGGATCATGACCTGAGCTGAAGGCAGAGGCTTTAACCCATTGAGCCACCCAGGCAACCCTAGATATTATTTTATCTCCCATTTTATCAATGGGGAAACCAAGACACTTCAGAGGTTGTTATATGGTTTTTCTAAGTCACATATCTTCTTAAAGTTAATCAAAGTGTGCAGCTGTTTCCTTGGTTGCTTTGAATATCAGGAATCGTAAAGCTAACTATATTGGGTTTTGGTACAGTACTGATAACTAACCTAAGCAATTTTAAGATTTCATTATAGCCTTTCATACCCCCTTAATGAACTGATTTTGACTTCTTTTTGTCTTTGGGTTTTCATCATTTGTTTTGTTATATCATTGTTTTTTGTTGGGAAATACCTCACTTCTTATTGGGTAGTCGACAATCTATGAAAGTTTAGATAGGTAAAAGATTGGCATATTACCCAGGTTTAACTGATAATCTGTGGCATTCATTAATAAATTAGCAAAGGATATATTCATCAGCCACCTGAGACAGATAGCCATGGAAAAGAATGGCTAATACAGGAAAGGTCTGGATCATGACGGAAATCCTGGGGGAGCATGACCTTAGGAGTAGGAACTGGGGCTGGGAGGTAGAAGAGATGACAGGGAGAAAGATGATTTCTTGCTGCTCAGGACAAACTTTGCCCATCTACTCTTGGTTTGGAGTTACCTTTAACCTCTAGACTAAAAGGTGGGGTTGGCCCACATGCCCCTTTCCTGGAAAACTCCTTGCCTCCTGTTTCTGTTTGTATCTCCGGGAATGGTGCTATCTTCTTCATTACATTCTAATTTATATTTTACTCATCACTACATTTAAATTTAAGCATGCAAGAGGAGTGTTTGTGGTTACTTAATAATAAAACAAAACACAAGTACTTTTTCTTCTTCTTCACCGTCTTCCATAAGAATGCTTTCAAGGGACGCCTGGGTGGCTCATTGGGTTAAATCCTCTGCCTTCAGCTTGGGTCATGATCCAAGGGTCCTGGGATGGAGCCCCACACCGGGCTCTCTGCTCCAAGGGGAGCCTATTTTCTCCTCTCTTTTTGCCTGCTTCTCTGCCTGTTTGTGATCTCTGTCTGTCAAATAAATAAATAAAATCTTTGGGGGGGGGGGGGAAAGAATGCCTTCAAAATTTCAATATTGAAATGACCGTGAAAGTTTACTGCAGATGGTGTTTTTCAATGCCAGCTTTGGGGTAGGTAGACTTACCAGTAGCCCCTTAACATAAGGAAATAAACAGCTTCCTTAAACATTTAGTAGAAGAGTAAAGATTGGAGAAAACTCCATAAATGTACATTTGAAGACTTCTAAAAAAGCAACTGATTTATTGAGACCAAGAGTAAGTTACTTCTCATCAGGATGGAAAAAATACACAGATTATTTTATAAAAATTCATTTTTAAAAGCCATATATGGACTTTGGTGTAAGAGACACCTTTTTCTTACTTTTAAAAAAAAAAAACTTTCTCTTGAGTGATGGAATAACTGTAATACTACCACTTTACTCTAAACAACAAATTGAAACAAGTCCCAGAAACTACAAGATAATCAGTATTGAGAGAAGATGATTGGTCATGCAATCAGCAAAGGCATTCATTCTGTCCCTATCTTTGGAGGATATCATTGGCCAATTTTGATAAGCTAGTTTTTAGATAACTGTAACTGCTGTTTCTTAAGAATTATTTTTGAACTCTATCAGTTTACAATATACGAATACGTATTTAGAAAAGCAAACCTCCTATTGCTCTAGCAGCAGAATTTGATATCAATCAAGTCGGTGTTATGAACCCTGGTTGATTTATGAAGTCATCCATTACTTTGTATACCCTTTGATCAAAAGGCAGTGTACATATTTTTCCACATCACTTGAAAATGGAGGGCCTACAATGCCATTCAGCAATGACATTCATTATCATAAATTGATTGTATTTTAGCCTAGCCTTAGAAATATAAAGATGTTTGCGTACCATTTTTCCTTTACAGCATAGCTCAAAATCCATCTTCTCAACAGTGCATTAAATGTCAGTATCAATTTCCATAGACTCAGAATGTAAAGTAGGAAAATACAATTCTGTGAGTGGGACTGGAGAATTGGTGTGAAGATAATCACAAGTAGTTGTCTGTTGAGTAACAGGCTACTAAGTAGGAAATCTATCATAAAGAGAGGTTAACTCCATTAACAAAATTGCTTCAATATAAATGTACATACCTCTAGAAAATTCTGATTCAGTAGACATGGGTTGCCTTCATGTTTTTTTAGTAAATTCTCCATGAGATTCTTATGCCTACCAAATTTTGAATTCCATTGTTTTAGAATATAATAGTTTAAATTCTGTATTCCTATGCTTTAGCAATTATACAGAAACACATAGATATGTGGACACATCTAAAAGGTCAGTTACAGTTTTTGTTGTGTTTTTAAACATAGGAATTTGTTCTGTGGTATGCAAATGGCTTATCAGAAAGCTACTTTCAAACTGTTTTGAAAGAAGTCTTCATGGAGAAAACCTAAGATTGGCTGGAAAGAGATGATGGCCAGGAAGGTTCATTGGTCTGTGCCTACTCTCTTGGGTCCCGTGCACTTAGTAGGCAAATAATTGATATTATTTGAATATTGAATGAACATAAAACTACTTGGGGCAAGTGATAAGTATTGACAGAAAATCTATTTTTGTAGGTAAAATTGTAATGTGAAAAATGGTAACTAAAAATTGTTCTTTTATACTGTAGTGACAACCAAGAAAGGGAAAATTTTCTATTTCATAACCTCCCATGACTTTATTTAACACTAGTATTTAAAAAATGTTCTAGAAAAATTTTAAAATTTCCTTCTTATGAGTAAAAGATAAGAGGAAAGGACACATAAAACTTTTTAAAATTTTAAATTTTAAATTAAAATTCTAAAATTTCCTTCTTATGAGTTAAAGATAAGAGGAAAGGACACATAAAACTTTTCACATTAACAATCTCTGTTTTTTACCTTCCAACATGCTTAGTTTACAAGGATGCCAGGGATTCATATATCATATGCACTCTTCCTAAACTGATTAGTTAGAAAATTTTAAAATATGTTCAATAATTAGATTAAAACTTAGTGCTGAGAATGCCTTGCTTCCATATTCATCGATAATATTTTAGCTTGAAAGCGTATGTCCTGTTTCGGTCTATTTTCAAGTTCCATGAACTTTGAGCTGCTCTACCTAGTGTGATTTTTGGTGACCTGCCAAAGAATGGTGGATAATAGGAGGTGGTATGTCAGGTTTTTGTCACCAGAGTGGAAAATGATGGGGTGTATATTCATGGCCTTTATCTTTGAATCATGTTGCCTTTGGAAGGACTTCTCAGATGCTCCATCTGTCTGGTGTACAGGACAACAGGCCACACGTGGTTTCCTTGATTTTTACTTCAACAAGACTATATCAAACAAAAATGTCTATTCTATTTAAGTCAGGATTTCAACTGCATGTTATTAATCAGTAGCTAAGTCTATAGTTATATAATAGTTTATTTCTTGTATGGGTTATTATTTTATCTCAGCAAGTTCAGTGAATTCATGTCACAGTGTACATACACACACAAATTTTGTTTTAGTGTGGTATTTAAAATATATATCTACATATAGATATAGCTGCGGATAGATATCAGACTAAGCAGTTAAGATGCATTGGTATTTGAATTAGGAATAGAGTAGCCTGTGTTTAACCTGGCCACTTAATTACGTGGTTTCCCCTTTTAAACAGTAAGAGTTTACTGTAGGGATGACAAAGTGTGGCCCACAAGCCACTTGCTATTGTAAATAAAGTTTGATAGGAACATAGCCACTCTCATTTGTTTAGGTACATGTGTAGAGTTTGGACTGTAGCAGCAGAATTGAGTGGTTGTGACAGAAACCACAAAGCCTGCAATATTTACTCTCTGTCCCTTCACAGGAAGAGTTTGCTGACCCTTGGTTAATAAAAAACAATTTAGTTTGTCCCTGATTTAAAAACAAACAAACAAACAAAAAACACTTCTAGTGAGCTTTTTGTGATCATGGCAAGAATATCACCTACATTTTTGGGGGGCGCCTGGGTGGCTCAGTTGGTTAAGTGACTGCCTCAGCTCAGGTCATGATCCTGGAGTCCTGGGATCAAGTCCCACATCAGACTCCCTGTCTGCTTCTCCCGCTGACCCCTCTCCTCTCAGGCCCTCTTTCTCTCTCTCTCTAATAAACAAATAAAATCATTTTTTAAAAATTTAAAAAAAAAAGAATATCACCTACATTTTTAAAGGAATAATTGTAAAATATTCACCTGGAAATCCATAATTAAGTTGCATCAGGCAGAGGTCACATGGGAAAATCGTACAAAATATTTATTTTTTATCTTGTAACATTTAGACAGTTTTCTCTTCTGGGGCAGTTAAGCTTATGGATTTGATGGAATTAATTAAGATGTAACATTTTTTTACCGATGTTTTCTAGTTGTCTCTGAGACCGAAGTTTTACTGAAGGAGCTAGAGCAAATGCTACAGCAGGCGCTGGACTCCACAGGGGCACCTGATGAGCCCGAAGAGGAGCGTGGAGAGGAGGTAAATGCAGGAGCGAAGGTAGCCTGGTCATCGTGATCAGGCCTAAACAGCAACTTCAGATTCTTTCAGTGGCAGGCATTTTTTCTGGATGTACGTTTTAATTATATGGAGAACTTCTATTCCCTTCTGAAATTTGAGTCCTTGATTATCCTGAAGTGAATAATAAACTAGCAGCCTGTTGAAAAGTCAGAATACATCTATCAGTCTTTGAAAAAAAAAAAAATCTGTGAGTGGAGGAGCTCTTTGTGTTTCGGGTCTTTGAGGTTGACATGAAGAAAGAATGGAGGAGGGGCTCACAGTATCTGATGGGGCACCACAGCAGACAGACCTCTCCACTACTGCCGATTTTCACAGTCAGGAGAAGACGGGCCAGGCTGAGAGCAGCTTGCTAGGACATCTGCCCTGTCTGGTTCAGGCACAGGGACAACCTCTGTAGGGACAGACTTCATTATTAACACACCGGAGGTAGAATTTTCCATTTTTTCTCTTTCGGCTACCTATGTTGGGCTAAGTAAGTGTGTGCTTACTTTATTCAGTATTTGTATGTGACAACATAAATTTTAAGTTGGTTGATCAATTGCTCAGCACATCAGCTCCAGGTTCATGCAAATAAAACAAAGGCATAAGCCCAAGTGATTAATACAGTGCAGCAATATGGTAGGTGTGAGAAAAATAAGCCATAAGACAGGCACTTCCACAAGGCAATACAGCTGTTCTCGAAATAGGGAGAACTGGCAGCAAGAGGTCCTATACCCTTAAGGTTTCATTCATTCTCTCATTCATTCATGTAGATATATACTGTGCCTGGAGTCGAGAGAGCACAGTGGTTAGGACTGCTGACTCTGGAATAGAATATCAGTGTCCCAGTCCTAGTCCGGCCACTGACAATTTGTGTAATTTGGCACAGTTCCTTATCACACGCCTCAGAAGATTTTTTTTAAATAAGACAAACCAGGAAAAGTACTTTGCATAGAAACTGACTTCTAAGGTCAGCTGTTATTACAGATGAGAGTTGGCAGTGGCAGTCACTGGAGAGAATAAGGCTGAGATTTCCTTACTTCATCTCTTTTCCCACATTCTTACTTTGAGCAACTACTCATTCCGGAGTCTGTCTCTTCTCAGATGCTGAAAAAAGTGACTTTGTATATGGACAAGGTTGTTGACACACTTTGGCAGACTGCCCAATTGCATGATTTCATTCAGGACTCCAACAAGAAAAAAGATGATTCATAAACACCTCCCTTCTTGACTTAGAAATCGGAATATACAGGATTTACAGTTAAAGAGATCAATATGCTAAAAGAAAACAAAATTAATGCTAAAAACTCTTACCAACTTGAAAACCATAGCCTGTTTAATTAGCACCAGCAATATCAACCTGTATTTGAATTGCATGGTTGTGAATGCCATTTTTCCAATTAGAGTTCCTTTTTGAAAAAACTCGTTTTCTCTGTATAGATCCTACCTTCCATAAAACCAGATCTATAGATTGGTGACATATATATTATATATATGTAATTAATATACAAATTATTTTTTCCTAACAAATGAAACAAGATCTGTAGGTTGGTGGCATATATATTATATACATGTAATTAATATACAAATTATTCTTTCCCAGCAAATGTGTGCTTTGTTGGAGCACCATATGGTTTTGTGCAGTGTGTTTTCAGTCTTTGCAGTTTGTCTTTTCAAAACTCCAGCCAGGGTGATTTTTATAGAGATGTCCTGGAGCTTTTACAGCCACAGAATTGGCTTCTATTTTACCATTATAACCAGTAACATGATAGAACAGAAATTGACTTCTGATTTTTATTTCTTAAGGTAAAATACATAGTTTCAATGTATTACCAGGCAGGAGCTTGCTTTTTGTTTTAGATTCTTGTAATATTTTATGCTTTCAAAAGCCATTGAGGAATTGTAAAAATTAACCATCTTAACTTGCTGGCAGGCAGGTGAGTGCCTCCTGCAGACTGGTTCATAAGCCCTTCTCCTCAAGGAGCTTTGTAAGCCTGGCATTCACACCAGGTTCAGTATATTTAGGACCTTGTTCACTTTTAAATGAGGAGAATAGCAATGAAACCAACTATCAAAGCTGGAACAATTACCAGTTTAAAAGAAAAGAAATGATCACCTCAGGGGTTTCTTTTTTTTTTCTTTTCTTTTCTTTGTCTTGCTTGCTTTTTCTAAGTTAGTAGGGAAAATTAACATGGCCTCCAAAGTTAACACCACTTAAAACTGGAGCTGTGTTGTGTTTGCAGGAGAAAGTGGCCTCTTACAAGCTATAACCTCCGCAATAAAGCCACTTGATAATTTTAATGTTCTGAACATGTTTACTCTCTGAGCAGATATTGTTTGAGCTCTTTCCAAAGTTGTAAATTTGATAGTGTTTTCATCCGTCATTTCACGTATGAGGATTCAGGTTGATTACTCTCTAGCACTTACACCAATAGGTGAGAGTAGCAACATTAAAAAAAAAAAAAAAAAGCATACACATGTGGATAATCAAAATTCTTTTCTATTTGTCACTGAAATGTTTTATGAGATTATTTTCCTTAGTAGAGTCTCCTTCCTAATTACACTCTTCTTTATGTAACACTGGTTGTCATGCCACGGCTTTGCAAGCAATGGGAGGGAATTAATATCAGATTTTTATAAAATCCACCTGAATTAGATAAGTCATAAATAAATAAGACAGAGTTTAGTGAATAATTATTTGTATTAAAAGGTACATTTTTTGATATGTGAAAATACTTGTATAAATTATTCTTTTTCTTCATTTCATGGAAGTTCGCTCTATCTTTAATGAAACTTGAAGTTATAAATCTTGTGTGTGTTTATAGATATTTGCATTGTTTTTACTAGTGTCCCTTCCTACTGAGCTAGACCAAATGATGGCTATTCTTAAGTAATACAGAGGATTATGAGAAGATAGCCATAGAAATTGTGACTTAGTTTTAAGTTGTATTCCCTATAATGATAACCTTAAAAATAAACAAATACAGAAAACAAATGTAGCAAAATTCATAGAATGAAATGTTTTCCCAAAGCTTAAAATGAAAACTAAAAATGTGTAAAGTTGGGAGAAAGAGATAGGGCCTGAATAGTTAGTTCTTCTTATATTAACACATTTACTATACATTCTGCTCCACATGGGGATCATTATTTGACCACCAGAATAACAATGCTTTGTGTCACTGCTTTTGGTTGTGGAGCTACTGACTACTTTACACTTTGTTCAAATAATTAAGCCTGATCTTCCAGTAAATTTGATGTAGTTCTGATGAATTGTATGTTTATTTTTACAGTTAACTAAATGCAGCTCTGAAGTCCCAGCAGGCAGTCCATTCGAAAACCACTATGAAGAGGACTATCTTGTAATTGATGGGATAAAATTAAAAGCTGGAGAATGTATTGAAAATATAACTAACAAATTTAAAGAAATAGATGCTCTAATGTCTGAATTTTAGCGTGTTATAAATATTTTCAAAGGCTAGTTATAAAGACACTTACATGTTTATATTTTCCCAAAAGTCAAAAGCTTGAAAATAGGGAAATAGGTGTATGTTATACCAAAGCTAATATTTATAATAACTTTCTATTTTATACTTTGAGAATAGCCATTGTTTTGAGAATCAATCAAATGGTACTTAAATTAGTAATAAAAATTTAGGATTTAAGAAGCCCTGATATTTGTATTTATAGATTTTTTTCTTGTGTGCCTTAGTTTTAAAATGGTTTATAAACTTACTGCACAAACGCATGCTTTACAATGATTTATTTAGGCCCTTTATTCAAATGTGGCTATTTAGATGGCCGTTGAGGCTATTATAATTCATACAGATAATTCAGGTGTAGTAGAGATGTGAGAATGTATATTGGTAGTGGAATTAAGCTACTACAAAATAAAAGGAAATAATTAAAAAAAGTACTGTATAATAGAGTTGGTGCTTTTCTCAGAGGTGTCAGTTACCTTTTATGGGAAATAATCATTTCAACCCCGATTCCCAAAACTGATTAACAGAGTCTCAGGGGAGGTGGGGAGGCTGTAGACAATCAGAATCCTGGATGCTTCCCCTATTGAATCAGTATCTCTGAAGGTGAGGATGGGAAAATGCAATGGAAAACATAAAGAGATAAGTTAAATATAGTCTCACTAAAAAAAAATCCATAAGCAATGTAGGCAGGCAAAATGTGTATCATGCAACATCACTCCCTTAACACTTCCCCTACAACCCCATCCTATAGTGATTCCCAGGAACAGTTTCGGTGAGTGTCCTTCTACATCGTGTTCTAATGCACATCCATCTCTAGTGCCCACACTTGCACTCTTTCCATGCCCTTCTCTCTCCTGGGAGTATGGGGTCAGAGAAAGGACAGTCCAAGCACATGGAAACAAAACCAAGGCTTGAAGAGAGAAGAAAGCAGTACAGCCCCTTGGACCTATTGCTTGTTGAATTAGCTAGAGTGACCGTGTGCTGGTGTGAAGGTCACCACAGCAGGTGAGCTGCACTGTGTACATAGGCTGAAGAGTTTGTAACTGCAGGGCCAAGTGGAGAGTTTCAGGCAGTGGAATCCCTTTTACATTTCAGGAGGATCACACCAGCAGCAGACGAAGGTTGGAGTGAGCAGGAGTAACACCAGAGACAGGAGGCCTGTTAGGAGGAGGGAATTCAGGTGCAAGACTTTGAGAGCCTGAGTATGGCACAAATGGAGAGAGTGGAATGGCTTCCCAGCTACATTAGCATTGATGGATTATTAGGATTTAGCAATTGGATATAGGGATACAGCAGTAGGGAGAGGTAGGAACAACTCCTGAGTTTTTCACTGAAGGTCAGCATACACACAAGTTAGGGGCCCCGGGTGGCTTCATTAGTTAAGCGGCTGACTTCTGCTCAGGTCTTGATATCAGGGTCCTGGAATTGAACCCCACATTGGGCTCTGCGCTCAGCAGGAAGTCTGCTTCTTTCTCTCCCTTTGTCCCTCCCCACCTTGTGCACTGTTTTTCTCTGTCTCCCTCTCTCTCAAATAAATAAAATCTTTAAAAAATGAATACATGCATATTAGAAATGGGTGGCGTATACCCAGTTTGGGCCAAACTGGTAAGTGCAGCAGAACTTTCATGCTTTGACAGAGTCTGCCTTTCAGAACCACTCCAGGAGCCAGAGTGTCAATGAATAATCTCTCAATACATCATATTTACATCTCAGTGATATGAAACAGTGGAAGTTAAGCCTTCCTCTTTTTCCTCCAACAGAATTTACTCCATAGCATTTCAGAAAAACGTTTCTTCTTTCTCTTGGCATTATGATTTTATATTCAGAGTCTACAGATGTCTCAAGAAGTCATAGATCCCATTTTCCTGTTACTTCTTAAAATCAAATCTATAAAGAACTTATCAAACTCAACACCCAAAGAACAAATAATCCAATCAAGAAATGGGCAAAAGACATGAACAGACATTTCTGCAAAGAAGACATCCAAATGGCCAACAGATGCATGAGAAAATGCTCAACATCCACTCAGCATCAGGGAAATATAAATCAAAACCACAATGAGATGCCACCTCACACTGGTTGAAGTGGCTAAAATTAACAAGTCGGGAAATGACAGATGTTGGTGAGGATGCAGAGAAAGGGGAAACCCTCCTACACTATTGGTGGGATGCAAGCTGGTGCAGCCCCTCTGGAAAACCATATGGTGGTTCCTCAAAAAGTTGAAAAGAGAGCTACCCTACTATCCAGCAATCATATTTTCCAGGTAAATATGTATTTACTACTAGGTATTTACCCTAAAGATACAAACATAGTGATCTCAAGGAGTACCTGCACCCAAATGTTTATAGCAGCAATGTCCACAATAGCCAAACTATGGAAAGAGCCTAGATGTCTACTGACAGAAGAATGAATAAAGAAGATATTATATATATATATATATATATATATATATATATATTCCATTGTGTGTGCATATATATATATGCACACACAATGGAATATTTTGTAACCATCAAAAAATGAAATCTTGGGGCGCCTGGGTGGCTCAGTGGGTTAAAGCCTCTGCCTTCAGCTCAGGTCATGATCCCAGGGTCCTGGGATTGAGCCCTGCATTGGGCTCTCTGCTCGGTGGGGAGCCTGCTTCCTCCTCTCTCTCTGCCTGCTTCTCTGCCTACTTGTGATCTCTGTCAAATAAATAAAATCTTTTAAAAAAATGAAATCTTGCCATTTACAACAACATGGATGGAACTAGAAGATATTATGCTAAGTGAAATAAGTCAGTCAGAGAAAGACAATTATCATATGATCACACTGATATGAGGAATTTGAGAAACAAGACAGAGGATCATAAAGCAAGGAAGGGAAAAATGAAATGACAAAACCAGAGAGGGAGACAAACTATAAGAGACTCTTAATCTCAGGAAACAAACTGAGGGTTGCTGGAGGGGTAGGAGAAGGGAGAGATGGGGTGACCGGGTGGTGGACGTTGGGGAGAGTATATGCTTTGGTGAGTGCTGTGAATTGTGTAAGACTGATGAATCCCAGACCTGTACCCCTGAAACAAATCATACATTGTATGTTAATAAAAAACCTTTTTAAAAATGACTATAATTGTATTTGAAGGACTTTACTCATAATTCAAATGTTTGATATAAGCCCTCATGTAGTAGACTAATTAGATCACTTACAGCTAATTCCTCTTGGTGGAACAGCCAGTGTTCATCAAAGTCAGATTCTATAGGTAAGATACTGAAATTGCCAGAATAAATTCATCTCTGCCATGTTCTAACTTGTAGAAGTCTGGAATTTCCACTGAAGTCTTTGTACACTTGAGCTGCACAAAATGGTTCTGAGAACAAACATTTGGTTTGGCTCTGTCTGCAGAGGAAAGTTCAATCTCCTTCCAAGAAGAGGCTCTTGGGGGAAAGGCCTCTTACAAGAGGACAGAGGGGAACCTCTGTCCATGTGAGAATATAGACTTACAAATTTCCAGGTAGAATGTGTTTAGGAAAATGGATGAAGAAGCATTCAGCTAACATCTCTATCCTCAAGGCTGAGAATCGTGCCGGGCTGGCAAACCCTTCCTACTGGTAAATACCCCATGTTCTGGGGCAGGCCAGCCAAATAACATACACCAGGGCATAGCAGTTGGACTGTGGAGACACAATGCCTGCCTCCTGGTCCCAGTGCTGCCACCTACTCATTGGGAGACCTGAGATATGTTATTCAACTTTCCAGAGACTAAGCTTTTTTCCCCACAGAAGTTGCTGTGAAAGAAAATCTATTAATATATATAAAATACAGAGAAAAATCAACATGCAGAAAACTATACAAGTTACACCATGATTATTGTCCAAACCTTTCTTCTGAGGGACCCTGTCTTTTTCTTCCAAGGTGAAATGGACTAACATGCTTCTTTCAGTAGAACCTGAGGTAACAAACCTGCTTTGGGGCCACTGGGACCAAGGATTATATGTGATTATGCTGACTCCTAGGGTAGGCCTAGAGGTGGACAATACCTTACTTTTATAACTAAGCCCAGAGGAGGACATTGTAAGAAAACTATATCTACCCATCAAGGGAGATTAAATTCTAAGTATACTGGTCATACCAAATTTGATATGAGAGGTATAAAGCAATATGTTAGAACCTCCTGCCCAAACATTCGAGTTGGAATAAGAGCCCCTCTTTGTTTAGTTTGAGGAGTGGCTGGTCCTCTTTGGAATGAGTTGGGCCAAACCCACCTAGTGTCTGGCCTCCGTGAACCTATAAAAGTGCTGGGTCCATTGACAGCTGAGTCTCCAGTTAGATCTACAGACAGTGGAGAGGTTAAGCATCAAAGCTAGCTCTGTTGCCCTATATTCCAGGAAGTCCTGGTCCATTTGCCCCTTGCTAAAAGCTGAATTTATGCAGGGATTCCCAGGGGTAAGAATCTTAGCTTTATCTCTGCTGCAGGTAGGCAGTGCACTTTTGATAGGTTAATCTCTTGTGGGCACCAGTGGGATAAAGAGGAGAGTGCTCCCATATACTTGCCAGTCTGTAGTATCTACAGCCCTGAACTCACTGGGGTGGAGAGTGATGGGCCACAGTTAATACATCCACTAATAGACCTAAGCACTATCATAAACTATGTAAAGTCGAGAGCCTTTGTGGAAAAAATTGATAATTAGCTCTAAAAGGAGGAATCTTGGGGTGTCTGGGTGGCTCAGTCTGTTAGGCATCTACTTTTGGCTTGGGTCATGACAGCGTCCTGGGATTGAATCCTACATAGGGATCCCTGCTCAGCAAGGAATCTGCTTCTCCCCCTCTCTCTGCCTGTTGCACCCCCTGTTTGTAGTATCTCTCAAAAAGAAAAAAATCTTTAAAAGAAAATTTTAAAAGGTGGACCCTTTTATTCATGAACCTGAAGTGATCTGTGTCATGCTTGATGGAACCAACCCATTCTGTTATCTAATGCTCTACCAACTAGTGGGTATTCCAGGACTCCACCATTTATTGGGACTACCAAATAGTATAGTTCTGTTCCAGATACTTCCAGACCAGTAAAATTTGCACCTGTGGCCCTTCCAAGAGATAAAGGTAAGATTTTGAAAATCCAAAATAGAAATATCCAAATCTTGTTCTATTATTTCTTCTCTCTCTATGGTTCCAAGAAGAGATCTAAACAAACATAGTACATTTTAAAAATTCATTTAAAAAGTTCTTCCTTAGGGCCAAGCCAGATCTTGCTATCACTCAGTATAATTCTAGAAGAGTTGTTCTGTAGAGGTAAATTTGACCTTAAGGCCCAAGTGGGACAATCTCTGTATACAAATCTAAATATTGGGATTTTTCTACCCACTGATTTGTTGCATGGTATAAGCACACAGAGCAGTGGACAGCATAATCAAATGAAAAGGCAGGGAAGAGAGGAGAAACTTGTTTTCCAAAGAAATTTTGAAAGTATGAGTTGTTTGCTTTTAAATAAATGCCTGTAGGAAAATACAAGAAAGAGATATGCTCAGAACCAAATAAAACACAGTTTGCAAGCAGTCCGGAAGTTGTTGACTTAAAAAATAAAACTTTCTAATCTTCAGCCCCTCCAACCACAGAAAGAGTCTCAAATTTACGTATGACCTGGGACAAAGATCAAGTTGAAGGTCTGGTTGTTAAATCATAGCAGAAGAGTCAAAGACCAAACCTAGTACACTTAAGGAAAACTTGGCCTCAGGGTAGAGGCTCAATCAGGGGTGTGGCTACTAACAGTACAAATATTTCCAAAGGACTTGCAAACCTCCTATAAAGCTTAAGGGCCTAGTACTACTGCCACTTGATGTGCCCAAAGTGCTAGTAATTAAATCGGGAGAGAACAACCTGTCTTTTTTTTTTTTAAATTAGGAAGTTTTATTTTATGTTTGAGTAATTCAATATCAAGCTATTTCAAACATCTGTCATAATGTTTTTATCATTGGTTAAATCCCTTTCACATTCACATGATTAATTTTGTTTTTATTTTTTATTTCTTTTCAGCATTAAAAAAAAAATTTGTGGCTTTGCCAGATAGAATGGACTGGAATCAAATACATAGAAAACCCACTAAGTTTTTGGAAAAAATGACTTTGCCGGGCACCTGGGTGGCTCAGTGGGTTAAGCCGCTGCCTTCGGTTCAGGTCATGATCTCAGGGTCCTGGGATCGAGTCCCGCATCGGGCTCTCTGCTCAGCAGGGAGCCTGCTTCCCTCCCTCTCTCTCTTTCTCTCTGCCTGCCTCTCCAACTACTTGTGATTTCTCTCTGTCAAATAAATAAATAAAATCTTAAAAAAAAATGACTTTGCCTAAGTACTAGCTGCTGAGCTAAAAGAGACAAGCTGACAGGGAAAAAAAGACCTCTGAGCCCCCAGATTTTTTATTTTAAAGATTTTATTTATTTACTTGGGAAATGGTGCACAAATGGGGGAGGGAGGGCACTGCAGAGGGAAAGGGAGAAGCAAACTCCCAGGAGTCTGGGATCCCAAGGATCCGGGGATCCTGAGATCCTGAGATCATGACCTGAGCTGCAGGTAAATGTTTAACTGAGTGAACCACCCAGGTGCCCCAGAGCCTCCAGTTCTCTACAGGTAGGAAATAGGCTGGGAGAACTTCTTAGCCATCAAAAAAAAATGTGTAAGTTTCAATGTGCACTTCAGAAGCAAATGAGAAAATATGATGTAAAAGGATGTCTCAGAGGACAGCTATGGGGCTATAGAGAACAATGGACCAGAGCTCTTCCTCTTGGCTCACTCAACTCAACCCCAACCCCTTACTTGCCAACCCTTCCCTGGAAACAGAACCAAAGTCTTTTTTTTTTTTTTCTTTTTATTAACATATGATGTATTATCTGCTTCAGAGGTACAGGTCTGTAAATCATCAGTCTTACATAATTCACAGCATTCACCATAGCACATACTCTCCCCAGCCACCCTCAGCCCCCAGCAACCCTCAGTTTGTTTCCTGAGATTAAGAGTCTCTTTGTCTCCCTCCCTGGTCCCATCTTCTTTCGTTTTTTCATTCCCTTCCTCCCAGGACCCTCCCCCCTCTCAAATTCCTCATATCAGAGAGTTTGATAAGTTCTTTATAGATTTTGGATACTAGCCCTTTATCTGATATGTCATTTGCAAATACCTTCTCCTATTCTGTTGGTTGTCTTTTGGTTTTGTTGACTGTTTCCTTTGCTGTGCAAAAGATTTGATCTTGATGAAGTCCCAATAGTTCATTTTTGCCCTTGCTTCCCTTGCCTTTGTTGATGTTTATAGGAAGAAGTTGCTGCAGCTGAGGTCAGAGAGGTTGTTGCTGGTGTTCTCCTCAAAGATTTTGATCATTCCTGTCTCACATTTAGGTCTTTCATTTATTTTGAGTCTATTTTTGTGCCTGATGTAAGGAAATGGTCCAGTTTCATTCTTCTGCATGTGGCTGTCCAATATTCCCAACACCATTTGTTGAAAAGACTGTCTTTTCTCCATTAGATGTTCTTTCCTGTTTTGTCAAAAATTAGTTGACCATAAAGTTGAGGGTCCATTTTTGGGCGCTCTGTTCTCCATTGATCTATGTGTGTGTTTTTGTGCCAGTACCATACTGTCTTGATGATTAGAGCTTTGTAATAGAGCTTGAAGTCTGGAATTGTGATGCTGCCAACTTTGATTTTCTTTTTCAACAATCCTTTGGCTATTCAGGGTATTTTCTTGGTTCTGTATAAATTTTAGGATTATTTGTTCAATTTCTTTGAAAAATTTTGATGGTATTTTGATAGGGATTGCATTGAATGTGTAGATTGCTTTAGGTAGCATAGACATTTTCACAATATTTGTTCTTCTGATCCAGGAGCATGGAACATTTTTCCATTTCTTTGTGTCTTCCCATTTCTTTCATGAATACTCTATAGTTTTCTGAATACAGATTCTTTGCCTCTTTGGTTAGGTTTATTCCTAGGTATCTTATGGTTTGGGGTGCAATTGTGAGTGGGATCATCTCCTTAATTTCTCTTTGTTCTGGCTGTTGGTGTATAGAAATGCAACTGATTTCTGTGCATTGAATTTATATTCTGACATTTTACTGAATTCCTGATGAGTTCTAGAAGTTTTAGAGTGGAGTCTTTTGGGTTTTCCACATGAAATATCATATCATCTGCAAAGAGTGAGAGTTTGACTTCTCTTTTGCTGATTGGGATGCCTTTATTTTCTTTTTGTTGTCTGATTGCTGAGGCTAGGACTTCTAGTATTATGTGCAGTAGCAGAGGTGATAGTGGACAGCCCTGCCATGTTCCTGATCTTAAGAGGAAAGCTCTCAGTTTTTCCCCATTGAGAATGATATTTGCTGTGGGTTTTTCATAGATGGCTTTGATGACATTGAGATATGTATCTCTATCCCTACACTGTGAATAGTTTTGATCAAGAAAGGATGCTGGCTGTACTTTGTCAAATGCTTTTTCAGCATCTATTTAGAGTGTCATATGGTTCTTGTTATTTCTTTTATTAATGTATTGTATCATACTGATTGATTTGAGGATGTTGAACCAACCTTGCAACCCAGGAGTAAATCCCACTTGGTTGTGGTGAATAATCCTTTTAATGTACTGTTGGATCCTATTGGCTAGTATTTTGGTGAGCATTTTTGCATCCATGTTCATCAAGGATATTGGTCTGTAATTCTCCTTTTTGATGGGGTCTTTGTCTGGCTTTGGGACCAAGGTAATGTTGGCCTCATAAAATGAGTTTGGAAGTTTTCCTTCCATTTCTAATTTTTTGGAACAGTCTCAGGAGAATAGGTATTAATTCTTCTTTAAATGTTTGGTAGAATTCTCCTGGGAAGTCATCTGGCCCAGGGCTCTTGTTTGTTGGGAGATTCTTGATTACTGCCCAATCTCCTATCTCTTGAATTCTCCCTGTGATCCAGTAGTTGTTTATCTCTCTCTTTCTCAGATTCTTTATTCTCCATTATTTGGTCTTCTATATCACTAATTCTCTCTTCTGCCTCATTTATTCTATCAGTAAGAGCCTCTATTTTTTTATTGCGCCTCATTAATAGCTTTTTAAATTTCAACCTCATTAGATTTTAGTTCTTTTATTTCTTCAAGGGCTTTTATTTCTCCAGAAAGGGATTCTCTAGTATCTCCCATGCTTTTTTCGAGCCCATTAGCACCTTGATAATCATTATTCTGAGCTCTAGTTCTGACATCTTACTAATATCCATATTGATTAGGTCCCTAGCTGATGGTATTATGTCTTATTCTGTTTTTTGAGGTGAGTTTTTCTGACTTATCCTTTATCCAGATAAGAATAGATGAATGAAAGAACAAAATACTAAAATGGTAGCAACGACCCCAGAAAAATATACACTAACCAAAGCAGAAAAGACCTGAAACTAATGGGAGAAAAAAGGGGGATATCTGTATATCTCTCTATATATATACAAAATAAAGGTAAACATGATGAAGGGACAGAATATGACTGCAAAGATGAAAATTACAAAAGATGCTAAAAACGGTATTGATAAGAAGTTGGTTGAAAAAAGAGGAAAGAATGTGATCAGACTGGAGACTAGGACAAAGCCATGCATTATATTTAGGGTATATTTTTATCTGTTAGAAGAAACTGTATCCCAAAATTTTAGAGAAAGAAAAACCTGTATGTATACAAAAAATAATGGATTTTCTTATTTTTTTGATGTATTTGATTTTTAAATAGAGTGAAGAAATAGAATAATAGAATATAGCAATGAAAATTAAGATTTTTATAAAGGTATTGATAAAATAGTTAAAATAGGAAAAAGGAAAATTTTTTAAAAATCAAATAAGAAAAAAATTAAATTAAAAAAATTTGACCTTCAAAGACTAAAGAATCATCGGGGGAAAGCCATGAATTCTGTGTGCTATATTCCCATTGCTCTGAAGTTTTCCAGTTCTCATTGATCAGTGAAGTTGGTCTTGGCTGGATGTTCTTGCTGATCATCTGGGGGAGGGGCCTGTTGCAGTGATTCTCGTCTTTGCTGTGGCAGAATTACACCACCTTTGCCAGGGGCCAGGCTAAGAAATATACTCGGGTTCGTTCTTGAGAGCTTTTTTCCCTGAACACTTTCCGTACAGCTTTGGAGGAGGAGAGTGAAAATGGCAGCCTCCCAATCTCTGGCCAGGAGGAGCCAAGCGATCAGGGCCCCACTTCTCAGTGAGTCCTCAAGAGAAGAACAGTCAATCCCTCCTGTCTCCCTGGTCCCTGGCTGCACTCTGTGCTCACCCAGCCTGTGATTGAGTGTTTCTATCTCTGGCGCACAGCCCTGTTTGGAGTCTCTAAACCCAGCTGATTCCTGCAGCACACTCCTGCATTGCTCCTCCCAGAAGAAAAAGGTGAGTCTCCCTGGATCTGCCGCTTGTTGGGTCCCTGTCTGCAAAGCACTGGACGACTGTACTTCGGATCACAGTTTAAGGTTACCCTGAGCTGAGAGCCCCCACCTTGGCTCTGTCTCTGTAGCTGGCTTCCCCGCTTCAATACCTGGGAGCTCTGACACACTCAGGCACCCCGTGAATCCTGAGACCACACTGTTGCTCCCCCCAGCTTAGCTTCTGGAGGGCTGTCCCTCAGTGGAGCAGAATTCCAAAAGTTCCAATTTTGTGCTCCACTGCTCTACCACTTGCTGGGAGCCAGCCCCACCCCCTGTGGTCTATCTTCCCATAGATAGATTCACTTCTCCACATGTTCTAGCTTCCAGAAAGTGGTCAATTTCTGTTCATTTTTGAGCTCCTGTTGAGTTTGTAGGTGTTCAGAACGGTTTGATATCTATCTGAACTCCTGGGACCCGATGATATTAGGTCTTTTACTCTCCTACTCCTCCACCATCTTGCTCCTCCCACAGAACCAAGGGCTATCCTACTACCTTGGCTGGGAAACTTGGTTTCCCAGGAAGAGGAACAGGTTTCTTCACTGTGAATGAGGTGTTCACTGTGTCCTATCCCCATTGGACCATTGCATATTGTTTAGGTGGAAGAGGGCATAGGCCAGTGATCTGTCTTCTTAGTTTATAGGTCTAATTCACATCTGGATCAGATATAGATCATGGAGTTTTAAATGTTGAACCTGATACCATGACTGGGTGAGACTTCTGGGTATCCCTTGATGGGGATGGTTCTTTCTGTATTGGAGAGATGTGAATAATGTAGCCAGGGAGGTGGACAGTAGTCAACTGAGTTGCTAATCCAAATTCTTTGTGTCTTCCTCCACTGCATAATTATCATGGCTCTTTTGGAGGCAGAGTGTACTTCCTGCCTTATGTCTTTGGCCTTGGAATCTTGCTTTGATCAATGAAATAGAGCTGGAGTGATGGTACTAATGGTACCAATTTATACTAGAGGACCTAGGTGGTTTCTTCTTTACCTCTTGTATCCTCTGCCATTGCCTTGACGTGAACATGCCCTGGCAAACCCTCTAGTTCAGGAAGCATGAAAGGCCAGGGAGAAGACTCAGACCCAGAGACATGCTGAATGAAGCTGAGCTACCCCAGGCGATCTGTAGATACAGGATAGAATAAAGTATTTTGTTTCTAGCCACTGAGCTTTGGGGTGGTTTGTTACACAGCATCATTGTAACACTAGTTAACGAATACACCTGATTTCTTAGTCCTAGCAGCAGTTTCAAAGATCAGGTCTGGTGGCAGCTTTCCAGCTGTATCTGGCCTATGGGATGTTTTCTTGTTAGGATGGAGTTCCTATCAAAATACTCCTGCCACCTAGGATGGACCCAGAGTTCTAGTGCAAGGCCTTGTGCCCAGTGACACTCCCAGCTTTTTCTGAATCTGGCCCAGATAGGCTTCTCAACTGGAGAGGCTTAGCCCATTAAATATATATACACATATAAATATATATTTATATATTTAGCCCATTAAATATATATATATTTATGTATATATAAATGTATATATACACAAATATATAAACATATACATATATTTATATATATATACTTACATATAGTGTATATATATATACATAGATATACAACATATATATTATAAATTAATGGAATACCAACACCACCAACATATCACTAAGGGATCCTAAGTGTGGATCATTTCCTCCTTTTTTAAAAAAGTTATTAACATATACTGTATTATTTGTTTCAGGGTCACTTCTTCTTTTAAGTATTTTTAGACTCTATAGTAATGCCCTTAATGGTGGAATGTCTGCTTTGGCAAAGGAGAGTATGCAAAATAATTCCATCCTATTTCTGTTCCTTAAGTCTTCCTTAGCCCAGTGGTATGGTATCATAGCATTTTAACTTGCAAAATCTAGTTTAGGGTCAGATTTTACTAACTTGTCTAAGTCATATTACCAATAAGTGGAAAGGTCAGAATTTGAGTACATTTCTGTCTGTTCCCGATCCCATGCCCTTGATTACCGTGTATACTGTTTCATAATCTGGTTACTAGGTGGGTGGTGGATTGAGCATCTAGTTTCCTCATATATGAAGTAGGGAAGGAACTATCTAAACAAAAGCATTGTTGTGAAGACGAAATGAGGTATTTTATGTGAAAGGGCTTTGTAAATCAACTTTATCTTCTATTTATTCTTTCTGAAGGAAACTGTGTTTAAGTACATTGCAACTAATAATTACCAGGATAAAATGTAACTATACATTTGAAATGATCACTTGCTTTCATATTACTCTACTAGTCATCAATACCAGAGTTACTTTTTTCCTCTTTTTTAAAATTAATCTTAGGAAACCATTGCTAGCAGCATGTGATCTTTTCTCTGATGGGAATCAGAGAAAATCAACAGCAATGTCTATCTTTTAAGGGACATTTAATCAACAGCAATGTCTGTCTTTTAAGGGACATCTCACTGTTGAATTCTACCTGTGGCTTTAATCACCTGCTTTCTTCATAGACATTCAGTTAAAAAAGAAAAGGGGAAGAGAGTCTTAATATTCATAGGTGGTGGCAGGATTCTATGGCATTTTGGATGTGTTCCAGTAAATGTTTGGATGTCTTTCATAGGAAACCTAGGTTGTGTTCAGCATGCCCTCTTCCAGCAAGTTGGAATTTTGGCCCTGGCTCCAAAGATCTTTGGAAAGACAGGAAGCTCACCAAAATATTTGACCAGAATTAGTCTATTTTAGCAATGACACTCACTTACTATGACATACAATTAAATTGCATAAGTTGAAAATGTTGTAAAACGGTCCTCTTACAATTTGCAGAAGGAATGGAGTAGGCAGAAGAGAACTATGAATATGGCCATGCCCCTCTCTTCTGGAGCTTACAATCTAGTGATAGAAGAACATAAAATTATATAGGTGGTCCACAAAACAGAAAGTGCATTTGAAGATTGAATGTCTGAAAGCAGAAGGGAGCTCTCTTTCTAGTTAGCTGGGAGTCACTAATTACAAAATCCCTTAATACAATTCCTTCCTTGTCAAGAGCCCCCTGCCAGAAGTGAGAAACCACCCTACAGAGTCTGACGTCTACAAACAGCTTTCGCCCTTGGCTGCTAACAGAATAGCTATTTGTACAGGGAGTTAAGCCAGAACTAGCACTCCCCACTCAAGCCCCTCCTTGGGTTCCTTTCCAATTGCAGAGAGGGCCGATGACCATGACACCTGATCTTTAAACCCCATAAAGTCTTGACCTAAGGGAACTCAGTACCTTGGCCAACAAAGCTGGGTGAAACCCCAGATCCTCCATATGGTCACCACCATTTGCCCTCTTCACTCCCTCTTTAGTTGTCCGGCTGCCATCCATTGCGCCCCATTTCTCCATAACCTCCGTAACTCCCCGAGTTACTCTGGATGAAGCCAAAGTGTGGGAGGACAGGAGGGGGCCAGGTCATCAAGGCACACTCATCTCTCATGGTAATGCTAAATGAGCCAGCAAGTTCTTGGAGCCCCTTCATTCCAGAGGGGGCAGCCCTGTGCTGCTTCAGGGTAAGTGGTGGCAACACAGCCTCCAACCCCTTGCCTGTAGTCTTTCTTCCACGTCTCCCAGACTCCTGGTCTCCTCCCTTGGCAGCAGCTGCTCTCAGGCAGCCCCAGAGCTGCTGGAAACCACCTGATCTATGGAAGCCTGACTTCTTCCAAACAAATGAGGGTTAGGGTTTGGATGTTCAGCAGTGTGTAAAAGCACAGATTATTTGGAAATGGGTGGGGGGAGGCAATGTTATGAAGTTAGGTGTTAAGTACTGGGGAAGAGATGTGAAAGGAAAGGGGAGTGAGATTAATTCTGACTGCAGAAACAGCTTCATGGGGGCATTTTATTCCTTCCTTCCTTCCTTCAATACTATGGGCCAAGTTTCGTGTTAGGCAGGAGTAATACAAAAGTGAACAAGATACACATGATCTCTAACCCCAGGGAACTGATTCTGACTTTAGGCAAGATGCTTTAGCCTCTCTGTGCCTCACTCTCTCTATCTGAAAATTGGGATGATGGTGATGGTAATAACATTAATAACAATACCAATCTCCTAGAGCAGTTGAACAGAATAAAATGAGTTCAAATGGGGAAGGCCCTCGCATAGTCCCTGGCACAATGCATGCTAAGTATCACTACTACTATTATAGTCTATTTGGGAAGAACGACTTGTGAAGCAAAGCCAGAATTTGAAGGTAGAAGAGTGGGCTGGCTGGAGACCATGAGAGTTCCAGGCTGGACAAAGCACACAGGGGAGCAAAGCAGGACCAGCAGATACCTAACCTGAGTAAGCAGAGTGCAGGGGATGGGAAGAACATTGGAAATGAAGGCTGGACCAGGCAGGCTGTGCTTTGCTCAAAGAAAGCCTTGCATATCACACTAAAGGGACAGCCCTTCATCCAGCTGGAAGCCAGGGATTGTGGTAATGTAGAGCAAGGAGCACCGGCCTCTCCAAGATCCAGCACCCAAGGGTACCAGGCACTGCGACTGGCTTGGAATCAGACCGTGGTGCAATCTGCATGCACGGAGGGGGCAGCGGGCAGGCTTTATTATGCCAGCTGGTGCCCCTCTGTCTGAGGAAATCCATGCCCTGATGTTAGCTCGGATTGTCAGCTTCCACAGTGAGTGCCGTAGGGTTGCCAGCAGGCAGCCGGGGACTGGAAGGTGAGGTGTCTCGGTGAAGTCTTATTAAACTCTCAGCTGCCTGGGAATAATGCACCACAGCAGCAGAGTTTTAAATGGCAAAGGGTCTCCGGCTGTCAGAAAGGTTACAGGTAGATACTTTCATTTGTCCTCCATGAAAGCTTAATATCATTTTCTTCTGTCCAAGTCAACTTATAGACCTCATTACTTCAAGTTCATCGGGCAGCTAGAGCAGACTTTTTGATTTTACTGTGCTTTCAGAATTGTGTTGGAGAAGAGCTAATGCATTTTTAACCAACTTCAGCAATTTGAAGCTCTTCCGTGCTGTAGCGTTTTAATATGATTGTTGCTAACTCTGAAAACAGTATCTATTTGTGTCAAGAGAAATTCCCTTTATTGCGGTTTGAGCTCCAGGAGGTAGAGGCTCTGTGTCCTTCCATTCGTGACCCACCCAGACCATGGCATAGTGCCTTGTGCAGGTTAGAATATCCGTTTTATTTTGATATTGATGTTAGACTTTCTGCCGGTCTCACCATTCAAAAATGTTTTCTGACGCTCTCCATACTCAACACCTTTGGACTGAATCTCAGTTGGTCCTTGCTCCCCCTCACCCCCAGTTCCCCAGATCCTGACAAGCTCTAGCTCTATCCATTATCTATTGCTACAATAATGCAGGGTAGCAGGCAACCATGTTTGCCAGGGGCAAACAACAAAACACATTTTTTAGTTTGCGAACCTGCAAGGTTCAGCCAATTTGGTTACATACAGGTGATCTCACTTGTGTGTCTGTGGTCAGCTGCAGGTGTACTTAGTTGTGGCTCTTCTGTTGATCATGCTAGGCTTATTTATCGATCAGGGACCAGCTAGCAGTCAGATGATCTAGGACAGTCTCAGATGGGGAAACGGGGCAACTCAGCTCCGCTTCATGCATCACCTGTCATCTTCCAACATGCTAGCACAGGCATGTTCTCCTGCCAGAGGGACAAGAGTAGGAGGAAGAGAAAATTCTAGTAAGAAAATGCAAATCACCTTACAATGCTATCAATTACAGATAAATCACTATATTTGACATTTTAAAATTTCTACAACCTTATTTCCAAGGAAATGTGTAATCTTTTTTTTTTTTTAAGATTTAATTTTTATTTATTTGTTTGAGAGTGAGAGAATGAGAGAGCATGAGAAGGGGGAGATCAGAGGACGAAGCAGACTCCCTGTAATCAGGGATCCCAATGTGGAACTCCATCCCGGCATCAGGATCTGAGCCAAAGGCAGTCACTTAACCAACTGAGCCCCTCAGGCACCCCAGAAATGTGTGCTCTTAAATGCACATATGGAACAACAATTACGTAAATATTTCCATTGCTTTTTTTTCTCTTAACTATATATTGTGAATGTGTTTTATTGTCATAAGACGTTGTCCTACAACATGATTTTTTAATGATTGCTTAGTATTCCATTGTATTTTACCCATACATTGAAATACTCCCTTGATGGATGTTTAATTTGTTTCTGCATTTCCAATTATACAGTTATAAACCACTCTGTCATGAACATCCTGATCACTCAGGCGGAAAAGTAACTGAGATAAGAATAATATATCAGGTGATAGGCAGGAGAAAATGTTAAAAGAAACAATGGTCACTTGATTTAGACATTAAATGTCCTTTTGTTCATTTGCTGGCATGGCAAATACGATGTGGAAAGTCATCGGGCTGGAAAAAGTTGGAGTGGACTGGTAAGTTTAAAAATCTAGGAAGTCACATTCCAATTTGAGCAAGAGTGGGGATGTTGAGGTGCTTGACAGAATAACATCAGTTTCTCCTGATTTCTTGTATTGATGTAGTCTCATGGCTTACCCTGGTGTATTATAAGCATGATGGGTGAATTTTTGATATTAGATTACTTAGCTAACTATTCCTAAAACCCACCTTTCTTGTATTAAACCAAAATTGCTTATAATGAGAGCATGAAGACTTTTATTGTTCATCAACATGTGTGATTATTTTGTGTACTTATAATTTTTGCTTTTAGTGCCCAGAGAAAAACTGGATTTGGATGACAGTTCTTGCCTTCCTGCACAAAGTATTTAACTTCATTCAAAACCATTATTGCTCCAAAATTTTTACCTTCCACACAATGGACTATGAATACCTCCTTCCCGGAGTCTGGGCTTTATTTGTAATCCCTGCACCTAGCACAGAAAACACAGTGCTTAATAATTACCATTTATAAGTGTTTAAACACACTTGCCCAAACGAGGGTTAAATTTGCCACCAGATGCCTCCTTTCTTTTCTTTTCTTTTCTTTTAAGATTTATTTATTTATTCATCTGACAGAGAGAGAAACATCAAGAGAGGGACTATAAGTAGGGGTAATGGGAGGGGGAAAAGCAGGCTTCCCACTGAGCAGGAAGCCTGATGTGGGGCTAGATCCCAGGACCCCAGGATCATGACCCGAGCTAAAGGCAAACACTTAATGACTGAGCTGCCCAGGTGCCCCTGACTTGGTCTTTCTAATTATGTATTCTCAAACCGAATTCTCAAAACCGATTGAACCTTGAATGTGTTTATCATGTAGTCCTTAATTACACATGGGCATGTATGTTTCACTGTTTATTTTATGTGTGGGAGCTGGTCTCCAAGATAATTTTCACCCGGGATTCATACCCTGGCTCCGCCCCCTTCCACACTGAACAGAGTTCACCTCCATCACCATGAAAGTACCTTAGACATGACACATTCTGCCCCCCGAGGCTGGATCATAAGAGATTCTGTGGCTTCCACTTCACTCTCGTTTTGGATCCCTCATCTGGAAGAATCCAGTGGCATATCATGAGGACACTCAAGCAGGTCCATGTGGTGGAACCAAAGCCTTCTGCTGACACCAGCACTGACTTGACAGCACACAAGGCAGCTCTTCTGGAAGTGATCCTCCAGCACCCATCACGCCTTCAGATGACCATAGCCCTGTATCTCCACTGCAATCTCATGAGACCTTCTGAGCCAGAACGACCCAGCTGAGCATGCCATAGAAACTGTGTGTGATAATAAATGTTCATTGTTATAAGTTACTAATGTATTGGGTTAATTTGTTCCACAGCAACAGATAGCTAATATAATGTGTGACAGGCTCTTCTCACCAAGTAGATGATAAGCATCTTAAGGAGAAGAATCATAATCTTTCATTTCTTGCAGTGACTTGCATTGTATTGAGATATTAGTCAAAGTAAATGATGTTAATGCTTCACAGTTACCTTCTGGTCAAATCAACAAATATTTAATATCCACCAGACACTAGGAGCTAAGGAAAGCAGTAAACAAAAACGAACAAAGTAAATGCTAGTGGATAAGACATATAGAAATAATTAAAAAAAAAAAAATAGGTAGGGACCAAGTTAGTGAAGATGTGAAGCTAAGAAGAAAAATCAAAGATGGGGATGCTATTTTATATATTTGATACAAGATGTCAGGAAAGCTTTCTCTGATAAGACATTTAATAAAAGAACTATGCATGTGTCTGGGAAGGAGCATCCCAGGCAGAGGAAATCGCAAGTTAAAAGGCCATGAGACTGAAAGAATGTGGCACATTCAGTAAGACACATATGGCTAAGGCTGAGTTCACCATTTTTTGCAGATTTCACTAGTTGGCTCTTATGTTTCTCACCAGTCCAACTACACCTTTAAATCTCTCTCAGTGGCTTGGACACTTCTTTCTCTTGTTTTCTAAATTTTAACTGGGCACTGGATGTTGGAGTACTTTAAACAGACCGATTTATGTAAATGAATCATTATATAAACATGGACATGGCTAATGAGTGAAAATAGGCTAATATTTGTAGCTGGAATGAAGAATTAGAAAATTCACTGATTGCAATCTTCCTTTCATTACTTTTGCCACTTGAAGCTTTCTGACTTCATTAAAGCCATTAGTGCCCACCAATAAATTACACAGCTTTTGTAGTAACACAAATATGTGTGAATGTGTCTGACATTGCAGGAAATAATCAGGCTTAATCAATATATGTTTATCAAGACATTAGGTCTCAAATCGATGAGTAATTAGCTCTCCCAACAGAAGAACAAATAAAATTCTGTTTCCTAAATGTTCCTGTCATTCTAGGCTGCGAATTTCCTCTTTTCCCTCTCTCGCTGGAAGAAACACATGTCACAATGAATCGAGTGATCACTGACTAATGAGTTCTGCTTTGATTACAGCATGTTGGTGATCATAAATAAATGAAATTGTGCTTGTATTTAATAGACATCTGAATTTTTTAATCTTGCGTTTCACCTCAGATAAACAAGTTTATCTTCACTTTAACAGGTAAACACCCCTCTGAAAGGCATTAGGCAGAACTTAACCCTACATTTGACATTTTAAATTACCACATAAACAAGAGCTCCTGCATGTTCTCCTATGGCAGCAGTGTTCTCTCAGTATAAAACTGATTTGCTTGCTTACTTGCTTGCTTACTGTCTTTTACAGTTTTGGCAAATTAATGAATTATTTTATTTGTGCTTTCATTCTGAACAGTAGATTTCATAGAAAGGGAGACATAGGGGAAGGCGGGGAGTAGGGTACAGAGAAAGAATCAGAGAGGAAACCAGAAAAAGAGAAACAGATAGGCAGGCAGAAATTCTGTAGTGCACACACACGATACACACGCACGTGTATGTCTGTGTGCATGTATGTGGGTGTGAAGGAGGAAGAGAATAGAGCGATTGCCACTGAAAAGGATAACTATTTAAAGACTAGGATTTGTTTGTGGGAAGGAAAAAGAGCATGTTACTTAAAGAAAAAATATTAATACTGAAAAAAAATAATTACACGTCTTTCTTCTTAAAAATAAGTGGCTATTCAAACTGTGAGACAAGTATTCAAAATAACTAAAAGGAAATGCACTTAATTAATAGCTTACCAGAACCTACAACTGTACATTTTTATCAAAGCAAATTAATTTAAAATACTTGAGGACCAGGTATGTGTAGTATCATTTATAATGAGTTTTTTTCTGAGCTCTGAACATGTTTACTGTGTCGCATAGGTTATGAAAACAAATTCTTTAAATCTCTAGAAAATTTTTTTATTAGGCTAGTCATGCATAGGCAAAAGTATTTTTAAAAAATATTTCTTTGGTGCATATTTAATTAATACGAACATAGAGACACTTGAATATGGTAATGATTTACCAAAAACATTCACTTTAGTGGAAAGCAAGCAAACGAATTTTAAGAGTAAAGAAATTTTAATCTTTCTTACAAATGATTTTTATGAACTATAATGCCAATGACCTTATAAATTTGGCATAAATGTAAACATGCTGAAATCTGTTCACATTAAATGCACAATCCTTAAAGATAATTCATTTAAGAACATTAAAACAAATTTTTTGGATTGACAGAACCTCAGAAATTTGGTTTGCTAAGTAGCAAGAACTTTAAATATTTATTCTCCAGAGAAATGATTTTCTCTAAACAGTAGTTTCAAGAGAATTCAAGAGTGATTTTATCGTAGAGAAAATTTTCAACAATTTTTTAATCGTTTTAAGTAAAACAAAATAGAACAACAAACAAACAAACAAAACAAAGCAGTAAATCCTCACAAATATTTTCCCCAAGGACTCCTTTCTTTTGGAAACTACATTTCAAAGGAAACTTAATCTGTGTGTTCCTGATGCATTTATACACCTCAGAGCCATTTCAAACACCAACACACCTTATGAACCTTTTTATAAGGCTTTTCAAAGATATTTTTATTTGAACTAGAAAGTCATGTTTTGCTGGCAGTAAATGGAGCTTGGATGTGGGAGAAAAAGTTAGCTTGGAGCCGGCAGAGTTCAAGTGACTCCAAACAAGGTCAAAGCTATTCTTCCAGTCTCTGATGAGATTGAAATAAAGAATAGAAATGCTCACTGTGTAATAGCATTCATGAGCCAAAGATTTTTGGAAGAAAGAAAAAGTTCTCTTGAAAGCATTAAATATCTAAGGCTCAAAACAAATTCTACAGAAAGTAGAATAAGTTGGAGTTTCTTGAATTTGCTTGGTGTGCATTTTTATACTTTTCTTAATTTAAAGACATATGTTTAAGAACCCATTTTTGAAGCTTTTGTATTTTATTGCTGGCTGTCTTAGTTGGGGTGTCCCCCAGAATCAGGCAAGATTTGGGCTCACTGGTTTACTTAGAACAGAAACCCAGATGGTTTGCACCAGACAGCACAGTACAGTAGGAAGGTAGGGAAATGACGCAGGAAAGGGATGGGTTCCTTGAAGGCGTCCTATCAACAAGTTACCCTTGTGGGCAACTGGAGCTCGGTGCTGCTGGGGAACCTAGAATCCAGCAGAGGGACATGCCTCAGAGCTATCCCTGGGCAAGGAGATAGGGAGGAAGCTGGGGTCTAATTTATATACCCGTTCCCACTGGCCTGTACTGCTCCTAGAGGATGGTAATTCCCATGCTTCTGGTCTGCTGTACACATGGGAATGGACTGAGATGACAGGTGACGAGGTGACCTGGGACACACATACAACGTCTACTACTCCGACACATTAAAACATTCCATTTTATTTCAGAGTAACAACCGTAGGAAGTTAACGGTGGAGAATCAAGAAAAGTTTCATCTAGGTAGGTTTGTCAAATGAGTGGTTTTTTTCAAGCAAAAGAAAATCTGTGATTGATATAAAGGGCAGTTTGAAGGCCTTAATTATCTAGAGTTAAAAATCAGACTCAATGTGTATTTGCTTTGACACTCCACTTTCCTTTGCATGAATGATGATAACTAACTTTGTTCAACGCTTATTGCTTGCCAGACGCTGTGCTATGTGCATAAGCTTGTAAGAAGACATTTGATCCTCACAACCACTCAAGGAGTTGGGCCCTGCTATTGTCCGTGTCTTAGAGATGAGAAAACTGCCACACCCGAAGGTTCTATAACTTGCCATCTTGTAGACGAGCAGGGGTTCCAGTTCAATCTGGCCTGGAACTGTGTTCTTCAAGATTACATATGTTGTCTTGCTGGGTAATCTAGTGTAAATGATTTTCCCATTTTACATTTCTGTGACTGTTTGAAGCCATATGATCACAGACCCTACTAACACCCAAGACTAGAGATGGATGCAGAACCACTCTGCCCTGCCTCTCGAACCTCACAAGAGCACCTTTGGGTTTAGTGTGCTGCAGCCTTTGGCAGAGCTCTTCAGTGTTGGTGGCTAATTGTTGCCTGAAATATTAAGTGCCCACACTGCTTACTTCTCATCTGCTGATGGGTTTCTCTAGTGACCCTTGGGCCTATGAGCTAACATGGCACCTGGGTGCCTTTTCCCACTCATCTTAGTGAAGGAGTCCTGTGAGGGAGTAATTTTTGGAACATATATTCTCTCCATACCTTGACTTTCACCATGTTTTCAGTCTTTTAAAATTCATGGTTATGTTGAAGTCAAACTAAACTTAAAAAAATAAACTTAGAGGGACATCTGGCTGACTCAGTCAAGAGAGTATGTAACTCTTGATCTCAGGGTTGTGAGTTCGAGCCCCACATTGGGTGTAGAGATACTTAAAATCTTTACAAGAAATAACTAATAAAGTCATAGAATAGGAAACACCTTTGGAACCAAATAAAGGCTGAACGTGTGATTGTTTCAAACATGAGAAATTGCGCGCACACACACGAGATTACAGAGTTGTGACGAGGTCACCTCTTCATTGTCCCTTGGCATATGAGTGAAACTAAACACTGGGTTCATCTACACATACTGCACAATTCAGATTTGCTTTGTATGATATTTTATGGGCAGAAACTAAAACTTGGTTCACATGTCTTTTTTCTTTTTTAAAAGATTTTATTCATTTATTTGACAGACAGAGATCACAAGTAGGCAGAGAGGCAGGCAGAGAGAGAGGAAGAAGCAGGCTCCCTGCTGAGCAGAGAGCCCAATGTGGGGCCAGATCCCGGGACCCTGGGATCATGAACTGAGCCTAAGGCAGAGGCTTTAACCCACTGAGCCACCCAGCGCCCCTATTCATATGATTTTAAGTGAAAATTGTCATATATCCCTAAAACAGGAGGTGGGTTATGGAAAAGCCATTATAAGAAAAGTGGCATAGCATCGGTACCCCAATGTTTATAGCAGCAATGGCCACGGTCGCCAAACTATGGAAAGAACCAAGATGCCCTTCAATTGACGAATGGATAAGGAAGATGTGGTCCATATACACTATGGAGTATTATGCCTCCATCAGAAAGGATGAATACCCAACTTTTGTAGCAACATGGACGGGACTGGAAGAGATTATGCTGAGTGAAATAAGTCAACCAGAGGGAGTCAAGTATCATATGGTTTCACTTATTTGAGGAGCATAATAAATAACATGGAGGACATAGGGAGATGGAGAGGAGAAGGGAGTTGAGGGAAATTGGAAGGGGAGGTGAACCATGAGAGATCAGGGACTCTGAAAAACAATCTGAGGGTTTTGAAGGGGTGGGGGGTGGGAGGTTGGGGGAGCCAGCTGGAGGGCATTAGAGAAGGCACAGATTGCATGGAGCACTGGGTGTGGTGCAAAAACAATGAATACTGTTACACTGAAAAGAAATAAAATATTAAAAAAAAAAAAAAGAAAAGTGGCATAGCTTTCCAAGACTTACTGACTGCACAGCTTAAGTGAGGTGAGTCTATGTATTTATTTGCTTTCCAGTTGGTATTAGGATAAATAAAAATATGGTATGAAGAGACCCCCATTTATCATGTACTTTTTAAAATACTTCACTTTTTTTTTCACTTTTTAATTGTTTGTTCTTTTTTTATTTAACTTTAAGAGCTTAAATTTTTTAAATTAGGAGTCTAAATTTCTTCTGGTCTCAAATGTATTATTGGAAATAAAATAAGTTAAAGTGTGAATGCAGGGAATCTGAAGTCGGAAATACTCATTTATTCTTAAAAAAAAAAAAAAAAAGAAAATGTTGTTTTTTAAAGTGGTCAAGAGGCCAAATTAATTCTGTATTCTATAAAGAGAATAAGGTGACCTCCAAAAAACCAAAGTGGTGAGTTTTACCCCACGTTCTAGAAAAGTTGTTTTTCAGATATTATTTCAAGACCTCATAATACAATGTAGAGAGAAAATAAAGAAGTAAGCACAAACAAATCCTGCTGTGGAAGGAAAAATCATCCTAGTTATAAAAATCTTAAAAAGAGTAAACAAAAATGATATCGCTTTTCCCCAGGACTTTATTAGAGTAGTTTACCTGGATTTTAAAGGTTGTGATAAGGCTTTCAAATGAAGCCTGTGACAGGCTCACAAGCCACATGGAGCATCCAAAGGACACAGAACAACTGCCTTTCTGGGTACAAAGGACCAGGTTCCAACTTGTCCAAGGATATAAACTTTCATAAGAGGACATGGGTGCCCAGTGACATACCATTTGCCACGACAAATTGATGATGAACCTCAGTTCTGTGCTGAGGGAGAAAACTGGGTTGTGAGAATTTCCAGGAATAAATGGACAGTCAGCAGAGATAAAGAGAGTGTTTTGTTCTTAATATCATCTACTTTTCTTTTTTTTTTACTTAAAAAAATTTTTTTAAAGATTTTGTTTATTTATTTGACAGAGATCACAAGCAGGCAGAGAGGCAGGCAGAGAGAGAGAAGGAAGCAGATTCCCCTCTGAGCAGAGAGCCCAGTGCGGGACTAGATCCCAGGACCCTGAGATCATGACCTGAGCCTAAGGTGGAGGCTTTAACCCACAGAGCAACCCAGGCACCCCAATATCATTTACTTTTCATGATTGCTGCCATTTTATTTGGAACTGCATGAGATGTTTAATAATCAGGAGTGCAAAAGAGATTCAGGTTTAAGGAGGACTCATAGTGCTTGACCTGAGAAGATGGCTCAGCTGTGGCAGACACCATTGGAAAGGTTTTCTGGCTCCTTAACACAGAAATTATGTTCTATGAGATTATACTGTAACCTTTCCAGCTATTTGTCCCTCTTAGGAATTTGGAATAGGAAACAGACAAGCAGAAATGAGGAGTTGCAGCAGGTTAATGGAACACATTTATAAAAAGACAATAAACTTGAATACTTCAGGATCTGCTTAATTCCTATTGTATTAATTAGCTATTGCTATGAAACAAATTATCCCTGAACTCAATGGTTTACAACAATGATCATTTGTTAGTATAATGCACACATGTATGAGTTGTCTGACCTGCATTTGAGTTCAGTACTGCATCGTGATGTTGGCTGGGGGCTCTGATTTTGATTGGGACATCTCTACTCCATGTGCCTTATCTGCTCACGGGGCAGAGAACTAGTTCAGACATGTTCTTCTCGTGGCATATCCACAAGACACTGAGCAGAACACAGAAGTTTCTTTGAAGAATAGTCTTGGAATTTGCACACGGTTATTTCCATCTCATTCAATTTGTCGAAAAGAAGTTATGTGGCTGAGCCGAGATATGAAGGTAGGGAGATAGATTGTGCCTCTTTAGTGAGTGGAATGACGAGTTCATGTGACACAAGGAGAGGTAAAGTGCTGGGCCCTTTAATGCAATCTACTGTGCCGATCTGGCAGAAGATCGGTTGTATTGATTGTTTAGCTTCCATGTCTATTCAGTATGTCCACTTCTTTTCCCCACCTCAGAAGTAACAAGCAGGAAGCCCATTAGCACTGTTGGAGGAATGATCGCTGCAGCCTCCTGGTTTAAGATCCAGTTCTCATGTCCATGGCCTTGGGTGGAAGAGGGCAAAAGACAACAAACAAAACTCTACTTTATACAGGCAGTCCACTGAGCCGGGGAAGAGGAATAATTCTCCTGTAATCCAGGGACATCCCAAAATACATGCTTAGAATTCGGTTTTTATTCAAGTCCTGAAACCCCTCCTTTAACTCTATCCAAGTCCCTGCCGATTATCTACCTTGGGGAAGTCCACCCCCCAGGACACTCCAGCAATGTTGCCTATTTCCATTTTCAAATCAGGCACCTCCTTGTATCACCATGTCCTTACACTAGGAGAACTGGTCATCCTGGGACATTTTATTTGGTGGTGGCTTCCCCAGGGCTGAAGATTACAATGGAATATGTCTGGTTAAGGCTGGTTTTACCTGTCTAGAGGAATGGGAATGTTTTTCTGATTGACATAGAAGTGTCATGTAAGTCATAAGAGGCTTAGCTTTTTTAAATTATTCTTTGGAGATAATCCTAATGCTGGGTGGTTTTCTTCCAAATTAGTGCAAGCTATAGATGCCTTGTGGTACAAATTATTCAAAGAACCAACTTTTACCATCTAGTATAATTTATAGCCACCCTTTGGTCTTAAAGTGACTTTTCCCCTCAACTCTCCTTGTATTTTGGTGGTAACCTGTTTTCCTTTACAACAGTAACTCCACTTATTTCATAACTGCTACTTGAACTTGAGCAGACTAATAAGTTTTGTTTTCAATTTTATCATCCATCTCTAGCTGAGACCGACTCTGGTTACTTGTGGGCAAAAGGATCTTAGTTAATACCTTAGCCTAAGAAATAGTGCAAAGAAACACCAAGATTGCTTAATCAACATGGCAGCTCTATCTGCAAAAGTTTTTTAAAAATGCCAAAGTAGTCTTGGCTGTATTAGCAGCATCAGGCAATTACGGAATCTGCTGCAATAAATGGCCAAGGTTATGGCACCCATAAAGTTTAATTTGCATTCTGAATATTATGATGTGTTCACTGAGAATGCAAAGCAGGCTCTGCAGGATGTGAGCGGCTAAATTACAGTGCATTTTAGGATTTCTTTGGTTCATGCAAAGGCAGGAGGGAATGACTTGCCTGTTGGTGTGTGGTCGGCTTCAACCTTCGCCTGCTTCAGCAGGACATACAGAGCATTGAAGCAGATGGTCCTTGTGGGCTACCCTCGGAGTAGAAGGAATCACCAGATGGTCTGATGTAAATTGTGACTAGGTGGCACTGCAGCCAATCAGATTATCTGGGTCATTCTGGGGATTAATGGAGATGGCCAGAAGATTGATTAGGTTGCCATGATTGGAACCTGCTGGTGGCAGGATGAAAATGATTTAGCCAATTGCACCAAATGTGTTATTCCAAGTCACCCAGTGAGCTGAGCTGGCATGGTGCTGAGACTCTGAAACCTGCTGAGGATCTCATTGCTGGAGTGCTAAAACATATAGGAAATCATATTTCCAGGTCAACAAAATGTACAGGAATCACACTTTTACAAGGGAAAGAGCCCATAACACTTTCACATGACTTTCTCCTGCTCACTGATCATGCATATGTCATGCCCTCCCCAAGGAGGGGAGGCCAAGGCTCTGACTCTTGTTGATAAACTTCTCTGCTTGGCTGCATACATCTCCTATGCTTCTTTCCCCCATTCCTGGGCATCTTCCACACGTCAGGGTTTACAATGGACCAATGCAGGAGCAATCTGTTGAAACTTCCATTTGTACAATTAGGAGTTTCCTTCCAGTATGTTTGCCTGTTCCACATCTAACTGCTCTATCATGACCACTAACTGGACCACTGATGGGCCTCAGACTAAATCATAGTGAATTTTTTTTGGGGGGGAAATGAGGTGGAATTTTAGGACATGAGGAGAGTGTGAGAGAAAAAGTGAAAGGCTGGCCAGAAATATTTCATCATCTTTTATTCCCTAAAAATGGAGTGCCAAGCCAACTTAGAAATAACCCCAACAGACACTGACATCATCCCAATAGAAGGTCACAACCTGAGCAAAAAACCAGAGTTGGACACTTAACTGCACTACTCAGGCACCCCAACAGGGAACATGCTTTATGCTCATGAATAATAATGAATGAACATCTATTTATATAAGTGTATGAATATGTCTTTCAGTTAATTTGTTAGCTGTTTGATTCTAACTTTATTTATAATGCAGAGATAAAAGTCATCAGGGCGACAGCAGTGGTGACAAATAGAGCCATGGACTCCAGCATGTCCCACTTCTCCCTACTCCACATAATATTCATGGACTATAGGCCACTGAGTGGCAGGGGGCCCGGGCCCAATACCAAATACTTAACCATCCCTGCCCATTGTGATCCCAGCCACACTGTGGGATGTGCCTGCTAGTTCCACTCATCTTCCTGTGCCATGGTTCTTGTTACTGATATTCCTCTGGTCCTTTGATGTCCCTTTTCTAGACTTTTACTTTTCTGGGTCTTCCCAGGTCTTGTTGCTTTTATTTTATTTTATTTATAGGATTTTATTTATTTATTTGACAGACAGAGATCACAAGTAGGCAGAGAGGCAGGTGGCGGAGGTTGGGAGAGAGCCCAATGCGGGGCTCGATCCCAGGACTCAGGGATCATGACCTGAGCCAAAGGCAGAGTCTTTAACCCACTGAGCCACCCAGGCACCCCAGGTCTCATTGCTTTTAATACATTTTTTTATTCCACAATAATCAAGGGGGTTCTGCTTCCCTGATTGTGTCCTGCCTGATCCAGGCAATTTACCTCTCTGGTCCTCATGGGTAAGGTAGAACTAAAAATAATGCACATGTCAGCAAAAGTTACTTATATATTTTAAGGTATGCTTGGATGGGTGTCTGGTTTATCAAAAGGACTCAGTAAATCCAAGCCTTAGTATTATCATCATCAGCATCATCTTCACCTATCTGTCCAGGTACCTGCTTTCGGTTTGTAATTTAATCCAAGCATGAATCTTAGCTTACAAAAATCCACCCACAGAAACATTTGTAAAGCATAGTAAATTTTACTGGGCAGGTGTAGGAGGATGTGAAGGAGGATTTTATAACATAGTATTGAAAACAACTCCAAGTTGAAGAGCCAGATTTCTTATTCTTGACTTTTTTCTCCTGCCCCTGGGAGTTCTCCCTCGTTCTTTATCTGCTGGACCCCAAAATGCTTGCCTCTTTCAGGCTGTTTTCCCTTTCCCTGCGCTTCCCATCCTCACTTGCCTTCTGTTCCTCTTTCCCAAGAGCAAACCCTACTTTTTCTTATTTTTGCCCTGCAGAGCAGCTTGGCCTTGGCTGTGTTTCTTGACCTACTGTAGTGGTTCTCAAGCAGGAGCAATTTTGATCTCCAGGGGACATTTGGCAATGTCTGCAGACATATTTGGTCGCCACAGCTGGGAATGATACAGGCACTGACTGGGTCAAGTCCAGAGATGCCACTGACCATGCTGTAATTCACAGGACAGCTCCCGCCCCTAACAAATAATTGCTCAAAAGTGCTGAGATTAAGAAACCTCAAACTAGTGCCAATGGTCATGTTCTCGCAGCTTTGCTATAACCCCAGTTAGCTAACCAAACTAGTTTTCCGAGGAAAGACCCTTCTCTCTCCGTGAGGAATTTTGGAAAGGGAATGCACTTCCAACTCTGTGCAAGCAGACATCGCTCTCCCCACCCTATGATGCCAGATGTGCTCCATTCACTCAGCTCTCGGGTTAGCTTCTAGAGCTGTGCTGTCTGTCCACTTGGTACATGTGGTTAGGAATTCATTAAAATTAAACAAAGTTAAAAATTCACTTCCTCAAAAAAATTGAGTTCCTCAGTCCTACGAGCCACACGTGAAGTGGCTACCAAATTGCCAACACAGAGGTAAGACATTTCCATCGTCCCAGAAAGGTTTGTTGGACAGTGCTATTGTGGAACTTCTGACATATAACCTTTCTCGCCAGGTCCCTGGACCTCTCTCCTCACTATCTTCTGTTCACTTCTCTAGATCACCTTGTTCTTGATGATCCAAGGCAGAAAACCATGGCAGGTCTTGCCCCTAGTACCAGAGCCAGCTGAATGTCTGTCTCCAGAAAAGGCATTCCGCCTCAGGTGTGAGGAAAGTATTCAAAAATATTCAGTGTCTTTGAAAGGAATTGTAAGGAACTTTTCTTCTCTAAGGATCCACAGCACATAGTATGGTTCTTGGTGCATGATCAGCATTTAAGAAATAATTGTTCAGTGAATAAGTGAATTACTTACTTTATTGGTACAGGTGCTAACAAGTTACATATCTGTGTGTTGGCCTGCATCTTGGGCCCTCTAAGGCTAATCAGGGTTGGCCCTCAAGTTGGTTTCACGTAGCTGAAACTTACACAGCAGTGTGGAGTAAGGAACAGAGAGTGGGAGTTTGCACTTGAAGACTTGAATTCCAGCTCCTTCCCGGCAAGGTGACCTTGATTGCTTAACCTTTGGAGCCTCAGTTTTCTCCTTTGCAGACCAGGGATTTAATTTTTGGCTTGTCTACCTCCTGAGGTTTTGTGAAGCACGAATACGGTAGCAGCGTATGTGCTAGCACTTATTTTTTTTTTTAAGATTTTATTTATTTATTTGACAGAGAGAGATCACAAGTAGGCAGAGAGGCAGGCAGAGAGAGAGAGAGAGGAGGAAGCAGGCTCCCTGCGGAGCAGAGAGCCCAATGGGGGACACGATCCCAGGACCCTGAGATCATGACCTGAGCCGAAGGCAGCGGCTTAACCCACTGAGCCACCCAGGCGCCCTGTGCTAGCACTTTTTAAAATGTAGATAGCACTAATTTTAGTTCTCTTTGTAATACACAGTAACTGATCCTGTTAGAATTAGCAGGGACTCTATATTTCTTTCCACTACAGAACTCTAACTTTCAGACTCATGGTAACAATGGTTTATCTTACTGCTGAAAAGATTCTTAGTTACCTTGAACTTATTGTCTGGCCCTCATTCCCTTCCTTTATTTAAAAAAAAAAAAAGAATCTAGTTCACAGGATTTTGCAAAGGAATAGCCAATGGATTATGGATGCCATAAATTCCAAGTATTGACATCAGGTTCCTCTCCAGGGTTCAGTGTCAGTGAATTCCACCACAGCAGTCTCTTCCACTTTCTTTTCACCTGGCATTTAATGCCACACATGATGACACCCTGGTCTCATCTTCAGAGAGTGGTGTAACACAAGTTAACACTTTTGTCATTATCCATTGAGCTGATTTTGAGATTCCTTTAGAAGGTTTAAAAGCAAGAACATCTGGATCCAGTCATAGGCAGAGACTCTTTTGGAAACATGCTCTTCTGAAATGGCTAATGAGGCTACATCCATGTCTACACCTGAAATCCAACAGCAGCTGCTGCACACCCCATTCATTTTGGGGGTGTCCAAGTTTAGGACTTTCTATTGTGAGCCTTTCAAGTTGTAAGCATTATTTCTACAGCATGTCTTTCTAACCCTTGCTTTGATGGCAGTGCTCTTTATTTCACTTTATTCATACTCATCTCCACCTTTCAAGGTCCATTTCTTTCTTCTCTTCTTCCCTGGACCTCTCCACTACTCTTTTCCTTCCATACAGGAAAAGAATGATAGAAACTTGAAACTGGAAGGGACCTAAAGGATTCCCTAGCCTCAAACACTCCACAGTACTTGATCTTGGCTTGAACCAAATATTATATCATATCCACTATCTTAGACTGAATACAAATGGTTCTCATTATCTTATAACTTAGTTTTTAATCTTCAGTGAAACAGACATGGGCTGTGTGCCTTCTTGATCTCTTTCAACCCTTAACGTTGTCCTCGGTATTTGTATTGGTTAGGATTGGTTTTGGCTGCATGTAACAGAAAATTGAATAACACTGACTCAAACATATAAGGTTATAACTTGTCCTATAGCAAGAGGTCTCAGAGATGGCCCGGTGCTCTTATTGGTTCAGAGGGTCAGTGATGCTGGGGGCCCACAAAGTCTGTGCAATGGACCTCTTTTCTGTAGCAGATGCCAAATGGTACCATAATCGCATCTAAAGCAAGAAGGGAACGGTTGCATCTATAACTTGTTATCAGGAGGACAACATCTTCTCCAGACAACTTTCACTAGCCTTATGCTTATATTTCACTGGTTACATTGATCATGATACCCTCCTTTCGTTGCAACATTGGCTAGGAAAACAGAAAATGGGATTGCCATGTTTCATGTATCCCAATAATAAGCCATGTCCTGGGGCTGGGCTTATTGTATCTCCTCAATACATTAGGGTTCTGATAACCAGGAAAAAGAGGAGAATGGCTAGTAGGAGGACTACTGTCATAGGCTGTGTTCCTCCAGAAGCTGATCATGAAATAAGGTTGTAAGGAAAAGGGCTGGTTTATTTAGAAGGTGATCCTAGGAAGCATTGGCAGGAAATGGGAAAGCAAGAAAAGGGAGAAAAGGTAACCAATGAAGTGTATATTAATGAGGAGTTTATTGCTATAGGCAATTGAGGCTCTTTCCTACTCAGGATCTCTGTGACACCAGCATAGGACATGCCTCAGAGCTGTCAGACCTGAGAGGCTGAGAAGCTGGGACATTTAACCACCCATTGCTATCCATCATTGAGAGCTGCTCCCAGGACAGTACCCACAGCCTACTCCATGTAAGGACTAATAACCTCTCTTAAGCAGAGCCTCAGATGTTCCTGATAAGAAGCCCTCCATTTACTTGGGAATAGTGAGTGCCCAGGGATATGTACAGGGTCTTCTAAACTACCATCAGGGTCTGTCACAGTACTTACAAGACACTCAATAAATACTTTATTTCAACGAACATTTATTAAGTACTTACCACTTGCAAGTACTGTGTAAGATATTTAGCAATTGATTTGTTCTTAGGCAGAATTTCCTGATATAAATAAAATAAAACAAGTGGTATTTGCACTCAGATCTGGGTGATTATACAATGCCCTTGCCTGGAAGCTGCAGCCTTTCCCCCTTCCCTATTCAACACTGGCATGTAAACTTCTTGTTCCTATCAAAGGACTCACTCAGTTCTAGAACATCTTGTCACTGCACGTAGTGCATTTCTTAGGAAACAAGTTGTTTTATTTAATGAAATGTTTAGCATTTCAGAGTTCTACTTTGTCCTTAAGAGCAGACATTTACTAAATAGTCCATTAGTTGCTTGAAAGAATGAATGCCTTGTTTTCTATTCTAGAGCGGTGATTTACTGCCATGAGATATCTGGCATTATAACCATCATTGTTCTTTTCTTAATAATTAAAATCAGGAAGTGACTGCCGTGAATGTCCATCTTGGCTTTAATCCTCTCTAAGAAGTTATTCTTAGTGACTGCACTAGCAAGAATATAATCAACCTACCATTTGAGGCTGGTTTGCTTCAGTGTGGGATTCTCTTGTGCCTAGGGAATTGAGTCTGATGCTGGTGCCATGACTGGTTTGCTCTCAGATTCTTTTGCTTCCTTTTCCTCTGGCTCTATCCGCCTGCTCTTATTGGTAACTGATTTAGCAGACATTTCAGTGGACACTGATGCCTCTCTAGCATCTGTCCCGTTCCTTTCCTGTTGTGGCAGACATGTGGTCTGGTGACATTGGCCTCCCCCCGACCCCACGCACGCACGCACGCACGCACGCACAGATTCAGGGACAGGACATGATTCGCTTACATCATTAGATTATCATATTATCTTGGCCATGGTGATTAGTTCATGGGAAGGTATGTGACATAATTTAGTCTAATACATGTGGAGCCAGCCAGAGGACAAAGATTATACAGCAGAGAGAGATAGATCCAGGAGAATAGTAGTGAAATCAGGTTTCCGTGGTCCCATCTTTACTAAAACAAATAGCTTGTTACTTTTTTTCTGGTTATAGCCTTGAATCGAGACTATGTTTCACTCCTGACAACCCCCCCCCCTTTTTTTTTTTACTGAATTCAAACTCTGGACTCCAGTCTTCTAATACCCATGATCTAGCTTTCTCAAAATGTGGCCAGTACTTGACCATGAAAGGAGCCTGTTATTTATCCAGCTTACGAAGACTTTCTTAGACATAGGAATTTACTATAAAATGTAGGATAATTATATCTTGTAATAGTGAGTATCTTTCAATTATATACTCCAAAATGGTTGCTCTGTTTTTTGTTTTTGTTTTTTGTTTTGTTTTTGCTTGTTCTAAATATATATGCAAACTATGAGGAAAGAAAATGTTGAAGATAATCCTAGTTCTGGAATTGGTGTTCAGGGTTGTTATTCCTTCCACTGTAAAACAAAATTCACTTATTTCTAAGTGGTGAGTGATTAACTATAGAACCTGAGAAGGGTAATTATCAGCAAATTATACTTAGTGTTGTTCACCTTGTATTGATCTCTGAGGGAGAAGTCATTTCCATTTATAAGATCCAGTCAAAGCCAAGTCTATGCCTTTGGTATAATAGCTATTCTTCAGCACTCTTCAAACAGCATGAGAAAGAGTCTTACTTGACCAAGGGGAGAATTATAGTCATTGTGAGGAAGGTTTTTATCATGGCAAGGGTCTTAAGGACTGGATTGGTTTGCTTAAACATAGTTGATGCTAAAATAGGTCAGTTTTGTTTGAAATCTGACAACTACATAACACACAGATTTTGCTCTCACTTTGGCCATTTTTTGAAAACTTGTTTGACGTACTCACATGTGGTCAGAGGATATTTATGGCTTGCTCAATAATCTTAAAACTCTTAATTTAGAAGCATCAGGTACATGTAATGACTCACCCAGTCCCGTTGATCATCTTTCTAATTCCAATTTAGAATAGAGTGCTTTCTCTTCCTTTCGGTGGCAGCTGACTCATTAGAAATCTTATTTCTTGCTTCTCTTACTACTGTGGTGCCCTAATTGGTTTCCTTGACCTCTAAGCTTAGTCTTCTCCATAGAATAGTCATAGACATCCCTTCCCTTTTCTTATTTCCAACTTAAAATACCATAATCATTCCCCCGTAGTATGTATGGTCTCACATCTGAACTTCTGACATAGAAATGCCTTCATGATCTGTGTCCAGCCAACTTCTGCATCAGCCTCTCATTTTTCTTTTACACACCTGAGGTTTCCCCTCTTTTTTATTCTTTTTTGTTAACATGTCCTCATCCTTCCAGATTCAGCCCAGCCATGACCTCCTCCCAGACCCCTCAGACTAAGTTAGATGCCAGGAGATTCCCAGAGCACCTTGTGCTGATCCCCTGGAGGCCTAGAGCTGTGTCTTGCATGTCTGATATTTTTCTAACTGCCCGGCACAGGTTTTCAAGAAGGGTTTGTGAAATGAATGGATGAATGAATGAGGTAGATATTGTGCTTTATTTTCTCATTTAATTAAGAAGAAGTAAATAAGTCAGGCTCATTATACAGTCCTGGGAACTTTGGACTATGGTTGACAAAAAGTGCTGCCCTCATGAGAAGACCCTGGTTGACCTCATTTAGTTGATCAAAATCTTGATTTCTGACTTCTTGTACTACACAAAAAATGCAGTGCTGTGGAGTCCTACCATTTAGGTATACTGAGGAAAGACCAGGCCTCTGGAGCTTGTCTTACTTACACAGTAGATTGCCTAATTGATAAGAAGTTCCTATGCACTGAGGAGTTTGGGAAAGGCAGGGGAGGGTTGCATATGGAGCCAGGCACATTCTTTTTCAGTGTGTCCTAATATATCCCAACCAGAATTTCCTCTATGAAATGTAAAGTTTCAGTGAATGGATCTCTCAAGAGTGGATCCATTAATATTTCAAATTTGTAATTAAAATAGAATCTAATAATCATTGACGCATATTTATAAATGCGATAAGTAAGAGTTTGAGGTATTTTATCATCTAATCTCCACAACAACCCAAAGGTATAGGAATGGTTATTGGGCCTATTTTACAGATAGGGAAACTGAGGCTCAGGGACATTTAATAATTTCCAAAGTCACACATTTACTGGTGGCAGAGTTTGGATTGAAATGATAAGATCAAACATCAGGGACTTGTACTTTTAATTAATCACCTCTCCGAAGCTTAGACACCAGGGAAAGCAACATGTGCACATTTTCAGTTCTTTTTATTGATACTGTGTCAACAAAAGCATATGAGATTTTAACTATATAAACAACCTAGCAAGATATGAAGCATCAAATATTTAAAACTAAGAATCTGGAATATAAGTAAATATGTAGAGAAAATATAATTCTTCTAGCTGTGTAAGCCAGAGGTTATTATTTGCAATGTAATGACAAAAAAGACCTGAGATCGAAGAGAGGTGTGCTGAATTGTCCAAGGTCATGGAGTGTTGAGGTGGGATTTGAAGAAAAGCTTTCTCTGAAATCTTCGTGGGACCTCAACTCTTGGGCACTGGTGAGGCTCTTACTTAAACTTGTCATGGAAATACAGAATAGCAATAAGCTTAATGCCAGAAATCCTGGTTCTCATTTGCCATCAAATCAGAAGACAAGATTAAGTCAATGATCTTTGCCACCAAAGCCAACTGTTCTGGTATTAAAATGAGCTAAGAACCACAATGAGATGTCACTGTATACCCATTAGGGTGGCTCTTATCAAAAAGACAGAAAATAGGAAGTATGCGCAAGGAGATGGAGAAATTAGAACTCTTGTGTGTGGTTGGTGAGACTGTACATGGTGCAGCCACCAGAGAAAACAATCTGGTCGTTCTTCAAACAATACAAATAGAACTACTGTATGATCCAGAAATTCCAGGACTCAAGTCAGGGACTCAGGAGCATTATTTCCAATAGCTAAGGGCCCATCAGCAGCTGAATGGAGAAACAAAATTTGGTATATACACACAATGGCAGGTTATTAATTTATTCTTGAAAAGGAAGGGAATTTGGCACATCTTGCAACTTGATGAACTTTGAGGACATTATGTTAAGTGAAATAAACTAGTCACAAAAGGATAAGCACTGTATAATTCCACTTAACATGAGGTACCTAGCGCCATCAAATTTATAGAGAGTAGAATGATGATTGCCAGGGGCTAGGGGTTGGGAGAATGAGGGGTTGTTAATGGGTACAGAGTTTCAGTTTTGCAAATGAGCAGAGTTCTGGACGGTGGTGATGGTGTGCACCATACATGTACCAGTGTCACTGAGCTACACACTTAAATACGGTTATGATGGCAAATTTTATGTGTATTGCATAATAATTAAAAATAACTTTAGGGGCACCTGGGTCGCTCAGTGGGTTAAGCCTCTGCCTTCGGCTCAGGTCATGATCTCAGGGTCCTGGGATAGAGCCCCACATCAGGCTCTCTGCTCAGCAGGGAGCCTGCTTCCCTCTCTCTCTACCTGCCTCTCTCCCTACTTGTGATTTCTCTCTGTCAAATAAATAAATAAAATCTTTTAAAAAATAACTTTCAAGAAATGAGCTAGCTGGGTGTATAAGCCAAGGTCCAATCAGGGACCCAGATGCCCCTCTAGTCTTTCAAATGGAAGACACGGTGATAGAATTGTTCACACATGGCAGCCAGAGGATGCTGGGAGCACCAGAGCTTTGTGGGATCAAGAGGATGTCCCATCTCTAGAGCTGGAAACCTTCGGGAGAGGAGGATGTGTTACCTAATCCTAGAATCTGGGGTTATTTGTTGGGAACAAGAGCCACAGAGTGTGCTGCTTAGGATGCCACCAAGGCAGAGAGACAGAAGCAACACCCGAGCTTCTCTCCTCCTTGGACCCTTGTGCTTTCTGCCATTGCCTCCCATGGACTTAAACCAGAAACAAGTTAGCAAGGGAGCTCAGAAACGCAGCTCCTGGTGACACAGAGCAGAGCAGGGGACACAACAAATACAATGATGAAAATCTTCCAGCGCAATCTAGCAAAACAGGGCCATGGGAGATTTCTTCCCTTGTCATTTAAAAAGCTCTCAAATTCCTGTAAAGACTTGAAAACGATCTCTCTACATTGACTTTCAAACATTACAGTGCTCAGTGATATTGGTTAATCCCAACTAAATTAATTTACCTTCCACGGGTTAGACATATTCAAAAAGAGTCTGTGGAGAAATATATTTGAACAGAGGTTCAGTTGTGGGTATTATTCAATGCTTCAGAGACTGTCTCTTGGCAGACCAGCTGATAGTCAACCTGAGCTAAGTAGTATTCTATTTAGTTTACATATATAAACTAAATAGACATAAATAAATAAATACATAAATAAATAAACTAAATAGATATAAATAAATAATAGATAAATATATATAAATCAAATCGATATAAACTATAGTTATGTAACTATAGTTATGCAAAGATATAAAATACATTTTAAAATTTATAAATACAAAATTATAGCATGCATGAAATTTTATGAATATTTATGTATATAAATACATAATATATAAATATATATTATATATACAAATATATAAATATACGATATGGAATGTATTTATAATGTATTTATACATGTCTGTTTGCAGTGTGTGGGCTCTGATGGAATCAGGCTCCTACTATTCTTTAAACTCACTGCCTTCTTCCTTGACTCACCCAAGTCTAGGACAAAGTTCCTTTTCCTTGCAAACTCCACACCCTGTGGTGTGCTTGGAATATAATGCTTCTAACAGTTGTAAGTTTTTATTGATTTGTCTATTCTTTCTGCAAAAACCTATCAACTACTAGAGAGCAAAGACTGAATGTATGTTTGTAATTTTTTATGCATGTTTATGCATGTATGGGTACTACTGTATCTTTATCCCTAATAACTAACAGTAACCAGTGTAGGGCCAATTATATAGCAGGTGCTCAATAAATATTTTTGCAAGAATGCCTAAATGTCCTGATGTAGAAGGACCGACAGGTTAGAGCAACGGAGTGTGGGACTGCGGGGACAAGAGGAGTAAGAGCCGCAGGTGAGCTGGTCAGCATTGGTGACCAGAGGGATGATGCCTGGATTTAAAGTGAATCCAGCTTTTGAAAAACTCAAATAGACAATCAGAACTGGGGAAATGGCTTCAGGGCTTGGAGATCAAGATTTGTTAAGTCCTCTTTACAATGGAGGAACCCAGCTGTGGCAGCTTGCTTTCTCCACAGATGGAGATGGCCGCCACAGCGTTTCCTCTTGTTGTACATGCTCTTCTGGTACCTTCCTCTTTCCCCATCAGGAGGCAGAGTCTGTGTCGCCTCCCCTTGAACGTGGGTGGGACTTTGCGTCTGCCTCAACCGCCGTATAACAGAAATGACCATACGCGACCAAGTCATAAAAGTGCCTTGTACTTCTGCCTCCCTTTATTAGGTTCTCTTTGGGAACCCAGCTTCCATGCTGGAAGAAGCCCACATAGAATCAGGGGAAGCCCATGTGGAGGGGAGGGGAGGCCCTGAGCTCCCAGACAAGAGCCAGCCGTGGCTTGCCAGCCCTGTGAGGGAGCCATCCTCAGCGGAGCTCCAGCATGGAGCAGAGGCGTGGCCTGCCTACTGAGCTCCGTCTGCCAGGCAGACGGGTGCTCAACGTAAATAATTATTATTGTTTCAGGCACTCAGTTCTGGGGTGGCCTATCACACAGCCACAGATAATTGATATACATAGGCGGTGAAGGAGCATGCCACTTAAGCCAGAGGGGCCTGGGTTCAAACATCTGATCCTGCTACTACCAGAGACAGGCTTTAGGTCTGTTTCCTGGACTGGCAGAACCTCTGTGTCCTCGTGCATCCAACAGGATTAGTAATGGCTGCTGCAGAGAGCTGTTATAATAATTAAAGAGATGCCATCAATAAATGTCTAATGCTTGGCTTCATCTCCCTGGTGGTGACGCGAGCACTATTTCTCTAAGATGAGCGAGTTGAAGTTTTGTGAAGAAAGAGTATATATGTGGACTAGGGAAGGTCACTTGGAGATGAGTCTGGGAGGGTCAGAAGGACAGTAGGGAATAGTCAGAGGCTGGGGAGGGAGAAGGTTGAGAAGGTTGGAGTGAGATATGAGACAGGTGGCCAGCTAAGATCAAAAGCTGGAAGAGTACTGATTTCGGCTGCGGGATGGTGACCAGTTTACAACACAATGTTGTGAACAAGAGCAGAGCCCGGAGGCCTGCCTGCTGAGGAAGTAGTGAGAAGAAGCAAACAGTTGCTATTTACTTATGCCTTAATTTCAAAGCATGTGCATGATATTCTTAAAGAATATGAGAATACTTTTCTATTAAAAATGTATATATCACCCATTCAAATTTCAATCTCCCCACAAGAGTGGTCCTTTGCTCTAAAAATACATCCAGGTGAATGGTACAACTCATCATCACACTCTGTGGGTTTTCCCCAGGACCTCATTTATTATATCCATGGCTGTCTCCTGGCTTGTTTCCTAGTCCATATTTACATTTAGATTCTTAGTTTTCCACGATGTCTTTTCTAATTATGACTATAGTTGTATATGTTGCTTATATTCTGCTTCCAAAATGAAAATCCCTGTGTACAGATAAGGACATCATGACCCAGGGACCAGTGGCCATATCCAAAAATAAGGGATCTGCTATTCAATAGATGAAAATGAAAGCATATCGTTACGAATTGTAGAGGGTGTCCCACTCTCACTTGATTATTGGTTGCTTTGGTCAGGAAAAATATCTACTATTTTTAGATCCTTTTTTTTTAAAAAAAAAAATTTTATTTATCTATTGACAGAGAGAGAGATCACAAGTAGGCAGAGAGGCAGGCAGACAGAGAGGGGGAAGCAGGCTCCCTGCAAGCAGAGAACCCGATGCGGGGCCTGATCCCAGGAGCCTGGGATCATGACCTGAGCCGAAGGCAGAGTGTTAACCCACTGAGCCACCCAGGTGCCCCTATTTTTAGATCTTTGAGCTGAAACAAATGATAGGTCCCTCAATTCAGAAAGGGAATGGAGGCTCAGACAGAGCAAGTTATGGTTCTTTACCTTCCTGCAATTATTCAGTGTCATTGATATAAACATGTGGCCACAGGAAGTCCATGGTGAAAACCTAGTTTCCAAATGGCCTTTTCTTGTTTTCCAAGACGAGATGCAAAATCATTTCTGAGCCGTCACATAAAAGGTCTTTAATATTCATTCTCAAACATTTATTTAGTCCCACCATGTGTAAGGCACTACATTAGGTGGGTCTTCTAAAATATACTACACAAGGGAATGAAAGATAATTTCTGGTGTAAAAAGCCAAATTATGAAAATGTAATATTTATTAGGCACTTGAAAGATAAAAGGCACTTGCTACAGCAGCACCTCGGCAAGCTTTACACCTCTGTAAAATGTCTGGTTTGCTCAGTTGATTCTAGCATGATGCTAATGAGAGCCAGGTCAGGAGTTTAATTCTTGACAGCTTTGTAAGAGGAATATTAATTCTGACCAACCACATCTAAGACCCAATGAGTTAGTGCCCATAACTGAGGGGAGGGTGACTGGTAGAGCTGGTGGTAGGCTGGTGACCACAGGAGTGAATCAAAGAGGCAGGAAATGGAGCTGTCCAGCATGGGCTCCCAGAATTGCCACCCAGGACAGGAGACCCCAGGGAGCGAGGAGGATAGGGACAGGGGACATGGGACCTGGGGTTGACAAGGAATCAGAATTTCTTTGGAGCTGAACACTTCTTCCCTACTCCTGATGTTTCTTTCTGTATGTAGGTGTTCAGGATCCTCCTAGCATCTCCCCTTAAGATACCTCTTACCTTCCCAGTGAATTTGGGGAGAATGAACTGAGCTTCCTGGCCTCTTCCTTGTACCTCCTGGAAGCTAGCTGCCTGAAAGGCACACATAAGGAAAGCTTGCAAAAGCCCTAGGAAGACCATCACTGAGTAGATCTGTCTCCACCCCCATCTGGGGTGGGGCTGGGGTGGTTTTCAGAAATAGGAGGAGCAATTGCTTACAGATGCAAGCTAGCTCCTCTAAGCTGCTCTTTATTGGTAACAAAGGTGGTATTTTGGCACTAATCAAGTCTAGGACCAGCTCAGCAAAGCTGGCATTCTATATAAGATACCAGAAGCCAAACAAGGGCTCTCACTAGACAGACGGGCTCCAATATCACCACAGCACAAGGTGATGGCTCTTAAAGCTGCAATGCTTGGGAATATTTTCAGGTGGCCCCGAAATTAAAGTTCAGAATCCTTGGAATCCTTAGGTCTATAAACTGCACCTATAACTTTAGCCGAGAAACGTGCGTATGTCTGAACAAGGGTGGAGGAATCCTCCAAACATTACCTTACAACAATGATTAGAGCATGTGGTTTAATTTTTAATCAGCTGCATTTTAACAGCACGTAGGCTATCAGCAAAGTCGCATACACATAGAACTGGGTTTGGCCTTTGTTGTCCATGGGGGAAGGAAGTAAATATTTTCTTTTGCTTTCAGGGTTACTCCGCCTCCTCCTTTCTGAGGTAGATTGATGTGGATTATAAAGAAACTTGCCCTCACTTTCTGCAGAAAAGGAGTCTGGTTGAGGGGATCTGAAGACTCCTGCGTGAGAGTCAAAACGAGTTTTGAATGGCCTCTGAGTTGGCGGCCAACCTCCTGAAATCATATTGTCTGAAGTCCCTCGGAGTTTCTTTTCTGAGGACAACAACGGCAGTCTATTTATTGGTTTCAGTTGCTATGAAGTGACCGTCCTCAGAAGTGAGGCTGTTGCCCTTAGCTACACATTTCTTTGTGGGCATAATCTTGTAACATACAGTACCAAATCAGCAGCTGGGCAAGGCAGAGACCCTGATGAAATATGAATATAACGATGATGAAATATTTTCCTAGTGTTAGCCTCCTTTTATAAGATAGGTTGTGGTTAATGCAGCTTGGAAACGCCACATGACCTTTTCAAGGCAGAGGGTGGACTTTATTTGAATGCTGTCCTCTTCCGTCTCGAGTAGGGATTTAAAAAAAAAAAAATTTAATTCTGAGATGTGTCAGCTAAAATCATGTCCTTTGAACAATCTCTTTCCTGATGGCACCTACCTCATGGGGTTGATGTCTGGAGCGTACTTGAGAGCCAGCAGGCAGGGCTGAGGTAACTAACAGTGGTTGCTGCTTGTTCTCATCCTGGAGAAGGGAAGACTCAGATGCTGGTGCCTGTCTTCAGATAATGAGTATTTTTGTTTCGTACTCTGCCCATCCCTCCTTCCCTCCTATCCTCTCCCATTCCACAGATCAGGTATTTACATTCTGGATAATTGTGGAGTACATTTCTACCTTGAATTTCATTTACTCTCTTTTGTCACCTCAGCTCCTTGATCCCTCCTTTGTTTTGAATCTCATCTTCCATTTTGAGAGGACTCTTCAAGTTTTGGTATTTATTTTCAAAAGAGATCCACTCTTAATTTTTGCAACTTTCCATTTTGCACCAATAAGATATTGGGGGAGGGGTATCTTCATGTGTCTTCTACCCAGAATCTATTTGCACTCTTTTGTCTCCTTTTCTTAAGGCAGTTCCAAATGCACCCCATGTGTGCTGACGTCTGAAAAGGCTGTAAAATTAAAGCTACGTAATTATGAATACTATGAAAAAGGTTTTGACAACTTTTGGTGGCATTTAATTCAAGTTAAACTCCTCTCATTCAAAATAATAAGCATAATGTTACTTATTATGTAAATGAGGTGGCAAGGCAGATGTTTTTCATCCTGATGCATTCACTAGGGATTAATACATACAAAAACTGAGCAGGAGGGGCCTGTGTTCAACCTGGGAATTTGAATAAGGGTTGAACAACAGGAAGGGTGATTACTCTAGAGCTGCTCTGTTCAATAGGGGAGCCAATAACCACATGAGGTTATTTAAATTTGAATCAATTAAAATGAAATAAAATTAAAAGTTTTTCACATTCGCCATAATTCATATGCTCATTGGCCACATGTGGCTGGTGGCTACTTATTGAAGAGCACAGATATAGAACATTTCTAATATTTCAGAAATGTTCTGCTAGCCAGTGCCACTAATCACAGAGATAGTAAGGCAGCTAGGATGCTCGTGGATTCCTCTTCTCAGAACTTTATCCAGGAGGTTCTCTACAAATGTATAGGAAGGGTGTAGATCCATAAAAAGCCAAATAAAAAGCCAAGAGATAAAAGAGTTGTGATCCGGTTGCTGTTATGCTTCTCAAACTTTAAATGTGCAACCATATCACCTGTAGGTAGGTCTTCAACTGTGGATACTGAGTAAGTTGGGGGTGGAGCCTGAGAGCCATCATTTATATCTGGCCCTCAAGTGCGGCTGCTGCTGGTAATGGGGACCATCCTTGGAGAATCACAGATTTACAGTGATTTCCAATCTTGTCTAAATATCATTACTACTTGGGTAGGTTTAAAAACCACTGATGCCTAGCTCTCACCTCCAAAGATTCGGATCAGATTTGTCTGGAAGCGGGTAGTCTGGGCATGATAGATATAAAATATCTCCAAGTGATCACTCTCCCGGTGATTAAAATGTAAGAATCATTAGTGATGATAAAGCAGCTCTGTTAGGTCTGAGGACCTAAAGCCCTGGCTTCACCTAGAAGTTTGTAAGAAATGCATATTCTCTGGCCTAGATCCTGTCCTGCTGAATCATGACCTGCATTTTCAACAGCTTTCCCCAGGTATACCATATACATTAAAAGTGAGAACTACTGTACTTGACAGCCTTTCAAAGTAACAGTTTATTGCTCTACCTATATGCACTTTAGAGAAATTCTTTCAAGTAACAAGTTCTGTTAGTTCCTAAAAATACTGAGGCATATAGTTTAGTCCATCTTTATGCCAAATTACTAAAGCTTTATTAGATAGTCATTGCACAGACCCACCCAAACTTGGTGGTTTCTGCTTTCATGGTAACAGAATGTATCAATAATCCAGGCAGAGAGGAAACTGTGGACTTTCAAGTCTCAGGCAGGTCAAAAATAACCAAAGCTAAAGGAACTAGTTCCACATGTTTGCATAAAATTTATTATTCAAGATAAATTGCTCTTCTCTTTTTAGGTTAATGCCTTTTGATGTGAAAAAATTGTATACTTCTAATCCATTACCAGATATACAACATATTTATATTCTTAATTTACATAACTTCTCATTATGCAGCACTAAGATCCTGCAAGGGAAGGCAAGGAGGGACCTTGACCAAGGCGGAAAAAAAGTTTCTGTGATTGTGTTTTCCTAGTAAGTCTCTCCCAGAATATTTTAGGGGAATAGTGCCAAAGATAATTAAGATGTTGAAAGGCCAACTATGTGATGTATTAGAACAGTGCTTCTCAAACTTGCATGTGGTAGAAATCCCTTGGGGGATCATGTTAAAATGCAGACTGTGATGCAGTAAGTCTGGAATGGGGCCTGAGACTGTGTTTCTAACAATACAGGTGTTGGGATGCTAAAGCGCCATTGGCCACATTTTCAGTAGCAAGGGGTTAGATGTTTCTTTCAGGACACCTTTTTGAAAACTCTCTTTTCTATGACTCAAAACATCAAATGGTCTGGTATAAACAATAAGAAGGTTGATTTTGTTTAAAGTGCTGATCTGCTAATTTGAATCATCTAAAAGAGAGACATCAAAAGGTCAAAATTATTCATAGATCCATCATTATCGGGAGGCTAATCGGAAAATGAAGTCATTTAAGGCAAAAGCAAAATAGTAACACAAATATCTCAGATGACTACTAGGGCAAAATTTTCAAAATGTTGCAAGCTGTCTGCATGCTTGAAGTAGCAATTTACATGCATAATTAGGTGCAATCAACAGTTTTGAGATGTAATATATTTTCTGAGCCCATATTTACTTATGACAGATGCAAAAAAGAAAAAAAATCTGTGTCCCCAAAAAATAGAAGGGCAGAGAAAGAAAAATATTTGCATTTAACAGGGGGACTCTTTACAAGCATGTGGCTAAATTTAGAACAAATTTGGTTAAAGCATTGTATCTTTATTTTGATTTAATCTTCATTTAAGACTTGAAAGAAGTTCACAAACACATTTGGAAGTGACAAGCATGTAAGAGTAATAACTTACCAGTCAGCTGTTCGAGCTCATGTTGGACCTGACATATAATTTTTACTTCTACGCTGGGGAAAGAAAATCTGACAGATTCAAAACTTTATTGCATAAAACACCACACTGACTTTTTTTTTTTTTTTTTTTTTTTGTCTTCAGAAGGGGTTTCATTCTTCGAAAATACAAAATATCTTTTAGAATAACTTATATAAAAAATATTAAACTGGCAATTTCTTCCGAAATCGAGGTCCTCAGATGAGTGCTCACAGTGCATTTCTATCATCTTATTATTTTCAGCTTAACAGGCAATGATTGTGGAGTGCTCACTATGCACTAATGCACTCTGCTAAGCACTTTACACACATAATGTAATTTACTGTTATAAAAATACGACAAGAATTGATTTATTACAATGTATGTTTCTGGCTGATGTCTTACAACATAAAGGGTCATATGCCATACAGTGAATTGCAGACTAATGCAAGCATATTTTATTTTTTATAAGTTCCCAACTTAGAAAATGAGCTTGAAATCTGGTTTTTAGAAATTCTGAAGAGAAGCATATGAGTAATTCAGTTCCCAAACTTTTTTCTCTGCGAAAGCATGTTCACATTGCAATATCCAGATCGGCTGTCTACACCGATTAAATTAAAGTGGCAATTAATTTCTGTCACATTTACACGCAGAGTCAGAGATTAAGAGATTGCATTGAAGGATAGGACCTAATGATGTGTTCTTGTGTAATTGCATCTACTGAGACAGTGTCTTTATATGGAAAAGTTGTCTTAAGTTAATGCAAAGCAGTCAGGAACAATGCAATTTTCTAGTTTCATTAGGTAAGCGTTATCTGTGATACATTATATGTTATGGAAAAAAGGCCACCCTCTGCTAAGAAATGCATGAATAGTTCATTTATCTGCTGATCCATTTGGGGGCATTATGGAACTCAAAGCCCAGAACAATGGGCTCTATTTAATATTAAACAGGTTCTTAATAACCTGCTATTTCTCTTCATAGCTGCTGAAGGGTCCCTCCTGGACGTACAGAGTTGCAGTTAGCAGTTCCCGCGAAGTTGAAAGCTACTCCCCAGGACCAAGTGGTGATAAATTTAGAAGTCATGCTGATCACCTGACTGTCGGTGAGCCCCGATTTAAGAATTTCCAAGTCTACCCTTGTCACCTTTATCTACCTATATTTGCAGACGCAGCTCGTTGCCCCGCCTGGGGTCACCACCGGAACCTCCTGGAGACCTGCCCTGCGGAGGACGCCCTTCCAGCACAGGAGAGCTCACCACTTGGGAGCGGCGGCGCCCAGTTGGCGCCCACCCCGGGGCACGCTGCAGTCAATGCCTGGCAGCGACTTCTCGCTTCGCCCTCCACCTCCCCCATCGACCCTCTCTGGCCGACCTTTACGCCCAACTCCCGCGCGCTGCGAGCCTCGCGTCCTCGCGGTCCACGCGGGGCCCCACCCCTTCCCGGTTCCCGCCCGAGATCGGGCCGGAGGCGAGGGTAGGTCGATTTCCTGCCCGGAGCTGGCCGCCGGCTCCGCAGCTTCTTCACTCCAGTTCTCTAGCGCGGGGCTGTGTGGCGCGGAGCCGGCGGCGGCGGAGCAGACCGAGGAGCGGGAGCCCGGGGACCCACTCACGCACGCTCCGGAGGGCTGACCCCGGAGACACGCTCGGCGCGGGGGGCGGGGCGGGGCGGGGGGCCGGGCCCGCGCGGAGGTGGGGGGCGCGGGGGCTCAGGGGTGGGCGCACCGGCCCCCAGCCTTCCGCATGCTCCCCCTCCCGCCGGTCCTCCCCGCCACCACCTGGCGCAGGTCGGAAACCCCTCCTTTCCTCGGCTCCTCGGCGCCGGGGCGAGGGCAAAGGTGAGGGGTCGGCGCTTGGTCAGCGGGCGGGGATGGTAGGGCTTCACTCGCACCTGGCAGCCCCTAGTCCTTGTCCGTATCGCCCGGCCGTTCTTCCAGTAACTTTGTTCCGAAGGTTGGAGGGGAGGGGAGACGCCGAGGGGCCCCAGGAGAGGCTGGAAAGCACCGCGAATCTGGAGGCCCGGCTGGAGAGCAAGTCCCCGGGCGGCCCCGGGGCTGGGCGCGCGGCTGGGAGGCGTCGCCGCCGCCACCGCCGCCGCCGCCGCCGCCGGGATGCGCTCTGCTTAGCGGGGCTGCCGGGGGCGCCCGAAGGCCACCGCTCCAAGGACACGCGGCCCCCCGCTCCCCGCGCGCCCCGGCCCAGACGCCGCCAGCGCCCGAGCCGAGCGGGCGAGCGGAGCTGCGGGGAGCGCGGGCGAAGGGCGGCAGGAGGGAGGGCGCGCGGGAGGCGGCCCCTCCTCGGCGAGCCATGCGTGCCACGGGCAGCTGAGGAGCCGCCGGGCGCCGCTGCCAAGTCCCCGCTCCGCTTTTGTCTTGCCCTCCAGTGAATGGGAAGATGGAGATGGATGTTGAGGGAGTTTCTCCGCGCCCGGAGCCCATCCCCCGCTCCCAGGGGGCTGGCGGAGCCTGCCAGGCGCCGCCACAGCCGCCCCAGCCCCAGCCCCAGCCCCAGCCGCAGCCGCAGCAGCAGCCGCTGGCTCAGGATGAAGTGCCCGGCGGTGAGAGTGCAGGAGCGGAGGACAGCGACGATCCCGAGGCGAGACCCAGCAGGGAGAAAGGAGAGAGCAAGGTAGGTCCACAGTGCTGGAGCTGTGATCCTTTCGACCAAAACCGAGGATCTCTAGTAGTGGCTGTCACTTTAACCCCTCCGCTCCCCCACCCCCTCCCCTCGTTTGTGTGGTGGTGGGGGTTGCAGATGTGGGGAAGGCGTGCGGTTGAGGGGAGTCGATGGGAGAGAGTGACTTTCCGAACTGGAAGGCGTGTGCGGGAGTCTGTCCTGGTTTCCGTATTCAGAGGTGTGTGCCGAGAAAAGTCTGGTACATGCGGTGTGATGCCCGGGGTAGAGCACGGCACCTCCGGAGAGCCGTGTGGAGAGACCTTTGCTTGCCCACACAGTATAACCAAGGCTTATTTAGATGATGTAGGTCAAGGGGAAGCGTGCCTTCGGGAGCTGCCAAGTGGCTTCCAAGACTCCTTGGAGGGAGGTGACATCAACCTTAAGATGGCAACAATGGGAGCAAAGTTTGGCTCATTTGCAGAATGGAGAGCGCTGCCGAACCCGGCTCTCAACTCCAGGTTCTCCTCCTCAGCTGGCGCCCTCCTAGCTAGGAGGGCCGGGACCAGGTGCCTGGCAGCAGAGGAGCCCTGGTAATCTTTTGCTGCCCTGCTGTGTCATTGTAGACCAGGGGATAGCTACTTCTTACTGTGGAGAGGGGAGTTCTTCAGGTAATTGGATTCCAGTATAAAATTGCTCAAATGCCATCATTCTCTGGTGCTGATGTTTCTTCTGTTGAGAAAATTGCAAAGTAAAGGGAATGGCATAGAAAATACTTGCCTTGGTAATATCACCAGAGTGTATTTATTACAGCTTGGTCTCTGAGCATAGTCTTCTCCCATTCACGCTTGGAGTTCCGTTTTGTGGAAGCTAGCGTTATTTAGTCGTATCTGTGTAAAGTGTACACATGCGTTTGTCAATACGTTTTGAAACTGACTGCTCATGTTGGGAAAAAAGTTGATGCAACAAATCAGGATACGCGAACCCAAGGAGGGTCGGTCAATATACTTTCTCACTTTTGAACCCTTAAGGAAATGTGCAGGAAAAATAGCCGCTTTGCCTGGTTAGAGGAGAATTGCTTGTCATGAGTCCTCCTTCTAGGAGATTGCCTTGGTTTCTGTTGGACCTTCTGGAAGGTCCTAGGGGATTAAACAAATATCTGACCCATGTTGGGATCACGTTGAGTGTTGCTGTTCTGTATTTGGAGACGAACTCGCTTAACAAGTTGGTATTTGCAAATGTTCAAAATTGTTTTGCATTTTGAAACTGCGGTAAGGATTGACATTGTTGTTTATCTACCCAAATCAATATTGTAATTTAAATGGCAGTCTACCATGGAACTGGAATTTGAACATCCACTAGACGGAACCGGGGTGCCTGACGGATGCATACAAGATTTACATTGTAAAAACTATGATGAATTTTAATATTATAATATCCTCAGCTTTCCGGTTGCTCTTGATTTCATGAATATTTAATTCTGTCATGACTGCATATTTACTATTTTAAATGACTGTGTGTGCTCAGTTTTATGAAATAACGGTTACTGAGTATCATATTACCTAATCGAACTTTAAGTGTCTTTTGCAGAATAGGTGTGGGGAATAATTAAAATATTCAGCCAGTGCTGCCGTTTCCATATTGTTGGTTCATATGCCCTGAGCATGAGAAATTCCTGCCATCAGCAAAAATCTGTGCTTATTTGTTTCCCTTTGATGCACCATGCAGACTGTCTAATGTTCTACCGGTTGTGAGAAATAAGGAAGGCAATGCACTACGAAATTACAGCAGGTGAAGAAAGGCCTGAAAGCGGGTTGATTACATATCGTTAATTAGCATGTTCAGATAATTGAGTATTCCACTGATGTGATTTGCTTTACGTTTGTCTGCAATTTCTTGAGGTGGAAACAAAATATTACTTTTTTCCCTCCAGGTGCTTGCTTTAAAAAATCATGTTGCATCCTTCTCTTAAGCCAGAAATCAGCTGTGTTAACCCTTCGTTTCCTTCTGGTACTCTCCCTATGGCTCTTCTGAGTTTGAGGCCCGTTGCTGTGTTTCAGACTTTAATAACTCTTTTTGTCTTTCATGGGTACGAAGGCAGGTTATAAATTGATCTTTCTTAGCAAATCCTGCTTTCATTAGTGGGAGGCCTTTGGGTGTCTGACCAAATTATTGTACTAAAATATAAATGGAAGACAAAGTGGGATAAAGTGGAGTGTGGTTTTACTAAGTTCTTTGGGGTGAAGTGGGGCTATTTTCATGATAGGATTTAAATACAATAATGTACAAATGTAATGCAATGAACAATTGAATTTCTTTTTCATTCATGAAACTAAAGCAATATGAGTTTTGAGTGCTCTATTATTTATCTTAAATCTTCCTCAGAGCAAAGGTACTATAAATAGGATATCAGTGAATAAAACTCCCCTCCCCACAAAATAAAGTGTCTGGGGAGTAATGGCATTTTTTTTTTTTTTTCAGATTCTGCTATGGGGGCCATGATTTATTTTCTCATGAAATTACCCCAGTTGTCTTACTGGAAAAGAAATCAGAGCTCAGTGCCAGATCAACTTGTCTCCTGAATTGCAGGTGCACGGTTGTACATCCTCAGAAAGTCTCTGAAATGGGAGGAAAGGTTAGAAAACTGGATCAGTCAAAGGATTTTTTACACCAGAGTTTCATGATGTGACTGGCACTTTCTGTTCCTAGAATAACAATGCCTGATTCCTGTCTGTTAAAGCAGATACATGCTACCTGTGCTTTGATTTGGTGAATTGGCGTAGAACCTAAATCAACCATTTATGCCTCCCCTCTCTGCTTTGAGGCAGGTTTATATTAAACCTTTACAAAAACCAGTTACCTCTTCTTGCAATGACATCCAAAGACAAGTTGGTCCCCCTCTTTGGGGGGTATTTCCTCACCCATTATCTCAAGCACTTCTTCCTTGTATCAGAGAAGAGTTTCTCTAAACTGGACAGAACTCTTTCCTTCTGGTCTTGCAGATGCATGGTTATGTCCTTAAGTAAGAGACCTTCCTGTCCTTGAAAGAGCTCCCCACCCCCCACCCATTTGATCATCCTCAAAACTTTCTTGCATTAGGCCTTAGATATTCCATTTCCTAGGGCTATTCAAGACATTTCTGAAATGTGTTGCTAATGCTGAATAACTCTTGGATAGGTATTTCTGAAACTTTCTTTGGAAAAGTTAAAGTCCTTCTGTTGAGGACTAGGAACTCATCTAGGAACTCACTCCATCTGTGATATCTAGTTACTTATACAAATGTGTGACGACTTCTGATCCCAGATGAGTGATGTAAATGATTCTTTCTGTTCTGCTTTAGCTTCATCTCATTCATGTATTCTCCCCTTTTCTTCCCCTCTCTTTCTCTCTGCCCCCTCAACACACACACACACACACACACACACACACACACACCACACAGCCATCTACCATTTACTGTGAAGTACATGTTTATGGCCTGGATGTGAGTTATCATGACCAAGCTCACTTCTTTGCTCAGTTTTCCTTAAAGCCTTGGTTTGCAAAATATGTTCTTGTGGTTTAGAATTAGAGAGACTCTGTGCTGTTCCTACAGTGATATTTCACTGATGGACATGATTATTCTCATTTCAACAGTCATGCTGTCCTAAATTGGCAGTCTTACGAAGGTTGCTGTAGGGAATCCCTTACCCAGCCTGTCGGTACATTTTTTTAAAGCCTTTAATTTTGAAATAACTTCAGATTTATAGAAGAGTTTCAAACAAAAGACAGAGAGTTCCCATATACCCTTTACCCAGCTTCCTCTAATGTTAATATCCTTCTTAATTATGCTGCTGTGTATAGTCCAATGAAGAAATTAACTTTGGCACAGTACTATTAGCTCAACTTGTCCAGTCAACATTTGTTGAATGAATTTGCGAACATCTTGATGATTTTCATTTTATCCTTCTAGGGTTTAAGACTTTGTTTATACTTGAGAGATCTTTGAGAGAGTATTTAAGAGCCCAATTTGATTGGGGTTAACTCTTCCCCCCTTTTTTTCTGGTGAGTAGGAGCAGCTTGCAAAGTACAAAGGTTGAGGTCCCCAGAGCTCTGCAACCTGCTACAGTGAGCCCTATGGGAGTTACAACTTTGGCAAAGCTCTTGAGTGCTGTTAACTTATGGCGAGTGATAGTCTTCTTTTTTATTTTATCCTGAAAAACATTCCTGTGCCAGGTAAGAAAGGGTTTGTCAGTACACAGAGGACAGCAAAGTCTCAAGTGGCAAGTAGAGGAGAAAAGGCAATTGATAAAATCAAGACAGTTCACTTTGATGCCTAACCCCTTGGGTGTTTGTTGCTGGCATGAAAAATAATGGAAGCCCTTTCATGTTTGTATTTGTATTAGCCAGGTGAACTCTGATTTCCAGCACAGAAGCAGAAACTTGCCCATATTTGGCACGATGTCATGGTGATGAAGAGTATTGGCTTTCTGATTAAGAGTGAAATCAGAAAGACCTGCATTTGCTCTTGGCTCTGTCTTTCACTGGCTCTTAATCTCAGTAAGATCCTGACCTTTCCACGTCTCAGTATTTTTATCTGTAAAATAGGAATAACAGTTATTATATAGCTTAACAGAGATAAACTGTATATGATTTGTTATTCAGTGCTTCATAGGTACTGACTGCTCAGTAATTGTTAATAATTGTAATCATTATTATTACCTTTGTGATCCAAGGTTCTGAAAAGGAGAAGGAGTTGGGACTCCAAGTTCACCTAGAATTTCTAGTTCCCCAGAGGGTTGTGGGGCTGCAAGTGGTACAGACAATCAAGCCAAGCTGGTACTCATTGACCTGATTTTGTCCTGTGGGCCTTGATGTCTTTTCCTGGTGGGCAGGAGATTAGGAAAGAGTTACTCTTTATCTTGACTTGTCAACAGACCTCTCTCACCAGGAAAGCCAAGGAAGACCAGGATAGAAGACCCCTGCATCCTAGCCCAAGACCCAGGGGTACATGCAAAAATAAAATAATAGAATAAATAATAAAATAATAAAGCAAATGCATAGCCTGCTTTTACAGATGACATTTATGGCTTTTTGGGAGAAGTGGGTGGCACATTTTAAGACTTAAAAAGAAATGATTGAACTAAAAAGTTGTATCCTTTAGGGCTCTTTGTTTGCAAGAGATAGAAACTGACTTTAATTTGAGCAAAAGGGTATTTTATTGTAAGGTTGTAAGGTAATTGCAGAATCAAGGGAGAAATGATAAAACTGGTTTTGAGAAACACTGCAGCCGGGAGATCTCAGAAGATCTAAGTTGTAGAACGTGAGGAAAGGTCTCTCAAAGGCACTGACACGAGAAGAATAAATTCCAGCCATCTTTTTGCCTTTCTGTCACTACTCAAGAGCCAAAGTCCAGGGCAAGGTTATCTAATGGATCTTGCTTGGATCAGATATCTGCCTCTTGGTCAAGGAAGAGCAAGCATTAGGTTGAAGGGTCTTACAAATTGTATTCTTTGGAAGGGGTATAGTCCCTGGGGAGGAAAATCAAGGTGCTGTTACCAGATCAAGGGGAGTGTATATCAGGGGGCAAAATAACTGGTATAACTCTTCTAGGGAGGGAGAGGAGGAAATGGGAGGAGAGCAGGACAGGAGACAGAGAGGGAAGCAGAAGGGAAGGGAGAGAAAAGAAAAAGAAAAAAGAAAAAACAAAAACAACAGAGAGATGTAGAGGCAAAGAGAGAAGGCAAGAACCAGACAGCTACAGACAGACAAATACACTTAAAGAACCTGAAATATTTTTTTAGTGTTAATTTCCTAACATTTGAAAGGAAAGAATACAGTGGAAAATTAAGTCTTCTGTGGCTTATGTACAGGCTAGTTTTTCCACTTACGAAATGAAATCAGTGATACGTTTCACATCTGCTGAACAGATAATCTCAGGATGAATGTGATTGGGCTCTGATGTTTTAAAATATAGATCTTCCATGGAACTCATGCCCATTGGAATGAAATACATTTACATTTTTTTTTTTTTTTTGTCTGCCCTGAACTAAAGCAAGTTGGTTTCCTGTTCAAAGCTCTAAAGTATTTTCTTTGACTTTTGAATCTACATGTCAATACATTTCTGTGCTTATATTTGGACTTTACATCCTACAGAGGGAGTCCTGCAGGAGAAGGTACCTTGGACAGTGGGTTCCTTATTTTTAGATGGTATAGGCTGGGGGTGAGCTGTTCATTCCTGAGCACACACTCTTTTGGCACCATGCCTGGCACAAAGTGGGCCCTTATCAGTAGTGTTTATATTGAATGCTGCCTTGAAGAGTCAGTCCACACTCCTTATACACCTCCAGATGCTGCGATCACAAACTTGAAAAGAGAAAGCCACAGTTTCATGGCAGAGACACACTGATACACAGATCGTGATGCTGTAGGATGTTGGGAGGGCCATCGGAGAAATGAGACCACAAGCCAAGTTCTTTGTAAGTGGGGAAACTTAAAACTTTTCTTTTTTCTTTTTTTAAAGTGAAGTGTTGACCTAACAAGCATTAGAAGTAGCTAAATGAAAAGAGACTGGGCAATATAGAGACATTAACTAATAAACGACTCCCCTTTCTTGGTTTGCTTTCCCAATAACCAAAGGTCAAGTTCCATTCACAATACCAGGGACAGGGTTTGCCCTGTCTGTCCTGCCACACTTCCCATGCCACCTGTTTTGCAGGATTGCAAGCCCTCCTCCCCAGGTTAGACCCTTTCTATTTTATCATCTATTTTTCTCTTTGAAGTGAGGTTTCCTGGCATAATTTACATGTAGTAAAATTCACCCTTTTCAAGTGTACAGTTAAGTGAGTTTTGACAATTGCTAATACCCGTGTAGCTGCCACCCCAAACAGGATGTGGAAGGAAGGTTTCCTTCACCTCCAAAGACTTCTTTCTCATCCCTCTGCAGACAGTTCCCTCACTCTGTCCCCAGCCTTTTCCAAAATTTCATATAAATGGAGTCAAATAGTATTTAGTCTTCTGCATTTGACTTATTTTCCTGGACAAAATGTATTTGGTATTTACTCATTTTGATGTTTTTATCAGTAGGTGTCTTTCTTTTTTTAACTGAGTAATATTTCATACCACATATTGTTTATCCATTCATTTGTTGATGGACATTTGGGTGGTTTATAGATTTTTGGCTTTTATTAAGAAACATTTTTTTTTCTTTTGTGGAGAGACATTTTTATTTGTTTTGGGTAAATCCCTAGGAATGGGACTGCTGGGTTGTATTTAACTTTATAAGAAACTACCAGTCTGTTTTCACATATAGCTGTTCCAAATGTACTGATCAAGCTTGCTTTCCCACCATCAATGCCTGAGAATTCCAGTTGCTCCACAACATTGTCAACACTTGGTATAGTCAATATTTTTAATTTTATTCATTCCAGTAGGTATGTAATATCTTGTTATGGCTTCGATTTGTATTTCCCTATTAACTAATGATGTTGAACATCCTTTTATGTGCCTGTTTGCCATCTGTATTTTTCTCTGGTGAAAATTCTGTTCAGGGCACCTGGGTGGCTCAGTGGGTTAAGCCGCTGTCTTTGGCTCAGGTCATGATCTCAGGGTCCTGGGATCGAGTCCCATATCGGGCTCTTGCTCAGCGGGGAGCCTGCTTCTCTCTCTCTCTCTCTCTCTCTCTGCCTGCCTCTCCATCTGCTTGTGATATCTCTCTGTCAAATAAATAAATAAAATCTTAAAAAAAAAAAAAAGAAAATTCTGTTCAAATCTTTGGCCTTTTTTTTTTTTTAAACAAATTGAGTTATTTGTTTTCTTATTGATACAACCTAATATTTTCACATAGGTCTAGGTTTCAGAAACCTGATGGAAGTTTGAGACGATTACAAAGAAGGGTCATTTTGAATTTCTTTTCTTGGCGAACTAACATTTACAGGGTGTTTTTCATGTGCCAGTCATGGAGTAAGGTAGATTCACATTGGGTGATCTCATTTTATGCTCAATGGTAAGCCTGCCAAATAACTTATTATTGGCCCTGAGGTCTCACAGCTGGTATATGGCAGAGGAAGAATTTAAATTTAAGGCCACTTCATCAGGTGTGACTCCGCACCTGATGAAGTCCTGGTGTGGCCTGGTCTCCACAATTTACTGGTTAGTTTCCCGGCCCAGACTGCTTTCTCTGCTTCAGGTGTTTTAAAAGCAGGCCTTAGGTAAAATAACACTGCTGGCATTGATATGCAAATCAGGACACTGAGCTTAAGGCAAAAGAGTGCTCCCAGTTTTATTTTAGTCCTGAAAAGATCTTCTCCACTTCATAAGGTTGAAAGGTGAGAATTCTCAAGAGAAGTGGAAGGTTTGAGGTATTCATTTACAGTTTAGTACCCAAGGATGTCTGTCTCTCTCAGCTAAATTGTGGTGCTTTGGTTTTCTTAGAGGGTTATGGCAGGCCTAACCCCTGGGAATCAGATCTCAGTTCAAACCCAGTTTGATCCTGCAGGCTCTGAGGACTTCAGGCAAACCACCGGGAGCACTGGTTTGAATTTTGTTATCAGTTATGGTGATGGATAAGTCCCCCTTACTGCACCTGAGTATTACGAGGATTGAATTGCCTGTAGAGCAGCCAGCTCATTCTGTCCCAGGAAACTCTGGGTCCCAGGTAAACCAGGATAGTTGGTCAGCCTGGTTAGAGGACACATGTAAGTGCGTGGATCATTGCAGACTCTCAGGATATGAGAGCTGACACAGTTGAAAGTGCTTTAGGGCATTTGATCCATGAGTCTGAAAATGACTCATTGTATCTCAGAACTAATGAGGCCCTGTGATTGATTCCAGGTTCTCCAAATTGACTTAAAAAATAGTTCAAAACAAGATTCTGAATTTGAATTGGACAAGTATCATTACTTTTCTGAATAAGTAGCTGTAGAACTTTCTAAAGCAGCTCCTTATAGCTTCCAACCATGAAATAAATGTGTTTTAGAAAGTTGATGAGGTCTCCCTGGCTGGAGAAGGCTCTTTAGGGGAGGGCCTTCACTGATAGGATGAGAATCACCTCAATAAATAATTTTTTAAAAATTGCGTGGTTGAGGGGCACCTGGTTGCCTCTGTTGGTTAAGCATCCGACTCTTGATTTCAGCTCAGGTCTCCATCTCAGGGTTGTGAGATTGAGCCCTTTCTTGGGCTCTGCTGGGCCTGGAGCCTGCTTAAGATTTTCTCTCTCCCTTTCCCTCTGTCTCTCCTCCCTCCCTACAACCGCTGCTCATGCTTTCTTTCTTAAAAATAAATAAATAAATAAATAGATAAAAATAAATTACAAGTTTGAAAAATCCTACAGGAGAGCACGGGCAGTAACTTCTTTCACATCTGCCATAGCAACTTCTTTCTAGATAGGTCTCTTGAGGCAAGGGAAACAAAAGTAAAAAATAAACTACTGAGTCTACATGGAAATAAAAAGCTTCTCCACAGCAAAGGAACCAATCAACAAATCTAAAGGGTAACCTGTGAAATAGGAGAAGATATTTGCAAATGACATAGCCAGTAAAGGGTTAGTATCCACAGTATATAAAGAACTTATAAAACTCAACATCCCCAAAATGAATAATCCAATTAAAAAATGACCAGAAGACATGAATAGACATTTTCCCAAAGAAGACATTCACATGGCCAACAGACACATGAAAGGATGCTCAACATCACTGATCATCAGGAAAATGCAAATCAGAACTGCAATGAGACATCACCTCACACCTGTCAGAATGGCTCAAGTCAAAAACACAAGAAATGACAAGTGTTGACAAGGATGAGGAGAAAGGGGAACCCTCTTGCATTGCTGGTGGGAACGCAAACTGGTACAGCCACTGTGGAAAACAGTATGGAGTTTCCTCAAACAGTTAAAAACAGAACTCTCTTACTATCCAGCAATCTCACTACTAGTTATTTACCTGAGGAATACAGAAATGCTAATTCAAAGGGATACATGCACCCTGATATTTATAGTAGCATTACCTACAACAGCCAAATTACGGAAAGAGCCCCAGGAGTCCACTGATTGACAAACGGATAAAGAAGATGTGGTAAATATACAATGGAACATTACTCAGCCATGAAGAGAATGAAATCTTACTATTCACAACAACCTGGATGGGGCTCATTTTTAAAGATTTATTTATCTGAGAGAGCGAGAGCGCACACTTGCCCACGAGAGTGGGGAGAGGGGTAGAGGGAGGGAGGGAAGCCTCAAGCAGACTTCCTACAGAGTATGGAGCTTGATCCCAGGACCCTGAGATCCTGATTTGAGCGTAACTGACTGAGTCACAGCTGCCCTGGAGCTAGGGAGTATTATGCTAAGTGAAATAAGTCAGTCAGAGAAAGATAAATACAGTCTGATTTCACTCATATGTGGAATTTAAGAAACAAAACAAGTGAGCAAAGGCAGAAAGAGAGAGGCAAACCAAGACACAGACTCTTGACTATAGAGAAGAAACTGATGGTTACCAGAGGGGTAGGGGCAGGTAGGTGGGGGGATGTGTTAAACAGGGGATGGGAATTCAAGAGTGCGCTTTTTGTGATGAGCCCCAGGTGTTGTATGGGAGTGCTGGATCATTATGTTGTACACCTGAAACTAATATCATACTGTATGTTAACCGAAATTTAAATAAAAACTTAAAAAAGTCAAAAAATTCCATGCTTGGAGGGATTGGTGTCACTAAGGATCAGACTCCGTCTTTTTCATGAGGCCCTCAGTTGGAAAGAAACTGCTCTTGTAGGGAAGATAATGAGACTTGTGACTTTTTAAAAAAAATTCAGTTATCCAGTATATAGTAGTACATGATTAGTATCAGATGTAGTGTTCAGTAATTTATCAGTTCCATATAACATTCAGTGCTCATCACATCACGTGCCTTCCTTAATGCCCATCACCCATTCCCCCATTCCCCCACCACCAACCCTCTAGCAACCCTCCCTTTGTTTCCTTGTCTCTCATGGTTTGTCTTCCTCTCTGAATTCTTCCCCTTCACTCTTCCCTCCCATCACCTATGATCCTCTGCACTGTTTCTTATATTCTGCTGCTAGGAACATTGGGGTGCTGTGACTTTGAATTCTGGTTCTGTCCCTTCTAGCTGAACTCTTGAACAAGTTACATTTTCTTTGAACCTCTGGGTTGTCAACTGAAATGGGGATAATATTTTTACTTTTCTAAGAGTTGTCTAGACTAGAAACAAATTCAGTAGTATATGAACAAAGGCTTTTGTAGACTCTTACACATGTCTCAGTGTGTGTGTGTGTGTGTGTGTGTGTAAGTCTCCCTTTAGCCAGGTAAATGAGTTTTTCTCCCAGTGGTTTTCTATGACCCTACTTAAGAAATTGAATAGAAAAGTATCTCATTAAAGTTAAAAGTGTTGGAACTTGGGGTCCATAGGATTGTGGTCATTCCTGGGAAGGATGTCCTCAGATGGTATTGGATGGATTCAGGTATCTGGGAGGTCCAGTGGGCTGAATTTGGGCTGTGGTACTCTGGAAACAACACGAACCGACTCAGACAGCTTGTTGTCCTACCCCTCTGCCTTGCTTGCCCTTTGGAAGACAGTAGTATTGGTTTCAGTATTTATCAGTTCCATATAACATCCAGTTAAAACTACTGATAAAGACAGTAGTTTTTGTTTCCATTTGTTTATTTTTTAAGCTTTTGGAGTTTATCCTGTCCTACCTGTATCCTTTGTCCAAGCCCATTTACTTTGCTTGGAATGTTCTCCCCACACCCCCTTCACTTCCCCGTCACCCAGTTAATCCCAACTCAGCCTTAAAAAATTCAGTTTAATGCCCAAGGAAGCTTTTCCTTATTTGCACATTTCCCTGCCTACTGCATAAGTCAATATGGTATTGCCAGTATGGTGTCATATATTCTTAATTCTTAATTGGCTATTTAATATAAGCCATGAGGCTAGGAACCAGGTTTGTCTTTTTCACAGCTATTCTCCCCAACCCCCCTCCATGCCAGCACAGTACATTGCATGGGGGACACCTGCAAATATATTTATGATGAACATGGTTGAATACTCATTTTGACCATCTTTTATTTAATACCTACTTTCTGGCCCAGAATGGTCCCTCTTGTTATGCAGCTCACATTCTAGGGGGAGAGACAGATACCAAACAAGTAAATACCTAAATAAATACAATAGATAAATAAACAGCTAAATATATAATATGACATCAGTGGCCCCATGGCTGCCTGGCTACAAGCGTATATTTAGCATCCCTGCTTGACCATATTTATACAGTGAAGAAATAACTGTGAACCAGTCTGTTTTCTGGAGTAGCCATCTATCTGCTGGCCTCAGAACCTGGCTTCCTCCTCTGCTTCCCTCAACTTCTGCTAGACTTTAAGTTCTCACCCTATTGGCATTATGAAATCACAAATGAGCCACCAGCTCCCCTTCCTGTGTTCATGGCAGATGTCTCTTGTTCATCACAGCCCTCTTTCCTAATGAGTTCAGCCTTAGCCTTGGAAACAGGTTCTCATCTTCAGTTGGAGGTGGCCTGGAAGCTGTGGGGATCTCCTTGCCTTGGGCTTGTGGTTTTCCTGGCAGTGCTTTCTCACTTGCCTGGACAAGGCAATCAGTCCTTGGCAGCACCCCTCTCCCCCTTCCCTGCCCCACCACCAGCTTCCAGACTTGCATTCTCTAATCTGGTAGTCGGTAGACACATGTGGCAATTTAAAGACAAATGGAATTTAAATGAAATAAAATTAAAAATTAAGTTCTTCATTTGTATTAGCCACACTTAAAAATGCTTTAAAGCTCAAAGTTGAAAGTCTCCCCCATTGGGCAGTACCTATCTAGAACATTTCTATCATTGCAGAAAATTCTGTTGTGTAGCCATGTCATGCACTGACTTCAGCTCTCCAGGCCTGCCACAGCCGTTTTTGACTGAAATCCCTCTGAGATGCTCTGAAACCAGTCCTTTGACAAGGATGAAGATTTTATGACTTCCTAGGGTTTGGTTTATGTTCTCGGTGAATTACTTACAAATTATCTTTGAACTACTTATGTTGTTGAGTATAGAGGCTGCCTAGAGCAAGATCTCATTCAGAAATTTTTTCTAGTGGTGTTGCTATTTTTACTTAGGTGTTCCACTGAATCTTGGTATTTGTCCTTGGCCATTACAGAAAACAGTCTCTGGTAAAGTGGTTCCAAGAGATGGCTTTTCTATTATCCAAGGTCAGAGCCTTTATTAGTGGGTAGTTGAACCTGTGGCTGAAGCACCATTGACACCTCTTCTTTGCCATTTACTAATGATTGTCTTCACACTGTGGGGATTACGGTGATGATACTTGTCAGAACACACAGGCAGAGGGATCTTGCTGAGAGCCCAAGTCTGATATCGTCACAAGCCCCTATGTTTGCAACAACAATGCAGGGAATAATTTTGAATTATGTAAAGGATAAAGAGTATTAAGTTACAAGTTATACCCTTAAGGTGTCCTATTTTTCTTCTTCCTATATAGCTCAATATAATTTAAGTTCGAGATGATTACTAGGGGTTTCAGGTAGAGATAACTAAGAGAAAGAGAGGACATGAAAAAAAAAGCTGGATAATGAAAACTTCCTTTTTAGACCATTTTTATATTTCTTTTTTTCATTCATTCATGAGAAGAGTGATCTTTTTAAGATTAGAGGAGTACTGGGGAGTTAGTCCTAAAAGATGTTAATATGGGACTTGCTGTGCCTTTGTCTAGCACATTACTTGCGTGTCAGCGGGAAAAGAGATGGGAAAATGGCCCCAGGGTGAATGTGGTGAATTTCCTCCCTGTTAGGATGAAAATTTGAATGACACCTTGAAGTGATTTCAAACTCTTTTATTTACACATCCAGTTAGCTGGGAGGCCCCTAGGCATCATCTTCAGAATGCAGCAGTGCTTGGAAAATGGTGAGAGAGAGATGTGAGCACTGTCTCCTCTATCCCAGCTGTGACAGATAATCTGGACCGGGGAGTGAGAATGCAGGTCAGGAAACAATCGTCAAGAAAGAAAAAGGGCATATGGCGAGGCCAGTAATCCTGACACCTTTTGAGTATTTTTATGTACTATTTAAATAAGTATTAAACACACAGAGGTACAGAAAAATTAATACATCTGCCAAAAGTTAGAGTTGTAGCTAAGGCAACCATAATTGCCCATTAGTCATTCCCTTCTTATTTCTCTATGTCTGAGCTAAAGACAAGGAGCTGGAGCTCATTTTAGAGTCTTGTGCATCAGGGAGTGCTCCCTTTTCACCACTGGGATATTTTGAGGGTGAAGGGCAGAATGGTGGCGTCTGTCCTATCAACGGCTTCAAGCAACTCAGGAAGGTGCATGTTCAGGGAGCAAGACTAAGGGAAAATCGGCCAACAGGTGGGTGTCGTGTCTTCCCAGCCTCACTGCACTCAGAAAATGTGCCGATGTTTTACCTGCAAAAGCACTCAGCTCCGAGGGACAGCGTAAGCATGGGACTTTCAGGCCATTTTGGAATTCAAAGAGACCTCCTCCTTCATGGCACAGTCCCTGATTTCTGTAGGGATTTGGTATCTGTGGCAGTGTCTACATGTCACATGTTGCTTTGCTGGTGTATGTCCCTCTAGTGAAGGAACAAGAGGCAGAGAAAAAAGGAAATCCTTGAGGGAAAAGCAATACCGAAGATTTAACATTTCACTGCTGCTGTGATGTTTGAAAATAGATGTGAAGTCTTTATTTTGATGTCTCAATTTAATTGTGGCCTAGAGCTGAAATTTGCATCTTTGCGGCTATCAAATGTAGAGATAAAACAATAAAGTAACACGACGCACTTGGCCCAATTATTTAGCTTTATGTTTTCGCGTTTTCTTTTGCTGTCAGTTGCAGAACAGCCATCTTTAAGAACTTAGAAGTTCTGCAAAGGGTTAATTTCATGCTGTATTAAGCACCGAGGACTCACCTTCTTCAGGACTAGCCTGTGTGTTGAGTGCCAAGTAGGTAAAGCAGAGTCCTCTAGAAGTAATGTTCCGGCTGAGGATCATATCACTCTCTAAAAAATAGTCTGGCTTTCTGCTGATGATTCATCAGAAAAATGAGCATGGTAATTGAATTGGGGATTTAAAAGGATCTCAAGGAAAACAACCACATTCGACTGTTGGCGCTGTAGTAGGAAATTCTGTTAACATGCAGTGTGTAAGGCAACCGTCTATCACAGTGGACTCTCTTCAGCAAAAGCGGGCCCTGTAGTTTTTTGCCCTGATCAGTTTCGAGAGGCTTTCTGTCACCGCTGTTGAATCAGGGAAGGTTTTGAAAACACTGAGTTGAAAAGTGAGTCTCACTGTGGATGCCTTCTACCTGTTGATTACATTGTGGGAAGGAAATCTGGGAACTACAGCAGAAGATGACAATCAGAGAAACTAGCACAGAGATTTTCTGGGGGAAGTCTTAGGCTTCCATGTCACATGGCAGTGATGACTGTGATAACAAGCATAGCCACTTTGTCATGGAAGGGAACAGATTTTGGTCCAAGTTGTATGAAGTATTGGTTTGTATAGGTTGAATGAAATAATCACCTTCGGACAAGTTAAAGCTCTAACTCTTCGCTAGAGCAGAGGTTCTCAGCTGAGGACAGTTTTGCCCCCCACACCTCAGGGGACATTCAGTAGTATCTGCAGACACTTTTGGTTGTCAGTCAGGGGTGGGGTACACCTGGTGTCGAGGGTAGAGGCCGTGGATGTTGCTACACCTCCCACAGTGCATGAGACAGCCTCCTACGGTGATGAGGCATCAGGCCCAAAGGATCGGTAGTGCCAAGGTTGAGAAACCCTGATCTAGAGAATGTTCTGGACCTTTGGGTCTTGACTTTATGTATACTTTATGGGGATATTATTTTGAGAAAAAGGTTAAAGCAGAGTGTACCTCTAGTGAAGGAACAAGAGGCAGAGAAAAAAGGAAATCCTTGAAAAAAGGAAAAAGGAAAACCTTTTCTATGACAGGGCTTCTTCTCCTTGTCATAGAGTGTCAGGACTCCCAAAGTTGTGAATTCATCCTTTTGCCAGATCTAATAAGAAGCGATGAGTCTGAGGAGAAAGTTCTCTACACCAAGAATTCAGAGTATTGTCTTTGTTTACAGCAACACTAATACTCTTTGAGATTCTTTCTGTTGCTTCAAAGGTGTAAGATGGGAATCCTCCTCCAGAAAAGTAATTTCCTTAGACTGTAACAAAGATTTTCCCTTTTACTGCCAAAATGTATATGCTTTGTGTTTCCAAACCAGTGAGTTCAAATCCTGCAGTTGTTAGGCCCTTATTAAATTTTGCTACAAGCACTTTCTTATCTTGTACAATATGGATTAATCCATGCTTATAACTTTTCACATCAAGCAAAACATTGTATCCGAAGTAGTTGACATGTTTTCTTCTTAAAAACACAACAGAATGCTAAGAATATTCCACCCCAGAAAATATTGGTGACCAACTAATAAAACATGTTGGAAAAAAAGACAATCTACTTAAACTTACCCAGTAGTTTAAGAGCTGTTGAATAAGTGTGTGAGCAGTCTAGATTTCATTTTTTAGAAGTTTTGTTGAGCATGAATAAAGGCAATACTTGGTTACGAAGGAAATTTCTGTAGACTCCACCGTAAATCCTGAAAGATTTAATCTACCTAATTTGTTATTTTAACTTTATTAAACCAAGAAATTAACTATCAGTGTACATGAGATAGCTAGGAAAGGGTCTGGCATCAGTCTAAACATCCTGAACCCAAAGTGAGAAGTGTGATACCTTATTTCAGGGGTTAGGGAACTTGAAGTGTGAAAGGCCAGGTAGTAAACACTTTCAGCCTTGTGAGCCATACAGCCTCTGTCTCCCCTTTGGTGTTGTCCCCCGGAAGCACTTGCACACAGTTTGTAAATGAATGGATGTGGTTGCATTGTTATGGAGTTTTGTTTACAAAAACAGGCATTGGTCCTATTTTGGTTCTCCAGGCCTAGAGTACTTACCTCTGTTTAACTTAACCTGGACAGTCTTAATCATGGGCTGTTGCATTTTTTGCAGTGATGCGGATGATTAATGGAACGCCAACATTCTCTTTAAAGACTCCTGATTGGGAATCATTGCAGGATGTGCTTAAGTGTTGGTCTACACAGCCTCAGCTGCCTCAAAGGCAAAGAGGACTCTATACAACAAAATCAACACAAATTGATTTTGTTAAAAAGTAATGCAGTGTTCATGGAAATTATATAACTGGGTCCATTAGCTTACTATAAAAATACCATGTCATTCTTTAATATTTGCTAGATTTCAATTTATTGAAAAATCAGGTTGAAAAAAAAAGAAATGAGCCATTTCCAAGGGAGAATCCCCACAGACTGGACCTGTGACACAGATAGCTGGTCAGAACGGTGGCTCTTGCTCAACAGTCATCAGACATTGTGTGGCTCTGACCTTAGTAGTATATTATAAGGTATGGCCCCGTCTTATTCAGTTCTATTCTGGGTCTTCCTGATATAGTTTTCTGATGTGGGGTTCTGTTATTAGGCCTTGTCAACGTGTCAGCTAATAGAATGTAAGAGAGAGTGATGGTTCCTGCAAACTGTAAAGAGAGAAATGAGCCACCCTAAGTTCCTTGCTTTCTATTCCTCAGTAATCATGCCAGTGTGATCAAACACTGTGACACTTCCGACAAGCCAGCTAGTCGCAATGTGGAGGCAATGAGAGATTTTTTTCCCACCTTTAAAGTGCCCTCAGTCAAGAAAGATAAAACTGAAATAGTCTTGTATGAGGGTTCTCAATCATGGGAAGGGAGAGGCTCAGTGTCCCGTGTAGCCCCACAAGCATAAAATTGCCCTGAAGTATTCATTTTATATGAAATGTGAGGCTCTTAAGAAATAGTGTCTGATTCCCTGAATGAAGTAGCCACTATGTTCAATTAGCCATTTTTCCCCCCAGTTTTACCAGCACATACACACTCACACCCAGGAAGAAACCTTTAAATTTGCTGTTCACATGAGCCAGTAACCAGTTCGTGAATAAAATCTTGGCTGCCGTGTTAGAAAGAGTCTCTTATACATATACAAGTGATTTTGTCATATTGACTGGGCTGAAGAAAATTCAATATAGTACTTATATAACCTCTGGCACAGTCTTACCCGGCTTCTAGGAAGCATTAAAAACAACTGAAGATAGGCAAAGCTTTTCAGCCTTAGGGAGAGAACTATCTAGATTTCTCTTCTCTCTCCTCCTCTTTCTTCCCCCTTCTCCCCTCCCCCTTCTTTTCCCACTCCTTTCTTTCTCTCTCCTTCTCTTGCTAAAGCAAGCTAGTGAAATAGTTATCTGCTGCTGTGTAACAAATTAATCTCCCTCCCCCATTAGCTTCTTAAAAACAGTAAGCATTTAGTATTCCACACATAAGCATTTTTGTAGGCCATTCAACATTTTGTAGGAATTCAAACAACTTACCTGGGTGGTTCCAGATCTGGGTCTCTCCGGGAGCTGCTGCCCACACACATCAGCTAGGACTGCAGTGGTATGAAGGCCTGACTGGGGTTGGATGACTGGCTTCTGAAGTGGCATTGTCCTGTGGCTGGCAAGTTAGTGCTCGTTGTTGGTAGGAGGCCTGAGCCTCTGATCCTGAGAATCTCTCCTTAAGGCTGCTTGAGTATCCTTACGGCATGGTAGTAGGTTTCTCCCAAAACAAATGGTCAGAAGAAGGTGAAATCCATGGCGTCTTTACTACTTAGCCTGGGAAGTAACACTGTGTCATGCTTGCCGTACCCTGCTGCTTACACAGACCAGTCCCCTTCTATGTGGCAGGAGACAACAAACCAAGAGGAGAGAATCTTGGAGGTGGGCTCCTGCAGCCAGCTATTTGGAAAGATTCTTCAAATTACTACCTGTTCTTAGTTTTTATTTGTGTGGAGACAGAAGCTTTAGCAAAGGTCGTCTCTAAACCTAGGGAGACCGTAACTAACTAACCTAGGCTTTTTACATAAACAGATGGGAAACTTAGCATATAGCTGATGGATACAGAATTTTTTTTTTTTCCTCTATTAGCAATACCTGTCAGATATACTAGCTGGACGTTGTAGTGGAGGCTGGTTGTTCAATTTTAAAGAATTCTCCTGAAGGACCACAATTACATGTATCTAGATTTTCTTTTCATTTTTTGCTTAAGGATCCCAGCTGGTCTCATTGACTCAAATCTTTCATAGAACTTTCTTCTATGGAATCTGTATTAGTCAAGAGAGGCTAAACTGTTGTTTTAAAAAAAAAAAAAAAAAAAAAAAAAGACCTTTAGATGCATAATGTCTCCAACATGATAAAACTTAGCTTCTCACTCATGTCCCAGTCCAAGATATATGTTTCTCTGTGAGTGGTGGCTTTCTTCATGCAGTGAGTCAGGGACCCACACTCCTTCCATCTGATGGTCTGCCATCCCTGAAGGTTAAATTATCACCTGTATCCAGTTGGGGAAGGGGTAAGAATGTGGAGGTGACAGCACCATGTAGATTCTGTAGGAGAGAATGGCTAGTCCAAGGTAGCTGAGAAATGTGACCTTGTGGAGCATCGGCTTCTCAGATACAGGCGTTTTCTCTAAGAGTAGGGGTTGGGGAGTAGAATGGCTTTTGTTAGACAACTATGTCTGCTTGAGATTCCAGACTTCAGAATTTGGCCTGTCTGGGAACAGTCACATTTTATGAGATCTGAAATTATGCATGTATGAAATTTTGTGACAAAAGTTAATTGTACTTCACTTTATGAGTCCACAATTGAAAATAATGTGAACCTAAACCCACTGTAAAAATTTCAGCATGAATCACATAATTTCACATTTGGTGGCCAAGTACATTGCAAGCTGTTTATACTATGATGAGTGGTGGGGGTTGGGTGAACCCCTTTGGACTGATAAACATAAATGCCAGCATCCTTTTTTAGGATTATTGTAGAATAATGTGAGGTCTTCAAGATATCAACCCTTCCACAGGAAGCAATCAGCCTTGTCTAGCCTAAGTGTTCTTGGACTTAAAATCATGTCACTGTGCCTAATTAATACTCAAACTGCGTATCTAAAGTACCTGTTTTGTCCCCAGTGTTAACATGATCACCACCCAGTTGAGGTGTTTCTGAACCATTGTTGTTGTCATTGCTTTCTAATTATTATTGTTATCATCAGCAGCACCACTTATCTGACACTTACTGGGGCCAGACATTGACCTAAGTGTTTTGCTTATCTTTTATCTCATTTAATAATCCCCACAAAACCTTACAAGGTAAGTGTATCACCATCATTTGACCATTAAGCTAATTGTGTTTCAGACACCAGGATACAGTTAGTAGTGGAACTGAGATTTAAATATATCCTATCTGGTACATTACTTTTGCCTTTCTTGCACAATATGGTGTACATGAGCCTAAGAGCAATATAGTGAGGGTATTTGACTTTTTGTTTTCATATCTTTAGGATAAATTAACTCAGGCTTTTCTTTTCTTGATTTTTCTTTCCTTCTTTCTTTTATTAACTCATGCATTTCTTGATCCTTAAACTGTGGTCGTGTTTTCCTACTCCTTTTAAAGGATCATTCCTGATCCCAAATATGGCCTCCTCACTTATGAGCAGAGGCATTTTCTTTCATGTGGTGGCTTTGCTCACAAATGCTTTAAACAACCTTTTCCTCACTCTTCCTTTGAACATGAGTCTCCTTTGTGAATGAATTTGCAAGCACCTTGAAGAAAATGGAGCACTGGGCAGTAACCGTTTTGGCCTTAAAGAGGAGAATCCAATCTCTTGTGACAAATAGTGGCAGGATTGATAATTCTTGTGAAGGCAGTTTAGAAAGAATTCATCTATTACCACCTTTAGCAAGGCTTTTTTTTCTGTCCCACACTACTAAGTCATCAGTAAACTGGTAAATGGATTTAGCTGATACGGATTTTCTCATTTGCTGGGCTTGCAAACCCAAGTTGTCTTCAACAGCTCTTTTCTTGGTCTAGGTTCATTGAATCAGTCTTCAAAAATGGTGAAAAGAACAAGCTTTTAAATCAGACAGCTCTGATGGGCTGGAATTCTGGCTCAGAAATTTCATAGCTATGTGTGATGTTTGAGAAATTACTTAATTTCTCAGCACATCAACTTTCAATTCTGCAAATAGAAAGGATGATGCCTAAAGATTAAATAAAGCAAAACAAATAAAAATAGTATAATGTCAGGAGACTGGTAGGTCTCCAGTAGTTATTGCTACATTAATTTGTTGATAAAAATACCGGTTAGGAATGCAGCAGACAGTTGACAGTGTGAAAAATACCTAGAAAAAACAGGGTTGATTTTTCTCACTTAATAAGTCTGCAGATTAGTGGCCGCTGGTGTTGTTTAAGAGCTCCCAGACGTCAGGGCTGTAATATCTGTGATTCTCTTGGTTTTGCCCTCATGTTGGCAAGATAGCTTCTGCAGCTCCAGATATCAAGGTGAGAGGAAGAAGGAGGTGTTAGTGGTGTGGTTTTTTTTCTCTGCTATCAGGAAAACACAATTATGCAGAGATTCCCCGGCAGCTTTGTGCTGATGTCTCATGAGCAGTACTGTGTCATGCAACCATCTTTAGCTGCAGCTGAGACTGGGAAAGAGAGAGACTGGGAAAGTGACTACTTAGCCTTCCCAGCTTCCACGGAGGAGTTGGGCAATGACACTGTTCATAGCCTTGTCTGGGGAATAAGGCAGCCTGGGAAGGGGGATAAAAAGTATAAGGGAGGATTGCATGTAATGTTGTGAAAGCATTGTGGAAAATAGGACCACATAAGAGTGGGACTGAGGCTTCATTATCAGAGAGAAAAGAGTGTTTGAGAAAGATGCTTGAGAATGGACCATAAGCAGAGAAGAGAGAGGGGAGTTTCCAGGCAGTAGAAATGGGATGCAATGACATGTGGACATTGCATGCATTTCATGCTTGGGGCTTGGTAGAGACATGGTGGGTCAGGGGTATCTGTGTGTGTATGTGGTTGGGGGGGGCATGATATAGTTGTTGGTGATGCGGGGGGCACTACTGTTAAGCCTGGACAGATATGTTGGAACTAGATTTTGAAGGGCCTTGTGCAGAGCAGAAAGCGGTTTGGAGTTTGACTTTGTTTTGAATGGATCTGGAGGACTCCTGGACATTGGAAATTTAATTCCAAGGACCAGAAGAGAGGTTGGTGGAAGGTATAGTTACAGAGTAATAGCTGAGACCAGCTTTGGGCAACATGTAGAACAGTGGAAGCCAAAATGAATGGGACAGGCAGAGGATGGGAAGAAACCAAGAGGGAGTGGCATTCTAGAGGAATGAGTGTCAAATGCTTTAGAGAAGTCATGCAGAAAGGAAGAGAAACCATTGATTCTCAATCCTCATTTGTCTTTGCGTTTGCCATGTCTCTGACATGTCCCCCGTTTTGGAATGTACCCTTGTCTAAATCTTAATTTCTTTGTGGTCTGCTCCATTACAGCTTTCTACTTTGTTTTGTACAAAGCAGCAAGTAATATTCCTTAAGAGAAGTTCCAAAGATAAAGTCACTGTTGGAATTTTTTCTACTACAGAAGCAATATATGTTCATTTCTGAGAAAGAGCAGGAAATACTCATAGGTAAAAATAAGAAAAGCAAAACTCATGATCTTATTACCCAGCAATAACTGTTGCCAGGATCTTGCTATTGTGTATTTTTCTAGACCAGTATTTTCAGATTATATATAATTGAACATAAATCGTAACAGTCTGAACATACAGTACCCCAACCTACTGTCTTAACACAATATACTGCATCACAGAAATATTTACTGTGTTAGTACTCATGTAACAGTATTACTTTTCACAGATGAATAATATTCCCCCCAATGTTCTTATAATTTAAAACAACAATTCCCTTAATGTTGGACTTTTATGTTGCTTCTGTTTTTTCCCTATTATAAATAGCGCTTCAGTGAACATCCTTGTAAATAAATGTTGGTACCTTTCGTGGATAAATGTTAGGAAATATCTTTAGGAAAAATGCTTAGAAAGGAATCGCTGGGTCTTCTGATATCCTTTTGAGAATTGCTCTCAGTTTCCTCCCACACTCCTGGATTTCTTAGAGGCCCCATATTGGGGTTCTTCTAGTTGCCTGCAATTAAAATGGAAGTGTCTCTTTGTTCTTCTCTGCATACGACTCATTCTCATCATTCTAAGGAACCACCAGTGAGTTTGGAGTGTTGTGAAGGGAGACCCAGAAACAAAGGTTAAGTAGAATAGCAGCTTGTCTTGAGAGCAATTTGATAATGCATTTCCAGTAAGGGAAGAGCTAGTCACTGAAGCAGGATCTGCAGTTACCCTCTAAAATCAAAAAGAGAAGAAACAGGTTAAATCACCAGGATGGGTGATTTAAGTTACCTACCTGAAATCATTTCCTGCTAGTGAGGGCCATTAAGCTTTGAAATGTGTTCCTGGGTGTGACTTTGGAGTCTTATCTGGAGACCTTTGAGCATTTTTAGAATCTCTTTTGGCAGAAGTGGTTAAGTGGACTTGTGTTAGATTAGATGCTTGTCTTGGTGACCTCTTTGGGTTATTGCTAAGTGTAGGGAGTCACTTCAGCCTGGGAGATGTGCCATTATGCGAGGTTTATTATACTTTGTTCAGGTGACTCTCATTTAAGCCCGTTCTCTGTGTATGTTTGTGGGAATCACTCTAGAGTAGATTGAAATCTGAAGTTATTTTTCCACTTCAATTCCTTTGTCCATGAATAGTGCTTCTTTGAGAAAAGAGATCAGTGTTGTTTATCGTTGCTACTCTTGTTTTCTTATAGCTGGAAGCTTTTTCTATCAATACAAATTCCAATTCTTTATGAAAGATTACAGTTAGTCGCATGTAATCTGTATATCCAGGGTTACTCTAAATGACTCCACTTTCAACCTCCTGCAAAAATCACTTTCATTTTAATCTGTTTCTTCATTTCTTAAATTTTGGGCTTTCTTTAAAAATAACTTCGTGTTTCCTCTTTCTTTGGGGCTAAATGCCTGAAGGAGAAAGCATAGGCGGGCAGCAGAATATTTTTTCCCTCTAAATAAAAGATCACAGGAGATGCCTGAGGAGATGTAGACCTCAGGGAAACCAAAATGAGCACTTCAGTTCACTCTTCTGGGACTATTTTACATTTTGGAGGGCCTTTGTGAGTTTTTTTTTTTTTTTTTTTTTTCTTCTTTAGGTATTTTGTTAGTGAGAACTTCTAGTACTACCATGAGGGTAAAATGTGATTAATAAATGAAGAAGGTAGGGGTTTTGATTCAGGGAAATATGACCATATTGTGTTGGATTTTCCACATCAAGGCCTTTATTCAGTTGTGGGAAAATATTTAAAAGGTTAAGTTCTTTTTGTATTTCATGTGAAAAATATGAAAGTTTATGGAACTACTAACTGCCTTTCCAAAGGTCCCTAATTTCTTGTACCCTCAGCAGCATCTTTTTCCATCACTGAGTGAGTTTGTTGATGCTCTCGCCTTTGAAAATTAACAGTGTGCATCAGAGGGCTATGTACCTTCTTAAAATAAAGATGCTGGTTTCACCAGAAAAAAAGACCACTTTTGGGAAAATCAGTGCAAATGTGGACAATGAGGAAATAAAACAAATCTCATTGACCTGGGATTTTGGAGACCTGTGGTCTCTTTTGACTGTGGATCTAGCTCTGGGCTCTGAGATAACTCTTCATCATCCTGGCTTTGCCCTATTCATAGAGGAGCCAGTCTGAGAGTCAGGGATCCTAGCTTCTCATTTGTGGCCTGCTGCTAAATTACTGGATTTATTTGCATAAGGAAGACTTTCTCCCATCATTTTCTCATACACATAATAATAGGAACACATACTCCCAAATTACAGACACATCTAAGTGAGCATTTAGTGTCAAGGATTGTACAATTTCCTTAAGTGCCCCTAAATGCTCTGAGTATATTTAAGTGTCACTTTTGAAATCATAAAACAAGTCCGAATTTGTGAAATGAGGAAGTGGGTGTTACTGATTACTAAAATTCTGGATTTTTAAAAAATTGAATCAGCCAGTGGTGAACCAAGTCCTAGGAAGCAAATGAGTACTTGGTTGAGAACCCAGCAGGTAAACGTGGGGCATGTGGGAAAAACGAAGAGGCAAAAGGCAAAGAATTGGGCTATGCTTCCGATCTGCTGTTGAGTTGGCAGGTTTAGGGGAATCTGAAAAGTTGGGTAAAATGTAACATCTTCTAGAGAGGGCTTGTGTGTGTTTGTTGTTCTCCCCCAGGTAAGACCTTGCTTTTGTTTTTTTGTTCATTGTCCACCTTTGATCCTTAAAACCCCATAACCCTTTGCAACTCTTCTCTTTCTCTCGCATCCATTCTTCATGGTATGTATACAATACGTCATCTTGTTTTGTATTTTATACTATGATTCTCATTTGGTTTCTTATTTTACCCCAAACTAGATCTTTGGTGTCTGTCCATGTTTTGTGGACAGCTGGCTTGCTTCTTCTTCTTCTTTTTTTTTTTTAAAGATTTTATTTATTTATTTGACAGAGAGAAATCACAAGTAGATGGAGAGGCAGGCAGAGAGAGAGAGAGGGAAGCAGGCTCTCCGCTGAGCAGAGAGCCCGATGTGGGACTCGATCCCAGGACTCTGAGATCATGACCTGAGCCGAAGGCAGCGGCTTAACCCACTGAGCCACCCAGGCGCCCGCTGGCTTGCTTCTTATAGCTACATAATATTCCAGGTGTACGCTCATCACGTTGATTCATTTCCCCAGTGGTAGGCAACCAGAGTGCCTCCATGTCCCAGCCATCACAAGCGATGCTCCGTTGTGTCAGAATGTCTTTGTGGGTGTACATTAGCATTAGATCGCCTGGTTATAGCATATATACATGGTGTAAATACTGCACATTCTTTTGCAGAATGGTTATACCTGTTTATCTTATATCAGCAGTACCAACAGATTTATGAAAAACATACATGAGATCATTCTTACCATCACTTGAAATCATCCCCCTAATGAGAATTGATTGCATTTCTTTTCTTAAGAGTAAATTTGGTAATCTCTAGTATTTGTTAGCCTTTTTGTTCCCCCCCTTCTGTGATGTGATGTGATGTGTGTGTTTAATTTCGGATAATTTTGGAAGCTGCCCTAATTCTTAATAGCTTCTTTATCTTTCTAAAGGAGTTAGCTGTTAATCTCATTAGTAACTTCTTCTTTTTTTTTTTTTTTAAGATTTTATTTATTTGACAGACAGAGATCACAAGTAGGCAGAGAGGCAGTCAGAGAGAGAGGAGGAAGCAGGCTCCCCACTGAGCAGAGAGCCCGATGCGGGGCTCGATCCCAGGACCCTGGAATCATGACCTGAGCTGAAGGCCGAGGCTTCAACCAACTGAGCCACCCAGGCGCCCCAGTAGCTTATTCTTAATAAAGGCAAATAATTAGTAGGATCCCTTTTCCACACCACTCCAACCAGCTGGAGTAAAGGCTCTGTTACCACCAGTCTCTAACACCAGTTTCCAGACATCTCATCAAAAGTTTAGTTTGACTGTATTAGTAGAGGTGTTGGTCTGATAGAGACTAACTTCTCATGACTTGCTGATAATTTCTTGGATATATTTGTTCAAGTTTCTTTTCCTCTTCATTTTGTCAATTTAAGATGAATGATAGGAATAGATGCTTCAAATCAAAGACACATTCAAGTAAGCATCTAGAATTCAGGAGATAAAATTTCCCCTTTTCTGGGTCTGTCATGTAAGGAGCTTAGAGTCCTTTCTGCACAAGAACAAAGCTAAACAAACTTGAAGTCAATAGCTCTTCTTAGATTCATCAGGGAACAAAGGTCACAGGGCAAACCACTGTCCCCCAAATTGGAGAAAATAGCGAATACAGAGAACACTACTTATCAGAGCAGAAAACTCTGCAGGAACCAGTGCCAGAGTAGGAAACCTAAACTGTAATTGATGAATTCCTGAAGGTTCAGTGTGGAAAAGTCTGAGAGTTAAAACTCCAAGGACTCTGGTCTTAGAGGAGCTACTGCACTTGTCTGTTTTATCTCCAAAAGGACTGCTGGGCAGTCAGAGTGAAGATGGGAGAAAAATCCCCTTGTGCTGCTGCTGCTGCTTCTCCTCCTTCTTCTTCTTCTTCTTCTCCTCCTCCTCCTCCTTCTCCTCCTCCTCTTTCTTCTTCTAAATTAACATATAATGTATTATTTGCCCCAGGGGTACAGTTCTGTGAATCACCAGGCTTACACATTTCATAGTACTCACCATATCACATACCCTCCCCAATGTCCATCACCTAGTCACCCCATCCCTACTGTCACCCCCGAGCAACCCTCAGTTTGTTTTGTGAGATTAAGAGTCTCTTAAGGTTTGTCTCCCTCTTGATCCCATCTTGTTTCATTTTTTTCCTCCCCTCCTCTCCAAACACCCTGCTCTGCCTCTCAAATTCCTCATATCAGAGAGATCACATGATAATTGTCTTTCTCTGATTTACATATTTCACTCAGCCTAATACCCTTTAGTTCCATCCACATCGTTGCAAATGGAAGGAGTTTGTCTCTTTTGATGACTGCATAGTATTCCAGTGTGTGAGTATGTGTGTGTATACACATACCACATCTTCTTTATCCATTCATCTGTTGATGGACATCTAGGTTCTTTCCATAGTTTGACTATTGTGGACATTGCTGCTACAAACATTTGGGTGCATGTGCCCCTTTGGATCACTACATTTGTATCTTTCAGTAAATACTTAGTAGTGTAGTTGCTGGGTGAAAGGGTAGCTCTATTTTTCAAATTTTTCCCCTTGCGCTAACCATTTTGAATTACGCTAGAGTATTCTCTTCTGCCTGCCCTCAAGAGAAACTATTTCACTAAAGCCTAGTGAATACCTGAAGGACTGGTGTTGTGCCAAAGCCTAACCTACCTGGAGGAAGGGAAGCCTCCACCCCACCACTACCTCACCAAAGGCCTATTTACTACGCTTCATTTTACCCAGTACATCATGTTCATCTTTCAGTAAAAAATTACAAGCCATACTATAAGGAAAAAACACGGTGTAAAGAAACAGCAAGTGTCAGATTTACACTTGGATCTGGCAGGAATTTTGGAATTATCAGACTCAGAATCTTTGTGATTCTAACTATGATTAATTTGCTGAGGGCTCCAGTGGAAAAAGTAGAAAACTTAAAAGAATAGATGAGTAATGTAAATGGAGATATGGAAAGTCTAAGAAAGAATGAAGAAAGACATGCAATAAATAAAAAAAACACTATAATAGAAATGAAGAATGCCTGTGATAGAATCAATAGTAAAACTTTAGTGCTTCTAGATGTTTTACGTTTATTCAGATGTTACTTTTGAAATTATAAACAAGTCTAAACTTTATTGTTACATGTAATACATTCCACTTCTGGTCATGCCATTCTTTACTTTAAAATGTTCAGGAAGAGAGAAAGAGAGCTTGAAAAGAAATAGGAATGCAAAAAGAGCATTCCACATTGCCATTGGATACATAATACACAACTAGAAATTGATTTTGGGTGAAATTGGCAAATATTTCTATAGAAGTTATTTGGTGAGAAATATTTTTGCCTTAATGGAGATGAATTCAGATTGTAGCATGAAGGATTCTGACATTAGCTATAGAATTTTGATACCTGAAATTGGGGTAGTATGAATATGAACATTACAATAAATAAAATGTTCTAAAATATCAAAATATCTTTGTTATGATTTACAGCACTCTTTTTCTCAGCATATTGTATCAGCACTTTTTTTTTCTTGGAGATTTTTTGTATTTCATGCATGATTGCTGTTTGATTTTAATTGACGGTAGCCATTAACTGTGTCTGGCTAGGCAGAGATTTAAAAATCTAAGAAAAGTAGGAACAGAAAAGAAATATGTTAGAAGCATTTTATATTATGTTAGTATAATAGCAAGGCAAATTATTAATATACTCTTTTCATTTTACTATTTTTTAAGTTGAGATCATGTAAAACACTTTTGTGCAACTTTCTTTTGTCAATCACATATTGTGGGCATCTTTCCAAGTCATCACAAATAGATTTGCATCATTCTTTACTCATTTCATGGATATACACTAATTCGCCCAACCATTGCCCTATTTATGCTATTGCTTATTTATTAGCTTGTAGGTAGAGTGCCTTGGTAAACATAATTATACAATAAGTCTTTAAGTAGTCATGCTTCTGTAGGGTATATTATAAATGTGAGTTTAGAAAGTTATGGATTGTGGACATTTACCATGTTGGTAGTGACCATCAAATTTCATCCAAAAAAAGACGTTCCAACCTTCTTTCCTCTAAGATCAAAGTGCCTATATCTTATACATTTACCATCACCCAGCATGATCAATCATTTTACTTTGTGTCAATCCAGTAGGCCTTAACTTGTATTTGGGGGCTCTAGTTCAAAATGCTAGACTGATGACCTGCATCTAACTCTTCTTCTATCCATTAAAATTGTAGAAAAAATATTAAAAAATGAAACTGTAAGGAGAATAAGTGAAGATACTGCTAGTGGCCAGAGCTTTTGAAAAATGTGTGGAAGACGGAAAATAGATGTGGTGGACAAATGGCAACAACCCAGTGGACACACAACTCAGAGCAGCTTCAAGCCAGGGGTCAGCAAAGATAGCTAGAGTGGGCCACGGGGCAGTCACTGCAGTTGTTCATCATGTAGAATGGTATTTCTAACAACCTCGAACTTAGATCATTCCTCCTAGCCCTAGGAAGGGGATTTTGCCCCTTAGCTAAGGCTAAAGGACTTTCTTAAAGAAAGTGGTTGGTCTTAGGACAGATCCCAGAAAGAATTTAAGTCTATGAATGAAGTGGGGATATGTGTATAGGAAATCCAGATCTTTACAAAAGACATGCCAAGGAAAACAAGAGGTATAAGTAGACGTCCAGGAAGGAAATCTAGGAAACTGTTCTATCCCTACAATAACCGTGGCTGCCCCGACAGACACAATTTTTACCACAATGTTTGCATACCCTATGTCCAACCATAATCCAGGATGAATGCCTCTTGACATACTCCCATATTCCATTGACCTACCTAGAAACTGTACTCAGCCTTTCCATTCAAGGGACAGATGCTGATGTAAGCAGATGTATATATACAGCTTTAAAGTAAATCCATTTTACCTCTTCTAAACCACATATTGAAAAAATATGAATGGACAAACAAGGTTTTAGCAGATTATTGATGAAAACCAAGAGCAAAAACACAAGAGAACAAGGATGAGCAGAACAACGCATCTAAATTAAAAAGAAATGATTCAAGTAATGGGCAAGAAATTCAAATTCATGTTCTCTGAGTAAATAAATAGCTTTCATCCATAAAACAGAAAGGAGTTTCTGAAAATAAAAAAATTAGATTGCTGACATTAAAACAAAAATCAATGGATGGGCTAAATAATAAGTCAAGTGGGATTGAAGGTCTTGTTGGCATTCTTGTGGATGGAATCAAGGAAACCTTGCAATAGTCAGAAAATCAGGAAATAGTGTTAAGATGGGAAGCAGATGTTTAGGCATCTAACATTCTAATGGGAGTTAAAGAGATAGTAAGAAAGAAGAGAGGTTGTAGCTAAAGTATAATAGAAGATTTTTTTTTTTTTTGTAGAAGAAATATAACTCTTTAGATTGAAAGTTTTCAGTAAGTATGAAGCAGAATGAAGGAAAAGAAAAACCCAGTGCTAACTTAGTAGACTTCTTTTTGTTCAGTTTTTTTTTTTTTACCTTTTCATAGGTCCTCTACTGTATACCAGAATGCTTCTTAGGGGATCTATAGAGAAGCTGGAATAAAATGGCTCTTATCCTTTTTCTGAGGTCTCCATGCTTAAGCCCCCAGTGACCATGAAACAGACAGGGGCTCTTTTTAAAAAGAGTATCAACCTAAGAAAGAATCCAACACACAGGAAGCCAGGTCTGACGATGGAAAGAAAGAGACCCAGATCTAATAACCTTATTTAAACCATCCATATGGCCACATGTGATTTTAACACTACCCCTTGGGCTTCCCATTATGAGCTGAGTAGTTGGAGATAGGATTCTGTGACAAAAGTCATGGTAAAATACTTAACATCTCCTAAGGGTATTCTAGTACTCTGAGGATAAAGTGAAGATCCTAAGAACTTCTGAAGAGAAGAGGAAATGAATTGTTTACCAAGGTATAAGAATTATAGTGATATTCTACCTTTGATCAGTGACCCTGGGTGTACAAGATAGAGAAGCAGTGTCTTTACAATGCAGGGAAGGTGGGGGAAAGGTTGTGAAGCTACAATTCTATATTCAGCCACATTAACAATTAAGCCTGAAGACAAAATAAAGATTAATGGAAGTGCAAAAATTTAGAAAGTTCATGAGTAGATTATAGTAGTATTTTGGTGTTATGAAAAGGAATAAGGTTTAAGAGAATTAAAGGAAGGTAGAAAGGAGGTAAAATGTCATTTGCAGTGGGTGCCTGAAAACATCTGCAACTAGAAGTGATTTATGTATTTTTTGTGTATCACTCCTCTTGATTCTTAAGTGAATAGTATCTATACATTAAGAAAAAAATCACAAGAAGCACTCTTTATTGGTTTTCCATTTTCAGAATCAACCCATATGGAGAAAACACAGAGATGGGCTTAACTTTTATATAAAGACAAAACACATATGCCTTAGAATGCAGTCATTGCAATCAGGGACAAAGTGATTTGCTGTAAATAATTATGAAATAAGTGTAACTGCTCTAAGTAAAATCTCATGGAGTGGTGCTGAATAGAGAAACAACTAGATTAGGAGTCCAGCTTAGAGACAGGGCAGAGGGAAGATGGGGACGCATTAGTTGGGAGCATTGTTGTATGTGACCTAAGACAGCCTCCTCAGAGGAGAGGTTTAGGTGTGGTGAGCCAGTGGGCTGGGACCAGTGTTTGCTCTGGAGGCAAGCATTCAGACCATTAGCCTGTCCTCATTTTCTCCCCGCTGAGGCCCCATCATTACCCAGGATTGAATACGTCGTTTTGTTGTCTGAGGTGGTTTTGGTTAGAAGATGCAGAATGTAGTCACTTTTCTGGGAAGGAGGATTATATATGATAAGATGATGCCTTTTTAATGGACTGGTGTTTTATCTTAAATATTTAAAAAGAGAAAGGGAGGGAGAGAGCTGAAATGTCCTGCTTATATTCCCCATGTGAACTCTGTGTGAAAGGGCTTAGCCTCTTTCCAGAGAAATAAGAGTCTAACTCACAAAGTGCATAAACAACAGAAAAGAGAAACAAAAAAAATGCTAATTGGCGATTAAAGGAGTGAAGTTCAATATTTTTTGACTGTATGGCAAAAGCTTATCCTCAAGAATAAACATTTCTAATGAGGTCCAAAGACTACAGGGCAAAAAGGAAATGGGATAGTAAAGACTTTTTAATAATCTAAAATAGCTAGGGAGAAATAAAGACTGTTCTAAGGCTCGATGCACACCATAGCAGCTCAACTGGTTGAAAGATGAAAAATTCAGCCTAAATGTTAGGTTTTTGTTTTTGTTTTTTTCCTGCACCATAGCTAATAATTTCCTCTATGTCACCCCTTTCTTCTTCTCAGTGGCTAAAAATTTTGCTTCTCTGACTTCAGATATTATAAAGTAAAGAAGATATGAAATCTCTAGAACGTGAAATGGACTTTATCTCAGGCCAGGATTCAACAAAGGAGAAGGAATGGGGTCAGTTTCAAGTGAGGAACCCAAGAAGATCCCAGAGCCATGCTACCGAGAGTAGGCACTCCTGCTCCTCTTCCCTGAGTGTCCACCCAGGGACAAGTTTTTGAAACCCACACACGGGAAGGCAGGATTATGAATTAAATCATATATAGGAAGGAGCATGGAGAATGTTCTAGAAATTGATGTATTAAAACAAAGAATGATCCAAGGGCCTACTTCTAGGAAAGAGTTCATTAACAGTTCTAGGAAAGAGTTCATTAACAGGAAAAAATGCTCAGTGAAAGGCCACAGGAAGAAAAGATGGGAACAGAGAAAAGCCTCACACAGCTCTTAGGTGTGTGCACTAGTCCTGCTAGGATCATGGTGGTGAATGGCCTTTTCTGAGAGAGAACATTCTGGAGATTTAGAAGTAATACCACCTAAGAGTTCTTGGAAAATCTTTGTTACTACATATCCTCCCAAACATATCAATGGGCATATCTGATTTACACAGAAAGACTTGGAGGCTGTGGAGAAAGGGGGTGATCCCCAAAATCATAGCTGATATTTAGAGAGTCCTTCCTTTGTACTGGATGCTGTGCTAAGTGCTTTTGATGTATCAGCCCATGTAATTCTTAGTCTAGTCTTAAGAAGTAGGGGGCCTTGTATAGATGAGGCTTCAACAGGTGAAGTAACTTGCCAGAGATCTCACCAGAAAACCCCAGACCAGTTGTTTTTGTCAGTCCAGGCTGCCATGGCAAATATCAGACTGGGTGTTTAAACAGCATGGTTATGGAGGCTGGGAAGTCCAACATCAAAGTGCTGGCCGATTTGGTTCCTGGTGAGAGCCCACTTCCTGACTTGCAGACAGCTGCCTTCTTGCTGTGTCTTCCTGTCACCTTCCTCGGTGTGTGGGCACAAAGAGAGAGAAAGAGCTCTGTCTTTTCTACTTATAAAGGCACTAATCCCATCATGAGGATCCTACCCTCAGGACCTCATGGAAACCTAATTACCATCCAAAGGCCCTTGCATTTGGAGTTAGGACAACATACAAATTTGGGGGAACACCAGCATTCATTGAACCCAGACCTTTGGGTTGAGAGCCATGCTTTGAACTAGTCTGTTACTATTATGTCATCATTGCTACTACCATTAGAGTACTATAAGTAATATTTTCCCTCAATAAAGAAGAATTTTACAAATACAAGGAGTAACAACTTCAAGGACCTATGTGTCTTTTTGCCTCAGCCTCAAATAAAATAATACTTAATAAATGAAACTTACCTGTCATTTCTGAGTGCTTAATGTATACTGGGTAATGTGCTTTTAATGCATCATCTCATTAAATTATGTTAGCAACCCTCGGAGGTATTAAGTAAAATGATTAAGGAGGCAAGTCAGCATCACCCAGCCCGGCTTCTAGTGCCACTTCTGCCATTTACTAGCTGGGTGTCCTTGGCAAGTTTAATTTCACTGAACCTCAAGTTCCCCATCTGTGACATGGCAATAATAGTGCTACCACCTTCATCCTAAAGTGGCGGGGCTTAAATCACTAATCACAATAATGTCTGAAACATAGTGATTGCTCAAATATTGGCTTTTTAAAGAAATGATTCCTAACTATAGGTGAGAAAACTGAGATTCAGAAGTTAATTCACATGCCAAGGGCAATGGTTCTTTTGTAGCAAAGCTGGTATTCTGATCTCTAGCTGTTTCGAGGCTCTGTCCTTGCTCCTAAGCCCTTTGCTATAATGACATCCCAGGGTCTGGCCTCACAACTCTGTTTTCTAAAGGCCGTTCAGGAGGCTCCCCCTCTCCCCCCACCACGAATTTAACTCCACCATGAATTGTCTATGAACAGGTTGCCTGGTGTGCCTGGGCATGTCAAGGTTAAGGCAATGAATAAATTAGGAAATCGACACAGTTGCAGGTGACCCATTTTTAAAGATCGAATTTAAAAGCACTTTGTCTTCAAAAGAAACTGGATTAAGCGGAACTGCCCTGTTTAGCTAACACGGACCATCTATTTGAAGAGGCATTTAGAATATTTTATTTCCAGTGGTGGCTTGTTCTTAAATGCATAATATTAAAGAAGAGAGCAGAGCTTTTAGTTTTAGTGACTTTGAAGGAAAAAAAAAAGCACTATAGATTCTATAATCCATATCCAAAGTGCAGAATAACATGAAGAAGTACAAATAAAGCATGTCCTGAATTGTTATATTCAGGGGAATCTCTTTGTAAGGTAGCATTAAAGGGAGGTGTAATGAGCTCTTTATAGGTTGACTATATGACCTTAGGCTTTTATTTTCTGTAATTTTTTGCTTTTTTAAAATGTTTTGGGAAACCATGGAATATTAGAGACCATAAGTTGGGTAATGATATGCAGTTAACTAAAAGGAAAAGGACCTAACTCATCCAATGGCAGTGTCCAGACTTTCCACCCCAAACTTGCTGGGGATCTCGTCACAGGATGGCATTAGTATTGTGAATATGTCAAATTCTGGGACTGATCCCAGGAGGTTCAGGACACTCATGTGTCAGTGCACTGCGAGTGGTTTCTTCTCGTGGATGTGGACTCGTAAACTCACAAACTCCTGATTCTAACATATAAAGTCAGAAAGCCGACTGATGAACATACAGCAAACCATACTTGCTGGAGGCAGAGACACATGCCACCAACTAACCCATTACTTCGCTGTAGGCACAGACAACACATTGTAGTCCGCTGGTTGTGAAGCTGTAACCAGCCACGATGAGTGAGTTATGTATTTTAAATAGTCAATGGCATGAGGCTGAGGTGTTTGGTTGTATTAAGTCCACCAAAGAGTGATATTTGGTCACCAGGACCAGATTCCTTAAAAAGTACTGGCTGGGCACTGCTTTGTGTGACCTTGGGCAGATTGCTTGTCTCACTGTGTTTTAGGTTCTCTATCCATAAAAATGTATGAATAAATGGTACAGCAAAGTGCTTGAACCATGGGAAACCATTGTTTTTACCATCCATGCTTTAATTGTCCAACAGGCTCTTTTTTTCACATAGAAATCATCTATGTCTCATCTCTTTAAAGTGACCTTGTATCTCTGATTTTAAAAGTTTAATTCACAGAGGAAAACAATTTCCCTACTTCCAAGTTCTGGTAGCTTCCAGGTAAAGAAAACAATGATAATGAGCCCCCCGCACCCCCCTCCCCGCTAAGGATGTTAGGTAGCCAATTTAAAAATTATTTAGGTTCTTTTGGTGTTGATAAAACACACAGCATTCTGCCAAAAATCTGTAGAAAGTGGATCTGCCTACGTAAATTATCCATTTAACTTCCCAAAACTAAAGTATCCTCTGCTGGTGGTGATTCTTTTCTTTTCCTTAAATATTTGTAATCTAGATGAAAAGCATCGCCTTGTCTTGAGTTTTCCCCAAGTATGTTTCACTTTCCTATGGAACCAGAGGGTGGGCATCAGCTTGCTGCTTTCCCCCTGACAGTCAAGCCTGCTGCTGGAGAACAAAGAGTAGACAACAACAAGGCCTTCATGCTGGGAAGACAATGGATAGTAACGGACACCTGCTTGATAACCATTATTGTGCATGTGGTGGTTAATTCAGCCGCCTCTGGTTTTAGCTTTTTATTAGAAAACAACCTTTGCATCCCTCTGTAAATCTTCTGCCTCTTTTCCCTCTTGGCTTCAGATTGTGTACCTAGAAAGCATCCTCCCCCCCCAACCCCCACCCCTTCACCCCCCACCATTTGGGGTCAGACATTTGCTGGGGAAATGTATGAGCCCATCTCTTTCAGGATAAGGGAAGCCGTTACCTACGGTAATGTGGAGTCCGACTCATAATTTAGTATTGTATTTTGAGCATTTGGCGTCCATTTAGTTGTTTTCATTCAAATCAAGGAGTTAGAGTTTCAAAGTAAATCACTTTCCTGTTATGAGTCTTGACTTCCCAGTGTTTCCCCTTGACGTTTCTGTGAAATGTGTTATCCTGGATTAGTACAAAATCAGGCACCAATGCCTCAGCATGAAATATCACACGGCTGTATTAACTTTTTATGAGATGAAGCTGAGCTGCAAAACATTATGTGTGGATTTTGGAGAGGATTGTTTCTGACTGGTGAGTTATGATGACTGAGTTTTTATCTATAGTACTAGAGTAGGGCTGATCGGATTACTGCATTTTAGGCATATAAACCTGAATTATAAAGACGAGAAATATGTTCTCATTGCAAGCAATTCTTTGTGGGTAATGGTGTAACTGTATGAGTTTTTTAAGCTATTGAAATATACTCTGGATGATTGGAAAAGGCTTATATTTCTCGATTCCCTGGGATACTAATATGCATATCTCTAAAAGGAAATGGAATATAATGGCCTTGCCAGGGCTGTCTGTAGTTGATGGGACACCCAGCGCCATCAAATCACGGGCTGCACTAAATGTGATTAGGAGCTGTCACAATACATTTAGCCCTCATCGGTTAGAGAGAGAATCTGGGCCAAAGGTCATTCTCTACAGCAAAGTGGGCATTTAGTGCTTTTATTTGTGCTAATGGTAAATGATAGTTAATGAAAATCATTTATAAACCTTGTCCAAACCAGTGTTTCTCTACTGAAAACGGCGGCTGGCTGCCTCTTGGAAGGGCTGTAATTGCAATACGGTTGATGCCATGTGATAGTAATTGGGCTCACAGCTTAATGAACTCTGTGTCCGGGAACTCATTTCCACATAGTGGGAAAACAGGCCGAGGTAACAGCCCTCCCTGATGGGAACTCAGACTCCTGCTTTGTTGGGTGGACCTTTGTCGCTTTGCACTTTGAAGTGAAATATTACCACCTTTGAAATGATGTGCCCAGTCTGAGGCCTCATACTTTTGGATCGTGGTTGATGCGTAGCCTAATGATGATTAATAGCCCTTTCAAGTATACTAGTTGTTTTAAAGGTCATTGAATCTTTATGTAGCAGCTTAATTGAAATTTTATCCTTCTTATACACCTGGCGTTCATTTGGGGAGGAAAAGATGTGGTTGCTGCAAGCTGATGAGGATTTATTTGGCATTCCTTCTCTTTCCCAAGGTTTTCGCTTTATTCATCTGAAAAAACTTTACCTTTGTTTTACTTCTTTCGCAGTAGTTGTGGCAAAGTTTCTCTGGGTGAAGCCAATGCTTGGCAGCTTCTTGGCTTGATTCCATTTCATCAGCCAACTGCTGAGAGGCAACACCCGGCTGCTTAGCCTTGCCTTTGGAATCACCAACGTCTGAGCAAGAGAATGGCGACCCAGTTGAACTGGCACTGGTATCCGAGCGAAAGTGTTTCTGAGGACTTGCAGTGGTCTGTAGAAGACTCAAGATTTAGGATGATTTATACGGAAGACCTAATAATCATGAAGGTTTATTGAGTCCTTACTCTATGCTGACCCCTGAGCTAGGCCTTTGATGTGAATTATCTCACTGACTCTTTGCAAGGATCCTATGAGGTCCGCAAGGCCTCCCCATTTTACAGATGAGGATGTAGGAAAGACAGGTTATATTACTCCCTCAAGTCAGACAGCTAAGGAGGACTATGCTTAGCCCATGTGCACATTAGGTTAAGACTCTCCATCTGGTGATGGGTTGGCTGTCCCAGCACAGGATGAATGGCAATCCCTGTTTGCACCCACTGCCAGGTACCCTTGTGCCCTGCATAACCCACACAGTCCGTGCAGCAGCCTGGCCAGTGGGGGACAGATTCTGAATCTGACTGGTAGAGCAGTGCTGTCCAGTGGAAATAGTATGCCATTTTAACTTTCTAGTAGCCACATTTTTTTCAAAAAAATTATTTATTTATTTTATTATTAACATATAATGTATTATTTGCCCCAGGGGTACAGGTCTGTGAATCATCAGGCTTACACACTTCATAGTGCTCACCAGATCACATACCCTCCCTAATGTCCATCACCCAACCACCCTCTTCTTATCCCCCAACCCCCTAGCAACCCTCAGTTTGTTTTGTGAGATTAAGAGTTTCTTATGGTTTGTCTCCCTCCCGATCCCATCTTGTTTCATTTTTTCCCTTCCCTACCCTCCAAACTACCCTCTCAAATTCCTCATATCAGAGAGGTCATATGATAATCGTCTTTCTCTGATTGACTTATTTTGCTCAACATAATAACCTCTAGTTTCATCCACATCGTTGCAAATGGCAAGATTTCATTTCTTTTGATTAGTAGCCACATTTTAAAAAGAAACAGGCAGAGATGTTTTCAAGGATGCCTTATATTTACCCTAATAGGTTCAAAAAGTTATTTCAACCTATAATCAATATCAAAATTATTGAGATGTTTTACATTCTTTTATTTGTCTAACCCTTCAAATCCATTGGGTGTATTATACTTCTCATATTTTTCAGTGAGTACTTAGACACATTTCAAATGCTCAGTAGCTACATGATGGTGGTTTGGACAGTTGTTAGAGCCTAGGTCTTCACCTCCCATCCCCGACTGATTCTGAAAGAATAAGCTGAATTCACTCAAACCATCTCAATTAAGAAAACCTTATAAGAAACAATCAGGTAGATCAGAAATTCCAAACATGGTTCCCGCTGGCTGCTATCAGAGTAATTATGAAAGCTTTGTTTTTGCATACAAAGGGTACATCAGCACTATTCTGAATATAGTCACGTCTTGGTGATACAGAGTCTGAATATCTATATTAATGGACTGTCCAATTCTGTGGCTCCTTTAGTTGCTGTCTTTTTGCCATTCCTTCTTTCCTTTGCATTTCAGCCACAGAATGGCAAAGATCTCCAGAGGCATTAAGACTCAAACCAAAAAGTTTTTCAACATCTCAGCATCTCTGGTAAGAGTAATGTGGCCCAGAAGCTTAAAGACATTTCTGGATGACTGGTTCAAGGACTTTCAATGATGTTTATACTCTGTAGAGTTAGACAAAGTTCCCAGAGGCACAGAAACACAGGCTGAGCCTAGTTTCTTGTCTTCTTACAGTGCCTGCTAGCAGATTTAATTAATTAAATTTAATTTATGGAATTTTTTTTTTCTTAAATAATCTATTTCATTCTTTTTGGTAATAGGGTATGAATCAGACTGAATGTCATCAGTCTATAACTGATCATATCTTTTTGGAAACTGTTCAAGATTCTTTCGAAACTCTGGGAAGTGGTGACATCACTTAAAAGGGTTTGCAGAGTTTTAATTACTAATTGCTTCCTACGATTGCAGTCTGGGAAACCTGCCATATGGTAGAGAGTGGTACTTGGGTGGCATGGCCCAGTTTTCTTGAAGCAGGGACAGTTGTGAGTAGTGTAGCATTTGGGGAAGAAGACAGGCCTTAGGATCTTAGGTTTGGTATGCCCTCTTCGTTTTCTTATCAATAACATGGGAGAATGAGCACTGCTACCTAGGATTGTCGTGAAGAATTAATGAGAACTTGGGTAAAGCATCCAGCTTTGTGCCCAGCAGAGATTAGACAATCACTAAATTACAGCCATTGTCATAATTAAGGGAAATGTTTGGCTTTTTTTTTTTTTTGATTGGTTATACTTTTTTATCGACAAAGCGTAACTAGTACCATTTATGGTTTATTTTTAACAAAAAGTATTTTTTAGTTCTCAGGGTCATGATCTCTATACAGAGAAAACAGTAGTATCTTTCTTAGAAAAAGAGTGAATTGAGAAGTTACCAAAATAAAGTAAGATGATATTAATTATGTAAGACCAGTGAAAAGCATTGGATGAAGAGTAGAACTTTTTGGTGTCATGAAAGTAGAAAGATTGCTAAAAACAAAAAAAACAAAAAAAAAAAACCCAAAAAAACAAACCCTAAAACATGTATATATTTTCTTTGCAAAATAGTGTTAAAAGATACTGTGATTTCTTTTTTTTTCTTTTTTGCCCTTTTTATTCTTTTCTCTCCTCCCTCCCTCCCTTCTTTCTTTCTTGGAAGGAAATGTGTTCGGTTGGTGGGAGGTTTGGGCTTGGGGTCTTGTGTGTGGAACAGGGAGTTCTGTGACCATAAAAGTTTAGCTTCCAGATCAGGGTGATATGGGGAGATTATGCCTGTGGGGATATTTTTATTCAAAAAATGCTATTAGCCTGCCCTACCAAAGCCTAGATAATGGACATAAAATTCAAATGCTCCTTATTTTAATTTGTATGTGTTATTGATCTGTGTTGCTTAACTCTTTGGAGCGGCTACCAAGTATCTTCCAAAGAATGAAATGCATTTTAGAATAAGAGTTAAAGAAATACAAGCACTGAGATGCTATTGGATACCTCATTAGTTAAAAGCCTCTTGTGTAAGCAGCAGATCCCAATTCTGTCCAAGTTTTGGCACAAGAAGGGAGTTTAGAACAGGGACACTGAGTAGACGGGAGGATGGGTGGTAGACTGAAGGAGGATGCCTGGTGTACTAGATTGGGGACAGGCAGTTCTTGGCATCCGGCATTAGGATCCAGCATTTAGAGCATGTTTTATCATTTATGATCTTGTGCCACTTTGCTCCTAATTGGGAGGGAGTTACTGTAAAGTATCCAGCGGCTGCCCCTGGGATTAGTTGGGGTGCCTGGCTTTATAATTCCACCATGACAGGAGAGTCCTTCTGGATGCAGACTGGCCAAGGCAGTCAACTAGGGAACATCCACTATAGATGCAGTTTCCACTTAGGAGCAACTGCTGTTAACTGTGGCTTCCACCAGTCTGAATTTTCCTGTGGCTTTTTCTAGTGCCGATGCCCTAGTTCACCATGCCCCCTTTCACAGGGTCTGAAGGGCTGTGGCACAGTCAGCTGCCATGCTGCAGGCACTTTCATCTTCCAAAACTTTGACCTTCTTGTGGCAGGCCACAGTCTCAGCAGCTGTTGAACATTTCTCTGTGGAATGGTGCTATTTCCATTACAGTTTTCCTGTTCTTTATCTCTTATATTCCAAAAAAAGCAAGAAGAGAGACAAGAAAGAACCAGTGATATTGCAATTTAAGTCTACATCTGTAAAATCAAAACATAGCACAATTTATAATGATCTTTTTACACTGAGCTTCTCTTGGCAATTAGTAGTGTAGTTTTATCCCTCTTCCTATTTTCTTTAACATTCCTGCACACACACACACACACACACACACACAGTGACATGATTATGAAACCATCATTGAGGTGATTTTCTTTTTCCTCCAGCAGTGAAATCTGATCAGTGCCTTTGTAAGTCAATGCCCATGGACGGTGTTGAGCATGATTGTGTGGTTGATGGATACAGCGGAGAGGCTGGCGTGGTGTTTCCCACACATCTTTTTGAGGTGCTGTAAAGATGACTTTGACATTTTAATATCGTGTCAATACGCATTGTGATTCAGAGAGCATTTTGTGTAATGCTAGGCACATAATAGGAGGTCAATAAATTCATGTTCCTGATTGATTGATGCGGCACCTGTAGTGCGTAATTATTCATCTTTCGAGACAGTGATTAGGCCTAGCTGGTAATAGAAATTGTGAAATATCATAATTTTGTTACAGTTGGTTCCTTTGATTCTTTTGCATTTTTGAACTCCTTCAGCCATAGCTGTGGATATAAGATATTCTCAGAGTGAGGAGATGAGGCAAAGGATACGAGTAGGAGACATAGGTTCTGTCATGGTGTCAGGTCCCAATTCTCATACATTCTGAGGAAAAAAGGCCAAACCTTAAACTGCGCTCAAGATTCCTACATATGTCCTTCCAAATTTGTCAGTCACTTATAGTGGTTGGCTTTGTTTTTGCAGGCTGTCATCTATTTATCTCCTTGAGATTTTCCTTCAGATCACTCTTGTTCTAATTTTCAGACATGAGTATGTGAACCCACATCTCCAGAAATGGGGCTTTGATAGTTTTAAGCTGAGGAAAATGGAAGGTGTTGGTGAAAAAGATGTTGGTTATTAGAAACCTGCCATCATGGGGGTCATTTAGTTTTTTATTATTTATTTATTTAGAAAGATTTTATTTATTGAAGAGTGAGAGTGCATGCATGAGTGGGGGTGGGGGCAGAGGGAGAGAATCTCAAGCAGACTCCCCACTGAGTGGGGAGTCTGTTGTTGTGTGGGGTCTCAATCTCATGACCTTCAGACCATGACCTGAGCTGAAATCAAGAATCAGATGCTTAACCAACTGAGCCACCCAGGAGCCCCCATGGGAGTTATTTTAAGTGATCACCAATTCAAGAGAAATGAAATGTGTGGACTTAATAGCTTGAAATTCTGGGGTATCACTGGCTTCAGGCTCAGTGGACTTCAGGGCTCAAAGTAGAATTTAGTTTCTCTTTATGTCTTGGTTCTGTTTTCAGTGCATTTGCTCTGTGCTCATACCGTGTCTTCCCTTCCAGTCACAGATGGCTAAAAAACACAGGTGTCTTTAAGAGGACTCGTGGAAGTCCCAGCAACCTTACTGTTTTTAGCGAGGTTGTATGTTCATTCATGGATGATTTGCTATGGCCATTGTGAATGCCAAATCATAAGTGGTTCAGGTCTGTGTTCCACACTTTGTACCTGGACTTTGGGGTTGTACTCCCTCTCCAGCTACCTCCAAGTACATTCCTATTGGCATACTGTATATATGTCATCTTTTTAAATATAATACAGATGAAATAGGAGGACATAATATAACATTGAAAGTGGCTGTCTCTTGAGTGGTATTGCAGATGATTTAAACTTTTTTTGCTTTTACTCTTTTGTGGTTTCTAAATTTTCATATGTGAGAGTAAAATTTATACAGGTAGACGAATTTTTTTTTTTTAATTTTTAATTTTTTAAAAGGTTTTATTTATTTATTTGGTAGACAGAGATCACAAGTAGGCAGAGAGGCAGGTTGGGGGAGGGGAGAGGAGAAGCAGGCTTCCCACTGAGTAGAGCTCCCATTACGGGGCTCAATTCCAAGACCCTGAGATCATGACCCCAGCCAAAGGCAGGGCCTTAACCCACGGAGCCACCCAGGTCCCCCTAGAAAAAGCATCTTAATTGTAATTACAACTTAGTACTAAAAACTATTATTGCATTCTTTGAAAAAATAAGAGTTTTTTCTCCTACAACTTTATTTGCATTTTTAAAGAAAATCTTTCTTCCAGATAAGTTAAATATTTACCTGTGCTCTATCATTTATATACTATTTCTTCAATCCACTTGGAATTTATTGGATGTGTTTTATATTAGGGTAAGATTCTAATTTGATTTTCTTTTTCCAAACTAGCAGATTTTCAGACTATTCATTTAAAAACTCATTCTCTCTCTATTGATTTGGAAAGTTTACCATTTTATGCTTCAAAAGAATAAAAAGTTCTAGAAAAATTCTGTCATTGACCTTATGTCAGTCAACCTCACGTGGTCAAAAGAGAGAGAAAGCAAAAGCGATGATTTAGGAAAACAGGAAAGAGCCAGTTAATGCTCCCTGCTTAGAAAGTTGTATAGCTCCTTGGAAGGTAGCACCACTTCCAGAGACCAAAAAAAGTTTATAATCATGTGACAGCCCCATTGTGGCTTTCCCCAACTCCTTCCTACTCTAACACCTGTTAAGTAGGGAAAAGCAGTTGATTGGGTATGGAAGCTATTTATAAGCACTGTGGAGTAATTGGTAAACAGCCCATCCAAATTTGCATCTTGTCCCATGTGGCAAACTTCAGAGATATAGAACTCTGAGAAAAATATTCTTTATTGTCCAAGGGGGCCCATGTCTGTGCATGAAAGAGACACTTATTAGAAGTACATTTTAATTGTTCATGTATTTATAGAGGACCGATTTTAATTTAGCTAAGAAGTATTTATATTTCAAAGTGTTATTCTTATCTTTTTGGAACAAGTTTTGGTATGGCCTTAAAAGGAAAGATTTTAGTGTAATACAGATATGAAATCTTGTGAACGATTAAAAAGAAACCTTCCTAGCATTTCCCATGAGAGTGACCCCTGAAAGAGAAATTGTGATGAACATATGTTGGTGATACAATCGGAAAATTTTTAAAGACTTGATGACCTTTCAGTTACTATGTTAACATCATACATGGAAACATCCCTAAAGTTATTTCAATTTTAGAAGTTCCGTTGAGGTCAATAGGAATCTTGCTTGGGAAGGAGTGCATTTTTAAAGATAATATTAAATATTTTGTACTTACATAAGTCAAGAATACTGTAGATTTTTGCCTATAAAAGGGGTAGAGCTTCATTTTTAAGTTCTGTTGCAGTACCCCTGTTCCAGTCTACCATCATCTAAACTCAGTTTTCTTAAATTATTTTTCATGCAAATATCAGTGTTATTCTTTTTAAGAGACCAATTGCATTCAATGTCATGTCTCCTTCACTTTGTAGGGGATAAAATTTCCATGAATGAGCTCGAGTTTTCTCTCTTGAGATTTGTGGACTGAATGAGGCCATCTGCATAGATATGTTTAGCATCTATTTAGATGTTTTTAGAGTCTGTTTAATTGATAATCAAGACTCAGGCCTGTTGATTAACAAATTAGTTTCTCTTTTAGTGAATTGTGTTTCCCACACTAAAATGCAAAATTCCCCATGTCAAATCTCAGAATTCTTAGGAAATTGTGTACTTGAAGTCAGTTGTCATGTTTAGTTTGAGTCTTTATGATAAAATATCTAATACATGTCAAATGCTGGCTTTCCCTGGGAATTAGAAGTGTAAAGTCCATTTTACATCTCAGAGAGGCATACTGGCGTGAGTTCATGATCATATTCCATTTGATGTTCCGGTTATGAACCTGGAGTTGAGCCCATGTTTGAGATGGGTAAAAATTATTTTATCAATATTCCATTCCTCTTTGCTTTTGTGCCCAGCTGTCCTGCCAGGTTATTGCTTGCATGTTGAATTTTCTCCTTGCTCTTCTACTTTGTCAGAGGGAATATATGAAGCACTTTGTATTCTGCTTATTCTTAGTGGTTTTTTTTTTTTTTTGGTCATGAGGTGCTATGCACTTCTGAAAATAAGGTCACTGTGTTATTAAGGGAAGGTTATTTATTTGTTGTAAATACTCAGTAAAAAAGGTCCCCTCAAAAACAAAACTAATGCCACAAAATGTGTTATTATTTGGGTAAAAATTAGTATATCTTATTCTAGTTAAAATTATTTAATATGTCTTCTCTATATGTGATGAAAATTGTGTAGGTGATGTATATCTTTGCATCTCTTTATGAATATTCATTTCTTTTTTTCCCCCATGAGCCAGAATTGTCAAAATTTCTGTAACCCCGGTGCAGAACTCAGGATCTTTAAATACTTGTTGCTAGATTCAGGTACATGGATCGAAACCCAGCTGAGAGATGGGATAAAGCCTCATAACAAAGAGGCCCATCTCTGGGTGGAGAAGGGATGACTATGGGATCCTTCGATTGGAAAGATACCTTCCACTCTTAGGTTATGTCATGGTTAACTCTGTGTTTAAAGCTACGTAGTACATGTAACAAAGTCCCATGGGAGTCATTCATGTGATTGGGTGGTTGATGGGGAGGAGCTGCCATAGACTCAGGGCTCTCAAAGGGCCACTGTCATTGAGGACCCTTGAGGGGTAAAGGGACTGCTATTTTGGGAAGTCCATGGAGGCAGTTCACCCAAAGAAGAAAGCTTGTTCTAGAACTTACATCTGACCCCAGCAGTAGCAGACTTCTTTCCAAAATGGTTATAGTTGTGCATTTTGCAGATTTAATGTAAGGAACAAATTTCTGTTAATATGCAACTTCAGCTATTCACTGTCCTGTAAACACACTGAGCTTTGTCACGTTAAGAAGAAATATTATAAATTTCTAGAATGAAAATGACCTGGCCACATTTATTTGTATGTTAAACTGAATGAAAATCTGCATTACTGTTAAAATGATTATTATTTTAACACTGTTAATGTTTATATGTGTATATGAATATAATATTAATAGATTGTAGGGGTTAAAGACAATCATTATTTTAATAGCTGGCACCAAAGTTCTTTTCAGTGAGGAAACCATTTTTATTCAGGAATTATTCAGGGAAACGTGAAGCCTCACAGGCAAGGTCTGTAAGAAAAGTAGTAAACAGATGTATAAATGTATTTTTCTATGCAGTGAACAGAAATGTTAGAGAAGTGGTTGAAAGAGAGAAGAGTGGACAGAGAAATGGGCAGAAGTAAGTGAGTGAGACAAGAGAGCATGGTAGAAGGATGGAATTTCCGAGAAGAGGCAGGCAGGGGGAAATTCCCAGTGTTAGGCTGGCTGAGGGATATTTGAATGTGAAAAATCTAATCATCAAACTCAGGTGTATAGCTGTGTTTTAAAGTCGTAAGTAAAGTCTATCACATATCCTTATGAATGGTTGGGGTTATCACAGTGACTGAAATCCATGGCTGGGCTGGCACAGAGCCGAGAATGGTGCAACGTGAGCTAAAGTCTCATCTGGGATGTGGAAGACGTCTGGTGGACCCATTGTGACCTTGAGGCAAAAACCCACTAGGAATTCAGAAAATCTCTGCAGGATACTGAGCTCTCTAGAGATCTGGGAAAGTAAGGTGGTACCAATTTTACCTAAAACAGAAGGAAAAGAGTGCATGGAAAGGTGGGTAGGTAGATATAAAGAAAAATGCCATAGGCAGAGAGGCATTGCTGGTGAATTCAGAGTTCATAACCTAGATTTTCCATCTGTATGGGACGGTGGTATAATTCTGGCCAATGTTATCACAAGGAAAAGAAGGAACGTGAGGGCAGTTTGGAAGAGGCTTTTAGAGGCTTCCTGGTTCAGAGGGGCTCTGCATGGACGCACTCAAATGGCCAGTGTGTGTAAATGTGAATTACTCTTGGGACCCATGCTGTGGAGTAACCGAATACTGCACATCTGTTGCTCTCTTCATTCGAAGGGGACACTTCCCTTAGGGTTCTGTGTATTATCCACACCTGCCAGTCTCCAGAGACAGAGATAGACAATACTTCATTTCTCTGCTCTCACTTAAAACACCTCTCCAGCCAATTTCCTCAGAAACACTTCTCTGACTCTTTACAGGGGACCAAGGATGCAGTTCATAGCAATAAGTTGAATTAATTAATTTGATTACTGTAAAATAGGGGCACTTGTTGATTAATTTTTGTACTCTTGATATACAGAGCTCCAAAACATTGATTTCAGTGGTTTTTCACTTCTTTAGTTTCCTGTAGGCTAACACCAAACATTACCAGAAATCAGTGAGCTTAATTCAAATGCACATGTGAAGAATATTCATGGGTGTTCATACAGAATTTTAATTATCCTACCTGGGCACAGTGTATTTAAACTTTTTATTAATAGAGAAGATTTTGGGGGCTCACTGGTGCAAAGGAGGGTTAATTCTTCACAAAAGAAATGCAAACAAGTACTTAGTTTGCTATTTGGTGATCTTTTTTTGGGCTTGCATGGACCTGCTGTTTCACCTGTGTTACTCTTATAATGGGCCCTTGTTATATCTTGCTTGTGTTCCCAGAGGCACCTCACATCTCTTTAGAACGCACGGTAGACACTGCATAAACCCATGCTGAATTGCATTCAGCCATGAAGGCAATACTTTGATGATGTAATGTATAATTTCCTAGCCTAGCTTTTGTGAGAATCTTGTGTTGAATCTTGAGTATAAACTCTTTGAATCCACGGGTGGTGTCATTTCCTAATCAGTTTTGAACTGGATGCATCTCCCAGGCAGATCTTTTGGTGGACTGATCATATAATGGAGAAATAGGTAGAATAGCATAGTTGCTAAGACTTCCTGGGTCATCAGATGACTTCTTGCTGCTTAGTAGCTGAATGACCATGGAAATATCTTGCTCCTCTGCACCTCAGTTTATTAATTTATAAAATGGGTATAATAATAGTTCCTTCCTGGTAAGTCTGATAGAAGGATGAAATGAATTAATATATGAGCAGCTCTGAGAATAGTACATGGCACATAAGTTCTATAATTAGCACATTAGCTATTATTGTTATTAGCAGAAAAATTCCTTAGTGTTGAATGTAGTGTAAGTCAGGGTACATGTCTTCTTTTCATTCATGAAGTATATGCTTATTGTTTCTCTGGATAGAGACTTGCTGTGAAACTGGAGATAGATATATGAATTTAGGGTTTTCCCTGAGTGGCACTAAATAACAAAAGCTTTCCCCCAGCTCCTGGAAACATCCACATACCCCAGACCAAGGCTGTTCTTGTGTTAAAAGCAAAAAGGCCTAAACTTGTCCAGGAACTCCCCACCTGCGTCCATCATTCTTTGTCTAGCTGCAGCCCGAGTGGGCGCATTTATCCATTTTGATTAGAAGGCGAATCGATAGTCAAGCATACAGATTCCCTCAGGCTCAGTCCCAGAGCTGCCTTTGGCTTAAGGCAAAGGAAAATATTCTTTTTCTTTCTTTGTATCATTTCTTACTGCAATCAGACTTTGGATGGAAGCCTTGGGGCCCTAAACCTGGGTGATATATTAAGAGGGGATGCACATTCCTCTAATGCCTGCATCTGCTTCCTGTCTGTAGATCTTTTGAGGACTCCAGATCCACTCTTTGTTTGTCTGACAAAAGCCTGAATGTCAGGTGATAATGCCCCAGAAATGTTTTTAGGGAATGTGATTTAGTGTGACTTTAAGGACTCTTGATAGTTATAATGATTTCGACCATGTGAAGAATCCCAACAGGAGACCCATGTGTTGAGTCATTCAACAGATTTTTATTGAGCACTTACTATATCTAGGCCCCATACAGAGTGTTGGGGATACAGTAAGGTTACTGCTCTCCTGGTACTTTTGTTCAATTGTGGCAAGACAGAGGCGCTGCATATTTCCATTTGCTGCTTCCGCTCCGACATCTACCCTTCTCCGCTATATTCTGCCTGGGAGACTGGTCTGAATGGTTTATATCAGGGACAAGCAAACTATGGCCCACAGGCCAAATGTGGCTCGGCTGTGATTTTTGTATGGCCTATAAGCCAGGAATGATTTTTGTAGTTTTTGATGGATAAAAAAAAGCTCCAAAGATAATTTTATGACATGTGAAAATTCTATGAAAGTCAAATTTCAGTTGTCTGTACATAAAGTCTCATTAACACACAGCTATACCCATTTACGTCTGCACACTGATGGGTGCTTTCTACCCTACAGGAGCAGATCCCGGGAGTTGCCAGAGGGACCCTATGGCTTGAAAAACCTGAAACACTTACTGTCTGATCCTTTACAGAAGAAAAGTGCTGGTCCCTGGTCTTCGTCCATAGACCCCTTGTCCTCTTATTGTTGAACTTGGCAAATGGGGAGCTGCTGCTGGAAATCAGAGGACAAGGAGGAGGGACTTCGGGTCATCCCTTCTCTAGCTTTCTCTCTTTGGAGTCTTTGTGGGTTGGCTGAATGAGCTTCTGAAGGTCACAGCTCCTACCAGGTGGTTCTCAAAATACAAAATGCTTTCCTTCTCTGTGCTGCTCTCTGCATCCTCCCTTGTCACTCCAGGCCCAAGGGTAATAATGTCCTTCATGGTTCCTAGGCCCTGGGGACTGCACTGGGTTGTACTTCCCCACACACTGCCTCCACTTCTGTAATTAGCCCCTTTAGTAGGGGATGCTGCCACAGCTCAGTTTGCTTGTAATATCTATGTCTTGCTTGGACCTTAATGGATAAAACAATAATAACGAATTCAGAGATCCAGATAAGTTTAGATGGTGAAAGTAAAATATTAAATAGAAAACAGAGTGAATGGTCAGGCCTCTTGTGGAGGTGAAGTCTGAATACTAAAGGAGAAGAGAGAAAAAGATGTCGGGAAACACCATTTTATGAACTAGCTGGTGTAAACTTCTTCAGGGTGTTGAATTACAAAATGGCACCTGTAGGCTAGAGGACAGTGTGTGATCTAAGATGAGAGAAGCAGGAGCCAGTTATGTGGTCTTGTAGGTGTGCTAATGGTTTTTTATTATAAATGCAATGGAAATATTTAAACAAGGATGGCATAATCTGACGTATGAATTTTTTTAAAAAAAATTACTCCAGCTCTTGTTTGGAGAAGGAATTATTTGATGTTTGGAGTGGCTTGACAGACACCAGTAATGGGGTAGTGATTGCAGCTCTAGGCAAGTCCACTACCAGAAGGCCATGGGCGCTGCTACTGCTCTGGTTTCCCGCACTGGAACTTGGGAGAAGTCACCGTGGGCCTTGTTTTAGGGAATGCTAGGGATGGAGGCAGGGCAGTGGTGATTGGAATGAGGTTTCCTTCAAGGTTTGGTACGTCCTTCAGATTTACCATGGAGAGGACATTGTATTTATTTCTTTGGGTGATAATGTCTCATTTTCTGCATTTATAATTCCTTCTAAAGCTTTATAAGCAACAAGCAACCCTCTCTTCAGATGGTGAAGAATAAAAGCTAGTTTGGGATGTTTTTTATATCTGGTTTCTGTGAGAACAGAACAGGAAAAAATTTTGCATTAGCGCAGGCCTTTTGTGGTTGTGTTTTGATTGCACTGACTGGTTTGATTGTGTTCTCTGTACATCTCTGAATTGTTCCTTTGGGTTTCTTGGTCAGAGTACTGTAGTTAACTTTTGTATTCTATTTTCAGTGTTTCGGCCACATTCATTTACAGCCTATGCCTTGCAAAGGCTGGTATTCATTCTTGCTGCCTCTACTTCCCCACCTCTAAGCACACACACACTCACACAAACACACACTCACACTCATTCACTCACTCTTATGGCCATTGTAAAATTAGATCCTTGCTGGCACCTTGCAGTCATTCCCAACATTCTGGAAAAGGGAGATGTCCTTCTAGTGGGATTGCAGTGGACAGTGGCGGGAATATTTTGTCACTTCCCTTCCTGCCCGTCTTCCATGTAGTTTTGGTCAGGCCTGTGCAAGAGAAGTTGCCCTTTTCTCAGCTACCAGCTACCTGCTACTTGGATGAACAGTGTGAGCCCAGAAGTGATCCTTCTCAAACACCTTGATTGCTTTGACAAAACCCTTCCACTGCTTGCTTTTAACCATGTAGAATTTTCTTTTCTCCCAACTTGGCATGTTTTACTTAGTTTAGCCTGTTTCCTGTGGTCTATGTGGTACGTTCTCTTAGTAGGCTCTACGCATAGTTTTAAGCAGACGTGCATTCATTCATTTATTTAGCACATACTTACTGGTGCCTACAGTGTAGCAGCACCCCCTAGTGGGTGGAGAGTCTTTGTCTTTAAGCAGCACATGACCCCGTGGGAGAGTTGGGCACCTAAGCCAATATTTATAATTCAGCGTGGAAAGTGAAATAGAAAGGTGATGGTTGTTCTAGAAGTGTAGTGCTTGGCAGCCTGACTCTGGAGCCAGACAGCCTTGGTTCAAATCCCAGCTGTACCACTAATTATCTCTGGGATTCTAGGCCAATTACTTTATTTTCCTTCTCAGGAAAAAGGAGATACTGGAAGGGTTAAGAGAGCTGATGAAATGGAACAGAAAAGCTGTAGCAGAACAGAAGCCTGCCTGGCGTAGAGTAAATGCCTAAATAACCATTTTCTATTATTATTAATATCGCCTCGTAATCCTCACAGGATTAAACTTTGAAAAGGAGGACAGAACTTAACATGGTTACTTAACATGGTTAAGTAGTTACCACTTCACATGGAATCTGGAGAATTTTTCAGAGCAGTAAATAAGAGGCCAATTTCTGGTTTCTGAGATCATTTTTAGTAACTAAAAATATAGGATTGAACCTTTAAAAATACTTTTAAAATATTTTCCTCCTTGCATTCATGCTTCAGGTCCAGACCTCCCGAATCTGGATTGCTATGATGCAAGAAGAAGAAATGAATCTTTTCTGTTTACTAACAGAGCCAGTTGCACTGATGCTAGGGAGCATTTTTCATCATGTAATCCTGGACTTCAGTACCTGCCTTTTAAAATTAGCTGTCTTCCTCCGGGCTTTCTAAGGAAATAGGTGACTGCAAAAACTGGATATATTGGTTTTAATTCCCATTTTTCAGCATTGCACCTTCTAAGTGGCATAGGCAGGGAGAGCCTTCAGAAATTCAGAAGTTTGAAGTGTAGAGAGCATAAGCATCAATGCCTAAACATCAGCAGCTGTCCCACTGGCCAGGAATCCCAATCTTCCAAATGTTCCTCTGAAATCATTATACCGGCTAAGACTTACTGACACATTCTGTCCCTTGGTCTCTGGAGGGCTTGTGTCTGAGGGATACCATTGACTCCCCATTATCTAGCATGTATTAGCTGCACAATCATTGCTCAATAGACAGATGACCAACTGATTTTAGCGTTTGAGTCTATCATAAAATAAATTTATCACTACCTACCCAAAAAACTTTCTTTTCTATTTCCTTCCTTTTTCTGTGTCTTATTCATAGACAAGAAGCTATAGTATTTTATACCTCTGGTGGGACTGCAGAATAAGGTTATGTGGGTTTTGGCATTGCATAGAAGCATCCAGACAGGAAGATAGGTCAGCATTAAATTCAGCCTGTGCTCTGCTCACATGGTCATGTGCCTTTGCAAGAGGGTCTATATAATCCAAGGCAGGGGTGCCTTTTCTGCACCTTGGCATGACAGTACCGTCCACACTCCAAGCCAGGTGTCCACAGTGGGGAGAGACTTCTCTCCCCCATGGACAGGCAATGTGCACTAACTCTTCTGCACAGACGTGACATCTTCACCTAATGTTTGTACAGGCACCATGAAACCTGGTAATGGCCATGGCAGTAAAGTCAGTATTGTGGCACCATGGTCCATGCTCACCAAAAGCAGAAAGGGAGCAGGAAGGGTAAACAGGTATCTTGCTTCATCAAGCCTGATGCCCGAAGTGCAGGTCCGTCGTAGTGGGATCCTGTTCTGTCTCCCAGCTCCGTGAGGTACTCTGCACTTCAGAGCAGTTTGCTGCTGTTCTCAGATGGTTTCATAATCATATAGATAACTCATTACAGTCTTTTTCTCTCTGCCTGAGTATTCACTTTAAAAGTGTCTCCAACTAATGACCAATTTTTTTTGCACCATCTGTACATAGGTGAGGTGGAAGGAGTTTAAAAGCACAGGCCCCATATAATCCTAATTGTCCTCTCAGCCAAGATTTTTCCATTCATGCTCCCATTGAATCTGTTGTGTGAAGTGCTAGCAATTAGAAGAAATGAATAGTTTCCATCTTTTCCCTGTGCGCCCCCTCTTTGGCTCTGCTAATGTCTAATGAATGGGCTGGAGAGCAGGAGGCTGCAGATCAGCCAAGCCCTCCTGGAGCTCCTGCTGGGATGTGAGGGGTACACAGAGGTGGGAAAACTGGGTCCAGCCCTCCTAGCATGCTGGTCCAGCCATGGGCCAATGGCTTCATACAAGTAACTGTGCTTCTTTCTTGGCTGGTGGTAGGATTTCAAATATACTTTTTAGTTTCCCTCCAAAAGAATGGATTATAGGATTTAAGTGGATAACTTTAATAGAAGAAGGAGGCTGGTGTGATAAAAAGGGGACATTTAGAGATAAGGAAAGACAGGTGAGCCCTGACTCCTAAAGGGAGCAGTCGACAACCCTGTCTCCTGGGAGAAGTGCAGGCATTCTGTGATTTTAAAGAAGAAGGTAAATTTTGATGTGAAACCCCATGCATTTTTAAATGTTGGTTCAAATCCATCCATCCATCCTTCCTTCCTTCCTTTCTTTCTTCCTCCCTCCTTCCCTCTCTCCTTCCCTTCCTCTTTTCCTAACCCCCTCTCTCTCTGTCTTTCTTTCTTTCATTCGTTCATTTAGAGAGTGCCAGAAGTGGTGGGGAGAGGGAGAATCTTAAGCAGGCTCCATCCTCAAGGACACTTAACTGATGGAGCCACCCAAGCGCCCTTCACATTCTTTAAAAACATCGTGGAATTTAAGAAACAAAACAGATGGGCATGGGGGAAGAGGGAAGAAAGAGAGGAAGGCCAACCATAGGAGACTTAACTATAGAGAACAAACTGAGGATTGATGAAGAGAGGTAGGTGGGGGATGGGCTAGATGGGGGATGGGCGTTAGGGAGAATATTTGTGATGAGCACTGTTGTATGTAAGAGATGATTCACTAAATTTCCTGAAACTAACATGACACTGCATGTTAACTAGTCAGGACTTAAATAAAAAATTGAAACATTAAAAATGAAGTAAAACAGTATGGGACAGATTGCTTCCACAGTGGAATTCAGTCATTTTGCTGAACTTGTGACTTCTGAATTAGTCGCGGTGGGTGCAGAGCAGAGACCTGGATTGTCCTGTTTTAGAGTTGTTCCCATCGGCCCTCTACTGCAGCGGGGCGCAGACAGTCATGGCATTGGGAGGTTGGCAAGCATGAAGCTAAGGATTAATAGTGGGGGGCTTACCACAAGAGGCTGTGTGTGATGGGAAAGGGGGCAGGAATGCCTGCCCATGGAACAGAGGGCCAGCCTCTCTTCCCAGAGCCTGGCACTGGCCCCATGCTGTGACAGATGTTGCCACATACTGCATAGTAGGCTTAGAGCTGATCATACCCAAGCCCTGTGAAGGAGGAGGCCCAGAGACTAGAAGAGTAGGGTATATATAGATATATATGTATATGTACAGAGATATTTTTAGATTGATACATTTATAAATATATATATTTATAAGTATAAAAATATATGTGTATAAATGTATATATGCACACATGCATGTATGGTTTATTTTAAGGAATTGGCTTATAGAGTTGTAGGGCTGGCAAGTCTGAAGTCTGTAGGGCAGACCAGCAGTTTGGAAAATCAAACAGGTTGGAAATTTGGGCAAGCTTTCTGTTATTTTTTTTTTTCCTTCCAAGTTTTTATTTAAATTCCAGTCAGTTAAGATACAGTGTAATATTAGTTTCGTATGTAGGATTTAGTGATTCATCACTTACATATAACACCTGGTGCTCATCACAAGTGCCTTCTTAATTCCCATTGCTCATTCTGCCCCCCAACCCCAGCCAGCTCCCTTCCAGCAACCCTGTTTGTTCTCTATTAAGAGTCGGCTTTATGGTTTGCCTTTCTCTTTCCCCCCCATTGTTCATCTGTTTTGTTTCTTAAATTCTGCATAGGAGGGAAATCATATGGTATTTGTCTTTCTTTGACTAAGTTATTTTGCTTAGCATTGTACTCTCTGGCTCCATCCACTGTGTTATGGCTTTGAGGCAGAATTTCATCTCTCAGAAATCTGTTTATGCTCTTAAAGTTTTCCATTGATTGGATGAGGCCTACCAGGCTAATTTCCTCTACAGTCAGTTGATTGGAAAAGTTAATCACATTTACCTAACACCTTCACAGCAATACCTAGATTGGCTTTTGCTTAATAACGGTATTATAGCCTAGCCAAGCTGACACGTGAAACTTGACCATTGTACCCCAGTTTGTTATCATGATGCTGGGGAGAGGAAAGCATGAGGTTAGATGAGGGTGGGAGTCCAGTACAGCACCTGGCACAGGGTCCCACATGCTCTGTCAACAGTCTATTTGAATGTAATTATTTCATTCTGACCTCAGCCATGAGGAGCAACTGTCTTGCAGTGCATAAAGTTTAAAGCTTCCAGACCTCTGGCTTGCACAGGATCCTTCCCGAGTGCTGTACCTAATTTTGTGCTGATAACATTGGATTCTTTTTCTTGGTCATTGCTCCTTATAGAAGCTCTAGATAGACCCTTCAGTACCTGAACTGCCTCTTTGAGCTCTACCACTCTTTTGGTGTGGTCTCTACCTGGTCCTTCTGTGTGCTTGAGCCTCAGTTTCTCCATCTGTGAGTTGGGGAGACAATGCTAACCATCTTCTGGGGTTCTTTCCAGGAGAAGAGAAGAGGCTGTGCAATTATGAACATAGAAAAAAATCTAAATGCTTTCTCCTAGTTTCTGCCTCTCAAAAGTGTTCTAATATTAGTTATTTTGTTAGCTAAAAAAGTAGCACCAAATTCCGGTACTCAACAAAACAGGTAATTTAAAGTACGAGGATGTATAATTCCCCACTCACAAGTGGCATGAAAAGCTATTTTCATTTTGAATAACTAGCTTTCCAAAGCTTCACATTGGAAACATAGGCATCACGCAGCCAGGTGTACGGTATCTGGGGCCCTCATTAGGTATTGCCTGGAGCCTGGCACTGTGCTGAGGGTCTTACACACGATTATTCAACCTGCTTCTCAAGGCGGTGGTGAGGCAACTGTCATCATCCCCGTTTTACAGATGAAGAAACTGAAGCACAGAGAGGTTAAATTTAACTAACCCAAGGTCACATAAGCAGCAGAGCCTGAGATTCAAATCCCTTGATGTGCTGTTCTGTTAGCTTGAGGTCTAGAAGTTTAACGGTAAATAAGAGGTACTTCCAAGAGCAGTGAGGAAAGCATTTGCTTATGACAGCCATTTAAGCCAGTGGTATCAGGTCCTGGGCACTTGCTTGAAAAATGAAATCCTTGGCTTCCTCTCAGGGAGCCACCTCAGGGCTGTTTGAGATGGTTGTGCAGAGCGTGCACTGCCCAAGTCTCCTGATCCTGGACAAGCAGAGGTTGAAATCTCCCCTGTGCTTCACTATATTTTTATTTTTTAAAAGATTTTATTTATTTATTTGACAGAGAGACACACACACAGAGAGAGAAGCAGGGGGAGTGGGAGAAGGAGAAGCAGACTTCCTGTTGAACAGGGAACCCGATGTGGGCCTCGATCTCAGGACCCTAGGATCATGACCTGAGTTGAAGGCAGCCACTTAACGACTGAACCACCCAGGCACTCTGTGCTTCACTATAAATAGAGGTTGCTCCAGAGGTGCACTGGCACTGGCCCAGAGAGGAGCCTTCTTCTCACTCACACATTTCGTCTAGTAGAGTTGGCCCTGGCCAGTCTTTCAAATTCTTCCCATTCTTCTGCAATTCTCCATTCTCACCATTAACATGCTCTCCCTGTTCCTTTCTAAACATTTCAGTCTTCCCAATTTTATGGGCCATCTACTTTGCACAAATCCTCCCGACATCCTGCTTTACTATGCAATGGTCTTAATTCCCTTTCAGCAACACTTCATTCATTCATCAGCACACATCTGTTAAACATTTGCTTGTGGGCCCTCTACTGATCTAGGTGTTGGAATTAGAATAAGGATAATTTCAGAGTTGAGTGAGAAAGTCATAGTCATCAAGAAGTTAAGATTTGGAATCCCTGGTTGACTCAGTCAGTTAAGCATCTGACTTCAGCTCAGGTCATAATCTCAGCATCCTGGGGACCTAGGATTGAGCCCCGAATTGGGCTCCACCCTCAGTGGGGAGTCTGCTTGTCCCTCTCCCTCTCCCTTTGCTCCTCCCCCTGTTTGTACTCTCTCTCTCCCTCTCTCTCAAATAGAATCTTAAAAAAAATTTCAGGGGTGCCTGGGTGGCTTCAGTCACTTAAGTGTCTGCCTTCAGTGTAGGTCATGATCTCAGAGTCATGGAATCAAGCCCTGCATTGGGCTCAGTCAGACTGTGGGTAGACAAAAACCTTGTCTTGGATCATTATATAGAAAACTCTCTGATATTAGATGCATATATATCAGGACCTTAATGTTTAATGGATGGAAGGGTATGTAGAAAAGTATTAGCTTGCTTATACAAGTGGTAGATTACTTGCTTCAGATAATTATATGCTAATGCACAAAAATGGTCATTTCATTTTTAGAAAATGACTTAAAAATATAATTTATTTTTTCAAAAATATATTAGCCCCTTTGCCTGGGCTCGATCCCAGGACTCCAGGATCATGACCTGGGCTGAAGGCAGATGCTTAATTGACTGAGCCACCCAGGGGCCCCTGAATTTGTTTTTTCAAGGAATAAAATTTTTACAATACAGCTTCACATTTCCTAATTTTTCTATCTGTTCTAACCCAACCTTGCCGCATGAATGTATCCTTAATGCTGGGTGCATTTATGATGCAAGGGTCATTCACAGGAAGAAATCTCAAAAGATTCTTGGTGTCTAAAGTGTATAACTTCATATTAGAGCTGAGAAAAAGAGAGTTTTTTTTTTTTTTTTTAAGATTTTTATTTATTTATTTTATAGAGAGCGATCACAAGTAGGCAGAGAGGCAGGCAGAGAGAGAGAGGGGAGGAAGCAGGCTCCCTGCTGAGCAGAGAGCCCGATGCGGGACTTGATCCCAGGACCCTGAGATCATGACCTGAGCCGAAGGCAGCGGATTAACCCACTGAGCCACCCAGGCGCCCAAAAGAGAGTTTTTTGTTTTTCTGTTTTTCTTTTTTTTTTTTTTTTGTAAGACTTTATCTATTTATTTGACAGACAGAGAGATCACAAGTAGGCAGAGAGGCAGGCAAAGAGAGAGAGGGAGAAGCAGGCTCCCTGCTGAGCAGATAGCCCAATTCGGGGCTTGATCCCACGACCCAGAGACCATGACCTAAGCCGAAGGCAGAGGCTTAACCACTGAGCCACCCAGGTGCCCCTGAGAAAGTAGATTTTTTTAACAAAAGAGATCTGGGTAGAGATTAGAATGTGGAATCAAGATTTAAACACATTTCCATAGTTACTTTAAGCAATTGTGGCAGCATCCCCTTTATTCATATTTAATGAATTTTTTTTCCCAAGAAGAGCATTTTTGTATGCATGTAATGGTAAATCCATTGATTATATATACATATGCTCATTATAACATAATCTAAACCGCTAATTATGAAGCAGTTTGTGTCAGCAACAGGATTTTATACTTCTGCCTTCTAGCATGTACTTTTCTTGCCAACCATGGACACACAAAGGAATGACTGAAACTTTCTGTAAAATTTATGAGAAGGTCTTATTTTTATGATAAATGAATCACCCTTCAACACACCTTCTGGTAGATTTTAAATTTACTCAAATTAGGTTAAATCACAGTAGACAACTAAAAAGCACATTGTTATTCTTTCTGAATTCAATTCCAAGCAAATCGCTGAGGTTTATAAAGTCCCCACCGACTATTTGCAGTGTCCAGACCTCTGACTATCCCATTAAGTCGTCAAAATACCAGTAGGTATGTGGTTCTACAGTGAGGGGAATGGGGACATTTTTGGTTGTCACAGCTGCAAGCATGGAGATTGCTAATGGACTATAGTGGGTGGGGACCAGGCATACAGCTACACATCACACAATGAGCAGGATGGTCTCCCACAGCGAAAACTTAGCCTGCGTGTCAGTAAGGTAAGATTGAAAAACTCTGTCCTAGATCATTACATAGAAAACTCTCCTGTGTGTGTGTGTGTGTGTGTGTGAGGACCTTAACGCTTAATGGATAGAAGAATATGTAGGAAAAGTTTAGCTGGCTTTATGCAAGTGGTAGATTACTTGCTTCTGGTAATTGTATGCAGATGTGCTAGAGTGGTCATTTCATTTGTAAAAAATGACTTAAAAATATAACTTGTTTGTTCAAAAGTGTATTAGCCCTTTGCCCCCTTTGCTTCCTATCTAAAGAGTTTGAATTCTATTCTCAGAACTTTATTCTTAGAAGTCATGAAGTAGATGAAGCAGATTGAATGTATACATGTTTTCCCCAAGTCAATACATTTGTCTTACTATTTAAAATCTTCATAAAATTCTGAGGAGTCGTTCTGAACAATGTAATCTATTTTCTGGACAGGAGACAACTGAGGACCATTTCTGCTGCTTGTTTAAATCGCTTTCTGAGGTTTCTTTTCAGACTGCCCTGTCTTGTCCACTAGCATCAGCTTTCTGACACATCTACTCCAGGACTGGAGGTCTCTTGTTCTCGATATGCTAAGAGATTTGTTCTCTGGAAGCACCTTCTTCTTCTAGTAGACCCACAGTGTGCTGGTTGTGCACTTCGGCATGGACTTCCTTGCTCTCGCTTTCCGACTTGTGACTGGGAAATCGTCTGGACACACCGCATCGCAGCTCTCTTCAGAGCTCCCTGCTCCTTTGTTTCTATCTGAAATTCTCCTAAGGCTTGAACCCAGATGAAGCATCCACGAGGACTCCGTCCCAGCTCTGTACCTCCGAGGCACCTCTGGTGACCTTGTCCTTCACAGCTCTTGTCCCTACTCAGTGGGTTTGGCACCTGCGGAGGAGCAGCTGGTCAGTATGATAAGCTACAGGGTTGTCTGTCAGACCATCCTTCACGCTGGTTTTTTTTGGGAGTTGTTGAAACTGGAGCAACTACCGCATCTTCTTTTAGCAGCATGGGACTAGGTCTGTCCCTGTTGGTAATACATTTATCTAGCCATTATCTTGAACTTGTATGTCCCAATTATTCCTACCTTGGGCACCAAAAACGTGCAAGCGTGGAGTCTTCGGTAACTTCTTGTCTTGGCTCTGCTTCTGCTGGTATCCCTTAGAGGAGGAAGCCTTTACTGTGGACTTTCCAGACTCCCTCCTGCTGAACAGAAAGCCCTAATTTGACAAAGACCTTTGCTGTGACATTTTAAAAACACTTGGTGTTTATTGTTTCTTCGGAATTCATAAGGGATACATATTTGTTCTAGATAAAGTTTGGAAGATACTTACATAAAGATTAGAAGTAACATATAAGTCATCAGAAACTACTTATAATTTTTTTTACCATTTACTGTTAAAATTTTAGGCACATTGTTTTATATATGTGTTTGTATCTATCTATCTATCTATCTATCTATCTGAGATATATATATCTATCTCTGAGATATATATATAGATATATATATGGACATGGTTTTTTTTTTTTTTTAAATTTTTTATTTTTTATAAATATATATTTTTATCCCCAGGGGTACAGGTCTGTGAATCACCAGGTTTCACACTTCACAGCACTCACCAAAGCACATACCCTCCCCAATGTCCATAATCCCACCCCCTTCTCCCAAACCCCCTCCCCCCGGCAACCCTCAGTTTCTTTTGTGAGATTAAGAGTCACTTATGGTTTGTCTCCCTCCCAATCCCATCTTGTTTCATTTATTCTTCTTCTACCCACTTAAGCCTCCATGTTGCATCACCACTTCCTCATATCAGGGAGATCATATGATAGTTGTCTTTCTCTGCTTGACTTATTTCGCTAAGCATGATACGCTCTAGTTCCATCCATGTTGTTGCAAATGGCAAGATTTCATTTCTTTTGATGGCTGCATAGTATTCCATTGTGTATATATACCACATCTTCTTGATCCATTCATCTGTTGATGGACATCTAGGTTCTTTCCATAGTTTGGCTATTGTGGACATTGCTGCTATAAACATTCGGGTGCACGTGCCCCTTTGGATCACTACATTTGTATCTTTAGGGTAAATACCCAATAGTGCAATTTCTGGGTCATAGGGCAGTTCTATTTTCAACATTTTGAGGAACCTCCATGCTGTTTTCCAGAGTGGCTGCACCAGCTTGCATTCCCACCAACAGTGTAGGAGGGTTCCCCTTTCTCCGCATCCTCGCCAGCATCTGTCATTTCCTGACTTGTTGATTTTAGCCATTCTGACTGGTGTGAGGTGATATCTCATTGTGGTTTTGATTTGTATTTCCCTGATGCCGAATGATATGGAGCACTTTTTCATGTGTGTGTTGGCCATCTGGATGTCTTCTTTGCAGAAATGTCTGTTCATGTCCTCTGCCCATTTCTTGATTGGATTATTTGTTCTTTGGGTGTTGAGTTTGCTAAGTTCTTTATAGATTCTGGACACTAGTCCTTTATCTGATATGTCGTTTGCAAATATCTTCTCCCATTCTGTCAGTTGTGTTTTGATTTTGTTAACTGTTTCCTTTGCTGTGCAAAAGCTTTTGATCTTGATGAAATCCCAGTAGTTCATTTTTTCCCTTGCTTCCCTTGCCTTTTGCGTTGTTCCTAGGAAGATGTTGCTGTGGCAGAGGTCGAAGAGGTTGCTGCCCGTGTTCTCCTCAAGGATTTTGATGGATTCCTTTCGTACATTGAGGTCCTTCATCCATTTTGAGTCTATTTTCGTGTGTGGTGTAAGGAAATGGTCCAATTTCATTTTTCTGCATGTGGCTGTCCAATTTTCCCAGCACCATTTATTGAAAAGGCTGTCTTTTTTCCATTGGACATTCTTTCCTGCTTTGTCGAAGATGAGTTGACCATAGAGTTGAGGGTCTATTTCTGGGCTCTCTATTCTGTTCGATTGATCTATGTGTCTGTTTTTGTGCCAGTACCATGCTGTCTTGATGATGACAGCTTTGTAATAGAGCTTGAAGTCCGGAATTGTGATGCCATCAACGTTGACTTTCTTTTTCAATATCCCTTTGGCTATTCGAGGTCTTTTCTGGTTCCATATAAATTTTAGCATTATTTGTTCCATTTCTTTGAAAAAGATGGATGGTACTTTGATAGGAATTGCATTAAATGTGTAGATTGCTTTAGGTAGCATAGACATTTTCACAATATTTATTCTTCCAATCCAGGAGCATGGCAAGTTTTCTGCTCTTTTATCATCAGGAACTTTGTATTCCAGAACTATCTCTTATTCCAATTTTTTAAAAAGTGTTCTAATGAGGAGGAGAACCTGGATTTGATCAGATAGGAGTCTGTGTCCATATGATCCTGCGATTTCTGTTATTGGATTTATCAGCAATGAAGGATTTCATCATTGCCTTCCTGACATTGGGTTGTCCTTGCCTTTATAGCCTTTTGAACTTTTATGGGTGCTCCCAGTTCAGGGGGAGTGGGAAACGAGGCTCCAGAGATGTCCTGGGGCTCGTGGCCTGGAGGAGTTAGGCCTATCAGCCTTACACAGTCAAGGATATGTTTTGTAGCATTTAGACCACAGTTTCAGTAATGGTGTGTGGACCATGTTTTCTGAGGAGTGCTGTGGTCTCCAGTGCCTTGGATAGGAGGGATAAGTTCATTCCAAGCAGACTTTGTTACCCTTGACATTTTACTATGCTGATCTCTCCCTGGGACCTCAAACTGGAAAGATGCTGGTGAAATATTTCAGCATTTCCTTGAGTACTTAGGAGTTAATGTCAGATTTCAATATCTTTGTTTAGCTCAAATGCAATCATTTATGGCAACTCTGCCTTCTAGTTTATCATGGAGATTTGGAACCGTTGACTGGTTTTCAGTGTTGATGATGTATTATTCATTACTGATGTACTCATTTTCATCACAGTATAGGAGATTGATTTTAAAAGCCTGCACTTATGGAACATGGTACACTTCAGTACACTTGCATGAAGGTTTCTTTTCTTTCTTTCCTTCTTTTTTTTTTTTTTTTTAAGATTTTATTTATTTATTTGTCAGAGAAAGAGAGAGTGCACAAACAGGGGGAGCAGCAGGCAGAGGAACAAGCAGCCCTCCTGCTGAGCACGGGGCCCAGTTGGGGGCTCAATCTCAGGACCCCAGGATCATGACCTGAGCCAAAGGCAGACGCTTAACCAACTGAGCCACCCAGGTGTCCCACTTGGAGCTTTCTAAGAAGTAAAAGAGAAAAATTTAATGGACAGTCCTAAACATGTGTTGGATAACAACAACAGAAAGCCTTAAAAATATGTCTGTTTTTAATTTTGAGCATTAACTAATGTGCAGATAATTTAAAACTGTAGCATACCTGAACAGAGCAATTGATGTATTGTCAGTAATGAAGGTGGCATCATTCTGATGCATACCAGTATTTTCTGAAAAAATTTTATTTTAGCCACTCCAATTATTTAAGTCACTGAAGCTGGAGGTAATTTTCTGAAAAGTAGATTAAATATTACATTCACCTTTTTAAAATTATGGAAAGAATCATATTTTTAAGACACCATTTTCAGAGCTTTCCGTATAGTAAGGCCTGTGGACTGGTGCATTTTAGATCAAATTCGTGGTAGAAATTTGGTGTCTAGAACCTAAATACACCCCAAGCTTTCAGTAGTTTCTACATCTCCATAAATCTATGAACATTATGTATATAGGAAATCTTGTGAGTGCATGTAAAGAACTTCTAGATATGTTCCTTCACAGTAGAAAACAATGTGATTTGAAACCTTATGATGTGTAAAATACAGGAGGCCAAAGTCACAATGATTTAATGAAAAACAAATTTGAGTGTTTTCAACAATTCCAGAATATATAGGGCTGTGGAAGTTATCAAACAAAGCATTATCTGAGAAGAGTCTTTGTAGATAGGAGGGAAAACAGCTCGATGTTGACAGTGAATGCCAAGTTTTAACAGTTAGCTTTACAAAGCCATTTATTTGCAGCAGTTCTCAGTGGGGTTGATCACACTTCTAATAATACTTGTGAATCTGTGTTGCAGAGCTACTCTAAACATGAGAAAATCATTCACGAAGTACTCATGTTAACTTATAAGCTTTAAGCGATTTAATAATGGATTGATAGCTTCATTTAAAAAAATTGAAAAGTAGGTATTTTGATTGAAATATAACCAGTGGCAGTTTCAAGTTTTCTTAAGGTAGTAATTTCATAAAATTGTGTTATCCTCTGTGTGATAGTGTGGAAATTGCAGATTGAGTACAGTCCCGGTTTTCTGTGCTCAATGAATATATTGCTCTTAAGCTATATGTAAATCACATTTAAAAATCAATTGAATCATTAGAGGATCTGTGTGTGAAAGAATCCATTTGGGGGAGATTTTATACACCGATGTGTCATCTCCTAGTTTATAGTATTTAAATATGGATTTTCTTAGACTTATTTAAAGTGTACATTGTAGTTAATCATTTTGAAACCCTGAGTTGACTTGGCCACGTGGTCATTGCACATTTCTGGAGAGGAGAGGTTGCAGAAGTAAAGCCAGATATGGAGCTGACAGCTAAGAGGGGGAACAGATTCCTGCAGGTGTATTTTATTTTTGTTTGATTTTTGTTTCAAGCTTAAATGGAGGAAATTTAAAAAATTATGCAGTTCTACAAGAATCGTGGTCAATGACAGTAGATCTTTCTGGCTCTTCTCTTATCTCAGTTCCCACCATCCTACGTCAACCAGTCTAGCTTTTAAAGATATTTCTCCTGGGTTTTACCTCTGTTTTTCTAAAAAGCAAGGTTATACAGCCCATTCTTGATTTGTTTTACAGTTTTTGATGTTATCTATTGACGTTCTCCCTTAGAAAATAGGGACATTTCTCTTTCTCTAACCTCCCCACTAAATGGGATACCTTCCCTATCCTAGGTGTATTATGATGTTTTTAGGAACCAATCTTTGGTTTCATAATATTTGAAATGTAAATGTGATAAGATATTCAATTCTTTTTCATCCGAGTTTCCGTGTAACAAAAGGGAAATTTGCAATTGAGTTGTAAGACTGAACTGAATGGCTGAGGGCTAGCTGCTTGTGCTGTGGTCTTGAAGGAGAGGTTTCTGGGTTAGAAATACTGCTGCGAAAAATCTGAAATCAGTCATATGGAAAGACAGACTCAGAGCTGAGTGGGGCAATGACTGCAGAAGAGTATCCTGGGAACATATGCGGACCCTGGAGGGAGGATTGGCCCTGAGCCATTGTTTTCCTGCTCAAGATGACTCTGTGTGTGTGTGTGGTGTGATGTGGTGAGACAGGGTGACAGTGTAGAGAAGCATGGAGTGGTGGAGGTGGTCTGGGGGATTAAGAGAATAGTTGTTTTTTTACTTCAAGCCATTCCCCTATTCTTGGCTTTACCTGCATCTTTTGTGGGCATCCGTTGCCTCTCAGTCCTGAGTCCTTTGGGGGCTGGCTGTACAAATTCTAAGAGGATTTCCCCCACTGCTGATACTTTTGGGGCTAATTTCATCTGCTCTCCAGTTCTCAAGATTTATCTGTTGCTTTTTTTCTCTTCTTCTTTCTCCTTTTTGCATTAAATTTTTTTTTTTCCTACTGTCATGATTCATGTGGTTTGGGCTCAGAGTGGTGGGAGACGTATGTGTTCAATCCACATTTAGCTGGAATCTCAAAATTTATATGAATATAAAGATATTTTAAGGCAGTATTTGTCTGTAGGATAAGGAGGCAAGTAATTATTGACCTCTTTTGTAGAAATAGAGATATTTGAATATTTGTGCTTTACTTTTTTTATGCTCATGACCTTGAGTCAGCTGTTTCATCCTTCTTGGAGGTGGAAGGGAAGTGAAATGATCATATTCAGGGTTCCTCAAGAAGGTGTTTCCCTGAATAGCAGCCACCATGGAGTCATACCACATATTCTACTTGCACAAATTCAACAATTTGAAAGAAAAAGAGCTTACAGAAGATTTCCCTTTGCCCCATGGAGTTCCATGTACTCCGTCCCTCCAAGTTTAAAAAAAAAAATACAAAGAAAATTTAAGAGAATCAGTTCTTGGCTTGTGTGCTTTCAAGGACACAAGTATGGAAATTTAAAGATGAATTAAGAGATTTTTCAAGGGTTGCTTCTTCTATACTTAAGGTTTGCCTTAAAATCTGATTTTCTTTTTTTTTTTTAAATTTTTATTGTGTAATGTTAGTCACCATACAATACATGAAAAACCTGCTTTTCTTAATAAAGATTTTTATTTATTTGACAGAGAGAGTGTGGGTGCAGGAGCAGGAAGAATGGCCGGCAGGGGGAGAAACAGGCTCCCCGCTGAGCAACGAGCCTGCTCTGGGACTCAGACCCAGGACTCCAGGATCATGACCTGAGCTGAAGACAGATGCTTAACTGACTGAGCCAGCCAGGCCCCCTTAAAATCTGATTTTAGACCCTAACTCTGTATCACATACGAAGCCATTATAATCATTCTACTCCACTATACAGGACCAAAATACTGAACACATTCTTATTCCTGTGGTTGTATGATGTCATGAAAAAAGTTGAATCTTATAATTCATACAACCTTGGGTTCAAGCTCTATCTATACCATAGTGGACATATTATTTAACTTTCCTTAATCTTTAGTCTTTAGTGATTACAGTTATAAAGCTAGTTAATAAGTTTAAGAGTTAATACTAGGCAATATTTTAAGCACTGTGAAGTGCTATGTACACAGTAGATGCTTAAAAGATTAATATGTTGACCCCACAGCTGAAAGTTCACTTATTATTTTTCATGGATCAGGTATCTCATTATTTTCAATATTTTGATTTAGGTCCAAGAATATTAGCTCACATTTATTGAACCCATATTACCTCATGTCGTTCTAAGTTCTTTATATGTATTGACTCATTTAATTCTTAGAACCACTGTGAGTTAGCTGCAATTCTTATTTTATATATAAGTTGACTTAGGCCCAGAGAGGTTAAATAACTTATCTAAGGTGTTAAAGTGCTAAGTGGTAGAGCTGGGCTATTTGAATGGAGGATCATAGTAGCATTTCCCAGCCTGATTTAGGAGAAGAGATGACCTCTACCTTTTTCTTATACTTTGACCCTCTGGAAATTTCCTCTGTGTTTCTCATTTCAATGGAAAAGTAATAGGAAAGTTATTTTGGGTAGTATGTGAAATAGTATACATAGGTTTTGTTTTTTGAGTTATAAATTAAGGAAACCAAACTCAAAACTAGTTTGGGGAAAAGGCGGAATTTTGGGGGATTCAAAGAAAGATTGATTCACCTGTGGGAAGGGTACACATGAAAGCTAGGCTCAGGAATAGCCGGCATTAGGGAATCGAATCCCACTAAGGTTTTCTTGCATGTTCCATTCATGATTTGCTATGTGTGTTGACTCTTGCCTTTCTCACTGTGGACGGGCTTTCTATTCAGTGCAAAAACTATTGCTGCCGATGACCCAGGCTTAACATTTTATATGACTGCAACCATGTGAGAGTGCAAACTTTCCTTCTCAGATGTGGTTTAAAGAATCCCAGGAAGGGGGCGCCTGGGTGACTCAGTGGGTTAAGCCGCTGCCTTCGGCTCAGGTCATGATCTCAGGGTCCTTGGATCGAGTCCCGCATCAGGCTCTCTGCTCGGCAGGGAGCCTGCTTCCTCCTCTCTCTCTCTCTGCCTGCCTCTCTGCCTACTTGTAATCTCTCTCTCTGTCAAATAAATAAATAAATAAAATCTTAAAAAAAAAAAATCCCAGGAAGGGACTGAGTTGGGGTCTTATACTCAGAACACCTAACTGTAGGGTGAGAATAAAGTCATAGAGAATGTGGCTTCTCCTGAGGCAGCCCTCAAGACTTGGGGTCTTGGAAGGTGAAGGCAGGTGTATCAGATAGGAATGCATTTGATTCCAAGTAACAATGCAGTATAAACTAGTGGTGGCTTAACACTTATTTACTATTATAACAAAAAATCTGGGGTTAGAGTTGAACCTTTATTTCAGTGACATCTTAAGAATCTTGTAGCATTTTCTTTTTTCCGCTCTGTCTTCTCTCTATAGGATTTTCACATTCCTGCTTGTCATCTCTTCATTTTTATGGCTGCCAGAGGTCCACATACCTTGTGCCCATTCAAGGTGAGACTAGAAAAGTTCTTATGGTAGCACACTTTATTCTTCTTTCATTATGTTTGTCTACATTTTTCAGAACCCCACGCCAGACTTCCCTTTATGACTTATCAGCCAGCAGGGAGCCATGTGAATATCCCATGTGAAGGAATATGGGAAAATGAGCAACTAGCTTATTAGCCTTCATTGTGAGAAGCAACGACTGAGTCGGGGTTAGGAATGGCTATTATTTTAGCCAGTTAACATTGTCTGCTTAGTAGCACATTGAAAAGGTCATATGCCATGATCAAGTGGATTTATCCCTGGGATGCGAGGATGATTCAGCATACACAAGTCAATAAATGTGATGTGCCACATTCACAAAATGAAACATAAAAAAATCATCTCCTTAGGTGCAGAAAAAGTATTTGACAAGATTTGGCATCATCTTGTGATAAAAACTCTCAACAAATTAGGCACAGAAAGAATGTACCTCAACATAATAAAAGCCAGATATAACAAACCCACAGCTAACATCCCACTTAATAGTGAAAAGCTTAAAGATAAGGAACAAGACAAGCATACCTGCACTTATCACTTCTGTTCAACCTAGTATGGGAAGTTTTAGCCAAAGCAGTTAGGCAAGAAATAGAAATAAAAGGCATTCAAATAAAAAAGAAGGAAGTAAAATTGTCTCTGTTTGTAGATAACATGATCTTATGTAAAGAAAACCTCAAAGACTCCTTTAAAAAGCTATTAAAACCAATAAATAGGAGTGCCTGGGTGGCTCAGTTGGTTAAGCATCTTCCTTCAGCTCAGGTTGTGATCTGAGGGGCCTAGGATCGAGCCTTGCATCAGGTTCCCTGCTCAGTGGGGAGCTTCTCCCTCTTGCTCTCCTGTGATTGCTCTCTGACAAATAAATAAAATCTTAAAAAATATCCCCCCAAAACACCAATAAATGACTTTGGTAAAGTTGCAGTTTACAAAATCAACATACAGAAATCAGTTACATTTCTATACTCTAACAACAAGCTATCTGAAAAAGCAATTAAGAAATTTCTATTTATAATAACATCAAAAGAATAAAATATTTAGGAATAAATCTAACAAAGGAGGTAAAAGTGCTACACACTGGACTATAAAATACTGATGAAAGGAATTGAAGACACAAATTAATGAACAGATATCCCATGTTCATAGTTTGGAAGAATTAATATTGTTTAAGTGTCCATACTATCCAAAGTGATCTACAGATTCAGTTAAACTCTGTCAGAACTTCAGTTGACACTTTTTACAGAAATAGAAAAAAAAATACAATTTATAGAGAACCACTAAGGACCCCTAATAACTAAAGCATTCTTGATCAAGAACAACAAAGCTGGAGGCATTGAACTTCCTGATTTCAAACTATACTGACAAGCTGTGATAATCGAAAGAGTATGATACTGGCATCAAAACAGGTACATAGATCAGTGGAACAGAATCAGGAGACCAGAAATAAACACATGTTTATCTGGCCAACTAATTTTCAGCAAAGATGCAAGAATACACAATAGGAAAAGGATAGCCTCTTCAGTAAATGGTGATGGAAAACTGGAAAAGAAATGAAATTGGACCACATGCAAAAGAATGAAATTGGACCTTTATCCTGCATTATACACAAAAATCAACTCGAAGTGGATTAGAAACTTGAATGTAAGATCTGAAACTATAAATCTTCTGGAAGGAAACATAGAGGTAAATCTCCCTGACATTGGACTTGGCAACGCTTCTTAGGATTTGACACCCCAAAGCACAGGCAACAGAAGCAAAAATAGATAAGTGTGACTATTTCAAACTAAAAAGTTTATGTACAGCAAAGGAAACAGTTGAAGTGAAAAGGCAACCTATGGAATGAGAAAAATATTTGCAAGCCATATATTCAATAAAATGTAATATCCAAAATATGTAAGGAAGTTTACGACCAAAGAGCAAACCAAATAACCCAACTGAAAAATGGGCAAAGAATCTAAATAGAATTTTTCTGCAGAAGACATACAAATGGCCAATAGGTATATGAAAAGGTGCGCACCATCAGTAATCATCAGGGAACTACAAATCAGAATCACAGTGAGGTATCACCTTATACCTGTTAGGGTGGTGATTATCAAAAAGTCAAAAGATAACAGGTGTTGACGAGAGTGTGGAGAAAAGAAAACTCTTGTACAGTATTGGTGGGAGTATAAGTTGATACAGTTGTTATGGAAAATAGTAAGGAGGTTCCTCAAAAAATTAAAAAGAGAGCAAACAAATGGCTCAGCAGTCCCACTTGTGGGTATATATGGAAAGGAAAGAAAATCGCTACCTCAAAGAAATATCAGTACTTTCATGTTTATTGCAGCATTTTCTACAATAGCCAAGTTATGGAAACAACCTAAGTGTCCATCTGTAGAGGAATAGGTCAAGGAAATTATATATATATATATATATATATATATATATATATATATATATATGCATATACACATATATACACACACACATATGTAATAGAATATTATATGGATATGTATAATTATAAATATATATATAATTATACATTTAATGGAATAATATTCAGCCTTACAAAAGGAGGAAGTCTTGCCATTTGCGACAACATGCATGAACATGGAAGACATTATGCCAAGTGAAATGAACCAGACACAGAAAGAAAAGTAATATTTGATATCACTTGTATGAGGGATCTTAAAAGAAAAAAAAGAGAAAACAGACATAAAACGGAACTCATAGTAACAGAGAGTAGAATGGTAATTACCAGAGGCTGGGGCATGGGAGAGAAGAGATTTTTTTTAAAAAAGGAAAATAGAATGGTGGTGACCAGTGGCTGGGGGAATGGGGTCATGGGGAGTTACTGTTTTAAAATGTATAGAGTTTCAGTTTTGTAAGAAGGAAAGGGATCTGGTGATAGATGGTGGTAATGCTTGTTCAACAATATGAATACATTTAATACAGCTAAACTATACACTTAAAAATGGTTAAGATAGAAAATTATAGGGGAAAAAAGGAAAAACAACTTAGGGTGAAGGAATGGGCAAACATGTCTATTGCTATGGGAGTGGGGGGAAGGGTATTAGGCAGTCTCACAGATGTGTACTACATAATATATAAAAAGTCCTGGGGTGCCTGGGTGGCTCAGTGGGTTAAGCTCTGCCTTTGGCTCATTCATGATCTCAGGGTTCTGGGATTGAGCCCTGCATTGGGCTCTCTGCTCAGCAAGGAGCCTTCTCTTTGTGTGTTGCTCTACCTATTTCTGATCTCTCTCTCTCTCTGTGTCAAACAAACAAATAAATAAATAAATAAAATCTTAAAAAAAAAAAAAAAAAAAAAAGTCCTGAACTTAGACCTCAGCAGTTTGGAACTGCCTTCAAAAGACAATACCCAGGGGCGCCTGGGTGGGCTCAGTGGGTTAAAGCCTCTGCCTTCAGCTCAGGTCATGATCCCAGGGTTCTGGGATCGAGCCCCACATTGGGCTCTCTGTTCAACAGAGAGCCAGCTTCCTCCTTTCTCTCTCTCTCTCTGCCTGCCTCTCTGCCTACTTGTGATCTCTGTTAAATAAATAAATAAAATCTTAACCAAAAAAAAAAAAAAGCAATACCCAGTCACCTGTACTCTGTTGTTGCCTCCCAAGCAGAATTTGGGCCTTTCAGCCTCTGAGCTCTCTTCACGGTACTTTGTTCCCAACTCTTTTGTTCTTTTCCTCCATAGCTGCCAGTACTTTTAACCTTATTTCTTTTTTTTTTTTTTTTTTAAAGATTTTATTTATTTATTTGACAGAGAGAAATTACAAGTACACTGAGAGGCAGGCAGAGAGAGAAGGAAGCAGGCTCCCTGCTGAGCAGAGAGAGCCCGATGCGGGACTCGATCCCAGGACCCTGAGATCATGACCTGAGCCGAAGGCAGCGGCTTAACCCACTGAGCCACCCAGGCGCCCCACTTTTAACCTTATTTCAAAGCCCACTTCAGGCTGCCACGTTCATGGTGGCACCCTGTTCCTTTGAATTCATACCGCTTCTTGACCAAACAACTCTTATATAATATGCTACCTGATGATGACTTATATTTTGCTGTTTCGACCTATTATGTATCCTCATATAATGAGACTGTAGCTTTCTTAAACAGAACAACCCTTCCTCTATTACTTTGTAAAGGATGTAGCAAAAAACAGAATGCGTAGTAGGTACTCAATTTATGTTGGTTAATTTGTTTTTACTGGAGTATTTAATAAAAGCCCCGATTTATCCGTGAAGGGTAATTTTAATCTACGGCGTGCCTCTGAAGTACTTTGGAAGCAAGAACTGGGGGAGGAAATGCCTTTAGTGCACAATCTTTTTGCCTAGTTCAAGCTTTCTTTAGGACATCTACTTAAATGACATCTTCCTCCTCAAAACCTCTGATTGTTCATCACTACACAGGTAACAATCAATAAAGACTCTTTTCCCGCTCCGAGTTGCTGTTGGGTTTGTATTATGGACCAAACAGTTACTATGCTTGTCTACTGTACTATTTTGGATCCGCCTGTTTTTGAAGTATTTTCAGTAATACCCATGGATTGTTGAATTTTACTTTCTCTGTAGTCAAGTGACTATTATGCACGGGCAGAAAGGAAAGAAAAGAATTTAACGTAAGCACTGCAGTTTTTCAAAAGAAGTCAAGTTCTTTTGAGAAAGGGGAGTTCGCAATGGGAAGTGTGCTGCTCTGTGAAGACGTGAGATGCTGCAGAACACTGGAGCCTGCAACGGGCTCTGTGTTTGCCTAGTATTTGATGAATGAAAATTCTATTTGTACTTGAGGATGATAGAATTTGAAACGGTTGTATTCCAGCTTCATAATATTCTGGAGAGTGTGGCCGCATTTTTTTTGTGTCTTTTTTTTTCTTTTCATCTTTGATGTCCAGCTGGTATTTTGAGACAAGAGTATGATTATGGAATTGGATTTGAAGAGCAGCACTAAATCATTCTCACTTGGTACTTGACCTTCATCCTAAACAGAATAGATTTCATGGGAGAAATCAGGTTGGGGAAGATATAATTTAATTCTGCCATGGGTCAAGCAGAAAGGTTAAGTCTTTTAAGTTCCTCATTCTATGATACTGCTTGGTGAGGTTTTGAAAAAGCAGTTTTTAATACTGGGATCATTTCATACCTGTCCCATGTGTTTTTATTAATTACTATAATACACAAGCACATCTGAAATAAGTTTTCCTTGCTCGGATTTCTTTTTGTAACTTTTAGGAAATGGGCATTCCCTTCCCCCCTTTTTTTGTGAATTAAATTTAAAAATTGTACTGATTCTGCGTTGACATGCCAGGTGGCAACTGGTTAGTACTTCAAAAATAAAAGGCTGTGATTTCACCATCTGTTTAAAGAAGTTGTTGGACTCATTTGTTTCCTACCTCCTCGGCACCGCAGAATAAGATGACTGATGAAGGTTATTGTGAGTTGTCTTCTATACCTTTCTTCTTAAGCTTTTATATAACTTGGTGTTAGGTACTTGCACCAGGGAACCTCAGCTTCTCTGTTCCTCAGAGTGTGCGTTCCGGGGGAAGTCCTCCTCTGTCATTGTGCTCCGATTTGCCACAGTCACAATATGGCACTAGTGTATTTTTCCCTTGGAGGAGAAATCCTGTCTCTGGTGTGTGGACGGAATGGATCTTAACTGAGGTTACTAATATTCCAAACATTTTTGCTTTGCAGGATTTCTTTGTAGACATAATTGTGTCTATGCAATCTTCTCAATTCTTTAATGAATATATATGACTTTAACCTTTTCTCCAGGCATCACAGCTGACTCTGTCGCTTTTCCTTTTTTTACCCATCTCTGGACATGTTCAAAGCAGAGTGCTCTAGACTATACACACCATTATGAGGAGATTGGCTTGCAATGATTTCCTTCCCTCTCAGCGGTACTTTCCATGTGAATGTCAGCATGGTGCTGACCTGTTGCTGCTCCTTGCAAATCTCTTTCCTGACTCTGGCCTCCACCTTTGCACCTACTCTGTAAGTTCATATTTAACCTGTTACCAGTCATTTTCCACTCACCCAGCTCTTTGTTCATAATGGCCGGTAGTTAACACCCTCCCATCTGTTTGTGTGTGGGTCCTAATAATTGCTTCCTTCAGATCTGACCAGATTTACATGGTGGTTAGTCTTATTTTGGGCAGAGATAGTAGCCATGGGTGCTAATGCCACCTTCCTGTAAAACTGCGATTGTCTTTTGGGCTAACTTCCTCTGGGCACAGTGAATATAATGGTTTGGGCACATTTGGGAGTGCTTAACAGAATAATTGTATTAATTTTCTGGAAAGCATGGAGTCACAAAAAGCCAGCAAGACCTGAGCTGATTCTAGTGTATGATTTTCTTATAACAAAATAATGATGAAATAGCTCTCTGTAGCATTCCTGTGACATACAACTATAGATCAAGATTTAAAAGGGACCAATGAAGGCAGATATCAAAGGCACAGTTCTTCTGTCCAGGATTGCACCATACGTCCCCTGACCCACATAAAACTCAGAGGCTCATGCAAGGCCAGCAATCTCAGAGTGCCACACAGTAACTCAGCGTTTGAGGGCAAGGTCTTGATTCTCTGCTCTCTTCCCTATGGCACCTGGCACAATGCTGCCTGCCTGGTAAGCATTCTTAAAAATTTGTCAAATAAAATGATGAGTTCAGAGGTAGAGTGAGTAATCCATATACCACAGTATGTCCTCACAGAGCACATGAGGCAGTGTGGTCCACAGTGTGGCTGAGACTGGAAGCGAGACCCTCTGTTTCCATTCTGACACTCATCCCTCTGATCACAGTATCACTTCTGTCCCTATCCCCAAATGTATGCCTTGGGTCCTTCCTAAGATTTCTCCAGAGAGACAGTCTGGTTTGCAAAACCTTAAGCATCAGGGACCTGACTTCAAGCTGACTGCCATCCCATGGTAGTATGCAATATGGTTTCTTGAATCCATCTTGAAGAAGCAGACCATTACCAGGATTGCGTAGGTATTGCCCCTCCCATCTCTTTTTCTTGATTTTTGTCCCCATAACAATCTACATGCCTTAAGGAGCAGTTGGTGCTGTTATCAGGAGAGGTGTATGGAGAGCTTACATTGCTTTTCTTGTGGTTCCACTTTTAAAAAAATTTTGTGTATTTCTGACTTCTTGTGCCCTATCACTGTCCCATTAATAGCCAAAAGATGTGCGTGGGTCCAGTCACTCTTGATATCTGATCATCAAAGATGAGTTCTTTGATCTGATACAGGCATGACGGAGCATCTATGTGTAGGTCACCATTCTAGGTATTGAAGACAGAGTAGTCAAACAAATGGACAATCTACCCTTGGAAAGATTGTATTCTGGAAAGGAGAAGCAGACAACATGTAAACAGAAACTGTAGTATGTCAGATGGTGAGTGCTGTGGACAAGAGCAAAGGAGGGGCGGGAAATTGCTGAGTGAGGGGGTAATAAGTTTACGCTGTGAGGTTGGGGAAGGGCTGCCTGGAAAGGGATATTTGAACAAAGACCTGAAGTAGGTGAAGCAACAGGCTATGTGGAAGCTGCAAGAAGAAAATTTTAGAATCCATTCTTGACCTGCCCAGATCTAATATCCCATAACACATTGGATCCAAGGTGAACTTGTAGGAATTCTGTTATATAGCAAATACAGGTGAATTGCAATAGGACAAAAGCCAGGACAGATGCCATTGAATAGTGAAGGACGTCTCAGCATGGCACCGTGCCAGACCAAGAGGTCACAGCTCCCTGCCAAGGATGTGTGTCTGCTGTCGCTTACCACAGCTCCCACTCAGGGTTGATCAGTTAGTTCCTGGGCCTCCCTAGGTATTGGGTTTCATGAATTTGATTGACAATATCTGCTATTTTGAAAACACCAAATGTTTAGAAAGCTGTAGGAGCAGGATCCAAGGACTATTTCCAGATTTCTGCTCTTTTATCTGGAATCTAAATTAGTCTCCCATCCATCTTGCTTTTCCCTTATTTTTAAACCTGATCTCCCACTAGGGTCAGTGGAGCTGCCGTGTTGAGTCTGTCTTGATGTTCCAAGACGTGAGACCAAATGACCAATGCGGCAAAATGCAACGGATGGCGTGTGTGTGTGTGTGTGTGTGTGTGTGTATGCGGGTGTGCCTGTATAAATTATGGGAAACCTATAAGCAATAGGAGTACAAACCAGAACTTGAAGTCATATTTATTAATTCAGGTAGGAGGACTAGGGAAGGAAAACTTATAAAACCAAATAATTAATCTCTTCTATTAGTTGGTTTATCTCTGGTCATAACCCAGTCCCTTAGGAATACACTTTCCAGTCTTAGGTAAAAGGGGGTGTCCCCTGCCTGCTGTGTACCCTGTTGAATAAGATGTGTTTTTCCATCACAGTCATTCCTGCGTTAAATATCCAGGACTGAGAAGATTAAAGCTGGGGATGTGGTTCGGGGTCATCAGCAGACAGATGGTGATCAGTGTCACGGGAGTGGGCGCAGTCTCCCTGAGGGACTGAGCATGCCGGACGGTGGCCGGGCTGATGCAGACTCCTGCGGACGGCTGCCTGTGGTCAGCATCTGAGCAGTGTGTGCACCATGGAAGTGGAATGAAGATATTGTTAAGAGTTAATCCTATCAGATGCCGAAGAGGGGGCAAGAAAGGTGCCCAGCAAATGAACCCACTGAATTTAGCAGCAGTTCTGAGTGAGGAGGCCAGGGCCTTCTGACATGAGCACAGCAAAATGGAAGGAAGGCAGCTACGAGAAAAAACGGTCACAGAAGCAGAGGAGGGAAGGGTCAGCGTGGTGCTTAATGCTGCCATAACATTTCCAATGTCTGTGAATAGCTTGTTTTTGTTCTTCTGCGTGGCGGTTCAATGAAATCAGAGAGATCGCTCTCACATTAGTGAGCTCTCCTTTGATGTAGCCCACTTCTGTGGGAAATCCATTTCCGAGAGGAGACTCTGTTGTGCTCTGTTGAAAATCAGCCTCCGGGAAACTCATATGGGAATTCTGAGGAGAAAGGAAAAGCTTCTAGGGAGTTGTTTTGAAATCCTTTGAGCTGCATATAATCAGGGCAAACTTTACATGTATATTGACTGTACATTAAGAGCACTTTAAGTGGTAAAGACCTCAAAGGCACTAGTCCATTATAAGAACAAACAGCAATTTAAAGCAATATTTTCCCAGAGAAAAGAATCAGGAGGAACAAAGATGCCAGAGTTGGGGCTTTTTTCCCCTGTTCATTTGTGAGAAAATGTGCTTTTGATTGATATCTACCAAAGACTGTGTTCAGCATAGCATATTTTTGATGGTTAATGAATGTTCCGAATAGTAATTTAAAACATTTGGGGTGGTGCCTCCGGGCACTTTTTCCAATACCTCTTTTATTCTTTCCAATATCTGGAACATGAAAACTAGAATGAAAATAATTGCACTCTCTCTTCTCTGCTCCTTTCCCATGAGTCTGAGTGCTCATACTCCGTGTATGAGCAAGACCTTCTATTCTCATGAATTCATCGCTTTCATTTTTAGTAACAGGGCTGGAACTTTTTCTGTGAAGGGGAAGAATATGCCATCCTATAGAAGACAAGACCCATAACGTGTCCAGGGTATGTCCTTTTGCATTTTCGTCTTTGGAATTCTTCTACAAGAGGAATGTGGACGGATGTGTTTATAAAAATGGGGGCTTGCATTAAAGAAAAAAAAACCCTCAGTTTCTAATTCAGGTCAGTGTACTGAAATGAAAAGATTTCTTCCCACATTTTCACATGTGCTTCTTCCCATTTGTATTTGATTTTTGCAATCACACGTTTTACACTGGTGGCATTAGGTTGCAAGACACCACACAAATGAGATGCTAGAGAGGACTATCAGACCATGACAACTTAATAGCGTCTTGGTAATGTGTCCAGCTTATATCGACTTAGATTTGTCTACAGCATAATTTCATATGGAACTTAAAAAAATAAAAATAAGAAACATCACCATTAGATAGCAGACCACTAATTTCAGGCTTCATTTCCACACAAGTAATGCTCTACTGTTAGAGAAACATTAAAGAGCTTTCTATTATACTCTCTTGCAGGAAAAACATTGGTCATATCATAAACCAGCCAGCTAAAATATTTGTTGTTAAATTAGATAAAGACATTTAATAAAAAGAAATGTGTGATAAAATGAAAGAGCCAGAATACATCATTGCTGAGCACTAAGATAGGTTACCTATTTAAGAGGTCACAAAAGTAGTTCAGATATTGTACAGTATTTTCATGGGCATAGTTTCTAAATAGCATAACATTTTTTATTTTTTAATTTTATTTTTATTTTTACTTTATTAGATTATTTATTTATTTATTTGACAGAGATCACAAGTAGGCGGAGAGGCAGGCAGAGAGAGAGAGGGGGAAGCAGGCTCCCTGAAGCAGGCAGAGAGAGAGGGGGGGAAGCAGGCTCCCCGCAAAGCAGAGAGCCCGATGTGGGGCTCGATCCCAGAACCCTGGGATCATGACCCGAGCCGAAGGCAGAGGCTTTAACCCACAAGCCACCCAGGTGCCCCAACAGCATGACATTTAAAGCATGCTAGAATCCTTGAAGACTGCACAGCCTTCTTTTTTACCTTGGTTTCTGTTTTGCTGAGCAACAGTGAGCCATAATAATAATAAGCTGCTGTATTTTCAAAGACTACTGTTTGCCAAGGAAGTATGCTGGGGATTTTGCATGTATAATCCCTGATCCTGTCAGTAATACCATCCTCATCATACAGATGAAAATACTGAGGCAGAGAATTTAAGTAACTACTCAAGAGTACATGACTCATAGTGATAGAGAAGGGACTCAGATGCAAGTCTGTCTGTCTTTATGACCCTTTCCACTCAACCAGTCACATTAGAATTTCTAGTCATGGGGCCCAGGTAATAATATTGGAGATTCTAACATTGAGAAAAGGCTACACTTGCACCATGTTGTCTTTCATGAGAACAAGTAAAGAAGCCAACTTTGACACTTGTCTTATTTGTGAGGTTTAATGAAGAGGTGTAGACAGGAAAAGAAGGGTTCTTCCTTTACCATTCTTTTCAGGTCTCTGAAGTTGCTTCATTCTTTCCAAAGAGAAGAAGGAATATATTATGTGTACAAATGTGTGTGGATGTGGGTAGTTGTTATGTATGTCTCTTGTGTCCTTAAGAATGGAAAGCTATTTAAAATGACATATGTAAAAAAATAAAATAAAATAAAATAAAATGACATATGTAGATGGAACATTTATATGGAAAATATTTGGAAAGTGTTGGGCAAAGCTGGATGCCCACTGATAACAAGGGCCAAAGAAAAAAAGAACCGAAGCACTATGAATGCAGAATATGATGTTGAATAGGTTCATGTCTGCATGTGTCAGAAATCTCTTAAATTTCAGTGTGTGTGTGTGTGTGTGTGTGTGTGTGTGTGTGTGTGTGTGTGTGTGACTGTAAGCTAAAAATTAAGAGCTGAAGTCACTGGATTTGATCATTGACTGTTTAATCACCAGGTCTCTGAGCAAAGGTGGTAGAAGGCCATTTTGGGGGGGGAATGAGGGAGTAGTAGGGATACAGAAAGACTTGCTCTTTTCCCATGTCACATCCTTGATATTTGAAGTTTAGGCCAAATCTTATTATACAGGAAGCTGGACTGTGTTAAATATGTCACAGATTGTCGATGAAGGTGATTCACCATCTCGAATGTTTGGTTTCTTTCCCGTGCTTTCTGTGGTTTTCATAGTAATGGAAAATCCTTTCTTACTTTTCTCTGCTGCCCAACAACAACCCCCCCAAAATAATCTTATTCATATACTTTTAAAATATTCTGTGTGACTGTCCTCCACACCCTGCCTACAAATCACCCCACTTGCCATTTATGACCTTGACATCTGTGTTTGTTTGCTAAGCCTTGAGAAATTAGCTATCCAACGACAACAGAAGGGATCCTGGTCTTGAATATCACTAATACCAGCAACACAGTTGGCTTGAGGGTGCTTAACTGTGTTACATTGTTAATTTATGTGGAGTTTCAAGGTAGGCTGACACTTTAAGTCACCAGGTGAGGCAATAGAATTTAACATTATCCTTATTCCTGTTTCACCAGCTGTTGGTTGCAAGGACATTCTGAAATAAATTAGTTGTTTTAATGCATATTTTTGTTGTTGTTGTTCAGTAGTGGGAAAGGATTGCTACTGATAGTTAATTTCACCTACAATGAGTCTCTAAAAATTAGGCATAGACAAATTTTACTAGATGAACAGAAATTTGTTCTCTGTCGGGATTGGTATAGAGCTCAGAAAAGTGCATGGTCATTAGCAGGAGTGCAGTTAGAGACATGGCTAATCATAGAGGTGTTAGCCTGAGGAGTTAAAAGCCAATTTAGGGTCCCTCCATTTTCTGAACTAGACTGTTCTTTGATTCTGTTAATTGCAGGATGAATGGAAATTTCAGGATAGTGAAGAGTTCCACATGGTACCAACCATTTTCATTTATTCATTGTCAAGGATGATGCTTACAAGGTATTTCAGTAATCCTCCCAATTTTTCCAGCTTTCGTCCTTATTGTGGGTCTTTTCAGTAACCTGTGGGTATAGAGACCTGAAGTTGATATGCCCCTTTGGTGACAGGGCAGAAGAGGACAAAAGAGAGTCTCACAGCCAGGGCTCTGGACAGTTTGTCAATTAATTCAGTGAGAGAAAAGGGGTGGCCTGGGCCTTTTATAATTTTCTTGGTGTATAATTTTAACCCCTACCTAATCTAATTGTGACTTCCCCTCATGACGTCCTTGTATGATTTTCTTTGAGATAGGAAGGAGAAAGTTCTTCTCTTATCTAGTTAGGAAGAAATAAAGATAAAGCAGGCAGGAGTCCTCTGCAAAGGGTATCTGCAAATATTATTGCTTCATTCTCAAAGCAAGCATGCAGACATCTAATAAGAAAGGGCACCCTGGCCTTCGGCCTTCCTCGCTTAGTGTAACATTACTCTCCTGTGTCCCCACAGACAGGAAAAAGTAATACAAGAGTAAGGCTAATGGGATTTCAAGCCCCATGGGCACCAGAGGATAATGGCATTTGTAGATGAGCTTTCCCATTGGAAGAGATGAGGGAAGAGCTAGTAAACTAGGGAGGGGATGAATAGCCCAGGACAGGTAGAAGCAGAAGCAGCAGCCTGAGTCTGAGGGACCTACTAGGATTGTCCCCAAGGCACCTTTTTATGCTTTGAGACTGCTTGCCTTCCCCTTCCAGGGTCTTATGTTCTCTCATAGGCATAGAACCCCAAGAAAGCTCATAGACACATAACTTAAATAAGAAGCGAGATCTATACAATGCCATTGAGGTCACTGTGCCTGCTTTTCATTGGTTTTTCTGTTTGCTTTCTGTTTGGCCTACTTGATTCCCTTTATATTCTGGGCACGTAGAGAAATGCATATTTTTGTAGTGGGCCTGTTCTATCTATATTTGAGTTTTCATGAGGGCATGCCATTTGGAAAAGTTTTACTTAGTAATGGTGAAGGAAAAAAGACGACTTTGTGTTTGAAGTAGTAGCCTTGTTTCAATGACATTTAAAAGATGGATGTTCACCATCGTGCATCTTTCCAGGCTAAGAATCCAGCATATCTTGAGATGATGAATGTATTGGGGAGGCTGGTTAATACATTATCTTTGTTTGCTGCTGGCTAGCAAGGGAGAAATGTTATGACGGCCAATAGGTTGTCCTGCTCTTGTTTTTATGTTCATGTAAAATATCTGATTTTTGGCTGAAAACCAAAAATTTCCTATGGTACTTTAATTCCTGGAGGAAACTAAAAATAGAAAGGAGAGACTGAATGAAACATAACCTGACATTTTCAGGCCCCTTCCCCTCATTCTTGAATAAATCAGAAATAATTCCTGAATAAATCTCTTTACTGGTACCCTTGGATGGGGTTCTCTGGGGGCTGAAATAGTGGTGTTCATGGCTTCGTTTCAGTAGCTTTTAGTCAGGGGCCATCTGAGGCGGAAGTTTAGAAATCTGAAGACAAAACCGATTTGCAAGTGGGAATTCTCTCATGAAGACAGCATTTTGAATGAGATCATTTATATTTGATCAGATTAAAAAGGCAGAAGACTTGGAGATAGTCTGTGTTTTGCTTTCGGAAGCTGTGGGAGAAATGAATGGCTGACAGGCTGGAGCCCTAGTGATGAGGAGGAGACTGTTTGGCTATTGTGCTTTTAAAACAACAAAGTATGGGAGAATACTTTAGAAGCAGATAGAAGTATTAAGACCATTTTATTTTTTTTTTTTTTTTTTTTTTTTAAGATTTTATTTATTTATTTGACAGAGAGAAATCACAAGTAGATGGAGAGGCAGGCAGAGAGAGAGAGAGGGAAGCAGGCTCCCTGCTGAGCAGAGAGCCCGATGCGGGCCTCGATCCCAGGACCCTGAGATCATGACCTGAGCCGAAGGCAGCGGCTTAACCCACTGAGCCACCCAGGCGCCCAAGACCATTTTAAACATTCATCTCCACTTCTTGCTCAAGGCATGCTGTAGATACAAATCAGGGAGAGAATATATATGAGTTAGGATGTACTGTTTTGAAAGTAACAGGAAAACCCAACTCAAACTGCTTAGACAACAAAGGGGACTTATCCGTCATGTAATTTTCAAAGGCTGACGGTGTGGGATGGGTTTCCAGGGATATTTGATCCAGAAGGCCACGGTGTATTAGGACTGTGACTTTACTGCTTGTGATTCTCGTGGCCTGCCCTCCCTGGTGGTGGTTTGGTGTCATTCAGAGTCAGGCTTCCTTCAGGGTAGTAGAGAGCTGCAGCCATTCCAGGCCTCCTGTCCACACAAGGCCATCCAGACAAGGTGAGTATGCCCTTGTTTCTTCATTCTTAGGCATGAAATTCATTCCGATAGTCCACTTGCTTGGCTTAGCCCAGGAAACATGCTCCCCCCTGGAGGTGAGGCTGGGGTCCGCATTCCCAGACCGCCTCCCCTCCCACATAGTCTCAAACGTAAGTGGGGAATGCCAGAAGGGGATGAATGAATACTTGGGAGATGTCCCCCAAGTGTCTCAAGGCACTGACACACTGGAATTAAGAGCCTTGTGAGTTTCAAAGGCCAAGGAAAGAGGATTTCAGGTGATAAGAATATCACTCCTTGTTTGGATTTATTTCTGGTGGTTACTAACATCATTTTATGTTCAGTTCTTCAAGACGCCCAGAAGACCAGTCCTCCACTTTACTCTGGAGTGCAGTGTGGTATTTCATTGTTAACCATTCACTTTGCCTTTTCTTTCTTAACTTAAATAACTCTTGGTGCAACTTAATCCATTTTTTTTTCTCATTTAATAGACACTAGAAAGAAAGGACAGCTGGCCTAGCCATTATATCAGATACCCTTATATTGTTTTCAGTATTTTACTACCATTTTTACTAGTGTTGCCTCCTGATGTCATGGTAAGGTAAATGCCCTTGTTTTCTGTGGACTCTAGCTCACTAATTTGAAGTAAGTTTAACTGACTTACCAGAAGTCCTCTGCTCAGCTACAGGAGAGAGGTGTATTATTAATGGCCACAGCCCCAGAGTTGCAGGAGCTAGCAAACTGTAGCCCCTTGGCCAAATCCAGTCTGGAGGCTATTTTTGTAAAAAAGTTTTGTTGAAACATAGCCACAATCTTCACTTATATATTGCCTGCTGCTGCTTTCGTGACCATGATTGCAGATTGAATGTGACACACTGTGTCTGTGTGACACACAGATTGAGTGTGACTCTTTGGCCTGAAAGTTCTGAAATACTTATTTTCTGGCCCTTTACGGAAAAAGTTTATTGACCCCCAGATTGAATGAGCCAATTCTTTACTTTAAACACCATGAGACCTTTCGCGGTTCAGTAGTAGACTCTTCTGAAGCCTTTCTGGGTCTTTAAAAGTGATCAACAAACGTTAGAGGCGGGGAGAATCTGAAATGATTTGTCTAGTCCTGATCTTTCATTCTACAGAAGAGAAACTGACACTCAGGGATGATGTGTGACTTACACAAGGCTCCAGGCATACTGGGGGGAGACAAGAGTGCCCTCTATTTTCTACACTTGGTGTGTGCACCTTTGTATGCTAGAAAAGTACCTGCTACTGGGAAGGAGATGAGGTCTGAAATATTTTAAGGGGAGTGTCAAGAGGAGCTGTGAAGCTCTACCCCTTAGTGGTCTGGGCAAGTTGTTTAATCTAACTGAACACAATATGTTCATCTGTAACACGAAAGTAACAGTAGTCCATGCCCCCTGGGGTTACACTGTGAGTGAATCATCCACCGTATAGCACATGGGAATCAGTAAATGTTAGCTAGGGCTCTTACCACTATCATCATCATCAACAACATTGTCATCACCATCCAAACCATCAATAGGCTATGATAATTAGTACTCATTCTTGCTTCTTTCTTGTCTGTCTTAGAGGAAGAGGAGTCACCCTCCTCTCTAAGACTTAGAGTTCCTCGGGAACTGGATCATTTCTTCTCATGTCCCATCCCATTTCTTATTATATCAGTTATCCCATTTTTCTGTACCTTCTTTTGCTTCCTTGACACTATTCCTTCAAATTACTATTCCTTCAAATTACTAACCAAGTACTCAAGTCTTCATGTCATGAAGACATTTCCATCAATTATTTCATCTTGGTACAGTGTTGCATTTCTCTCCTTCACGTTGCTGCCCCAGTGGTTTACGTCTCATTTTCTTTATACTCCCTTGAGTTCTGTTCTAAATCCAACTCTTCTAAAACTGTCCTAGCCGAGGTCACAGACAAAGCTGTGGGGCTATATATAGTCTTCATCTGTCCCAATCTCATGTAGCATTAAAACTTTTGACACTCTTCTTCAAGGGAGACTTTCTCCTTTGCTTTTAAATCATAATCTGATTTTGCTTCTCTTCCCGTTTCCTGATAAGTCTCTTTCCCAGATTAGTTCCCTGTACCTTGTGTATAATATTTTTCAGGTTCTGTACCTTGAAGCTCTCTCTAGCAGTTGTGTACTTTGTTTGCCATGTCTTCAGTGGCTGGCTGTGGAGCTGATAAATGCCCCATCTGAATGTAGCTGTGCAATTTACAACTTCCCAAACACTCCTCCCAAACCCCTCTTTTACTTAATCCGCCTCCTCCCCCTCCTCCTCCCCTTCTTCCCCCTCCCCCTCCCCCCCTCCATCCCTCCTCCTCCTTCTCACATGATATTAGTTCCTAATATATATCAGAACCACCACCTCCTCCTCCTCCTCCTCCTCCTTCTTCTTCTTCTTCATCTCTCATGATATTTGTTCCTAATATATATCAAGCGCTTGTTATGAATCACATTCTGTGCTCAGAGCTTTAAAATAAGATCACTGTTAAGTAGCCAAAGTCCATACTTTGTTCATACTTCCTTAGTTTTTACCTTTTTCTGTTCCAGGACTCCACCCAGGACATCACATTACATTCATGAGTCGTGTCTGCTTGGGGGCTCCCCTTGGTTGGCCAGTGTCTCAGACTTTCCTCGCTTTTGCTAATCTTGATAATTTTGAGGAGTACTGGTCAAGCATTTTGTAGAGTGTCCCTCAGTTGGGATTTGTATGTTTTCCTCATGATTAGATCGGGGTTATCAGTTTTGGGGATGAAGATCATTTTCATCATGTCAGATCAAGAGTGCATACTAGCACGACTTATCATTGCTGATGGTTAATTTTAATCACTTGACTGAAGTTGTGTTGGTGAGGTTTCTGCACTGTAAAGTTACTCTCTTTCCCTTTTCCATGCTATGCTCTTTGGAAGGAAGTCACTACCTGTAGCTCACACTTCACAAATGAGGAGTTAAGCTGTACCTCCTTGAAGACGGAGTATCTACGTTATTCATTTGGAATTCTTTTACACAAGGGATTTAGCTATCCTCCCCCATTTAGTTATTATTCAGTCATTTAGTTCTATCAAGTTATGTCAGTATAGACTCATGGATGCTTATTCTATACTTTGGTTATAATCCAGTTCTACTTTATTATTCCACTTGTTCTGGCTTTGGCTATTCGGAGCTCTTTCAGTTGGCTTTGTTTCCCTTCGACACACTCGTGTGTGTGTGTGTGTGTGTGTGTGTGTGTGTTTCTTTTTGGAGCACCTTATTTTTTAAGCACCACAAAATGCTCTAAGCTCATCTTAGATATTTCGTATCCTGGTTCTAGAGTCGGGCATTTCTCTAAGGATCCCTGGCTCCTTTCATTGGAGAATGATATTAGAAACCAAGAGCTGGGTTCTAGATATGCTGTTTTTATTGGAGTATCATTTCTTTTAGGCCTGCTAAACAGACAGAGCAGGAACATATATGTATGTATACTAACAGGTATATATATAGATACCTATTTCTATGTGTGACTGTTGGTATATGTATTAAGCTAAACATGAGTTTGATGTTGATGTCTCCAGCTCTACTCCATTACCACATGGATAGTTTTTTCCTTCTGCCTTTGCTTGTTGATAACTTCCCACTCCAGTAGTGAGAAAGCTGGCTTTCACCATCTCCCCTTCATTTTTTTAATCGTTCAAGGCCAGTAGACATTCATAATGTTATCAGAAATTTTAACCCATACCCCATTGGGAAAAATCTTTATCAACTAGAGGTCAATGCTCATGTACAGTTTTCACTGCCTTTTAGGCTCACAGACGACTCATTCCAGAAGTTACTTAAGTCAACACTATTTTTCCCTATCTGCGTGAGGAATGTTTCACATATTTGTAATACAGTAAGGTTGTTGTGTTACTTTTAGCATTCCTTCTTGGGATCTCATAATGCCTAAATGACTTGTCAGTCATCTCTATGTTTAAGGTCACATTTTGTGCTGTAAAGTTGTATGGCTTTTGAAGAATGCATGATGACATGGATCCCCTATTACCTTATTGTTCAGAATAGATTTACCACCATAAAATTTCCTCTGTGCCTTATGTATTCAACACTCCCTTCCCATCCCCCTGGCAACCATTGATCATTTTATTGTTGCTATACTTTTTGACTTTTCAAGAATGTCATATAATTTGAATCATACTCTCTATAGTCTTTTCAGGCTGGCTTCCCCCAGCTCCCCACCAGTTAGCAGTGTGTCTTTAAGATTCATTTGTATCTTTTCATGTCTTGATAGCTTACTTCTTTTTATTGCTGAATAATATGCTATTTTGTGGAGGTGCCACAGTTTTTTTCTTCATTCCCTCTTGAAGGACATCTTGGTAGCTTTTAGTTTTTAGCAATTCTAAATCATTATAAACATTTATGTGCAGCTTTTTGTATAGACATAATTTTTCAAACAAATTAGGTGAGTCCTTAGGAGCATAGTTGGTGAATAGTATGCTAAGGCGATGTTTAACTTTGTAAGACTGACAAATGGTCTTCCGCAGTAGCTGCACTAATTTTGGATTCCCAACATCAGTGGATGAGAGCTCCTGTCCCAGCATCCTCACCAGCCTTCAGTGCTGCCCATGTTCTGCATTGTACTCTAATATGCATGCAGTGGTACCTTGTTTTCATTTGCAATTCCCTAATGATGATGTCGAGCATCTTTTCATATGCTTATTTGCCATCTGTCTGTCTTCTTTGGTAGGGTGTTTGCTGAGATATTCTGCTCATTTTTTAAATTGGGCTGTTTATGTCTTTATTGTTCTTTGTATACAGCAGTCCCTCCTTGTTGGCAGGGGTTAGGTTCCAAGATCCCCAGTGGATGCCTGAAACTGAGGAGAGTACCGAGTCATATATTACTCTGTATTTTCCTATACATACATACTTATGGTAAAAGTTCAGTTTATAAGTTAGGCACAAGAAGAGATTAACAACAATCACTAATAAAAAAATTATGAAAGTATATGGTAATAAAAGTTATATGAATGTGGTCTTTCTCTTTGTCCTAAAATATCTTATTGTACTGTACTTAACCCTTCCTCTGGGATCTTGTGAGATGATAGAATGCCTGCTGGATGAGATGAGGTGAGGTGCATACATTGAGATGTGTGTGAAGCTGCTGTTGACTTTCTGACTCTGTGTCAGAAGGAGGATCATCCACGTGGACTGTGGTTGACCAGAGGACCATGCAGAAAGTGGAAGAGATTTCTGTATTTTGGATACAAGACCTTTATCTGATGAGTGTTTTACAAACATAATCTCCCACCCTGTGGCTTGTCTTTTTCTTAGTGTTTTATGCAGAGAAAATTTTACTTTTAATCAAGTACAAGTTAGCAAGTTTTTCTTTCATAAGTTATGCTTTTGTGTTTTCTTCCAGAAGTTTTATACTTTTGCATTTTACATTTAGGTCTGTGATCCATTTTGACTTAATTTTCTGAAAGGTGCAGGGTGTGTGTCTAGGCCTTTTGGTAGTTTTTCATATGAACATCTATTTGGATCAGTAGCATTTGTTGAAAAGACTGCCCTTCTCCATGGAATTGCCTTTGTTCCTTTTGTCAAAGATCAGTTGACCATACTGTCTTGATTACTGTAGCTTTATAGTTAGCCTTGAAATTGGGTAGTGTGAGTTTTATAGGCAGCATGTTAGCACTTAAAAATATATTTTCAGTAAATTTTCAAAGACATAATGGCATATATGTAGAAAAATGGCAAAATGATAATGTATGGATGTATGGCTTTATAAATTCTTTTTTCTTTAAAACTACATACTGTGTGTTTTTTTTAAACCTATCTACTGTGTTCTTTTTTAATCTACGGCCTTATAAATTCTTTTTTAAAAAAATCTACCTACTGTATTTTTTTTTTAATCTACCTATGGTGTTCTTCTTATACTTCTTCTTCTTCTTTTTAATCTACAGCCTTATAAATTCTTATACAGTAAATATATTCAAGTAAGCAGCACCCAAATCAAGAAAGAACATTCACATTTTTTGGAGTTTCCTTAATTCTCCTTCCAGTTACTAACCCACCACCTACTGGTAATCTTTATTTTAACTTTTAACAACATTTATTAGTTTGACCTGTTTCTGAAGGTTATTTAAATGGAGTCATACAATATGTACTATTTGGTGTCTGGCTTCTTTCCTCAATATTATGTTTGTGAGATTTGTCCACCTTTTTGTGGGTAGTTGCTGATTGCTTATGCTTTTTACTGTATGATTTTCCATTTTATGAACATCACAGTTTATATACCCATTATTTCTGTGGTTGGAAATTTGTATTCGGTTTTTTATTATTACACATAGGAACAATATAAAATTCTCTTATGTATCATTCAGAGTTTATATGCAGAATTTATTTCTGTTGGGTATATCCATAAGAGAGAAACTCCTGAATCATAGGGTATACATATATTGAACACTGATAGATACTGATATTCAGATTTCCAAAATGGTGCTCAATTTATATTCCCACTGCCAATGTGTGATAGTTTTTGTTTATATGACAAAATTCTAATCCTTAAAATATCTCTATGGCACAGTTACAAACAATATTTTATTCTCATTTTACATTTGACTAAATCTGAGTCTTAGACAAGGTAAATGACTTGACCAAGGTGGTACTATTGATTTATCTTCAAATCAGTCTGAACTCAGGCCACATATACTTTTAAGGACTCTCCTTTTTCATCTCTAGTATGTTAAGAATGCTATTATATACAGACGATCTTGAAAACTTCCCAAATTCATTTAGCTAAAGCAGAGTACCAACCCAATGTATGACAATTTCTACTATGGACAACAGATGGCGCTAGTAGTAGTTTAAAACTTGTCAGCGCTTTGAACAAATGAACTCAGATACAGCCTCTTAGAACTGGTCTTTCTTTATGTTGGTCTGAGCTGATCTAAAAGTTAGGAATTTGGGGGCCATTCCTCTTTCTTTCCCACCCCACTTCATTTATGGTTGGACCATAAGTCCCAATCATCTGACTCAAAAGTAATTCCTGCATGGATGCAATGGGTGCATGCCCCATCCATTCAGTCCTTCCTCTGTGTTCCCATTGCCCTCTTTCTTATCTCTTAAATACGAGTCCTGCTCTCATAAATAAATAGCACTCGCCACAGGTAGCAATATATGTATGTGCCATGCCCTGCTATATTTTGACTCCTCATGGTAGAGACTGAGTCATATTTATTGTGTGTCCTGGGGTCTAGCATAGTCCCTGGAAGAGAGAAGGTGCTCATGTTTAAGAAGAGAATCAGTTTCTCTTGGCAGACACCAAAAAGCTGAAAATGGCCATTCCTTCCTGAAGTGACATAAGCTCAAAAAACATTTAACTTGCCCTGTCTGCCCTAAATGGCCTGGTGTTGTGCGCTGACCTCTGGGAGAAGAGGGCTCATTATTACACAGATCCTGGCCAAACAGTGTGGCTCATTTGTGCATCTCTCTTCTGAAGGATAGGAGAAAAGCCAAGGTACAGGGTCATTTCTCTTTTCTAGGGTATTGCCAGAGAAGTTCTGGTGGCAGACTGTAGGCATGACCAAATTATCCACTTACCTTGGCTCAAATTGAATTGTTGGTAGTTAAGGACTGGGAATGGGGTAGGTCAGTTTGAGATCAGGCCACAGAACCATCAAGCACAAATCTATCCCTTTATAACAAAGAGATTCCTGGTTATTGGACCGTTTGTTTGTGGGCTAGGACTTTCAGTTCAATCACCTTAGTTTTATACATTTGGAAGAGGGTGGATCATAACATTAAGCACAGTAAATTTAAAAAACATTTTCCTGCCCTGACCTTCTCCTCCATCCTCTCCCCACAGTTAGAACTTTTCATTGTTGATACTCTCTGCTACTCCTGTATATCACTATGTTGGGGTCAGAGCCAAACTGCTTGGGTATAACTCTTGGATCTGCTGTTTCCTATATCTATGACCTTGGGTAAGTTACTTAACTTCTCTGAGCCTCAGCTTCTCATCTGTAAAGTGGGATTAGTAATAGTGCTTTCCTCTGGTGGTTGTAATGGGGATGAAATGATTTAATATGTAAAAAGTCCTTGAACAGTGCCAGCTCATAAAAGTGAGCTTGGTGAATATTGACTAATTCTTTTTTTTTTTTTTTTTTAAACCAGGTACAACTATTTCATGATGCTATCTAGAGCATAGAAAGCATTTCATTTATTATTATGTTTCATGTTGTGATAGCTTTTATTACTGGGGTGAAAATGGCCAAATGTAAATGAACTTACAACTGCAATATTTTTCTCACCTATTGTACCAGGTACTTTCTTTGCTCTTTTCTATAATAGACTCCTATATTCTCTACACATGTCATAATAATTCTTTATGTTTGTATGGCTTCTTAAAGTTTACAAGCTACTCTCTCTTACAAAATCTCATCTGAATCAGAAATCCTTACAAGATGGACAGGGCCTGTTTTATATTCATTCCTCTGTTATTTAAGAGATGAGAAAGATGTGTCTAGCTGTGATTAAGGGGATTTTGTGAGATCTCAGTCCTGGTGAAAGATGGGGCTTGGCCTGCCATCCTTCTTGTTCTGGTACTTTCCACTCATTGTCACGTTCTGTGAGTTTGTGGATCACTGGGAAGCTGCAATTAAATACTAGGTGTCCTTTTAGAAAACGTGTGTATGTATGATAACTTCTACCCACAAAATAAGGTATTATGATCCTTCATAATAGAAAATGCACTCTAGGATCCTGAATTTGAAATAAGGGGTGGCAATAGAAGTCCCAAATGAGTCAATGAAAGCCTTTAAAATTTTATGTTCACTAAAATAACTTTAAACTGCATCATGAATAAGGACCATATTGGTGAGAGAGTACACATTTTTAGTTGGTAGAAAAGTAATTCCAGGATCTTTCTTCCCAGTAGCAGTAGCAGTAGCTTGTATGGGTGTTTTGTTTGTTTGCGTACTTGTTTATTTTTGGCTGACATAATGCATACCACATGGGTGTTTTTTCCCTCCCTGGGCTGCTTCACCTACCAAATGTTCAGTGCTTTTCCGGTTTTATGACTCAGAATTACTGGTTCCTGCTTTCCTGGGACCTACATCTGTCAGCCCCTCTTCAATGTCTCTCAGCTTTCTTCCTTGGCTCCGACACAGACAGAAGACAGTAGAAGGTTCCATTTCCCTCACTTCTTTCTCTCACCAAGGCTTCGGTGAGACCCTTATCATTCTTAATTAAGGTCCCCAAGAGTTTTCTCTTTTCACAACCCCTCCCCACCCAGAACTGTACTGCCCAAAGTCTGCCTAAGGGAGCTGTGTTTGTGTTTGAAAAATGTTTGCTAGCTCCCATCTCTCCCTGTAAGAATGCCGGGGAGAAATCTCTCCCATTGTATTGTGAAGTGGTTGAAGCAAAGTTGTCATTGATGAGCAGTCTGAGCCCAAGAGTTCTGAGCAAGGCAGGCAATGAAAGAATCAGCGTCTGTCTCGGCTCCTCCAAAATGCAGTGATGGGTGTGATGGTGTGCAGCCCACATGTCCCATTCAGGCCCTCTGTTTGCCAGCTGCAGCCAGTACGGCCCCTGACAGTTCCCAGATCTCATGGTCTTTCCCTGCGTGCTGGCTGCTAAGAGTGGCTTTTGGCTTTGCTCAAGGGCATGATGGCTCCCAGGAGAGAAGGGGTAACTGGCATCCAGTGACTTTGCCTCTAGAGCACAAATATTGGGCCCCCTGCCTCTGTGCAGCATAAACTATAAAGAACCTGCCAAGCTTTCCAAGTCCCCTGTGGGGTCAAGAGACCTCCGTTGAGAGTGTATCTCAGGTCAGCTCCTCCCTCTGCCTGAATCTGCTTCCTTCCCTTCCCTCCAGAGTTTATCCCAAGGGCATGCCCAATAAACCTCTTGCATGCAAATCTCAGAGTCTCAGAGTTGGTTTCCCAGGGAACTCAGCCTCAGACAAATAGTCTGCTTATCTGTGCAGTGGGTTGGCTGAAAATTAAGGGCAGTGTCCCTCAGCATCCACCCCTATTGCCAGGCAAACCACATTGGCCCAGAGCTGTTCCGACCCTTACAATCTGCACTTGGCAGTGAGCTGAAGCAGTGCTCGTGACATCTGGATGGTGTGGGACTTCATAAGGGACATGACCAGCATGCAGCTCTTTGATATCTCTTAGTGAAAGTTTCTCCCTGTTATGCTCAAAGAAAACAAAGAGAATGGTATATAGCCTATAGAGACCTAAATTCGTCCTCTTTAAACACTGTCCTCAGTGCTGTGGTGGGACATTTAGTGGTGAACGGAAAAGAGACAGCCTTGTGGAAGGGGGGAGGGGCTAGTTAGGAGGTGGTTGCTCTATTGGCCCCCGGTGTACTATGACTGGGGCAGCTGGGCTGTCCTGTGGGAGGCAGATGAAGCCCAGCTCAGCCAGCCTTGAGGAGGGGAGTTCCCTGGAGAATGCTGATCTGTAAATGCTGAGAAGGGGACTGGCCTGTGAAAAAGTCTGTGGAGGTGGCAGAGGTTTTAGGGAGAGGCTTGGGAAGAGAAGACCTGTGGTGGTTTGAGAAACTGGGAGATGTCCGTGGGCATGGGGGTGAGGTGAGGTTAGGGGGTAATGTCAGCAGAGGTCAGAGCCTGGGGGACTTGGGAAAACAGGTTGGAGAAACTCACCTGGATCCTCAGAGCAATGGAGGAGCATCAGTGGGTTTTGGGAGGGGAGTCATCTGACCATATTTGCTTACTTCCTGAGTTTAACATTGGAGAACTGAATTACGATCATTTATAATATAGATTAGTATAGTCCTGTTGACTGAAAAAAATCGAAGCCAGTGTCCCCGAAGTAATCAGAGTGCGCGATTACTCTCCTCAGTGTGCACTGGTTGTGAGAGGCCTGGCTTTAAGGATACGAGTCGATTTCAGGAATTCCAAGGACAGGAAGCAGGAATATGGCAGCTGAAGGTGGAGGTATGTAAGCCACGGGCACTGAAGTGGCCATTGCTCTGTGTGTGTGTGTGTGCGCGCGCGCATGTTTTCTGCTCTCTGGATATCTTTTCTTTTCAGTGTATCTTTGTTTCTGTTTCTCTTTCTCTCTCTCTTTTTCCCCTAACTCTGTGTCTTTGTTTCTCTAATTTCTCTCTCACTGGGTTTCTCTCTTACTCTCTGGGCCAGGCAGGCTCTGTAAGCATGTCTATTAAAGAGATTCCCTGGCGGTCCAATTCCCCAAACCCCCTCTTAGCCAACAGCATATTCCATCTGGGTTACCAAAAATGCCTGGAATGACATGGCTGAGTGGTTGTGAGCTCCCAGACTTCACGGAAGGGACTTTTTTCTGTTGGAGATTATTTTAGGACTGAACAGCACAGATAAATGTTTTTCTTTCTGTTATTTTATTCAGGTCTAAGCTCCCTTAATTAAAAAGTAATTATATTTTCCCCTGAGTAAATATTTGATCTAAATTCAGCTGATGTGCTGACATCGATACTCAACAGAAAGGTTTCCCCAAACTCAAATCTGCTGTGGGTGCCCTGACCCCAACCCCCCAACGAGTCCCAATTTTTCTGCAGAAACTCACTCGCTTTCAGATTGCAGGCTCGTGGGGGAGTAACTGAGGGCAGATATTGATCTGTTAAGAACAAATGAGAGAAAATGACCAGAACAAATAAATATCGGGGAACTGAAGCATAGAAGTTTGTTCCCATCAAAATTCTCACATCAGTCAGCTGTTCTTTATTTTGAGAAAATGGTAGTAATAATAATAATAATAATAATAATAATAAAGAGATTGAGTGATATATTTGTAATGCTTGGGGTTTGTTTTTGTCTGAAGATATTATTGGAGCCACTGCTTCTCTCTTGATGTTTGTTACCTATTTTTTTTTTCCCCCAACTTCCTTCTATTTGAAGTAAGATGTTGCTTCACTCTGGCAATTTGGATTGCCTAATTGATGTTGCCAAGGAGGAGGCCTCTCTTGGTTACTCTGTCACTCTTCTGCACTTGGAAGTGTCTCTAATCCCTTTAATGATTATCTTCACGGCATGCAAATGTGTCTGATGCTGAGAGTGGAATAGTAGCTAAGGACACAGAGTGAAATCTTAGCTGGAATGTTCCGGGCCTGGAGTTCCTTGAACAGACTGCTTCTTGATTAAGCTGGAATCCTTAGTAATGTGCTATCTCATAGTCATTAAATGAAGTTTACTTAAACATTTTTTATACGAATGTACACCTTCCCAGGGTGATGAGGCTTTGGAAGGAGTGTAGGAGAGAGAAGAGGAGTTTGAGAGGTAGTAGGGTCTAGGGTCAAGTCTGTTGTAACTAGTGTGACCTCCCTGTCAAAGGAGGTCACTAAGGTCCTCTCCAAAAATCCAATATTCTGGTTGGATGTATTTGGAGACCTACTCTGAGAAAGTTGCTCTTTCTCTTGAGCAGTTCAGTTCTCCTCAAATGAGAGATGACAGAAAAAAACCATGTCCATGGAATTGTTTTCTTTCCTTGACTAGAAGTTAATTGATGTGTTTCTCATTCCAGCTGCCGAGGAGTGCTATTCAACATGTTATTCCCCTTTTCTTATCATCCAGCCAATGGATAGAAAGATGCCTTTGTCTGTCGGTGTGAGTGTGTGTTGAAGGAAGGATGGATGTAAAGGAAATGAGAAAGAGAATTATACCAGCAGAATGTCCTGGTCACCTTAAGGACTAAGCAGTGATTTCTTCCTTTCTTTCCCCACTCTGCTTCTTAACGTCAGCTTTGTGCAACAACTGCTACCTTCTAGAATTCCTACACTGCCTGTCTGCCTACTTGTGATTTTGCTCTGTCAAATAAATAAAAAAGAAAGAAAGAAAGAAAGAAAGAAAGCCTCAAGTAAGCAAACAGTGTTCCTAGAGGAGAGCAGTTGTCTTTGGTGCTGCAAGATCTGTGGACTTACTCAATTGTTATTCTTTCGATGGCTCCAGGCAGCAGTACATTTGCTCACTTTTGCCAAATTTGTAAGGAGCACCTATTAATACTTCTGAATTGTTCATAGATGAATGACTTTCATCTCTACTGTCGCCCTCCTGTGACAAGCGCCAGAGTCTCCTGCCAGCTCTGCACAGTAACCTCTTCAACTAGTGATTTGCAGACTTTGAGAGGCATTGGCATCACTTGGAGGACTTGTTAAAACACAATTACTGCCCCCACCACTGCCCCTAGTTCCTGACTTAGGAAGTCAGGGGGGAGGGTCCCAAGAATCTGCTTTTTCTTAGTTCACAGGTGGTGCTCTTACTGCTGGTCCTCAGGCCTTGCCTTGAGAATCTGCGTTCTCAACAGTCTCCTTGCCTCCTTTCTTGGCCCCTGGACTCTATCCATGCAGAAGCTAGAATAAGCTACTAGAAACACAGTCAGATGGCTTTGTCCTGCCTCAGTATCTCCTCATGTCCTTGCTCAGCCCAGGAGGCCCCATGGATCCTGGCTCATGAGACCACAAGGGCTGACCAACTTGGCTTTCCAGCCTTGCCCTGCCCCATCTGCATATTCCTGATCTTTTTCCGGTCTCAACTGCCTGCCTCTGTTGATGCAGGACCCAGCCACACTCCCTGCTCTTCCTGGCCTCCAGTTCCCTCATGTGGTCTCAGCTCTCTGTAGGAAGCCTTCTCCTTTGCCCACTTTAAACTGTTGGTTCCTGTACCTCCTGTCCTCAGCAGAGCAGCTGCTTCTTCAGAGAAGCCAGATCTGACCACGGGCACAAAGGTCACGTTCCTGCTTATTGTGTTGCAGGGCTGCTTTCTTTTCTTTTCTTTTCATTTTGTTTTGCCTTTTAAAAAAAAAATCTTTTACAGTCTTTAGCATAATATTTTATGATATTCATTTCTGATTTTGCTTTATGAATGCTGAATTTCTGCTGGGGTTGGAAACCTCCGTGAGGGAAGGGGCCATGCTATGTTTTGGCGGCTGCCAAATTTCCAATATATAGCAGTGCCTGGCACATGATAGTCACTTGATAAACATTGGTTCGGTGACTGAACAGATGGATGGATGGGTGAGGTTCTGGAATGCTTGGGTGTTGTAGGAAAAACTTAGGGGAACAGGAAAAAGAATTCCTGCCATGTAACATTTGGCTACAGCCGTGTACACTGGTTTATCTGTCAATGAACATATCCAAGGTTTATTTTTGAAATTTTTGCTTAAAGACTCAGAATTGCCTGCTGCAGTCAGCACCCCACCTACTTTGCTTCAAAACATGTGTATCCCTTGAAACTCCTTTCTTCAGGCAATCTGATCCTGAATTTAACAGAACCATGTCTGTGACTCAAAGAACTGGTCTATCTTTATATCGTAATGCTCTTTATCCATGAGCATTTATCCAAAGTTTTGAGAAAACATGTTTTTGGCTGAAAATAACAGGATTCTTTCAGAGATAGTTTTGTGGGATTTCAAATGCCTTCCTTTTGGGGGTTGTCACTTGTCCCTTAGCATGAACTATTTCTCTGGGGACATTTTCCCTTCTTAGACTCCATGCCCTCCTTTCATCTATCTTTTCTGGCTAAACTTCTCTTCCTAGATTCCTTCCATGGAGCTTAGAGCATTCTGTGGAGTTCATGGGTAGGTCATAGCAGTTACATGACAAAGCAAATTCTGAACCTGAGGCTGCTATTTACTCATTTACTCTAGGACAGCCCAGCCTCCCTACCTACACATTGAGACTCAGTTCACCTCTTCAGTTGTGTGGACTTGAGGATTTTCAAAGACACAAGTGACCATATGGGCAAAACTGTCAAATTCAGATACCTACGGGGTCAGGCCAAATGTAGCTGGGGCATTTGAGGCAGGAGTTTATTGTCTTCACCATTCATGGTCCATGCAGAGAGGTGGTTCCGTAGTGATATATATATATATATTTACCTCTAGGAAAATATATGTATTTTGAGGTGTGTTCAAAGAACTGGCCTTCAGAGATACGTGTTTTCATATGAAAATAATTGTCTGAATTTGGCAGTGACACAATGCACCCAGGTGCAAAGAAAACAGTGTCAGGTGCTCTTAACAGGTAAAACTGAGTTGGGGAGCCAGAGAGAGATTTCATGCACCTGGAGTTAGAATGATACAGGTTGTCTGTTCAGGATTTTTTGTTCTGTTTTTTTTTGTTTTTTTGTTTTTTGAAAAAGCATGTTTCCTCCTTGTGGAGAACCACCCCTCCCCCCATCCTTCCTTGTGGTGTGGGAGCTTATTATTGGAAGATAATTCTATATGAGTCTCTTGCATTTGGGCCCATCTTGTATCATCTGGAAGATCAGAGACGGAGTCTCCCTCCAGGTGAAGGATAGGTTTGTTTTCTGACGAGAATAATGAAGACAAAGCTCTGAGATGAATGGTAGGCAAGTTCGCTACCAGCACCCAGTCGTGAACCAAAGCTATGCAGAGTTCCCCAGAGGGTAACTAGAGTGCAGCTGGAAAGACAGGCATGGGCGGGGAGGCTGGACAGTGGCAATGCTCTGGGACTTCCAAGGCTGACTGCATATTAGGATGTTAGGAATTTGACATTGTAGAGCTTTACATATAATAGTATCTAAATTGTAGGGCTCACTTTCACAACCCTGAGATGACTACCAGAGCTAAAACCAAGGGTCTGATCTTAACCGACTGTGTCGGAACCCCATCCACAGTGTTCTTATACCAAATGGCCTTTTATCTTTCTAGTAATAGTTTCAAGTGGTGGTTGGAGAAGGTACCTAAAGAGGGAGTAGATAAAGCTTATCAGGCACAGTTGTAACGGGGAATTTAATAGATGCAAAGGGAGAATCAGAGGCAAGAAACAAACAAAAAAGTGAGCAAAGGACCAATTTAAATTTTAAACCTGCTATGAAATGGACCTATGCAAGGCTGTTTCAATTCATGTTCCAGAATTTCTTCTGACTTTTCATCCTGTAAGCCATGTGTCTCTCACCTAAACAGTGCTCATCCCTGTCCAGGCCTCCTCCCTTGCCCTCTGTTGCCCGTGTCCACTCTTGTCTACTACTTGCACACTCTGTCTAAAATAACGCCCCCTTCCCTGCCTAGCTCTCCGCGTCTTATCTCACCCCAGCCAGACCCACCCAGGGCCTTGACACCGGCTCTCTTAGGATTCCTGAACCCAATTCCAACATCGGGGTGGTCCCTATCCCCCCTACCCTCAACAAGATCAAGCAGTTCTCAGACACCAGCAGTGTGTCTGAGAATTCAGCTCAACTCTGACCCTAACTAGCTGGAGATAGCAGTCCTACAAAACTGTCAGTCCTACAAAACTGTCCCCTTTCCCCATTTCAGATGCCAGTTGCAAGCCCTGGGCTGTAACTGTGCTTCCACCCCACCAGCAACAGATTATAGGTTCCAGTGGCATCCTCCTTAGGTTCTTTTAATTTGTTAGAGCAGCTCAGAGAACTCAAGGAAACACTTACGTTTACCACTCTATTCAAAGATACGCTAAAGGATATGAATCAACAGCCAGATGAAGAGATACACTGGGTAAGATATGGAGAGCTCTGGATGGAGTACAGAGCTTCCATGCCCTCTCCAGGTACAACACTTTCTCTGAACCTCCACATGTTCACCAATCCAGACTCTCTCTAAACCCAGTCTTTTGGGTTTTTATGGAGGCTCCAGTCTGATCACGAATCTGACTTCATTATTGATGAAGTCATCGGCCATTGGGTGATCCAACCTCCATCCCCTCTCCCCTCTGGGGGTAAGGAGGTAGGACTGAGCATTCCAACCTGTCATGACATGTTTGGTCCTCCTCGCAACCAAGCCCTGTCCTTGGATGGGGACTGAAAGTCATCTTCATTAATAACAAAACACCCATCTCACTTTTATGGCTTTGAAGGGTTTTCAGGAACTGAATAAAGATCAAATATAGCCGAGAAATATATATTGGTCATCTGAATGACCAAATATACATTTATTTTAAATCATATTGCAGCCTGGATCTAAATTACCACCAAAGTCACCAATCCCATTATCCTTCCAGTAGGTACCGTTTCTTTCTTCCTCTTTGACCCAAAGGAATAAAATATGTTGACGGATGCTTCTCACCTTTTTTTCTCCTTGCCCCTTTCTCACTCTCTCTCCAGTCACCCTCTCCCAAGTTAATTTTCAGATTAGTTTCTTGAAACTGGCCCTGGGACATGTCTCCAGTGAGATGAAGATATATGCAGAGTACACAAAAGATGGAGTCTTTCTTTTTTTTTTTCCAGAAGAATTTTCACTTGAGAGTAAAATTTTAATTGGACGTCTAAACTTCCAGATAAGCTTTTGTTCACCATTTGTCATGAATTTACAGGGGGAAGGAAAAAAAAAATCAATATTCTACAGTACTTCTTTCATCCCAAGATGGTTGAAAGACTTTAGCCGCAAAGTGAAGAGATCAAAAGAGAAAGAGATTTATTAAAAAAAAAAAAAAAAAAAAAAACCACACACGCCCATCTTAACAATGTCATTTGGAAGAACAGACCCTCTCTGAAGCAATTTCTGATCTTCTTTCCAAAGGAGATCATTTTTAATGGGTGACCATGAAGTTGAGAAGCAAGAAGAAGGCACAAAGAGAAAAATGCAAAGTGCAATTTTCCGTTCTCTGCAGTTTTGGGGAAAGAGATTCCCAGCTGTAAATGCAGACATTTTGCAAACATTTAAGCTGGACCTTCTGCAAAATTTAAATGCCTTTGCCGATCAAGACAAACAGCATCACTCTTTGTTACAATTCTAAGCAGCTGGGAGGTAGAATATAGAGCTGAGTTTCCCAAGGCTTGCTTTACAGGGGTGCACACCTGTCCTATGTGCACACCAGATTCTCTGTAGTACAGTGATGTAGTTTTATTGCTTTGTCATCAATCGTGGCTTGATGAATATGTTTAACAATTTCTTGGTTTCCTGCTGTCAGAATGCCATGGCATCATACATGAAATGGTTTGCTTTTGTGCAATAACTGCTACCAATTTGCTCTTTCAAAACCCAGTTTCTTATTTCATATAAAACTAACCCTACTTTAGGTTTTTAAAGTTTCAGTGTTACCAACTTTAAACTTTGATCCCATTTAGTACCTATTTCATCATCTTACCCATCCAAAGCTGTGGCTCTGACTCCCTGAAAGTGAAGGGTTCTGGGTCATGATCCGTTCTTTTACACACTTTTCTCTACCTTTTTGTAAGACTACTTTGATGTTGGGTCAATGAGGAAGGAGATGAGATGAAAATGTTGCCTTGCACGCCCTCCCATGGTGGGGTTGCATGGCTTTTCTTGGTTGAACATACCTGCTGACCTGGTTCATGACTTATTTTATGGGCTCCTTTGCAGATGGCTGGTGACTCCATTAGGCCCTCTCAACAAAGTCCTTCTTCCTGTGTGGCTCCTTATACATGACTCAACCGTATCTTCTAGCTGATTCCTAGTTGGAAACATCACATCACATTGCCTTACCCAGTGCCTATGCCTGCCCAGATTGCAATGCAGTGTTACCTGGCATTGGTGATGTTACCATCATTGTGGCCAAGATGTTCAGATCTAAACTACATGTATCTTGTGAACAGGAAAATTCCCAAGTTTTCCCTTATACCATCTCTACCCAGTGCTCTTTGCCTGCCTCCAGTTGTACAGGGACTTAGTACCAATTTCAGTGACTAAGCATGTGTATACTGGGGACACACAATGCCATTCCTGCCCTGCTTGAAGCCTCCTTCCTTTCTTATTGTTGAGTGAGGAGGAAGCTTCTCTGAGAAATCCTTCAGTGCCTCAACCTCCTTTCTTTCTGATTTGTTCTCCATTTAGGTCAGCAAGGTAGGTGTACGGAGGCACAGGCTAGAGGGGACAAAGGTTAATGTTGGTTCTGCTGAGACTTGTTACCTTTCAAGAAGCCTGGTGGGAAGGTGGTTAATTCCTTGACCTTAGAATATGTGACACTAGGTGCATCTTCTCTCAATTAAAAAGAAAATAGCATCATTCTTTTATGCTATAGTTATTGCCTTTGACTAAAAAAGAGAAAGAGTGAAAGAAACAGTGTTGGAAAGAAGTAATGCATATTTTCCTTATAACGAGCCAGGAAATGGCGATAGAAAACCTACGGTTATGGAATACTGGGACCTTTAATGGGGGGACTAGTCTTCTCCCCAGAGCCCAGGACAGTGCCTGGCACACACTTACTGGGTAAATGTTGAAAGACAGTTCCAAACTGCCAGGGAGTTAGAAGGCATTGGTGTGATTTTGCTGTGGAAAAATCTGAGTTGGAGAAAAAGTAACCTTGGAAGAAACATATTCCCAGTTTTTCTCCCCTCTTTTCTCTTCCAGACTGCCAATGTTTATTTCCCCTGCCGTGCCCGCATCTTACTGTCAGTGGGAAAATTGGAATTGTCTTTGAAGTGACCATGAATAGTGGTGATTGTCAGTACTGAATAGTTATTTCGAAACCTTGGATCTACTGTGGTATGGCAAACCGAGTGTCTTGAAGGCCCTCACATCTGGAGCATGGTGACTTAGGGATAGTCACTGGAGAACTAGTGGTTTATGACTCTGCCAAGGAAGAAATGTCAAGCTGTACTTACTTCTAAAACTGGCAAGGGGAGCCTCTGTCCTGAGCTACACACTTTAGAAGGACTCAGTTTTAACACACATACAATGTATATATTTGGTAAAGGAGATATGGTGCCTCTGTTACTCGGGATCTGGTACTCAGGGTACTTACTCAGTGTTGCCAGGTAAACTTTAGCTCTCATGACTACTAATACTGTTCAGGCCCCAGGAACAGGTTTTCCCATATCTCTTCCATTGTTCTCAAACAAAGGATGACTGCCTCTGCATGTCAGGAGGATGTGTGGGTGGTACTCTCAGAAAAAGGGCACTGCTTTGGAGTGTGGGGAACATCTGAGTAGTAAAAGCACTTAGGTAAGACAAAAGACTAATTAAATTGTAAAGCCTTTCTCTCAGCATAAGTGCAGTAGTTTATTAGATTAGCAAGTATTATTTTTCAATAGTACTGAACATTCATTTTCTTGCTTCTCTTCATGGTTCTGGAGGTACTTGTGAATTAGGGATCTCTTTGCAATAGTTACACATGGTGAATGAAGCATATTTTGCATTATTAGCCAACTACTCATCCTCCAATCACAGGTCCATCAGCGGAACGCCCAGATGTGTGCAATAACAATTAAATTCAGTTGTCTCCAATGTTTTGCTGACTTTCACTTGTATAAAAACCATAACTTCACACACATTTAAAATTTTATAGTTATGAAGTATTTCTTAAGGTAGGAGAGTAGAATGTATTTTATTTAATGATTCATTAGCTTTTTAAAAAATTTTTTTTCTTTCCTTTTTTTTTTTTTAAAGTAGGCTCCATGCAAAGCGTGGAGCCCAACACAGGGCTGGAGCTTATGACTCTGAGATCAAAAAGTCAGACACTGAACCCACTGAGCCACACAGACATCCCCGTGATTCATTAGCTTTATACATAACTTAAAATATTAAGTTTGGGATGTGGGCTTTCATTGGTATTCTTGCCGCTGCAATATGAGGGGTGGGCCCAATATAAATGGTCTGATCATGCAAGTTGTCTCATTAAAAGTTAGCTTCCTTGCTCTTCCCTACCCAAGAAGGATTGCGATACCTCCGAAACTTTGACAGTAGTTTACGGAGGTGGGATATAAGATGATGGTGAAGGTTTTTCCAACTTTGAATAACCTGGTCTTTCCCCGTGGAATTCAAGACAAATTCTGCCTTTAAAAAAAGGTGGGGTGAGAGGGACTCTGGTCTCTTACATGTTCTGTTTTTTGGTGAGACTCAATAACAAACCAGATTTGGTACTTATTACCCTATATTTAAGTATAGTTTTTTCTCCCCAGCACGGATGCGAGCCTAGTTGGTTAGGCAAAATACGCATTTTGTCTAACTATTTAAGGATCGCTTCTGTCTTTAACAACAGCGGTGGCAGCAATAATACTGACGGGTAATGAGGTATCACTTTACCGTGCTGGACGTGCTTATGTATATTTTACCACCTGTTAATGAGTTAGGGAGGAAAACTGTGGCTTTTGACATTTTGATAGATTTAGTGGCAAAGTTAATGGCAATGTGGAAGGGTTTGCCCCTCTATTTATTTTTATATTGTATTAACAAACTAAGCCCAGACATTAATTTCCACCTGGGTTATGCATTTCAAAACATTTTAAATTTTGTTTTCTTTTCATGAAAATGAAAACATAACTGTAGTCTTCAGAGTATGTTTATGCTGTGATGGTTTATTTTTTATTCTGGCAAATCAATAGCTAAGTCTCTGCGGAAAGCATAATTTAGCGATTAGAGTGTTTGACCTTTAATTTTTCAGAAATCTTTGGGGCATTACATTTGTTGCTCGTGATGGTAGGTTTGGGGTCTATATTCAGCTACATAAAGGGAGACAATGGGAATATAAGCATCAGGCAAGTTGTTGAAAAACCTAGGTTCTGGGCCCCATTTACCCTTTCTGAGACTCATCTCTTCTATTTAATAGCAGTCATATACCCCATCTGTGTGACGTGGCTGTTGTGAACAGACTGACTGATGTATGTGAAATACTTTGAAAGCTGCACAGTAGGGCAAATAAAATATATCAAAAGTAAAGGATACTGCTATAGATCAATGTGAGCAAATGATGGCCTGTGTATCAAACGTGGCCCTCCATTTATTTTTGTAAATAAAGTTTTATCAGATCACAACCCCATCCATTTATGTGTTGTTGATAGCTACTTTCATGCTACAGTGGGAGAGTTGCACAGTTGCGACTGAAGACTGAATGGCTTGGAAAGCCTAAAATATTTGCTAGTGGGCTCTTTGCCAAAAAAAAAAAAAAAAAAAAAAAAAAGCCTTCTAACCCTGTTTTAGTCCATAGATTATTTGGTTAGAATTCTCAAATATGAGGAAGATATAAATACCTAATGTCAATTTTTAGGTAGAGCTGTAATCATCTGCTCTTGATGAAGGAAAGCTCTTTAATGGGGAACGGCAGCTGATAAGTGAAGAAGTAATGATAGAATTAGAAAATCTCCATTTTTATAGTCCCTATGAAATAATTGATCCAGACAAGGATTGTCAATGGTTATTAAAACCTTTCTATAAAGTATTCTTGGGGTAAAGTATACTCATGCTGACTGACTGGAAGCGTGATGATACTGCCGATCATTTGCTAATGGTAAAAGGAAAAACATAGCAGTTAGAAGGGAGAGATCGTGTAGTGACTGCTTTATCCATGCCATCAAACTTATCACTAATAGTGAGACAGGCAGATATGACATGCCTCCTAACACGAGGCAATATTTTGAGAAATCATCGTCTATGAGGCATTCTTGTCAGAAATGGTAAGGTGAATTTAATCAGGACTTAGACATAATTTCTAGTTTATAGGAAATACTGAGAATATAGGAATCATTTAAATGACACTGAAAGGAAACATTCAGACAGATTCAAAATAAAAAAAATACAGAGTTTCCTTTAGATTACTAGAGATAAAACAACCAAAGAGAATGTGGAAACTTTGGGTTCAGTGTGAAAAAAGGAAAGCTATAAGAGATATTATGGGCCAAATGGGAAACTTTGAATAAGAACTAGATTTTGAATATTATTAGAGTATTAGGTTAATTGGTAAAATCTTATTACCGTGATAATGATACTATGGTTATGCAATGTATGTTGAAATTTTCTTGAGCTGCTTTCAAATTCTTGGGACAAACACACACAAAAACACATATACAAAACATGGCAAAATGTTAACAATTCAAATCTCTTTGATAGGCATATAGGAATTCATTATAGTATTCTTCTACCTTTTTAAATTCAGTAAGCAATTATCATTTGCCTACTCTGTGGCATAAGGAGCCCAGGGAATTCCATCTACTGGAGGGGAGACATGGGTTCTTAGCATGCCACAGTATTCTCACTGGTGTCCCCTGTCCAGCCCCTCAGGTAGAAGAATTAGAGGGAAACATTCTCTTTCCATGATTTTTTCCCCCCTGTGGATGTTCATTCCTGGTGGTGATTCATCTTCTAGCTAGGGAACCCACCCAAGCAATATTTTTTCCTTTTAAAATTTCATCTTAGTAACTGTCACTTATCATTCCAGCCTGTCAAAATCTTCAGAATTTTAATTCACTCACTCAATCTGCTAGTTCTCTTTCCCAATCTTGTGACATCTGAATGGTCAATTGAGTTTGCTTTCTGTGATTTTCATCTGAGTAGGTAATGAAGGTGCTGAACAGGACCCCCTTGCAAGCCTTCTAGTGCATGTTCCCCTGCAGACTGTAGCCAGTCTGCTCCTCCGCTCTCTTGGGGCCCCATGATTCAATTAGTTACAAACACCCCCTTCCAGCTCTCAGGGCCCTTGTGAACCACTCCAGATCCTGTCGACCCCAGTACTTCTTCCAACTGCTCTTCTGACCTGCTGAGTGTGGACTCATACTGGCTCCATGCAGGAGCCACCTGACTGTGGCTCCCCTTATGATTGTCCTGAGACATTCCTGTTGACACTGAGGCATGAGATGCCCTGAGGACCACAATCTTGCCCATGCAGGGTCAGCTTGGAAACAGGAGGTTTTTCTGCTGTGTGGAACAAAGTTTTGAGGGAAGGGAGATTGAAGCCTGAAGATACATTCTTTCCTCTTCTCCTCTCCCCCGCCCCCCCACCCCGCCCCTGGGCATGGTCTGAGTAGCATCGGATAAACAAGTGGTGGGGCTGGGTGGGTGCTGTGTTGGTTCTCCCTCGTCTGTGGTGCTCCCCAGTTTGCTCACTCCTATTTCCTTTAGACCCATGCTCTACTTTCTGGAAAGTCAGGTAAGGATAGGTTCCCACTGTCCTGAGTCTTCATGTCTCCAGTGTGTCACCAGGAATGGTAAAGGACTGCCAAATGCTTTTCTCAGGTCAGGACCACCTTGGGTGGCGTCCTCTTGATTTATCCAACCAGCAGTCCTTGAGTGCATACTCATAAATGTGAAGGACACACAGTAAGGAACGAGATCAGCTATTCTAGAATTTAATTTTGGAATATGCAAATTAGAGATTCAAAATGTTTTTAAAAACAGTACCATAGTAGTAATAACTTTTCTGTTTCTAAAAGTGACAGAAAAGTAAGTCTTCAGAAAAAGTGATTCATGATGAGCTTTGTGTATACAAAGGTGCTATTTTGTTTCTTCTTGCTCCTGCTTTTGATTACTTTTACTTTTTTTATACATCTTTATATCAATCTTTTTATTATCTTAAACATTTCTAAAAGCCAAAGAATGTGATTAATGGATTTAAATGTTTTTGTTTATAAATTAATTTAAAATATCATTACTTTTAATTTATACGTGGTTAAACCATTCATATATTAACAATTAAAATATTAAACTGGGGAATTTTAAGTCAGTAATAGCTCACTGGGAGGTAGTGGTTATAAGTGCATGTTTTAAATTGAGGTTGTTTTGAGTTCGCATTCTTTCTCTGCCATTTAACTAACATTCCCTCTGGAAATTTACTGTATTTAATCTCTTTGTGTCTCAGTTTACTCATCTGTATTTTCAATATGATAATATCAGTACTTCCATCACTGGGTTCTTATGAAGATTGAGTGAGTTAAAATGTATAAAACAATTATGAAAGTACCTGGCAATCAGTAAGTGCTTGGTAAATGTGAATAGATGTTATTATGATTATTAATTATTATTAAATTTATTATTACCACTACTACCACTAGAATGACTTCTTTTCTAGAGGTCATTGCCATACTTTTTAAGTCTACCTATAAATGTGATGTAAGCAAAAAGAATCTCCTGAGTAGCTAAAATAGGTGTCATGAAGTTATAAGGTACTAAATGAAAACTCCTTACTTAGGTCTTCATTCAGAGCGTATTTGCTCTTATGCTGCATTCAGTGCTAATGGGTTTTTGATCTATTTTTCTGGATCACAAATGATTAGAAGCATCTTATTAGAAAGCTGGAGGGTGGGGTTGTTGCTGAGGTATAATAAGAGAGAGCTCTGCCAGAGTGGGTGATAATTCACCACAAAACAGGAAACAATACATTAGATAATCATAAGAACCCGAGAGAATGATGGTCATGAATATTTATTGAGTGCTGATTTTGTGCCAGCTACTGTTCTGGACAAAGAAGATACAAAGGTAGATGGGATTGACAGGGCCGTGACCCTCAGAAGATTATATTCCATGGTTGGGAAGGAAGAGGGGGCAAGTAAATACATTTGAACAAGGCAGTTCCAGAGCACTGGGAGTTCTAAGGATGAAGGCACAAGGTCATGTGATAGAAAGCTGCAGAGGTGGGAGAAGACATAACTAGTAGGGAAAGACTGAGGTGAGACCTGAAGGATGAAAGCGGGATTATCAACAGCCAGGGGATAAGTATTCCATGTGGAGGAAAAAGCAAGTGTGAGGCCATGAAGTATGATTCAAGCTACAGCAAGAAGGCCAGGCTAGCCCAATCAGGGAGTAGGAGGGGAAGCAGTACATAATGTGAAGTGATACTAAAGACTTTGGAAGGGCACATCCACAGGAGGTCTTCAAGTCGGCAGTAAGGATATGGAACCTTTTTATAAGAGAAGGAGAATCCAGTGAAAATGTAAGAAGGAGAGTGATATGATCAAATGTTATAATATATATGTATACAATATACTGTATACATAAATATGTAGATTGTCATTACTAAATACTGAAGGTGTTGGGAAGGGGCAAGATTAGAAATAGATAAATGAAGGGACTCTTGCACCTGTTTAATTGAGAGACCATGTTGCTCTGAACTAAGATGCTGGCACTAGAAAAAGAAAGAAGTGCTTCTGTTTGAGATTGATTTTATTTTATTTTATTTTGTTTTTTTGTAAATTTCAGCAGTCCAGGCATAGACCAAGTGCTATTTTAAGTTTTTTTTAATTAAATTTATTTATTTTCAGCATAACTGTATTCATTATTTTTTCACCACACCACACTCCATGCAATCCGTGCCCTCTATAATACCCACCACCTGGTACCCCAACCTCCCACCTCCTCGCCACTTCAAACCCCTCAGATTGTTTTTCAGAGTCCATAGTCTCTCATGATTCACCTCCCCTTCCAATTTACCCCAACTCCCTTCTCCTCTCTAACTCCCCATGTCCTCCATGCTATTTGTTATGCTCCACAAATAAGTGAAACCATATGATAATTGACTCTCTCTGCTTGACTTATTTCACTCAGCATAATCTCCTCCAGTCCCATCCATGTTGCTACAAAATTTGGGTATTCATTCTTTCTGATGGAGGCATAATACTCCATAGTGTATATGGACCACAATTTCCTTATCCATTTGTCTGTTGAAAGGCATCTTGGTTCTTTTTTTGAAATTTGTTTATTGAGTTGACAAGATTCTGGAGAAGTGGGAGGTGCTGGTGGGGGTGAGGGCTAAGCAGAAGGCAGGAATCTGAATCAGGGCTGATTGCTGTTCTTTGTGTAGATTGATGGTGGTCATACCTCTTCTTTCCATGAGGAAGGCTGAAGGATGGGCTGAGAGGGATGGAGTCAAGAATGCCCTTTGGCCATGTTTAGTTTGGAAAGTAATTAGCCACATGGAGGAGTCTGGAAGGCACTTGACTGTGCAGTTCTATGGAAAGAAAACAAAGGACAGATGTCTTATACATGTCAAGACTATCTGAGGATTGATATATGGGAAAACATGGGAATTTAATGAGACAATAAGCTTTTTGAGATAAATATTGGTGAAAGTTGATATTGGTGGGTGAATTTTGTAGCCATCAAGTACCTAATTAGGCAAAAGTTGATTTTATGTATTTATAAAGGTCTTTTAAAAGTCTTTCTAAGGAGATATAGGCTTCTTTTATTAAGAAGATGAGGAAAACTCAATTATTTTTCATATGGATGCTCTGTTTCACTCTAGATTCTCTGATTTTTACTACAGTTGTCTTTTAAAACTTCCTAAGAGCTCCTAGGCAAGTTCTTTCCCACTTGTACCTTTCTGTTTTTCCTGTCTTAAGAATAGAAGCAAGTGAACTCAACCATCTTGAAGGTGTACCAGACACCAAGTGTTTTTCTAGAACTCTGGGTCTAAGGGTTTCACTTAGTTAAAGCAACCATTGTGGCTTTTTTTTTTTTAATTCTTAAATAATCTCCACTCAATGTGGACCTTGAATTTACATCCCTAAGATCAAGAGTCGAACACTCAACCAACTGAGCCAGCCAGGTGTCCTAAAGCTACCACTCTTAAGAGGAGCTCAGAATGACTAGAATGTTTAAGGAATGGCAAAGCTCTGAGTTTTATGATATGCATTTTTGGTGGTGCATGAGGGTTAGAATGCCAGCATCATCTGGCCTGGGCCCAGGCAGACTGAGTCCCATGTTGGCTTGGGGAGTGTGGAGATGCATCTCCCATCATAACTATGGCCGCCAAGGCCTTCTTAGATGTATTAATTGGCAAAACTGGTCCAGAATCTTCTCTCAATCTGTGAAATCTTTGCTTTGGAAGGGAATTCTATCCTTTTTTTTTTTTTAAATTTAAATTTTATGTGATATTAGCTTCTTAACAAGCAAAGTGCCTGCCTTCCCCTGAAACCACCCTTGTAAGACTGCCCCCTGATTTATTTTGATGGTGAGAGCAGTGATTTTATTTTCTTTCACTATGTGTGGGATGGCTTCATGGCAGTTATGTTCAAGCCCCTTGGTGGGAGAGCCTGCTGAATTTGCAAAGGTGTCATTATTTACTCTTTTAATATTCTCAAACAGTGGCAGTTGCCTTGCTTATTTGAAATAAAGGTGTCGGATTCAGGACCCAGAGAGCTTTCTGTAGGATATCTGCAGCAGGCAGTATTTACTCTTTTCAGCCTCAATTTCTTCCTGCCTGCTCGAGTCGCATGTTAACTGTTTACAAATATTGACTCTTTCTATCAGATGGGGCGCATTGCCTCTTGCGCTGATGGCTGCAAACTCCTTGAACTGATCATGTCAGAAATGAAGGGAAGAAAGGAGTTTGCATGATTAAAATAAATTGCAAGATCTTGGATCTGTCCCCAAAGACTGGAGAAGAGAAGAGAGCCGAAGTCTATCTGCTACGGCCAACAGATGACAAATTTCTTTCTGCAGCTATACTGTTGAGCTGGGGATTTGTGGCCCATTTAAAAAAAAAAAAAAATCAAAGACTGAGGGCAAACTTGATTTGGGGAAAACTCATAGACTGATATTTCCCTGGAGACTTTTCTGAAGAAGATGGAGATGATGGGCCCGTTGCAGGTGGCCTGCTCATTTTCTGAACCCTGTTCACTCATCTCCCACTCTTCATGCCTGCCCTCCCACCAAGGCTGCTTCATTCTTTTAAATGGAGTAAGTGCGAAACCTTCCACTTTGAGTATTTGTACCCCTACATGCATTCAGCTGGAGGGAGACAGTGTGTCTGGGCTTTTCTACTGTCTTGACTTCTCAGAAATGTGGACCTTGCTCAGGTTTCTTCTTGTGAAGTGGAGACCATGATTTCTGCTTCAGTGGCAGAGCTAAAGGTGGATAGAAGACATCAAACAATGAAAAGTACAAGGACTCTTGAGGTAAAGCAGATATGGATTGCATCTGGGTTGTGTTTATTCTCAGCTGTGTGATTCAGGGCAAATTGATTTAGCCTCTCTGGGCCTCAGTTTCCCTATAGGTATAATTGAGATAGTGCCTATGTTGTAGGTGGTTGGTAAATGAAATATGGAAAATAATTATCACAGTGCATAGCCCCCAAAACATGCCCAATATAAGTGCTATCCCTGTAGTTTTAAAAAAATATCCCCCTGGGGCCTGCCTCTCAAACAGCTTATGGTATATCAAAATTCAGTGTAAATTAGGCTGGCCCTGAGCTTGTCCAGACAACAGTGTATTGTTAGTGGCTCATCATGTCCTGGTCTCTTAATATAGTTTTGTAGCATCATCCTGGAAGGCAACGAACATTGCAGTGGGCCCAAGAATGTGTAGCCAGGAGGCTTGCCTCTCAGGTAGGACCCAACAAGCACCAAGTCCTTGTGCTGAAAGGGCATCTTGCTGGAGTTTGGCTGCCAGTTCTCAGAAAGATCTTGATTCAGAGGAGTCTCACCGGCAGGATCACTGAGACCAATGTCAACTGAGTACCAGCCTCAAGTATTATTCCAATCCATCTTTCATCTTTGGGGAAGTGGTTATAGATGCCTCACAGTATGGGACCCCTGAAGTCCTGGAGTTGTCACACCATGGACGCAGGGGACATGGAGGCATCAGCTCTTACCAGATGTGCCTGGTTTCCCAACAGAGAGGCAACTGTCCACGCCAGCTCTGAGGGCTGATGGATGTCACATAAAATAAGTGTTTAAGAAAAAAATAAGGGGTCAGTAGACAAAAAATTGGGGAAGTGAAAGGAATATAATTTGGAGTATAGAGATAGATGTAAGTATTAGCTCCAGATCTCCTATCTCACACCCTGTTTAATCTGGTAATAATAGAACATTTTATTGAATGCCTACCAGGTGCCCAGCACTGTGCTTGGCATTTTCTACATATTATCTTTGATCCTGTCCAAACCCTGCACAGTTCTTGACTGTAATTCAGTGCTGCAGGTAGAAAAACCCCAAACCACCCCCCCCCCCCCACCAAAGCTCAGAGACATGGCTGTAGCACAGACACAAAACTAGTAGAAGAGCTGGTCTTCATTTGAATCCAGGTGTTAGGATGCCAAGTCTGGGCTTCTGTACTCATAGGGTGATGCTTATTGCATTCTTGGGGGCTGGAGCAGGGGAGGAACCATCTGGAATGATACTTTGAAAACCATATCTCCACTGGATTGATCTGAGGAACGGTGAGCTGGTGGTTTTGCCTAGGGAAGAAATAACTTCGTATGATCCACAAATCTGTGCATCACAAGAAAAGGAAAGAGGATAGAGATGATATTTAATATTCAATAAATGCTAAGACATGGATACCATGCAGTCTCAGGGCTTAACCTGAAGCAGGGGCCTGGGAGCTATCTGATACGGCAGCCGTTAACATTTTAGATGCTGAATCATAGGACGGTACAGAAAGTTCCAAAAGAGAGTCCAAGGGCAGTCAGGGCGGGGGAACACCACGAGGGACTCAGGTACAGCAGCCATTTTCCAAGTAGTTCAGAAGTTTTGTTTTGTTTCATTTTTATAAGCACTTTGGTGCCTGGCATGCTAATACAGTTGCTTACCAGTGAAGCATTAGCTTTTGTCAGGGGGGTAAAGCTGGTTGGAGGCCACATACTGCTTCCTAACTTGCCAGGTGATAAGTTGCACACCTGTCTGTGTTACTCTAAAGCCTTGTTTGCTTTTTAGTGAGGGGCAGGAAGACAAGTGGCTTTGCACAGAGAATCTTTTGTCTGCCTCAGCCGTTTTCTTGTCTCAGAGCCAATATTGGTAGAAGTAGTTCTTTGTTTTTTCAGCATTGTTTACTTTCCAATATTTATATGGCGTTATCTATCATGCCCTACCTTGGAGCACTGTTTTATAAAGGATAAGCAAGTTTAGTTCCTTTGGCCTCTCCTAAATTTTAAAAATATGAGAAGAATTTTCTGTGTTCTTTTTTCTTCTACAGTGGTTGAGATTAGAGCCAACAAACTTCTCAGTCTCTTTAATTGTCTTCCCCATGACTGATTGTTCTTCCAGATTCATAATTTTACGGAAAATGTTCTGCAAAACGCATTGATTTTTATTTAAATTCAACAATGCCCCAGTGTCCTAGATGATATTAACTTAAACGCTTGGTTGATTTAAAATGCAGGAGGAGCTGGCCTTGTTTGATTTGGTTCCCAGATCCTGCTTTTGTCCCAGTTCCTTGTCTAACACAAGCTATGCGAGGCTGTTGGGAGTTGCTCATCCATTATGCCGCTTTCTCTCATCTATATTTCTCATGTGTTCTGGGAAATAGAATAACTTTCCCACTGAAGCTTCCCCAACCCTCAGCTTCTGGATTTTATGGTCTCCCATCCCCTTTTCCACTCCAGGAGGAGACTCATCCTTTGGCAATTTCCTCTGAAACATTGTGGTTCTGGAAAGTGACTCTGGATTGATCCCCACTAATCCTATCAAGCCAGAGACCTTAGGACTTGTCTCTCATTATGACCTATTCTTCATCTGAGCCAGATCCTTTGAGGGAACTGGACTGAGGTAGCCAGGACCACCCAGTGAGCCCACAGGGTAGTATCAGACAGGCAGGCATCTGGTGCCCATTCAGTTTCAGTAGATGCCTGGATTTTCTCTTGGCACTTAGGCCACAGGCAGCTAGACCCAGAGGTGCCTCTATCCACTTGGTGACCTCATTTTCAAAACCAGACCCGAGAAATGGTTAGGCCATCATCTCTGACTCACAAAGCACAGGGGCACAATATCTTTTATTTATAAGGCACTCATGCATATTTGCCGACATGAGTTGATATAGCTTTATGCCTTGAATATATGTGTGGAGAGATCTTACTGAATGGTATTTCTGAGCCAGATCAAGCTATTTGCTCTTTAGAGAACATATTGTTATGAATAAGCACATGAGAGTATTTGCCATCACCCTTCTCTAAAGGTGGAAGAAGGCCTTGATAGGGAGGGCAGTGGAATAGGAGCCAAGAGACATGGGGCTTCACAAAGCTGGAGAGAGCTGAGTCTTCAGACTGCCTTGTATCAGGGTTTCATGGCAAATGAGAGAGACAGGGATTCATTCCCTTATGATCTGAGGAAAGCTGAGATGTCTGTTGCCTTTATAAGCAAACTGGATGGATTGAGTTGAGTTTAGAGGTGGTGGTCATGCTGAGGAGCAATAATGCAAAGTGATGGTGGGGAGACGCATGCTGGCATGGAGGAAGGGCAAGAAGCAGCAGGTCTTAGGGCGCTTCTTTCCAGATGGTAGTCATGGGCTTGGAGATCCCCACTCAGATGGGTTTCAGGAGGAGGGCAAGAAGAGAAGGGGACAGTATTTAAAAATCTAGGAGTCACCAATATCTGAGGAAGAAAAGGAATGGACTTACCTAATGCCAAGTTGAGAGAAAGTAAATGATGAAGGGACCTCTAAGAGAATGTCATCTCATTCTTTCTGCTCAAGTATCAGGAAGACAGCAGAGGCCATACAGAGAGGGTCACCTAAGGAGAGTCTCTGTGGTGCGGGAGCTACTCAAAGAACTATGTAGGGCAAGGTTCAACCAGCAGTTCGGGACTGGGTTCAGAAGGAGTTGACCCATAAGAAGCACGGTGATATGAAAGCCTTGGTTACAGTCCCTGGGGCTGGTGGTAAGGAGCCAGCCCCCCCCCACCCCCAACCGCCACTCAATGACTAAGGTGCCAGAAGTGATGTCAGGCTTGGGACAGGAATAACCACAGATTTGTTTTGGAAGGAGACATTTGAAGGAAAAAATGAGAGCTACCTCTTAATATATATGGAAAGGCCATTAAATCAGTGGAAGTTCCAGGCTGTTTTTGCCTTCAGACACACTGAGTACAGGGTTCCAGGGCACAGTCCTCTTTTATGTGTCTTCCTCCCTCTCCAGCCGGAGTGTTTTTTTTTTTTTTTTTTTTAACAATTTCATTCCCTTGATGTGGGCTCCTCTGTTCCAGGGTCTCTCCACTTGTCACCTTCTCCTCTGGGTCTGGCTACTGCTCACTTTTACGTGCTACCCAAGTCCCTGGCCACCCCTGAGTGGTCATCTTGACCCAGTCCTGCTTAAACTGTGTACTTTGTATAATGATATAGAAGAAGCTCTAAAGCTATAAAACACTACTTAAAAATAAAATTCCAGGGGGGTGTCTGGGTGGCTCAGTTGCTTCAGCATCCAACTTCAGCTCAGGTCGTGATCCTGGGGTCCTGGGATGGAGCCCCGAGTGGGGCTTCCTGCTCAGCAGGGAGTCTGCCTCTTCCTCTTCCACGTGACTCCCACCACCCCACTCATGCAGGTTCTCTTTCTCTCTGTGTTAAATAAATAAATATGACCTTTAAAAAATTTTTTAAATAACATAAAATTCCAGGGGATCTTGGCTGGGTCAGTTGGTAGAGTGACTCTTGATCTTAGAGTTGAAAATTTGAGCCCCATGTTAGGTGTAGAGATTACTTTAAAAAAATAAAATCTTCTGGGACGCCTGGGTGGCTCAGTTGGTTAAGCAGCTGCCTTCGGCTCAGGTCATGATCCCAGCGTCCTGGGATCGAGTCCCGCATCGGGCTCCTTGCTCGGCAGGGAGCCTGCTTCTCCCTCTGCCTCTGCCTGCCATTCTGTCTGCCTGTGCTCGCTCGCTCTCCCTCTCTCTCTGACAAATAATAAAATCTTAAAAAAAAAATAAATAAATAAAATAAAATCTTCAAAAAAAATTTTAATGGAATATTTTTTTAATCTACTCAAGGTTAACTGGACGAAGGTACTTATTTCATCTTCTTTGCTCTGTGACTATTTCCCCCCAATTCCAGTTTCTTCATCACAGTGGATTGTATCACAGTATATCTCTAAGATTTCAAGTTACAAACTCAAGAGCAGTTTTTGACCCATTATTTATTTTAAGGAACTGTCTGTAACCCCCACTCCGTTACTTCAGCTTCTGGTGTGTCACACAAGGACACTGGAGTAAGATGGTTGGAATCAAGTGCTGTCCTTACTAGCTATGTGACTGGGCAGGTTTTTTCTACCTCTCTGCGTCTCTCTTTTGTCTTTTGTAAAATGAAGATAGTAACAGTACCTATCCCATGGGGGTATGAGAAAGATTTAAGAGATAGAAAATATCTGGTTGATAGAAAATGTTCAGTCTACGTTAGCTACTCTTATTATATCAGATTCATAAAATTCCATTAGGACTCACTTTTTGTAATGTAAGGGAAGTATCATGAACTTAGACAGACCCTGGTTTGAATACTGAATTTTGCACTCAGCTGCGTGACCATGAACAAGTCACTCCAATCTTCTGAGTCTGTGGTACTCATCTGCAAACATGTGCTCATGATACTTGCCCACAGCAATGCTGGGGATTTTAGAATGGATCATATATGTAAATATATGGGTAGCATGTATGTGACATGTACTATATGTATGTAGGTTGTATATGTAAAACATTGCACAGTGTCTGCCTAGAAGCTGCTTCCCATCAAGAGTAGCTATTATCATTGTCATTATTATTATTTTTTGTATACAAACAAATGCTTGGGATTACGCATGAGATATAGGCCAGCATTTCCTGTCTCCAAATTAGTCTTGCTTCAAGTTTCTACCCATTTCCACTGTTGCCTCAAACGTTTGTCCTTTCTTGACTTCAGCCTAGTGCCTTCTCTGACATTTGCAGTCTTTACCCCTCTGGTCTCATCAGCTCACCCACATCTTTAGAGTTCTTGTTGTGGCCCTGCCAACCAATCAGTCTTGGATCTGAACAGTGTAGCACCTAGCTGGGTGTTCAACTCCTGGCTCTAGCACTTCAAGCATGTGACTTAACCTCAGAGCTTCAGCCATCTTTCAAATGGTTATTGTAACAACGATCTCATTGAATTGTTTCGAGACCTTAAAAAAACGTATCTGAGTATTTCCCCATTTAGAAAGTGCTCTGTCTCCCATGGTTTCCCTGGAAACAGACTGTGAGGTGGAGAGTTACATGCAACGATGTTTTGGGGCAGTGGTCTCTGGAGCCACATTTGTAAGGAAGTGAAGGTGGCAGGATCAGCAGAAGGAAAAGTTGAACTGCAACGCAATTGCAGCTGAAACCTCAACCAAACCCAAAGGGAGACTGAAATTAGGATGGCCCTTGAGAATTATCAAAAGGGGCCCAGCCACTGTTACTACCTCAAACAGTCATTAGGTGGGGACTACCTAGGGGAGTGGTATTACCTTGAGTATACAGTTGCCTTTGATGGAGGGCAGCTGCTGGAGAGGAATACAGCTGTGAGTTACAGAGTAGGCAGCACTTCTGACAGCTGAGGAAGTAGTGCCTCTGTCCCGAGAGGATCTGGCCACACCCCACAATATCCACTATGTGCTCAATAATTTGGGATTGCCTCTGCTCACTCTTGGGCATCGATTTCCTTTCTCTTTTCACAGCACTGAGTTTCACTCTGATTAGCTTTTTCCTCTAGAGACCCCAAATTCCAATGTTGCTGTTTAAAAAAAAAAAAAGTGATATCTAAGAACACCGTATAGATTCTCACTTCTCCTTTTCAAATTTTGCGGGGAAGAGGGCAGATCAAGGCAACTGGTTATTCATCTCTCATTGTCCAATGAATACAATCTTAAAGAAGTGGTATCATTCCTTTTTAATTTAAGGGCCACTTCTCATCACTTTTCAGTGTTGCAACCGCTCAGAGTGCTGTGACGTAAAGGACATAGAAGGCTGTGTCTGTGCGTAGCTGGGAAGAATGCTGTGATCAGTTAGTGATGCCTGCCATGGGAGTGGGTGAGGACACATGGGGTGCTTATACTCCATTTCTGCCATGCTAAGTGTACTGCCTTGTCTTCCTTTCAAACGTTGGGTCACGTTAGAATGCTTTTGACTTTCCTTAGTTTTCCTGGGTAAATTGCTCTACCAATGCTTACATCTAATTAGCCCCTTTAAGTATAATTAAGCCATACGCCTAGAATTGTTTCTCAGGTCACCTTAATCACTTTATCTCCAACTTCATCTCCAGGAAAGCTTCCATTAAATAATTAGAAGAGTTTGTTAGAAGAGTTGGTTACTTTCATGAGCGCTTGTTTATTTGTCTTCCCATTAAAATCTGGACTCACCTTTTGTGATTATATTACATTAATGATTATTTGTTCGTTTTATGGGATTTGTGTAGTGCACCCCCCAAGGAGCACTCTTTCTCTGCCATCCTTGCCTGTCTCAGATTGTATAAGCTCCCAGAAGGCAAATACTATGTCTTTTTAGATTGCATTGTACAGTACTATGCACAAATGAGCAATTAATCCTCAAAACACTGACAGTGGGAGAAAGCACAAAGGAACTGATGATATCTTAAACGATTTAAGTGATGTCTTTAATGTATTGGTTATCCCAATTTTTTTTCTAATAAAAAGTGTCAGAAAAAAATGAGATAATGTTCAAAGTATATTGAGTTTCTCTGAACTAAATCACTGGTTAAATTAAAATTATTATTAAAAAATCAGTTATAGGTGTTTCTATCTATACCCACAAACTGTTATTGTTGGATACCTCTACCAGGCTCTTTAAATTGTCCTTATGAAGTTAACAGACTTAAGAATAACATTGGTAGCAATGGGAAAGTCAAGGACCCATACTTAATATGGGTCAATGGTTGGCAAGGTTTTCTGTAAAGAGCCAGATGGTAAAAATATTTTCACCACTGTGGACCATATAGTCTCTGTCACAACTAGTCAGTTCTGCCTTTGTAGCAAGGAAGCAGCCCTAGATAATATACAAACAGTTAATCATGGGGTGTCCCAATAAAACTTTATTTACAAAAACAGGAGCTGTGGGCTGTGGTTTGCTAACACCTGATCTAGGTGATAAGATTAAATTCCAGGGACTACTCATGAGCTGATTCAGAAATACATTACTAAATTGAACCAAAGGCAAGAGAGACACGGTCTCAAAGTCAAGACTATGAAAATAGTTACAATAAATTTTGTTCATGTCATTTGTTTCCTAGTTTGGTTATTGCTGGGCGTGGTACCCTAGTAGGTTCCATAGGGGAAATTCTCAATTTCAAGTGTCCTAGGCATTTCCATTTTTAAGATCCTGGCCATCAGGTGGTTTCCGTGTGGGTTCCTTACTGATTTAACTCCCAGATTTGGAGAATACACTAAATACCTTTGCAACTAACCTTATATTTCTTTCCTGAATGAATTAGATTGTGCTATCTTTCCTATTGACCTACCATAGCCAAGTGAAACACTATTCAGGAACATCACATTTCTATTTAAAAAATCAAGGAATATTATATTTGCTCAACCCATGTTTTATCTCAAGCTGAACATGGTACTTGACTGATTGGGGGAGGGGCCGGTATATATATGTGTGTGTGTGTGTGTGTGTGTGTGTGTGTGTATTGTGTCTGAGAGACAGAGAGAATATCTAAATACTAGTGGATAATTAATTAAATGATTGTGAAGCTTTGCTTCATATTTGACTTACCTGCAGCACTTTAAAAAATTCTAGTGCCTTGGCAACATCCCAGATTAACTGAATCTGAATTCTGGGGTGGGATTTGGGCATTAATTTTTTTTTAAATTACCCAAGTGGATTTTTTTCTTTTGATGCTATAACAAATTACCACAAATTTAGTGGCTTAAACATGTTATTAAACTGTTGTGGGTTAGAAGCTTGACATAGCGTCTCACGGAGTTACAAATCAGAATATCAGCAAGGCTATGCTTCTGCTGGAGGCTCTAGGAGAGAGTGTATTCCCTTGTTTCTTCTTTCTTCTAGACTCTAAAGGCCACCCTCATTCTTTGGATCATGGCCTCCTTCCTTCCTTTTCAAAGCCAGCAACAGCATCACATGACCTTCTTCTTCAATTCTGTTTACCTCTGACCTAATATCATCTTCTCCTTTTAATGATTCTTGTGATTTTGTTGGGTCCATCCAGATAATCCAGGATAATCTCCCAGTTTTAAGGTCAGCTGATAGCAACCTTATATCCTTCTGCAACCTTAAGACCTTTTTGCTGTGTAACCTAACATATTCATACGTTCTGGGGATTATGACGTGGACAGCTCTGAGGAACCATTGTTTTGCCTACCACACCAGGTAATTCTGATTCTGAGGGGGAAAGGGATATGAACTCTAACCAGTGGACCATATAATTCTCCTGTGTGTTCTATTGTTGGCTGAGGCACATGCTTTCATTCCTTCATTTACTTACTCACTCATTCCTTAAATACATGGTGAGTTCCTCTTGTGCTCTAGATATTGATGCTTGGAATAATGGTAACTAGCCAAGGTCTAGTGAGAGCAAGATATAAGTATTTCAATATATATTACATATTTTACATATTTTATATGTATTCATTTATTTGAGAGAGAGAGAGAGCACATGCAAGCTGGGGGAGGAGCAGAAGGAGAGGGAGAAAGAATCCTAAACAGACTCTCTGCTGAGCCCAGAGCCAGATGTGGGGCTCAGTCCCAGGCCCCTGAGATCGTGACCTGAGCTGAAACCAAGAGTCGGACACTCAACTGACTGAGCCACTCAGGTGCCCCAAAACCAATATTTAAATAGAGAAAATGCAGGTGTCTTGGATCCTCATAGATCATTTTTCAAGTTTTGAGATCGCTTGAAGAAGTGATGTAGGAATTAAGTGGGCATGGAAGGCTGAATGATAAAAGCCTCAGTCTCTCCTTCGGACATTTAATGCATTATTTTTACTGCTCACCACAAATTTGCATGATAGGTACTATAACTGCCATTGTACAGATGTGGAAACCGAGTCTTATATAGATTCACTATAATAATAGTCCTCTATTATTAGATGAAATAATGGGGTGGGTTTTATACTAAGGCATCAGAAAGGCCATCCTTTCAGCTAATTTATTAGTTAATTTATTACTTTCTTCCAAGTCCAGTTTTATTTCTGAAGAGTGAGAAAGGAGCAGATGTCTGATCCAAACTCTGTGGTTAACAATCTGCACATGGTTCTGTGTTTGGCTTTACGGTTTGTTTTCTCTCTGAACCAGGAGAGCACCATGTTCTCTGTGGAGGTGCAGTCAGCATTAATTTTATGATATACAGGACAGCCAGCTTGCAGTCACTGTAGTTCACTGGGTATCAAAGTAGATTGGATTGAGGGTCTGGTGCCTTCTGGATCTGAGGAGTGAAGGACCATCGCCTTGTCGACTGGGCCTGGTGCTTTTCAGAGGGTTGAGCAGGAGAACCCAGAACAGTACTCTGAGCTTCTCTTTGACATGATAAGAGTTCTGGCAGATCTTCTTGGGGTACTTTCACCATGAATCCCTTTTTAGTGAGTTATTTGACTCTCACATATAACCATATTTAGTTTCTGTGACGAGAATATAGATAATGGGTCCTACAGTCATTTCTCATCTATTATATGGCAAGGCATCCACAAGCATAGAAGGAATAATCAGAATGTTTAGAATGTGGGGATACACTGGACATTGTTATAGGAGCCTTTCAAGTGTAACTTCAGGTTGCTGTGTTCTAGGCATGAATGGTTAGGATAGCATGATAAATCATTATCAGCAGCCCAGGGTTTAGTGAGAAAATATAGACAGTTACGCAAAGGAGATGGCTGTTCCTTAGGATCTCTTAGGAAGAGGCCTTAGGCCAAATTTTAAGACCCGATAAAGATTCCTGGAGGAGATGATGCTCAATGGTGATACAGGAATGAGTTAAGTAGAGAATGGTGGGTGATAATAGCCTGAGTGCCAACTCCAAGTAGTTAGTATATTATCTTAAATTCTCACCAGAACCTTCCATGGTGGGTGCAGTTAAATCCAGGAGTTTACAGATGAGGTTCCTACAGATTGAGAAGCTTTCGAGGTCACAGAAGGAGAATGGCAACACTGGAATTGCATTGGGAAAAACCCTCTAAGGCTGCAGTGGCTAATATCATGGCCATTAATCACATATTGTTATTTAAGTTTAAATTAAAAAGAGATCCTCAGACATACTAATCACATTTCCAGGTTTCACATCTTGGAGAGTGATGTCTGAAAGATGGTGGAATTGGGAGTTTTCACTGCTTTCTCCTCACAGAGACGTCCATTTGAACAACTATCCGCACATGAAAAAACCTTCACAAGGGCTAAGGAATCCAGGTGAAAGATTATAGTAGCTGGGTGGAGCATGGAACTAAGACAAGACAACGATGGAGAGAGTAGGAATGGCAGCTTTACCTTACTTCTGCTACCTTTCCTGGGCAGCGCAGGGCAGGGCAGTACCAAGAGAGGTGCACTTCCCATGGAGGGAAGAGCTGAGGTGAATGCCTGACCTCGCCCCCACCCTGTCAGCTCAGGCTGCCTCAGGTGGTTTGTGGCTCCCATATTGGACTTCATCATAGCAAGTTTATTGGACAGCACTGTTTTAGAAAATATTTAAAGGAGTTCTAGAAGATCTTTGTCAGGTTAGCCACTGGGTCAGTAGCATGTGGGTACCTAGAATATCAGAACCAGAAGCAGACTCTGTTTCTATGCCAATAGCTCTGTTCTGTCCTTACTCATCACCAGGAGGATAGTGAGAGATTCAGAAAGAGACTATTACACAATATGCTCTACTACCCATGCCTGGAGAGGAGAATTCTAAGGGTCTTACGATGAGTAATTAATTTCAAGGGACTACAGGTACTTTATTTATTTATTTTTTTTATAGTATTTATGTGAGAGTGAGAGATTTCATGTGCATGAGGGGGGGGCTGGGCAGAAGGAGAGGGAATTCCAAGCAGACTCCCTGCAGAGCACATGGAGCTTGATCTGGAGTTCGGTCTCAGGACCCTGAGATCATGACTTGAGCTGAAACCAAGAGTCTGATGCTTAGCCGACTGTACCACCCAGGTGCCCTTTAAGGGACTACTTGTACTTATCTGTGGGATTTATCTATAGGAGAATGCAGATGTTGATTTGGCATTGGGGTGACCATGGGCTGTTTAGGCACACTGAAGTGCTCCTACTTCACATGTGAGCTGAACATGAGGATTATTGCAACAATTATATATAGAGAGAGCACATGATAAGTTAGTCAATTGTGGCAAGTTAGAACAGTTGGTTGTTCTGTGTTAAGAGAATTTTCAAGTGGTATCCGAGCATCCATTTATAAACTAGTAATGTGCTAAGAAGAAGTCACCCTTACCTAATAATCAATGCAGGTCTTTTAAAGGACTCTAACTTTATTTCTCTTGTCTTACTAGAAGTTTACCTTTGCATAGTGATCTCAACTTTGCAAAGCTACTTTAAAAGTGTTATATTCTTCCATCTTCACAATTATCAGGATGGGCAAGCACTGGAATCTGTAGTGGACAAATGAGGGATATTAAGATGCCTGTGGTTTCATCTTTCCCTCTGAAGCACGTGAGCTAGAGTTGATTTCACATCTCTTGTCTCCTAGTCTTAAGGTATTCGTAACAAACCATAAAAGGGTAACTTCGCTTATTTAAGGAAAACATACCTAATAACTACTTTCCCCCTATGGCTTAGAAGGTCTACCCACAGAACAATTCATATTATTGAGGTTTTACTGCTCTCAAAAACCAAACCAAACCAAACCAAAGCAAACCATGTCTATTCATGAAGGATTCAAGAGAATCCAGTAGACAGTTTTGGACTCCTTTAGTAAACACACATCAATTTTTCTTCTGATATTAAGGTCATAGGAGGAAATGATGTTTGCTCTTCAATTGCTTATTAGGGACTGCGTATTAACCAAGTGTAGGTACCTGAAATCTTAGTTTGCTTATTACCTGGTTAACATGCAGAGTTTCTGTCTCTGTTTCAGGCTGTTAAAGTGAAATGGTCTTGTTATTCATAGTCTACACAACAATTCCAGCATGACAGACACCAGCAAACACACATGGAGTGAATGGTCTTGCTCTAGTCTTCAAATAGAGATCAATGACTATTTTATTTGTTCAACCCTGCCTCTCATCCATGGCTGCGGCCTCCATCATGAGGTAGCTGGAATGATTAATGGTGTGTTGGCGATATTAATGCCTCGTGTTTTGGTACTCTAATTATAGAAGCAGATTGGAGCCAAGCTTTAGAGTGGGGTTGAGATTGAAAGATATTTAAAAAGCAGGTGATTGGTCCAACACTTCCACTTCTTTCAATTTAACCATAAATCAATTGTGAATGATTTTTCCACTGTAATTTTTCATAGGTTTTGAACTTGGGTAATGAGCATCCCTGTCCTGGAGTGAAACTGTGATTTTCCTAGAGCTTGTTGGAAAGAAGATGAAGATTTATGAAGGGGCTTAGAGGGAAATATATTGCATTTCTTCATATCTTCTCCTTGTTTCACCCCTCCCCCCTTTCCTGTACTTCAACCCTGATAAGTCTCAACTTTCATGCATGGCATATAGTATTTGGGAAATGGGAAAGCTCCAGTGTGTCTTGACCTACTTTCCAGTGAATATATAATTACAAATAAGAAGTTGATACTATATAAAGTAGTAGTACATTCCACACTGAAGAGAACATACAGAAAAGCAAAGATTGTGTTTGCCTAAGCAGCACCAATTCTTTTTCTTATTTGCTGAATGTGTTGACTGCAGATTTTTGAAGAATATGGAGCAGCTCAAGGTGTTGCTACCGCCCAAGAAGCTGCCATGCGGCCTATGAGCAAACTTCTTAGGAGCCCCAGGGGAAGGGAGAGGCTTCAAGTGGAATCACATTGACAAATTTTCTTTCCCTGACTGGGACTGTAGCTTACCTCACTGTCATCTGTGCCTAATGGAAATCTGGGCTTTCAAATTCTGGAAAAGCACAGGTTTTTTATATTTGTATAATTTTCATTTTTTAAGAATTTTATTATCTGGGAAATGAATTGAAAACAAAGAGCTTGTTAAAATAGATACTTTACAGAAATACAGCAAATGCTCGTGTGTACTTTTAGACCATCATAGGACATGGAAGGATCTATCCACCAGGACCTTTGAGATAACCACTTTTTCTGTAACTACGAGAATGTTTGAAATCCTGTGTATCAGAGCAATGTATTACATTTATAATGTGCCTAAAATATGAGGGCCATTTATTGACAGGTTTGTATTCCAATTCTGTGAATGTTTGGAAACGGATTCTTTTCCTTTCCTCCTTCCTTCCTGTGTGCCTGTCTGCATTTTTCTCTAAAATGTTTACTGAACCATTAATATGTATCAAAACATGAAGCTAGTCCTAGGTGAAGAGGTGATTTTTGAAAATATATAAAATTCAGTCTGTGTGCTCAAAGACTTACTCTAGTTGGGGGAAAAGTGTAAGTTCACATTGTGGGCAACAGAGTCCACTCTAGGGGGAACCAACCCCCCCAAAAAAACCCCACATTTATTTGAGGGCATTAGGTAGCTGACAAAAGTCTTTGGAAAGCCCTGGGTATCTGTTTTTGATGTCACATCACCAAGAATGAGAGATGCCAGGAAAAGTGCCCACCCACAGCCTTGCTCTAGGGGAAGCCCCCCCTGCTTCTACTTCACAATAGTGGGTAAGAGCCTCTGCCCTTGCTGCCCTAGAAGAAATCCATGCTTGCAGGAAGATCCCATCCCCCCAAGTGCACATGCAGGACCTTTGAGATATTCAGTTTTTCTGTAACTACAGGACCCTTCAGGGATCTTGCATTGCCTTCTTTTCATTACAGATCTTCCGAGGGTATATCTAATTGGCAACACCTAGGCCACATCCGCTATCTCACCTGCAAAGAACTCTGGGAAATGTAGTTTTTATCTTTCCAGTTTCTGCTAGTAGGAAGTTACTCTAGAGGTGTTGGAATGTGTATGGAGGAAATCCAGAGTGCCCAACATGGGAAGACAGACAAGTTAGGAGATAACAACAATAAATTGTGTCAGTGTTATGCTGGAGTAGGTAATAGTACTGGGGGGAGGTGGGGACAGCCTAGTGAACTTACCTGTCTCAGAGGGGAGAAGGTGCATTTAGGGAAACAGTGGGGTAGAGTTTCACTTACTAGGGCTTGAAGGGTGTCATGTTATGTTTGGATAGGGTAGGTATGCAATGCAGAAACAAACAGTTTCAAAATCTCGGGGATTTTGAATCTGTGGGCAGGACTAGGTATAAACTTGTGAAACCTGGGGGAAACTGGAAATATTGGACCTCTTTTCCAAAAACTTCAGCATTTCAAAATAGTGATGGCAGAACACTGAACCAAACACAGAGCATAGGTTCCTTTGTAATTGTATAGATCAAATGCCTATGAAGTGACCTGGTATGGGGGTCCAGAAGACCCCAGGGAAGCTTTCTTCTATTTGGTAACTGGCTATGGGAGACTAGAATGTAGAGTCTCCTGTATGCTTAAGGAGCGGAGAGATGGATCATGGTGAACCAGTGGTTTTCCACCCAATGCCTCCAAGAAAAGGAAATGACAAAAATGAAAACTTTCCTTTTTGAAAATACTATCTGTATTTGAATGTTAATAAATGTAGCATGGCTTAAAAATTCAAGAAGCTTTTCACCTATCCACACATTTTAGCAGAATAATCTCAATATATATATTATATATAACTAATATTATTATTAATAAGATATTATTAAATAGTAATAATACATAATATATACTGATGCTTTGGAGCAAGGAGAAATGTTTCTGTTCTGGTACACACGTTAAGATACAAATTATACTTGCATTTAGGGGAGATAAATTCATATCTATAGCATGCCCTTTCAATTATGTATTGTCTCTGGCTACTTTCATACTGCAGTGCTGGAACTGAGTTCATGCAACAGAGGCTGTATGCGCCCACGGATCTTAAAGTATTTACTGTCTTCTTCTTTACAGAACAAGTTTGCTGATCTCTGGTCTAGATGGTCACCAAATATCTGTTTTGATATGGAGAAAATTTAGCAATATTGCCTTAAAGAGATAGGAGCCTGCTTTTAAAAGAACTAGCTCTGTCTACTGCACTCAGAAAATCTCCAAGGAGGGCCTAAGCCAGCTTCAGCTACTGAGAGAGAGGTGTAGGGTTTCTCTTTCCATTCTTGAAAAACTGTCTACAGGGCACATTTGGCAGAGGTCATTATGCAAACACAGTCATCTCTCCCTGATACTACGTGCAAGGCATTTGCACAAATGTAAATTCTATTAAGGTCTGAGGATAATGTATATACTTTAGTCACTTTATGAAATTGTTCAGTCATCTGGATGCCTTTCACTGTGTTTACCAGGAAATGGGAAATAGAGAATTGAGCAATTTTCTTGTCAATTTGATCAATGTAGACTGGCAACCTCAGTACCTTTAGTTTAAAAAAAAAAGCTTTCCCCCATTTCAGTTGTTGGAATTTATTTCTTTTATTACATTACCCAGTTAATTACTCCAATTTTCCAATCTGTCTGACCATCGAAGTCTCAGCCTGTTTGAATTTTACATGTGGCTGGTACAATTGAGGTCTGTTCCCAAAATGTAAGCTTCTTCATAAGCATAGGATTCTTTTTGCGTATCTGTCTACTTGCTTGGGCCTTTTGATCTGTAGACTAAATTGTTCAAATTTCACCTTTAAATCAGTCAAATACCACTGTAGAAACACACACATTAAAAAACAAAACAAAACAAAACAAAACAACCCCCCAAACCAAAAAACCAGAAGAGAGACTTTGGTATGGAAGACCAAGAACTGTAGGATTTGGAGAAATAGTGCCCTGTTGGTGAAGGGAGGGTGTGAGGAGAGGAGCCCTGGCAGGATGCAGGCTTTGGGAATTGTATAGGGGGTGAGAGGAAGCAGAAGCAGCCAGTGCTTTAGCAGGAAGTGTCAGGGGCACCTGGGTGACTCAGCTAAGTGTCTGCCTTCAGCTCAGGTCATGATCTCAGGGTCTTGGGATTGAGCCCAACACTGGGCTCCCTGCTTCGTGGGGAGTCTGCTTCTCCTTCTGCCTCTGCTCCTCCTTCCCCACGTGTGTGTGCATGCTTTCTCTTTCAAATAAATAAAAATCTTGAAAAAAAAAATAGAAGGAATCATCCGTGGCAGAGGAGCGAACATAGAGCTTGTAAGGATTGATGAGGAGAGGGAACGTTTTAAGGATGGTTAGGAGGAAATAAAGTTATATTTTAGGAGTAGCCAATCTGAGAAAATAACATTGGTTACAAATTCCAGCATTGTCCTGGTTGAAAAAGAGATTTTGAACTGGTTGTAGCTAGTCCTACCTGGTCAGGTGTGGGGATTTTCTCCCCCTGCTCCCACCTCCTCCTCTTGGTGTTCAAGAATTCCTTACCTCCAGGGGTTGATGAGCATCCTTATTGTAAGCCAAGAGATTGCCTATGTGGAGTGGGGTACATGGGGTGAGAAGGAGAGTTACAGGACATAGACAAATGCCATCCTTGAGTGGACATTAGCAGGCACTCTTGTCCGCTGTGAGTTGATTTTCCTCAGTGGCATCAGGGAAAATATGTCTGGATGATGGCAAGCCTTCACAACCCCAGCTTCTGGCCATAGATGGTACTTGCTTTAGAGGGGACATTGGTTTCAGATCTCATACCTTCCTGGTTACACAGCTCCTCTCTTTCCTCCTTTCCTGCTTGTTTGTGCAGATGGTTTGGACATTTTGAAGAGTGGCTTTTAAAGTTATGGTGAAGTGTTTTTGTGATCTTTGTTGCCCCCAGAGTGACCCACTCACATTTTGGAAGAGAGCCCTGGGGATTCTGAGGAAGGAATTCGATGGGGAGAATAATACTTAAAAATATTGTAACCTGCCCATGGCGGTTATTAGATTTTAATGATTTAGAATTTATTGATGACTTCTGACATTGAATTGGAGGCAGCTTTGTCTTATGACCAAAATTCAGAGAATATTCAAAAGGGTTTTCTTGTTGGTTGGTTGGTTAGCCGTTCTTAGATACAAAGTTATACGTGAACACAGAAAGGTACTAAAACATTACAGAATGATGGGGGAAGATCACATATGGGTACAGATCTCAGTCACTCAAAGAGCTGGAGGCATCTGTCATAAAACTTAGGAGAATTTAGGAGTAATATACGAAGCAGAACCGGTGTCTCATGGGTCAGGTCCTGAGGAGTGAGGTGGAGAGAGGATATTGGTCAAGCAGTAGGAAAACATTCCTACAGAGGTTTTGCAAATGCCTGACATTTTTAAAAGCCTTTGCTTTTAACAAGTGACCTTTCTTCAGTTGTAGCAGGTTTTCAAAAATTTGATGTGCAGTAGTAGTTAACTTGTGTCTTGAAAATATAGGTTAGCTTGGCAATTTAGGGGGAATATGAAGGTACTCATTAAGCGGATTTACTGAACAAGGATAGGAGTGGTGTAAGCCTGGCATAATACAAGACTTAGCAAACCGGTGGATTAAAATCAATGCTTTCTAGGAGTTGTATATGTTCTGGAGGTCTCCGTGCAACCTTGCGTCTCTCGTGCTTCTCTTTGAGTGTAAGTGCATGAGCTATTTACAGTAAGGTTATAAATTTGCAGGCTCAGCCTACATCTTTTTATCTCAAGATGCCAACCACACTGGTGGAATTACAGCCCTTTTTGGTATCATTGTAGCAAAACGTTTTAATTCTTTTTCTTCCTCTTTTTACCTCATTAAGAGCTTCTTGACCGAGACCTGTGCAGCTTTTAATGTACACACAACCCCTTGAGCATTGTTAAATATGCAGATTAGGATTTAGTAAGTCTGATGGGGGTAGAGGCTGGAGATTCTGTGTTTTTCACAAGCTTCTAGGGGCCACTGATGCTGCTGTCCGAGGATCATAGTTCGGATAAAAATGGCTAAAGGAAGGGGAAGGAGCCTGGTAGCAAAAAGGTTGAGTTTTACAATCAAGCCAGAAAGGCCTGGGTAGTTTGATTTTGGCTCTGAAACTTACAGTGCCTTGAAACTTTTATGAGTTGGACACATTTTTGTGTTCAAGCTCTTTACGACTTGTTTTCTTATCTGAAAAATGGGGTTAATGGTACAGCCTTTATAGGTATCATTCTACTGTGTACATTTCCCCCTACATCATCTTGTTCATTGTTTTATCTCCAGTACACAATATATCACTGATATTCCATAAACATATATTGAATGAATGATTGAATGAATTCCCAAATAAATAGATTTGATTATGAACTTTATGATGTAAGTAGAATATGTAGCAAAGTGTCTGACTGAGAGACATTTCAGTAAATATGGTTGCTTCCCCATCTTTTCCCTTTTCCTCTGAAACAAAAATCTCAATTTGGATGCATATCTCAAACTGTTGAAGCAGCAACATATAAAACAGGTACCATCTTTGTGATCCCTTAGTGAAATAACAATTACACTTCAGATAATAGAAGTTTGATGGATGGATGAGACAGTAGTTTCACAAATACTGTTGGTTGTTGTTACACATAAATGGACGAGGGTAGATTAGGCAATCTCTGCCCACAAATTGATCATCTAAATATGCATACTTGTCTTATCTGCAGCTGGAGCCCTGGGAAGGAAGCTGCTGTGAAAAAATTTGAGGCCTTTCAGAATTCTATGGATTCAGAAAAGACTAAAACCAGGTGTATAGCTGATCTTAGGAATATGAATGTGACCTATCTGGCTCACCAAATCGTGGGTCTCTCTTTCCCTAAGAGGTTGATTTTATTTAAGTTTAACAGATTTGGTAAGTGTAGTAAGTATGGGACTTAAAGAGCTAACATTAATTCATATATTAGTCTGATTTAGTTTAATCAGATTTCTTTCCTCACTTTCAATCAGTCAACATTACTTACTAAGCATCAGGTGTGTGCCAGGAACCCAAGTAGATGCTGCTGAGGTGAGGTTAGGAAGGCAGAGCCAGTCTTTGTCCTCCTAAACCTTGTTTTTGAGAGTCGGGTGGGGTGATAGAGAAAAATAGGAAGATAGACCAAGGGCTTTACTGTTTGGTTGGCTTTCAGAAGAACATTCACTGAGGTGAGTTGTCACATTAAGTGGATGTAAAACCACTTCTGGTAGTTACTTGTAACTATGACTTTAGAGCACTGAGTGCGCTAGCTTTAAAAAACAGTTCTTGAGGGGAAAGTCCAAGATGGAGGAGGAGTAGGAGACCTTAATTTTGTCTGGTCCCAGGAATTCATCTAGGTAGCTATCAAACCATTCTGAACACCTGTGAACTCAACTGGAGATTGAGGAAAAGAATAACTGCAACTCTACAAATAAAAAACAATTCTTATTTTTAAACTTATGATGGCGGAGAGTTTTGCTGTTCTGTTCTCTGTTCTGTCCTCAGCACTTTCAGTGACAGGTACATGGTAGGTGCTCAATCAGTAGTTGAAAGATACAGAGAAAATTGCAAAATGTACTCATAGTGAATTCTTGTTAATGGTGACTGAGGATTTATAGTTTTGTGTTTGTCTAGGATATATATGTTATCATAGCTCTATGTATCCAGTGTGTAGATCCTCACTGTAACTTATTAATTAGGGTAAAAAGACAAAATACCCATAGAGTATGATGCTGTTTTTATGCTGAAGCATTTGAATAGTTGCATCAAAAAATTAACAGTAGACAGATCTTTGGACAGTGCTCTATACAGACAATTCTCTTCTTGACTTAAGGCTTCTAATTTTTATAGGAGCTGTCGCTATCCTTCCTGGCAGTTACCATATTTTAAAGTGTTTGTTGAAGTTGACAATAGATTGAGTTTGTGTTTTCAGTTTGTTCTGAAAGCTACAGATTCTGAAGTATATTATTTCTTCACTGCATTAATATTTTTCATACCTTGGTGTGGTCCTCACCACTTCCAATTTCTTGAGTACAAGATAGTCAGCAAAGCTGCTGTCTACTAATTGGTCTAGCCCTTATGTAGTATCACATTCATTGCCCAAAGCAGGAGGTGCCATAATGTCAACAATAAACTCACCTGGTCTAAAAAGAGTAGGAAGAACATCTAGCCCAGTACAAATTCTGATTGACATGCAGTTAAATAAACCATGTGGGTAGAAGATCTCTGATTGCTATTGTGATTATGATCATTCTAATAGAGAAGTAAAAAGATTTCATCACACAGTAGAGTAATGAAGGCTCATACCTGGTTGATGTTATGGGATCAGTATACCAAACCCACAGGTCAATCTCATCAAATCTTAGGCAGGAAATCTTGGGCAATTTCTGCATTAATAATGAGTGAGCCCAGGAGATGACTGCTTCGGCAGATGGGATAATCCTTGTTTCTAAAAATAGCCAAACATTATTGAGATTAGGAGTACTTAGAAATGTAAATAGCATCAACTGAAGTATTGTCACTTTGTGTGTGTGTGTGTGTGTGTGTGTGTTTTTAATAGCTTCCGGATAAATATTTAAAACTGGTGGAGGAGGAGAGGGATATAAGCAAAAAACACTGTCAAAACAAGTTTTCTTGTCCTGGAATCATTCCAGAGATATTGCCCCAGGAAAACAGTCTTTTCTCATTAGAAACCATGAAGGTGAGAAATAATTGTTCTTACAATCTAATAAGTGAAATAAGAGCATAAAGGCTGCTCGGAATCCTATACACATGAGGATATGACCTTGAGTGATGGGCTCTTTATCTGGGAAGAAAGGGTGGAGATTGAAGGGATCAAGGACATGATGCCAATACAACAAAAGGACATGAAACATGGCCGTAGGCAAATGAACCCATCACCAAAGCAGAGGTATAGGAGGGGGTAAAAGGAAAGGGGAAGTGAGGGGCAGGGAAAGGGGGAAAATGCGGAGGAATAGGGAGTGGGAAAAGGGAACACACATGCTTTGCCTCTAAATTAACCATGTAGTCGTCCTTGGGCAAGACATGGCGTTCCTTTCTAGTAAGCAAAGTGGGGAAAGTGGTTATCAGATTGTAGATTTTTAAGGGTACAGGGAGGGGCTTCTCAGGGAGTCGGTTTGGTTCAAAAGTGGCTGAAAACCAGTGATCTAGGGATGATGTCCTGATCTAACAAATTAGGATTTTCTGACTTTTATCATCTTTTTAATAGGGAAAGATTGATGATGAAAAGCAAAACAACACTTCTATTTTATGCTTGTAATTAACTGAAAAACATATTGTACTTGCTTAGTAATCTGCATGCAGTGTGATTTGATGATTTGCAATTAGCACTTATATTTCCAAAATCTCATTAATCTCATGCATGCATTCTTTGGAAGAAGGTTCCCTGAACTCATTTTGACTTGTTGGACTCATTCCTGTAATGGTGTCCAGGATAAAATAGAAAATGGAAGGAATTGCTATATAAGGGATGTCCCCAGTAAGTTGCACGTTACATAAAGAAATTTGATTTGTACAGTTATGAGCTTAGTATTGGCATCGGACTTTATTTGAGGGTATTAATTTTTTTATCTCCAGGAATGTAAAGATGGTTTAATAAATCGGCACCCATAAAGATGTACCAGTGTTTTATAGGCTTATCGGTAGAATGAGATGTATCTTCAGAGTGGCAAATTATTGGGGGAGGGGTGGTGAAGAAGGAGAAGATGTGGAGACAAAACTTTCTTTTTAAAATTTAAATGTAGATTATTATTCAAATGATCAGAAATCAGTAATGGAAACTAGTTTTTTAGGGTTTTCTCCTGGTGTGAAGGATGTAAGATATAAAAGGAAGAGAGAATAAAGGGGCAGGTTAATAGAATAACCAATTAATTCCTGTCAGCCAATTGTAAGATGAGTCAACAACTATTCCTGAATAGAAAAGACCCAGATAGAGAGGCAAGCAAAAACAAGGTATTGACCAGAAACCCTTTTCTGTAGTTCACAATGCTGATCTTATAGTAAGGGTCCCAGATTTCTAGATGGTGGATTGTTCGGCTACATTTACCCCAACTCATTAATAATGAAGAGTTCCTCTTTAGAAACATGTTCAGACATGTAGTTTAGAATAACCAGAATACTACAGTTCCTGTTATTTTATCTTTGCCAGTGTTATTTAAATAGAAAACTGATTTTTTAAAACTTATTAACTGTAGGAAACAGTTTATTTTTCATTTATGGCGATTCAGCAAAATAGCTGACTCTTTTGCTAACCTGGTGGACACACAGACACTGTGGGACCCTTTCCTCTTCAAAGAACTGACAAATATTAGAGAACAAACAAAAAAACAGCTGGCATGTGTACTGACGTTATCAGGTGCGTCTGGTAAGCGGCAGCCACCAGCAGGAAGACCTGCTAGAAAGTCTGCTTTTACTCCTCTAGCCCTCCAGCACCTTGAATTTGCAATAGCTGTATCTCTCTCTTTGGTTAGTTTCAGGGTAGGTTTGTGTTGATAGTATTTATTCTGACAAAGGTCAGTAATTATCTCAAATATCATTGTGTTACAGCCACTGCATTAAAAAAAAAAAATGCCAAAAGCAGTTATTGAATTGTTTTCATCTGGCAGATAATGGAGATTGGTTTTTGACCTGTCGTTATGTCTATAAATAGTTAATCCCATTATTGTAAAGAAAATGAAGCTATTAGCCTTATTTATAGAAGGATATTTTCAAAGAGTGAACAGTTGGGGCTGGAGGACACTTTCTCAGGCTTTTAAATGCAATTAGGAGATTCTAGCTATGAAATCTAGAATGGAAATTTTCTCTTCTAAATGTAAGTGGAACACATTATGTTGGGTATCATTATCTGTATAGGAACAGTTAAAAGATCAATATATTTTGAAGCCAAAGCATTTTCTCTGATCGTATCTTTTTCCTAACCCATTCAGCTAAGCATTCTGAGTCCCCCAAATCTTATCCTGGAGTCATGTGTCAGCCTTATATCAAAAGCTTAGTATGTATACTGTCATAATTATCATCTGGATGATACTTTCAGGTTCTAAAGGAAGGAGACAGGTACAGTTGCAATTTACATGCTTACCTCTGTATTCTGTTTCTCCCTACAGTGCTTTACTGTTATCAATAAAGTTACACTTCTGTGACTTCCCAGACTTGTAACAGTTTAAGAGAATGTCAGAATCATTTTTGACATTTTAGGGCTTGATACACATGACTAATGGTGTCCTATGTAACACAAGCTATCTTTTGCCCCTTGAGAGCTCTAATGTACTTAAAATTGATGCAAAGAACTGATTTGTTGGGGTGATAAGTCAGTGTATAGTGAGTTAATTGCATGCTGAAATTCTCTTTTCAAGACAAGTGAGGATTTTATTTTTCAACACAGAATGGAGAATTTATGATCTGATATCTTAGGTAACCGGAGGCTTACCCCTTGGATGTATGGGTTGGTATGTATGTATGGTATTTTGTGTTTGGGTGCATTTCACTGAATAACCATCCTCAGTTCAGCATCATCACTTAAAGAGATTGAGGTCAACGACTGTAACTGTGAATGGCCTGAATTTGTGAATTGGGAATTTCCATTGAAAGGCTGCAAAAACACTGATCCTTGGCTCATTTTCCAACTCTCTGGTTAGTTGGTTGACTATAAGGCCACCATAAATATTTCTGCCTTCATCATTCAGTCTTTTGTTCTATTAATTGAGTTATAGCATCTGTCTCATTGTTCTTTTTGTCCCACTTCAATCTCTAGAAATTGCACAGATTTCTTTCGTGATTTTTTTTCTACTGATCCTAACCTCCTAGGATGCCTTCTGACTTGGATCCAGTACACGCTGAAGCTTTTCCTGAGCAGCTTGGAGACCACCTTGACTATATAATCAACTGAACTAAAAAAATGTGTCCTTGGTATCTCTGAAGTATGTTCTTGTCTTGTTATTTCTCTATGTGCCAATCTGCCTACAATCCAGATTCTCAGTTCTGAGTCTCAGAAGGCCAGGTTCACTACCACAATTTTGTATACCCCTTCTTCATCCAGTGTAAACATGCATTTTTATATAAGTGAAACAGTTGGACAAATTGAAGATTAATAATCCGAGTTCATCATTTTGCCTTTATATTAGGCTGATAACCTTAAACCGAAAGATTATAATCTTGTTGAAGGCAGGAGCCATGGTTTACTTAACTTTCAGTCCCCAGTTATCATGTCATAGGCACTCAGATTATGTTGAACTAAAGTGAATTATCTCTACTAACTGGATATCGTATGACTATTATAATGATATTCAGAAAACAGAGATATGAATAGCATTCCTTGATAACTCTGCTTGTGAACATCGTATGTATGTAGCTGAAGGTATGCTAGCTGAGACTGTCATGGAGATGGCTTCTGTTTTGGCTTTGGCAAAACCTTCCGATATTGATGACAGCGTACTGTAAACTACGACCTATAATGAGAATTGTGCTGTATTTACCCATAGCCTCCAGCTTTATTTTAGTATTTTGAAGTAAGGTGACCAATCTCTCAAAAGATTTTTAGTTATACGAATGGGACATATCCATGGTGAAACTTTAAGCCTGGCTCTTGATACTAAAGCTTTAAATGGGGATGTGTAGCTACATTTTCAAATTTCTCAATTTAAATATTAAAATATTTATTGACTAAAAATGAATAAAAGTGAAGTAATTTGATTGATCAGCCTGACAGTATTTCTCTGTATTGACTGGTTGATATACAGCCTCCGTCAGCTCCTTCTGAAGGTATTCTCCACGTTTGTTATGCAAAGCCTTTCTGGCATATGCAGCAGTTGGTGGCTTATCAACAGTGTCTAGACAGGGCGTTAAAACTTGTAAAATGCCATTTTCATTTGCCTTGTCTTTGTCAGAGACATACCAACCATCTTTGTGAAAAAATCTACTAAGAGTAAACCCACTCTCAAATTTCCAGCTGCCTAAATGTTAATTTCCATTGTCCTTTAAATTTAAATATGAATGTAAATACTGAGATAAAATGTACTGTTATTAAAGTGCTGTCAAAGGAGTAGGGTCAAGAGAGATATATAACCTCCTTCTCCCACCGGAGTAGTCTTCTCTACGGACTTCATAACTGAAAGGTCCTTCCCTGAGCCTGAGAATTTTGTTGGACATAGTATATAGCCTGGATTTTACACTCAAGTAAATATGCTCTGTGTGTTCCCAAAAAGGCCAATATTTATATATCAAGCTCACCAAGTTAAATTTACTTTCCCACATTAAGCCTGCATGATGAATGGCTTTATCTTGCCTATTACAGCCTGTTAAATCATAAATCCCCAGGCAGGAGAAAGAGAAAAAACAACTTGAATGAAGAAAATCACTGAGGGACAAAACATTACTATTTTAGATGGTTATATTGAATCCCATTTGCTAACAATAATATGTAAAATACCTTAGAAAACCCATTTTCTCTTATTTTCCTTCCATTTCAATTTCTGTTGCTATCAACAAGAAAGGAATGTTGATATAGGAATATCTGACTTACCCAATATTTCCATTTCCCAATTTTGTTACCTACATAATATACTATTCCTTGAACCATTTTACTTGTATTCTTATTTGTTGGGTGAATAAATGAATGAATGAATAAACATGAGCGTAAAAGTATTTCCATGTTCTAGTTGAAATGCCTTCTCTACTTACTGACATTTGAACCTATTTCTTGGTTTTAAGGGAATTCCCTATTTCTTATAAGAGTCTCTCTAATGGAGTTCTTCTCTTCTGTCACCATATTTCCATAGATCTTTGCATTTTGTTTAGGTAATCATTTTAGTCTGTTTCAGATTTAAGTAGTGTTAGTGGTCACCTAAAAAGTGTCGTGTTCAATGTAAAACTACTCATCCAGTGGTTTTTAGGCTTTTTTATGTTCCACAAAGCAGATATAAGGCATTTAGAAGGTAGGATAGCATGAGAGTGACCATATAATTTACAGTCCAAATGGAACACCTTTGGGAGTTGACGAGTGTGGTATTAGAAATTATGCTTGGACAACAGGCCAGGACACTCCTGGGTAAACCAGATATGTAGGCTTCTTAGGAAGCACAAATGGTAATTCTTATTTAAAGAAGATGAAAACATGAATGAGAGTTGCGCAGATGGCACTTATGTTCAGGTCTCTTTTCTGATACCTAAGAGTAAAGTAGACTTTAGTGGATGTTGTGAATAAATATATTCTTCGTATTCCTGTGGGGGTTAAATATGTAAAGCAAGAGAATAAACATGTATGGTGAATTATTGGGTGGTTTAGACTCTACTTCTTGCAGATGAGAATAAAAAAGAGATACAGTTTCTGTTGTACAGGTTTGGTTTGTATACTGGTTGTGTTCAAGAAATAATTATTTATAGCTTAGTGTCATGGCTGTGTACATAACCATCTTCATTACTAGACTGTGAGCTGCTTAAAGGCAAAAATGCATGTTATTTATATTTGTATCTCTTACAACTCCTTACATATGCATAGTTAAAAACACTGTGTCTTGTGGCATTGTGTAAAATTTAGGAAGAGTCTTGCTAGTTCAATCTTCTGCTTAATGAAGGGTCTAGTATAAAATTCTTGACCGGTGGAACGCTCCACTGATAAGGAACTTATTTAAAAACATATATATTCTTTGAATTGCCATATATATGGAAAATCATCCCTTTAACTTAAGTGAAACATACATGTTATGACTTGATCTGTCATATTTCTTGAACACTCACTATCTCCAGGGCATTGTGAGTCTACTTGCTAGTCCTCATCTGACCTTCTGGATCTACCCAGAATAAATCTGATCCTTTTCCTTTCATAGAGTTGAAGTCTGCTATCATGGTCTCCCGAGTTTTCTCTTATCAATTGTTAGCTTTACCAGTTTCTAAATCCTTTCTCATATGGGTTACTTTCCAAACTAATTGCTATTCTGTTCATCTTTTGAAGTATCCCACTTTGAAAGTCTCTCTTAAAAAGGAACACTCAGTTCAGAGCAAAATCTGTCAAGTGAGGTCTGACCAAAACTGAGTATGGTAGTTTATTGCAAGACTGCCATATAGTTAGGCAGATTTGTGTACTGTAGGGTGATGCCTGGCAAAGGTGGTATTGGGCGGCTAAATTCTAGCCTTCACTCCACCCACCGAGCCACATGTCCTTGTTCATCTTCCGGCTGTCTCTTCCTAAAGGGCCTCCATTTTCTTATTAGTATAAAGGCATGGTATAGGCTTGCTAATACCAAGTCAATTATGCTGACCCTTTCTTACCTTGCCCACCTCCTAAACTCTGTACATCTTTATAATAGGGCCTAAGATTTCCTATGCTGTTTTGGCAAGCACGTCATTTATGCAGTATTTTGACCTTGTGGCTAAGGGAAGTCCCTGGTTCTTATTTATATTAACTTCTGTTAAGCCAAATTTCTGCTATTGTGTCTGACATTGATATATGTCATTGAAAAGGATAAAAACTTTCTGCAACTTATACAGATTTTCTTCCACAATGACTTGAAGTCATTAATCAACACTCCTTAGGAATTTTTTCTTTCAACCAATGATTAATCCACTTCATCCTAGTCATTTCTTCACCTTCTTTTAAAGGATATCTTGAAACAGGAAAATCTTTTGGTAAGCTTGTTCTTATGTCCATGGTACATTCCTGAATCAATGAGGTTTGGCCATCCTATCTAGGTAAACAAATACTAATTCTTGGTAATCATTTCTTCTTTTGAAGAAGCCACAATTTAGTTAATATACACATTAGAATTTAATTAAGACTTGGTATTAGGCTCACCAGTTTCTGAGTTTTTCTTTCTTCATTGCACATTCCCACTGTTTTAAAAGATCAGGACGTTCATTTCTGTCAGGACACCTGGCATCTCTCCTGTTCTTTTTAAATTTGCAGGCCGAGATCTATGAAGATGGTTGCCCAATCACTTATTTTGTCCACCTATCCCTCTTAATTCTTTTCGGAACATCACAGCAACCAAAGTAAGAAGGCTAGAGGACCCTCGACGCTGGGTCTGTGATTCCACCTTCCCCAGAGATTTCTGAGAGAGCAGGCACAGAGCTTCCCTGGAACAGTCGTTGCACAACAGTCAAGGGATAAGTGACAGAGAAGGTGGTTTGCTTCACTATAAATGTTGGGATTGTCAGTTGGTGACTACCAAGATTTTGCAAGGAGCCCACATCTCCATACTTTATGCTTTTGCTTTTTGTAGGGTCCCCAAGCCTGCTGACTCCATTTCAACATACTCTTACTACATGGGTAAGTGGACACGGTTGGCATGCAAAAGAAGAGTGCCCCTTGTACTAGAAGAAACTGAAAAGAAAGGACTCATTCTCTATTCACAGCTGGTCTATTAGTCTAAAAGATATCCCTTTCTGTTCATCTATGGTTTCCCTCTGCATGGAAACTCCAATTGCTTAATCTTTACAGGTTATTGAAGGAGTACTCAACAGTGATTACAAAAGCAAAATTTTATCTCAGAGAGGAAGACTAAGCAGACTATATCAGGCAGGGTGTACTAAACTGTGCTGCAATAACAAATGGTCCCCAGGACTAAGTGGCTTAAAATGTGATTCTCAGTCATCTACATTTCCCCTGAGGATTGCTGGGAGGGCTCTTCTCTATGGCATCATTGTTCTTACTACAAGTCTGAAGACGATAGAAAAGCCACTAACTAGGATGGTGCTTGTTGCTGGGACAGAGAGAAAGGAATGTTAGGAAGCATGCACGGGCTCTTAGCCCTTCTGCTCTGAAGTTACACACAATACTTTTCTCATAATTTAATGGCAAAAGTAAGTCACTCTTAACTTCTTGTGGCAGGAACTACAGTCCCACCTGTCTCTGAAAAGAGAGAGAACTAAATAAAGCTATGTGTGAACAGCCAAATAAACCAGTTGAAAGGTTTTGTTATTGATATAATGGAATTGACAGAAACTTTACCAAAAGGGTCAGAAGATTTTTAAAGAGATACAATTAGAATCCCCAAATTTGAGAATTAAGAAAAAAAATTCTTTGAAAACTTAAAAATTCAGCAGATAATTTAAAAGGAGAATAGTCTCTTCTGAAGACCAAATTAGATTCCTAGAAGAACAGTCACAGGATGGAGCAAAAATACAAAGAATAGAGATATTGAGGAAAAAATGTAAGAAACATAGAAGGCAGTTCCAAGACACTAACTTGGAAAAAAAAAAAATCCAGGAGGGAAAAAATGAACAGATGGAAGAGCAATAGTGATTTAAAAAGAAGGAGAAGAAAAGTTTCTTAAGATTAAAAAAAAAAAAGAGTTGAAATTTCTTTTTGAAAAATATGATCCAGGTCCAGGCTAGTTTCATGAGAGAGTAAAGTATGTATGTGTGTGTGTGTGTGTGTGTGTGTGTGTGTGTGTGTGTGTATACATATATATATATATATACAAATATATATATTTGCGTGAGTATGTGTATATACATACATACGTACAAACATACATACATAAACACACATGTACATCACACACACATTTATCTAGACATGCTTGGACACATGTAAATGCACACGTACATGTAAACACACCCATGAACACATGTGGGTGTGTGTACCCTGGAGTTATAAGTACATAAGGATGTACGATTGTGTGTATACGCGAGAATACATGGGTATATATGTGTAATCTAAATCTCCTAGAAATTCTGGAAGGACAAGGAGACAGAGACATTTTTCTAAGTTCCCAGAGAGAAGAAATTTCTTAATAGGTAAAGAATCAGACCAGCACTAGCCTACAACCATTGAAGCTAGAAGTCAGCGGGATGTCGAGAGGCTATTGAGAGAGAGGAGTGGTATCAGGAATCTCCACTGAGATTTTACTCATCAATCAGAGCAAAGACAGAAATAGTCAGACCTGCACAGCCTCAGACTGTAATCTGTTTTTGGACTATACCTGTGAATGTATTTGATGAACTAATATACCAAATGAAAATTGAACCAGGATAGACATTTCAAGATGGGGGAACAGTGATGAACAATGAATTTCACAATATGTAGTTAAATATTTACTCATCAAAATAGCTCTACCAAGGTGGTTTGTTTCTTTGTTTTTTTTCTTTGTTTTTTTTTTTTTTTTTTTTTCCCCCAATTTATAAATGGGGAAGCAGAGACTTGAAGAGAGCAGACTGGCACTCAGGACGGCAGAGCTGGGATTCGGGCAGAAGCAGTTTGAGTGTGGAGCCTATGCTGTGAACGACTTACCCATGTGACTTCCCTTCATACCTTGGCATCTCAGTCTGCTCAGAATGATCTAGCAAAATTCCACAGACTAGATGGCTCTTTCCATAGTTTGGCTATTGTGGACATTGCTCCTGTAAACATTGGGGTGCCTGTGCCCCTTTGAATCACTATGTTTATATCCTTTGGATAAATACCTAGTAGTTTAATTGCTGGGTCACAGGGTAGTTCTATTTTTAACTTTTGAAGAACCTCCATACTGTTTGGATGAGAGGACACAAGCATTCAGACTGTAGCACTTGGGCAGGGTAGAGCTGCTTGAGTAAAACCAGAAAACCAAGAGTTACCAAGGAAAGAGAGAAACATTTGTCAACAAATGGTGTTTGACAAAAGATACCAAATACAAAGCCTAAATATTAAAAATAAACTAGAGAAAACCTTAATAACACATGACAGAAGTTTAAGTAATATGGTCAGACAAAATGGCATAAAAAGTAAACAATCAAATAAAAGAATGGGCAAAGTGTATAAACAGGCCATTTATAGAAGAAGGAATGCAAATTGCCAATAACTTATAAAAATATCCCTCACCTCATTTACAATCTAGATAGCATAAATTAAAAGTACATTGGAACAAAAATTTTCCACCTTTAGGATTAGCTGCGATGAAAAGCAGGTATAACATTTACCACATAACTGATGGGATGTTGTTATATGTATACTTTCATATGCTTATGGTCACAGTATAAATTTATACATTAAGGAAACATAACGTAATAACATTTATGAAAATGAAAAGTATACACACCCAAGAAACCCATTGGGTAACATAGTTCCATAGCAACCACAGCATATCACATTAAGACACTAGTGGACTGGTAAATGTTTAAACATTGGTTCTCAAGAAGAAGGACAAAAGGAGAGAAAGAAAGAAAGGAAAGGAGAAAGAAAATCTCTCCTTTGTAACACCTGCCACTTTCCATGCTGTATTTATATAAAAGATGCACATAATTGTAGAGGCACACTTGTAAGATATGTACCAGAACCCAAATCATAGCATCACTGTGATCCTTTAACTTTATTTTCTGTTATCTCTCTGTATTGCTAGACTTGTTTAAAAAAATGCATTAAAATACTTATGTAGTTTTTGACAGTCTTTTTATAAAAAAATTTTAAAAGAGTGCACTTCACTAAGTCTTCTGCAGTTACCTCATAAAGTTTTTTTTCAGTATTTTCAGATCTGATTTATTGGGTTCTAGAGTCTCAAACTCAGTCAAGTGCACCATAACTATTTTCTCATCTATTAGACATTGTAAAGAAATCTGACATCTCTCTTAATAAAATGAATCTTCAGCACTCCAAGGTTGGCAAAGGAGTGAGAGATAATTTCATTGCTAACCTTTAGGATCTGTGTGTGATTGTATTAAGGGAGTGGTCAGGTTTCCCTTCAGTTTTAATGTCACCATAATACAAGTTTCATGGAAGCAGAGATCATGTTTTTCTTATTCTCCAGAGTTGCCAAAGGGGAGCCCAGTTCCTGGCACTAGAGAATTAATAAGTAATCAATCAGCTAGTAAATAAACACATTTTTCTCTTTGCCACCCTGAGCCTTTTTTGTTTGAAAGCTATCCTGATAGAGAAAATAACAGCAAAAGAGTCGTCAGACTCCCTTCTCTGCTATGAACATTAATTATATGATTGTTAGCCCAACTATCTCTACCCATTTTCCTTTTTGCCTTCAGTTTAAAAGAAAGACTTACAGAAGAAAAAGGTGCTTATGTTTCTTCATATTTTTCTAAATATACCTTTGCTTCTTTCTCTGCTTTAGCTTGACCCTTTAGTGTGTATCTTTCATAGCGCACATTTTTTCTGTCTTCATACTCACCCTTTGAAAATATAAGCTCATCAACAAGCTTTCTCTGAAGCCACTTGGTTAGTGTTATCATTTAAAATTTATTTCTGTTATGTTTATTTGGGACTTTATGAGAGCTTTATTGATATTTCTCCTTTTAACAATCTCTTACCTTGTTTGAGCCATCTTCTTTTTTAATTACTCAAGCAGTGATGTCATGATTGGTTCTGTTTGCTTTGGATGTTGAGCAAAGAACTTAAGGTTTCCCAGCCATCTTAGCCTACTGGATGTGAGTGTCACTAGATGTTGGACTGTTTTCCCCAGTTTTATACCTGTCTTTGTTCCTTACCTCAAAAGCCCTTGGGCTGTAGTATATGGGACAGACATTTCACTGTCTCTTCACAGTTTAGTGATGTAGGTCATGTTTGCTGAATGCCCACTACACGTCTGCCTGAGTCAGTGTTGCCTATTTTATTATGAGCTCCTAGGAAAAACAAATGTCAAGATGTCTAATATGTTGCAGTTCCTTTGGGCACTTAAATGCTGTGTGTATTTGTGTGTGGTGTATGTGTGTAAAGCAAATATTTTATTTACATGTTTTTAAAGGAGAATGTCTGAAATAGGTTAGTATTTAGGTAATTTCAAGTCCTTTAAAAATAGTGTCTGTGAGTTGTGTGTGAGGGAGCAAATCAGCTGGTACGAAGGGTTATGGAATAAATCTCAGAGTAATGTATAGTGTGACTCCTTATTATCATTGTACGAAGTAGAAATTTTACAAAGTAATAAGTAATGGTAAGAGTGTTTACCTACTTTTTCACGTCTCTAGGCTGCCTGTATTATCCCTTTTGCAAGGGCCATGAAGAGACAAGGAACTGGAAAACAGAAGGGAAAGAGGGAATATTCGGTGTTAAGACAGCAGAGATACATTTTTCTATTAGTTTCAATGCTAGAGAAATTGAAAACTTACATATGAAGGAAGGCCACATGGGGTCTAGACATAATGCTGGAGGACAGACGATTTTGAGCAAGGAACCCACCCAATGTGTACACACTCACAGAGAGAGAGGGGCAAGGAACTTTGCATAGCATGAGACTTAATGAGGTTGGTAGTTATGCTCATGCGTAGATTTCGTAGTGACTGATAACGGTGTAAGATTTGTAAATGTGGTACCTTATTGCATTTCAGTGTTTAAATTTTGCTATTACTCTGTGTATTGTTTGACTAAATACGAAGAATGGTAATTGTTTTAATAAACAGGTTTATTTGTGGGGAGGGACTTTTCCCCAGTGGAATGATGATGCTATTTATATCTGTTTTAGTCTGTGAAACCATTGTTAAGCCACTACTGCTCAACTGGCAGCTGAATATCTGAATTGTATGCAGTGTTTAGGAAGAAATAAATAGCCTCATTCTACAAAGCCATGTCTATAAAATGACAGTAAACTTCATTGTAATTAGCTCCTACACTCTGATTAGGAACATATAAACCTGCCAAAGAATCTTTATCTTAAAATCTGTGGCCTAAACATTTCCATTGTCTGAGCTCAGGGGACAAAGCTTCAATCTCCAAGGCATCTGGGATTATTCATTGAGTTACTGTCTGCTTCACTTGCAAAAATGGACATTCTCTTTGTCCCTTGCCAGATTCCCAAGGGGACATGAAGAATGAAGTCTTTAAAGCTCTGCAGAATATATATAAATAATTGTTTTAATTGAACACTCTCCTTGGGCAGACAGATAGGCCCTATGATTTGACAGGTTCCTTTTCATCTCCATTACCTATGATGGAAATGCATAAATCCCGTTCTAACCAGCTCATATGTTAATATCTTCAACAGGATCCTGATAGATCTGCCAGCCTAGATGGATGTGATTTCTAACCAGCTTCACATTCCAGCTGTGTAACAAACTAGAAGGGCAAGGCAGATCCAATTTGGGCTTTTCACTTTGCCAAGCATAGTAATGAATTCATCTCTACTTTCTCCTATGAGAGCACTGAGAAGAATTTTAAAAGGCTGAAGTGTTTTCAAATGATGACCTGACATGAATTTGAGACATAATTCAATTACACAAGTTTTTATGAGGACACCTACTAAGTGCAGGACAGTCTACTGGGTGTTCATTAGAGGAAATGTTTCTGAATGCCAACAACACTCAGTCTCTTCTTTCAAGAAACTCAACATGTAATCAAGGAGATAAAGGGGTACGTACTTAATACTAGTAAAACCAACTGTGATGAGTCAGAGCATATTACTAAGGGGAGACTAAATGGTAGAATCAGGCATAAGTAGATAGAAAAAATGATTGGAAGCAAGCCTTGAGGAGTATAAAGTTTATCATTGTTGTTCTTTCTGCAGTTTCAAAGCTAAGGACCTACCTAGACAGAGGTAAGAATGGCTACCCAACATTGGCATTTTTTGAATGAATGGGCCTGAATGGGCCGGTCAGTGCCTGACCCCCAGTTAGTATTCATTTGTCTTTAAACAAATGAGAAACTTGGGAAGCGTGAGAGAAGAAGCTGAAGGAAAGAACTCTGTGAGAGAAGGACTGAGGTTCCCTGTGAGTCTTCCAAGAGCGTGCTTAACATAGACTTTCTGAACAGCCTCCCCCTAGCGTGGTGGTCATGGAGGCTGGGTGGGAACTCGAGAGAGAAGGGGAGATTTTAGAGCCTTAGATCCTAATAGGAGACAAGACGTGAAGAATAGCGGAAGGAAATGAGTGGGATCAAGGACAGAAAATAGGCAACAAATAAATTTTAACAAGTAGGGCTTTATTTTCAGGCCTACATTTAAAAGGAACTTCATGTTTTGGGAACTGTCAGTTTTGTTGATTCCTTACAATATTGTCTCTTACCTTGGATTCCAAACATTTTACTCAGTTTGCTTTCATCAAAGATAATGCTGAATTCCTGAGTGTTTTACACCTTGACAGTGTTGATATTCTTAAGCCATGTTTACCCAAACAGTGGCTTGGGATAATTTTGTTTGTCTACATAAATAGAATAACATTCTTTTCCTGTAGACATCAAACATATTACTGTTTGTGATCAAAAGGGCTGTCAGTTTCAGGACTGTCTTGGGAAAAGGGAACAAAATTTTAATTTTATATAATTAATCAGAATGCAGGCCACTTTATATAGTCGGCTTTTATTTTATTTATTTTTTATTTTTTTACTTTTTAAAGAAACTCAGTTGATCCTTTGGATTTTATATAATAAAGTCTGGTCTTTTCTTTTTTTTTTTTTTTTTCCTTGCCCTTTCTCCCTATGTCAATAAATTAAGACATTGTCATGTCAACTTCATCAGTCATTAAGAACAACAAAATAACACCAGCCTATTGTTTTATAGTAACTATATAGATGAAATTACTGTAGAGAAAGAACACACAACAGGCCAAGAGTTTAGTAGAAACCAGAGCTTCATGGAAAAGTTTGCTGGTCAGGAGTCAGGAAACCCTTTTCTTATTTCCGACTTTGCTACATATTTGCAGAGACTTGACTAGTGCCTTTCTCTCTGGGTGACCATGTCCATGTTGGTAAAACTTAGGGTTTAAAACTTGTTTCATGGTTACAAATAACAGCAACAACAACAGATACTACTGAGCCCTTATTCTGTCAGACACCAAGATAAGCCCTCTGCTTGCACTATCCCACTTAATTCAAATGATAGCTCCTTTGAGGTAAAGTCATTATTATCCCAAATTTTCAGCTGAGGGAATTGAAGGCATAGTATATCGAGGTCTAACATACTAGGCATTGCACTGAGTGCTTTTCATGTAGTTTAGCCTGTTCTAATGTGATCCTCCCAACAGCCTTACATTAGTCTAGCTCCATTTCAGGTAGAAGGAAGCGGAGACTCAGGAAGCAAAGTGATTTGTCTCCCCCCCCCCCTCTGCTCCCCAAAAGACCATGCATGGGAGATCCAAGAGAAATAAATAGGTTTTCTGACATCAAGGCTGATATTCTTCCACTGTACCCTGTTTACATTGAAACCATTGGAATTCCACTTATTTTGTGTCTTTAATTTTATCTGTCAGAGAAACCTAGGAATTTGGCAACTTACAAACCAAATCTGGCCCATCGATATGTCTTCTTTCCTTGCATGGTGATTAAAAATTTATAGTTGCCAACATTTTAATGTCAAAAAGCTTCCCATAAATAATATAGATTTCTGGGTTCTTTTGAAAAGTGGAAAGATCTGGCCTCCCCAGGTCCTGACCCTTCCATGGCGAATGACCCCTGGAGCTGAATGGTGTGCTCTCAAGTTACACAGAGTACCCCCCCACTCCTCTTCCTCTGTCTGTGTTTCCTCCGAAGCCTTTTCATCCATAGGAGTTTGTGGCTTCCAGATTAAAGATTTCTACTCCTCCAAAACTAAGGAATTTGAAGGTTTGTTGGATAGCATAAGGAAGCTGATGATCCTCCTTGGCTTCTACCTCACAAGAGCCATAGGAGTGAAAGTCCTAGTGGCGTGGTTTCTCTTTGCAGGGCTTTTCCAGACAGAGCATTTCTTCAGCATAAGTGACATTTCAGAATCAGGAAGGCAAGCTGAATCGTAATTGGCTCTGTCACCATTTGGGTTTGATGCTGGCACCTCCTGTGTTTGCCCTGGTTGAGTAATCTGTTTGCATCTGAGTAGACCACACACAGACAAATGTGAACTCTGTTTATATTCATTTCCTGCCTGGGAACTTGGTTCCTCTGGGTCACAGCTTTGGAACGATTGATAGATTGGAAATTTACTGGTGTAGACGTGGGTGCAAAAACTCACTTAAACCCATTTTGGAAGCTGACCTGAATAACCTTCTTTGTGCTACAGTAAAAGGGACATTCTCATCGATAGTTCCAATGGATTATAGCAAATGCAATGAACATGTCTGAATATGAGATGTTCAATGTAATCAAGAGATCTAGTGTTCTCATTTTATAGATGAGGCAGTTGAAACCCAGGGTTGTCTAAAGTTACATTGGTTGGGGGAAAATACCCATTATATATCCCCAACACCTCTGCGTAATGATCAGAATTCCTTCTTATTTCCTGGATGTGTCTCAGGCAAGTCAACAAGCTCCAATTTTAGAGTTCCTGGGGAAAGACAGATGCACCCATTCCGTTCCCATTTCCTGTGAGCAGCAATCTGCAAAGGACCAAGAGGGAAGGGATTAAGTGTAGGAGACTGTCCTGAGGCCAGCTGTAGGGACTTTCTAGGGCCTCTTTTGCCATTGTGACCATCTGATCTCAGCAACCTGTACATGTAATTTTTTTTTGGCATTTAAGATCTTGTTCCAAGTCTCTGCCTTCAACCAGTGAGTTCCAGGTAGAAGTCAGTGAGGAGTAAAAAGAGAAAAAAACTGGGAACCCTCTACTCCAGGAGGAGACTCAATGGCACCATCTTTTTCTGGTACCTACCTGGGGATGCCTAATCCATGTTGGGCAGCTACAAGGTATCTCCTGTTATGGTAAGCACCAGAACTTTTTATTAGAAAAGATAGTAACTTTAGTTTAATCTCCAGCTCTATACTGGGCATTGTGAGACTTACAAAAGGAACAAGTGCGAAAAAACAGCTTCAGCCTTCAGGGAATTCACACTGGAGGTCCAGGGCATGCATAAAGATGTTTTGATAGGAGCTTCTAGGCTTCTTTGAAGCAACTGACCAATCAAAGTCATAAAAACACTTCATGATAAATAATCCCTTGTCCATTCTTGACTCATAACACCCAGAAGCTGTCAAGGACAAAAGCAGTTTTGGGATAAAGGAAAGGAATTTCTATAAAACTAAGGTGGGGAAGATGTTAAACTGCCTTAGACTACAGCAGAGACTAGGCGGGATTAGAATTGACCTCAAAAAGGCCACCCTTTAATATTCAGACACACCAGGCATTAGTAGGGCTACCATGGGACCATATTTAATATTATAACTTACTACAGGTTAAATAGCCAGTGAATGAATGCAAAGTTGAGCACAATTTGGGATAGTATGGAATATTTTTACCATGTCTCCTAAGGAAGCACTGAAGCGTTCCTTCTGTGTGGGTAAAAATCGTTGGCAACCTGTGGTATCATTTTCATGCTGTAATGGCACTCGAGCATGCAAGGAACCCAGGGAGTCAATAAACCTAATGGAAATGTGTTTCCTTTTTGCCTTCTGCCATGGTTCTCTTTCAGTAGGCCTGGAGCTTTGAAGGTGACTGTAATTAAACATTCATTCCATTGGCATTGTACTTCTCAGCTGTGAGAAAATTGAGTAGCGGGTTTTTTTTCCCATAAATAATGTGCAGAATTCATCTGAATGGACCAGATCATCTAGAACTTCACTCTGAGACTTTATAGCTCTGGCGGTTGTGTCTATGTATTATGTAAATGATATTTGTTTCCTGAGTGAGTTTATCTGGCTGACAGTTCATTTCTGTGTAGACAGGGGCAGAAGTTAGAGGGAGATCGTGAAAGTACGTTGTGTGTGCCTTCGTATTTGGTGCTTAGAAGTCTGTAGTTGTCATTGTGCTTCCTATCCATGCCCTTCTGGATTCTCACTTCTTTCCAGCCATTGTGACAACAATTTATTATTCTGTTTGCGGTTCATTTCTGGATGAATTACCCGTTGCTCTATCCACTTGTCATTGCGGCTTCTTCAAGTTCCCATGTGCTGGTGTGGGGAGTGGGGCGAGCAAACCAGTTTAGGCTGTGTAAAGGGCTGGACTTTCTATTCAGATTAGAATTATTTTTAGAAAGCTGCTGTAGAATTAAGTTTCCTCAATCAGCAGGATTTATGTAAAGCCATATGTTGGTGCGATTTCCTCAGATAAAGGCTTAGAAATGTTCTTTTAGAATCCCCTAACTGGTAGACAGCTGCATTCTGTGGGCAGGCCTGTCCTGTGGACCAGGAGCTGTGGCTGAGCCTCTGAGGTGCTGAGTGCGTGAGGTTTCCAGTGGCCATTCACTGTAAGGCACTAGACTCAACCAGGAATGATTGAAGTCTCTCAGCAACCAAGTTGGGGATATGGAGTGATCTGTTTAATCAATACCTTATTTGGATTGTCCGTTGTAAAAGGCTTAGAAACTAATGCAGCAGAATACTCAGTTCTGAAATAACACTGAGTGTCATTTCACCTTTCTTTGATCCCAAAAGGTCCTTTAGAATCTTTATATCTCAAGAGAGCCAGTTAGTAAAGATTGGAGGTCCAGGATTCTGATAAACCAGACTTTATTCCAGTTGGGAAAGGAAATACGTAAGTGGAAAGGGCATAAAGTTCTCCTGGCCCAGGAGGGGGATGACAGCCCGAAGCAAAGGTAGGGATGTTTGTAGTTAGGGGTACTAGTTTTTATTACTGTGTGCCTCTGCTAATTGTCCCCTAAGCCTTCATTTCTGGAGTATAAGACGGGTCAAGGTAGGACTTCCTTTTTATCCATTTTTGTGCCTTACCTAATAGCACCCAGCTCTGTGATGCATTTTGAGGAGCTTATTCAGAAGACTACTGGTTTTTGGCAAAGGCCCAGACTTTTCAGGAGAGATCTCTTGGGGATGGACCTGACAGTACTCAGGCTAGCTCATCTAGCTCACTTTGTCTCTGACTGGACTCTCACTCAAAAACAGGCCACGAGAGCATATCCGGTGATGCAGCCTCTCCTGTCTTGCGTGGCTGGAGGGCTGAGCACGTGCCACATGACTCTGGTGTCCTGACTTAGTGCTCTGTCTCAGGGCCAGCTTCCATTCTGGGTTTCCAGGTTCATCCTTCAAAGGGTTGAAAATAGCATCACGATTTCCTTCTCTTAGGAGCTTTCTCACCTTTGACAAGCCTGCAGGCCAAACGGATCTGACCTCTGCAGCTTCTTGTCTGTCAGCACTGATTGAATATTCACTCTGCAGAGCATCATGCCAGGCATTGTGGAAAATTATAGAAGAAGGAGGTGGTGCACTACTGGCCTTTGAACATCTTATCAACTTACCGGAGAGACAGAACCAGCACAAGGCGAAAATACGTGAAAATTCAAATGCCAACTGGACACGTATAGTTCATTATTTATAAATCCAATTAAAGTAGCCTAGGAACACATATTTATGTTGATCTATCAATATGTACATAAAGCTAAAGCATTTGCTGAAATGCTTTGAAGTAACTGGAATTAGAAAAAGGGTAGTTTTCTGCTGCCTAAGTTTGGTTCTCCAGGAATGACCCTGAGACAAAGATTTAAGAACAAGTAGTTGATTGGAGAAGTTTCAGAAGCACCACCAAGAGGAAAGGGAAAGGAAGAGAAGAGAAAGGCAGCTAATAAAGGGCATGTTCCTGAGTCAGTTGCAGGTGACATTGGACACCTATGTTCAAACCTTTGGGGAAATAATAGGGAAGAGCTAAGAACATGCCCCTCACCATTATCTCCTGGACTCTATCAGCCGATGCTTGAGGACTCCTCTCAGGATGGGTTACTGACATATTCCTGGCCTGCCAGGCCCAGACAGATAGTTTTTGGAGAAAACTCTCATGCAAAGAGATGCAGCTAATGGCAATTGGAGGTTGGCCTAGGAAAGGCCTGAGGGATAAGAGTGGGATATTGACAGCCTCTGGTCCATTTACAGGTATTAATGGGAACAATGGCTTGAAAAGAAGAGGAGAGAAAAGTTTTGAACATTGAGGAAACCACTGTCTAAGAAGGCCTGAATAAATAGTGGGTGACATTGAAGCCAAAACCCATAGGCTTTCTTATGTGAGTTCCTCAAAGGAGTGTGGTTCAAGTGACATGGGGAAGAAGGGACCAGCTGCAGCATACTGGAGATGGAAGGTGGTTTGGAGTCTGAGGATCCAGGTTGTGATGGCTGCTCTGAGTTTGGACACCTAGTGTCCTAGTAGGGACCTGTTGGCTGCAGATCATGTTGGGGCTATGAGGTAGGTTAGCTGCACTGTGGATGATAGATAGTCACTTATCTGTGTCACAAAGACCTGATTCATCTCCAGTGATCATTTTAGAAGAATGAAAGCTACCTATGATGGGAGGGGCTGTGAGTCAACATGGGCTTTTTCAGCTTACCTAGGTTGAAGAGGCAGGTAGTGACCAATAAGCAGTGCTGATTTCATCCCAGGTCTCCTGCTGTATTTATAGAGGATAAGACTGGCAGCCTGGTTGGGGAGATGGGGATAGGGATGGTCATGGTCAGTACCTCTAAAGTGGTTTTGCTGTAGTCTCCTCTTATACTGAACTGTATGGCATTGCAATGTGTTGTGGGTATTTACCTTCTCTGGAGACCTGGCATGGGGGGCAGTTCAGCTTGTCGAAGGCTGCAGGATTGCAGAAGGCTCTCGTTCACTTGACACAGTTAGTTGTTGATGTATTGCTACAGAAGGTCTGCGCACTAGGCTTTAGCACATGCGCTGCCAGGACTCCCATGTGTTGATCTTTGTTAATGGAGATGTCCATGTGTTTTACCTGGTTTTTAGCTGCCCTGGCAGATGTGCCCAGGAATGAGCTCCCAGAGATTGCACCTCAGGGGTTAATTACTCTCTGATATATCAAATTATATGATTTGATATGCTCTTTCCTTTTTTTCTTTTTAATCCTGTATTCACATGCTAGGCAGATAGGATCTAGAATAGAAATGCCAGGACATGTTAATAATTTATTGATAGCTTTTATGTGGGGGGGAAAACCCCATAAGACATGTTTATGTATTCTTATGTACACAGTAACACAGTTTTTCCATGAAAGAGGGAGAGGAAGAGTATCAGGTTGGATCCGGTCAGGAGACAGAAGCTAAGCAAGTTATTTATTTATTTTTTTAAAAAGATTTCATTTATTTATTTGACAGAGAGAGGTCACAAGGAGGCAGAGAGGCAAGCAGAGAGAGAGAGAGGAGGAAGCAGGCTCCCTGCTGAGCAGAGAACCCGATGCTGGACTCGATCCCAGGACCCTGAGATCATGACCTGAGCTGAAGGCAGAGGCTTAACCCACTGAGCCATCCAGGCTCCCGTAAGCAAGTTATTTTAACAGAAGGAATTACCATGAAGACTTTTGTATGGGAGGAAAAAGTCTTTCTCCAGTCATTCAGGGTCCCTGCCTCTGTCTGAAAAGCAAACTTGCAAGGGCAGAGTAACAGGAGAAAAGCCTATATCGATTTATGTAATGTCAGTGTTACGTGACATGGAGCCTTCACAGGGAAATAAAGACCCACCACAGTGGTTAGAGCTGCGAGTTTCTCAGTGAGGCAGGCTGGAGAGCCCACAGTCAGGGGAGAATGTGATAGGTCAAGGACTAGGAGGTAAGCAGAGTAAGTGGGGGAGACTTCTCAAGGCCCTTGGTTAGGATTCATGTAGGTGTCCCTTGTCTTTAGAGGTGAGTGTGCTCCTTTCCACTGGGTATAGAGAGGCATCTCTCACAGGAGGGCTTCGTGAGCTATTTCCTGGAAGAAGGGTAAGAGGCAGGCAGAGGACACCGTGACCTTGCTGCTTCTGCTGTTTTCTTAGACTTCAGTATGACAAGGTGGAGCCTTTCAGGATGGCATTACTTGAACCTCATCGCTTGTTAACCAGGTGTTGGATAATCCAAGAGATGCAAAGAGATACTGAGCTTCACAGAGGTCACACGCTGCAGGAAGCCACTGTACCCCTGTGGCTGGGGGAACAAAGGGAAGAAGTTAGGATAATGAAAACTTAAATACTTGGGTGATGGGCCTTGCAGAGGGGCTTCTGAGGAGGGGCACAGGACAGTTGGCTGTGCTGGTGTCTCTGAAGGGAGCTGGGAGTATAGAGATACTGCAAAGTGGAGTCAGCTGCTCCTACTGGAACTGGCTGCTGTTGCCAGGGTGGAGAGTGCTCACTGGAGTCATGTGACAGGTTAGGAATCCCATAAAGAGCCCCATTCCCTCTCCTCCCCTTACTGGCTGACCCAACAGGGGGCCTGTGATGTAGGAGAGATGTGCTCTCAGGGGTCCCAGCCCCAGAACTATGAAGCAGGAGGGGTTTGGAGGTGAAACATAGTTAAGTTAAAAACCAATACAGAGAGAGAACATAAATGTGTGTATACACAAGAAAGAGGAAGAACAAGAGTGAAAGGGAGAGAGTTCATTCTCATTTGAGTGAGGTAGCAAGAACAAGATTGTAGCCAAGAGCTACTTGGGATAAGGAGTGTTGCTACTTGGCTATAGAAATAATCATAATAATAGCAGGGAGGAATAACATTAAGGACCCTTATTTAGCGTGGGGTGGGGTGGTGATTAAGATCTAAAGTAAGGGCGTTAGGGGAAATTCACATAGAAATATTAGAATCATACACTAAGACTCTGAGAGCCTGTTGAAACGAGAAAGCATTTGTAACCCTCATCTTGTACTTGGTCTGTGACATACATGTACATCCTGAGGGAATGTGGGTGGAAAACCTTTCCCCTGCCTCACTGATACTACTACTTTCCTCTGCTCTCTCGCCGACATGGAAGAAGGGCTTCTTCTAAGTTATGTGTATGTGTTCCAGAGCTTTCCCTTAAATTATACCAGGTATGTGCTGAGCACTTTCCCATATGCTGTTCTACGTGATGGTCACATTGACCCTAGAATAGCTATTATTAGGCCTCCTCAACCATAAAGAGATCAGATACAAAGGAAGGTTATCTAAAGTCCTGTGATCACAGTCAGTGAATGAAAGAACCTGCATTTCCAACTTAAGTGGATCTTGCTCCAATCCTATGGTCTATAATTAGCATAGCCCTGCTCCCCCTGCTGAATGTTCTGCCCTGACTTTATGTCTAGGGAAAATCATGTTCTCTAACATCAAAATAGGCGAACTCTGCAAGGTCTTAAGGAACAGTAAACCTGCAGTGTCCAATATGGCAGCCACTGGACATGTGTGCTACTTAAATTAAGTAGAATTAAGTAAAATTTAAAAGTCAGTTCCTCAAGTAGACTTATTTCAAGAGCTCAGGAGCTACATATGGCTAATGACTACTATCTTAGCACAGAACATTTCCATCATCACAGAAAGTTCTGGAGTACGTCCGTAGTGAGTGAGAGCCTGATTCTCAACCTATTTAACAAACTCAGCTCTGTACCTTACCGGTTGTGCATCCATGGGCAGGTTCCTTAACCTCTTTGTGCCTCAGTTGCAGAAGTAGTCAAGGCAGCTCCTCTTTGGGTTCAGAAGAGAATGAAATAAGACACTATTTGTAAAGTTCTTAGGATGGTACTTTGCACATCATGGATTCTCAATATATGTTACCTAAAGGGGGAAAAGGTCTCTTAGCTCTAACATGACATGATTTTCTAAAAATTCCACTGTCGCCATTCACCGTCTGATATTTTTATTTGAAGAAGAAAGGAAGAATTTTGAAGCAGGGAAAGGAATATCTTGATAATTGATACTTAGAATGTTTCATGAAGTCAGGGGATCCTACATTAACTCACAAGATTATCCTATATGTTATACATTACTATAATCCATACCATATACCAGGTTTCGATCTATGAACTTAGTACATACTCCTTACTGAATCCTTCAAATGGGCCTATGTTGTAGTTCTTCCATATCCTCATTTTCAGTACCCTCCACATTTTACCACTTTTCTGGTTAAGTCCTTCAGGAGTGGGGAGGAAAGAATGAGCCTACCCTTATGAAGAGAGTAGAGAAACCAATAGCTGTTGAGGGTTTATTATCTCAGGCTAGATATTTTGTGTGTTTATCTAATTTCGTGCAATAACCCTGATATTTTCCTCAACTTATAGATACAGAAATAAGCTACAGAGGTTGTTAAAAATTAGTCTGATATCACACTACTAGTTAAGGGTAAGAACTGGGAATCTAACATAGACTTAATTTCAAATCCCAGGTATTTTTCACAGCATCTTGATGTATATTAATAGGGAAGATAATATTTGTTGCATGTTCAAGTGTAATACAAGGAATAAATAAAAAAATATTGGTAAATTGTCATAGGAGTTAAAAGGAAGAGGGATTCCTCCTTGTCAAGAGGTCCTGAGAGTCTTCTTTGAAGAAGAGCTTGAAAGTTGGTAACATGTTGGCAGGTGGTATTGGGGGAAGAAACTTCCAGGCAGAGGGAGGAGCACAAGAACAGATTCGGCAGAAGGAAGATACCATGAATAGTTTGCAGAACTGGTCAAGGATGGGAATGTGCCTGGACAGGAAGGACTCTTCTGTCGCCAACATTCTTCGAATTGTCAGTGCGTGGTCATAGTAAAAAGTACAGAAACTTTTAATATTATTATTGATTTTAAATCTCCTATAGACTGTGTGCCATCTTTATAAATGTGTGCCCAAGACAGACCACTCCCACTGGCTGCTACCCTTTGGTATAGCACTGGTAACTGGGTGTGTTTGGATAAGTTCTCCTCTCTCTGCGTTTCTTGGTAGCACTGCAAGTTCCTACAATTCTCATCCTGTGTTCTTCACTGGTATGCCGCCTACTTGGTGTTCCAGGGAGATAGGTTCTACAAAGGACAGAGGGTAGACCTGGACTTCCCATGGGTTTTGGGAAAGGGGGTTCACAAGTGGAACCAGGTGCCTGGCATGCTTTGGGTCTGGAGTTCTCCTGACCCAGGCATAGAAACTTTCTTCAGGATCTGGATGATGCTTTAGAGTCAAATGAGCAAGGCTAATTGAACCAAAGGGCATGGACCATGGGCCTGGAAGAATCTTCCTAGAGATTTATCACTGGTTGGGGAGTTGAGAGTTTGAAGTTGAAGACTGACATCACTAAAGAGAAGCCCAGGTGGTTGTTGATACACTTCCTACCCCCACCCCTCCTGCCTTTTCCCTAACCACTACCCTGGGGCAAAGGAAGATGGAGGACCTCCTGCTAATTTTCAACTGCACTTTGCTCTCTGTTATGTAGTATTTCAGTGACAGGATCCACTCAGGAGAGTTGGGGCAAGGCTGGCTGAGGTTCTCAAGGAGCTGAGTTTTGAGTTCAGGTGCCCGCGTGGCAGTGGAATGATGCTTCCTGACCTTTCAGAACTTTGAGACCTCTGGGAGGTCTTAGACTTCACCTGGAGCCTCCTGTCCAGGATGCGACCACCTAGGGGAATTCCAGGGAAAGGTGGCAGGTAGAGTATCCTTTCTGAGTTTTATTCTCTCTCGTCCTCCCTTCTCTTCTTTCCATATGTCTGTATTACTCTGTTTTGTCTCCTTCTCCTCAAGATTCATAGACCAGTGATGCAGGGGTATTTATTTTATGTTCTTGTCAACAGAGATATCATGGACTGAAAGGTGATGGGTATCCCAATGAGCTCACTACAAGATCTCAAAGATTCCAAGCCACTGGGTGCTCCAAAGCATAAAGCCACCATTCTGGAGAGGCGGCAGGAAGGAAGCCTGGAGGAGGTGAGGAAACATCACTCTTCCCTCTGCCATTGAGTCCATCGACCTTTAGCTGTCAGATGGGTGGGCCCAGGCCTGATGGGCTGTTTCCCGTGTGTCCTTCCACAGGCTCCGCTTTTGGCCAGAGGAAAAACCACCTTCTCAGGTTTCTGGGGGAACTGCTGAAGGAGAGTGAGGGAGATGTTGCTGATCCCCAGGACAGAAACACTGCAGCTGGAACCAAGAAGCACCTGGAGTGGGACTGAAGCCCAGCACCCCTTCAGACTGAAGCTCTCTGAGCTGCGTGTGGTTCCTGATTGGACTGTTTTTGCTTTGCCATCACCTGCATAACACAGTTCTGGATGCTTTTGAATGGTTGGCTTTCTTTCCTTTTCCCCGCCCCCTCTCTGTCTTTTCTTTTTTCTTCTCTTGGCCCTGAGAATTGTAAGAAAAGGATTGCTTTAGAAAGTATAATTCTGTTGGTGAAATTGGCCTTGTTTATGAACAAATTCTGTCTCTAAGGATTTTCTGAATTGCAATCCCAGGTTACCTGGTAAATGGGGCTGCGTGATTTGATTTGTGTAGCACTGATCCTTAGATTAAAAATACATTTTTTTCTTTCTTTCTTTTTTTTTTTCCCCTCAAGTTTTGGATCCAGATAATGGCCTGAGTCACATTTGCTTAGCTACTGAAGCGATCTCAATGTGGTATCGCTTGGATTTGAAATATAATCAAACATATATTATACCTGGGGTTCTTGCACGATATTTGATATATATGTTACACTACAAAGAAACACAAACCTTGTAGGCTGAAATTTAATTCCTGTCTGATCCTGCAGTTAGAATGGTGGAGAAATTATAAATATCAAAAGCAGCTTCAAACACCCTGAATGTAAGCTGACCAATACAAAACAATAAGTAGAAAGTTTGGAAATGCCACTTTCCAAGGCAAAGCAGGAATTGGATCAGCTGACCTCATCAATAGGGTTGCCCAGGTCTGTCTGTGGATCTGCTCATTTTGGAGGAATCCAAGAACAAGGCCTGCTTCTGTGTTTGGGTGTATGGAAATTGTGGCGTCTCTGACTGAATGCTCTGTAACTGTGCCTGCCTTGCAATAAAACACCTTTGGTTGACTCAACAACAAGGTCTCTGTCAATTTCCTGCAACACTGTGTTCTCAGTGCTTTGTCAGAAAGTCCAGGGTAGACCTTTGAGTGGTTGAACTGTCAGAGATTGCAGCTGGACACAGATTTACTGCTCTTTCAGGGGTGTCTCCAGAGCCATTTGCTGTCTCCATGTGGGGTCCATGTACATGTGGTCAACTTCCCTTCTTCATGCTATGGTCAGCTCTAGACCTCTGTAGTTATGGTGTAGCCCAGGTAGGCCAGGGTGCTGCCATCTTGTTCTGGAACCCCCGTGTATTTCTCTGAGACTGTAGAACAAGCTGCACACTCTTGGAACTTCAGTTTCCTCACATGCAACATGGCAATAATGATCCTTTGTGTAGTTACAGTCATAAGCACCTGTAGAAGGACATCAGATGGATGACCCGGTACACATTATAAACATACTGGGATGTGGCGGCAACTCCATAAATGGTGATTATTTTATTTGTTAGCAAAGAATTGAAAGAACACTCTAAGTCCTTAAGGTTGACTGCATAGTTGACTAAGAACACAGTAGCCTTTGAGTAGCATCTTAGGCCTCCTTGCTTAAAGCCATTAGAAAGAAAGGTAAAGATTAATGGGACAAAAGTCAGGAGAAGCCAATCTGTAGCTCACTACCTTGATGGCAGCCAAATACCTTGGTTACTTCCTGAGTGAAATACGGCAGTCATTACCTCCACAGAAATGATACTTTTGCTTTTACAGAAAGTAAAATTTACCAAGCACATAGGTGTAGGAAAGACCATCTCTCTCACTTGTTTGCAACATCAGGCCCATATCATCCAAGGGCAGGCACATCTCTCTGGGTACTGACAGAGAGGTCTCCTTCACCGTGGGGGAGGAATTCGACCCACCTCTGGCCTCATCAGACTGTGGCTGTCACGTCAGGAGAAAGCACTGTTTGAAAGCCCCCTGCAGTCTCAGTACCACACCTGAGATTTCTGGATGACCAACATGGGAAGCAAGGTCAAGAGCTTAGATTGTCCATTTCATACATAGTGGCAATAAAGTCATTGTTCTCTGGTTGCCGTGGTGTGTATTACAGTCCTACAGGTAGTCCTGGACTTCAAACCATACTGAGTTGAAAGAGCATTTTCTACTTTCTACTCTGAAGTCATAAAACCATAATAATAATGCAAAAGCAGGTAACAATTACTAAATATTTACTTTAATGCTGGGTATTGGGCATAGTACTTTGCAAGTTGTGGCTCTTAATTCTCTCAACAGCCATATGAGGTAGGTACTCTCAACTCCCATGACCTGGATGAGAAACTGAGGCATGAAATTGCTTTGTAAGTGGGCCAGGCTTCCCAGTTGGTGAGAGTCATAGCTCTAATGCACCAGGTCAGCCTGACTCCAAAACTTGGGCTCTTTATTGTTTTGATCAGCTGCTCCCTCACCTTGGTCCCAGTCCCTGTCTGCTGTCTTGGCTTCTTACTGTGAACCTTACCTTCAGAACTGCATCATTCTTACTTATAACTTGGGGTTATAAGTAACCCTAAGTTACTTATAACCCCAGCTTTCCTACCTGCTTCCCATAGTTACTGTCTAGGCTCTTGGCAAACGTACACCAACTAATTGTAAATAAATATGAAAAGTAAAGGTGTTCTTCTGGATGGGGTCCAGGTTCAACCTGCCTTATGCTGAATTCTATTTCTGTTCAGTGTTCAGAGGTTTCAGTGCATCTTATCCAGAGGAGATCCTAACGCATGTCAATGTTGAGTCCAAGAACTTTCTCAAGGGTAAATGAGGGAGCACCTTTTGTAGAGGTGAAATATTAGATTCTGGAACAAAGCAATGCTGACTCTAACCTTAGTTCCTAAAATTGTATCAAAGGACATCATTTATGTAGGACAGAAACAACCTTTTCCCAGTTCGCTCCAACAGCTTGTCCAGAAGGTGGTGTTACTGTGTATCTGTCCAAAGGACAGAACGTGATGTTACTGTGTACCTGTCCAAAGGACTGCCTGAGTTTAAAGCATTTTACACATTTGTAGCAGATGCCGTTGGTACCTTGTGCATGTTTCTGAGGGCTTTCCCTGGCTGTGGGGCCTGTGTGATCCCAGACAGTAAGTGCTTAGGGGTTCATTCTTCCCTCACTGAGACTAGCCCTCAACCCCACGGAAGAGAATTGGTATATAAATGATCCAGCTCCCCACCGTTGGGTGGTCCAGTTGAGGTGGGGTCAGCCCTGACTCTAAGCTCCCCAGTGAGGTGACACTCCTCTTGCCCGTGGTAGGAACTAGTTTGTTAATCCACTTTTTTGTCTGTCTTTCTCTCCTGTGTCGTACGCTTGCTTCTCAACTAGTGTTTCCTGGAATCACTTTCCCAGTAAGGAGTTAATGCTCACAAATTTCTGTTTTAGGGTTTGCTTCTGTGGGGAGCCCAAATGAATTCAAAATTTAGGTGCTGGTCAGTTATAGAAATAATAACATCAGGGCACCTTGGTGGCTCAGTCATTAAGCATCTGCCTTCGGCTTGGGTCATGAACCCAGGGTCCTGGGATTGAGCCCTGCATCGGGCTCCCTGCTCAGCAGGATGCCTGCTGCCCCCTCTCTGACTCCCCCTGCTTGAGTCCCCTCTCTTACTGTGTCTCTGTCAAATAAAAAAAATAAATAAAAAAGTCCCAGAGAAAATACAGCAGTGTCATCTGAGACTAAACCGTTTCTTCCCTTGTCCTTCTACTGATACCTCTGCTGTGTTAGGAACTAGAAAGGAGACTATAAATCTGAGACCCACTTGCCGGAGAAGCCTCCTTCCTGTGAAACGGGCACCTCCACAGGTTACGAGATACTTTTCCTTTAAACGAAAGACTCAACTAACATATGAGACTGGGCAAGAGTCACCTGATGGCAAATCAAATTACAGATCACCAGCTAGAACAAGTAATTAAATATAAGGGGGTAATGGGAAAAGGAGGGAGTCACAATCCCAGAGCCCCCTTTTCACCTCTCAAGGACTCCCATTTGCCTTTGAATCACTTCTGCTTCAATTAACATTGATTGAGCCTGCCTAGAGTGCCTGGCTCTTGTCAAATCCCATTACACGGGTTCCAAGACACTCTCTGTCCACAAGCCTTTGTAGTGCTGGGACATTTTTGTGGGAATATTGAATATTGTGTGGAGTAGCTAATGCATTGATCAGGACTGTTATACAAGAGGTTTGCTTTTTCTGGCTTGGCAGTTTTGTAAACGGGATTTCATCTTTGCCATTATCATTATCAGCTTGAGCCAATTCTCTAAGTTCGAGTTATGATGCTCTAAAAAGCATGTCAGACTGACCCACTGTAGCTTTTAAAGATAAACGTTGGAAATGTCAACCTTGTAAAGTAAGAGATGTAACTATCTTTGTTAGAGGTATCACACACCTACTTCATGTATTTTTGTTGTTGGGAGGAAGATGCATGAAGAAACACATTTCTTTGGGGTTCCCAGTCAAGATTCTGATGTTTATTTTATCAGAGATGTAAATGGAACCACGGTATGTATCAGGGTCTGCCTTATCTCTTCTCAATCTTTGTTAACCTCTTGGAGGGTGGGGCTATATTTTATGCAAGATGAGGGCAAGAATACTATTAAGAAAGAAAATCAGACAATAATATTGTTCCTAAAGTGATCAAGGCTCTTTTATGTAGGGAAAACATTTATTGCTACTGGTAACTTTTTAATACCCACATTTTAAATCTCATTAATTATTAAAATTTTTTTAAATATTCAAATGCTACTTTGCCACAAATAAAATATACTTTATGAATCATATCATTTTAAATATTTAAATGCTGATTAGAAACTTAAGTAGACATTCTCCTAAATATTTCAGTAGAGCCTCTAACATTTAAAAGCTTCACAAACTTTTAAAAGCAGACAGCACACACGTGCACACATGCACACATGTGCGTGCGCACACACACACACAGAGTAATCACCATGAGATTCAAAATACATTATACCTTCACTTAAATGATTAAGAAGTATTTATGCTATGGATTTGATTTATGTCTTTGTTATTTGTAAACTTGTTTTATCCCTCCCTTCTTTTTTTTTTTTTTAATGCTTATCAGTGTTTATATTTTCCTAGAATTATAGTAATCTTGCCAGACTTGCAAGAAAAAGCATGTGGGCTTAAACTAGCTGGGTTATCACATTCTGGGTTATTAGGCGCTTGATTTTTGGTTGACATATGGCATCTTAGTGGATCTCTGCAAAATCAGTTCCATTGTGGGCTGGTGTTTTCTGGCCCGAGTGTTTTCTTAGAGTCAAAGTTCCATTGCTATGTCAGTGAGACCTTGGAAGCACTTGTCTTGTAATGGCAACATGGACCACCCTCTGAGAACTTCCATCTTCATCAAATCTTAGACAGTGAGCCTTTACTTCATCACGCCTTGTTTTCTCAGGATTTTGATAACAAAGTATGCAGCCACTTAATATTCTAGGGGATGAAAGGAGGGGTCTGGACAGCAGATTCTCTTCTTGATAGCTACCTCATGCATCTGCCTGCAACACACAGCTGACTGTGATGTGTAGCCTTAGGGGAGATCATTTCTCTGATCAACCAGGAAAACTCTCTAACTTTTCTTGAGTTATTTGACTTAACATTCACTGTACCTGTTCTATTTTATTTAATGAGAAAAAATATATAAAATAAAAGAAACAGAGCATCTCTAGTTATCAAATCCCTAACCTACTTACTAGGAATATATATTTTGGAATATGCCCTTTTTGTTTTTAATGACCTTTTTGTATACCTTGTCCTTTTCCTTGTTGAGTACTACGATGAACTCAAGCCATAGAAACCAGTTATTCCAAAGAGCTATAATTATTCTCGTTCAAATTATTGGAATGTGGACACCCCCTTAAATAGTCTCTTTTGTCTTTTCAGCTGCTCTTGAGATATTTTTGAAAGCCTTTTGCTTAAAGGCAACAAGATGTTCCATACCTGTATTGATTTTTCTCTACTAAATATTCTCTCTACTAAATATTCTCTAATATTTAGTCCTTGAGAAGCCCTGAGTCTTGTTAGTAGAGAATAGCAGTAGGATCGTGTATTAGTTTTATCCCCATGAATGTGATAATAGACAAAATAATACTGATTTTGGCCACTGTAATGCAAGTGCTGGAAAAATATGATTATAAGTTTTCCTTATCTTTTTCTAATATAAATGCTAATATTACTAATTCTAAATTTTTATCTAATATTAATTTTTAAAATTTATTTTCCTATACCATCCATATTTTCTTGGATTATCAACTCAAACTCTAATCACATGCTTTTCTCATTTATTAGCCTTGCATGTTTAATTGTTCACGATTTTGTAGTTCTTTTATTGACAAACATAAGACAGGATCCAAGTGAAGATAGACCTGGGATATAGTAGACATATTGGCTTTCTCATCTGTAAAAGGAATTCTCTGATGAGGTTTAGGATTGAGACTTTTGTCCTATAGGTAATGGAATGAATACCACTTAGAATTGTTATCACTGGATTAAGGCAGTGAGTCTCAAAGTAGCATCACTGGGAGGGAGTGTTCAAATACAGGCTACTGAGCCCCACTTTCAGGTTACTTATCAATAGGTCTGGGGTGGGACTGGAAACTGCATATCTCATAAGTTCCAGATGGGGCTAATGCGGATGGGTGAGTGACCACACTCTAAGGTACATAAAGTAAGTTTTATTGACTAGGTGGAGCTAGCCTTTGGAGCTTGAACTTTGAGGCTGTTAATCAAGCTGAAGGTTAAGAAAAGGTAGCAAGTAAATGACTTCTAGAAAGATAAGTTTTTGGGTTATAAAAATTGGAGTTATCACTGTGGATCTTGCATATTCAACCAGGTCTGCCTTTTACTCCTTGGCTCCATTTTCTTTGGGCAATTCTGACTGCTTATCAGCTATAAATCTCATATCTACAAACACAGTGAGGTATGAAAATATCAATTAAAAAATCAACAGAATTCTGTAGTTCTCATAGGAAATTAATCTGCACATAAATATACAATAATGAAATTTCTTGTAAAAATTTCTTTGGTGGGGAAAGAATTCACACAAAGGGATTTTGTATCTATAAACGCAGATTGTAAATCTTGATTTTATTTTGAGGTTGAAGTGTAGACCTTATCTCCCTTTATCTGACATCTGTTCTAGCAGGAAGTCTATCTTCCTAAGTGTTTAAGCAAGTGCCAGGTATGCTGTCACTTCAAGATGAATAATAAACAGCCATAATAAATGGATGTTGTGTGTGACATTAATAAGACATTTGCAATCCTGCAGGAAGAATCATGCTAGAAGATAAATAGATGCATTTATTTATACTATTGTGAGGAACTTGAACTTCTGACACACAGAGCAGGTGTTCAGTCTATTTTGGAACTACCTGACAAAACTCCTTTGTTTTCTTGTTCCTCTGTCTGCCCCCAAATGTAGATGTTGTTCAAAGTTCTGCCTTCTCTCTTTGTTCCTTGACCTCTGATTTTTCTATCAGTGAACTCCCCCACACACTTTAAATTATCTATAGAGGGGTTGATGTCATAGTCCCACCTACCCACCCCCCTCTAAAAAAAGAAAAATCAAAATTTTATTTCCAACTGACTGTAGGACATCTTTATCTGGATGTCTGTCTACCAGCTCAAACCTGCCTATAGCAGGACTCAGTGCTTCCTCTACTCAGCCCATATTATCCTTGTTTTCTCTCTGTACATAAGCCACATTATTTGCTTCACTAAAACCTCCCTCTTTATCATCCCAGATATCCACAATATTCAGCCTCCAGTATGTCTCTTTGGTGTTAATATCTTTATTCCATCTTCTGACAAAACTGTATCTTAGGCACCCAGTGCTGCCATTCAAATGATTGTTAAAGCTTTTTCACTAATGTTCTCATTTTTGGTCTCTCTTTACTGCAATCCCTCTTAAATATCATTGCAACACAAATTCTCCCCCAAATCACATCACTGATCAAAGGATGTCCTGATCTAGAATTTTTCATGACTCCCAGTAGGTAATAAGATATGTTCAAACTCTTAATGCTGCCATTCCGTATTTTCCAACACACAGCCCCAACTCACTTTCACACTTTCCTCTCTTACTATTCACTTATGAACCCTCTCCATTGGTGTGATATCAATCTTTAAACATGACTTTAAATTTAATTTTTTGATTATGCTAATCTTTCTTCATATCATCTTCTTTTTTGACCTGTTGAAATCCAAAACTCTTTTTAAAGGTGCATAAGAAATGGTACTTTCCTATAGAGTGTTGCTTGATTCACCATCAACCAGTATTACTTTTCTTTTCCTTTTAAGTCCTTCATTACTCTATGGAGATTTCACCTGCCACTTATACCTGGTAGTTTTGATGATGTAGAACATTATTTGTTGGATCCTGGACATATACATGGGAAATACTGATGTGGACTTTCCTGGCAAATCCATGCTGTTGAGAGCCTTTTCTTGGCCAGGCACTTGTGCAGACACTGGAGACCACAGTACGGTCAGGAATTCATAGAGCTTATGTTCTAGAAGAAGAACAAATACAAGAAACAAACTAAAATAGATTGTTACTTGTATTGATAAAAGAAAACAAAGTGGTGTTGAAGAGAGTGTGAATGTGAAATGTATGTAGTTAGGGAGGGTTTCTCAGAGTAGATGACATTTAATCTGAGACCAGAAGAATGAGGAAAAAAACAGTCTGGAAGAGAACTGAGGGAAAGTGTTGTAAACTGAAGAAGAGCATGCGAAGTGTGATGAAGCAGAAATTAGGTTGGTATATTTAAGACAGCAGAAAGACCAGCACGATAGAGAATAGTTATTAATATAAATTGTATGAAATGAGACTGAAATAGAAGGTGGGAATTAACTGCATTGGGCCATGTAGACTTTGGGGGAGAGTTTTGATTTTATTCTAAGCATGATATGGGAAAACATTCAAGGGGTTTGGAACAGGATAAATGCTCTGTGGGAATGGGAATGGAGTTATGGTGGCACAATAGAAAATGCAAGCAGATTGTCTATCATCCTAAATGTAAACTCTTAACATATATATATATATATATATTTTTTTTTTTTAAACTCTTAACATCTTAATACTTGTAAACTCTAGGTTGGGTGAGCTGGCTAGCCTGTAGTTAGACCTCAAAAATTTCTGTTTTTTTGTGGATCAAAAGCAAGTCATCCCTTTGCCTTTCTCCCCATTGGCCAAAACCTTACCTTGGCCCTTGATATCTCTGATCCTATGGCAAGAAAAGGCAGGAAAGAATAAACTCCAAGTTAAATATCCTAAAGATACCCAGGAATCATCTTACCATACCAATGACATGGGAAAACTTTCAGAAAAGGGAAATTCTAAAAAGTATGGGAATCCAAACAGTCTAGGCTATGTGGATCCTACAGTTTTAAAATATTTGTTCATAACATGGCAGTACCTATGATTACAGCAAAGCTCCATGCTCTATCCACAAGGTCAAATAGTGATCTTGGCCCATGTTCTATGTCAACATTCTTTTTAAGGAATGAACAAAAGAGGTTCTTGAGCTCTTCATAGAGGCATTCCATTTTTATTAATTATTTTTTTAGGAGTGGTATATATATAATAGGTACAAACTATATAATTGCTAAATTAAGCCAAATATTTTGTAAACCACTGTCTTTAATCAGATGTAGTCACTCCAGAGTTTTTCACTATTGGTAAAATTATTATTTTTTTAATTATTTTTTTACAGAGCCCAAAACAGTCCATACTTTTTTTTTTTTTTTTTTTTTAAATTCCTCTAGGTGACTAACTTCAGTGTATAATTCACTGGAGTAATCACTTCAAATTTTTGAAGGATATAAACAGTATTTGAGAACTTCTCTGATATTTTTAGAACTTACTTCTTCATTCCTTTTAAACTTATTCTGTGTCTCATGAATGCTGGATTGTGTTAAGTAATCAGGTAAGATCATTTGTTGATGGACAACAATAACTTAATATGTCCTTTTTTCCCAGATTAAAAAGTTGTTTTAGCCATCATGACCTTAAAATAAGAAATAGTTAACGAATCATAATATTATCTGACACAACATATATTTATGTTGCTTCAAGCATATTCTAATTCCTGTGCTAGAATCAGAAATGACTGAGGAATTGTTGATGACTTTAAAAGATCACAGTCTGAACTCCAGTAAAATCTCAAGGAAGGGACTTTAAGGATTATCATCCAATGCTTAATTCCCTCTGTAGAACCTGGAGTTGCTTGGGTGGCTCACTCAGTTGAGCCTCCACCTCTTGGTTTTGTTTCAGGTTATGATCTCAGAGTTGTGAGAAGGAGCCCTGGGTTGGGCTTCCCACTCCCCACTCAGTGGGGAGTCTACCTGAGATTCTTTCTCTTCTTCCTACCCCTCCACCTGTTCATGTGCACTCTCTCTCACTCTTTCTCTTAAATAAATACATCTTAAAAAAATATTCCCTCTGTGTATCCATGCTGGCAAATGGTGATCCGGCTTCCCTTGGAAATCCTGTTTTAGTAAACTTGTTATCATCCATGGCAATCAGTACCATTTCTGGAGAGTTCATACTTATTGTCAGGTGGAAATCTGTGTCTCCATAACTTTACTCATAGATCCTAATTCTAACTCAGGAAATTCAAATTCAGATGCCTACAGAATCTTAGCAGATAGTACATATGAGCTAGGTAATCCAGATTTAAAAATTAAAACATTTCAAATATTATAATAAATAACATCTGGTATGTAGTCCCATTGTAGTGAACATAATAGGGAACGATAGGGACTGTGATAAACTGAAGAGTATGGCTTTTTAGCTCTCATATATTTTTTTCTTTATAGAAATGTGGGCCAGGTATTCTAACTTTTTTCAAGTAAATCAGAATGTGGGCTTTTTGGGGAGCGACTCCTGACTTTTAAATTTGCAACCAATTCAAGTGTTTAAAACCCTCTGAGAGCCAATTCACACATCTATACGTAGGTTTGACCTATTGTCATGAATTTTCAGCCTTTGTCCTAAGCCCCATAGCTACAAGGAAGGAATGTGAAATCTCTTTCACTGGACAACCTATCAGGCATTTGAGGACAACCATCACCATCGTTCATCAGCAAGGTCTTGTCCATAATTTCTGCCCCCAGCTAAACTCACAGGATATTCTTGACCTAATCCACAAACAGCTGCTATTCAATGATAATGATTAGGTGACATCCATATAAGAACTATGAAAACAAAAACTCAAAAATGATCAAACTGTGCTTCTTACCTATACAAAAAGTTATTATTCCAGAAGACTACCAGAGTACCCATTTAAATCCAAATCTTATGGAATGGTGGAAATTTTAGGTTGATACAGAAAATATTTGGGGAAATTATCCTTAAATCACCTACCAATTCTAGTTACATATGACTTCAGTTAGATAATTAAAGTGTCTGCTTTTTATAGTAGATATTCAATCATGTTTTTTCCTGTACTAATTATGCTCCACTTGCCTTGACACCTAGATCCACTCTCTGCACACAGGTGCCCAGAATTGTGACATGAAAGGATGATGACTCTGGACCACAACACTCAGGGCCCCTTGTTCAATGGCTTCCAATAGGGTTTGGCCAATGGGAGGTACAAGAAAGATATAGAGCAGCAGGCAGGCTCTTTTCTTCCATGTCTCTTCTTTGCTTTGAAGCCCACACTCTGATAGTAGGTCTCTGTGTGATCTCTGCCTCTACCAGAGAGCCCCTCTGTCATGGCTCCAGCTTTCATGAAACTTCTGTCATGCTTATTTTCTCTTCTTGTCTCTTTGGCTCTAGCAGGGGATAATGGCTTCCTAATGTTGTTAATGTCTGGTTGCCTCATCATCCCTTGTTCCTTTCTTACTGCTAACAAGTACCTTTGTCTCCTGATTTGAAACATTTGGGCCTGTTTTGTTATTCTGCGTCTGACAGCTACATTCTCCTTCCCTTTCTCCTTAGCTCTTAAAATGTCATGTCTTTATCTCCGAATGAATCATAGGTACTCACCTTGGAGGAAAAGTGTTTAAATATGTAGTTTGGAGTATTCATATGTAGTTCACTGTCTTGGTTTCATGATCTTGGTGTCAGGATCTTCATGGGTAAGTCATTCTCCATAGTCATGTTTTAAACCACTAATGAGTACCCATTGACCTGCAGAGTACAAGAATATCTTAATAAGTACATAGGGTTGACCTGCATCTCTAGCATGCTCAGTGCAGCCTCTGAACATCAAGAAACCATAGCTTTTCTGACCAAGTGTTTGAAAAGGTACGCACCAAACCCATCCTTTGCTATAATTTCTGCACTTTGGGTCTGCTCCTATTCTCAGTTCATGCCTAGAGACCTTCTCTAAATCACACAGACATCACTTGAACTATATCCCTGCCACCAGCTCAAATATACAGGCTGCATGGATTCTGGATTCAAGTCTCTTAGGGCACTCGAATTTGGTTCTCTGGCCACATACCTTCTTAGTCTCTTTGGCTCAGGTCACACCCAATATCTGATGTTTTCTCTTTTCCCTTTGCCCTTCAGTTAAAGTCCAGCAATGGCTCAGAGAAGAATCTGAGCCAGTTATGGCAATGTAATATAACAGATCACATTCTGTAAACAAACATTTTATGAGTATTAAATGTCAGGGACCAATAAACGTAGCACTATAGCCAGTCCTGCATCTGTAAAATCCACTAACAAGTAGTTAGGGAGAGATGAGTAGAGGTTTTATGTTTAGAAATTTAGAATAACCCTTAACAAAATCTAGTTTTAGAACAAAATAGGTTTTAAAATCTGCACTAATAATTTTAATATGGTCTTATCTTTAAAGCACTTTCTAAGTACTAATTCTCCCAGCATGCTTCTGAAGTATGTGTTATTACCAAAGGTGTGTGCCAGACTGGGTTTGAAACAAATTAGTATAATGAATAAGCATTTGGTTTTTACCTTAATATTTAAATTGGAATTTGGGGGTATCATTTAAAACTATAGAATCAAGGCAATTAAAATTTTATTCATTGGGTTAGGATAGAATAGGTTATATGCAGACATTTTATAACACTGCAGTCAGTGCCCATTAAAAAAAAAGTATATTTCTACATGGTAACACAGCAGAGCGCAGATTCCCAACCACCAAAAATGTTGTTTCCAGTGGGATATTGGTAGAGTCTGGAGGCATTTTTGGTTGTCACTGTGGGGAAAAGAGGAGACAGTTTGCTAGTAGTATTTGGTAGAAACCAGGAAGGCTTCTAAATATCCTACAAGAACAAGCTAGCCCCCTAAAGAATGAGCAAGTCTAAAATGTCAATAATGGCAAGGTTGGTGTTGATTCCTATTCAAATGTTTGTAGAATTCTTTATTTTATTTTATGTTTAAAGATTTTATCTATGAGAGCAAAAATGTGCATGAATGCACAGGCAAGCAGGGGGAGGGGCAGAAGGAGAGGGAGAAGCAGGCTCCCCACTGAGCAGGGAGCCCAGTGTGGGACTCAGTCCCAGGACAATGGGATCATGACCGGAGTCAAAGGCAGACACTGAGCCGACTGAGCCACCCAGTTGCCCCAGAAGATTTAAAAAAAAATTAAGTAATCTCTACTCCCAACACAGAGCTGGAACTCACAACCCCAAGATCAAGAGTTTCGTGCTCCACTGACTAAGCAAGCTAGGCGCCTCAAATGTTTGGTGGAATTAAGTGAAACCCTCTGGCCCAGGACATTTTTTATTTAGAAGCTTTTGAATCATAAATTCAAATTCTTTGATGGTTATAGACCTATTCAGGCTGTTATTTAATATTGGTTGGATTTTTTTAGTTTGCAGTTTTAGAGCAACTGATTCATTTTCTTTCTAATTGCTAAATCTATGAGTATAAAGTTGTTCATAACATTCCCTTACTATCTTATTAATGGCTGCAGGATCTGTAGTTATCTTCCCTACTTTATCCTTTTTTGAAATTTAAATTCCATTTAGTTAACATGGTGTAATACCAGTTTCAGGTGTAGGATACTGTGATCCAACATTCCATACTGTCTGGTGCTCATCCTAAGTGCACTTAATCGGCATCGCCTATTTAACCCATTCCCCCGTGCCTCCCCTCTGCTAACCCTCAGTTCTCTGTAGTTAACAGCCTAATTCATTCTTAAAATTGGTGATCTGTGCCTTCTCTCTCTTTTTGAAAAAACTTGTTATCCTAGGAAAGGTTTATTCATTTGTTTGTTTGTTTGTTTGTTTCCTGAAGAACCAGCTTTTGATTTGATTTTCTTTGTTTTTGTTTTTTATTTTATCAATTTCTATTCTTTCATAATTTCCTTACCTCTTCTTGCTATGGACTTATTTTACATATCTTTTTTTAATTTTTGAGGTAGTAACTTCGATTATTAGACTTTCTTCATTTCTAATGTAAACAGTGCTATAAATGTCCTCTCAGTGTTATGTTATTTGTTCCCCCATAAGATATGTTGTGTTTTGTTTTAATTTAGTTTCATGTATTCTTCAATTTCTTGAGATATTTTCTCTTTGACCTATCGATTATGTAGAAATATGTTTTTTGTCATGTAATTTCAATTCTTTTAAGTTTGTTGAGGTTGTTTATGGCCCCAGTATGGTTTATCTTAGTGAATGCTCTATGTGCAATTGACCAAAAAAAATGTATATTCTGCTGTTGTTGGATGGGGTATTGTTTCTATTGATTCTTTTGGTGGATTTTACTGTTTAAATATTCTGTATCTTTGTTGAATTTCTGCCTAAAAATTATTCTGAACATAGGGATGCCCTTTAGACACCACATGTGGTACTCCAAATGTCAATCATCTGTCACGATGCATCAGGTATAAAATCTTTATATGTTCAGGGTCTTGGTATGTCTCAGCTCCATTAAGGTTAATAAGTGTCAGGTAGGTCAATTGAGCATGTGGTGAGAAGATAAAGATGAGCCCTGTATCATGTAGGTACTACTGCATAACAAGCTACTCTAAAACTTAGGGGCTTAAAACAATAATCACCTCTCATTGTGTACAAGGCTTTGGCTCTGCTGCTTTCTGGCTTAGCTAAACTAAGTCATATGTCTGGGAAAAGTTTTATGTTAGGTTGGCAGCCGTGCTGATACTGGTTGAGCTCTGACATATCTAAGTTGTTGGTTGGCCGTTGACTGGTGGTTGATATTGTCATTAGCCAAGACAGTGTGGATCTCTTCCCTGTGCTCTCTCCCCGGTCCAGTGAGCTAATCCAGGCTTGTCAAGTGGCAGTGCTGGAGGTTTGGAGATTAAGTGTGCACATGTGCAAAGTGCCTTGAGACGTGGGCTTAGAACTGACTCATTGTCTCTCCTGCCATATTCTACTGGGCGCAGCAAATCACACAGCCAGACCAGATGAAAGGGGTGAAGAAATGGAGCCCTCCTCTTGGTGGGAGGAGCTACCAAGCCATACTGCAGTGGGAGAGGCAATAGCATGGCCATTTTGCAGTCACTCTTGCCGGGATTTCTGGAGCTAAACTATTTAGAAGTGATTTGGTTTTCAATGATTTCATCTTCTTTAAAAAGCTTTCTGCTACTTGAAATGATAAAGAACTTTCTAAGGTCTTGTTCCATGTCTTAAGTAAATTGTGTGCTCTTTTCCTTACTGCAGGTAGTTTTTTGTCATCATCCGTTAATAGGACTAAGACTACAAAACAAGGATGGAGAGAGAGAGAGAAAGAGGTGGAGAGAGGGAAGGAGAGATCGTAGGAGGAAGGGAGAAAGCCAGTGAGAAAACAGCCTTCTATATAAAATCCAGACTTCATATGGGTTTCCAGGGCACTCACAACAATTGTTTATTCTTTTAGGCAGAATAGACCCCACTTGTTATTTCAAGATAACCCTGTCAAACGTAGTGGTTCTGTTGGAAGAAATTAAAATTATTATTCAGCATAGCCAGAATCCTTTATGTTTGTGAAATGCTTTATAATCTCCTTTATTTTTATTTTCCTATGGGTAGTTCAGCATTTTTATTCCTGTTTTATAGCAGAATAATGGTGGTTAAACTCTTCCTACTACCCTCTCTTCAATACTGTCATAGAGTGAGAATTCATGAGATAAAGGGCTTGTGGGGGCTTTTCATTTGGTCTCCCCAGAAGAGAAGTTTCCAGAGACTCCAGAATGTCCTTGGGAATCCCCGTTTCGATATTTTGTCACGGTGATAATTAAGTCCTTCTTTATTTGCAACCCTGATTCCTGCCATTTCTTGTTTAGTCTTACCAGGGCATACAATATGTCAGCATCCTTTTAAGACTACCAGTAACAAAACAGATGTTGTTATAGGGATCTCACTGGAGAAGCGAAAATTTTTCTAAAGTTGTTGGAGATTCCTAGTGATAGTTCCTTAATGCAAAATCAATCTGAGAGGCAGAGCAAAACAGTATGTATGTGCCAGATAAATCAGGTTGAAAAACTGGTGTTCATTCATGTAGTTATTCAATCAATCACACAACTTCCATGTGCCATGTACTGTTCTAGGCCTTGAGGTGATAAATAGGACACATTCCTGGCCCTCAGAGCTCACGTTCAAGTCCAGGAAAAACAGACTTGTAAATAGATAAATTACTATATTCTGTCACAGGTAAACAGATGATTACTATACATTCTGTCATACTTGCTTTTTTGTAACTGAATGATCTGAGGACAGAGAAGGTTTTTAGATATCTCCGCCTTATTCATTTTTGCTATTCACTGTAGTTAGGTGTCTTGGGTCTTCCTTGTGTGGAGCTATTTTCTGCCCTTTAGGCCAAAAATTATCCACTGCATTCTAATTCCTCTAGATTAAGACTTCAAACAGTGGGCAATTTTTGTGAGTTTTTTGGGGATTTTGTGAGTTTTTTTGTGAGATTTTGTGAGTTTTTTCCACAGTACAATATGAAACTTTTCACAGTGTTTTAAAAAAGAAAGAACCTGGGGGGTGCCTGGGTGGCTCAGTGGGTTAAAGCCTCTGCCTTCAGCTCAGGTCATGATCTCAGGGTCCTGGGATCGAGCCCCGAATCGGGCCCTCTGCTCATCAGCAGGAAGCCTGCTTCCTCCCCTCTTTCTCTGCCTAACTGTGATCTCTGTCTGTCAAATAAATAAATAAAATCTTTAAAGAAAAAAAAAAAAAAAGAACCCACAGACTATTTTAAGAGCAATAGGAGAACATGCTTTTTTTTGAAGAATGAATTGTCAAAAGTTTGAGAATTCATAAATTAGGTTTCCATAGATAAAAGAATATAGACCATTTGGTAATAGCTCGGATCAGCTGGGCAGTTGGGAGGGGTTAGTGTGGAATGTTTTGCTTTATTTGGATAACTATGAATGGACTAAAATGTCAGATGGAGAAGTTTGAATAAATGACTCGGCCCTCCTGCGAAGTTTCTGTGATGGGCCTTGTAACTGCAGAAAACCTGACATCAAGAAGATACGTGAAAGAGTAAAATGAGTACATGAGCACAGATTGGGTCAAATCATTAATCAAATTTCCTAACTATGCCCAAGAAATCCCTGCACATTAAAGTGTCCCAAGAATATAAAGTAGAAATGGTCTCAGACCCTTATTAAGTAAGGATACTTGGTCAAACAAAGGGAAAATTTGTATTTTTGGATGAATTCAAGTAGCAAAAGGGCCACTCAAATACAGATTTTCCATTACTGAGCAGAGCAAGGTACTTTTAATGTACATATTACCAGCTTGTCTCTATAACTTGTAAGGAAGATGCTCAGAAACTGGGACTAAAGTTTGTACCAAAGGAGACACTGGTTTGGAAGTGTCTCAGACCCTATTTAATGCAGCAAAGAGGCATAAGGTATATATAAAAACAGTATCTGGGATTTATATGTTTGTAATTATGAGTTAGTTTACTTAAGATGTTGGATATTCTTATGCCCCTGAGGCAATGAGGGGCTCATATTTATTATCCTGTTGTAGAGAGATGGGTCCTATTTCTGAGAGCTTTAGTCAGGACAGGCTACTTATGCTACTATAATGACCATCTCCTGATCTTAAGAGTTTAGCACAAAACACATTATTTCTTTCCTCTTTGGTCAGAGAGGAAAGCAGGCATGGTGTCTTCAGTGGGAATCTTTCTAGTCCTCTAAAGATAGTTAACATGCAAAAATAAAATTTAGCAGAACTGCAAAAAGATGTTTTTGTCCTAGCTTCCATTTTGGCAGTCTCAGCACTGGATATAGGAAGGTGCTTTTGGTTCCCCTCCAAAATAGAAGGCACATTCTTTTGGCAAGATTTTCCATTCTCGTACTTAAGCTGAATGAGGCTAAGAAATAGAAAACTGTTTCATTTATTGCATTTAATGATAATTAAAGAGGATCTTGCAGCTTTTCTTGAAAAAAGTTAAAAATAAAATTGAGAGCTTGAAATTCATACAAGCAAAGCATGTTACTATAGAAAAATGACTTGCCTCAAGTAGTACTCATCAGCTCAGAAATTGCCAAGTGTGATTTTTTTTCATCACTTAGTAATATTTAGAAATCCTGAATATTTTAGCTATTTTGCAGTGGCTAATTTGGCCTGGTACAGTTGACATAAACTACACAGTTACCTTGATTTACATCAATTAAAACAACTGAAATGTTTTGATATCAAATCGAAGATCTCATTTGCCACCCTTAAAATCTTTGTGAATTCTGTTGCAGTGAGATGGAATTGATGTATAGTTTTTCTCCACCTCAACCCTACTAGCATTTTGGGCCACATAATATTTTTTGTTATTGTGGGATGGCTGTTTTGTGCATTGCAGAATGTTTAACAGCGACCTAGACTTTATTCACTAGATGCCAGTAACATTCGTCCTCCAGCCTAGATTTGGCAATCCCAAATATCTCCACATAGTTCCACATTTTCCCTGGTGTCTGTCCCTTTTCTCCCTCAGAGAGCCAGGAGTGTGCATCCAACCGAGTTGAAGGTAGCCAATATTTAAGCAATTGGATTTTTATTTTTATTTTTACCAATAGAGGACAATCAGAATTTTTAATCATAAATGTGGTAACAGGAGAGTTCCTTTTTAGATACATCTGATTTCCCAATCCCATGTAGAAATTTTTTGCAGAGAAGGTCATAGAGAAGTCATCTATTTTAAAACCCTTTTAACAGATAAGGAAACTGAGGCTCAGGGTGGTGACTTGCCCAGGGTAGAGGCAGTTTGTTGACAATTACAGTGCAAGATAAGTAGTTCTGTCTTTCTAATGCTCTTTGGAAGAATGTTTTTGACCTAATGACTCTCTCCGCCATGCAACTTTATGCTATATAGTTTCTACAGAAACAAGGCCAGGTGCATTGGAATAATTTGACACCACTATTAAGAAGCTTAGGAAGAAAAGAAATAAGGCAAACCAAGGTGGTTTTCATCAAAGTTCTCTCCTTGCAGCCATTTTATCTGGATCCAAGAACTGTGGTCACAGGGCTACAGCTCCCCCCTACTAGGGATTTGAATTCATTTGCCTCATGCAGTTTTTTCTAAGGAAGCAGGGATTTGGTGTGAATTATTAATGTTACTTTCTGAAAGTGTTTAATAGACACTGTATTATGATGCATTTGCTGTGCACATACAATGCTATGAGCTGGAATATTGTTGTGTTCAACCTGAGAAAAAGTGGAGCCCAAGACCCAACAGAAAGCCAGAAGGATGGCCCTTCAAGAGATATAAAGCTAACATTGTAGAGGTAAATACATGTTTGGTGCATTCACATTAACGATAATAGAGAATCATAGAATTAAGAAATGGAAGGGATGTCTGATAGCATTTGGATCAGGAAGGGCAAATATATAGCATCTACATATCACTTCCTTTTTCATGCCATGACAGACATTATTAACCAATCATGGCACCCTTGATGGACACAGGCTCATTATCCTCCAGACAGCACTCGAGGAAGTGACTACCAATTGACTGGCATTGACAAAGTAAACTGTGATTTAAAGACATATTTTACCTTAGACATAAGCCTTCTGGGCATCATTTTTTTTTAAAAGTAATTACCTTAAATCATGCAACTAGTCATTTAAAGTATTAGTAACCAGAGTGTGATTTTGATTTTTTTAAGTTCCCTGGTTGTTGTTGTTGTTTCTGTTTTTTTGTTTTGTTTTGTTTTGTTTTGTTTTCCCCTTTCTAATGGGCTGGAAGATTGTGCTGGAAATTCTTCCAAGAGAAGACATATCTGGGGGAACAAACATTGTCAAATACTGGTCAGGGTGACAAACTCGGAGACATGGGAGGTTATAGATCAGAATGACCTTATGGGTACTGGAGCATGGGGAATGGCCATGTCCTATGGAACCTGGTGGTCCAGTGACTCAATGGCCACTGTGCATTGCAGAACACTGCTAATGAGGTGATAGAATTTCCAAATTTATGGACTGTCCTGGATGTTAGACAAACAGGGTGGCATATTGAAGACTATTCCAGCCTCCTCTCTTGATCAATGCAGTTCTTTTCTTTGAAAGGGAAACTTTCTTGAGGTTCCATGTCTAATACAGAAGGGAGAATTGAGAGGGTATCCAGAAGAAGATAAATCAGCAGGGCTCAGAAAGAAGAGGAAGCATAGAGTTCTAGTTCCTTGACAGAGCCAGGGGACCTGTCAGGAGGCTTTTTGGGTCTCTTCTCTCATTCCATAATGCTCCATCAGCACAGGCACCCCTTGCGTAGTTGCTGCTCTCTGTTCTGCCATCAACTGCTTGTTCTTTCTCTCTGTTCTGAAAAACATTTCTTTGCCCCATTGCTTGCACTTCTAGTTTCTGTTCCTTTGTAAGATGGGTTTGCTGTAATCTCTCGCAGCTCTTACTCATTAATCCTCTTTCCGTGTTTCCTTTCATCTCCCTCTTCCACTAAAGATTTCATGCTCTCAGAATTTGCTCGTTCAAATTTTGAAGAAAGGGAATCTGACTGGCCAACTGTTATATAATTAGACGTTCTCAAAGTGAGGCCCCATGAGCAGCAGCTTCAGCATCATCTGAGAACTCAGTAGGAATGCAAATCCGTAGTCCCTACCCCAGACCCGCTGAATCAGGAACCCGGGGGGGGGGGGTGGGAGTGAAGTGGAGTAGGGGGGGGGCATGGGCAGCAAGCTGTTTGTAACAAGCCTCCAGGTGAGTCTAATGAACATTTAACTTTGAGAACCATAGTCTAACTTACGGATCGGCTAATCTTCTGGTCAGATCCTCAGCTCTGGTCCAGTGAGAAAAAAGAACAGAGAATGGCATAGTATAAAACATGATTACTCAGGGCTGTCCCTTCCTTGGTGACTATGGATGGAGCAGGTGGAAAAGTCGGTATTTCTGGGATATCTTTTGCCTAATACACCACAGAATCTGGAAGCAAAATCCTGTATTCATTTTAATTTTATCTCTGCTCCTTGGAGTTTTCCTGACCATGGTCAAGCCACTTTTGTCTTACTTTATTTGTAGGTAAAAATTAGCAATATTCATGGTTGGGAATCTGTAAGGATAAAATTATGATGATAACCTAATATTTAAATAGACCTTACGGTATACAGCACACTCATATGTTCCTCATTTGGTCCCTTGGGTAAATGTAGGCAAAAGTACTTGTAAACTGCTGTGTGTTATAAAACTGTAGCTCTTGTGGTTATTATATTTCCCAGGGAAGCTTGAAGAGGAAAGATGTTCCTTGTGGTCCAGACTGGCCCGTACATGCAGTGACCATGAGCTTGTGCCATGAGTCTTGTACTGCAGGATTTGATCTTGTTTCTAATGCTTGATTGAGTAGGCCTAAATCATGGCAGGATATCCTCCCCTGCTATTTGAATTTACTTAGAGCCTGGCTCTTCTTTGATAACCACATGCATTTTTCGGAGAACATCAAAGACCTAAAAGTCATAACTTTGAGTACTTATTGGAATTTTATTTATAGTATGATTTTTATTTATTTATTTTTATAGTTGATTTTTCATCTCCATAAGTGAGCGTCCCCATACTCTGAGTTCCCGTGGTATCTGTAGGTAACTATTTCTCATAGGTCAGTAGTTCTCAAAGTGTGGTCCTTGGACTGGCAGCACCAGCATCATCTGAGAACTGGTTTGAAATGCAAATTCTCAGGACCCACCCTGGACCCACTGGGTCAAATATTATGAGCCTGGGGCCCAGAAATGTGTGTTTTAATAAGCTCTCCAGGTGATCCTGACAATGCTAACCTTAAGAACCACTGTCACAGGAGGGCACGTGATGTACTGAGGACTGGGTGTGAAGACTGACAAATGAGAGGCCTGTGCCTCTGAAACCAATAATACTTAAACACTAATTAATTGATTTTAAATAAAAAAATGTTTTAAAAAAGAATCACTGTCACAAGTCTTCTTAATTGTACTGAGTAATTTTGAGGGGGTGGAGGGGGCAGTTCTGCCTTAATTCTTCCCCTTATCTTCTTCATAGTGCTTTGCCCACACAGAATGCCCAGTGGTATATTGAGCCACTGGCATATTCATGCCGTGGTGGAGTAAGGTGTAGGGAATGTCACATGGGGCGCCACCAGACCTCAATCCCAGTCTTGGATTAATTGCTGAACCTTTAACACAGGAGCTAGTGACCAAGGACAGTTCTGACACCAATGTGTCCAAGTTAGGATTTTTAAGATTTTCACCTCCAGTAACGCTTCCTGCTTTGGAGATTCCTGGTTAATGAATGAAAAATCACCCCTCCAATCCACATGAGCTCTGAGACCCAATCATTTGTTTACCTTCTCTCAATCACTTGAACCTCTCTCGTTGTGAACAAGGACCCTTATATTTTCACACTTGCCACTGAGCCATCTCTCTGCTTCTTGGTGTCTCAGTGGCACCCCGGTTTTACAGGGGGCTACTTGCCACCTGCAGCACTCTTCTGTAGGAGCAGCTCCATCCTTCCTACCTCCTCACTACCTCATTCAAAGCTTACCACACTTACCGAATCATGAAAGACTTCTTCAAGGTCAGCCTGGCCTCCTCGCAGTCATTGTCTCTTCCACTCAAAGTCATTGGCCGTCGGCATTCCCCTGACATGGACATTGGTCATGACCCGTTGTCTTTCCTCACATGGGGACACCTCCTAGGAGCTCTTAGTCCCCTGCTCCTTTTCCTATGTGTTTTTCTATTTTGTGTGTCTCAAACCTAGCAGTCCTGAGCACAGACAAAGTGCTAGGTAATTTCTTGTTAGATGATTTTGAAAAAAAGCACATCATGAAGATAGTTTAGGGTCACACATGGGAAGAGTTAAACATGGGTTTCAGACATGTCCGTGGTGCAATCTAAATTCCCAAACAATGCTTTGGAATATTGATTTGGGGCTGAGGGAGGTAGGTCTTTTTCAGTATTGAGGATGCCTTCTGATGGTCATGTATTTACCTTTCTCACTCCTCTCAGAGGAATTCTCCAGATGGATTCTGAAGCATAATTATTTTTTTTTCTTTTAAAGATTTTATTTATTTATTTGACAGAGAGAGACCACAAGTAGGCAGAGAGGCAAGCAGAGAGAGAGGAGGAAACAGGCTCCCCACTGAGCAGAGAGCCCGATGCGGGACTCGATCCCATGACCCGAGCCGAAGGCAGCGGCCCAACCCACTGAGTCACCCAGGCGCCCCTGAAACATAATTATTTTAACGTAAAACTCAGACGTGAACATCATTTAAAAAAGTTCAAAAGTATAAAATGTCCTGTATAATTGAAATGTCTCCATAACTCCAATTATGATATTGGCTATTGTTTTCAGATACTTACTGCTTATCCATTATGACAGTCTACTATTTATAGAGGGGTTTTTTTTTTAATCAGTTTTTATTTTTTACCTAATGTTCTTTGGCAACCAATGAAATGATTATGTAATTCCTCTTCCTTGGTCTAATGATGTAATGTATTTTGTTAATAGATTCTCTAATATTAAACCTCTATTACATCTCTGGGATAAATTCTAGTTGGTCATAAAGGATAAAAAATTTATTAAAGTATTGACTCCATTTTACTATAGTTTCTGCTCAGGGATTTGTATCTTAATTTTAAAGAGATTCCATTTTCAACTATAATCCCTCACAGAGAAACTTCTTTTCAACTTTTTAAATATTGTTCTGTTTTTAAATTCATGTGTATGGTTTAAAAATGCAAACAGTACAGAAGGATATAAAATGAAATGAAATTAAAACTTCTTCCATCTCAGATATACCCTAACTTTATCTTTCACTGTGAAAGCAACTCTTTCAATGTTTCTAAAAGTTTTTACACACACAAAAATATATTCAAATAAATTCATTTAATATGAATGAGTTTTTTATGTTATAGAAGTTGGATGTTGTTTTTTTATTAATGAATATATTTTGAAGATCTTTCTATATATTGCCAAAAATTGACAAATACCAATTTGCTGTATGATGCAGCATTATTTACTCAGCAGTCTCTCATGTGTGATCATTTAGGTCATCTAGACTTTCAGTATTATAAATAAAACTGAAAGGTGGAGGTAGAAGGAAAAGTAAATAAAGTTAAATTTCTTCTAAACCTAAATCTCATTAACAAGGATGCTTGATGGCAGGAATGTAACATTCCATCAGGAGACTCTCAATTGTCTTTACTTGATAGTAACTAAGCCTTCAATATCCTGATAGTATTCTTTGCCCCAATAGCCCTTCTGAATACCCCTTTGTCCTCACCTACCCAACTCCTGCGTATATAACCAACCACCCCTCACAACCCGGGGCAGCAGCAGCTCTTCCTGCCCACGGGTCCTGTCCCCGTGCTTTAATAAACCACCATTTTGCACCAAAAAAAAAAAAAATAAAATAAAATAAAATAAATAAATAAATAAATAAATAAATAAATAAATAAAACTGCAATACATACCTTCAGGCACACATCACTGTATATCTCTATATCTTAGAGACAAAATTACTAAAATTGGAATCACTAATTCTTAATGTTATGATGGCTGTCCCCAAGTTACTCTTCAAAGAAGTTGCACTGGGGTGCCTGGGTGGCTCAGTTGGTTAAGCATCTGCTTTCAGCTCGGGTCATGATCTCAGGATCCTGGGATTGAGCCCTGCGTCGGGCTCTCTGCTCGGCGGAGAGCCTGCTTCTCCCTCTCTCTGCCTGCCTCTCTGCTTACTTGTGATCCCTCTCTGTCAAATAAATAAATAAAATCTTCAAAAAAGCTGCCCCAATTTGCACTTAGAAGTGATTTGTTCTTGGCATGGGAAGGAAGTCCATGGTTCACACTGCTGGGTAGTAGTCTTACTTAAGGCTACGAAACTGGAGGTCCAGCCTCCACCCAGCTCCTGTCTGACACCTGGAAGTTTTCTTGGCTCTTTTCCTTGTAAGGTCTCTACCTTTTCTTTACGGGGCCTTAGCAGAAAAAATAAAGAGCCTTGGTTTCTACACATATCCTAGAAGAGCTCTACCTCTGAGAGCTTTTGATTTCAAAATTCTCTTCCACAGCCTCCAACAAATTTGAAGCTCTTTAGCTTTCAGGAGGAAAAGCATTTCCAGACAGTATTAAGGGGAGAACTGGTAGCAAACATTCCCATTTGGTCCCCATGCAGTTGTGCTTTTAATAAACTCTAAGGATGTGCCCCCAAGTTGCCCTCAATTGCTGTCTCTTTTCTTGTTCCCTGGAGGACAGTGCCACCAGGCAGCCTTTACCCTGCTAACTTCTGCCTGTTTTCCTGTCTCTGTTAACAATTAGGATGTTTCTGTTCTCTTGTTTGTTGCCCCACTGTGCCCTCCCTGCTCTGTTGACATGCTTTGTGTCTCCTCTTTATCCCAGGCCTTCCCCGTGGCTTTCTTTTACAAGTGAGGCACAGCGGCCTTTCCCCCTCCTGTTGGAATTCACCCAGGCTGTGTGTCTGACTATTCCACCTTGGCTGCAAGAACTATGGCCAGGGCATTTCTCTGGCGAGTAAGGCTTCTCTCCATTTTTAACCTTAAACTTCTGACTTTACTCATTTTCGTCCTTCAGTGCCTCATTTCATCTCTTGTATTTTCTTTGTGTCTGGTTCGCCACGTTTCTGGGCTCCCCAAATGCACATTCAAACAGCTCTGATAATTAACATCCATAGATACTGAGGTGAGAGAGGCAGCATCAGGCTCTGGCTCTCTCTCTCACTAGCTCCTTGTGTGACCTAACCCCATGGGCCTACGCAAGCCTCAGTTTCCATACCACTGCCATGGAAACAGTTACAGTATGTCTATCTCTTAGTCTTGTTGGAAGCACTGCATGAAAAAGTATATGGAAAATGTTGAATGGTGCCTGGTACATAGTTAGAGCTCAGGAAGTTCTAATAAAGTCACCATTGTTTCTATCAACTTTATGGATTTTGGTGTCCAGATGAATAGTCTAACTGAGAGAAAATATGTATCTTTGTGAGCCCATGTGTTTTATATTTTTAAGAACTCAAATTGACCCCTCAAATGGGACTAAATCACCTTTAAAGTGCTATCTCACACTGAGATTCCCAGAAAGTAATTATAAACTGCCCAGCTAAATAATGTATGCATATTTGATGCAGAAATGCTCTTCCATTTCCTTCTAGCTTCTCTTTTTCGTGAACTGGGTCTTCGTGTTGCCCTCCATCCCATAGCCAGCATACCTGTACCTTCTCCAGTCAAACACTGATACTACCTCCATCACTGCCCTCACTGGTTTCTCCTTTGTGAATATTTTCAAAGTTCTATTGCCACCTTTCATATACTTAATTCAAACTGTAGGCCGACATAAAAGTTGTCAAATCCCAGTCCTTTATGACCTCAAACTAGGGACTACCTTGGTCTATATTATGAAGTATATTTGTATGTGATTTACGTAGAATGGTCCAACTAACTTAAAAATTTTTTCATTGTAAAGCATGGTTTAAACTTCTTTTCTTTCTGTCTGTTTTGATTTTCCTTCTTATTATTTTGATTATGCCCATTCTGGGTTTGGGTCCTCTTACAGATTCTGAACAGAATGGATTTCAAGAGATGCCTTGCCTTAGCCACATACATTTGGACTTAAGATCTAGCTAGCTGGGGCACCTGGGTGTCTTTGTCAATTAAATGTCTGACTTTGGATCAGATCATGATCTCAGGGTCCTGGGATTGAGCCCCAAATGGAGCCCCACATGGAGCCCTGTGAAGGGCCATGTGCTCAGTGGAGTCTGCTTCTCCCTCTCCCTATGTCCCTTCCCCATCGTGTGGTCTCTCTCAAATAAATGAAATCTAAAAAAATTTAAAAAAAATTATAGCTAGTATATGTTGAGGTCTTGCCCTGTGCCAGGTGGTATATCATAAGTTCCCCTCCCCAAATCTCCTTTGCCCCTTCTGTCAATACCACAAAATAGACATTTTTATGCTTTCCTTCCCTTTTTGGTGAGGGGACTATGATAGAGTAGAGTTTAAGGTTATGGGAGAGGGGTACTTCTGCCAACTTTATCCAAAACATAGACCTCACCGTGGTGGAGCAGAGGTGAGCTTGATTTTTCTAAGTCCTGAAGGATGCCATCTGAGCCACAGCCAGGCTCAGGCACATACTGCTGCCTGTCCCTTTCTCTTTATTATCAGCCTCAAGAAGAGCCCCTTCCTTCTTACCCTTAAACACATTGCTCTCTTCCCAGGGCTTTTGTTACCTGGGCACTTCTATAGTTATTGTAGAAGTACCTCAGACAAACGTGAGGACTTAGTGATATAGAAATAAAATGGATGCTGCCAGATGGAAGTAGGGTTGGACTGAGGTCCCAAAATAAGGAGGTCGTGACCAGGGCACAATACCTAACCCCAAGGATAAAGTGATATTGGGAAAAGGCCACTTGGTTAGGAATGTTCAAAGGGTTGCCTGTGCAATTCAGAGTCCTTAATGAAAGCAAAGGTCAAGGTAAAGCTGCAGAACAAGGATGGGGATATTTGGTTGACCATGATAAAATTGCTCAGTACACCTAGACAGTTTGGGACCATTTGAAGTCATTTGAAGAAGTCCCATCTTGACACTGTGAGCTGCCTTTGTTAATCTTTGATTTGGCTGGTTGTGTAAGGTTTGCTATATGCCGAAAGGAAGCCATGGGCTTCTCCTTTGCCAGCAGCCTCGCTGAGTCTTTGTAGGAACAAAAATAAGCACTGGGCACTGACCTCTTCATGTATTATATACCACATAGAGTCAAGGATGGAAAGAATATGGGCATTAGACTCTCACAGAATCAGATTCTGACTATGTCACTTTCTTACAATGTGACCCTGAAATATTTATTTATTATCGAGCTTATTTCCCTTTTCTGCCAAATGAAGATTAACATTTAGCCTAATTCTTGTGAGGATTAGAGCTAATATACTACATGACATTCATATTGACAAATGTTCACCGTAGGTCAATATGGATGAAGAGATAAGACACAGTGAAAAACTGGGATAAACAAAGAGGCTGACTTGTTTAGAGGATATAGAACTAAGTCATCAAGTCAATCAAAGGAATTGGATTTGGAATGGGTCAATCAAAGGTACAGAGATCATTTGGGAGGCTGTCATAGTAAATTTGATAAAAGATAAATGTTGGCCTGAAGTAGGATTGAAGAGAAGTGGAAGGATGTGAGAGAGTCTTAGATTTGATGGTTGATAGGTAGTAGTGAGTGAGATGGGGAAGTCATCCATGTGATCCAGACTTCTGGATAGTCCTACTAGATAGATAGATGGTGGAGCCATTCACGGTGGCAGGTAGTATAGGAGAAATGTTAGCAGGGGCCTGCTGGGGATGGAGGTGAGGAATAATGAATGTCTGGTTAGGACATTTGACTGTAGATGCAAGCTCAGAAGGTACAACTAAAGAGTTTAAGAGTCCCTTCACAAAGTTAAGAGTGGGGTAAAGGGAAATCAATAGCAGCTAGTGAAGCATTCTCGCATCAGCAGTAATGGAGAGTTATCACTCTCTGTAGGTCTAAAGACCAAAGAGAAGGATGGGTCTCAGAACTTAATCTACCAGTAGGAAAGAGCCATCCAACAAGAGGTATGGCCTTATGTGTAGTGTTGTGGTCTTGTCAGAGTATAGCCTGGCAGGGAAGAAATTGGGGGAATAAAGAGCCCAGCTTCTCTGCCCCCATCCTTGGAGCACCTGCCAATCACTAATTAAACTCATATAGATTCAAAAGGTTAGGGGTCTAGTTGATGTAGCTCCTAAAGATAGTCTTCTAGAGTCCAGAGCAGAGTAAAGAAAGGTGGAGAGTTTTCACAGGACAAATGAGATCCAAACAGTACAAGGTGCCTCCAAGGCACCCAAGTGGAAATGCCAGTAGACTATGGCTTCTGTGGATATAGGACTCAGAAAAATAGTTTGGGCTAAAGCTACAGATGTCAGTGGTTTAAAGTGGAAATGCAATCCATGAAAGTGGTTGCCATCTCTTAGGAATAGCATGTGAAGTTATGACAGAGCCCCAAAGATCCCCAGTATCCATGGTAGAAACTCTTTGCTAAGCCAGCCTCCATTGCTCCTTGGAAGAATGACTAGGGAACTTCATAATATATTGGTCTGTTAATTTTTTTTAAAAATCCCTTTTATGTTATAAATCAAACTGTTTGCAAGTCATCAACTTCACAAAATCGGCCAGTTGGTGATTATTTTTAATGTTTTTTTGCTGTACGGTTTTCAAGCTTTCCATCCTTATTATTTCTTTAAATGCCTAATCACTACTCTAGGGACCATCATGCTTCCTGCTAATGATGTGTACTTGCTGAGTCTGTTTTTTTTTTCTTTTAATTTTTATTTTTTTTAAATTAGAAGACCCCATCATCTAGTTTCCTATATCAGACTGGCAGATAAGCAGGTAGGACCTGGTTCTTCAGTTGCTGGAACTTCCTAAGAGAAAATGGAGGTGGAAAACACAGATTTGGGAGAATTAAACATTATGCAAAATAAATATTTTATAAAAGAGAGAGCAAAAACAGAGAAAGGATGAGAAGAAATGAGGATAAGAATAATTCTAAAAGCTTGCTGCCCACTTGAGCAGGATGCAGAGATATCAGTGGGAGTGTGTAGAGGCAGGAAATCTACAAAAGAGAAATGGCCATTGGAGGTGAGGTCGAAGAGGCCTACTGGACAAATAGTAGAGCCTTTGGATGTATTTTGGTGGTTAGGAGGGGCTTAATGTTACTGCTGTGTTTGAATTTTAGGTCAAGAAATGACACTGAAAACAGGGTCTAGTGTACCCAGACATAGATAACAATACCTGAGTGAAGAATTCAGGTCCATGTAAGGGTTTTCAGTGAGTCTCTAGCGACTGAAAGGAAACGGGAAATCAGAGCATAAGCAGAAGGCTAGTTAGCTAAGCTTATTAGAATCAAATGGTGGAAATTAGAGAGTGAGACTGCTGCCTGATGCTCGCACAGGTGCCTGGGCACCAGTCCACGATGGGCACTCTGGGTAAGTTTCCATTCTTTCTCTGCAGTGTTGAGGGCACAGTCTGGCAGTATACCAAAACTTTTCATTAGAAAGTGTAAATAATCTGCTGTCTTCATACCATCAATTGTAAAACAGAGTCATTAATGTGGTAATAAAGGTAAGTGGAGTGCTATGGGACTATCAGGATAGCTACTATGTAAGCCTGGTGGAACTTGAAATATGAGGATTTAATTTGTCACAGAAGGGAAAGGTTACAGGTGGAAGGGGTGGCATATGGAAGAGCTGAATAATGTGTGTGGATATTGGTGAGGAAAATCCATCTTCAAAATAAACAGAATTTTATATCACTTACTCTAGAAGTTAAAAATCTCAAAAAACCCCAATAAACATTCACCATACTTCTATAATCATTTAGAAATAATATACCTCAACCTTTTTCAAATATGTATTATTAGCATCCCTCTCAGTTAACTTTCTTTGATTCACTAACTTAGGTCCATATCATTAAGGGCTACAGTAATAGAAATTATAGGGAACTATGGGAAAGCCCAGAGTCTAGCCTTGAGTTGATGGAGTTTTATCAGGAAAGTGATACCTAAAGTATATCTGAAGGGTGAGAGGTAGCCAGGTAAAGAGGGTGGAGGGGAGATAGGGAAGAGTTTCCAATTAGGGACTGAGGTAGATACTAAACATGGCTTTAGTTTACCTCTCTCTGGATGAAGTAGGCTCACCTCCCAGTAACTTTGCAGTGTCCCCACCCCTCACTCTTAGTTCAACCCTATGACTTGCTTTGGCCAATGATATTTTGGTAGACATGATGCAAACAGAGGCTTAACTAAGCAAGTTTGCATTTGTACTTGCTCTCTTGCACTCTTCCCTTATCATAAGACTGTGTCTAGGCGGGGATGCTAGAGGATGAGTGCCATGGAGCAGAGTCAAGTTACTCCAGTCATCCAGTTGAGGCACCTAGATCAGCCAACATCCAGGCAATCCTTTGACATGTGACTGAGTCCCACCTAAGTCAGCAGAGTCACCTACATAAGACACATGAGCAGTAAATACATATTGTAGCATGCCAAGAAGTTGTGCAATTGTTATACAGCATTATTGTGGTGACAGATGACTGATAGATAAGTCCGGGGGCCAGTGAATGAATAGGGTACTTAAAATCACTGAAAATAATTCAGTGAATCACTGAGAAGAAACTGTAACCACTTCCATTGGTTATCTGAATATACTGTCTCTCAACTGCTATGAAACCATTTAGAAACAGTTCCCATTGTGTGATCAATACCAACAGAAGGACTTTTAAAGAGTCTTGAGGCAAATTATGATGTGGGTCCTATTGACCTTAGTCAAGGAAATTGAAGCCAGCTTAGCAGAGTCTTAGAGCTGAAGAGCTAGAGGTAGTGATGGAGGAGGAGTTCAATGGATTCATTATTTAGTATCTCTGAGTAAAGATTTATAAACAATCAATAGTCCCCTCTTTGGTTGTTTCTCCAAAATTAGAATACAACTTGATGTTGCTGGGCCTATCAGATATGCCATTTAAATGTGGAATCTATCAAGTGACTAAGGCAAAAATAAAGCAATTAATAGCCTGCTTCTGTGTTAACATTTTATGACCCAAATAGTGAACCTAGTATTCTAGCCCATCGGTTCTCAGACTCTGGTATGCATCAGAAACACTTGAAAGCCTTGTTAAAAAAACTCTGCTGGGCTCTACACCCACTGTTTCTGATTTAGGAGGTCTGGAGAAGGCCCAAGAATTTGCAGTTCTAACAAGTTCCCAGATAATGATGATTCTGACTGGAGACTGTGCTTTGAGAGCCACTACTCCCATGACTGTGATAGTTAATTTTATTTGTCAACTAGGCCATGTCGCTCAGTTTGGTCAAACATTGGTCTAGCTAGCTGGGTTGCTGTGAAGTTGTTTTTTAGGTGTGATTAACATTTAAATCAGTGGACCTGGAGTAAAGCAGATTATCATCCATAGTGTGGGTGGGTTCATCCAATCCACTGGAGACCTTGAGAGCAGACTAAAGTTTCCAGAACAAGAGAAATAATTCTGCCTCAGGACTATAACCAGCCTGTTGGCTTATACTTTGGACCTAAGGATGCAACATCAACTCTTTCTGTCTCTGTCTCTGTTTCTCTCTCTCTCTCTCTCTATATATATATATGTTTGTAAATATATATAATTTATAAAACATGTATATAAATATATATAATTTATAAAAATATATAAATGTATAATTTACAAGATATGTATACAAGATATATAATTTATAAAATATATATATATAATTTATTAAATATATATCCATTTTCCTGGAGAACACTGATTAATAGAGTGACATTACAACAGGTTCATTAAAACAATTAAAACTGGAACATGTTTTTCACCATTTGGAAACAACCTCAGGCAGAAGACTCATTTCAGATATCCTATGTTGGATAAAACTTTCCTGACTCCCTCCGTGGTCAGTTTTCTTGTTCTGTAAGCTGAACTACAGTTGTATTAAAACTGTTCACCACAGATGATATTCTAGTGGGCTGGGCATCATTTTAACTTTATCTGCATTATGAAGTTATTACTGAGTCCTGGTTCATAGTTAGCATTTAATAAATATTTTGAATGAATAAATGAGTGAATTAATGGTTCCTGTTCTTATCAAAATTTATTAATGCTCCAAAGGGCTATACAAATAAAAACTACCAATTAGCCCTAAGAGATAGTATCAATAAAAGCACATTTTTTCACTTTACCAGGCTCACCAAAAATCTATGAGGACAATAGCTACCAGATAAATAAACAAGCTGCTATAGTGATAACTGAGCTAGTCTCCTCATTTGTTCATGGGCATTAGTCATATAACCGTAGGCTCATTCATCCTTTTAGCAGGCATTTACTGAGTGCCTGCTATGTACCTGGCACTGTGTCAGATGATGAATCTATTACTTATCACTCATTATGGCACTTTTTTCCAATGTTCTGAAGAAATTTTAACAAGCAATATTAAGACAATATATTTTCACACATCTAGAAAATTAGACATGTTTTTCTTACATTCTAGAAATTAAAAGGAAATTAAGCAAATGGCACTAGAATTAGAAAGAATGAGCAATTCATTAGGCAATAAGAATATTAACTAGGAATTGGGAATCTCTTTCCTATTTTAATATGTACTTGAGCTTAATTGGCTAAGTTTTGAATATGGGGTGATGAGTTGAGTTGTTAATACAAATCACACACCTTTTATATACTTAATAAAATCCAAGAGTCTGGGATGCATTTGCGTTGCAGCCAATTTATCTGCAGAAGTCAGTGAGTTGAGTAATAGAAAGGGATAATAGGAAATCAGTGGCTGAGAAACCTATAAAGTAAATTAACGTGTGCCTTACTTTATTAATTTATAACAATAATGTAATGGATAAATCAATGAGGAGTGCTTTGAGAGAAATGGATGGAGGGAAGAGTTCCTCCTTTTTGCAATTTGTTGAAATCATTTCCTGTGCAGAGGAATTATTGGCCAGACATAAAGAAATGCCTTGCTTGTGGCATGGAGAAGAATCCTGGTGTGTAGCAGAATGTGTGGGTGCTCTGGTCTAGCCCTTGGCTCTTATGAGTTCAGAGAGCTCCTTTTGACTTCCAGATGCTAGTATTTGCTTTTTGTTGTCTGAAGCCTTTTTTCAAAGCCTCTAATGTAAGAGGCCAGCAATGCTTGGAAAATAGCTTAGTGACTGCTTTCAGCAGTCCTCAAACAATGACTGATAGCAGTTGGTATATAAATACCCCAGCTCCCTAGTTCCTTGGGTGATGTAACTACTAGGTATTATTTTACACAGTTCCCCAGAGTTTCCATTCAGGGTTAAGTTCTATTTATCTGCAAGGGAAGCTGGCTTGATGAACTGCCTTCTCTTCACTTTGTCATTTCCCCACTTACTAATGCTTCCTGCATCTCCCAAATAAATGCTTCTGCTTGAATCCCTGCTTAGGATTAGATTCTGGGAAAACCCAAATTAAAATAGGAACAAAATGTTGGCTCTTTGTGCCATTTGTTCACTGTGGAACCTGGACAGTGGCCTGATTTTTCAGGTTCTGTAGTTCTGTCTTGAAAGTACTGGTTCCAGAATCCCATTCGCTGGCATCCCAGGTATCAGAGTGTTGACCAGCTGGTTTGGATAGGACTCTGCTTACAGAGAAGGGTTCTGAACAGAGGAGGTCTTTAAAGGACTTCCTTGTGTCCCCTCTCCCTATTTGTTGTGTCCTTTACCCTTATCATAACACACACTTGTAGAAGACAAATTGTTGCTAATCAGACTGAGCTTTGTTCATTTTCCACTGCCAGTCTTCAATGAAGAAAGTAAACATTTGTCTGAGTAACTTTAAAGAGAGCATTTTCCTCCTTTTACTCCGGACATAACCAGCGTAGTTAGCACTTTGTGCAAGCTGCATAATGCCTGTTGGATATGCTCTGTCTCTGTTCCATTTAGGGAGAGAATGTCCCTTTTCAAAACTCTGTGTATGTCTCTGTGGGGGAAAGTTGTGCAGTATGAATGTCTCTCTCAGCCATCATCTTTCACCTTCCCTGCTGTAAATAGTCTCCTCATGGGTCTGCTGCTTCTCTTAAACTGCAAGAAACTTTTTTCCAATGAGCATCCAGTATGGTCAGTTAAGAGAAATTCATGAATTTTTTCCATAAAACCCTCTGATGGCATTCTTATGCCATTGTTGTAAACTCTGAACTGTCCTGCCATATTACAAGGTCTTTTTCCCTCACATCCTTCGGGTCTTTGCTCAGATGTCACCTTCTCAGGGAGGTCTCTCCTGACCACTCTGTCTGAATTTGCAAGTCCGCCCCTCTGTCTCCCTAACTTTCTTCTCTGCTATATTTTTATAGCTTGTATTGCTATGTGATTTACCGCAGGTTTGCTCATTTGTTTGTTGATTCTCTTACTTCACTAAAACAGCGCTTCTTTCCCTCAGCAAAATGCATTTGAGATTCATCTGTGTTGTGTGCATCAGTGGTTCATGCCTTTTTACTAGTGAGTAGAATTCTACTATGTGTATGCATCTAAATTTGTTTATCCAGTCAACATTTAAAGGACTTCTAGATTGTTTCTAGGTTTTTTTTTTTTTTTTAAGATTTTATTTATGTATTTATTTGACAGACAGAGATCATGAGTAGGCAGAGAGGCAGGCAGAGAGAGAAGAGGGAGCAGGCTCCCTGCTGAGCAGAAAGCCCGATGTGGGGCTCACTCCCAGGACCCTGGGATCATGACCTGAGCCGAAGGCAGAGGCCCCAACCCACTGAACCACCCAGGCGCCCTGTTTCTAGTTTTTGACAATTATGAATAAATCTGCTATAAATATATATGCACAGGTTTTCACATAAATATGTTTCATTTTCTCTTGGGTAAATAAATACCTAGGAGTGGGATTACTAGGGCGTATGGTAAGTATATGTTTAATTTTATTAAAATTAGAATCAGCCAAATTGTTTTCCAAAGTAGTTGCATCATTTTGCACTCTCTCCAACGATGGATGAAAGTTCCAGTTGTTTGAAGTCTTTGCTAACATCTGATATTGTAGATTTAAAAGCATAAGGGGCACCTTAAGAGAGTACCTGAGACACATTGTTCTATTTAATCAGAATTCTCAGGTGTGACCCAAGAGCAGGTCCTTCTTTTTTTCCCCCAGTAAAATATATAAGCAAAAACAAAAAACAAAAAAACCCAAAGCCTATTAATATTAATATAGTTTACCTTTTAGAATAATTTAGGTTAACAGAAAAATTGTGAAAGTATAGACAGTTCACATATATCCCTTCTCTTCTTATGTAGTGTCACTTTTCATTAACATCCTAGAAGAGTGGGGTACCTTAGTTATAATTGGTGAACTGGTATTGATGTATTATTAACTAAGGTTCATAGTTTATATTAGGGTTCACTCTGTGTTGTACGGTTCTTTTGGGTTTTGACAAATGTTATGTATCTTCTGTGACAATATCATACAGAATAATTTGTCCCCCTAAAATCCCCCTTGTGCTCCACCTGTTCATCCTTCTCCTCAGCCCACTCTGAATGACTGGCAACCACTGATTTTTTTATTGTCTCTAGGTTTGTCTTTTCCTGGATGTCATATAGTTAGAATTTTATAGTATGTAGTCTTACTGGCTTCTCTCACTTATTTTAATGTGTATTTAAGTTTCCCTGGGTCCTTTTAAAAAGCTTCTTGGGAAATGGTAATGTGCAGTCAGGTGTGAGAGACAACAAATTAGAAGATAAGCTCCCAAAGGGTTCTTTTCTTCGACTATGTTTTGTTGATTTGTAGATCCCCAGAGCCTAGTACACTGCCTGGCATAGAACAGACTCTCCAACTATCAAATGGGTAGATGAGTGAATGAAGGTCCACAGAGACCTGAATACTCCTCTTGAGTTTTTTCCCCACCAAAGGATCCACTAAATTGATAATTTTTATTTGCCTGGAGTTTGCCATTCTCTATTTTGCTGTTCCCATACTTGGTTATTCTTCAAAATACAACACACCTTGAACTTCCCTGTATACCTCCTTTATCATTTTTATTTGCAAATGTTCTCTTTCACTGCCCTTTCAAATCCTTCCAGACTTTCCACCCCTAAGTCAAATTGGATTTCTTACAAAAGACCTCCCCAGGTACCGCAACCCCTTCTCTAGACTCTTAAAATAATTAGTGCTTTTAGATTCACTGGACACTGTTAAGTGCTGTCTGTTCATCCCATTTGGTTGCTGTCCTGAGATCCTATTCAAACTTGATTGTGTTACTTACCTGTGTTTCTTGTCCCCCAGCCAGACCCTAAGCACCCAAAGGGCATGCGTTATGTTGTTATTTATTTATTTATTTATTTGCTTTAATGCTCCCTAGCACCTAGCATTATATAAAGCTTGAGAAATATTTGCTAATTTGTTTGTTTTTCTAGTTGAGGAAATGATGCTCAGTGAGGTTGAAGAATGATGTTTGGGAACAGTGTGGGTCCACGCAACCAAACTGGGACACCAGTCATTGAACCTCTCTGGGCCTCAGTTTCCTCATTTATGTAATTAACATTTATGCTAAAGTTTCTAATTTCTTCTGTATTTGTATCATTCTTTGTTTTGATGATCATAGCAACAAGAGAGGAATTGGGCAAAGACATAATTGGCCTAAATAGGTGTAGTTTCTGCTGAGTTGATACACCAGGCTATGAGAACAACAGGCATTAATCCATTAACTTGAGATAAGTTCTAATCCTCATGGAAAATTTTAATGAGTTATTTTCCTTTCCCCTGTGCCCTGTGCCTTACCTGGAATATCTTCTTTCCTTCTACACTTTCCAGTATTCAAAGGTACATTGAAGTTCCACCTCACAAAGGTTAAAAAAGGTTTGTAACTTTATTTGTTTTTCACTTGTTCTTGTATTTTTCCCCTTCTGTCTACTAGCTTCATAAAAGAGGAACCGCACAGATCATCATTGTATCGGTACCTGATATATGATAGGCCCTCAATAAACATCTGTTAAATGAATTAATGATGTTAATGTGCTCTGAAAAAAAAATTTATTAGCACGTAAGGGCTGGAAACACTGCATACTCTACATGCCTACTGGGGGTGTCACTGTCCTTCATATAAGAAACCTGTTTAATTTTGTGACCCCAGGATTTGCCACATTTATTTCACTATAGATCTTCCCCCTCTTTTTATTTTGCTTGAATCATCTGTTTACTCAATAATCATACCCACATTAATAAAACAATACCTAACTGGTATTAAAGTCCCATGTGTCCAGGACTATTTCAAGCACCTTATATGTATGATCTTTAGAACAGTCCTAGTTTTACTATTTTTATTTGAGAATATCAGATTTGGAAACAGAGGCATGGAGAGTTAAAATGATTTCCTGTCAAAAAATTCTTGAGAAACCATTAATCAGATAGCTCAGTATAAAAAATGCTGGTCAAGGGGCACCTGGGTGGCTCAGGCAGTTATCTGCCTTGGGCTTAGGTCATGATCCCAGGGTCCTGGGTTTGAGCCCCAAGTGGGACTCCCTGCTCGGCAGGGAACCTGTTTCTCCCTTTCCCTCTGTCTGCTGCTCCTCCTGCTTGTGCTTTCTCTCTGTCAAATATATAAAATACTTAAAAAAAAAATACAGTCTAATGCTATTCACAAGTTTTGGTGTAAGACTGTCTTGCATTTGAGCCTACAATGGAGTGGATTCTTGAATGCATTTCTGCTTTCTAAATGTGGGTCTAGAGGACTTCAGGGGAAGACGGTGGAGAAGAGGACCATAAGTTCACCTCATCCCATAGATACAACTAGAAAACACCCAGATTAGTGTAAATAACCAGAAAATGACACTAAGACTAAGAAAAAGACAGTAAGACACTATACTCTCCACAGTTAGATATAGAGAAGAGGCCACATTGAAAAGGGCAGGAAAGGCAGAGACACAGTTGGTAGCAAAATGGAATGTGGTTATCTGTGGGAGGGAGGGATGCCCAGAAAGATGAGAGAAATAGATCCTCACACCAGGGAGCCCATGTGGGGAAAATAAATCCCCATAACACTTGGCTTTGAGAACTAGAGGGGCTGGTTAAAAACTAGAATTTTAAAAATCAATGGGCTTGGCTCTGGAAGAAACAGAAGGGCAAGAGGAAATTGAGTCCTTACCCTTTAAGAGACAGCACAACAAACAGCCCCATACAGATAAAGCATGTAAGTGGCAGTTTGAAGAACACCTGGGGTATACAAGAGGGAGAACAATATACTTATCTCAGAATTGTGTCCCAGATGGATAGAGATCTTGGGAGAATCCTCTAGGAACAAAGGAGCTGGCAAGTTCTATATCCCTCTCCACCTTGCAGCATGTACACATGGCCATCTGCAGGAAACAGCACAGCTCCAAGACTTACTACCTAACTTGCTAACACTGCTGCTCCCCACCCCCATGCACATTGCAGATCCCCTCCCTCCAATATGCTTTTGGCCCAAACCCATCCAGACTGGTACCTCAAGACTGCCAGTGTGCAAGCAGCCCCAACAGGGGCCAGCACCACTCCACAGTGACCCCTGCCCTGGAAGGAGAGGGAGATAACCACACATACAAGTCACACCGTGGCCCTAGTGGGCCGGAGGTGGACAACTGGTCTGAATGCAGGCCCTACCCAACAATGAAAGCCTCTCAGGGAAAACACCCTGCAGTTTGGTGCTACTACATCTCTGGAAAATACAAGGTCTGACTGAACTCAAGCCCAAGTTAGCCACAGATTGGCCCACTAACACCACAGGGAGCAAACATTGCTCACAACAGGCATACAACTGGACTAAAGGAAAAAGTGGCTCACCAAAACCAGCAAGGTACATACAACGCTCATAAGAGATGTGCCTGAAATGCCAGGTTCTGGTGACTAGGTGACACTGTACTGCAGGGCACTAGGGGACCTCTTCTTCATAATGCTACTACTTTCAAGAGCAGGAGACATAGCTGTGACACAGACAGTTTCACAAAATGAAGAGACAGAGGAATATATTCCAAATGAAAGAATAGGACAAAAATCACAAGAGAGCTAAAAGGATGGAGATAAGTATATATGCGTGATACAGAATTTAAAGTAATGGTCATTGGGGCTCCTGGGTGGCTCAACTGGTTAAGTGTCTGCCTTCAGCTTTTGCCATTGTTCCAGGGTCCTGGGGTTAGCCCTGCATCAGGTTCCCTGCTCTGTGGGAATCCTGCCTCTCCCTGTCCTTCTGTCACTGTCCCCAGCTTATATGTTCTCTCTCTCAAATAAATGGATAAAATCTTTAAAAAAGTAAAATAGTGGTCATAAAGATACTCACCGGATTCAAGAAAAGAGTGGAGGACATTAGGGAGACCTTCACAAAAGAGATAAAAAAGAAATAACCAGGGATGAAAAAGACAATAAATGAAATTTTAAAAAATACACTAGATGGAATAAATAGGCTAAAGAAAACAGAAGAACAAATCTGACCTGGTCTGCATTCAGACCAGTTGACCTGGAAGACAGAGTAATGGAAAATAATCATCAAGCTGAGCAGGTGAAATAAACAAAAAATTATGCATACTGAGAATAGATTTAGGGAACACAATGACACCATCAAGCATTATAGAGATCCCAGGAGAAGAGAAGGAAAAGGGAATACAAAATTTATTTGAAGAACTAATAGCTGAAAACTTCACTAACCTGGTGAAGGAAACAGAAATCCAGATCTAGGAGGTATAGAGATCCCCTAACAAAATCAATCCAAGGAGGTCCACACTGAGACATAAACTAATTAAAATGGTAAAAAGTAGTGATAAAGAAGGAATTTGGAAAGCAAAGAGAGTACAGAAAGCCATTGTATACAAGGGAAACCCCATAATATCAGCTGATTTTTCAACAGAAACTTTGCAGACCAGAAGGCAGTAACATGATATATTCAAAGTGCTGAAAGGAAAAAATCTGCAGCCAAGAATACTCTAGCCTGCAAGGCTGTCATTCAGAATAGAAGCAGAGATAAAGAGTTTCCCAGAAGCACAAAAGTTAAAGGAATTCGTGACCACTAAATCAGACCTATAAAGAATGTTAAAAGGGACTCATTAAGTGGAAAAGAAAGACCATAAGTAAGAGTGAGAAGAGTGAGAAGCACAGAAGCTGTGAAAATAAGTATTTCTGTAAAAAGTCAGCAAAGGGATCCCCCACCCTTGAAAAAAGAAAGGATGTAAAATATGACACCATATACATTATGGGGTGAAGAGCAAAGAATAGGTTCAAATGTAATTGACCACCAACTTGGACTGCTCTATGCAGAAGATGTTATATACTAACTCAATGGTAACCACAAATCAAAATCCAGTAGTACCTTCATAAGGATAAAGAGAAAAGAATCTAACTAAGTATGTCAGTAAAGAAAGCCACATAATTGTGAGAGAAGAGAGCAAGGGAAGAAAGGAAGAGAAAAGAACTACAAAAATATCCACAAAATAAGTAACATAAAGGCAATAAAATCATACCTATCAATAATTACTTTGAATGTAAATGGACTAAAGAATCCAGTCAAAAGACGTAGGGTAATGGAATGGATAAAAAAGCAAGACCCACCTATGTGCTGCCTACAAGAGACTCATTTCAGACTTAAAGACACATGCAGATCAAAAGCAAATGTTTGGGAAAGACTTTATCATGCAAATGGAGGTGAAAAGAAACCAGGGTAGCAATACTTATATCAGACAAAATACAAGAGACAGAGACTGAAACTATATAATCATCAAGGGAACAATCTAACAGTAAGATATAAAAATTGTAAATATGTATGCACCCACTATGGGAGCACCCAAATACATAAAGCAGTTAATAACAAACATGAACAAAGTAATCAATAGTAATACAATAGTAATAGGGGCCTTTAATACCCCAATTATATCGATGGACAGATCATTCAAACAGAAAATCAATGACAACAGTTTCTTTGGCACACTGGGCCAGATGGATTTAACAAGTATATTCAGAACATTCCATCCTAAAACGGCAGAATACACATTCTTTCTGAGTGCATACAGAACATTCTCTAGAATAGATCATTAGGACACAAAACAAGTCTCAACAATTTTTTAAAAAATTGACGTCATATCATGCATCTTCTCTGACCACAATGCTATGAAAGTCTATATCAAGCACAAGAGAAAATCTGGAAAGAGCACAAAAACAGGGCAAGTAAATAACATGTTACTAAACAATGAATGGGTCAACCAGGAAATCAAAGAAGAAAGTAAAAAACAAGCAAACAAACAAAACAAAACAAAATGAAACAAAAAGCCAAACATATGGAAGCAAATGAAAATGAAAACACAGTGGTTTCAAGTCTTTGGGATGCAGCAAAATTTGTTCTAAGGGCAAAGATATAGTGATACAGGCCTACCTCAGGAAGCAGGAAAAATCTCAAATAAATAAACAACCTAACCTTATACTTCAGGGAGCTAGAAACAGAACAACAAACAAAACTCCAAACCAGTAAAAGGCAGGAAATAATAAAGATAAAAGCAGACATAAATGAAATAGAAATTAAAACAAAAACAAAAACGAAAAAAAAAAGTCAAAACCAAATCAAAACAAAACACAATAGAACAGGGTGCCTGGGTGGCTCAGTGGGTTAAGCCGCTGCCTTCGGCTCAGGTCATGATCTCGGGGTCCTGGGATCGAGTCCCGCATCAGTCTCTCTGCTCAGCGGGGAGCCTGCTTCCTCCTCTCTTTCTACCTGCCTCTCTGCCTACTTGTGATCTCTCTCTGTCAAATAAATAAATAAAAAATCTTAAAAAAAAAACAAAACACAATAGAACAGATCAATGAAACCAGGAGCTGGTTCTTTGAAAAAAAAAAAAAAAAACAATAAAATTGATAAACCTTTAGCCAAACTCCTCAAAAAAAAAAAAAAAAAAAGAGGAGAGTCATGTAAACAAAATCAGAAATGCAAGAGAAATATCAAGTGATGCTACAGGAGTACAAAGGATTTTAAGAGAATATTATGAGAAATTATATGCCAGCAAATTGGACTAGAAGAAATGGAAAAATTCCTAGAAACACATAACCTCCCAAAACTGAACCAAGAAGAAATAGAAAATTTGAACAGACTGATTACCAGAAATGAAATTAAATCAATACTCAGAAAACTTCCAGAAACCAAAGTCCAGGACCAAGTGGCTTCACAGATGAATTCCACCAAACATTTAAAAGAGACTTAATAGATATTTTTCTCAACCTATTCCAAAAAATAGAAGGGGGAGGAAAACTCCCAAATTCCTTTTATGAGGCCAGCAGTACCCTGATGCTAAAACCAGATAAAGACACGTCCAAAAAGGGAAACTATAGGCCAATACTTCTGATGAACATAGACACAAAAATTTTCAACAAAATATTAGCAAGCCAACTCCAATAATACGTTAAAAAAATCATTTATTATAATCAAATGGGATTTATTCTGGGATGTAAAGGAGGTTCAACATTTTTAAATCAATCAACATGATGCATCACATCAATAAGAGAAAGGATAAAAACCATATAATCATTTCAATCAATGCAGAAAAAGAAACTGACAAAGTACAACATCCATTCATGATAAAAACCCTCACCAAAGAGATTTAGAGGGAACATACCTCAACATAATAAAGGCCATATATTGAAAAACTCATAGCTAACATCATATTCAATGGTGAAAAACAAAGCTTTTCCTTTAAGATTAGGAACAAGACAAGAATAGCCACTTTAACACTTTTATTCAACATAGTACTAGAAGTCCTAGCCATAGCAATCAGATAAGTGAAAGGAATAAAATGCATCCAAATTGGTAAGGGTGAAGTAAAATCATCACTCTCTGTGAATGACATCTTACTATCTATAGAAAACCCTAAATACCTCATTAAAAACTACTAGAACTGCTAAATGAATTCAGTAAAGTTGCATGTTACAAAATCAATGCACAAAGAGTCTGTTGCATTTTTATACACTAATAATGAAGCAGCAGAAAGTGAAATTAAGCAAACAATCCCATTTACAATTGCACAAACAATAATAACAGATCTAGGAATAAACTGAACCAAGGAAGTGAAAGACGTATACTCTGAAAACTGTAAGACAGTGATGAAAGACATTGACAATGGCAGAAAGAAATGGAAGGATATTCCCTGCTCATGGATTGGAAGAACAGATATTGTTAAAATGTTCATACTACTCAAAGCATTTTACAGATTGGTGGTTTTGTTTACCTTGAAAGTTCCAACAGCAGTGCATTAGTTAATGCAGGACATAAAACAAACAGCCTTAAAATACTGTAACACTAGTCAATAAAATTTATGTCTCACTCACAAAAAAGAAAACCCATCTTTTCTTTTCTTTTTAAATTCATTTATTTGACAGAAAGAGATCACTAGTAGGCAGAGAGGCAGGCAGAGAGAGAGGAGGAAGCAGGCTTCCTACTGAGCAGAGAGCCTGATGCGGGGCTCGATCCCAGGACCCTGAGATCATGACCCGAGCCGAAGGCAGGGGCTTCACCCACTGAGCCACCCAGGCGCCCCCCCAAGTGGGTTTTCTTGATGGGGCAGCTATGTTCCAAGCTGTGACTCAGGTCCTCCACTGCATCCTCTGTCTTGAGCACAAAAACAAGAGAAGAGCAAGCAAATTAGAAAATAATTATAAGCACAACACTTTTTTATTGCCAAGTTTGTTTGATGCACCTCCCAGGTACCTTTATGCAGGCCACAAAGTATGTTTACAAGTTTACAGCGATACTGCATGTTCCCAGCTAATAGAGCTTGCTGAGATTTACAGCCAGACTGATGGTCCATCTGATGTGTGCTCAGGTAAAGTGGGTTAATGAGGACCTTGAACAGGTGCAGAATTTGAGCCTTTCAGAGTTTTCCTTCCTTGATTTTATAGATGTGAAGCCCATTCCTACCCAAATCTCCTGATAAACTTGTGTAGAATGGGGCTTTGTGGGGACGCAAACATTTTTAAAAAGGCTTTGAAACATCTTGGTGTAGGACTCTCAGCACATGCTGCAGGGACCTGCCTGGTCCATGACTCAGAAAGGTCACCAAGTGCCACATTGCCTAGTTTTTGTTTGTTTGATTGTTTGTTTTTGTTTTTAAGATTTTATTTATTTGAAAGGAAGAGAGAGAGCCAGAGTGAGGGCATGAAGGGAGGGGAAGGGCAGAGGGAGAAGCAGACTCCCTACTACGGAGGAATGCCGATGAGGGTCTCAATCCCAGGACCATGGGATCATGACCTGGGCCAAAGGCAGAAGCTTAACTGACTGAGCCACACAGGCACCCTGTCATACTGCCTAGTTCTTAAAGCACTGACCCTGGATGAAGGCTCAGGAACCCCATGCACTTTCTGGTTATATTTAGGTAATTGAAAGTCCAGTAGTCAAAATGTCGTCTTTTGTAATTAACAAAGTTGAGAACATGATTTGAAGTTAATTAGTTTTCCCATCTAGAACTTGAGCCTGTGGCAGGTGGTTTACAGTAGGAGAGGGTGAATATAGTCATTAAAGCTTCATTATTTCTCATCTCTCCTCCTTCTCACCATTGTGTAGACATTTTAGAAAAAAACTTTCATTATGTCCAGTATGATGTTCATGAATTTTCACAAAGTAAAACACAATGTAAAAAATCATGTAATACAGGTTCTTTGTGTCTTGCCCATTATGAAATGTTTTCTTTCTTTTTTTCTCTCTCTTTTTCTCTCAATACTCTAAATGTTTCCCACCACTCTTTTCTTGCTTGCATGGTTTCTGAGAAGTAGGATGCAATTCTTATCTTTGTTCCTCTATAGAAAATGTGTTATTCTCTCTTGCTTCTTTCAGGATTTTTTTTTTTTTTTTGTCTTTGATTTCCTATAGTTTGAGGGTGATATTCCTGGATGTAGATTTTTTGACATTTATTCTCCTTGGTGTTCTCTGAACTTCCTGGACCTGTGGTTAAGTGTCTGACATTAATTTGGGGGAAATTCTCAGTGATTATTATTTCACATTTTCTTCTGTTCCTTTCTTCTCCTTTTGGTATTCTCACTATGTGTACGTTATACCTTTTGTAGCTGTCCACAGTCCCCAGAATTCTGTTCTTTATTTTTCGTCTTTGTTCTCTTTGCTTTTTAATTTTTGAGGTTTCTATTGCTATATCCTCTAGCTCACTGGTTCTTTTCTCAGCCATGTCCAGTCTATATAAACTTATGAAATTCTTCACTTCTCTTACAATTTTTAAAATTTTTTTTATCCCTAGCATTTTTTTGGTTCTTTATTAGTATTTTTATCTCTCAGCTTATATTGTCCATCTGTTTCTTCGTGCTGTCTACTTTATCCATTAAAGTCTTAGCATATTAATCATAGTTGTTTCAAATACCCAGTCTGATGATTCCAATGTCCCTGCCATATTTGGTGCATATCTGGTTTAACAAGCATTCTGATGCTTGCTTTGGCTCTTCAAACTATATTTTTGCCTCTTGGCATGCCTTTTAGTTTTTTCTAAATAATCAGACATGGGTACTAGGTAAAAGCAACTCCAGTGAATAGGCTTTAATGATGGGGTGGTGTTGTATGGGAGCTTTCTATTGTCCTATGATTAGGTCTGTCTCTTAGGGATCCTGTGTGTCTCGACAGTGAACTTCAAAAGGGTTTCTCAGTATTTTCCTCCCCATTTAGGTGGGACAGGATGACACCAATGGACTAGAGTTGGGTATTTTCTTTCCCCCAGGCACGTTAAGCTCTGATAATACCCAAGCAGGTAAGGTTCTAGTTAACTAGTTCTCCCTGAGGACAGGCCTTGTTAAGAAGAACTGAGTGCTCTGGCTTATTTCCAAATGGTTTCTTATTCTCTTTCCCTGCAGGAAGCCTGAGGGGATTGATTCCCACCACCCCCCCACCCCCCCAGATATTTACTATGGGAATCTGGTTGAGCTCCTAGAGGTAAATCTTACAATGTTGTGGATCTTCCCTCTGCCTGAGTCCCTCTGGAGTTTTTTTACTCTGAGAGTTGTCCACACTGAGCCTTCTGCAATTAATTCATCAATTACAGTTCAAATTCTCTTACCAACCAACACAGGTTCTTGTGGCAATTTCTTCAGTAGTCTCTGCTCTGGGATGCTGTGATGATCTGTGTTCACCCATCTCTCCAGTCCTGGGGGCAGTTGTGGGGGCAGTCTTTTGTCTTTCCCTCTCTTATGGATCCAAGGAGAGTTGGGACAGAGTGGTGACTTCCAAGCTCCTTAAACCTTTCTCACCTTCATTATGATATGTATCTTAACTGGTTACAGAATTCTAAGTTGTATTAATTTCAGTAATTATATATATATTTTTAATTCTAGAATTTTCCCTTAATTTTCCACAGATTCAAGTTCACTGGTAAAATTCTCATCTTGATTCATTTTTCTTGAATATATAGTCTGTGTCTGGTAGCTCACATATCTGGATCACCCATGAAACAGATCACCCAGGTCTGTTTCAGTTAATTCTTTTTCTTTTGTGTGTCTTTATATGCTTGGTAATTCTGACCTGAATGCCATACATTTTGTTAACAAATATTAAAGTCTATAGATGCTGTTATATTTTCCCATAAAAGAGTTTGTTTATTTTCTGGCCAAATGATTGGAGCTGTTTTGAGGCTGAGGTTCCAGTCCTTGTAATATCTGGTCCATTTCCACTTTGTTCTGACTCTGGAGTGTGATTCTCCTGAGACTCTGCACTTAAGTGGACCCTAAACTTCTGATTTTATTCCCCAATGTGTCATGCCAAAGGATCTGCTGAGAGCAGAGAAAGACAGTTATCATAGAGTTTCACTCATATGTGGAAAATAAGGGATAGCACAGAGGACCACAGGGGAAGGGAGGGAAAACTGAAGGGGAGGAAATCAGAGAGGGAGACTAACTGTGGGAGACTCTGGAATTCAGGAAACTGAGGGTTACAGAAAAGAGGTTGTGGGGGTAGAGTAGCTGGGTGATGGGTATTAAAGAGGGCACTTGTTGGGATGAGCACTGGGTGTTATATGTAACTAATGAGTCATTGAACTACATGAAAAACTAATGATGTACTATACAGTGGCTAACTGAAAATTAAAAAAAAAAAAAAAAAAAAAAAAAAAAAGTCTGCTTAGCTTTTCAGTTTCCCAGTAGCTGCTTTCTGCTCTGGCTCTCCAAATCTGGCAACTTTGTCATACTCTCTGATAAATGATTAGATTGATAAAAGTATTACAGAAAGTCATGCTCACCTCGGTGATCTGTTTCTGGTTGGTAGCATCATGGTCTCTTTTAAGTTGCATCTCCCTTAATACCTGCTACATATTCTAACATCCTTGATGGCCTCAAAGTGATGTTTTTAGTTTATATTTTGTTTTGTTTTGTTTTCCATTCCATGTAGTTTTTCTAGTTGTTCTTGGTTGAAGGATTGGTCTGTCAGGGTTGACACATTAGATCTAGAGGTCTAGAAGCGTAGGTTTTAGAGACCAGATCTAGACATGGTATACATCATATTCTTTCAGATTCCGTTGGTCAGAAGAGATTTCATGGCCTCTTTTACACAAACTGGCCTACCAAATGTCGTCTTCCTCTGTGCTGGGGAAAAAATAAAGCAGTTTAGTGATGCTATAACATAAATTTCTGCTGTAGGCAACGGCTTAAGGATTTGTTATATACTTTGGTGATTTCAATGTGATCTTTTGCATTTTCAGCCCAATTATAAGTTAATGCTTAAAAGATAGGGAAAGGGGCCATGGAATAATCTGTGTGTAATTTTTAAAAAATCCATATTTATTAAATTCCTTTTTTGTTCAGAGTACTGTGCCTGGCACATTTCCATCTGTCCCATTCTTGAATACTCACATGGATCCTGCAAAGTACGTGTTATTATTTTCCACATTTTTTTAATATGGTATGTGTGAGACTGAAATGGTTATTTAATTTGTGCTTTGTGATGTGGAGTAAAGACTGATTAATTCATTCCATAAGATGATTTTTCCTTTTTATTGTTGCAAGTCACTGCTATTACATCTAGATGCAAGATAAGGCAGTAATTGAAACCACGAGCTCTGGAGCTAGGCTGCTGGGTTTCACTCCTGTCTCTACCACTTCCTGATTGGTTCAGCCAGCAGACAATTTACTTCATTTCCCTTGCCTCAGTTTCCTGCTCTGTAAAATAGAGATAATAATAGATTGTTGTATTGAATAAATAAATTTGGAAAGAGCCTAGAAAGTGCCTATTACATAATAAACACTCAATAATTATTAACTATTAACATTATGTGGGAGCAGATGATTTCATTGCTATTTTTATTACCAATTTACATAATGCATTGTAGCTTTGTAAGAGCTGCCCTAGAATCCAAGTACTGTGAGTTCAGGGAGTTTGTCCCTCAGTAGGAAGTACAATACTTGGCACTGAGGAAAGATGCAGGTTATTGAATTTCAAATCATAAAAGAAGAAGGGTTTGGCTGCCTTTTTTCATCTGTCCTTGTCGTTTCACGGCAGTAGTGTTTATCATATGTTTTTCCCTCTTTAATTTGCCTCCATCTTTTTTTTTTTTTCCCAAAGAACCTATTTTCCCCAGTGTTAAAATCCTATATAGCTCTGAATATATCAGTTATCAACTTATCTCTCTTGAATTGGAGATTACTGCACGGCATGATTAAAGTGTTGGGAGGAGCACATGTAATTCGGTTGAGGTAGTAGATACCTACTTGCTAACATGATGTAAAATGTATGCATTTACACTGTCACAAAACAACTTGTACTGTGACTTGTTTCACAGTATCTGTACTCAATACCGTGTACTTTTGACAGTTCCTTCCTGTTTCTGACAGATTTTTTTTTTCCTTTTTAGAAGTAAGGAAGGCACACATTTCTGTACTTATTTTCACTTTTGCTTTGCTTATGGTAGCATCTCTCTCTTATCATACAAAATATAGTTATCTGTCATTCAGTATTTACCGAGCCCTCAGTGCATCTCTACATAGGCTTCCCTGCCAGGGTCTGACGATTGGAAGAGAACACGCAAGCAGAAAGAAGAGGGTCACATCTTAAATTGTTGAAAATGTGTTAATCTATTGCAAATGTGTGTTGAAAGTAAGTGAGGTCTTGTTTTCTTATTATTGTTCATATCTGGCATATTAGTTTCTTAGGGCTGTTATAACAAATTGCCATAAACTGAATGGCTTTGAACACACACAAAAAATCCCCCCTCAGTTTTAAAGTCCTTAAGTCCAACATCAAAGTGTCATTGGGTTTGGTTTCTTCTGGAAGCTCTGGGAGAATCTGTTCCCTTCCTCTCATGGTTTCTGCAGGCTGTAGACAGTCTTTTGCATTGCTTGGCTATGACACATGATGATAACCTCTGCCTTTGTCTTCACATCAACTTCTCCACTGTTTCTCCTCCTGTGTTAGTATCTTCTCCTCTCATAAAGGCATTCATCATTACATTTAGGTCCCACTCAGGGGTCAGGATGATCTCATATCAAGAGGCTTAATTTAATTATATGTTCAAAGACTTTTTTTTTTCCCCGCATATGGTTACATTCATTGTTTCTGAATAGACATATCTTTTGTGGGACATCATTCAATCTACTATCTTGGGTATGTGTCATTTTTCCTTGTATTTTCTCCTGTTTCCAGTTCATAGAACTCTCCCTCAAGGACAGGGAACGTATTTTGTGTCTTTTGGGTTCCCTACAGACCAGTCAAACTCTCTGCCCAGTCAAGTTTTCTTAATGTATTGGGATGTATATGTCTCTTAATGCATTTTGAGAGCTGTTAAAGGAATGGGTGGTATGCATGCGTGCAGAGGACAGAAACGATATCATGACATTTAATGATACAGAGCTTAGTGCTAAGACTGATGAACAGGAAAATAGAGTGTGTTTTATGAGTGATAAATTCTATGATATGGCCAAGTGCATATAGAAAGTCATCTTATGCTTGTCTAGGGGGCGCTAGAAAGGCTTCCTGGGGAAGGAAGCATAGCTAATGAATTTTGAAGGACTGAACAAGAAATGAACTGTGAGAAAAATGAGGATGAGTATTCTAGACACAGAGAACAACACACGCAGAGAATTCCAGTGTGAAGCTTCTGGAACCATCAGGAAGTATTCTGTGACTGGACAATAATGGCACCTGAGGTGGAGGTATGACTTATCAGAACAGAGGGTAAATGCCAAGAGGTAACACTGGGGTTTTGTGAAGGCTGCATCATGAAGGACCTTATATGCTCCAACAGAGTTTGTATTTATTCATGAAAATAAGAACATCATTGACATGGTGGCTGAGATATCTACAGAATAACTTCACAAAATGGTGGCCATTGGGAAAGAGATTGAGCATTAGTGAGACCAGAGGCAGGTTGGTCCCTTTTACATTGCCAAAACAATCTGTGTATAAATGATGGAGGGATGGTTGCCTCGGTTATGACAGTATAGGCAGAGAGTGGAGGTATGGCATTTGAGCATTATTAAAATGATGTAGCACTGTTGGGGCAAAGTAATCAATTGGAGTTAGGCCATATGGAAAAGAGAGGGGGGTCAAGGATGATCTTCAAATGTCTAGTTTATTTGACTCTAATAGATAAGTAATGGTATCATTCATGACAACTGAGGACAGAGAAGGGGGGCATTGAAACTTTCTGTGCCTCATTTCCCTCATCTGTACAATGACTAAGTAAACCCTATGTTCCCTACCTCACAGCATTATTAGCAGCAAATAAGGTAAAACATTTTAAATATTTTTAAAATTATCAAGCAAGCTCCCCAATTTTTCTTTATGATTGGTTTACATTTAACCAAAATTTATAATTCAAAAAAAGCAAAAAATGATAAAGATGTATATATAATCAAATGAGGGCAAAAGTGTATTTTTAAAAATAGAAGACACTTTTCTTTTGGAGATGGCAAAAGATATGTATCTACAGTCCAGATTCCCCTTTCCCTCTCTTTGCTTTTTTATCCTCCACTGTGATTTCATCATGCCAGAGACTGAAGAAAAAAAAAATCCACAGCTATTCTCTAATGTCTGTTTTTCTCAAACTCACACTCTGCAGCTTTCCACTGAAGGTTTCCTGGTACCTTTCAATTTCACCAAGTGACCATCCATCCCATCTCCACCCTGGCGCCGGCGTGGCCCTATTGCCCTCGATATGTGTGTGTGCGTGTGCATGCATGTATATGTGTGTGCCCCCCCCCCACACACACAGAGTTTGAGCTCAGTAATCCTCAGTTAAGATCTTGGGCATCATATCAGTGTTCTCTTCTACAAAATGGGTGTAATGTTTATCTGTCTCCCATGACTGATGTCCAAATGAAATTAAATACACATAATGTGTAAATTGCTACTTACTATACTTGGCAAAAAAGTAACCACTCACCAAAAAGTACTTTATTATCACTAGGCTGCAATATAAACCCTGTAGACAGATCTACCTTGCCCTTCAAAATCCTTCCTGCTCCCCAACTTTACAAATTACTGGAGACCTTGATGAGCTTTGGTCTCTGCATTTGGACTTCTGTGTCACAGATCACTTATTTTCCCTACTCTGTCTTTTTGAGTTTTGGTAACTCTTAGAGTCTGTTTCATAACATTTAATACTAAATGATTGAACTCTGCTTTATGTTCACTTTATCTTTTTCTTTTGTTTTGTTTTATTTGAGTATAGTTGACACATATTGTTACTTTAGTTTCCAGTATACACCTTAGTGATTTGACAAGTTTATACATTATGCCATGTTCGCCACAAGTGTGGCTGCCCTCTGTCCTGTTACATGGCTATTACTTCTCTCTGTCTTTTTAAAGTAGACCCAGAATTTTTCTGGTAGATGTACCTAGTACAGTGTGGGGCACCCACAAGGTACAACAAATTGGGAGGGTTTGAGAATCAACATATCCTTTTGATCTTCACAGTTCTCAACATCTCAACATCAGTTTTTGTTGAACTTCTTACTATCCAGTCCTCTCTCTGTGTATTAAAATCTAACCTTCATGCTTTAAAGAAAGTTGGTGGTGGTGGTGGGGAAACAGACGAGGTGAGAGATACCACTTTTTAAAACTTTGATCTCAAAATGGGGGAGAATGTTGGTATTAGAACATTTTGATCTTCTTGAATTTATTTATTTTTTCATTCTCTGACAATTCAAAAATTGCAATAATAATTGCATTGTTCTCTAAATGCTCTAGTCAGAACCAGGGCCAAGATTATTTCATCCTACTATTAGGAAAGAACTGTAGGAAGGAACCCGTAAAACATCCTTGTTTTCTTGATAAGAATACAGATCACCTCACAGCTAGAGGAAAAGCAGCCTCAGGCAGTGGAAGTATTGGCCAGACTTGCACCGAATTGTTTCTGCAAAATGCCTGTGGCAACATAGAATGGTGACACAGTGAGGTTGCTTGAGAAGGAGGAGTATTTATGTGACAACTCTTTAATTTCATTTTGCAATTCTATTCATGGAATCTGAAGGTTATATAACAGAAGGAAAAGACTCAGGCAACCTTTTGAGTGCAAGCTATGGTCTGTTTCATAAGAGCAAATTTACTTACCCTCTTCAAACTCAGTTCTCTTCTCTGTGAAATGGGAATGAATACATTTTCTTCCAAAGAGAATGCTTAATATCTTTCCACATAGGTATTTGGAGAATAATAATAATCAGACAACAATCTGTCTCTGAGGTATTTGAGCACTGTAAGTTACTTATAAATGTTTTGGCAATTCTTCCAACTTTCTCTCAAAGTAGAATTAAAAAAAAAATTAAAACATGACTATCATGTCAAAGACTTATTTAACTCATTAACAAAAGAAGCAGCAGGAATTTGAAAAGCTAAGTACATAGAGGCTCTGAAAGAATTACTGCTGGAATAAGATTGCTAAATTTAAATATAAAATTTGTTCACTTCCTGCAGGGCAATAAAACTGGTAAAATGGTAAAAATATAAATAACAAAAATTGTAACTCTTAGCATTACCATTTCTACTGTTCAAATATCATTTGTATATTTATCAAAGATTAAAGTTAACATTCAACTTCAAAGATTATGAATTCCAATCAACGGTAAATAGTCAGACAAAGATACCTTCTCCTAGAAAATTAAGTCACCCTGGGGAAGACCTATTAGACAATATTCTTATGACTTCCAAAGAGCGTACAGTTATTATTTTACCTTATTCCTATGTTTTGAAAGTTTATTTTAATGTTACCTCTTTGTTTTCAGTTTTTCGTTTCATTCTCTTTCCTGAATGTTACACTCAATTCTTCCATTTTGTATTTTGTTCTCTTCTCTCTGACCCTGTAAGTCTCCATGTCTCCAATTCTCTTTTCAATCTGTCATTTATTGCCAAATTATATCCTCAGGCATTTTCCTATTTTGCTCCCTCATGAAGTCATGATTTGAGTCTGCTTTAGTTCTTATGCTAAAACCTGACTTAAACCTAATTGGCAATGCACAACTATTAGTTTCCTTTTAGTATTAGAGATAAATGGTATTTGCTATCCCATTTCTAGTATCTCAGTATAGTATAAGGAAAATAAATCTCAAACAGCATTCTTTCATACATCTGAAGTCTAAAGTAAGCAAGTACAAAGTTCTATAAACTCAATGAACTCTTCATTCTCTGTCCTTTGTCTGCTCCCAAATCACTTTGTATGAAAATTTCACTTAAGGAAAAAGTATAATATTTTATGGCATGAATTTTCTAATTATTTTTCTTTTTATAATCAAATGATCAAGCACTTTCTAAACTAGTATCCCGGGACGAAGTAGAAATTAAACTTAGGGAGCCATTACTAAATGTGGAGGGAATCCTAGATTTTTAAAATTTTTCTGTTCATGTAAAAGTAGGACTGTATCAACTGTATTCAATCCTGCCCTTGTATCTGTAACACCATCATTTTTACTGATGAAAGCCCATGTCTAGTGTCCATTATGCTTATTAATAAAGCCACTGATTTCACCAATGAAAATCTATTTTTTTATTTTTAAAAAATATTTTATTTATTTATTTCTCAGAGAGAGAGAAAAAAAAAAACAACACAAGCAGGGGAGTGGCAGACAGAGAAGCAGGCTCCCTGCTGAACAAGGAGCCTGATGCAAGACTCGATCCCATGACCCTGGGATTGTGACCTGAGCTGAAGGCAGATGCTTAACCAACTGAGCCACCCAGGCGTCCCTGAAAATCAATTTATAACATTCATAATGCTAATTAACACATTGATCAGACATAGAGCTAGCTGAAGCCTTATGGACACCATCTCTGGTACATTGTCTTCTGAATAAGTGTCCACTAACCACCCCTAGAATATGGTCAAATAGGGAAATTATGCTTTGGGGCCTAGAGGCATCACTTTCATTGACATTACATGATCTAGGTTGGAAGTAGTTTAAAATAAACTGGAAGTAGTTTAAAATAGCCTGGACTTGGCCTATTTCTAAATGGAGTTATCACAACCCACCAGTCTTTGTGGAAGGGAGGGATGACATGGTACTTGCTACCGTGCAAGTTTTCTGTCTATAGAGTCCAGAAGCTGGGACAATGGTAATGCTTCTTTGGAAACATAGGTCCCATTTACCAAATGGGCCACAGGAAGTTGAGTAGGAAGGCACGGAATCTGAACTTTCCCCTGGAGGATTGGGATATCCCCCAGGAGGAGACCCCATCACCCATTGGCCACTGGGAAAATATGAGGAAGTGAAGCATTCTGACTTAGTTTATAGAAAGAATATCTTGGGGCGCCTGGGTGGCTCAGTGGGTTAAAGCCTCTGCCTACGGCTCGGGTCATGATCTCAGGGTCCTGGGATCGAGTCCCGCATCGGGTTCTCTGCTCAGCAGTGAGCCTGCTTCCCCCTCCCTCTCTCTCTCTCTCTACTTGTAATCTCTGTCTGTCAAATAAATAAATAAAATCTTTAAAAAAAAAAAAAAAAGGCAAAGCCTTCCTTTAAAAAAAAAAAGAAAAGAAAGAATATCTTTTTTACATTGCTCATTTCTTTCGGTCACTAGTGTCTGTTAGAGCTAACCTGAAAAACAAAGACTAAAAGCAAATCTGGTTTAAATTCTATTGTAATTGTGTCAGGTTTTATATTATGATAAAATCTTAGCCTCCTTACAAGGAGGTTAAATCCCTTGTTGATTCAGAGTGAATTTAGTTTCTCCAAAGATGAGCCGGATAAGACAAAAACATGACCCCCCTTTTTTTTTTTTCCTCCTCAGAGTCCAAATTATCGCTCTGTTTTTTTCTTCTCCCCTCTACCTCAGGAAGGTTTCTCCCAGCCAGCAGTGCAGATGCATACTCTTGCTGCTCTGGGAGTGGAAAGATTCATGGCTTCCTCCAACACATAAGGCCCCGGATTATTTTAGGCAAGAACAGCCTGGAGTGATTCATTGGGCAGTGTGCATGTCGTGCCCCGGCCAGAGCTGTTACCTATTTATGACAATATAATTTCATTTGCTTTTAGAGATGCACTTTATGCCCTGTCTGTCAAACTAACCCAGAAATATGTCCACCAGGCAAGATCCTTACCCTCCCCTAGCTATCTGCACTGCATAGAGCCGAGTGGCATAGAATAGAACTGGCAGTTGATATCGATTTTTCTTTGTAGAGGTGAGGGGGTTGCAACAGTTGCTGAAACTCCCCCAATTTGTGGGTATGAAATTACTGAATCCATGCTATACCATGATCTGCAGGCAAGGATTTATACTACCTACATTTGGAAATACAACTGAAATGATTATGTAAATAAATGTTCTAGTGTTAGAATTACTTTTTGCCATGTGAATGGTGGTGTACAGTGTCTGTTTTTTTGTGTGCTAACCTTAGCCAGGGTTTCACCTTACTTTATTCCACATTTTTTTCCTCTTCATATGTATTTTCTAAGTCTTTAAAAATTTTTAATGTAATTTTTAGAGATTTTACACATGGAAGTGATTTTGAGGTAAACCTAATGAACCCTGACGGATGACCCTTCCACTCCTATCAGATCATGATATTTTCCCAAGTCTTGCCGATTCCTTTCCTTTGCCTTCTTTTCTAGAAAGAACCATTATCATGAATATGGTATTTTTTAAAATTCTCATGCATGTTTCCATATTTCAATACGTACTTTGAAACCATAATTGGGAAATAGTTTTGCTCTGCAGGCTTTAAAAATTGATAACTACTATATAGTTTTCTTTTGTATGATTTTGTCATAATTTATTTATCCCTTTTCTTAGGTTGTCCCCAGATTTTCACTATTACAAGCAATGCTGCAATGAACATTCTTAACCATGTTTCCATGTGTAAGGGTTCTCTAGAGGATCAGACTACAATGGAATTGCTAAGTTTTGGCTATGAATATCTTCAACTTTATCAAATATTGCTGAATTGCTCTCCAAAGAGAAATGTTGGAGTTCTTTATATATTCTGGGTACTAAAGTATTGTTGGTTATATGCACAGCAAATATATTTTCCTGTCTGTGGCTTCTCTTTTCCTTTTTTTATAGTGAGTTTTAAAAGTAATTTTAATTTTAATGTATTCAAAGGTATGGGTTTTTTTTTTTATATATATATATTTTATGCACTTTGTATCTTGTTCTAAGATTTTTTCACCATACATGGTCATGAAGATGTCACCTGCTCCCTCATCCCCTAGTTCCTTAGTTTTGTGAGCACAGTTCATGGATTACCCTATGTTATGTAAGCTCTGGTTTAGTCCATGCTAATGTAGATGCGAGAGTTAACATCCCTTGATATTCTCAAAATGCATTAGTAAGCAAGGTGGATTTTATAGTATTGACAAAGGAAGAGTTCATATCCACTCCACATTAGAGAAACCAACCCTCCTGTTAGCTCTTTCTGTTCTCTCTCTTTGTTAAATCTTGACCTTACCAGCACTTTCTCTACCAGAATTTGTCCTGCTTTTTTCTCCTTTTGGGGAGCAAAAATAACCCTTCTCTTTGCTTCATAAAAAACTCACCTGTCTTGCCATAAGTTGTGGGTAACTGTTGACTTAAAAATTAACAAGCAACAAGAATATAAAAGTGTCATCCTAGTCACAGTGGGTCTCTCAAGTTCTCACAATCACTCATTTATTTAATTATACTTTATTAAGCATCAACTAAGTGTCAAGTGTTATACAAGATACTGAGTAAAGAAACAATATCCCAGATGGAAAAGATGAAGAAGGGCAATTTCAGAAGGCTTCTCTGAGGAGGGGACATTTAAAGTGAGGTGAGACGAATAAGGACCTAGCCATTCCAAGGTGGGGGGAGATATTTAACAAAAAGTTGCATGACAAATGCAAAAGTTAATAGCAATGAAAAAGAGCTTGATGCATTGTGGGAACCTGAAAGGATGACAGTTATACCTAGAAGGCAGTCTTGAAGGAGGAAAATTTTATAGAATGTGGATAGAGAGCATTGGGGTGACATTATTTCTTGCCTTTTAGGCTTTCCTAAAGATAGGCTAATGATTTGATTTGGGATTTTAAAAATACAGCATTGGCTGTATTTAGTACATAGACTGGCAGTACCGAAGAGCAGAAGGAGACCATGTCGGACACTCTGGCGGTGTCCACATGAGAGGCCATGAAGTCCAAGATTAGTTTTGTGAAAGGTGAGATGTAGACTTGGAGAGATAACAGACTTTTCTGAAGAGATAAATAGAGTAAGGAAGAAAATGTAATCAAAGATGGCTCCTGGTGGTGTGGTGTGGATAAGGATGGGGGACATACAGTGGAGGGGTGACAATTACCCAGGTAGGTTTCAGGCAGGACAGGGACGGTGCAGGCATCTCTTTCAGATGCCCCTGAGGCATCCATGTAGACACATTGAATATTTAGTTGGATCGGGAGTTCAGAGAAGAGGTAAATTTGGGAGCATCAGCTGGTAGAAAAGGACTTTTTTTCATTTTATCATGGAATGAAAGATATATAGATAGGAAAAAGGAATGAAGGGAGACCTTTCTTTAGTTTCAACCTAAACTTTATATTCCAGTGACTACTAGTCTTAGCATTGAATTTCTGTGCATGGATAGAGATCATGGACAGACTCTATCTCAAGAAGTCCAGGAAGAGTCAGAAGTTGGCAATTGTCCATTTGGTCTTATTTATAAATCTCATTTTTGCTCTAGGATTTTTTGTTTTGTTTTGTTTTTAGGATTTCAGAGTTAAGTGCTAAAAAGTACTGCACCAATGTACTACAAAAGTGATGAGGTTGATGGCACACTTTTTTTAAAATTTATTTTTTACTTTTTAAAAGTATTTATTTATTTGAGAGACAAAGAAAGACAGAGCGTGCACAACCAAGTGGAGGGACGGAAGGAAAGGGAGAGAGAGAATCTCAAGCAAACTGTGTGGAGCACAGAGCTCGACGTGGGGCTCGATCCCAGGACCCTGAGATTACAACCTGAGCTGAAATTAGGAGTTGGCTGCTTAACCAACTAAGCCACCCAAGTGTTTGAATTATATCCTTGGAGGTGTGTTGAGAGATTTGTATCGTAATAGATCTCTGTTAATAGGCAGCAAAAGTGGCATGCCTGTGTTTATACAACATTAATAGTTACAAAATTTTTACTTGTGGTTCTGTTACTATTCCCAAAGTAGATGTGTCAATTATCTCTGTGTAATTGACAAGGTATTTAGTACTTCAGTAGACTGTGCTTATTTTTTCTTGTTGCAGGTAAATTGACTATTTGAGGTTCTCTGACAGAATGTCCTATATGGCCATAGATAGATTTTTGCAGTTTATATTTTGTGTTTATTATCAATGTTTACTCCACTTATATTTACCTTCAGATTCGTGCAGACAAAATTCTGATTGCCCAGTGTTACTGATGACAAGTATATCTATTAGTCAGAAAATATTGGGTGCCTACAATGAACCAGCTTCTGTGGTACCCATGAGAGTTACCAGCAAACTAGGTCATCATTCTTGCGTCTAAGAAACTTACAGTCTGGAAAAGAAACAGGTCTGTAACTACCTACATATATTGCAAGTAGAATGCAAAAATGGTTATAACAGATTGAAAAAATATATACTGTGTCACTTTCGGATAACAACGGCTGCATGGCATAGGTTTACAAAATCTCCCTAATGAAATGAATGACAACTAGTAAAAGCTAGCGAGTAAACAAAAAGTAGATCACTAGTAGAACAAAATAGGAAAAAGGGAATAATTGAATGCCCTATATTTCTCCAGTGGCAGCTAAGAAAAGAACTAAAATATAATGGCGTACATAGCATGTCACGGAACCACAGCTACGGAATTCAAGAAACAACTTTTGTGAATGTATTCCTCAGGGTTAGTTCAGAGTTGAAACATAAAATGCTAAAACCTCAATGTTTCACATGCTATGTGCAACCTCCTTTCTCACCCCTTATGTACCGAAATTGTTGTTCTTGTGATGTAGCTTCAAGATTCTTTCCATCTATGGATTCTTCCTCCTCTAGATCCTCAAAGTCCTTCCTGTTAAAAAGAATAAGTGTAGAGAATCAGAAATGACAATTTTTTCTGGAGTAAGCTTGGAAGTGGTTGACTTCACCTGGCCAGACGTCTTTAATTGCCAGGGAGTCCGGGAAACATTGTCTTTCATGTGTCCACCAGGAAACGGAAAGTTTTTGGTGACAATATCAGTTTCTGTCACAGAGTCTACATAATCTCAATTTCCATGAATCATTCCCAGACTGGAGAGAAGTGTGTTACGAAGGGCTGCCCACCCCCTGCTTTCCCCTCTTTTGACTGGGGTAGTGAGATCGTTAAATGAGAAATGAGCAACTGAAGATGACCCTCCCTGTGGACAAGAGGCTCCCAGGATCCCCATAAAGTGGGGGAGCACAACCTGAGAACATAGCACAGCTGTCAGGGCCCTGGGATACCCTGTTAATGTAGGTGGCACGGACCCTGGTTTAGATCAGGTGTCTGTCAAAATCAGGAGACATTAGACAACCCAGGTCTTTTGCTAACAGCTGCTGGCAGCCTGTGCTGCACTCCCTTTCCTTCTCTTTCAGGTCCTCCACTCAAGCTTGCTAGGTCCACTGAAAGGAAAACAAAAACAACTGGCTAGGACCTGGAATGCCCAGGCTTTATTTGTAGTTTAGAGAGCTATAAATAAGTCTCAGTGGAAAGGAACTTAAAGGGAACTCACTCACTCACACTGTAGCGGATCAAATAGAAATTCTGGACAAGTGTCTCATGATAACCATGAGATGAAAAAGAAAACCACATGGCAGCTGTAAAAGGCTCCACAGAGGGGAGAAAAAGGCATAACTGGAAAAGACAAAGAACCTCGTCAAAAAAGAAAACGATAACTCAGGGAATAAAAGAAAATCTCATGCATATGCTTTATGTTATAGAAGAACCTAAGAGGATTGACAATTCAATTAAAAAAGAACTCACAGATGAAATCACAAGGTCATAGGGTGTGTGGTTAAAGGGGGGAAGGGGTCCTGGGTGATGCCAAGCCTATTCTGAGTCCCCAAGACAGAGAGCAGGGCAGAAGAAGGCAAAGACCTGAGGGGCAGAAAGGTGGTCATCATGATGCTCTTCTATGTATTAGAAAGAACTGAATGTTTCCTGAAATCAAGGACAGGAATAAAGCCCGGCTGCCAGTAGAGAGCAGAACTGAAGGCTGGGAAGCCCTCAGGACGCGCTCTATCCCTTGCTTTTGCTGCTGTGTTGTCAAACTTCCCTTTCTTTGAAGAGGCTTCACAGGTTCTCCATCCACATGGAAGAATGTGGCGTATGTTATGCTCCCAGCAACAAACAGACAAACGAGCTGGCTCTGAGTCCCAATGCCACACACACTCCCAGGAGAAAAATCGATAGCTCCAGCTGACGTTACCACCAGTCAGCTCTAGAAGAGTGAGCCATAACGCCTACACTAGTTTGCATTTCCTAGAGTAGTTGCGTACACTAGTTTGCAATTCCTGAGCGTGAACTGGATGTCAGCCACTGTGCCAAGTGCTTACGATGGGGTATCTTATACAGCCTACGTGGGAGAGGTAGTCCTGACAGGATTGTTTTACGTATGGGATGCCGCCGAAGCTCAGAAAATTTTCCTAATTATCTCGTGTCACGAAGGTGTCTTGTTTCAGAGTCAGTCTTCAAATCCAGGTTTTGAGCTCCCAAATCTGCCCTCCACCTTTGTACCGTATGACCAGGACACCCGGGGGCTGGTTACCAAAAGGGTGGTCAGCCTGTGGATTAGACAGATTCCCTAAAAGACTGAACATGATTTTCCTAAAATTTCCTCGGGTTAGAGTCTTGCAAGAAGAATTCCTGGGCCATGGCTTATATTGCCCAGTGGCTTTCCTGAAAAGTTGCTCCCATCTACATCCCTGAAACATGTACAGAAGTGCTTCTTTCATCATAGTATTTTTAAAAATTTTAAAAAGATTTCATATATTTATTTAGGGGAGACACACACACACAGGGAAAGAGGGAACACAAGCAGGGGGAGTGGGAGAGGGAGAAGCAGGCTTCTCAACCAGCAGGGAACCCGATGCGGGGCTTCATCCCCAGACCCTGAGATCATGATCTAAGGTAAAGGCAGATGCTTAATGACTGAGCCACCCAGGTGCCCCCCTCATCATATTATTGCCCACAGTGATTACTAACATTTTAGTTCATCTTCACCCATGGAGTTGGAGCTTGATGGGGAAGAAGTTATTCTGACTTGGGGGTTGGGGGAATTGTCACAGGGAAGGTCAGTGAGGGCACAAAAAGAGTGAAGCAGAAAGGCCTGGATATCCGTGGGTTATTTGGAGAAGGCAGAGCCCTTTGGGTGACTTAAATACAGAGTGTCGGAGGGGCTGCATTGAGGAATAATTGTAAGAGCGCAGGGAAAGCCAGGGTGGAGTATTGTGACCTTATTATAAGCATTTAAAAGATCTTTTTAAAATATTGTATTTATTTGAGAGAGAGAAAGAGAGAGCAAGTGCTTGGGTGCATATGTGCGTGCACGCTCGAGAGCGGCAGGAGGAGCAGAGGGAGAAGCAGGCTCCCCGCCACGCAGGGGCGCTCCGCTCTGGGCTCAGTCCCAGGACCTTGAGATCATGACCTGAGCCAAAGGCCGATGCCCAACCCACTGAGCTACTCAGGTACCTATATTATAAGCATTTTAGAGTTGAGAGGTGATGTTATTCTAAAAGAAAGTAGCCCCTACACAACCTTCACGTGAGATATTTGCCCATGATAGTTCCCTTATACATACACATTTTAGGTGTAGGGGTGTGTGTGTGTGTGTGTGTATATATTTTCTTTCCTTCACCACCTCCCCACCCCGCCATACAATCATTTTCAAACAAGTAACCATTTTGTTTAAAAAATGCTGATGGGGTTCATCTAGAATTGCTTGTATTAGGGTAAAATAAATTCACTAACGGGGATGACAGGTGCAAGGGCTTTTCGGCTTTGAAATGCTTCTGAGTAGCGACATTTGCATTCTATGAGAAATCTATGCTAATATAACATTCACACTCAGAGGAGAAGTTTAAATTGCAAATTTTGAAAAGCTTGAAGTCAGTCTATAATATTTGGGGGAGAGGGGTGGTAGTGCTAGGACGGCATTGGGGAGGAAGGCTAAATGGAAGGCGTGCCTTTGTCAGGTGCGAACTCGCTGGGAGTTGAAATCACCTGGGAAGCCGGGGCCTAGTAATAAACTCCGCTCCTCCCCAGGGTGGACTGCACATCGTAGAGTGCATCAGAATCATGTGAAGAGCTTATAAAACCTTATAAAACCTGCCAACCCCCCACCCCCACCCTGGCCCCCTGAGTTTCTGACTTAACCTCTTAAGTTGGGAGTCTGTATGGGGGCGAAGGGGGAAATACATTTCTAAAAACATTCCCTGGTGATGCCTGTCCCCGGGGGCTGCCCATCGAGAACCATTGCTCTAAGAAAACCTTAAGAGCATATTTGCTGGTCAAAACGGGTGGAAGAGAATAACCAAATGATAATAACTAAAGGTTCTGCCTGATTCAGTTAAGTCCGGCTAATGTTACTCCATAGCCTTGAAAGGGTCCTTTCATTCTGGGAAGCACCCAATGGAAGGAAGAAGCCAGGGTTAAGAGGTGAGTATGGAGAGCTCCCTCACACTCCTGGAGGTCACCCCGGCCCCCAGCTCCTCCGTCTTCCTCAGAGCCCCCAGTTTGGAGGAGAGAACTCCAAGTCTCTCCGGCTGCTGCAGCCTCTGCTGAGAGCAGCGTCTCCTGCCAGCCTTCCCTGGCGGCTTCCGAACCAGCCAGCCGCTCACCCCGGGTGATGATGTCAGCACTCCCGGCTCCATCACACCTGGCTGAAGGAATCAGATAAGCTCCATGGGAAGAGACCTGAGGAAGGAGCGTGGTCCTGACAGGTGAACCAAAGACCCTTTTGTTTTCTGGGCTGGGCTGGCTGCCAGCTTTGTGGATTTCTGTCAGTCAGCTGGCTGCTACACTTCCCTGCTTCTCTATTTTCCCGAAAAAGAAACCATTAGTGATTTGCAAAGCTGCTCCAGGAGCACTGTGGGCTTTAATGTGAGCCGGAGATTGAGTTAGGATTGGGTAGCCAACTCCCTACTCTGGCGGGAAGCCACCTTTGGGGAGTGGAGCTTATTAATTCGAGCAGCCAAGGGGGGCCGTGCAGGTAGACAAATGCCTACTTGGCAGGGACAGTCCTACTTGGAATCTTTTCGTAGAATTCCTGAGCAGTGCCCGTCCAGGTGCAGTGGGGGCTGAAGGTATCCCTGAGCAGGGGCTGAGCAGCTGCTTGATGTCGACTCCCTCCAGGCAGGTGACTCACCTGAGATGATTGTCCTGTCTGATCTTTGCCTACTTGGGGCCCTAGTGATTTTTCTTTTCTTTTCTTTTTTAACCCCATCATCATTGCTACTCTTTGTTTCTAATGGAATTCATAGTGATATCTTTGAGAGTTAGAGTCTTTTTTTTTTTTTTTTAAGATTTTATTTATTTATTTGACAGAAAGTGAGAGAGGGAGCACAAGCACGGAGAGTGGGAGAGGGAGAAGCAGGCTCTCCTCTGAGACCAGAGCCTGACATGGGCTTGATCCCTGGACCCTGGGATCATGACCTGAGCTGAAGGCAGACACCTAAGGACTGAGCCACCCAGGTGCCCCTGAGACAATCTTTAAGGAAAGTGTTTGTGTCCACAGGATTCTGAGCCAGTTCTGCTCATTTTGGATCAACGCAGACGATAGGCTAACCTCAGCGTCTGGTTTTATTTATCGCCCTGTAGTTTGTTGGGTGTGTGGGGACAGGGATCAGTGACAGGGGAGGGTGATTTCCTCTCTGGTTACGATTTATTCACAGATCAAAAAGCTTTTAAAGGGAAGGTTTTTTCTTACATTTTCTTCTATCTTTCTTTCACATTTTTACACTTGTTTACAGGCCTGAAGAATGATCTTAACAATATTCTCCTGAAGGAGAAGAGTAGGAGGGCAAGTTTCAATACCTTTTCTGTGTGCAAGATGGAAAAGGGACTCCAGAGACTCACTCTGGTCACCTGGACCAACAGCTGGAACGAGGGGCTGTCTGGTCCCAGCAGGAGGCGCCCACCCCAACCTCAGCTTCTCCCAGGGCTGTGACTTCCTCTCCTTCCAGGGAGACTGTATCTTCCATGGGCCCAAAGCCTCTCGGTGCTGGGCAGATCTGCTGAGATGGCTCTTATAAACAGCTGACACCCAGATCTAGACTAACTGCTGCCAAAGCGGTGTGGTAATTCTCCATGGACGGAGTTCTCATGATCGCTCTATGCCGGCATGTCTTAGCCTCAACATTACTGACATTTGGCCTAGATAATTCTTTGTTATAGAGGGCTGTCCTGTGCATTGTATGATGTTTAGCCACATCCATGACGCTAACTCATTGGATACCCATGGCAACTCTCATCCCCAGTTGTGACATCTGAAAATGTTTCCAGAATGAGCCAATGTCCCTAGGGACTCAAAAAATTGCCTCTAGTTGAGAACCGCTGATCTGTAAGGATCTCTAAGGAGGAGCATGGGTGGGAATTCCCCAGTGGAACAATGAATCATTACTGTGTGGCCAGGTGACTGTTCAGGACCCAGCTTACTCATAGTGAGAGTGGGAGGGTGGGGACATACGCCTTCTCTTCCCTCACTGACCCCATGCCTTAGTTCTGTTTCATCCAAAAGCAGAGCCCAAGATGCGGGTTCAGGTATTTTATTTGGGAGAACAAGGAAACACAGTTGAAAACAGAGGGAAGCTAATAAAATGTATGTTAATTAATAGATTACTGTCCAGAGGATTCTGAGCCAGTTCTGCTCCTTTTGGATCAACCCAGGTGGCGATAGGCTAATCTCAGCCTGTGGTCTTATTTCTCACCCTGTGGTTCGTTTGGTGTGTGGGGATAGGGACAGTGAGAAAATGAGGCTCAATGACTCTGGGACATTCTGAGGAACAATGTAGAATGCCCTTCAGTAGTGTCCTTCCAAAGAATGGAGAATTGGGCACTTATCCATTCACTCCCAACCCGAAGTTGGTAAGGACTGCCCCTGAGAATGTTAATTTCCCAGCATTTCTTGGTTGTGAGCTCAGGTGGTGCTGGGAGAAAACCCGTAGGCAGAGTTGAAGAGAGATGGCAGGTGCTTGAGTTGAGAAGCTCTCAGCATGCTGTAAACCATCTAGGATAGCTGTAGGTGAACTCAGGTGTCCTAAGAGGATCAATAGGTTGGGACCTCAACATTATCTTATATATCCTGTCTTTGTGAATGTCCTCTTTCCTCAGTAGGGTCTGTTTCTCAACCCGTAGCCTGTGATATGAAAGGAATTTGTTCCAGTTCCTTGTGTAAGACAAGCAGGACATCTAAAGGGACCCCACTTGCAAGACATTCTCTGACTGTCATTCCATAGGCGAGGGAAGTTACTTTTCAGAACCGACCCTGCTTAAAGATACCAAGAACTACAAGTAGGAGTAAAGAAAAGAGAAGCTTAGTGGTTTCTGAAAATGCCAGTGTGTCTGAAAATTTGTTTCGCTGGTGGCCCTGAAAGTGTTAAAATGAAATGTTTGTTTTTTCCCATGTTATCTGTCCTTACAGGGGTTTGTGGTTTATCGAGGACATGAATGTGTTAAAAGAGTATTGGAAGTCCCTGAGACTTAGTATGCAGACAGCTTGCTTACTTACTAGATACTCTGTATTCTAACAAGTCTGATGAAAGATGGGAATCAGAGTTATTGCTGTCTTCTGTGAATGAGGAAATTGAGACACAATGTGGAGGGTCTAGAGGGATTTCAAAGGCCTTCTCTGGTGTTGTGAGAGGCCACAAAAGCCCAGGATTATTGGTCTTGCTTATGGGCGGACAGGTTTGAATGCCACGCTGAGGGGTTTGGATTAGATATGACAAGCCGCGGGAAGCTTCTGAAGCCTGCCTGGTAGGGAAATGTCATGACAAAAATGGTGATGGAGGGCTTCATTCTCACAGCTGATGGAGGACAATTATTCCTGTGGCTGCCTAGCTAAGGAAAGGGCTGGAGTGGGAGAGACCATCCAAGAAGCTGCTACAATAATACTAGGATGAGATGGTGAAGATTGTAGCATCAGATCTGACTCTGGATTGGATTTTCAATCTTCTGGCAGCCCTTTCTAGATCTAAAAATAGTGAGGCAATATCAGACTGTCCTGTTATTCGTGTAGAAAGGGTTTTCTGAGGAGTCTCCTGGTAAGATGTGGAATCATGTCCTATTGGAGCTGGAAAGATGTAGGGTCATCTACTCCGGTGGTGGCTAATTTGGATGCCTAGGGAGCCCCAGGCAGGGAAAGTAGCATGTGAAGCAGGTATGGGTTTAATTCCTGTACTTAACTTTGTTTGGGTGTGGAGTATGGGCCACTGTGTCGTGGTATGCCAGAACCAGCTTATACCAGCTCCCGAGATCCTGTTGTTAAATTTTCAGGAAACGTATAAGATGGGTGATGCTCCAGTGGCAAACAGTACCATTTAGGGCTCCCTCTCTCCCAAGAGCTGGTGGTTTTACATTTCCGCAGCCCACCGCTGGCCCTGTGACAAATAAGCACATATGTGTCCTGGCCAGAGTAGGCAGCTGCTTTTCTGCTTCAGCTTGGTGGACTCACTGTTTCCAGATGTTCTCAATTTTTTCAGGACTCAAGCACCTTCCCTGTATATTTGATGTGATGTCTAGACAGAGGTGGCATATTTGAGGAGGAGCTAGGAGGCCGGAGTAGAGGGACAGAGGGGACAGACACATTCTTCAAATGGCGTATCATAAAAGACGTTCTCCCTTCTCTGTCCATTGCGGGGAGAATTGAACAAATGGCACTCTGCAGAGTGGGAAAAAAGCACAGAGACCATGGATGGTATTCTTGCATATTACCATTGGGTAGGTATGTGTGGCTGAAAAACTGAGGAGAAGTGGTCAGGGCATACCAAGTACTAAGGGAAGTGTTCTGACCTCAAATACTCAAGTTGCTTTTACTGGAGAGCCTCTACAAGAGCAAATACAAGCAAAATTAGGCACTTTGAGATTTGGCTTTTGAGTGGATCATCACTGTTCTTAAAATCCTCCTATAGCCATGGAAACAAATTGTCAGTTTCTGTGATCTCTTTTAATTTAAACCTAGAGGATGATTTTGCATGGTAGATGTTGATGGCTGATGTTTGCATGACTTTAATGCTATGTCAATAGACACAGACTAAGGTCTCTTCCATCCCATCCCGACCCCAACCCCTGCTCTGATATTCAGAACTTATCATTCTAGGCAACTCATAGGTAAGTGGAGAAGGATCCTAAATTGAGCTAATCTCAGAAGCAAGGATTGAAAGTACACTTCTGCAGCTACAAACATGCTGACTAGCAAAAGAAGGCTCTCCTAATTGGCTGTCGTGCATGCGGAAGGTCCTGGGGGAAAAAATAACAATTAAGTTAAAAGCTACCTTTGCATCATAAATCTAAGTACCTTGAAGAAGATTACTTATTTTAAGTTAATTGCAAAGATTTTCTTGTGATACAGAATTTTGAATACTTTCTTCACACAGAGAATAACATAAGCAAGTAGTTAGATTCTTTCTCTTTACTTGGAAAGTTTAATTAAGGTCTTGTGTTCTATAACCTTGTCAGATCACTGTCCTGGCTTGGTCTTAAAATAAGTTTTATGGCCTTCTTGACCTTCATTTACCTTAGAAGTAGATACAAGCCAACTCTCTATTCCTCGAAGTGAAAGTAGAAAAGGTCTGTACAGTTAAAAATATAGCAGGCTTACTTGGCTGGCGACTTGGGATTTAATGGTTCTTCAGAGTTCTCTTGGAAATGCTTACTAGTTCATTAACCACTCCTATGCCCTTCTTTAATTGCTGTCTGTCATTATGTCATTAGAAGTTCTGTTCTTTCTAAAACCATTTCAACACAAGAGGCCATGAGAAAGGGAATGATTTCATTGACTGGAAACAGTGACCAGAGCCACACTATTTGTGGATCAGATGAAGTCAAGCCTAAAAGGAAGTGCAGAAGTTCTTCCATTGGTCTCTTTGCTGAGCACATGGGACAGCTGCCCTTCTTAGACCCCCTGGCAAGTCCAGGTCCTATGAGCAATTCTCACCGGTGAGCTGTGAATGGAAATGACAGGTGCTACTTCTGGACTGGAGCATTTAATTGCCAATGCTAGAGCCTCCGGACCATTGTCCTTCTGGTTTGGCAGTTACTGATGAGCAATACTGATACTGAAAGCTAATCTACCAGCTGGGCCTCTGAAGGGGGTGACTTTGACAGAAGAATGCCTCCATCCCCCTCCTCCTCTGGTGACCCACCATGGCTGGGTAGGAAGAACAAGGAATGGTTTTGAGCCAGTGAGATTTGGGGCTTATGGTTACTACAGCAAAACCTGTCCTGTCCTGAATGAACATGTAACCAGCAGGCCTGTGATCCTGAAAGAAGTGTCTCAAAGTGGAAGGAAGTGCCTTCCATACTACAGGCTTTGTTTTTTGCCCCAACTCATCTCATGCCTGGGATGTTTGAGCTCACAGAGCCCCCTCAATCATGTAGGACATGTATATCCAGTTTTGGTGAACACTACTATGATCACTACCCTTTTCTCTTCAGTTCTTTTCTTTTTTCTTTCTTTTTCTTTCTTTCTTTTCTTTTTTTTTTTAAATTGACATTTGAGCTGAGACCTGAGAGGTAAAAAGAAGCCAGTATGTTTATGGTTGTATTGAGGTAAGGTTTTCAGACCAGAGCAGCAAGTGCAAAGGCCCAGGGGTGAGAAGGAGTTTTATGTGTTAACCTGTGTGAGAGGGAAAGAAGTTTACTGTAATGGATGCTATGGGTGCCCCTCCCAGGCCCATTTCCAAGATAGCACTCAGTGAGTTGGTTGCTAACGGCTCCCAGCAGCCACCTTCTTTGAGCATTATTCTCCACCATTTGGAGTCACCAAGGAAAGAAGATCATAGCCCCCCTCCCTCTGCACCAAGGAGGGCTAGCCCATAGCCAATGACTGGTTGACTTTGGGAGCATAGTGCTGACAAGATAACTCTTTTGTAGTTAATGTCCCAGAGCTTCTCTTCATCCCCAGTCAGGTAAAAGTTTGATTCTATCTGACGCCCCATTTTACTTAGCCTCCTTTCTCTTCTCAGTGTTTCTTGTCTCTTTCTGCTGTGTTTCTTCAACAAATTGCATGCATCCAGGCCCCTTCTGAGGCTCTGCTTTTTGAGAATTTAACAGAAGATGTGAACTAAGTAGGAAAGGGTTCTGTGCACCAACTATGGGGAAAGCACTGGATGCTCTTGACTTCTCTTTGAAGTTCCTTATTATTAGGGCACTCCAACAGAGAAATTGGTTTAACCTCAATAACCTATGCAACTTTGTGAAATTCAGGAGGTTGGATATAGAATTGGGAATCTTAGCTTCAGACCCCCAGCTTTGAAGTTATTCATTGTGTAATATTGGGCTAAGTACTAATTCTGTTCTATTTCCCTTTCCTCTTGGGGCAATGGGAATCTATTCAATGCTGGTGGAAAGACAAGTCTGTAAAATGACATGGCCCTTTGGAAAAGTCGTCTGGCAGTTTCTTATAGAGCTAAACATAAACTTATCCCCAGTTCTACTGGGTTTCTACCCATAAAGACCACGGACAATTTATGTCCACACAACGACGCATGCACAATTTGTCAGAGCACTGTTGTTCCTGACAGCACCAGCATGGAAACAACCCAAATGTCCATCACCTGTGGTGTAACCATATGATAGAATACTATTCAGCAATAAAAAACAAAGAACTGATACGTGCTACCATGTGGGCCTCAGAAACATTGGGCTATGTGAAAGAAGGCAAGCGTGCTATGTGTGTGATCCCACAGATGTGAAATCCCCACATTAGAGGTGGCTTGGGCCTTGGTTGGGGGTCAGGGAGGTGGAGTACAAGAGTGGGTAGTGGGGTTTGACCCCATGCATGAGGGAACTTTTGGAGGTGACAGGAATGTTCTAACATTGGATTGTGGAGGTGGTTGTCTACATATAAATTTCCTAAACATCATCTGCATTGTTTACTCAGAATGGCTAAATTTCCTGGTATGTATGCCATACCTCTTTAGAGCTGCAATATAGAAACCCTTTGAGAATGTAAGCGTGTGTGTGCTTTCTTACTCTGACATCCCCTAAAAATATATTTTTTTAAGAAATCTGCAAATCTGTTCCTTATAAACCAAAAAAAACAAGTTCTACGTGATAGAGAAAATAAGGGAGGGCACAATAATTGCCTTCTGGGGTTCCTGTGAGGATTCAATGCACATCAGCTGTCAATGCTGTTTTTGTTGTACCTGAGTCAGCAGTTCTCACTGATTTTTGAGAAGAAAACATTATTGTTGTTGTTGTTGGACTACTTGACAATGGGATACCTTCAGATCTGTCATGGGAGACATTCTGTCCATTGGTTATTTTCCCTTTTAAGACTTTATTTTTTTTTTCTTTTTCTTATAACTTGAGTAGGGCATATTTAATTTGAGAAAAGCTTTTTTATTCCTTGTGTATAGTCAGATTGCAAAACCCAGGGATCTCTCAGTATTTCAGAGACAATAAAATGTTAACTTGTGGGTTCTAGGAAGGACATGGATTTCTCCAACAGGCATTACATTCTGATAAAACTCCTATTATTTTTGAGAAATTGAATACAGTATGTTGGGCCAAATGTCTCTGAAAAACCCATACATACATTCCCTTTATGTCTCTTTGACGTTAGACACCCAGAAAAATCCCACCTAGATGACCTTGTGTTTTTAAAAGGCAAATATACCTGCTGGTGTGCCATCTTTGGCTTAGCCAGAAATGATTGTTAATTTTGCCCTTAAAAAGGCAGATTACCAAGATACATTAGTGTTTTGGGCATGTGCAGGATAGACCAATTTGGCCCAATTTAGCCGTCGGAGCAAGATTGCACCCAAACAGAAGCGCTTGTAGAAATGGATTGACGACTCCACTAGTTTTAAATCAATGCATGCTGGGCAATCAGACTCCCTTATCGCTCCTCAAAATGACCTGCTTAAAGAAAATTGAAGCACTGTTATAGTCGAGATAGCTGTGCAATCCACATGCCCAAAGTGGTGATCACCTTCAAATTTAAGCACTTAATTTAAGAGCTCCAATAATTTTAAATTGCTATGTGCCGCAAAGAGTGACAGACGGTTACCAGAGTGCGCCAGTATTTTTAAAACACTTCAGTGTTCGGTGCAATATATTTCTGTGGAAAGGTTCACAGCAAGTAGAAGCAAATTTCCAAATTAACATTGAAAAATGAAAAGCGACATTGCAACAAACTTCAGGTTGGTTTTCTTCTCTTTTTCCCACCTCTTCCTCACACCCTCAGCCCCAAAGAAGCCGAGTCACTCCTCTGTCTGTTGGATTGAAAAACCTGGAGGATCTGTCAGGAGCTAAAAATAAGTCCGGCTTTTTAAGTATGGAACCTCCCGGCAAAGACACACTTGGCAGGAGAAGAGCTCTGTAGAGAGAAGTAGGGAGGATGGCCCATGGAGCCAAAGGGAGAGGGACAGCTTGCATATTCGGGGTTTGGAGATCCCTACCAGAGCTCCGAAGCATTAGGGAAGGCAACTAAAAGCTGCTCTGTAGGTGAAATTTAGGAGATCCCATCTTGATGGTGCAGGAAACCAGAGGCTATGTCCATAAACGCATCTGTATCCACGTATACCATGTATACCTCCCCTCTCCTGTCCTGAAGTTTTTCTGCATGCCAGGTTCCCTGCCCCCCAGTTAGCCCCTCCCAACACCTCCCTGGCCTTCCCCAGGAGAATCTGCTCCTAGGCTAGCACCCCACTCCTCTTTCTGCCTCTTCAGCCTCCTCTTGCCTCTCTGCTTTCTTCTTCCCTTCACAGGAAGGTCCCCTATACGCTTTCTGTGTGTCTAAATTGCTAATTTTGTCTAATTGCTCAGCTCTAGTCTCCCCCTCCCTACACCTTTCACTTTGATCTCTTTCCATCCCATTCCCCACCCAGTTTTTCTGTTTTTTAATAAGGTTCAATTTTTCCACCTATAATTGGATGCATAGTAAACAGATGCTTTAAACACTTAATTAAAAACTGAAGCCTTTTTTCAAAAAATCAATTTTATTTTGCTCTACTCCTATATCATAAACTGTACCTATTTGGGGTATACCGTTCAGTTCAGTTGGTTTTTTTTCAAACAATAGTGTTCAGCCATGTAACCACAAATATTAGCAAGATGTAGAATATTTGTCCCCCTCAAATCATGTCCCTTTGTGGTCAGTTCCTCTGATCCTGGCTCTGGGAAACCACTGATCTGTTTTCTGTCACTGCAGATGAATTGTGCCTGATTCTTTGCCAATGAAAGGGCAGTAATAACACCTACTTTACCTGTTGTCTTGAGGGTGACTGGGGACCTGGTGAGTGTTTCCCAGCAACCCTAAAGGCAACAGAGAGAAACTGCGTACCTCTTTGCCCCCAAGAGCCTGAAATAGCCTCCTGTAGGCCTGAATTTCCCTTGAAGTTTTATGTTTTAAGTTAAGAAATCTTGTTCCTTGCTTTACATCCATTTATATCCTTGTTTGTTGCAATTTTAAAAATGACATTTTAAATGACTTACCATTCAGGAAGAGTGATACTCCTGGAAAAGATACTATATTTTCTCCATGGTTTCCAGCATGTTCTAACCTACTGAGACTCCCCAGAGTGAAGGGCTATCTTGGGGAGCTATCTGAGATGTCCCTCCTGTCTAGGCCTGCCACAGAGCTGTCACTCAGGATTCTAAAGCTCTCATTAAAGTCAAGATCAAAGCCTCGTCCAGCAGTGTGGGACTGCCCATAACAGTCCTTGGGAAAGAACATAGCTTGAGAAAGCTTTCACTGGGAAATATGGATAGAAGGCAGGGAGGGACCTCAGCCACAATCTTACCATGGTAGGGGACTACCATGGTAGGGACTACCTCTGCATGGGGAATTCTTGACTTTGTGTTTAGAGGGTTTATTCAAATGTTATTACTATTATAATTAAGCCATCTTTACTGAATTTCTTGCATGCACTGGGCACTGTTCTTGGAACACAGTTGCTTTTTGCATTTAATTTACAAGACGATTCTGCAAAATGAGAACTAACATCTTCATTTTGTCAATGAAGAAACGGAGCCCCTCAGAGGCATTTAAACAAGTTACTTAAACTTGTACAAGATCCCACAGCAAGTAAGGGGTAAAATTTGGAATTATCTCAGACCCAAGCTTGTCCATGAGCATTATCTCTGGATTAGAGAACGTCTGGTACACAAAAGGTAAAAGTCTAATGAACTCCTCTCAGATTCAGAGGGCCTTTACTTTGTGGGATGAGATGCTTTTGCCTGGAGACTTCAGTGGTGCTGTGTGTGTGTGTGTGTGTGTGTGTGTGTGTTGACCTCCCACCTATCACCCCCTTCCCCACTCCATCTCCCTTTCCCTTTCTGGTTCAAAACTAGGAAGGGATGGTTTTCTATGGAAAGTCAGAGCTCTGGGGGAGGGCATGACTTTAATCTTCTACAAAAACAGAATCCTGGAAGAGAAATGGGCGAATGATAAACCATGAGGTTGGACTGGAGGGCACCCATCAGGTTGAGCCACCTGGACCCCCTTGATGTGGGCTGAAAGGGAGCAGGGAGGACGTAGGTAGTATTCCTTGATTTGAGAGGCTCTCCTTCTGGTGCAGGCAAGTACTACAGAAAAAGACAGGGCCTGGCTTCTGGGGAATGCATGTGGGGGTGGGGGCACAACGTGTCCTTGGTTCTTGAGAAGGATCTGGTTCTAAATGGAAGCTGAACATCTCAGTGCATCCTAGCTCCCCGGCAGCCCCTCCAATCCCCATAGAGGGAGGGCGACTTTTCATTTGGAACAATGCTAATGGAGTCATTCGGGTCAGTGTCTCCAAGATAAAATCTGTCACTCCCTTCTGCAGGCTCATTATTTCTACCTTCAGGCTGCAAGGAGACAGCAGAGCACCAGGGGATAGGGCTGTTTGCTCTTAGGGCTGACTTTCCAAAAAAAAAAAATAAAAAAAAATAAAATAAAATAAAAAAACAGAAAACAAAAAAACACAAACAAACAAACAAACAAAACCCCAAACTATACACACATATATATTACTGTGGTCTTAAAGGTGTGATGATTTCCAGGCAAATCTTTTGTCTTAAACGAAGAGGATGTCAATGTTTAAATTCCTTGCATAAATTTTGTTGCGCTGAAACTCTACCCTCAGTCAACTTCTGGATATGCTTTAATATGGTCATTTAACAGTGACAACAAAAAAGAGTCGCATGCAGGGCTGGACTCGGTCTGGAATTACACCCCACATAGTTCTAATTGTTCAGTAATTTAAACAGAAGAGTGGCATTATGTTGACTCGGCGATTTAAAATTATGCTAAAGCAGGATTTTGCCAGCTGGATCCTTGGCCTCGTTCAGGAACATACTTGGCTGTGTGCAACAGGGACCGCTAATCCATGAGGGTAGAGAAAATGATTTTTTTTTTTTTTTTTACAAAGGCAGGGTTTTCCAGAACCAGCAAATAATCACCAGTCAAGGTACTAGAACTTAGAGATGAGTAGGGATGCTGTGGTAATTCAAATAGAATTAGCAGCTTGTACTTTATGAGAGAAAAGGAGGCAACCATGAGCTCAGCTTTCATCCAAAGTGAGAAGCTACTTACCTTCGTGTAACCATAAAGGCGGGGGCATGGATTCTGGATTTTTCTTCTCCAGTACTTTAACAGATGCATTTCCCTGGGAAATGTTGATATTATAGTACTGTAGTCTTGTAGATTTTTAGTTTGCAGCCATTGGAACTCAATACTTAGAGGGTCTCCTGGCTGTATGCTGAATGAGGGCTGTGGTGGACTGAAGAAGAAGGGGCCAGTGGTCTGTCTTCTATCATGTAAATCCAGGTCACTGACGGTGTGACCACCTTAATGACCCCCAGGCCCCCACATTCCTCTCCTCACACCCAGAGCTGATTTTCGTAGGGTATGAGATCTGCACTCTGTGTTGCCAGATCTTTACAGCTTTCATTCTAGATTATAGTGTGAAATTTCTCAGTATTTAAACACAGGCAACTGCCCCACCACCAAACAACCAGACATTGTAGAGGCCAGAGAAAATGCTTCTGCAGGCCAGACAGGACTAGAGGACCTCTAGTTTTGACACCTGGATTCAGTCTTGGGTCCCCATACTTGCTGTCTGTCTGGGTTCCTTCCGTCTTTCACAGTAAGGATGTGTCTTTCCTTCTTAGAGAGGGGGGCTGTTGCAGGAGGTGGGAGCAGGCACTTGGCATTAGAATTGCTTTAGGTCAGGTCAAGCTTTGACACCTTCTAGCATTGTGGTCATTAACAAGTGGTTTCTGCAATCTGCACCCCACCTGGGTGCCCCATCCATGAAATAAGGATGAGTTCTGGCCTTGCCCATATCTTGGTGTCTTTGTCAGGGTTTAATGTAGAATGGAGTGAATCTACAATATTTTGTAAACTCTTGAGCACAGCAGAGAAAAGCAGCCTAGGCTGGTGATCAAAGATGGGGGCCGTGTCCTATGAAATATGTAACTAACGAGCTAAGAGATCTGGTCAAATTGTATGATGTTTCAGAGTTTCGGGTTTCCCATCTGTAAAGACCAGGTTTTTTCAGGGGAGGCAGCAGAGCGAGTAGAAGTTAAACCTGAGACCAGGTCGAGGCTCCGGCACTTATTTATTGTGCAAGCTGAGCCAGTCATGTAATCCTTGCTACTCTTTGTGGTCTGGTGGCATTTTCTTCTCCTGGGGGTTGTTAGAAATGCAGTTTTGGGCCCCACCTCAGACCTGCTGAAGCAGAATGTATTCCCCAGGGCATTTGTAAGTACATCAGAGTTCAAGAAGCTTTGACTTAATCTGGTGCTACTCATTATGTGGTCCCGGACAAGCAGCATCCTCATCTGGGAACTTGTTAGAAAAGTGACTTCTCAGGGCCCTCTCTTAGACCAACTGACTCAGTCCTCCGGGACTGGGGACCAGGAATCTGTTGTTTACCAAAGGCTTTCGGTTATCCTGATGCATGACTAGTTTAACTTGTGTGAACTACAATTACCTCCTCAGCTCCGGTGCATCTGCAATAATAAATAGGTCCATCATTAGGGTGTTTTATGGATGCAAAAGACGTGGAATAGTATAACAGAGTGTAATACAGCAGAATATAACATAACATGTATTATAATGTGTGTATACAGAGAGAAAATAATAGTATAAGATGAGCAGAATTTGGTAAATAGTGTGCAGGGGAGAGTGGAAAAGACATTGGAAACACGGTAATTGGTAAGAGTCTGTGTCTCTTATGGTTCTTTGGTTTCAATCCAACAGAAACTAACCCTGGCTAACTTAAGCAAAATGGAATTTATTGGAAAGATATGTGGTAGGACAGAATTACATTTCAAAGAAAAAACAAAATGAGCCTTCAGTGCTCATTTTGCAACATTGAGGGAAGTTCCGGGGATCTAGGAAGGTTTTAGAAACTACCATGTGGTCTCTTCAGAGCATCTCCATTGAGATGAACCAGCTCCAAGTGCCCTTTGGGCCATTCCACCCAAGATCCAGATTCCGGATAAAGAAACTGCCTGGCAGGCATGGGTGACCCAGAGGACAATGCACCTGAACTGCCAAGCTTAGTGGGGATAGAGGAGTTTCTCAAAGGAGTACCTTGTTTTATGAAAGAAAATGTGTATGGGAGCCAGGCAAACAAATCAACAGGCAAACAAATTTCTAGCTCCAGTGTTTTTAGTTTAACATTCTGCACGGACCTCGGACTTGGCACCATGGTAAGAAATCCTGGAGCAGCAAGCTGAAGGACAGGTGCTAGCTCTTTCAGAAAATCTCCTGGCTGTTCCCTTCCCCAGAAGAGCTGTAGGACTTTTCTCTCTACCCAGACTTGAGTAGCTTTGCCTCGGTGATTAGAGGAGTTTGTAACCTGGAACTGAAGTGCACCCTCACATGCACCCCTGTAGCTCATGTGCCTCCCTGCTCCTGGTAGAGCTGTGGGGTTTTCCCGAGACCGAGCTGCCTCTGTCTTGTCGCTAACGAAGCTGTGATGTATGGCAAACCCTGGAGAATGCACACTGGCTGTCTTTTGCTTTTCTCCCACAGTTTTATAAGTCATTATTTATAAAATCATGCTCACGTCTGAAATTTGCCGTATTGGCTCCATGCTCTGTTTGTTTTTATGAATATTTTGTTCATGTGGGAAAAATGGCTATGCATGGCTTGAGTTCCCGCTCTATTATTTTTTTCTCCTTTTGATTCTATCAGTTAATCACAAAAACAACCCTTCTGTGTGTGGGGCTTTTCCCTGGCGTGTGTCTGTGCCATGGTAACAGTGGCTGGTAATGGTTTGTCTGTGAGGAGAAAGCGGCGTGAATGCTAGCTTATTTAATGTGCATCTGTGGGAAGAAGGGGTTTCGAGAGCCTTTTACAATGATTGTACTGATGCCTTAAGGGTAATCCAGTGCCTCCATAGCACTGGTTAATCAAAGCACAGAGACCTGGAGAAGCTGGGAGGTCTGGTGGTTACGGTACCTGTCCGTGGAATAGTCTGGTCCCAACACTCACTGGCTGCTAGCTCTCCTTTTCACATCTCCCAGGTAATTTGGTGTTTCTTTCACTGCACCTTACAACAAAGGTGTCATAATCAGTGATAAAATCCCTGATTATACCATATGGTTCTGTTTCAAATTGTCTGTAGACCAAGGCCAACATAGCCAATACCAATTCAAAAAAAACAAATTGGCTTTGATTTGAAGTTGTATGAAGGAGTTCCTGAGCTCAGTATTAAAGATGCGTTTATGTCTGCGGAAGCTGGAAAGCTTGTGGAGTGCTCTGGTGAGGATAGATACAGAGGTGTCTCCTCTCATGAAAGGGTTCTCATTTCAAAGTCCTTGTGGAAGTTAGAAATTGCATACAGTAAAGAGTACCCTTGGAAATCTCTCAAATTTCAATATAAGTTCAGTGCCTATGATTTTATATATACATTTTAGCAGCAACATTATCTATAGTATATATAACGTCATTATATAGCATATTACATAATATGAAATATATGTAATTATAAAATATGTGCATATAGCATGTGACATATCTAATGTGTAATATATAATGTTATATACTTATATATTGTATATAATATTTATGTATTATACATAGTATGTTATATACTTACATATTGTACATGCTAGTAAATATCTTCATATATTTATAACATAAATAAGATAAATACAAAAATATGACTATAAACATATTTATATTTACACAATATATATTATATATTATATATTATGTATATTATATATACACAATATATTATTTATAATACACGTTTATATAATTATATACATACACTGTGCAAATTTACAAGCTTATATATGTGTATATATAGTGTCCATAGTTGGATATATGTTCAAAATGTAATTTTACAGAATTTTAATTATGTAAACCAATAGATCTGTATTTGAAAACTCAGAAGTTACGGCGCATGTGATTCACTTCTCTTTACCCCAAGGTCTTGGGGTAAAGCGTGTTCTGTTTGGCATTTCCTCATTTTATCCCTGCATACAAGTATAACCGAAGTTCAGCATTTGGTATTATGCTGGCTCTTCAGCCCAAATGTTATGAATTTCACCTTTGCAAAAATATAAAACAAGGGTTGTATTTGAGGTCTAGTCGTCTACCAATCTTAGATTGGAAGCTAAGTAAAATTTGGGAACATAAGAAGCCAATGACATTGCTAGTCTGCTAGAAATGCCTTCAGAATTAAAATCATATGATGTCCATTCAAAGAAAAACTGAGCCTTCCTGGAAAATGGCTTATATTTGAAATCCTCATAATTTATTTACTCTTATTTTAACCATCATAAAAATGGTAGCCTATCAATTATACATGAAACTGAATATTAGAAGGCAGAGGAGAAACATGCTGGCACGCACTTCCTTTCAGCCTGATCACCTCACATTATGAACAAGTTCATTCTGTGTTTACGTCCCTGTGCAAAAAATGGATACTTCTATTACATGTGTCACATATTATGTAAATCTGTAGTTATTATTGCTCTGCACACCATTTTCCTGTAGACTCCAATTCAATTTCCATCAACAATTGTTTGTCGAAAACAATATTTGGAAATTCTTTCCCCAGTGACCTCTGTTTGAGTATATTATGTGCCCTCTCTTTTTGTTGTTGTTATGAAGCAAAAGTCCACCCTGCAAACTAAAATTTCTTCCTGTCCTTCCTGCAGAAGATGATACAATGGGAGTATTTTATGATTTGTTGGATATATATATATATATATATATATGCTCTCATTTGTTCTGGAACTGACTGTAAATAATTGAAATTGGCTTTTGAGTGTGGTTCTTAGAAGCCATCTTATTATATTACTTATACTTTGTGTTTGATCATTGAAAAAATAAATGGTTGGGGGAGAAAAAAACCCAGATCAGGAAATGTAGAGAAACAAGTTGTGTTTCAAATGAAATTTTCTCCTTGCTTCTCACTAGTACGTGTCTGTGGGGTATTCTAAGGAAACTCTGCTGACAGTAGAATTAGTGCCTTCCCAAGGTCCCAACTATGCACAATACTTACCATTATGACAGGACTCTTCTTAATTGTCATTTTGGGTTGTTCAGAATTACAGGAATAAAACCAAAAACAAGGATTTTTTGTGGAATAAGAGTAGAGTTCATCATGGCTATTAAAATTTCTAATGACATGAAAGCCAATTATTGTGACTTCAGTTGGTTATTCCGAATGCACTTAGGTACGTGACAGCCGAGGTAAACATTTCAGCCACAGACAGCTCCATTAATTAATCACCACTTAGGATTCTGAAGCTTGCTTCCATGCTTCAAGGGCCATGTGGAATACTTTCAAGATATATATTCCAGACAAGTCCGGACAAGCACACTAGGTACTCAATAACATTTTTTTTTCATGTCCTTGTTTGACATTTATTTATTAGAGTAAAGCTCAGACTTGATATTTTACCCCATACTCTGTTTTCCCCTATAGAGAAACTTATATAGAAAAACCTATAGCAACTTAAGGAAAAATAGTGTGTCTGAAGAGGGCAGCCTTTCCACAATTTCTTGGAATTTGCTCCACCTAAATACACATCACATTGGGCAGTTAATTTTTTTTGTGATTTAATGCTTGTGAATGCTTTTATCCATTTTGGCCCTGAATCATCTCGTTCTCTGAAAATTAGGCTTAATTCTTCACCTCACCTTCCTCCTCCCTGTTTTTAAAAAAGTTTCAGAAGCAGATGGCAACAAAATTCTTCCAAATAGAGAGCTTTATTTGGAGGAATTAACTTCAACCCCCCCGCCCCGTTTATTCACGAGCATTTTGATGGGATATGGCTATTTCTTCATAAAGTTTTAAACTCTACAGTCATTCCTTACTTTGAGAATTATGAAATCTTTAGTTTCCTGGCAGAGAAGAGCCAAAAATTTGTTTTTCTACTTCTCTTTGTCATTTATGCCCCCAGAAGAATCAGCCACATGAGGACTTGTCAGGAAGAGTCAGAAAAGCATTCTCTCTGCCCTAGTCCATTCAGTCACAGAGCAAAGACTTCAAACGTCTTCCACTTGTCAACATGCTCATCCTGGAAAGTGTGCATGCCAGTAGTGTTTTGTACATAGCAATTAGCATGGAGAGCAAATCTGATTCATTATGGTAGTGTGGCCATGCTCCCCTTGCTAGCCACAGCTAAATGGCTAGATCAGAGCCTTGTCACAAGTGCCCATGGTTGGAAGGATCATTGCCACTGAGTTAGCATCTGGTATTACGTGTGCAGAGGAGACCTTGGTCTTCCCACTGTTTGGTGATGAGGTGAAAAGGTTGGAGGAAATACCAGGATAAGAATGGAGGGCTGTGTAGTGTCCTGGGATATGTTTCTATAAGAAAAACTTCTGAGAGTTCCATGTCTCTCCATGATGAAGGAAAAGTCTGGGAGATAGAAAGAGCAACCTCTAATCTGATGGACAGTTTAATAAACCACTCTTAAAATTCAGCAACCACCACCCCCTCCTCAGGCTTTGGAAAGTTCAAGCTTTGAAAAGCCTTTTGGATTAGAGTGCGTTGGTGGTATCTAAGCTCAGGAGAGTCTGTCCTGGGAATTCTAATGCCTTTGAGAGAAAAATGATTGGGTTGGAGTTCAGGTTAGGGGTAGCTCCATTCTGGGAAACTGGACCCTAGCCAGCTTGTGACCAGATCCTTCCCACTTAACATTGTGGCAACACTAATATGAATATGCACTGAAAATATTTAAAGCAATGTATGAATATTGATAGATTCTCATTTTCACAGCAAGTTTGACTTTTGTTCAACCTCCCCAATTTATAGATGAGCTGAAATGACTTGGTTAATGCCTTATAATTAGTATCAGATCCAGGAAGGGGGAAAAATCTGCTTGTCTGATTTCGTTCCACCTACCATGGTGGCAGGCAGGCTCCAAGATGTTGTCCAATGATCCCTGTCTCCTGCTGTTCACACCCTGGTGAGGTGCACTCCTGTATTACTCCAGATTTGGTCTGTTTGGCCCACAACCACCAATAATTAGAGACTACTAATGAAGGAATTCAAGGTTTCTTTTGCTTAAAAGAACTCTGACAATCCCTGATGCCACTATGTGTGTTTTATAAGTTCCTAAGACACTTTGGCAGAAAATCACTAATTTGCTAATTTGGCCAGTGAAATTAACTCTGTGTTCTAAGTTTTGGATGTGTTAGTGATATGACATTTTCTGGAGGTAATGACCTACTCCATAACTTCCTAATGGTTTTCATACTATGGTTCCAAAAGGAACAATCACTTCTAGGACAGGGATGAGGGGAGGTAGAGGACACAGAAAAATGTGGGAAGCAGTTAGCCAATCAGTTTTCCATAAAACATATTATATGTACACACACACACACACACACAAAACCCCAGATACTTTTACAATTTTCTATCTTTGGGACTATCTTACGTTTGAAAGTCAAGGTATTGCTTAAGATGTTCACTGACACTCTGAGTTCCAAACCAGTTTTCTAAAGAGTTAGAATCCAATTGTTCACTCAGATGAACATGGCAGTTTCAGTGACTCATTATTTCCTTGGGGAGGTACTATGGAAGACTAGGTTCCTGAGATGTTAATAAATATTTGGTAAGAAAATAAGTTGAGTGAGAGAAAAAAGGAGGGGAGAGGTACAGCCAGCCAGCCAACAATAAATAGATAGATAGATAGATAGATAGATAGATAAATTCATTCATTCTTTGGACAAGTAATGTTGGGACAAGTTGATCCATGGATGGGTCTTTGGAGCAGAAATTCTCAATGCCTTTTATGTACCAACATGTTCAGTAATTCTCCAAGAGAGAGGTTGGAACAGTGTCCTCTGTGTTAACCTTCCTGCTTTCCTGGTACTTAAATATTCCAGTGGGGAACAAGAACTCTATGGAAACTCCAGCCCATGGGCCAAATCTGAATCAAGCCCATCTTTGCAAATATAGTTTTAGTGGGGTGCAGCCACATCCACTCATTGTGTTGTATTCTCTATAGCTGCTTTCAGGTCACATGGCAGAGTTGAGTAGTTGTGAAAGAGTATGGCCCACAAAGCCCCAAAATATTTATTCTGTGGTCCCCTATAGAAAAATTTTGCTGATGCATGGGTTGAATCATTTGGAAAATGTAGCATTTCCCCAAAAGGACCAGAGAACCACTTTTCAGGAGGTTGTTCTGTGGGTCCAGTCTCTATATAACAGATGGGTGAACACCGAATCAACTCAGTGTTTTCTTGTGGGTCTGTGGGAGTCGCCCCTCCCCTCCCCTTAGTACCTTGAAAGCAGAATACCCTCCCCTCCCCTGTTAGGCAGCTGCACTAGAGAAGGGTTTCTGTTTCTCTGAGATGTGGAGTGGCAGATTGAGCCCAGTAGCGAAAGTGAATCTATTCTTTGTTGTAAGATACAGCAAGATCAAGTTGAGTTACAGAAAAAGCTGCATGATAACAGGAAGCTTATCATTTATTTACTGAGCATCCTGTTCACTGTTTTTAGTCCTGTGCAGGAAGGGAGTTGGGGGTTACCTTGTGCTTGCGTCTTCAGGGACTTACAGTTCTCTGTCTCCTTGGAGAAAGTGACTGCGAGACATGTTAAATAACAATGTGGAAATTCAGGGACTTAATTTAAAAAAGAAAAAAAAAACCTAAAGGAGGAAAAATCTAGAAACTTTCTTTCTTTCTTTTTTTGTAAGAAGTGTAATGTCTTCCCCTCCGGTAGGTATGATTCACAGAATACTGTATGCTTTCTACAGACTAAGAGCTGAATAGTTTTTCTGCTAATAATGTGAATTAGTTAATATATTTCTGTGTCACAAATGACCCCAAATTTAACAGCTTAACAGCAAAACTTGATCAGCTTGCAGTTTCTGAGGGTTGGGGATAAGTGAACAGGAGCTCTTGGTCAGGGTCTCTTTTAAAGTTTGCACTCAAGCTGTTAGCCAGGGTTGCAGTCTCTGAAGACCTGGCCGGGGCTGAAGGATCAACTTCCAAGTTCACTCATGTAGCTGTCTGCGAAAGGTTTCAATTTCTCCCCACATGGGACTCTTGATAAAGTGGCTCATGACATGGTTTCTCTAGTGACACGGCTTGGATCTACGGAACCCAAAGATGATAAGCCATGCCCCAGAAAATAAGCTAACCTAAAAAGTGACATATCCTTGTTACTATTATATTCTATTGGTCAAGCATACCAACCCTGTACATTGTGGAGGGGACTAGAAGGTGGAATGGATATCAGGAAGCAGGGTCTTTGGAGGTCATCTTGGAGCCTGGAGACCACATTCTGGTTATTTAAAGCAGCATCTGTTGGTGAAGGAATGCCTTATGCCCTGACTTCCTGCCCCTGGTCCAGGATACTCAAAGCCTAAGGCCAGGGAATTGGCCCTAAAATCAGCTCTACCCCCGTAAAACCATTGTTAGCTTACAGAGCAGCTTTTTATAAATGAGAAAAAGGTACGCTCCATAAGATTGTTTACTTCCGCTTTTTAAAAAATGATCCTAATGTATGAATTTTATTACAGCAAGGCATTTTACTTTGTTTGTGGAAAAGTCTTGTAATATACCACATGGCTCCCCATGCAGCACATGCCTGCCCAGCCTGCATATGTGATGGAAAGAGCAGCACCACTTGGAATGAACTTGCGTTTGTGTTCATCTCCCTCACTGGGCTGTAAAGTCTTTGAGAGTAAGAACCAAGTGTACTTCTTCCTTCACTGAATCATTCAGCGGGTATATATGAAGATACTGCTGTGTGTGTGTGATAGTACAGTGATGGTTAAGAAAGAGAAGCATTAAAAAAAAGAAAGCTGTTTTTCCTGGTACTTACATTCTAGGGAGGGACAGGAACACTGAAAAACAAAATAAGTACATGAACAAGAGAATTTCAGATAGTGAGAGGAGCTGTGAAGAACCTACAAAGGGTAAAGGATAAGGAGTGACAAGGGCGGGCTAGAAGGTGGTTCTTGGGGGCAGCAAGGGGAGGACAAGGAGAGAAGAAAGCAATGCCATCTTCGCAATGCCTGTTGGTAACTTTGCACTTCCTAGGTGTGCAACAAAATGCTTCCTCTGACAAGGAGGGGCCAGAGAACTAGGAAAGAAAGACCCTAGGAAAGAAAATATAGAGCGCCATTTTGGTTTCAGTAAATATATATGCTATTTTAACTTATGGAGACAGATGGAGTCTCTATTATTCTGCATCTGCTTTTTGTAAGCACAACACGATGACTGGGTTAGGTCTCCTTAAACAAGATTCCTTTATTTCTCCTTCATCAATGGAAAATAAATAAGACCAAGAGGCAAAGGCTAATGACTATAGTTACTAAGTCAATGTTTAGTGCTTGGAATTGTGTTGGGATTTTCTTCCCTTTTTTTTTTTTTTTTTGCATTGAGGCTAGCTTAGGTTTCTTTTGCATTTTCATAATGGACTGAGGACACAAGGAGTAGTAACTCATTCAGTTTCAGATTTCACAACTTGAGAAGTAGGAGCGTGGAGATATTGGAGGTGACCCAGAGAAGGGCAGTGAAATGGCTGAAGACGGACTGGAGACGAGGGCACACAGAGAAAGGTTAAACAGCATTTAATTGGGAAAAGAATAGGAGAAAATGCTGAGCCTTAGAAAGAGATGGAGATTATATGAGCTGTTTGTCATATACTTTCATGATCTGGAGTTTTATTGAAATTGGAAAGATTTAGATCAGCTTTTAGCTACTAACTGTGAGGATTCTCTGTAGCATTAGGAACATGATAGGACTTCTTGGCAATGATGGTTTAGTCCAGAGTTCTGGGATTCCATAACTGAGGTCGATAATTTCTTTCTTTTTTTTTTTTTTTTATTTATTTATTTGACAGAGAGGGATCACAAGTAGGCAGAGAGGCAGGCAGAGAGAGAGAGAGAGAGGGAAGCAGGCTCCCTGCTGAGCAGAGAGCCCGATGCGGGACTTGATCCCAGGACCCTGAGATCATGACCTGAGCTGAAGGCAGAGACTTTAACCCACTGAGCCACTCAGGTGCCCTGAGCTTGATAGTTTCTTATCAAAGTGAAGGTAACTAATGGATCATGGTGTTTACAGAGGATGGGGAGGCAAGAGGCTGTTTCTCATGTTTCTCACATTCACAGCATAGGCTCCATCCATAAATGCTGAGTCCATGCAACAGCACATGCTGGAATATGTGTTCCAGGGTATTATAATAATAAAGAGGAAATCATGCTTTTTTTTTTTTTTTTAAATTATTTGAGTGAGAGCATCAACAGAAGGCAGGTAGAGAGAGAGAGAGAGAAAAGCAGACTCCCGCTGAGCAGGGAGCCAGATGTGGAACTCCATCCCAGGACCCTGGGATTATGACCTGAGCTGAAGGCAGATGCTTAACCACTGAGCCACACAGGCGCCCCCGAAATCATGCTTTCAATAGCAAAATTGTTAAAGAGATTGCAGAACTTCACCCTATACCTTTTTTTTTCTTAATCAGTTTCCTTTTCTTAACTGGCTTGGTATGTGCACTTGTTTTTTTTTGTTGTTGTTGACTTTGGTTGTGTGTGGGTTCTTTTTTCTTTTTCTTTTTTTTTTTTTTTTGGTAGCTCCTTATGAAGGTACATGTGGGTAGAGCCTTTACCACTTATTCTTTACAAAGTTTCTTGCCCTGGGAAGGTTTTTGAGTCATCTCTTCCTACCTTACTTATTAAAAGTGTTACTGCTGTCTAGGTCCTTTGCTGTTTGGTCTTGTTTCTTGCATGATTCATCTCACTGGGGCTGGAAACATGGTTTTCCATCTGAAATTAAAATCCCAAAAGTCATGTCTGTCATCCAGAGTTCAATCTGTCTGAATAACCCGTGTTGGTTCCTGGACTGTATTTGTCAGTGACGTTTTGTGCCACGATGTTAAACGCAGATGTCTAATTGGCACCTTCTAACACTATTTATTGGTTCTTCATTTCTCGTTCTCCAAATATGCTCCAGGCCAAATGCAGAAAGAACTCTAGCTACTGAAAAATGTACACATTCCCAAAGTTCCTTGTCTTACGCTGATGGGCAATTAGACTTGGAAGTAGCTGGCCAAGCGAAGGACAGTGTGGACAAAGTAGGGCGGCTGGCTGGCTGGTGGGCTCCCTGCAGCATTGGCAGCCTTCCTCACTTAGGAGCTGCCATTGAATTTGGTCTGTCTTCCAGGTTTCTGCATAGTACTTCCCTGCCTTTGTTAATAGCACACTCTGCGTGCTTTTGTCACTAAACAGTTTTCCATCCTCCTCCTCCTGAGCTCCCTTCTCTGATATAAGTAACCTGGATCTGCTTGAGACCCACAGCCTGGGGGTGGGAGAGAGAGAAGACGCAAACTGGGGTATGTATTTTTGCCTCAATATTTCTTTGAATTCCGGCCTCTCTCTGTTTTTGTAGATCATCTAGTCCTTTGGCAGTTACCTCACAGCCTTCTGGAGACATTTCCTATGGAATCACATGTAGCCGTTCACCAGTGCTTTCTACCTCTGTGTGATGTCTGCCATTTCCCTGATTTCTTGCCCTGTTGACTTTAACGGTTGGTATTTTCTATGAAGCCACATTAGGGAACTCCTTACCCTAATATCCTGAAATCTGGGCCAGTGGTATTACCCTTTCTAAGATATTATAGCAGCCACTGAGGCTCTGGAATTTGACCAGTTTTTACTGCATTTGTCCTCAGGCGTGTTGGTTCCATTGTCACAGTCCCCTGGTCATACTCGCTAAACTTGAATAGGATTAAGCCTGCTAAACCTATTAATTAATTTGATGTTTACTGAGCACTTAGTATACAAGCATGCCTAGTTATTTGAGTAAATAAGACCCAGCCCCAACTCTCTCCTGTCTTCCCTTATAACCTTGTGGAATGTCCATTCTACAAGAGGAAACTGCATTTAGAAGGCAATTACAAGTGAGTGTAACAGAAGTTTTGCTAAGATGTAAGTGCAGATGTGCCGGAAACATCAGTAGAGTAGCCAGTTCTTGGTATTCAGGGAAGGTTTTCCAAGGACAGGAGTTGGATATCTAAACTGCAACCCTTACTCAGCCATTTAATTGGACTGTGGTGGTTCAACATTCAATCTATATCAGTAGATTAAAAATCAGATTCTTTTTCCTCAAGCATCTTCCCACAATTTCCAGAGATATTTCTCTGGAGTTTGAGAGTTCATTTTGTCTGTTTAGAGAAAACTACTATCAATAATATCCTTGGGTCTTCATACCTCTACTCATCATCATCCTTACTCAGTGGATGCATGTAGCAGTAGAAGTGTGTGCTGGGAATATTCTGGGATGTTTCTTTGCTTCCAAGATTAAATGCGAATCACTTGAAGAGCCTCTTAAAAATGCAAATTGCTGGATCCCACTTCCAGAGATTTGTAAATTCCTGGGGTCAATAAATTTGCATTTTAAACCAGCTTGCCTCATTATTCTGATCTGGATACTGTCCTTTGATTAACCACTGCTAAGGGCACTAAGAGGGAGAGATGGAGGGTATGATCTATTACTTATCTGTGAGTTTATTTTCGTCCAGACTGAAATCCAAACCACACCTTATGGCTAGTTTATTCAAAAAGATATCTTTGAATCAAAGATTCAAAAAGATATCAGATATTGTGTTTTGTGCTATTAAACTGATTTTTGAATATAGTCACATCCATCAGAAGCTATGCTACAATTTGGGACGTGGCCATGTCTTTAAAATTGTAATTAATATTGACCAGTTATTTTGTTGTTTCTCTGGCCTTTTACATTTATCCTTAGCACTAGAAAGGACATGAAGTGTGTGAATCACAATAGACTGCAATTACCATTATGCAATTAATTATACTTGTGTGCTGAAGTGCAGTGTGACCTTTAGGAGAAAGTTAAGCGTGGGCATGGAAGTATCATGACACCTTTCAAGAAGGGAGAGCTGTGTGTTTCACATTGGGTTTTTATTGCATTCAAATCCACAGAAACCCATTTTCTGTCCTTCCCACTTCAAGGTTCCGTAATAATTTGGTTCATATACTGTAGGTCCCACATCTCACTTTTCTTTAAAATATTTTTTTGAATGTTAGTGTTCACGTCTTGAATTTGATTACCATCATTTTATTTTGATTAAAAAAAATCAAAGCTTTCAAGAAGAGATAACAAGTGTTCATGGGGATGTGGAGGAATGGGCACCCTTGTGCACACTCTTGGTGGGACTGGTGCAGTCACTGTGGAAAACAGTATGAAGCTTCCTTAAGAAATGGAAAAAATAGAACTACTCTATGATATAAAAAAAAAAAAAAAGAAAAGAAAACAAGCTATCAAAGAGATATCTGCACTTGGTGTTTCTGGCAGCATTATATATAATAACCAAGATATGGAAATAACTTAAGGGTCTGTCAACAGATGAGTGGATAAAGAAGAGATATATATGTTATATATAATATACATGTTTTATATAAAATTTACTATATACAGTAGGGTGATAACCATATTGCAAAATGTAGATGTATCAAATCAACTCTGATGGCTTAAACTTATATAATATTATTTGTCAATTATATCTCAATTGAAAAAAACCATAAAGCTTTATTTTCCTGATAATAATATAAAAATTATGGTTTAATTTTAGAAACCTGTATTGTGGCTTGAAACTATGATAAGTTATGCTCTCAACATATGATGTCTCAAAAATTAATCTGATGGTAAATTCCTAAAGGTTATGACTTAAGGAGAGTTGACGAGATTCTACTGAAGCCCAAATCATTGGGGTAGAAAATCAGCCAATGGCCCCTTCCAAAAAATGCAGAGAAGTCAGGATCTGCTACAATATTCAGGCAATGGGCTAATTCTGGATAACTAGCATTTTCTAGGTAACAGAGGTTTCAGATGTTTCTTTGGTATTTTAGGTACATAACATTGAGAGGAATCGCATCTTTCCATGGAAGTTCAGTGTTGCCACTATAATCAGTAAAGCATAGCATCATTTAATTGACTAGATTTTGGGTTGGATAAGGAGGGAGCATGGAGACCATCTAAATTATTCTTATTTCACAATTAAGAAAATGGCATTAAGAGAAGGTACATGGTCATGCGCTGGTAAAGTCAGATGTGTTTGAAATTCATTGCTACTGCTTCTCATTGAGGGAATATGATTAAATTTTTAGTTTAATTTCCAGCTACTTCCTTGATAGTTCTCCCTTTACCCAAGTTGAAATCAGAAACGCCTCTTATACTGTGTTATAGCATCCAATCCCATCAGCCTCAGTGGGGCAGGGGAGCTGATCCCATGTCTATCTCCTCAAACGGGCAGATGTGAGAGGAGAGTTGAATTGAGCAGGCAGAACACAGCATTTAGCTAGCATGCCAGCCTTCCGTGGCAGAGATTGAGGAAAGCTGTCAGGAACAGCAAAGGCCAGCACAGAATTACACAGGGGTCCTGAAAGGCAGATGGAATGCCGTGATGGGTAGTATGGAGTTGGCAGTACTGTAGTGGTCTACTGGTCATTCTCCAAACATCCCAATCACTTCCATATCTTCACGCCTCTGGCATGAAGTATCCATAACTTTCTGCAAGGGGTAGAAAATGTGAGTATAGTCAATTACCCAAGGAAGTTCAGGCTGCAAGAGTAGCAGCCTGAAGCTGTGGTTAAACTGCATAAGAAGACCAGTTAGGGTTAGCATCTCTGTTCTTCTCTTGGCCCTTTTTCCTCTTGGTCACAGAATGGTTGCTTCAGCTCCATGCATCGTATCTTTATTTAGAGAGAAAGGAGTAGTAGTGGTGAAGGTCACAGCATTATCTTTTCCCTTTTATCAGAAAAGCAAAGGGTTTCCCAGAACTTTGTTACCTCCTGCCCCTCCAAAATTACATTTTGTCTCATTGGAGTGGAGGGAGGAAATGCCGAGGATGTGCGTATGCAGTTTTGTTTTATTTTGTTTTGTTTTGTTTTTTTGAGCCTCTCTGGTAGAAGTTCACCCCCCGTACCCCACCCCCTGCCAAGTGGTATTAAGAATGGCTGTGGATGAGAAAATCTACAGTGAATTTATGGTATTTTTACAAGCCCAGAGAACTGGTAACAATAGTACGGTCAGGTCTTTGCCAAGATGAACGGTCTCTTTATAGTAAGAGATTCAAATGACCTCATTTATTAATGTGGATATCTGTATACCAGTTTGGTTTCATGTGGAAACTTATAATAATTTGCCTTATTTTCTGCTTGTTGAATTAAGGCTTCTATGTGTACAGCACCTTACCATACAAAATTTGATCCCCCTCAAGAATCCTGTGACATAAAAATTATTATTCTAGTCTCACTGAAGACAAAGTAGAGACAGAGAGAATTTGGATAACTTTCACCAGGTCAAACAACGAGTACACACTGCAAGTTGGATCCAGATGTTTTGGCTCTGGTGTTTGTATTATTATACTCACTGAGGAGAATGTGTTTTAAAAGAAGTGAAACAGAGAGTAAATTGAGACAGTCTAAGACTGCATTAATTTTTGGAGCTGTAGACACTGAATAAATAATTTGTTTAGAGAAATAGAAAGTGATTCAGTTTGTGTGACAACATGAAATCTCTCCCCCCTTTCCCTTTTTCAGAGACCCTCGGCCAGCAAGTCTTCGGGGGCTCCTTCCTATAGCAGATGGTCCAGTTCACAGCCACATCAGGTAACATGCTCTTTTTAAGAATCTTGTCATGCTTGTTTCCCCCCGAAGTGCCCTTCAAAGTACAGTTACCTCGTTACTGGGCAAACGTGGAGGGTATCAGGCTCTTGCCTGTTCTCACCTTGAAGGTGGCCCCTTGGCAAAGGGCTGTGGAGTTCCTCTTTGGTGACTTCTATCCACCTCGAGTCTCCAGTCAGGGCTACGTGAGGGGAACAGTGAGAGGGAAATGCCCAGTTCCACATCCAAAGCCCTCCTCCGTGCCTAGCTAACGAAGTCAGTCTGGCAATTCGTGAGAATAGATTTGCCTCTTATTCTTCAACCAAAGATTTTCTCTCTGTCCTTTCTGTTCTAGGAAAGTGTGTATGTTCCCATGTGTGTGCATATGTGCATGCCTCTGTGTGTGTGTGTGTGTATGACACAAAGGATCTCTAGGAGTGTATATACTGGTATATCCGAAAATGTACTGATATTGCAAATAATCACTTTTTCACCTTGTTACTCAGGATGATTAAAATCTGCGTTCGGGTCAAGCAAGTTAAGCCAGTACAGCACCGTTATGTTTCTGTGTGTAAAAAAAGCAAGATTTTTAGGTTGCTAAGCCATTTACACAGGTGACTACATGGGCTTCTATTTAAAGCAGCATATGGTGAGAACACTAACTTTAGACTCTAAAAGCTGGGTAGGACTTGAATTTGTTACCTCGAGACCAACAGGAAATAAGCTCTGTCTTGTCTTTTGCTTTATTGGTCCAAATTCTCTTTTAGACTTTTAAGGTCACTTAGGCAGGCTGGAGTGATGGTAGAAGAAGCACATTATAAATGGTTTATAGTTGCATCTTCTCCCACATTTTATTGACTCTCTGTAGACACTTAGTATGGATGGTAATTTAGTCCAGTCTCAGCATAATGTGAGCACTCTTGTTATATTCTTTTATCTTGTCTTCGCAACTTCTTTGTAAGAAATTGACACTTATCAATAAAAATATTAAAGAAATTAATGGGAAAAATAAATTCTTCCATTATGCATTATTTTATCACAGTGCCTCTTTTATCTTATTTATTTATTTATTTGAGAGAAAGAGAGAGAGAAACAGAGTGAGTGCGCACATTAGGGAAAGGGGGAAAGGGGTAGAGGCAGTGGGAGAGAGAAACTTAAGATTTCATGCTGAGTGCGGAGCCCAGTGTGAGGTTTGATCTCATGACCCTGAGAGCACAACCTGAGTCAAAACCAAGAATCTGGATGCTTAACTCACTGCATCCCCTGTGTGCCCCATGGTGCCTCTTTTTATATTGATTGGTTGGTAGAAAAAACTTGAGGTGATAGCTCTGCCTCCACTGGCATCAGCTTTGCTTAGTATCTTTTAACTCTGGAAGGATATATTGCTTTGTGAGTGTGAGCTAAGAAAAAAGGCAACCTGAAAAGAGGGGCAATGGCTCCAGTCTTGGGAGATTGCTTTGAATATCCAGTTTTCTTTGGCTTCCTGCATCTCCTGAAAATGCACATTGGGTTTTAATCAGTGTTTTTGATTTCTCTTCTCACACTTCTCACACTTTCCAGAGTTTGTCTGGTGGTCTGGTGTGGGTTGAGCAAGTCACTGGTCACATCCCTGCACTCTCCCTGAAGATGGGGGAGATGTTCTAATCTGATCTTCACAGTCTAAGGAAAGTGAGACACAGAGATTATATTGTCTAAGGTTACACGATTTCAGTTGGTCTACAATTCTGTGATTTTTTCCCCCCTAGAACTTACTCAGTTTTATAAGCCCAAACAATTTTTCTGAGGACATCCTAGGGAAATAGTCTAATATGAATCTGACTCTGGACTGGTCCTACAAAGTTTTTACATCTTGCAGTGAAAAGAGAAAAGCAAAGACAGGATGATATTTGGGACAGTCCTTAATTCTCAGAATGTATCCTTTTAGCTTTCCAATATTCCAGTGACCCTTTTAACTGAAATCTGGTAATGTTTAGATGGTTTTGTGTAGTTTTTGATATCCAAGCCAAATTAAAATGGTAACCATCCTGTATACATTTCCCAATGTGTCCTCTGAATTCTTACCTGTATGTGAAATCCAGGAGCAAAAGAGCTACCAAAAGGGGTTTCATTTTTGTCTTCTCATATGTTGAAAGAAATGTGATTATATTGGCGGTCTTTCAATCTTTGCAGTGCCATTTGGATTGGGAGGCTTAATTTGATGACATTTCCAAATGGTAGCCCAATCAAAACTAATATTGGTGACATCAGCTTTGTATTGAATATCCTCTTTTTTTTTTTTAATTTTTTATTTTTTATAAACATATATTTTTATCCCCAGGGGTTCAGGTCTGTGAATCACCAGGTTTACCCACGTCACAGCACTCACCAAAGCACATACCCTCCCCAATGTCCATAATCCCACCCCCTTCTCCCAAACCCCCTCCCCCCAGCAACCCTCAGTTTGTTTTGTGACATTAAGAGTCACTTAGGGTTTGTCTCCCTCCCAATCCCATCTTGTTTCATTTATTCTTCTCCTACCCACTTAAGCCCCCATGTTGCATCACCACTTCCTCATATCAGGGAGATCATATGATAGTTGTCTTTCTCTGCTTGACTTATTTCGCTAAGCATGATATGCTCTAGTTCCATCCATGTTGTCGCAAATGGCAAGATTTCATTTCTTTTGATGGCTGCATAGTATTCCATTGTGTATATATACCACATCTTCTTGATCCATTCATCTGTTGATGGACATCTAGGTTCTTTCCATAGTTTGGCTATTGTGGACATTGCTGCTATAAACATTCGGGTGCACGTGCCCCTTTGGATCACTACGTTTGTATCTTTAGGGTAAATACCCAATAGTGCAATTTCTGGGTCATAGGGCAGTTCTATTTTCAACATTTTGAGGAACCTCCATGCTGTTTTCCACAGTGGCTGCACCAGCTTGCATTCCCACCAACAGTGTAGGAGGGTTCCCCTTTCTCCGCATCCTCGCCAGCATCTGTCATTTCCTGACTTGTTGATTTTAGCCATTCTGACTGGTGTGACGTGATATCTCATTGTGGTTTTGATTTATATTTCCCTGATGCCGAGTGATATGGAGCACTTTTTCATGTGTCTGTTGGCCATCTGGATGTCTTCTTTGCAGAAATGTCTGTTCATGTCCTCTGCCCATTTCTTGATTGGATTATTTGTTCTTTGGGTGTTGAGTTTGCTAAGTTCTTTATAGATTCTGGACACTAGTCCTTTATCTGATATGTCGTTTGCAAATATCTTCTCCCATTCTGTCAGTTGTCTTTTGATTTTGTTAACTGTTTCCTTTGCTGTGCAAAAGCTTTTGATCTTGATGAAATCCCAACAGTTCATTTTTGCCCTTGCTTCCCTTGCCTTTGGCGTTGTTCCTAGGAATATGTTGCTGCGGCTGAGGTCGAAGAGGTTGCTGCCTGTGTTCTCCTCAAGGATTTTGATGGATTCCTTTCGCACATTGAGGTCCTTCATCCTTTTTGAGTCTATTTTTGTGTGTGGTGTAAGGAAATGGTCCAATTTCATTTTTCTGCATGTGGCTGTCCAGTTTTCCCAGCACCATTTATTGAAGAGGCTGTCTTTTTTCCATTGGACATTCTTTCCTGCTTTGTCGAAGATTAGTTGACCATAGAGTTGAGGGTCTATTTCTGGGCTCTTTATTCTGTTCCATTGATCTATGTGTCTTTTTTTGTGCCAGTACCATGCTGTCTTGATGATGACAGCTTTGTAATAGAGCTTGAAGTCCGGAATTGTGATGCCACCAACGTTGGCTTTCTTTTTCAATATCCCTTTGGCTATTCGAGGTCTTTTCTGGTTCCATATAAATTTTAGGATTATTTGTTCCATTTCTTTGAAAAAGTTGGATGGTACTTTGATAGGAATTGCATTAAATGTGTAGATTGCTTTAGGTAGCATAGACATTTTCACAATATTGATTTTTCCAATCCAGGAGCATGGAACATTTTTCCATTTCTTTGTGTCTTCCTCAATTTCTTTCATGAGTACTTTATAGTTTTCTGAGTATAGATTCTGTGTCTCTTTGGTTAGGTTTATTCCTAGGTATCTTATGGTTTTAGGTGCAATTGTAAATGGGATTCACTCCTTAATTTCTCTTTCTTCTGTCTTGCTGTTGGTGTAGAGAAATGCAACTGATTTCTGTGCATTGATTTTATATCCTGACACCTTACTAAATTCCTGTACAAGTTCTAGCAGTTTTGGAGTGGAGTCTTTTGGGTTTTCCACATATAGTATCATATCATCTGCGAAGAATGGTAATTTGACTTCTTCTTTGCCGATTTGGATGCCTTTAATTTCCATTTGTTGTCTGATTGCTGAGGCTAGGACCTCTAGTACTATGTTGAATAGCAGTGGTGATAATGGACATCCCTGCCGTGTTCCTGACCTTAGCGGAAAAGCTTTCAGTTTTTCTCCATTGAGAATGATATTTGCGGTGGGTTTTTCATAGATGGCTTTGATGATATTGAAGTATGTGCCCTCTATCCCTACACTTTGAAGAGTTTTGATCAGAAAGGGATGCTGTACTTTGTCAAATGCTTTTTCAGCATCTATTGAGAGTATCATATGGTTCTTGTTCTTTCTTTTATTGATGTGTTGTATCACATTGACTGATTTGCGGATGTTGAACCAACCTTGCAGCCCTGGAATAAAACCCACGTGGTCGTGGTGAATAATCTTTTTAATGTACTGTTGAATCCTATTGGCTAGTATTTTGTTGAGTATTTTCGCATCTGTGTTCATCAAGGATATTGGTCTATAGCTCTCTTTTTTGGTGGGATCCTTGTCTGGTTTTGGGATCAAGGTGATGCTGGCCTCATAAAATGGGTTTGGAAGTTTTCCTTCCATTTCTATTTTTTGGAACAGTTTCAGGAGAATAGGAATTAGTTCTTCTTTAAATGTTTGGTAGAATTCCCCCGGGAAGCCATCTGGCCCTGGGCTTTTGTTTGTTTGGAGATTTTTAATGACTGTTTCAATCTCCTTACTGGTTATGGGTCTGTTCAGGCTTTCTATTTCTTCCTGGCTCAGTTGTGGTAGTTTATATGTTTCTAGGAATGCATCCATTTCTTCCAGATTGTCAAATATTGCCGTAGAGTTGCTCATAGTATGTTCTTATAATAGTTTGTATTTCTTTGGTGTTAGTTGTGATCTCTCCTCTTTCATTCATGATTTTATTTATTTGGGTCCTTTCTCTTTTCTTTTTGATAAGTTGGGCCAGGGGTTTATCAATTTTATTAATTCTTTCAAAGAACCAGCTCCTACTTTCGTTGATTTGTTCTATTGTCTTTTTGGTTTCTATTTCATTGATTTTTGCTCTGATCTTTATGATTTCTCTTCTCCTGCTGGGCTTAGGGTTTCTTTCTTGTTCTTTCTCCAGCTCCTTTAGGTGTAGGGTTAGGTTGTGTACCTGAGACCTTTCTTGTTTCTTGAGAAAGGCTTGTACCGCTATATATTTTCCTCTCAGGACAGCCTTTGTTGTGTCCCACAGATTTTGAACCATTGTATTTTCATTATCATTTGTTTCCATGATTTTTTTCAATTCTTCTTTAATTTCCCAGTTGACCCATTCATTCTTTAGAAGGATGCTGTTTAGTCTCCATGTATTTGGGTTCTTTTCAAACTTCCTTTTGTGGCTGAGTTCTAGCTTTAGAGCATTGTGGTCTGAAAATATGCAGGGAATGATCCCAATCTTTTGATACCGGTTGAGTCCTGATTTAGGACCGAGGCCTTTATTTCCTTGCTGATCTTTTGCTTGGATGATCTGTCCATTTCAGTGAGGGGAGTGTTAAAGTCCCCCACTATTATTGTATTATTCTTGATGTGTTTCTTTGATTTTGTTATTAATTGGTTTATATAGTTGGCTGCTTCCACACTGGGGGCATAGATATTTAAAATTGTTAAATCTTCTTGTTGGACAGACCCTTTGAGTATGATATAGTGTCTTTCTTATTATAGTTTTTGGCTTAAAATCTAATTGATCTGATATAAGGATTGCCACTCCTGCTTTCTTCTGATGTCCATTAGCATGGTAAATTCTTTTCCACCCCCTCACTTTAAATATGGAGGTGTCTTCGGGCTTAATATGAGTTTCTGGGAGGCAACATATAGATGTGTTTTGTTTTTTTATCCATTCTGATACCCTGTGTCTTTTGACAGGGGCATTTAGCCCATTAACATTCAGGGTAACTATTGAGAGATATGAATTTAGGGCCATTGTATTGCCTGTAAGGTGACTGTTACTGTATATGGTCTCTGTTCCTTTCTGATCTACCACTTGTAGGCTCTCTCTTTGCTTAGAGGACCCCTTTCAAGATTTCCTGTAGAGCTGGTTTGGTGTTTGCAAATTCTTTCAGTTTTTGTTTGTCCTGGAAGCTTTTAATCTCTCCTTCTATTTTCAATGATAGCCTAGCTGGATATAGTATTCTGGGCTGCATGTTTTTCTCATTTAGTGCTCTGAAAATATCATGCGAGCTCTTTCTGGCCTGCCAGGTCTCTGTGGATAAGTCAGCTGCCAATCTAATATTTTTACCATTGTATGTTACAGACTTCTTTTCCCGGGCTGCTTTCAGGATTTTCTCTTTGTCACTGAGACTTGTAAATTTTACTATTAGGTGACGGGATGTGGGCCTATTCTTATTGATTTTGAGGGGCGTTCTCTGAACCTCCTGAATTTTGATGCTCGTTCCCTTTGCCATATTGGGGAAATTCTCCCCAATAATTCTCTCCAGTATACCTTCTGCTCCCCTCTCTCTTTCTTCTTCTTCTGGAATCCCAATTATTCTAATGTTGTTTCGTCTTATGGTGTCACTTATCTCTCGAATTCTCCCCTCGTGGTCCAGTAGCTGTTTGTCCCTCTTTTGCTCAGCATCTTTATTCTCTGTCATTTGGTCTTCTATATCACTAATTCTTTCTTCTGCCTCATTTATCCTAGCAGTGAGAGCCTCCATTTTTGATTGCACCTCATTAATAGCTTTTTTTATTTCAACTTGGTTAGATTTTAGTTCTTTTATTTCGCCAGAAAGGGCTTTTATATCTCCCGAGAGAGTTTCTCTAATATCTTCCATGCCTTTTTCGAGCCCGGCTAGAAACTTGAGAATTGTCATTCTGAACTCTAGATCTGACATATTACCAATGTGTGTATTGATTAGGTCCCTAGCCTTCGGTACTGCCTCTTGTTCTTTTTTTTGTGTTGAATTTTTCTGTCTTGTCATTTTGTCCAGATAAGAGTATATGAAGGGGCAAGCAAAATACTAAAAGGGTGGCAACAACCCCAGGAAAATATGCTTTAACCAAATTAGAAGAGATCCAAAATCGTGAGGGGGGAGAAAGGGGATAAAAAGAGATTCAAAAAGGAAGAAAGAAAAAAAAAAAGAAAACAGAAAAAAAAAGAATTTTAAAAAAAGAAAACACCTAAGAAAAATATGAAAAAGAAAAAATATATATATTAGATAAGCTAGTAAAAAATCATTAAAAAAGAAAAAGGTAACAGTTAAAAAAAAATTTACCCGAAGGCGAGAAAAAAAAATGAAAAAGAAAAATATTAAAGTAACTGCAAAACTAAAAAAAATCACAGGGAAAAAGCCATGAGTTCTGTGCTTGGCTTTCTCCTCCTCTGGAATTCTGCTGCTCTCCTTGGTATTGAAACCGCACTTCTTGGTAGGTGAACTTGGTCTCAGCTGGATTTCTTGTTGATCTTCTGGGGGAGGAGGCTGTCATAGTGATTCTCAAGTGTCTTTGCCCCAGGCGGAATTACACCGCCCTTACCAGGGGCCAGGGTGAGTAATCCGCTCAGGTTTGCTTTCAGGAGCTTTTGTTCCCTGAGCGCTTTCTGTAGAGTTCCGGAGGACGGGAATACAAATGGCGGCCTCCTGGTCTCTGGCCTGGAGGAGCCGAGAGCCCAGGGCCGCACTCCTCAGTGCGCCCTCAGAGAACAGCGCCCAGTTACTCCCGTCTGCCTGACCTCCGGCCGCGCTCCGAGCTCACCGAGCTTGCGACCGTTTCAAGGTCACCCCGAGCTGTGAGCTCACTGTCGGCTCTGTCTCTGTAGCCGGCTTTCCCATTCCAATACCTGCAAGCTCTGCGACACTCAGACATCCCCGATCCTTCTGTGACCCTGCGGGACCTGAGGCCACGCTGACCCCGCGTGGCTTTTGCCCCGTGTAGCCTCTGGAGCGATGTCCCTCAGCGGAACAGACTTTTAAAAGTCCTGATTTTGTGCGCCGTTGCTCCGCCGCTTGCCGGGAGCCGGCCCCTCCCCCCGGGGTCTATCTTCCCGTGGCTTTGGATTCACTTCTCCGCCGGTCCTACCTTTCAGAAAGTGGTTGTTTTTCTGTTTCCAGAATTGCTGTTCTTCTTCTCTTCGATCTGCCGATGGATTTTCAGGTGTTTGCAATCTTTAGATAAGCTATCTAGCTGATCTCCGGCTAGCTGAAGTAGTCTCAGCCTGCTACTTCTCCGCCATCTTTCTTGATCCTCTTTAACCCTAACTGAGAGGAGTGGTACATTTTTTTATATTTGGTAGATTTCCTTGGCATTTACCTGTTGTGCTGGCCAATTGTTTGTCTGCTTTCAGATCTACTCCATGCCCATCTCTTGACATCTATGTTCCCAGGCTCCCTTGTTAACTGACTGCTAAATAGGTTCTTCCAGCTGGAGGTACCATTGCTGGTTAGGAAGAGATAGAAAGGGAAAACCCAGGATATATCTTTCCCTTCTTTTGCTTTGGGCAGTATATCTCCATGTTCAGTACCTCTGTGTGGATCTAGCTAGTGTGAGAGAGTCCTTGATTCTGGCTTCTGAATACCCTCTCTGTGGTCTCCCAAGCTTTAGGGAAGGGGGAAGTGTCCTCATTCTTCCCTCTCTGGTTTTTTGGCTTCCCATTAGCCTTATGACTAGTTCCCTATATTAAATTCCTTCTCTTTGACGGCCTGTTATGGGCTCTGTTTTTCCAGCAATTTTTCTGACTGTTTTCTGATTGATACACCTACCATGGCATGATGCTGTTTATTCTTTTGTTGTAGAACAGTGGGTTTTAACTTTAACTTTAGAAATATTATGTGAATACTTACAGGTTCACCAGACTTGAAGCTGCTGAAAACTCTGAGATTTATTCTCTGGAGCTGGCCTAGTGGGTGGTGGTAATCCTTTTATACCCCTATCCTACACAGAATAATTATTCCTCTTTGTCACTCATGAGCTAATCCTTCCCTTCTAAATTTGTGTTTATTACAAAACTTTTGTCTTTGTGCTTGCAATATAATAGGCTTATTGCCTTCAGTTTTTGAAAGTACCTACACAAGTTCTCAGCCTGAGGTTGAAAAGACAACTGTAATTCAATCCTGGATTCTAGCTTTGTGCCTTCCTCTGATTTTTGTTATCAGCAGAACAGTTTAGAAAGGAAGTTGTCATGGATTTATTCATTAGGAAAAGTGGACCTTTTTTCTTTCTTTCTTTTCTTTTTTTTAGTTTTATTTTATTAGTGGACCTTTTTCTATTTGTCTTCATAACACTGTTTGTAAAGCTCAGACTGATACAAATATAGACATAGTAATGAGTGAATTGGTGCAGGTAGATACATGCTCATTTGAGAATTAATATCATCACCATTCCTTCTTCATCATTATCATCATACCTAACATTTACTGAATGTTTACTCTGTGGTGTCCGCCAATTTCTTGTCATGCGTTATCTCATTTAATCCTCTCAATGTCTCTATGATAAAGAGACAGTATTTTATAGGGGTGGGAATTGAGAACCCGAACATTTAATTATGTTGGTCCAGTTAACCGCCACAGGGTTGGTTCTTAGATTTCAGCACCTTCCTATTTCTTTTTTTCCTGTCCATTTAATTAGGTTTATTTTTTTAAGTTTTTATTTAAATTCCAGTACACATATAGTGTAATATTTGTTTTAGGTGTACAATTTAGTGATTCAGGACTTCAATATTCAGCACTTTCAGGGCTCATCCCAACAAATGCACTCCTTAATCCCCATTGCTTATTTAACCCATTAACCCCACCCACCTCCCCTCTGGTAACCATCAGCTCTCTGTAGTTGCAAGTCTGTCTCTTGGTTTGCCTTCCTCTCTTTTTTCCCTATGCTTGTTTGTTTTGTTTCTTAAATTGCACAGATTAGTAAACGTGTATGGCATTTGTCTCTCCCTGATTTATTTCACTTAGCATAGAACTCTCTAGCTCCATCTATGTCATTGCAAAGGGCAAGATTTTATTCTTTTTTGTGGCTGAATAATATTCCATTGTAGGTATGTGTGTGTATATATATACACACATATATATACATATATACCACATCTTCTTTATCCATTCATCAGTCAATGGACATTTGTGCTTTTTCCATAATTTGGCTCTTACAGATAATGCTGTTATAAATAGCATAGGATATATGTATCCCTTTGAATTAGTATTTTTGTATCCTTTGGGTAAATACCTAGTAGTATAATTGCTGGATCATGGGATGGTTCTATTTTTATTATTTGAGGAACCTTCATACTATTTTCCAGACTGGCTACACCCCAGTCATTTCACCAGTGGGCAATATTAACTCCCTGAAGATTTCAGACTAACTTAAGGCCAGTGAAAACCCATTTTTACCAATAGTTCTATTTTACACTGACTGGAGCACTACATTTTGGCCTTTAGATAATATTTCTAATCTGAAATTATTTTTCCCAGTTAACTTTCTTTGTTGAAACAAGTGTTTGTATCCACTCAAGTATAGATCAGTCTATTTGCAAATAGAAAATCTTCAAAATATAGATCTTAATATGTTTAGTAAGTTTTATTTAAAAACACATTTCTTAATTTATCTATTTATCTATCTACCTATCTATCTAGGATTTATTTATTTATTTTGAGAGAGACAGTGAGTGCACACATGCAGGGGGAAGGGGTAGGGGGAGAGAGAGAGAGAGTCTCAAGCAGACTCTGAGCTGCACGAAAGCCCAAAGTAGGACTGGATCTCACAACCCTGAAATCACTATCTGAGTCAAAACCAGGAGTCAGCCACTTAACGGACAGTACCACCCAGCACCACCCCACATGCCATTTATTTAAGCTGCAATAATTTGGGGTTTTATTTGGAATAATTTGAGAACATCTTTGTTAAAAAAAAAAAAAAAAGAAAAAAGTGTCTTTTTTAATGCTTTCAGTTTGTAAGGAATCTTACAAACCTACAGATATCTATGAAGTAAAAGTCATTATGAATTGAATTTTGAGTGACACAGGCAAATAAGAATGGTGACTGGCTACTGGTATCTTCAAATCTGAAATGAAAATTGTGATGTTTTTATGCATACTGTATACTTCTCTTTAGAAAACTTTTGTATTTCCCATCATATTTTCTATCTCTTCTTCAGCACATTCCTTATAAATAAGAAGTAACTATCTTCCTATGACTTAGAAATGGAGAGTTTTTCTTTTGGATAATTGGCACCCATCCAAGCATCATGTCTTAAAAGCTCACTATAAAGTTTTGATCAATAATGATCAATCGATTGATTGACATCTCTTTAGCCCTTTAAACTTTGTAACTTTGTAAGCTTTGTTTTTAGAGTAGTCCTTATAGGTAAGAACATTAAAATTCATCTCATTAAAAGGATAACTTATGAATTTTAGGAAAATAATTTAGTATGTTAAGGAGTGACCATTTTCTCAAGAGAATTTAATCAGGTATCCCAGTGTCATTTTCTAGCAACAGGTAGACCTGGCCGAATGCGAGGTTAACAGCACACGTTTGGTTATCTTGAAGGGTTGATGTTACACGAAAGAAGAAGAGAGCAATGGATTGTTTCACTGGGTGCATGTGGTAAAAGAATGTATCTGGGTGCAGCCCACCTATAAAAGGTTACAGTGAGTATCTTTCCTGGATCATCTTATATAATTTTTCATACTTGTATATAAAAATCTGTGCACTCAGCATGTAGTAGAGCTCATGAAGTATTTGTTGAATGAATGGAATGAGTTGTATGACATAACAGCAGGGATAGAATGGGGAAGGGGGGACCTCAAATCCATATCTATTTTTTTCTCTTTTCTCCAAATAATTTTTTTCTACCTTTTCCTTAACTGAGGCTCACATCAAAGCTGATAATCATGAGTTGATTTAAGTAAATGCATTTTACCTTCTCTCTGGTGTTAGTTCTGATAACAAGCATTGTGGTAGGAGAAGTAAGGCTGACAGTGGCCAGGAGAGCCCATACTCTGAATCACTGGTCAATCTGATGTTGCCTTTATGTTGTCTATGTTATGCATTTGAGATTGATGTGGTTGCCATGGGATTTCAGTGACGAACCCCAATGTTGGGAACATGTGTATTGTTGTTTGATGCTCTGGAGCCCATAGAGACAAATGAGACAAACTTCTAGTTTATTCTCTTTCAGGATTCTGAACAAAATTGACCCCATTTATCTGTGTGTGCATTTGTTGAAATTTGCAGTTTAAACAATAGAAAACATTTCACATGTTATATAAAATTATTATTATAATGCTCATCAGCTAAAGACTACCAAGAACACATGTATTAAGGCAAATGTAGAGTTTTTGCTTATTTTTGCTTGCTGCTCTGAGCAGAGAGCATAGTATGCAAAGTGAGGGAAATCTGAGTAAGAGAGTACTGTTGGGTGGGATTTATTATGGGATTCAGGCTTGGGTTAGATGATTTTGGTAAGAGATAAGGAAGTAGGATTTGTTCTGGATTGAATACTGTTAGGAAGGGGGGATATTTCTATGATTGGATATCTTAATAATTTTACCCAGAAGGTGGGATCAGTGGAGCAAAGCTAAAGATATAAGTGATAATGAAGCAATAGTCACTTATGTTACTGGGGTAAAGGGATTGTTTGGCCACTTTTGTGGTTTGGACAGAGGTCTTGTTTTTCTCTCTGCGTGGATGTAGTTATGGAGCAGTCTTGTTTTTGACTTATTTTGTAAAGTTTGGGGTCACAGAGTAACTTTGTCTAATCTGATGTTTATGTTCTGTAAATTGTTTCTGTTAAGTAGGGAACATCTTGGCCTAGGTGCTAATGCCAGGCCATCTACTTTAGACAGATATATTTTATATATAAACATATGTATATGCACACACATGCATACACACATGTATATATATATACATATATAACTATTATATATACATATATGTGTATATGTGTGTATATGTCTATGCACACACAACTTATGTGATTGTACATATAAAATGGAAGACCTACACTATTCTCCCTGACTGTTGCATTCCTCCTGATACTTGCACTCCTATATTTGAGAATTTCACCAGAATAGTGAAGTGGCAATGTTCTTAACTAGAGCTGACATCCAGTTGACATGCTAGCATTATAAATCTAGAGATCAGGGAAGATCTGCAATACCAATTCTTATACATTTGCAAACTGTCATGTTCCATTTACAGTTTTTTTAAAGGATAAGGCAAAACCTGTGAAAAAGCAAACTTGACATACTATAAACCCTTACAGATTTGGACTTGCATTTGAAAATGAATTATTTGGAATAAAGGAAATTAGGGTTGGATTAAATGAAATATCTGATTAATGTTAGCTTGTCTACAAAGATGGTGCCCCAATGAACCATGCCTCCTAGTAACTAACACCTTTGGGTTCTTTCCTTTCTTTGGAGTGTTGCTGGCCCTATGAGTCAATGGAATGGAATGAGGTGACACCATGGGACTTCTAAGTGTAGTGCTAAGAAGCCTTGCACTTTTCGTCTGGTGCTCTTACAATGTTTATTATAGGAGAAGCTATCTGCTTTGTGGAATCCCAACTATCTTGAGAATTCCATGCTATAGAAAATCCCAAGCTAAGATTGTGGAGACTCTGTGTGGAAAGAGAGCTCCCAGCTGTTTCAGCCATCTCAACAGAAGTATCAGACCAATGAGAAAAGATGCCTTCAGATGATTCTAACCCTAGTCACCATTTGACTGTAATTGCACAAAAGACCCCAAGTGAAACCACTCAACTGAGCCAAGGTGGTACTTTGTCATATAGGAATAGATGACTAAAACAATCATTCATCTTAAAATAAACATTACTATTATCCATAGCAATGGCTAGGAAAGTATTGGTAGTTGAAAGTTCAGCTATGCTGGTTTGAATGAAATACTAATATTCATTTGAATTAATCATGCCTCTTATATGAAAATGAATACTATTTAGTGTTTGAAAAAGTTAGACAGAAATCTCACCCTATAATCTTCTTTTCATTATGAATTTGTTGAACAAATATTTCTAGACCTATCAATGACATTTTAATTCTCATTCAGTGTGTAGCTCAGATTCTAGGATTAAAAACCCCAGAAATTCTGAGCTGTACTTTTCTTGCTGTGCCCAAAAGACTGGTTGGGAGATAGTGGAAATAGAAATACTAACCAAATATTCCATCTGATCCCCTCTGCAGTCAGGTGGCTTTTATATTACTGTTTTCAGCCAATTAAATGGTAGTGGAAGTGAAGTGACTCTCATGTTTTGAGACAATGTGTGATTCTGTAGTCTATTGCCTGACACAGGAATAGAGGAAGCCATGTGTTCCACCAGCTAGCGCAGTTACTGCATGGCAAATTCTCCATTGGCCTGGGTTCCTTGGGTGAGTGAGGGCAGCAGAGTGCCTTGTTAATCCTTGACTGGCAGTACCACAAGCCAGAAACAAGCCTTAGCTGTTCCTAAGCCTCTGGGATTTGGAGTTAATTTGGATCTGTAGTACCATCTAACCTCTTGTGACTAATACAAGAGCTTTAATTTCCCTTAAGCTCCATCAAAGTCATCCCAGGCCTTTCAAAATCAACTTTGAAATCTAAATAAAAATAATGTGATTTCTATGTAAACAGAGCTTCAAGACAGAATTTCTGATTTTTTTTCTCCAATTAGATTTATAACCCTAAGTCCCTCAATATAGAAATTCTGGCAATAGCACTGTTTATTTACTTGGGTAATTTGAGAACACTTGACGCTGAAATCATTCTCAAATCACATTGTTTTCCTATTTATTTTTCAAAGTAATTTTATAACAATTTAATAAAATAAAATAATGTATTAGAGGATTTAAGAAATATTTATTTGATATGGTATCAACAAAAGCATCTATTTTTTTTAATTTTAAAAATGGTTATTATGAAATTTCCAAATACGCACGAAAGTAGAGAGAATAGTATAATGAACCTCATATACTCATTTACCCAGCTGCAACAATTATCACCATATGGGCAGCTTTTCAAACATAAGTTTTGACTACATAAAATTTTATTCTGTTTTGATCATCCTTTCAAAGATAAGATAATAACTATCCTTTCTCCCACCTCCAAAAATAGATTTGAATTTTCTATGAACACTCACACTTTGTGGTCTTGATCATATCTTCTATATTTATTGCCAATTTTGCTCTGTAGGAATCATTTCAGAATATTGGCTAGAATGGCTTATTTATGCAGTGACCATTTCTCCCTGTTTGACTGGAGAATCACAGGTTATGCCTTTTGTCCTGGTGTAATTATTTATAGCATCCCCAGCGCCCCTGTCTAGGTTGCCCTGCTTTTGCCTTGTTCCATCCCCCAGAGTTGGATTCTGTGTCTTGCCATGTAAGATCCATGCAAGACCCGACAAATCTAAGCCAGTCATAATCAGTGAAGCTTTATTTCAACCTCTGTGGTTGCTTGCAATATCTTCAGTGTCTGAAGTGTCTTTGGTACCCATAATGGCCTACCCAGGACTAACTACATAATTTGTGGGGTCTGGTGCAAAATGTAAAAAATTATTGAGAATTTTAAGATTGCAACAGCAAATCATTAAACCAAGTGTGGGACCCTCTGCTTAGAAACAAAATACACACACTGTGTGCAGCAAATTAACACACCTATGAAACCAGCCTTTGGTCTACTGCTCTCACTCCTCCCCCACCCCCCCCTAGTTCCCTATGTTGACCAATTACAACCTTGCATTCTTGCAATAAACCTTCTGCTGTTGCCTGCATAGTTAACTTATTCTCTGATCCTTTTCTATAATTGGAACACTGGCTTTTCTGCTACTGTACCATCTAATGAGTCCTTACTATTACTAATGGGTGGCAGAGCTAGAACTCCCAACACAAATGGGCTTGGTTTCTAAGTGAATGATCATAACCCTTCTGCTCTTCTGACTCTAAGTCTTCCTAGACTAGCTAACTCTTGGCAGAGCTCTCACCGTGGTCCAGGATTCCAAGGAATTAAATATAGTCATTTCGCACACATGTCCAGGAAACAAGATGCACTTTTTTTGTTCTCCATGTTCTCATCAGTCACCTGGACCTTCTCTCTGACATGTATTGCTGGTTAAACTGTACCTTTTTTCTGCTCACATGCCACCTCCTTAATTATTGTGTTTAACAAAACAAGCCTGAGTTGAAACTTTGTGGATCTCTTGGGCTTAACATTGCATCTAGTTTAGTTTTACTGTCCACTCTTAAATTCGCTTCTCGATCTCACTGGTTGCAGTGTGGGTTAAGCCTGAGCTGTTTTCCTCCATGTATGGAACATACAGACTTTAAGAAATCATGCTCAGTCACAACTATTGTGTTTTATCCAGTACCTATTTTATATTTTATAGAATTCTGTTTTTCTGATTACCTTTAATATTACTGAAATCTATATCTACTCTTAGAGGTGGAACTGAGAAAAGGGGACCCTTGTGCACTGTTGGTGGGAATGGAAATTGGTATAGCCAGCATGGAAAATAATATGAAGGGTCCTCAGAAAATTAAAAATAGAAATGTAAGCTAGCAATTCCACTTTTGGGTATTTACTCAAAAGAAATGAAATCACTATCTCAGAAAGGTATCTGCACCCTCCTGTTCATTGCAGTGTTATTTACAAAGCCAAGACATGGAAAACCACCCAAGTGTCCTCTAGTGGCTGAATGGATAAAGAAAATGTATTATGTATATATAGTGGCGCATTATTCAACCATAAAAAGAAGGAAATCCTGTCATTTGCCATAACATGGATGGACCTCTAGGTCTTTCTGCTATTAAGAAAGGGAAGAAGGAAGGAAATGAAAGAAAGAAGAAAGGAAAATAAAACTGAGATTGTTGTACGATGTCCATTTTCTTCAAATGATGTCAAGTTTTATTTCAACACTAAAGTGAACAATTCTGGTGAATGCTATCAGAAACAAAGCTGGGAGAAATAGAGGAAGGGGGGGAGAAAGCAATTTAAACAGTTCCAGTGATTCCACCTTACTTTGTCTAAATTTAATAAGCATGAGCGCTGGTGAGATGAGTCGCTATATTTCCCATTACCCCAAATGGCTCCATTACCAGAGGGCCCTCATGAAGTCACCATCATGCTGCCCTATTATGTGATTTTACTGCTCAAAAGTGCATACTTTATGTATAGAATGACTCATAAATGCAAACCATTCATCTTTGCATACTAACAGAGAAATCTGTTTATCTTTGAAGGAAAAGAGAAGTTGTTGAACGTACCAAGAAACATGTATTGATATCCAATGTGAAGCCTTCCGAAGGAACTTTCAAGTGTAGTTTTGAAGACATTCAATATGTTGACTTACATATAGACTGTGGGACATAACCTCTTAAGATACGTCTCTGCTCACTTCATTATAAATGTATTTATCTAGTCAAAAAACCCACTTGGACTAAAACTCCTTTGAGTTCTTTGAAGATAGTTGTTGAAGGAAGAGAGAAGTCAGTGATGCAAATGTGTTACCTTAGCAGTCAAATACTGAACTACTTTAAGGAGTAAGCTCAGATTTCTTCGTGATTCTTTTGTGTCATAGTAAATAGTGGGATTTCTATAAAATTATCAAAGTGCATCATTAACATTGGAATAAAAAATGAGGTGTGGAAACAGTGAGGCTTTTGTACCCTTTCTATATTATATTTGTTTATTTAATCATAAATGAGGATTCTAAAGCACCTGTTAGTGGATCAGCAGTGAATTGGCTGTTACTGGAACATGAGTAGGTATTAGAGGCCACTTTAGAGTAAACAGTCAATGAATCAATGTTTGGCTGTGGCAAGAAGTCATGAGTTGAATAAGAAGAGGTTGCTGGGTTCGTCTGATACTAACACCCTGATGTTAGCCATAATAAGCTGTCAGCCAGAGTAGGTGACTCCTTCACTTCCACATTAAGGGAAGCATGACTGTAACAGTGGGCAGTGGTGCTCTCTAAGATAATCTGTGGACTTAAGACTTAAGGAGGTCCTTAGTGGTATAAATGGGGAGACGTCTTGATGTTTTGGGGCTGTGGAAAATAGAATAAGTTAGGGAAACCAGTGGTCTTACTTCACTATGAATCCTCTTATCGATATAAATGCCCAGTGGCAAATTATAGATGAATGCCTGAGGCACAGAAACCTTCTCTGCTAACACCAAGCAGGGGGGAAGCTAGAAATAAAGAGAATAAAAGCCAAGTAGTTGTTTTTAGAAATTTTTGGTTCAGTGGACATAGACTTAGTTGCTGATTGCTGCCTGGAGAAGCAACAATGGTTTCATTGGATTTGTTGCTACACTGTGCTGCGGGCTCTCTGCAGTGTAGTGGAGCTTGATAGAACTATTTATCTTTCTTATACCCGTAGAATCTTAGAGTACGCCTCTTTGGAATTTGGGAAATAAGATATAGGCTGTGACCGCAGAATGATACGATTAGTCTAAAAAGTCTTTAGTTCCATAGTGGGATATGGCTCTATAAGATAAAGATAGCTTCATCTTTTATAGGATATGTGTGTGTGTGTGTGTGTGTGTGTGTGTGTGTGTGTGTGTGTGTATGAAATCTTTCACGATGCTGGGGAAAGAAAAGGATGAGAATGATTGGGCTTGTTATTTTGGATGGGAGAGCTTGGCAATTCTCACCATAATAATGGTAAGAACTTGGACTCTGGAGACACACAAAGCTATGATACATATTTCAGCAATGTCACTAGCTTGATCTTGGAAATGCCATTGAATCTCTCAGTGCTATTTTCCTTACCTGTAAAATGGAGAAAAATATGGCAACTAACTTATAAGGTATTTTAAGTATTAAGTGGTATAATAATATTAAATGATAAAGCAGCAGAATCCCTAGAATTTGAGTTTTCTATGTAAAGCATACCCCAATGATAGGTAAGTCATTTCTACAACTTGCCATAGAATTGCATTTCTGTGCTGAAGGATTGTGATCTGAACAATGGCTCATGTCCATGGAACTAATGCTTCTATGTAGACAGCCTGAGATTTAGACCAGCATTTTTTTTTTTTTTTTTTGGTCACTCTTCCAAGTTGGGTTGGAATCAATTTATTAATTCAAGTGAAGATGAATTCTTTTGATCTACAGGTCAAATTAAGTGGACATCTAGTATGAAGGTCATATTAGGTCTGGCTACTTTTCAGAACATGTCTCCAGGCCAGGGATGTTTGATCAGTGATGTTTATCTTTATAACTGAAAAAAGGAACTAGAAAACTCTAAGCTATTAAGGAAACATAGGAAAAACAGGTGATGCTCAGGACACCTGGAGAAAAACTCTCAACCCCAATACTTAATATCATTCTTAGAGGTTGTACTGGCAGAGCTGATACTTCTCTCCATGGCCAAGCTGAACGTTATAAGCACTATATGTTCTAACGTATATAAAACATATTAAGTGCCATTTGCATCTCATACTAAACATACTATTTTTCTATAAACATTTGGAAGGATTTTTATTACTTTGCTTTTGCAATCACTTGACTACAAGAACAAACACAATTTATGAAAGGCTATCATTTCTTGACAATTATTGTGCATACATGAGCATTCTTGCAAAATGAGAAAAATTGAATCTATAAATTGTTTTCAAAAGCAATGATATTTTAGAATACTAAATTTAGCCACTGATGAAGTAGCTCATTTTAAGTTTTATAGATTTTTGTGGTCTACATTTTGTAGATTTTGTTTTATAGTTTTGTTTTCAGATTTTGGGACCAATAGCTTGGTTTTTCAGTTCTCATTTTTGCAGGACCTGAGATAGATCATAAGCCCTGGATACTGTGTCTGTTGTTCTTAATGGATAAAATGACCCTGCTGGTGAACTGTTTGAGGATAAGATGCAGGTTTATACCAATGCAGGAAAAAATTAAGTTGAAGGCTAAGCAGTTTGGATCATGGTCAAAGGAAATCTGGGCATTTGGTTAGATTTTATATATCATGGTCTTTGTTTTAATGCAAGCCCATAGTCCCAATGTCTAGATATACTTTAAAATTGTTTTGGATTTTTAGAAAGTTAAAACAGCATATATTCCATATACTTTAGAATAGTCCTGAAGGGGTCTTGAGCCACATCCTTAATTCCATTAGCACTTCTGCAGTGCAACTTATGACTATTTACCCAATGGGACTAAATAAATACAAAGCTTCAAATTAGTTTAGGTCAGATTTCACCACCAAATCTGTTTATGTCAGATGAAGCTTTGCCGCCAAAACCTAACTTAAAAAAAAACTTTTCCTCCTGGCTATTCGAATCTTGGAACACTGCTAAGAATTGCAGACTTGTGACCTATACACTATTCTGCACGTTAGGTGACTTTATCTTAGTCATGAAGTAAAAAGGGAAGGCATTACCATCCCTGTTTGATGACGGGGCACACTGGGATATCCAGTAAATGGATGACGGTTTTCAGATGACAGAGCAAGGAAGTCATCAAAATGGAGGTAAAAGCAGGGTGCCCTGCCATCCCACCCCAAGGATCTTCTCAAATTTGTGATGACCTTCGTGGTTAGCCCAGGGGCTGTTTCCATGGTGGTGGCCATCTCTCCAGACAGACCTGGCCACACTTCCATCAGCTCTTGAAGCACTGGGGTCCTGGTTATGAAATTGCTCTCCAGGAAAGCGCTAACGCTTAGCTGTGGGAATATGTGTGACTTAGTTGTGTGACATTTGTAGGGATGAGCTAAATTAGGTGTATCTGTGCCTCGCAAGGCCTGTCCTGCCCATGGCCGCCTTTCCTCCCTTGGCTGAAATCAGGAGAGCTGAAGCAAGCTTCCTGCTCTGTCTCCTCCCCGCTCTTGACATTTCCTGCTCTGTTTGGCCGGCGCCACACGAGCCTGTACCCGGGGCGCATTTTATGGCTGCAGCTGTTTCGAGGGCCTATTTTTGTCAGTGCAGAGGTGAGTTTCAGAAGTCACGGCTTAAAATAATTCACCTGATGTAGTCTTCTTGGACATCCAAAACTTGAATTATTTTCACAACACCTGAGGACGCGGAGAAGTCTATTTTATCACTTGTGTCCTTAGCAGAAAGCCAACATTAAAATGCGAGTTTTCTCTTTACACCCAGGCATTTCCCTCATTCCTTTATTTGTCTGTACATCCAGGAAGCATTTATCCAAACTCTCTTAGTGAGCTAGTTGCTAAGAAGGTCACATGAAGATCACTGGACAGCTGTCTCTCTGGAAATACGGTAGGGAAATAATGCTTTTCCTCACTGGCATAGCAAAGTCATAAATTAGCTTAAGTACTCACAGTTTTCCAGTGGAGTGAGCCAAGGTGTCTTTTTTTTTTTTTTTTTTTTTTTTTTTACAGCCACAGAAGAAGCCAGTTAGGGCAGTTAAACGTTGTGGTGGCAGCATTGAGCTTTGGCGACAGGTGGCTTGGATTCAGAAACTGGCAACCAGTTTACCAGGCTGGCTGATGTGGAGAAGTTAGCCTTATTATACCTGGGGGTACATTCGTGGGTACACTGGAGAGACTGCTGATTTTGGTTCTGTTGTCTAGGAAATGAGGGTGAGAGTGTTTTGCATGTGGAGCTTGATGAAGTAGTGCATGCGTGTTAAGTGAAGCCGATGGTGGTACAAATAGTAAATAGTTTCCTTTGCTCCCATTGCTGTCCCCTGACCTTTTCTGTCCTATCTCCCTCTTCTGTCTCTTACTGAGAGATCCTTTAGTGTTTTTACTGCCCTTAACAGTAAGAACAGTGTTATTTTCAGGTGTCAAAATGTTCCAGTCTTTTTTTTTTTAAGTTTCATTTATTTATTTTAGAGAGATAGAGTGTATCGACCAGTGAGAGAAAGGACAGAGGGAGAGAGTGAGAATCTCAAGCAGACTCCATGCTGAGCACAGAGTCCCGATGCTGGGCTTGCTCTCATGACCCTGAGATCATGACCTGAGCCAAAATCAAGAGTCAGACACAACCAACTGAGCCACCCAGGTGCCCCCAGTCTATCTTTAATTAAAATTTTACATTAGATAACCCAAAAAGTTCTTCAGTAAATTAATTGTAAAGTGAAGAGAGGCAATGTGTGGGTTCTATGAATTGAAGGAGACTTACAAGGAATATTAAATTCAAACATTTCTTGCCTATTTGTCATGTCTAGGAATACATGTTTGAATGATAAACTTATTTTTAAAAATACAAAAGTGATTATCATCAGAAGAATGGTTACTTGCTGGGTGTGTGGGTGGGGACAGAGGGTTGTGATTGTGATGGGGCCCATGGATGGAGCTTTGGGGGTACATTGGTGTGATGGTTAATTTTATGTGTCAACCTGGCGAGGCCACAATGCCCAGATGAGTGGTGAAACATTATACTATTTCTCTGAAGATACTTTTCTACTGAGATTAGCATTTACACGAGTAAACTTTAAGTAATGTCGATTACTGAAGACTGTTCTCCCCTGAAGAGGAATTCTCCCAGGTGACTGTCTTCAGACTAAAACTGCAGCATCTGCTCTTCCCTAGGCCTCCAGGCTGTTGGCTTGCCCTGCAGAATTTGGACTTGCCAGATTCCATCGTCACATGAGCGAAAATTGCTATTGCGAACTAGGCAGTGGGCTAATACACAAAGGCGAAAAGCCAGAAACTTGAGCTTCCAAGTACCTTACCCTTAAGGAGGAACAGAGGTGCAAAATGGATGCACTGATAACTTCCTTTATTATTATTACCAGAAGGCAAATGGTCTTGTTTTGGTAGCATGTGCTAAAAATAAAATTACATTAGCAAATGGTCACCTAAGGAACACATCCAATGGTCAGTATCTTTTGTGTGCAGAGGATATAACACTGCAGTCAGGGAGGACTACGTATAGGGTATCAAAAATTAAGGCAAACCAAGTAGGCTTAATTCCATGCTAGGGTCTCCTGGTTACTTAAAATCGAGATGAGATTGATTCCAACACCCAGGCTGTGGGTTTTAGGGTTCTGAAGCTCTTCTTAAATATTCTCTGTTATATCTGTTCCTATTAGGTGGAGATGGGAATTTTTATTCTCCATCTTGGGTTTCACACAAACATGGGACTTCTCCTTAACGCCCCCCCCCTCCCTGCCAAAGGGACTACACATTACGAGCTTGTGTAGCATGTTTTAAGGATCATGGGGAAAGTATTGTAGAGCAAATAACTAGAGTATATGAACTATAGTATATGAAGAATGCTTTTGCACCACCACCATCGTCCTGTAGCACTGTTGCTTGTTTCCCAGCTGCTTTCTGGCTTCTCTGAGGGCCAAGCAAAAGCCTCTCCTTGTCTCATGGTGAGAACTTTATCACTCATCTTTTGTAGTCTTGGTTTCTGCCAGCCCACAGGTCCACAGGGTTGCACACCTTTCACACCAGTGGTGTTATTTTTCCAACTAAAGACATTTCCTTCTTAAGTGGAGCCCTGCTACCCACTCTTGGAAATCAATTGATCACATTCATTACCTAGGAGAGTAGCCAAATCCAGCCTTGGAGACAGCTTCCTCCACCCCAGCACATCTTTATTCTCCAAAAGCAACAACCTCACAAAATATCCTCAAATGGATGCAGGGAAGCTGAGTTTGATTAAATAAGGCCTGGCTAAAGTGTGTTTTCTCGATGATGATTAGAACCATAGGAATCAGGGATGAAGTAGCAAAAAATTGTTGAGAAGGGAGAGAGGAGGGCGGGGGTGTTTTCTTCTTGCACTCTGAGGAGTGGTTTTGCATCTCTGCATTTCCCATTGTCCCTTCCTGAAATGCACTCCCAGAGGTCCCTTCTGCCTTAGAAACACTTTTCCTTATCCTTGGCATGTTTCTCCCATTGTAAACAACCTTAAGAACCTTTGAAAATTAGCTACAGGAATTTAATCCCTGTCTACCCTGATTTCTCCTAGCACTTCTTTCCCTTTTTAGTAAAGCAGTTATTTCAAAATAGTACAATTTGAGTTTGTGTGACTATTTTTTTCTACCCAACTGTGAATTATTTGAGATTCGGGACTATGTCTGGTCATAGGGTTTGTTCTGAAGCAAAGTGTGTTTCTTAACATGAGTGGCAAATAAAGGCATGATAGCAGCATAACAGAAACTGTGTTTTATGTGTGAGTTTTCTCAGCATGTTAATGTTTTGAAATGATCAGATGTAAGCTTTCTTACAGTTAAAGAAGAACGTTTAGCAATACATCAGGATCCTAAGAAAAAGAAAACTTTTGTCAAAGTGCCTTCCGTTGAGTGCAAGAAATAGATGAGTTAGTGGTTCCTAGAACTGCTAACTCTCCACCATGTCAGGTTGTTAGGAGAGACAGCAAGGGCAGATGTGGCAAAGACATTTTCCCTCTGGGTTTAAAAAAAAAGTCTTGGGTGTAGAAGGGTATTATTGGATTTGTAGGGGAACTAAGACTTTTCCTCTGTCCTCATGGTTCTGTGGCTGGAGTTGAGAAGTAAACTGACCAAAGACAGTTGAACAGGATTGCAAGGTTTATTTTGATGTTAATATTTCATGGAGCATGACAGCCTTCATAAAAAAGAAGCAAATACCCTAAGATTCGGATAGACCTGAGAGCAGTATCTACTGCTTTAACAGAGAACAAGAAATTGTGACAAAGTGAAAGGGAGTGTTGCAGCAGAGGCAGTTATTAGGAAACGCGGAGGAAACTAAGGGAAGATGAAGGTCATTTTCGTAGGTTGGTTTGTACTGATACATTTTGGCAACAGCTTTGTGTCTCTGGTGATAAAATGTACTCCTCTTTTCTAAGTGCCAGGATAGTACAGTCGGTTAGGTGTTGGACTCTTGGTTTTTGGCTCAGATTGTGATCTCAGGGTCCAGGATCGAGCCCTGTGTTGGGCCTTAGCACGGAGTCTGCTGGAAACCTGTCTCCCTCTTCGCCTCCTATCCCCGAGTTCTTTCTCTCTCACACACACAAATAAATAAATAAAACTTAAAAAAAAAAATGTTCTCTTCTTTGTGAAGGAAGGGCATTTTTCTCACAGGAAATGATAGGTCCTGCTTCTAGGTAGAAAGGGGGAGGCCAGAAAGCCCTTCCTGCATCTACTATCAAAAGAATCAGTATTCTGAAGTAGAATATTTGAGGGTGGGATTTTCTGATCTCCTCAAGATTATAGTTTTAATTTCGATGAAACTATTAAAAGTAAATGTCTCAAGAACCTAGATCTGTAAGGAGGAATGCAAACCCCAAGGTATAGGGCTTGCAAAAGATGGTAGGTTCAAGTGATGGTAGATATTTAGTTATGCTAGTATTTCTTACTAAGATAATTATTGTGTGCATTAAGGTTCTAGATCAAAGTTTCATAAGTTTTGACTGGCTTACCCCAATTTTATTTTTCCCATAAAATCTTATTTTTCACATAAAAGATGCAAAGTTTCTGAGTATATTTAATATTGAAGCAAAAAATGCATGTATTTGCAATTCTTAGCAAGGAGTTTCTCAAAAATATTTGCTAAATGGGAAGAAATTATAACTCTTTGAGTATAATATTTCTAGAACTTTTTACATGAATAAAAAGCTAGTTAGTTATAGCTGAGCTCACCTTCTCTCAGATTCTTAAAGAATTATCTACCTCTCCAGTCCCAACTCCTGTGTGAAATATACCATTTTTGTTTCTCATTATACCTTATTTATTTTCCTCTCAACACAGACTCTTAATTACCTGTGTGTCTGTGTTTCCCATTAGACTGTGAGTTCTGCCAGGCCTGGTACCTTGTAGGCACTCCACGAATGCAAGTCACTGAATGAATGAATCGATGTTGAATGAATGTTTGTATCACTTTCCAACCTAGAATTTTAATTTCCTTTGGGAGAGAGAGAAAAATGACAAGGTCTATCATCAGCAATCTTCTGTGGTTCCACGGGGAAGATATTTCTAATAATGTCTTACATTTATTAAGTAATTAATAAGTATGGACCAATGTATTAATAGATGTAATACTTGCAACTACCATAGGAAGGGATCCTTTTATTATCCTTGTGTCACAGATGAGGACACTGAAACCAAGAAAGATTCTGTAGTCTTCCCAATATCAATATCAAACAACCAGTAAGTGGTGGAGCCTAAGGTTCATACCCAGGCAGTCTGATTGCAGAGCCCAGTTCTTAAATTCCAAACTTCAAAAAATTCTTTCACTATCAATGTTGTGTAAATGTATATGTGCAAATGCTGTGTTTCATCACAAATGAATATGTAAAAGGACCTCTAACCCTCCAGAAAGCTCATCTCATTGGATGTAACTAAAGATATTTTCTAGAAGGAACAAAGGATTTATTTTAGCCAACCATATTCAGACTTATGGACTCATTCTGTCTTATGTAGAGTTGTGGTTGGTCATCCTTAATTAGCTTAGCCATCTGAACCACTCCCATTTTTCTTTTCTTTTTTTTAAGATTTTTTTTTTAATTTATTTGACAGGGAGAGATCACAAGTAGGCAGAGAAGCAGGCAGAGGGAGAGGGGGAAGCAGTCCCCCCACTAAGCAGAGGGCCCGATGCAGGGCTCGATTCCAGGACCCTGAGATAATGACCTGAGCCAAAGGTAGAAGCTAACCCACTGAGCCACCCAGACACCCCATCCATTTTTCTAGTGATTAAAAAACCCCGATTTCTTTGCCTCTGTCCTCCACAACTATACTGTGAGTGTTTCTCTGCTGTGTTCTCTCTTGCCTGGCAAGTTAATAAACTCAACAAACCTTCTCTTCCTCCTGTTTTCTTTTAAAGTTCTGGTGGCCTTTGCATTATCCTTTGATAGTGTGGGTGCTGTGGGAGGGTATTCCAGAAGAATTTCACCATCGTTGGATTCCAAACTCCAGATTTAGAAAGTTTGCTCTTTTCCAATCTCTGTCAAATAGGTAGACAAATCTACTTTGCCTCTGAAATACCATTATCCCATATAGACTAAGACAGAGATAATTATGTGAGTTAGTGACAAGATGACTTAAGATAATGCTTTAAATAATGCAGATCCCAAGTTCTGTATGGGAGTGTACAATAATGAGCAGGTCAGCAAGATTTTGCCTAATGGAGCCCCTTTAGGAGCCTGTTCTAAAGGATAAAGAAGAACGACTTGGAATTAGTTTACCAATGGTTCATAACTGATTTCTACTTCAGGGTGTAGTAGTGCTAAGCATATTTGAAAATGGGTTTTTCTTTTAAGTAAGGTAAAATATACTCCTATGCCAAATTATCCTCCATATTATAACCCCCAAATTATCTGTTTTTTTTTTTTCCAGTTATTTTCAGAGCCACATTTTTATGTATAAGCTTGCATGTAATTCTTTCCCAAATAATTGAAAATTAAATATTTGGGGGAGGGCTGTGTTCTTAAAGTTTATTCTCCTATTACTTTGCATAGAAAATGGAGCTTGTACATATGCGTTTGTGAGAGACACCAAGCATATAAGAACACGTGTGTATGTATGCTTATATGTATGTGGTGTGGATTTCTGCATTCTGTTCAAAAGTGTTCTTATTTTTGAAGAAAACTGAGGCATCACACTTTTCAGTATTTACTGCTAGTTACATTTTGACACTCTTCTAATTTTGTCTCCATGGACTCATTTTTAATTGTATTTTGTTGTATATATTTGTGGAAGCCACTTAGAAAAGACAGAGTTTTTAACAGATGAAAAATACCTTGTTTAGTGAAATAAACTGAGATTATTCAACTAAAAAAAATAGCAGTGTAACTCCCCTCTGCTTATTTTAAAGAATGTTTTTTTTTTTTGTTTTGGCCTATTTGTTTTCTCTGTAGATCTGAACTGAGTGTCTCATGATAGGTATTCAAGGGTTATATGAATGTTTTGGCTGAGTAGCTGAGGAGAGAAGGGTGCATGTAGTCTCTGATTTTGTGAGAAACCAGAAGGATGCCTTAAAGATTTTGCTCTAATTTGGGATGTAGAAGGAAATGGTGCCCTTTACAATTTACTATTCTTTGAAGCTGGTATTTCAGAGAATTTTTTTTCTACTTTAAATTGGATAATTTATAAATGAATGTTCCCCAAAGAACTCTTAAAATCAAAGACAAAATATGCTGCTTGAAAATTGATTTGTCACCAGTACTTTTTAGCCTAAATATTTCTCAACTCGGATAATTACTTGATTTTAAAATTCCATATGCTAAGCGTCAGGAATGTGCAAATAATGTGGATGAGAGAACACACCATGGTGAGAGCGTCTTGTGGGAAATATTTCGGCTGCATCTCTCACATCATCTCATGGAAATAGGTCATTATTTCAGTTATACTTATATAGTTGACTCTTGGACAATATGGAGTTACGGGCACTGAGTCCCCACATAGTCAAAATCCATGTATAACTTTTGACTCCCACACCCTCCTCCCCACTCCCACGCAGACTTAACTACTAGTAGCCTACCATTGATGGGAAGCTTTACCAATAACATAAATAGTCATGTGACACATGTTCTATATATATGTTCTATACAGTATTTTTACAATAAAATAAGAGAAAAGAAAATGTTATAAAGAAAATCACAAGAAAAATATGTTTACAGTACTGTATTTATATAAAAAATCTGAATATAAGTGAACCTGAGCAGTTTAAACTGTTCAAACTTGTGTTATTCAAGGGCCAACTGTACCTTAATTTTAGTATTGGGGTTAAATTTGGGGATGGAGGAAAAGAATAATTATACTGGGACATCTGATGCTTTGTCTTGTTTTCTGGATGTCTGAGTGTATCTGATTTGATTCTCAAGACAGTCTTGAGAGGAAGGTGGTAACCTGATTTTGTAGATGGAGACAAGGAGGCAAAGAGAGATTGGGGAGGTCGCTACCGTCAGGATGAATTTAAACAAAGTTGTGTTGTGTTTTGTTTTAAGATTTTATTTATTTATTTATTTTTTTTTTGAGAGGCAGAGATAGGGATAGCGAGAGAGCACAAGTTAGGAGGAGAATCAGGCTTCCCGCTGAGCAGGGAGCCCGATGCGGGGCTCAATCTCAGGAACCCCTGCAATCACAACCTGAGCCAAAGGTGGATGCTTAACCGCTGAGCTGCCCTGGCGCCCCTAAACAAAGTTTTTAATGGCTCTTTCAAACTCCTTCCACTATAGAAGCAGCTCTCAAACTCGAAGGAACATCAGTCACCCGGAGGGCTATTTCCTTTTTTTAAAGATTTAGTATTTATTTGAGAGAGAGAGCGAGCGAGGACAAGCAAGAGGGGCAGAGGAAGAAGAGAGAATCTCAAACAGACTCCAAGCTGAGCACGGAGCCTGACATGGGGCTTGATCCCAAGACCCTGAGATTATGACAAGCACGGAAATCAAGAGTTGGAAGCTTAACCACCTGGACTGCCCAGGCACTCCTGAAGGGCTTTTACAATACAGATTGCTGGGCCCTACCCTCAGCCTTTCTGATTTAGTAGGCCTGTGGTGAGCCTGAGAATTTGCATTTCTAAGAAGCCCCAGGTGAAGGTGATGTAGGGTTCTAGAGCTGCACTTGGAGAGCTTATGCCCTGTAACATGGGGGACGTCCTCTAACTCTAAACCTATTTCAGTCATGCCCTGTTAATAAAAAGTGAGCATTCAGTACCTGAGCAAAATCTTGAAGGTCTGTGTCCTTTCATGGCTTATACTCTTCAAATGCACTCCCTGTACCCTTGGGGGTGAGGTGGTTGGCCTGGGGGTCTTTAAAACTACAGGGTAAACACGATGCATCCTCAAGGAGAGCCAGTTTTCCTTGATGGTAAGTAGTTTAACATGCCATTTTTATATGAAAACAAACATGCAGCTGTGTTATGGAGTAGAATACAAATGCACGTGCATTCCTAAAATAAAGCTCTAGATTTCAAAGAAAGTCTGCCCTTATGGTAGACTGCTTCAGGCTATGCTTCAAATCTCAAAGGGTGCGCATTGGCTCTCCTCTGGCAATGAGAGGATTTAGCTGAGGAAGAAAAAAGGTTATTTTACATCGATATTAAATACCTTTTTGAGCTGAGAGTTTCTATCTCTGGATTGAGATTCTTGTCTTCTTTCTGACCTTATAGTGAGTATTCCTCAGGGTCTAGCCTTCAGGACCAGGTAAGTCAACCTTTTTCCGAAGACATACCTCAGCATTAGAGATGACATTTTTGGGTACCAGAGTGGCTCAGAGGTTAAGCAACTGTCTTTGGCTCAGGTCATGATCTCAGGTTCCTAGGATCAAGTCCCAAGTCAGGCACCATCTTCCTCTGCCCCAAACCCCCTGCTTATTCTCTTGCTCTCTCTTAAATAAATAAAATCTTAGAGAGAGAGAGAGATGACATTTCTGTTTAACATTGGATGCTGTATACATCAAATGAAAAAAAAATAAGGAGATGAATATTTTAAGCCTTATTGTTCTCATGGAAGAAAGGGATCAAATGTCAATTTGGGGGAATTTTTTTTTTCATTCACTGTGGGTCCCCCTACCACCTCCACCACCAGCAGATAGAACCCTAGGTTTTGGTATATGCTAGTTCCTAAGTCAGGTGTCTGTTGTTTTTGGCTGTATTGTTCATTTGAAGTGAGTGGCTCTATTCTTTTTATGCCAAACATGAGTATGGGGCCCTTTCTTTAGGCCCTAGTTTGTGGTTTTGCTAATGGCAGTAGAACTCATCTACTTCTAGAAGTTAACACACTATTTCTTTTGTATGGCTCATAAGCTCAGTATGGTTATGCAGTTTTAAATGGCTGAAAAACATCAAAGCAGGGGTGATGTTTCATGAAAAATGAAAATTACAAGAATTTGGAATTTAAGTTAGAAGAAATGCGGTTTCCATAAATAAAGGTTTATTGGAACATCTCCACACTCATTCAGTTTCTTCTTGTCTACAGCAAACTGCAAGGGCAGAGGTAAGTAGTTATGACAGAGATCTTGTAGTCCACAAAACCTAAGTACAGACGATTTGGGAGAAAAAGTTTACAGAACCCTGATCTAAACCAAACTAGAGAGGTGCATTTCTGCCTTAGGGAACTGATTGTCATGGATCCAGAATCACACCACTTCCACCACTTCCAGAATAAGTTCTCTCATCTATCTGTCTATCCTTCCCACAAGAAAGCCTTTTGTAGCTAGTTGTTTGAATGCTTGGCAACTCTTTGTAACAAAACCATGAATGTGTCTTTAACATAGGGTGTCCAAGTTCAGAACTCAAGGCTTTTAGTGGTGAGTGAAGGAAAAGTACTCTTATTCATTCCTATATTGACACTTTTAAAAACCCTAAATTATTATGTTGGTAATTTTCTTGCCCTAATTCTTAATCTTTGAAAGGAAATCTCTGAGAAAGTGTATGTGGGGTTTTCCTCTTTATCTCATAGATTCAAGATAAGTACAGGAGATAAAGAATTTGTGAATTTCTCTAGGTGATGATGTTGGTGATGATCTAGGTGATGATGATATTGCCTTTTGACCGTTTCTCCAAGGAGAAATAGAATCGCTCACTCACACACAAATAGGTATTTCCATCCTGTGTTCTCCTCAGAAAACAGAGCCTAAATCAGGGTTTATGTTGGCTAGTTTATTACCAAAGGTGGTCCAGGGAATAGGGACATGGGAGAGGAAAATTGGGATAAAGGAAAAGTCAAGGCAAGGGTGCATTCTTTCTTTTTTAGTTTCTTCTTCCTTAAAGAAAAAAAGAAAAACCCTATTGAAATGTAAATCATGTAATACAAAATTGCCCCATTTAAAATGTACAATTAAATCATTTCTAGTATATTCAGAGTTGTACATCCAGCATCACAGTCAATTGTTAGAATATTCTCATTAACCCAAAAAGAAATCCCCTTTAGTAGTCACCTCCCATTTTCCCCCAGCTCTTTCCCAGATTCTGATAACCACCAATCTACTTTCTGTCTCTATGGATTTACCTATTCTGGGCATTTCATATAAATAGAATCCCATGAGACTGGCTTCTTTCCCTTTTCATGTTTTTGAGGTTCATCCGTGTTGTAGTGTGTATCACTACTTCATATGTTTTGATGGCCCAATAACATTCCCTTATACGAACAAACCACATTTTATTTATCCATTCATCAGTTGGTGGACATTTGAGTTATCTTGTCTTTTTGGCTATTATAAATGCTAGGAACATTAGTCTACAAGTTTTTGTGTGGACATATGTTTTCAATTTTCTTGGGTAAATTTCTAGGAATGGGATTGCTGGATTATATATAACCCTATGTTTAATGTTTTGTCTGTTTTCCAAAGTGATTGCACCATTTTATTCCATCTAGCAATGTTGAGGGCTGCAATTTCTCTACATCCTTAATTAACAACACTTGTTATTTTCTGTCTCTCTGATTTTAGCCACTGTAGAGGGTATGAAGTGGTATCATATTGTGGTTTTGATTTGTTTTTCCCTGATAGCTAATGAAGTGGAACATCTTTTGCATGCTCCTCGGTCATTGGTATTTCTTTGGAAATACCAATTCAGATCTATTCAGACTGGTATTTCTTTGGAAATACCAATTCAGATCTATTCAGATCCTTTGCCCATTTTTTAGTTATTTGTCCTTTTATTATTGAATTTTAAGAGTGCTATATATATATATTAGATACACATACTACATCGAATACATGATTTGCAATTTTTTTTTCTCATTCTGTACTTTTTAAAAAACATTCTTAATGGTATTTTTTGAAACACAAAAGTTTAAATTTCAATGTAGGCCAGTCTATCTTTTTTTTTCTTTTTTTTCTTCTGGCACTTTTGCTTTTGGTATTAAATACATGAAGGCTTTGTCTACCCCAAAGTCATGAAGATGTACTTCTTTATTTTCTTTTAAGAGTTTTATAACTTTAGATCTTACATTTAGGTAGGTCTGTGATCCATTTTGAGGTCATTTTTGTGCATGGTATGTGAGGAAGCGGCACATTTGATTTTTCTGCATATGCATATCCTGTTGTTTTAGCACCATTTGTTTACAAACTGTTCTTTCCCCTTTTGAATTATCCTAGCACCTTTGTTAAGAATCAGTTAACCATGTATATGTATCATGTATATGTATAGATATCATATACATGATACATGTATAATCATATACATATACATATACATGTATGTCATGTATATGACCATGTATACCTATATGTAAAGGTATACTTCTGGAGTCTCAGTTCTTTTCATTGGTTTACATGTACTAGCCTTAGGCCAGTGCCACACTGTCTTAATTACTGTAGCTTGGTAGTAAGTTTTGATATTGGAAAGCAGGTGGATATTTTTGTCCCCCCAAATTCATGTTAAATTCTGATGCTCAATGTAATAGTATTTAGAGGTGAAGTCTTTGGAAGTTGCTAAGTTCAGGAAGGTGGGACCCTCATAAATCTGATTCATGTCCAGTAAAAGAGATTCCACAGAGCTCCCTCACCCCCTTTCCATCATATGAGGACACAGCAAAAAGCAGGCCATCTATGAACCAGGAAGCAAGCTGTCTTCAGGCATCTCAGGATCCTGGACTTGCCAGACTTCAGACCTGTGAGTAATTTTTGGTTTTTTTAGGTGTGTCGTATATGGTATTTGGTTATAGCAGTCCGAATGGACAAAGACAATGGGAGACTTCCAGTGCTATTCATCTTCAAGATATTTTGGCTATTCTGACCCTCAAATTTCTGTATGAATTTTAGCTTGTCAGTTTCTTCCACAAAGACGCCAGCTGGGGTTTTGGTTAGAGACTGTGTTGATTCTGTAGATCACTTTGGTGACTATTGGCATGTTAACAATGTAATGTTCTCTGCTCCATGAACACGGATGTCCTTCTATTTGTTTAATTTTTTCTTTAATTTCTTTGAACAATATTTTATCATTTTCAAAGTGTAAATTTTATACTTTTGTCTAAATACTTCATTCCTAGGTATTTTTGATTTTGCAAATGGAATTGTTTTCTTTCTTTTACCTTCAGATTTTTCATTGCTAGCACAAGAAATGCAACTGTGTTTTTAAAGCTTCTTTTGTACTGTGCAAACTTGCTGAACTTGTTTATTCTAATAGTTTTTAAGTGGGTTTCTTTGGACATTATATATAAATGGCCATGCCACCTGAAAAAAAGAGGGAATTATACATTTATTTTTTTATTTTTTCAATCTGGGTGTCATTTATTTCATCTTCTTGCCAGATTACAGTGCCAAGAATCTCTAGTATAATTTGGAATACAAGAGGGAGAATGAAGATCTTTGTCTTGTTCCTGATCTTAGGGCCAAAGTTCTGATATTTTCACCATTAAGTTTTGTTAGCTATGGGTGTTTTTATAGATAACCTTTATTGAGATGAAAAATTCTATTCCTGGTTTTTTAAGTCCTTTAATCATAAAAAGGTCTTAACTTTTATCAAATTTCTTTTCCTGAATCTTTTGGGATGATTGTGGTTTCTTTGGCCACTTTTTTTTTTTTTTTCCTGTTTTCAAGGTGTATTACATTGATTGATTTTCAGATGTTAAACCATTTTTACATTCCAGAGATAAATTTTACCCGGTCATGGTTTGTAATCCTTTGAGAGTATTTTGTTCAAGACTTTTGCATCTATATTTATAACAGATATTAGTATGAAATTTTCCTTTCTTGTGATATTTTCATCTGGCTTAGATGTCAGGATAATACCTAGCCTCATAGACTAGATTAAGTAAAGTCTTCCCTTTTCTGTTTTTGTTTTTGTTTTGAAAAAAAGAATTTGTGAAGAATTGGTGTTATTTCTTGTTTAAATGTTTAGTAGAATTTACCAGTGAAACAATCTAGAAGGATACATTCTTGAGTTGAATAGTAATAAAGGCCCCTGGGGCTGGATTCTGTCCTATCCCTCTGAAAGATGGGGTAGATTCTATTTCTGTTCTACCAAAGGGGCAGAAGAGAAGAGCATTTATTTATCCATCAGCTTCCATTCCCCATCAGTCAGTAGTTTCCTTGTGAAGTGTTAGTTTTCTTTCCCATCTCAGAATTTCCATATATGAGTGCTAAGTGAGTTCATATAGATACCCCACCCTGCAGAGTCAGAAAAGCAGCAATACAGCTGAAGAGAAGCACTATAATGTACAACTTCAGGTAGAGGCTTCTAGTTAGAAACTTGTGCTGGGATCAATGGCTGCAGTAAATGATGTGAGTGAAGATGTGAATTAGGGTACAAAAACTATTCAATATGGTGAATCAACTAGGGCACTTCACTCCCAGATCTTCAAAAGACTTGAACATGAAGGCTAGTGGAGTAAGCTTCAGCTACTCGCTCACCTCTCATCTCCTTTCTTCATCTCTCATTGTATATTTCCCTCACCTTTACTCAGCACTCAGTGCAGACAAGGTTCTGGCCTGGTAGAGTTAACTTGGAACTTCATCTTTAAGGATGTGAGTCTTCAGTTGTCCTACCTTTGTTGACCATGTTTTTCTACAATTCCCCATTTATGGTTATTACCAGAAGTACTAAGAGATGCCCCAGAGAATTCCATAGGTACTGTGTGTACTCCTAGTCCGTCATTGTATAGTAGTAACCAAACCTCCCAATTGTAACAGGATCAATTACAATTGCCAATACAGTAATCCCTTTCCTTGCTTGATGTTCTCCTGTCATGAGGAGCCCCAAATGGCAAGGTGGTAGTTGTAAGTTCCGGTTCAGTGGAATCCAATCTAGTGGAGCCTTAAGTTTTAGGGATAAGAAGAGCAAATTCCCCAAACTGGGAATTGGACGTGACAAACATTGTCTATCTTATTCTTTATTTTTCTAGCCAGTTAGTTCTGACTTTTAGAGACATAGCTACGTGTGCATCAGCCATTGCTTCAGTCCTAAGTCCCAGGGCACAGTGTCCCAAACCCAAAGGATGTTGTGCCTGAGGTGGAACTTATTTGAGACTTCAATGAGCCATTTCTTAATGCAATTAGGCTGATTGCTTCTGAGTAGTGTGATATATGGTAGGACTATTGGGTCAAGTGATCAAGTACCCATAGTTGTACCTTCATAGCCATAAAAGGGGTCCTTTTTGATGAACGGTAGGGTATATTTATCTAAATTAGGTGTTCTATAAATTTTTGCAGGGAGATGCTGATGGAAGAGCTGTAGGCCAGGGAGACAATCCCATATCTGTAGTAGGTATCATTTCCAGCAAGCAATACTCCAGGTAGGAGTTGTATAATAAATTAATCTGCCAGTGAGTGGTTGGCTGGTCTTCTCAGAAGATAATGCCATATTTAGAGTTCAGCATCAGACTCTGCTCTTGGCAAGCTGGGGATTTGGCAGTGACCTTGGTAAGAGGTATCCTATGCTGTTTGGCTCATGTATAACCTTCATTCCTATCACTATAGCAACTGTGTAAGTACCTTTTCTCCACCTCTGGAGGCAGTGGGTACTTTGTAGTGAGCTATAATATGAAACACAAATAAGAGCATGTTTTGTATCTTCTCTAGTAGGTTCACCCATATGTCTCTTCTTCACACATTTCTTCTTCTTCTTCTTTTTTTTTTTTTTTTTGTCTCTGACCTTATTCCTTTCAGGCAGCTTACTCGTAAGATAAGCCATTCAGCAATGCCCATAATTTAGGTTATTCTACATTCCAGGACAGGTCATTTCTTCCTTCATACAAAGTGAATGATCACATGTTCTATTCTCACCTTTGTCTACTAGCAGGCTTTCAGTTCACCCTTTTGTTTGTTTGTTTCTTTTCCTTTTTTTTTTTAATGTTAAGATTTTATCTATTTATTTTGAGAGAGAGAGAGAGAGAGTGAGAGTAAATGAGCACAAGCTAGGGGAGGGACAGAAGCAGAGGTAGAGAGAGAGACTCTCAAGCAGACTCCACACTGAGCACGGAGCTGAACATGGGACTCAATCTCACAACCCTGAAATCATGACCTGAGCCAAAATCAACAGTCAGATGTTTACTGACTGAGCCACCCAGGCACCTCTCACTTTACCACTTTCAATCAAGGCCACTTATGACTAGAGCTTCTGTGTGGCATCATTCTCAGCCAGCACCAACATGTAGAGTCAATCCATCAGGGAACTAAGCCCTAGGTGTTTTTCTTCTCTAGTAGTTGATCATAGTATCTGTGTTCCCCTGTAGCTATAAGATATGAGTTGAGAGAGATGATCAGTATGACCTAACAGTTCTAGGAGTCTGGGTCACCTCTTTATGTAAGTTATGTATGCCTTCAAGACCTGAATGTGCTATTTCCATCACGTGATGGATTGCTACTTATAGCCATCCAATATTATGATTTGATGGATCTGATAATATTGGCTCACAATGGGCAATTCCAGACATAACAATTATTTGGTGTCCTCAGGTCAGGCTCTTAAGATTCTACTAGAGCTCCTTAGCACTCCAAGAACAGATTTTCACATGGTGATAGTATTCTCCTACAAAAGGCCCGGCCTTATTCTAGAACTTGGAGGATATGCACTTGGTTCTTCTCTTCAGGCTTGTCAGGGACAGTATTCTGCATTTTTATTCAATAAGTATACCTCTAGCACTATTAAATATGCTGGGTCATACGGCCTGAGTTCTAGGACAACTTGCAATGGGTGCTGGACCTGCTGCTGAATCTTCTCTTACTCTGAAAGCCATTAAAACTAGTACCCTTCTGAGTCGCCTGATAGATGGCCCAGAGCAATATTCCCAAGTACGATATAAGCTGCCTCTAAAGTTCAAATAGACCCACCAAATGCTGTACATCCCTTTTAGAGCTATGGGGTATGAGGCATGACAACTTGTTCTTTACCTAGGAGAGGATATCCTGACATGCCACAGACTATTAGACATCTATCCTGTTCCTAGGAATACCATGGTCTATTAGCTATAGTTACAGATCTCTGTGGGTCAAGATACCCTGGTTGCCACTTTGGCTTTGCTTTTCCTGACAGTATTTTCATCCATCTTGCCTCTGTCGGTTAAGTAATGCCACATGGCCTTTGCTCTTGTGCAATCCCTTTGTCCTTATTGAAGCCATAAATCCCAGTTCTGTGTCAGCATCTCCTACTTTTAACACTGTCTTGCAGAACATAGCATTAAGGATCTGTTCCTCTCTTTACCAGTGAAAATTCTGGGCTACCAGCTAACTCTGCCTCTGGACTTTTTGAATTTCTGCTTCAGTCTTTTACCAAAACCCCTGTAAGCCATTGGGAACCCAATGCTGGGGTTGGTAGTTGCATCCCACTTCCCCAATATGCCATCCAGTGGCTTCCACGGTGCTTTGGGGAATCTTCTGCTTTCAGAAATCTTTGAAATAGAAGCTAGTCAGGCCATCTCCTCTCTGAATTACCCATAATTTCAAGAGGACTCATTTTATATACCTTCTGTCTTTTGCAGCTAAATCTAAGAGAGATGGAAATGACATTAATTTGTTACTGGTTCTTGCTGTCCTTATTTTTCTGAAATCCTGTCTGTCTTCCTCCCCAGGTCAGAGTTTGTTTAGCTCTCATGTCTTTGAGGGAAGGGTGTGTGGAGGTATGGGCATTAGTAGTGCTCACTAGTCCCGAGGTTCCTTTTCCTCTTGTGGGTATGAGAAATAGAACTTTGTAGCCCCCATGTAGTCAGGCAGAGCTGTTTGCCTAGTTCTTACCAGGGGTCTGCGGTCAGAGATGACATATGTCATATTTGAGCAAAGGTGGTTGTATCAGTCAGTGTAGGCTGTCATAACAAAATACCACAGACTGGGCTGACTTCAATAATAGATGTGTTTTTTCACCATTGTGATGAAAGGTACTGGCAAACTTGGTTTCTGGTGAGAGCTCTTTTCTTGGTTTATGGACTGCTACCTGTGTGCTATGTCCTCACATGGCCTTTTCTCTGTATGTGCATGGAAGGAGAGAGAGTATGAGCTCTGGTGTCTCTTCTTATAAGGACATCGTCTCTATCAGAGTAGGATCCTATCCTTAGGACCTCATTTAATATCACTTACCCCCACAAAGGTTCAAATAAAAGGTCTCCACATATAGTCCCATTGAGGGTTAGAGCTTCAACATGTGAATTTTGAGGAGACACAGTTCAGCCCATAATAACAGTGAAAATATCCTTTGTCATTCTCCAATTTTCTCTTTACCTGCCTTGGCCACCCTGGAAGCTGTGTGTTCTAGATGGTATAGTTACGAGATGGAAGTAAACTGAACCATGAGTCAGTACTTAAAAGGGTCCTACTTTGAAGAAACAATGGAGCCACAAGAATTTTGATGAGGAAACAATATGTATTAAGTCAGGGAGGTATAGGACTGGTTCATTACTGTAGCGTGACCCATTTTATCTTAATACTGGACAAATATAGCTCATCATATGTATATACTACCTAATTTCTTTTCTTTTCAAATTTCTTTTCTTTTTCAAATCTAAGAAATTTTATTTATAATTTTTGGTATAAGAATTATCATAGGGGATCAAGACACACCATTTGAAATAGCTTTAAAAATTAATAGATAATATTTTGCTTATTACTTCCCCTCAATTATCAGAAGTTTCCATAAAGATCATCTTGTTGGATCCACAGGATTTTAGTCCAAAGGCAAAGATACTCTAAGTTTGAAAATATTCTTTTCATATAAGTTATTATTTTGCATATCATTTTGCTTAGTGGTGAAAAACCTTTCTACCATTTGCATTGAAGAGAATAGTACCTCTCCTAGAGTGAATTATCAGTTTGAGAATACACCCTTATTTTTAATATTAATATTAAAATTAATATCATGTTCAGATTCATCAGTTATATCTTTAATTTCCCCAAACACAGCAGTTTCCAGGCTCTCTCTTGCTTTGGCTCTCCGGTAGCTTTATTTATGTTCTACTCTTAAGGTACACAGAGTTTTCTCATGGAATGTAATCGTGTTGAACAAATAACAAAAATGTTCCCACCCTAAGGAGCTTGGAGTCTGTAGGTAGGTCTGCAGGAAGCAGGTCTGCATCTGTAGAATGCAGAATAAAGAACAGGCACTGTGTGTGGGTTGGGGTTGTTGTTTCTGGAAAGATCAGCAACGAAGGTGTGTTTTTAGCCTAGTGACACACAACTGATGCAACGATACAATGATTTATCGGGTAAAATGAGACATTTAACAATAAAACAGGCCATTAGGAAGCCACCAGTGAGTCATTACAGTAGGCATTTCCGTTTTAAGGATGGCCTCAACCTTGTAGCAGGGAGAGACAAAGAAACGGCTTACCCTTCAGGAGCTCTCAGCATGGCGAAGCTATTTTTTACTGCTTTTACGTGGTACCTGAAGGGAACGCAAGAGGACAGAGAAACAAATGCAAGCAACTTTCCATCGCCACTAGTGACAATACCATCTCCAATTATAGCCTCCCAGAGATCTCTGAAATTGTGTTTCTGAAATGGCCATTTATTAAAAGCTTAAGGCTCTTCTGATAAATACACTGGAGGTTCTGTCGTACTCCTTACAGGGCCAAAGGAGACTGTGTTCGTGCTCAGTGTGAGAGCAGGGGTGGTGTGGGCCAATGGGGGAGCTGAGGTGCGGTTGAGGGCTGTGATTCAGCTTCGTGAGTAATGAAGTGCCAGGCTGGAAGGCAACTTCATTATCTGTGGTGCAGTGGATCCATCCATCTGCAGGAAGAGAAAGGACGTCGAGAAGGCAGGAGGCATATAATGGCAAAGGAAGTGGCATGCGCTAGTTAAGTGGGCGGTCTTGAGCATCAGAGAAATTTCACTTCACATCCCAGACTGGGAGATTTGAACAAGTTATTAACTTCTCAGAGCCTCAATTTCCCCATCAGTAAAATGGGGATAAGAAGAGGGCCTTATTTGTACCTACGGAATAAAATAACTTGGGTAAAGTACTGAGCACAACACCTGACAAAAATCACAATAATGACAACCATTCCCTTCTGTGGTCACCTGTTAAGTGCTTCGTATATGAAAAATAAAATTTTCTACTCAGAGCCTAATAAATCCCCACAAGGTAGCACACTCAGCTTTGTAGAAGGGGAAAACCAAGGGAAAGTGAAGTTCGTTGACTTGCCCAGGGTTACACAGGAAGTGAGGGGGGCAGCCAGGGCTTTTGGGCACACACCTGGCCCTCCTTGCACTATGCCACACTGTTGATGTGTTGAATAAACATTCAAGACAGCCCAGCAGAGACCGTCAGCTCAAGAGGGATATTGAAGTAAATATCTTCCTTATAATCCATGTGTTACAACATTAGTGTCTTGGCTGCTTGAACAGATGACAGTCTAGGAGGATGTGTTGGAGGGAATAAGTCACAGTGGGTATTCTGATATGTATGTTAGGATGATAAAAATACTTGTCTTTCCTAAGTATGCTAAGAAGAGCAGTAGAGATGATCCATACACAAGTTATAACACACTAGGCATTGTTATATGGCTAATGATCATTGTTTTGTTATAGACCTTTTAGTTTGAACCATTTTTTTCTAGAATCAGACACTCTAAGCTTCCTTCGTCTCCTTCCTTAGTCCCTCGGGCCTGTTAGGTTTCCTCAGGGAACCGGTGTGAGTGTTTTATAGGAGGATTTTATAGGAGGATTTCTTCTAAGAGCTGATAGGCCAAAGTGATGATATACTTGTGCTGGTCATGTTGCTGCTTCAGAGTGTGGAAGGTGGCCGGGGCAGGAGCTCATTGGTGGACGTAATTTCTAGTCATGGCTCCCTATTTATTAGCTGTGTTCATGTTCACTAATAATTTATTCATCAGATACTGATTCCAGATTTAACTAAGACTTGGTCTTTTTACCAAAGCTAATAACCTTGTAAAGAAGGCAAACTCAGAAGCAAATAACACAATCTTTCCAAGCATAGGCATGGGAGAGTATGTGGTTATATTAATTTAAAGGGATGTGGTGGATCATCTGTCTGGGAAACAATAAAAGAATTTTAATGGCACTATTCACTTTCATACACATTTTGAAGTACCTAATATATATTAGGAACCGTGCAATAGACTAAAGCTATGGGTGGTAGAAAAAACATAAAACCCCCTACAAAGTTATGCCTGTCCTGAAGGACTTCACAAGAGAATCAGGTATGTAAAAAGGTGAATTGCCATCCAGTAGGTTGGACACAGCAATAGAACCTCGAACATGAGTATCATTGGTAAGACCATTGTATTAGTGGGATTCTTGGTGACAAGGAATAAAAATTATTTGTGGGTATTTTAAGCAGAAAGAGGCTTTAGTTGGCAGCTCACTGGTATGCCTAGAAGGATGGAAAACCAGGTTGGCAAAAAGGCAGAAGTAAATGGAGTCTAGATAACCCAGTCAAGCCTTGCCACTGAATCAGGCCACTGAAGACACTTAGGCTGTCACCACTGAGTGTCAGTGCACCATCATGAATTGTCACGGCCACTGTCACCGGATGCTGCTGGTGATCCACTCTAGACTTAATGCCCTGGATCTGCGTATGTCCAATACAACGTAGGTCTCGTGCTTTCTCCAAAATTGCAAAGGGAGCTGGGAAAGTGAGTCTTCCGCATCTTCTGTCATTGAAATTATTTCTCTTTCCCTCTAGGTCTGATAATGTGAGAAATTCTTTAAAGGTAGCATGTGGGGCAGAAACTGGCGAGCCAAAGATACATGTTGCAAATCATGGAAGGTCATGTTTTCATCCTTGCTGACTATCTTGTGCCTACTGGTAAAAAAAACAGTGGAGCACTGGGGTGGCTCAGTGGGTTAGAGCCTCTGCCTTCGGCTCGGGTCATGATCCCAGGGTGCTGGGATCAAGCCCCGCATCAGGCTCTCTGCTGAGCAAGGAGCCTGCTTCCCTTCCTCTCTCTTTGCCTGCTTCTCTGCCTACTTGTGATTTCCGTCTGTCAAATAAACTCTTTAAAAAGAAAAAAAAAGTTGATTTACTGTCATATCGCATTTATGGAAGAATATGTATAAAGCTACCATTACATGTTATAGTAATTGGCCAAAAGAAAATCCCATGTATTTATACCTCCATAAGCTGTGTGTTTCTTCCTTATTTCTTTCCCAGCCAGGCATAAGATACACACTTAAACAAGCTCCCCAGCTGAACAAAAACATGGCTCTGTACCAAACAACTAATAAGCAAGCCTAGGGTTCTTTTGTTCCTTTTTTTTTTTTGGAATAATTACTTTCCTATTTCTTTCTTACCAATTCAGCCAAGATACTTTATCTCAAGGAAATTACATTTGCTCACGTAGGTGTGTGGATAAGCAGAATGACAAGAGTTTGTTTCTGCTAGAATTAGATGGATATCGCAATTACTTGGGGAAAGAACGTTTCCCTAAATTCAGCTATGAATCCTCTACAGATCAAAACAAAGATCACTTGAGAGATGGTTCTCTTGCCTTCATACATACAGTATTTTGTGAGCATGTAACAACCTCTTATTAGGTGGTAAAATACTCTTTTTGGCACTGAGGAAAACAAACATATTTTGAACTTCACCAAGATAGGGAGAACAGATAAGATGAATATTTTGGTCAAACAAATGGGGATTAAGAGCTTTTCAAGTGTGTGTGATAAAGACTGAAAAGGAAGTGTTCAGGATGTTTTTGTAGCTCAAAAGAGTATTAAACCTAGAGCCTCCCTTTAAGATTATAAGGAGAGTTTCCTCTCCTGAGCTCCTGTAGGTGCTCTTTTTACCAGGGGGGTGAGGAGGGGTGATTTCTGTTCACCTTTTATGATCTACACAGCCCCAGGTTTTATCTGTCTTTAATTTATTTGTTTGTTTACCTAATAGTTGGTAATCTTCTTGAGGACAAAGACTGTTCTTTTTAGAATGCTTAGTTAGCTCTTACGAATGGCTCTTCTGGCATCTAGTTAAGTCAGAAATCAGAACCCCAGAAGAGATGAATGACATGAACAGAGACGGCTTAAGAGTATTGTGGAATTCAAGTACATATATATATATATTTTAATGCAGAGTAAATATGTCAGTCACAGAGATTTTGAGTATGTATTGTAAGCCTGGTACCATGTTAGGTATTGGTGCTAGATATGACATGGAATAGCCATGAATCTTCTCTCTTGGAAATGAGAATCCAGAAGAATGTGCTTTCAGGGACAGATAATATAAAATTATACATGGTTCAAGGGGTAGAGAAGTTCCTTAATGCATTTCTGGCCAGGTGATTGTGAATAATCTGAGGAAAGGTATTAAAGTGTTTAATGGAGATGCCATTGATATACTTAGATTTAAAAAATATTTTTGCAGTTTTTAATTAAAATCTTATCTGTTAGCAGAAAGGGATGGCAACTTGACTCTCTTTCCCTCAACATATATCTGTAAATAAAAAATGATGTATATTAAATGAGGGATATGGAGGAAAATAACAAACTATAGAATGCTTGAGCAAAGAGGAATAAAACAAAAAGTTTAAAATGTCTCAAATGGAAAGCATAAATATTAGTTTTCTTGAGAAATAATCAAAGGCCACAACAACCTAAGATAAAGCCCAAGATATAGGAAGCATTAGAAAATGATCCTGGAAATGTACATGGAAAAGACTGTTTTGGGGGAGTTCTAAACATATTGTATCTTTATTTATTTATTTATTTCTTAAAGATTTTATTTATTTATTTGACAGACAGAGATCACAAGTTGGCAGAATAGCAGACAGAGAGAAAGGAAGGGAAGCAGGCTCCCCACCGAGCAAAGAGCCGGATCAGGGCTTGATCCCAGGACCCTGGGATCATTCCCTGAGCCAAAGGCAAGGGCTTTAACCCACTGAGCCACCCAGGTGCCCCATATTGTATCTTTATTTTAAATATTTTATTTATTTATTAGAGAAAAAGCATGAGCAGGGGGAGGGAGAGAAAGAATCTCAAGCAGATTCCCTGCTGAGCAGGAGTCCTAGGCAGGGTTGGATCCCTCAACCCTGAGATTATGACCTGAGCTGAAACCAAGGGTCAGATGCTCAACTGGCTGAGCCACGCAGGTGCCGCTAAACACCCTGTATCTTGGCAATATTTTAAATAGAAGAAAAAAAAATACATATATCCCAATGTATCTATGAAAGAAAAGAAATCAAGTATCCTCAGACTTTAATAGAATGTTCCTGAAACCAATGACACAACATGTACCAACACTGAAGTAAAAGAATTATAATCCAAAAATTTTGTGAAACAGTTTATTTTTCATAATGAAATTAATATAAACCCTATATTATTTTATGAGTAAGAATTCAGAAATTTGCCACCCACATATAAAAGCAGCCCTTTTTGGGGAAAACATTAAAAATGTTCTTCCTACAAATCAAAATTAAATCCTACAATATAGTATTTAAACAGTGCTATTCTTGTTAGGACAATGCTATTTTAACATGGGTATATTTAGAAATAGGGAAAATGATTAATATAAATATTTTTACTACAGCATTATTTATAATAGTACAACTTGGCAAAAGTTAAATGTTCAACATTAGGAGAATGTCCATGTGGTAGAATGTATCAAATAATTTCTATTAACATAAGAAAATCATATGATATAGTCTAAAGTGTACATACATATGGGTGTGTGTGCATATAGGAATATATAGTTTTGCTTTCTTATATAATTTTCCTTTAAGAATTTCTACAGAGTATAGCTCATTTTAAAAATTAGAAATAAATGCAAAAATATAAAATATAACTTCTAAAAGAAAAAATACTAAAAGTTTTTAAAAGATAGAAAGAGGCATATGTACAAATTTTGTTAAGAACTTAAAATTCTGTAAGTATTTCAGTCTTGGAAAAAGACTCTCCCCTGGCCTCCTCCTCCCCCCTACCCAAATCATAATGTAGCTATATTCACAACAAAAGGAGGCAGAATTGGTATTTTGGGAAACACAGAATAATGCTAACAAATGGCATGAATAAGATAGAACCTTTTATTTGTTTTGTTGGGGAATAAAAAAGAAAATAAATTTTCTTTTTTAAAAAGAATCAACATACAAGGTTTTCCCATTTGTTCCTTTTTTTAGAAACTTCTTGAAATTTTATATTTGACTTTTTTGGCAAACTGGGAAGTAGAATAAATGGCAATGAGAATATATTAGAATTACTATATAGAATATAAATATAAATAATGTAGATATATAAAAATAGTATATATTTATAATATATTCTATAGTTTTATTCCAGAAAATGAAAGATGACATTAAGAAGATACCCAGAGACTTCAAATGATTTCTAATATCAAGCCTAGATAAATTGTTCTCTGGAGAAAGGGATAAACTTGAAGAGCAGATAAGAAGAAGTAAGCAGGATCCTTGAGGAAAATATACTATGTAATTTACCAAAAAAAAAAAAAAAGGAACGAGAACTCGGTTATGGATGTGACAGACTCGTAAATTTGACACCAATTTTGGGGGTAAAACAGCAAATCAATAACAAATGATGGGTGCATTCACAGAAAAGGGGAAGCATTTGCTAGATTTCAAATCGTGTTTCAAAAGGGCAGGCACAAAAGTTACCCTTGGTTTGTTTTTTAATACATTAATTATTTGACTTCTACATGGAGTGATATATATATATTTTTAATTAACATTTTTTTATTAGCCTCAGGGGTACAGGTCTGTGAATCACCAGGTTTACACACTTCACAGCACTCACCAAAGCACATACCCTCCCCAATGTCCATAACCCCACCCCCTTCTCCCAAACCCCTCCCCCCAGCAACCCTCAGTTTGTTTTGCGAGATTAAGAGTCTAAGTTGAGTGACATTTTAAAAATATCCAGGTCTTCATTAGTTTGAGCAAGACATTTGACAGTTTTTACTGATCTCCTGTTGGCAAATTGGAAAGCTCTTAATAAAGAACACAATCATCAGATATTACTCGGAGAGGCTGGCTTAGGAACTCCCAGCCTCACTGTGTCTGTCCCTTTCACAAAGCTGGTCAGCAACTTGGATGTGGACTGAAAAGCTGTGCAAATACCTGAAACCTGAAGATCGCATAATAAATTTGGAATTCAGGATGATGTAGGCCAGTTGGAACAAATAGCCAAAATCCACCCAACCTCACTGAACATGACTGAATTCAAATTCAATTGTTTAGGTTAGAAAACAAAGAACAGAGACGGAGACCTATCCAGACTGCTGTTAAAATAAGCATGAGCAGGTTTTTATACAAACCAAATCTCCTACAAGGAAACGAAATGGTGCAGCTATTAAACACTCTAATTTCTTTTTGAATTGTATTAATAGCAGGTTATTGTCAGTTCCAAGGAAGCTGATGCACTTGTCCCACATTGTGCTTCTCAGTTCACATCAGAGTGTTGTTATCTATTAGGTGCTTCATTGATAAGCTAAGAGAAGAGTGATCAGAGAATTTCCATGAAATTAAAACACAATTTTTAATTTCCATGAAATTTAAAAAAAATAGCTCTCTGATGGTACTGTAGGTATTTGGCTTATGGGAGAAAGATTTTGGGGCCACGCTGAAAACAATCTTCATTTAAAGGGTTTTAGAAAATAGATTAATTTTGCATTGTTCTAGCAGGTGGTAGAAATAGTTACAAGGATACAGAATGCAATTTAGCATGAAGAACTTTTCAAACTATAAGAACCATGTGAAGTTGGAGTGGAAAACCTTAGAAGGCAATGAGCTCTTGTAATGGTTAGTGCTCAAATGTGTAACTGACAATTCTCGAGGTAACAACTTTTACATGGAGTGAAAGTTGAATTGAATGGTAGTCTAAAGACTTCAACTCTTAAGGTGGTCTGAGTTTGTAGATTCTGCTTTTAACTCCAAAAGCTAAATTTTAATATCTTGAAAAATCACCCTTATATTGTAAGATGCCTTGGCAAAGACAGTAAACAGAAGCTATGGGGAGGAGAAGAAATGCATTCAGCTTTGACAGAGGACTTAGCTGAGAGGGACATTATCTGGGAGGTATACAGTTGACCCTTGAACACCATGGATTTGAACTGCACAGGGCCACTTATATGTGACTTTTTAAAATCAATACAATATGTCACTGGATATGGATTTTCTCTTCCTTATAACTTCCTTAATATTTTTCTCTAGCTTTATTGTAAGAATATAGTATTTAATACATATAACATTCAAAATGTGTTAATCAACTGTATGTTAGTACTAAGGCTTCTGGTCCACAGTTGGCTATTAATAATTAAGTTTTGGGGGAGTCGAAAGTTACACATTATAATTTCAAGTCCATGAGGTTCAGTGCCCCAAACCCCCCACATGGTTCAGGGGTCAACTGTACATGCATCAGGGCCTGTCTCTACTTACGATTGTTGCTTCGTTCAGTCATCCTTCAAATATTTTAATTTTTAAGTCCCCTCAGACTCGGCTTTGGCAATGAATAAAAACTTTTTAAGTAATTACATTTTAGTATGCTTTTAAATAACTAGAAAGGATTTTGTATTTGAATTAAATTCTGGTTCTAGGTGGCACACAGATTGTGCTCACACAAACTTTCACAGCCGAGGCATGTGGGTAATGTTGTTTGTCAAGTTTACAGTCTGCATGAACACTATAATTATGTCCATGTTTATCCAGTATTAACCCTTTGTGAGACATACTTACAGTCATTAATGTGCTTTACCTCATTGAATCCTCAGGAAAATTCTGATAGATAGCGTTCCCATGTTATGGATGAGGGGAGTGGGGTGTAGAGAGATTCAGTTATTTATCATGGGGATTCAAGCACAGATGTTTACCATGGCACCTCATATCACTATAGAGTAGTGAGGTTTACTTTGAATACTCAAGAATTCACAGTTCATTCCACTCTCCTCCTCCAATCACCTAGGAGTAGCTACTTCAGGAATTCCCTTTTATAACTTGCTTTTAAAAAAAACCAAAACAAGACAAAACAGCTATACACAAAAAGAAAATCAGGCTTTTTTTTTTTTTTTTTTTCTAATTTCTTCTATTCAGCTTGTTTCCATGTTAACTTTCTAAACTTTCAGGACTGCTTCCAAAAGCTAAATTTTAAAAATTATGTACTCAGGTGAGTCTCAATTTGTCATGTTCCCTTCCAGCACCCCTAAAATGTCTCTAGGTCTTACCTTAGACTATCAACCAGGACCACTCTTTGGAGTTCACAATGGTTAGAGTCCTGACCTGTTCCCTTAGAGAGTAACCAAAGGAAGAGAAGAGCCACAGCCTAGTGAAACACAAAGTTATATAAGAACACATTCAGAGGCATATATATGGAGCAGGGATGAATTAATCTGTAGGGGGTCAACTAGCTGATCTGATATATTTCTACGGAATGTTGACTACTTTGGCTGAGCGTATCATTAAAAGTTTTTTCAATGCAAATATTGTAGAAGGCATTCTGTAGTCAGAGCAGATTTCCTACCATTCTATTCGTTCCAGCCAGGTAGGATTAGTCATTGATTCAGCAACAAGGAACTCACACAGTATTGTCACCTGCCGTTGATTGCTTCTCTTGTTCACTGAGCAGGCTACAGGAGGCAGCAAGGTTACTTAGTGGGATGTATTAATTCAACCAAGTATCTAAACACACAGCCAGGCTTATTGAGATAAGGCTGTGACAGATCTGTAACAATTTTCTTTGCTCTTCTTGTTTCTATGAGTGAATTTGCTTCCCTCATGGAAAAAACCTTTGAGAGCCACTCTCATTGGATACTCTATTGCAAAGTGAATAGAGATGGGTATCTAAACCATTCATTCTTTATTAGTTTGGGAGCTGAAAGAAAAGTACTTTGGACAGTGAAAACCTCTTTTTTTCCCTCTCTGTCTTTCTGTCTCTCTCTCTCTGTCTCCTTTCTTCCCTTCCTGCCTCCCTTGGGTACATGTTCAGTCTTAAGGCCATTCTTCAGTTAAAATAGTTTGCGGCAAGTAACAAGCTACTAGAATCACAGAATGGGAAAAATGCTCTCAGTGCTATAATTCTTCAGGGAGATCGATCCTAAAGAAAATATTTTTGGTGCATGGGTGCTCCAAATTTCCATTGAAAAGTCTCTAGCTCAAAATCTTATGCTTATTCAGAGACATGATTATCTGATTGGATACAGGGCTTGGCAGAAATCACTTTTCAGCTCAGACATGGGATGGCGACAGAGTCTCATTATGTTAATTTTATTTACAGGGCAGCCTGGTTTCCTGTGCTGTGAGCTGGGTGCTTATTCAGCTGCCTTGGCTTAGGTGGGTTTGCTGCACGGCGTATTTTTGTTTCCGAACCATTTTGGCCCTGTAACGATGTCTGGCCTCGTTTCACTTTCATAACTCTGATGAAAGCCGCAGAAGTTTCCAGGGAGCCAGAGTAAGCGACTTGTGGGGCCCTTTCTTGAGCCATATGCAAGGCTACTGAAGGGTGGGTTCTAATCAAAAGACACCCTCCCCCAATCTCCTGAGGCTTTTACCTTTGTGGAGGAAAGGAATGTCATTGAGTGTGGCATGAACCTCCCTGGGTCATACCTCTGAGGTAGAACTTAGAGCCAGTAGGTCCTAGATCTGCTGCTTTCCTTCTTGCTATTCATAGATGTAGATGTAGGGTCTTCTACCTCCTCCAGCTCTCCCCAGGATGCTCTGGGTTAATACTTACTGCAAAGGATGTAGAAAGACTGGAGGAGTCTAGATTTAACTTTGAGGCTGCTACTATCATTTTTGTTCCATTTGTTCATTCATGTACTAATATTCCTACATGCCACAGGGTACCTGCACCTGTTTTCTTTTGAAAGACTCTCACAATATATGGATGAAGGAAGTGGAGACGGTGATGACATGCCCATTGTATAAAGAAAGAGCAAGTGCTTTATTCAGATCACACAGCTGGAATTTAAACCTAAATTTCTTAACAACTAATCAGTGAATTTTTTTTCACTCAGGAATGGTCTTGATCAAAATTAATGTTAATTATTATATTAATGTTCAGAAATTATTAAATTTGTCATAATGTTGTATTACATTTGGAAAACAATCATAGATTAGACTATACTCAGATCACAAAAGATGGTGATGGTTGCTGAGAAATCAAATCATAATGAAATTTAAATTTATATTCAACAAAAATTAAACATCCCTCCAAGTATTTGCAGCAGACAAAATTGCATTTTACATTGGGTGTGGCTGCATTGAATGTGCTATAAATGAAAGGGACAGAGGTCTCTTGACATAAGAGTGCTAGGCTGACAAAGGTTTTCAGTCTTGTTTCTATGATACAGGGTTAGCTAGTCCCAAAAGCTGATGTATCTGTACTTTAGGACTATGAAAAAGCACTTATTTATGCATACATATATAGGATTGGAAGTACTTCTGGACCCCGTTGCAGACTAGCTCCAAGTTCCTGTTGATCAAGCCCATGCCGTCCATGGGTACAAGTGTTTATGGGTATAAGTGTTTTGCTTATGTTATTTTGTGATATACTCTTCACCACCAGGCAGCAGTCTAGGTACCATTAGTCTGTTGAAGACTTGGAGGCATAAGTAAAGCATTTGCTTAGTAACTAAGAAACACATCGGAATGCACGTGTAACGGGAAAGCTCAAATTAGCATCTAAATCTCCCAAAGCCACTGCCCAAGGCTTGGAGGAAGATCCCCAGCCACTATAAGCTGTCTCCCTTTGTCTTCTTAGCCCAGAGCTCCTTAGTATTGCCATACCTAGGCAATAAGGGAGACCAGAAGCTCCTACTCTCATTACCTACTCCCTCCCGACAAGAGCTGCAAAATGCAAGTACAAATTGGACTTGAAATGTCAAGTATTTATGTTTATTTTAACACAGGTTTGCTGAAATAGGAACTTGCCACAATTATCTCTATGTTTCATACCTGAAGAAAGAAAAAGAAAATAGGGGAAAAAAGAGAGAGAGAGAAGCAAGCCTTTGCTTTAGTGGGTAGACTTATAAAGGCTAAGGTATCTCTCTTATCCTTAAAGATCTGGGCAATTGCCTCAATTTTTCTCTTCTTATTTCATGTGCAGACTTGGCCTCATTTTTGAGAGCTTTTTCTACCATAAGATTCCAATATATTTGAAGTTTTCAATTGTCTCAAGTAAAATGTAATAAGATCTTTTTCTTTGGAGCATCTTGTAAGTGTATTCTAAAATCATCATTAAAATATGCATACTTAGCTTGGCAGTGTTAGCAAATATTCATATCCCTTCAATGACACCAGCATGGTGGAATGATAAAGACTGGGCAGCGAGCAAGGACTATACTAAATCATTAACACTAAACATCAAACCTAAATGCCATTCTTCTGCCTCTCTCCCACTTCTTAAAAAAAAAAAAAAAAATTACACTAGATTTAGAACTCAACACTTCTTGATTGTTATTTAAAAATATCATTATCTTGAGTATTCTTAGATACTGGAAATTAAGCTTCCATTTTTCTGGATTTTTAAGGTAGACAAATTTTAAACAGGATATTTTAGAATCTATTTCTTTAGCAGCTGAGATTGTTTTCTGTAACATTTTGTTCAAAAACTATTTCCATAGTAGAATCATCAACCAGAAAATCAGGACTGATACAGAGAGAGCTACAGCCAGATGGGGACCACAGTTGGGTGGCAAAGTGTTTGGAATATAAAGAAGAAATAGTCTGTAAATTTTGTAATGGGGAAATTGGATGAGCAGTACAAATTTATGATCTCAAACCTGTGATTGAGCCAAAGGCAACTGTTGGCACTTGGGTCTCAGTACATCTTTCTTGTTCTACTAGATTTTCTGACTTCAGGGAACCCAGCTGGTGGATGGGAAAAGTGATAGTAATAGTCACGGTTCAAATCTGCAACTAAGTTCACCTAACTTTTTATTATTACCTGAATTTACTTCAGATTGAATCTGTAGAAATTTGTTTTTATGTGGAGATGATTTTGACATCTAGCAAATAATGTAAGCTATGTTACTAAGTATTCTTATATTCATGCTCTATGGAAATATTTCATCTACATTCAGTGCTCATAGATGTTAACTGATAGAGCTCCAGTGCACAGCCAAGAGAAGAAGCCCTTTCTTATGGGTTAGGAGTAGTTGATGGACTTTTGGAAAATTAGCAAAAGTACACTGTGTCTTTCTTCTTATTGTTCAACATGTCATAAACAAGACAAGGATATATGATGCAGAAAGAACAGAAGAATTTGGCTTCTGCCTTCACATGTAGTAACTGGTATTGAGGGAGGCCTGAAGGTCAGTGAGAAGGTGATAGGAAAATAACCACTTCCTAATTCCTAAATGCAAAACTGAAGCCTGACCTAGGAGAGACAGTAAAGAAATGGTGGGTCTGCATTACCCTTTCATTTGTTTGGCATTAGTTGTTCGTTTGTTCATTCATTCGTTCATTCATTCATCTGACAGTCGAGTGCCTACTTTCTGCCAGGCATAGTGCTAATTGCCGGGGATAAAACAGTGAACAAGATTGAAATCATTCCATTCTCCATGGGATTAAGTGGAGGTTATGGGTAAGTGGTAGTGCCAAGCCCAGGATGAAATCGTGTAGAGTGATGAGGGAGCATTTGGCAGAACATCTGACCCGGACTGCGGAGTGGGAGAGACAGGGAGTCATGAAGCTTCCCTGAGCAAGTGAAGTTTGTCCTGAAACCTGAAGAATTGATCAGGCAAAGGGAGACATGCTTAATAAGGTGGGATTTCTAGGAATCCAGATTAATCCTCAAACTATTATCTAAAATATGAGATGCAAGGAATAGAAAGAAGAATGCTAGAATCATCCGCAAAGGGCACCATATCTTTCCCAGGAGATAAACTCCCACCTCAGGGCATTTGCTTTCATGTTTTTATGTTTTGAGACCTATCAGTTAAATTCACATAATGTGACTGGTGAATTTAGAGATAATCTCATTGTAGCTATTTGTACTTGGGGATAGTCAACGAATCCATCTTTGTGTAAACTGACTCATGAAGAACTGAACTGACTGTCATGTGGACTGTCATCTTTGGTCTTGTGTTTGGGACAGTAAGAATTTATTCATTCTCGTTTCTGTTGATCATCTTAAAGTCACTGAAAAATCAGGTCATTTAAGAGTTTAATGGAATTCCCAGAGACTTTTACCTGTCATTGGTTGACACATTTAAAATATACGTTAAGGTGTTTAGGCTCAGTTGGGTTGGGAAGTTTACATGGAAACATGAATTCTGAAAATGTCTACTACTTCCTGTCTTTTGCCTATATTTGAAATAACTAAAAAATAGAATAAAATAAAATAAATCAATAGAAAAATGTTGCATAGTGGTAAAAAAATCAGCATGAAAAAGCAGATTGTCCTATATTTTTGAATTTGTAATTCTGTATTATCTACAAAATTATGTGAATTGCTGTTTTATATTTGTTCACTTGTTCACTTTTCCATGATGCCATTTCAAGGGCTGCATTCAGTAAGTTTCAATCTTCTGCCCAAGCAAGCTGAGTGATTCACAGCACTTTTGGTGTTGGGTATCACATCAGTTTTTAAGCCACACAAAAGGATAAATAAGTACTTACTAGAAGTATTTAATATGAAAAAAATTAATACATCCATAGCAAAATCCTAGAACTATTGCTGAATATGTTGTAAATAGTGGCAAATTTTTTAAAATGCAGCTAATCTTTATCCTGTTATTCAAATAAGACTTCATTAAAATGCTACCAAAGGGTCTCATGGAAAATGTATTTGCTTGGGTCAAATTTAATAAACATGTATTAAGCTCCCACTATGAGGAAAGCACTTTACCTTTCAATGTAACTGTTTTATATTTTTTGATCCACTCTTTAAATATCCAGGTATAAGCACCTCTTCCTTCAATTGTAACATTTTAAGTTCTTTTTAAGAAATTTTATTTTATTATTTTTTTGTAGATTTCCCCCAGTTTTATTATATTCTGTCAAAAGAATACAAAGCCATCATAGTAAATTAGGAAAATAAATGATCTGTATTCCCAAAGATCTAGAACCATCGTTACATGTTTCTTTTCTCTACTTTAACCTTGTATTTTTTTCTATCTTTAATTTGAGATATTAATATATTTATTATATCTGTTATTTACCAATCAGCTTTCCCCAGATTAGTAAATAATCTCCACACCATAAACATTTCCCATTTTTTACATTTTTTATTTTTAGGAATATGATTTTCAGTAGCTGGCTAGTGTTCTGTGAAATGAATGAAGTTATTTAGGTAATCCTATTCTCTTGGACATTGTATTAATTAGGTAGAGACTAAGCAGCTGGAACAAAGAGAACTTTAATCATTCAAATACAATAGAAGTTTCTTTCTCTCTCTTGATAGAGCACAAAGATAAGCAGGTGGACTGGCTGTGATGAGTGGCTTTGCTCTGTAAGGTCCCCTAAAATCCAGATTTTTTTCTGTATTATTTCTCTTCCATCTTCAAGGGTTTTGCCCCCCCCCCTTTTTTGTGATTGGAATTATTTCATGAGCACTATGTCCTTGCCCTTTATGTGAAGGGCAACTTACTTCCTTATAAAAATGTCATCTGATAAAACCTGGGGAGGAGAATGGTGGTGTTATTACAAAATGAAGAAGGGGAGAATAGAATGTGGGGAGCAATTAGTTATATCTGCTATAGGCATCCAGATTTTTCTATTGTAAATATTATAGAGAACTATTTTGTGTATCAGTATTAATGTGTACATTTGATAAGCGATTTGAAATATATACTGAATAATAGGTAAAAGTATAGTGTGCTTTTGCAGTTTTTGGTCTATGCATTCTGAACACCTTTGGGAAGATTCCGTCTTCACTATTACTTTTTATTTTAGTTTTTGGCAATTCTTTAGTTTAAAATGGCATTTCAAAGGCACCTGGGTGGCTCAGTCAGTTAAGCATCTGCTTTCAGCTCAGGTCATGATCCCAGGATCCTGGGATCCAGCCCCATGAAGGACTCCCTGCTCAGTGGGGGAGTCATCCTCTCCCTCTCTCTCTGCTCTACCTGCTTGTGCTCTCTCTCTCTCCATCAAATAAATAAATAAAGTCTTAAAAAAATAAAATGTCATTTCAGAGGTGCCTGGTGGCTCAGTGGGTTAAGCTTCTGCCTTCGACTCAGGTCAGGATCCTAGTAGGTTCTGGGATCAAGTCCCGCATCAGTCTCTCTGCTCGGCAGAGAGCCTGCTTCCTTCTCTCTCTCTCTCTTCCTGTCTTTCTGCCTACTTGTGATCTCTCTCTGTCAAATAAATAAATAAAATCTTTTTAAAAAATGGCATTTCATTATGCTGTTCTTTTGCATTCATTTCATGGCTAGTAAGCTTGTTTTTTAAGATTATTGACCACTTATATGTATTTTGTAACTTATCTAATGATATCCTTGGCTAATTAGAATTTTTTCCTGATTTATCAAATTCTAACTAACTCTTGTCATAACATATGCCATATTTCCCTATTTTATCATTTTTCTTTTAATTGTATTTTTTTTTCTTACAGACTTTTTCATCTTTATGTATTTGGATCAGCCCAAATTTTCCATGATATCTTTCTTCTTTTTTTGTTTTTTGTTTTTCTGTTTTCTTTTGCTTATAAAAGAATATAAAAATATTTTTACTTAATAAAGCTTAATAAAGCTTAAACTAGCTGACTGAGGTATAAAAATTGCCACTTAAAAAGATCATTGTTTTGATTTTTTTCTTTATAGTCCTAAATTTCTATGTGGTTGAAAATTAACAAATATTTTTTTGAACTTTTTTCTTCACTGAATTACTCAGTAATGTGCTTTACTGGTTGTTGAGTATGTGCCAGATACTCTGTTAAATAAGGTACCATAGACCTAAGATAGAGCTTGTGCATTAAGCATAGTGCCAATGAATTCTGTTTTTCCCTACGAGTTTGAAATGCCATTTTTCTGCATTTAAATCCTTATATATTTTGGATCTCTTTTGGCTTTCTTTTCCATTAGATTCTATTACTTTTTACTATGGTATCAATCCTAGTTACAGTTGGGGGAGGTATGTCCTAATTAATACAAAATGTCAAGCAAAAGTCAAGACTCAATGAAACAAATCTCATCTAAATTCCTTGTATAATGGTAATAATGTTAATCTGAGGGAGCCACCAAGAAATGAAATGAAACAAAATAAGAAAATGTGTATTATGTTTTTGTGTTAAATATACTTTAATTCTCAATTACTGGGATAGCCATTTTTTTAATTGAAAGAATTAGGTATAATAATGAAGTCATCAAACTGTCATCAAAATATGATAGGACCCCAGATAACTGGATATAATAAAAGTGTAATAATAGCTTATGAGCAGAAATTCCAGTAATTGGACAATTGCCGTTACCTACGTTTTTTTTCTGCTTTCATCTTTAATCATTTTTGTACTGTGTAAAATTGCTACATGACTAAGCTCTGATGCTTTATGCATATGTATGATTAAATATTTGCCCTCATTAACTGGTAACTATCTATGCTTAATTCCAGTGCCTTATGTGGCTCTTAGAATTTTTTTAATGTTCTTAGACTTACATATATATGCATATTACATAGTCTTCCTACTTAAAAATACATACTTGCCCTTTAAGAATTAGTTTGATACATAATTTTATCATCATAATTATATCTGTTGCCAAGGTATTTGAATGTTTCTGTGTTCTTTGTCCAAGTATTTCAATTTGTTGTCAAATTTCATGTACTATCATCAGTGACTATATTCTGTTATTATACTACATTGCAATCATCTTATTTTCAATCAAAGACTATTTACAAAATTTAAAGTCTCATAAAAATAAACTACCATCAATTATAATTTGAACTACATTTTCTTGGCTAGATAGATACTGTGTGACTTTCTGCAGCCACATTTGAATCTGAATCATAGTGATAGATTTTCTGATGATTAATTCTTTGACTTTAAAAATACTAATGACTTGAAGGCAAGCATTTTTTCATGATCTAATGTATGTTGGTCATGATCTGAGCTATAAACTTATACAGGGACCTCATTTCTCCATGTGGTATATGAGTAATGCAATTGAATTATATTTATCTTTCACTTTGTGAAAGATAATGCATCATTTCTTTGGTATCTTTGGGTGATATACTAGGAAATGTTTTCTATTCCTTTATTAAATTTAAAACTTTTTTAAAAATATATTTTACTATGTTTTGCCATTAGCAATTACAGGTGCCTGTGCTAAAACCAAAGATTCCAGATCACCAAACTAATACAATTCTCTTTATACAATTTTATACAAAGTTCCAAAATGATATCGGTCCATCACAGTAATCCTGTGAAGAAGTGTGAATGTGTAACAACAAAGTTTTTTACTTGCTCAACATTGAGAGATTCAGAGATGTTAAGTATTAGCCAAATTTACACAGTTGGAAGATGCCTGATACATTCTTGAATTCCAGTCTCTGACCATTGTGTTTAGGATTCTTTTCAGTATATACCAAAACAAAAACAAAAATGAAAAAATCAAGAAAATGTTCATAATAGGATATTGACTGATTTAACCTTACCGAGTATTATTTATTAAAAATATTGACTTGAATTCAGAATATTGCACAAGTATATATTTAAAGCATCACTAGGTAAATGAAATTAATTACAATAAGTACCAAAAATTTGTTCGTTTTGTATTGAACATTGGCTTGCCTTTACGTTCTGTTTTACCTTCTTTTGAATTTATAATTCTAATATACTATAAGGAAAATAATTTTGTTCATATTTGTTGTTTATATTAAGCTTTTAAAATTTAAAATGATTACTTTTATCAGTTTAAGATGTGTTGATTATGGGAAATTTTGAACACATGAAAGAAAACGAATTATAGGTATTTTTAGCATCTAGAGATGACAAATACTGGAGATACCTTTTATCAACCTGTATGTATACATATATATATGTGTACACATGTATATATACATGAACACAGGTACACATACATACTTAAATAGAAATTCATACAAACATTTTCTTTTTTAAACAAAATTGAGTGTATTCTTGTTAAAAAACAAAATTCAGTCAAATAAATTTAAAGATCTAATCTGCTTTATTAGATGACTCATGAAACGGGAGGCATCCTGTGTAGTAAGCAAACGGGAGCTCCAAGAAACTGTACAAAATGGAGGGTTTTTGTAGGAAGGAGGGCGGGGCAAGAAAGTTATAAACAAAAGAAAAGCAAGGATTATTCCAGACAAGGTAATTTTCCCTTGGAGAGTAGAGCAAAGGGGCTAATGCAGATTACCTCATCTTCCTCTGGAGAATGAAGAGGGCCCCATGGCAGACTTATTGGAATCCATCAGCAATTTCTGACTGACTTATTAAAACTGCTTTTCTGGGAGAGGTTGAGATTTCAGTCAGTTTAGGTATTTAGTCTCAGTTTACTGACTTGGGTCCCTAACCAAACTGTTACCATTTGGGGCCTGTGGTTTTCTTTTTAACATTCTATACTTAGAGTATATTGAGCATTGTTAGAATTTCCCACAATCTTCGATAGCATAATCTTTACATTTGCATTATATCAATATTTAAACAAACGATATTCATTCCTCCCTTTATCTCTATTTTCATTGAACAAACTATATTTTTATTACTAATAATAAATGTTATCATACTAATAAAATCTAGTAATTTTATTAATTACTTTTATGACAGGAAAGAACAAGTGACAGCTTTTAACAAAAGAAAACTTTAATTAATAATGTTATACACTTTGTCTTGTTAAACAGGATATGGTAGTGATACCAATAATAGGGCTTTTATGAAACAAGATGGGATTGGGAGGGAGACAAACCATAAGTGACTCTTAATCTCACAAAACAAACTGAGGGTTGCTGGGGGGAGGGGGTTTGGGAGAAGGGGGTGGGATTATGGACATTGGGGAGGGTATGTGCTTTGGTGAGTGCTGTGAAGTGTGTAAACCTGGTGATTCACAGACCTGTACCCCTGGGGATAAAAATATATGTTTATAAAAAATAAAAATTAATTTAAAAAAAAGATTTTATTTATTTGAGTGAGAGAGCATGAGCTGTGGGGAAGGGTGAGGGAGAAGGAGATGCAGACTCCCTGCTGAGCTGGGGCTCAGTCCCAGGATTATGACCTGAGCTGAATGCAAGTGCTTAACGGACTGAGCCACTCAGATGCCCCAATAATAGAACTTTTAAACTGACATAAATCCATATGCAATATGATGGCAGAGGACCTCAGAAGACATAATTGCTGAGAGATGAGCACTTGCTAATGAGTAAGATTTGAGGGTCCCCTGTAGAGCTTGAGCCCTGGGCATACGGTGGAACATCTGTGATGTTCTGAGGACTGACTTGATCCTGTGGCTGTTCCAGGAATAAGCAGTTCTGGAAAGCCAGAACTCATGGCCCAAAAGGGTCACTAGTGCTGTGTCCATCACCAGCTCATCTTCACGATGGAGGTAGGTCTATGAGAATTTTTGGCTCGGTGACTGGAAGTCTGAGATTAGGAGGGGCCACTTCTCTCTTCTATTCTGGCCATACGCAGCACCTAAGAATTTGTTCTTTTTCAAGGACTTGGCCTTGAATATTTAATTTAATGGCCTTTCATATTTAGGTTAAAGAAGATTATGAGAACATTTTCTTTAGCTCTTGCTTCCTCTAAGTACCTGCAAGTCTGACCATCCAGAAAACCCTAAAAACTATTTAAAAAAAAAAGTTTAGGAATGAAAAGAAAAAAATAATCTATGCCTCTCTTGTAAGGTGGTACCTTGAGAAAAACTATTTTTATATATCACCTTCCTGGAGGAGAACATAGAAGAGGACAAATGCCCACTTTTGTTTAGAATTATCTGTGATTTTCAGTCTGGATTATAACTAATCATATACTTATATAGATTATTCAATATTTGCCATTTTTAAACATTTTTCTTCACCTTGGATGGGAGTCTCTTTCATTAATTTCTCAAGTGGGATTTTATTTTTCTATTTCTTTATTTAGTCTAATTTTTACTTAGTTACTTAAAAGGCCTAGCTTGTATGGGGCACCTGGGTGGCTCACTTGGATAAGAAGCAGAGCCTTGGTTTTGGCTCAGGTCATGATCTTTGTGCGCTCTCTCTCTCCCTCTCAAATACATAAATAAATATTTTAGAAATAAAAATAAAATGTCTGGCTTATAAGTAGCATCCTTACCTGATTTACAGAGCTAGCGTAACATTTCCCCTGTTTTCAACCTCAACTATTCCTTTTAACAAGAATTAGGGGCAGAGGAGACCTGTGTTGAATTAGATCTCAAAAACATGTCTGTGCAACAGTTTCTGAGGTGAAGATTCTAATTTATTTAAATATTTCTATTTTTGACATTTAGCCTGTTTCTCAATTTTGCCTTATGAATAATGCTGTAACAAATTTTATATTTATAATTTTATCCACAGATCTCAAAATTTCCTCTGTTATCAATTCCTTCTTAACTCTAAAAAACTCAGTAATACACTATTTTAAGACTGCCCTTAAGGTGATACAGGACACCTAGCCAGTCTATTAAAAGGGTACTTCCTTCCCTGCCCTCTCCTGCCTCTGCATAATTCAAACTGGTGACTGTGGGGAATACTCACTAAAAGGTGTAAATTTTAGGGAGATGTTTTTATTCCTGTATGTATGTAGTCTCTATCCTTTTAAACATTTACAACAATTAAATCTTTAGCCTATAAAGGAGACTTAGTGTGAGTTAAATTTACCTGGTATTTATCAAATATTTATTATGTACATTAACAATGAACCAGATGGTGGGAGGGCAGGAAATAAAATATAAGAGGAGATTCTTGCTTTCATGTATTTACTGGCTTCATTGGGAAGTGTTGAATGTTGTTAATAGATTAAAAAAAATCTATTGAGTATTAAAGTAAGGAGAAGTAGGGGCATCTGGGTGGCTCAGTCCATTGAGCATCTGACTCTTGATTTCAGCTCAGGTCATGGGATGGTCCTGGGATGGAGCCCCACATTGGGTTCCATGTTCAGCAAGCAATCTTCTTAAGGACTCTTTCTCTTTCCTTTTTGCCCCTTTCCCAGCTTCCTCTCCCTATCTCTCTCTCAAATAAATAAATAAATCTTTAAAAAGAAGAGTAAGGAGAGGTATTGGTGGCCAGTTCAAATGAGACTGATCTATTATTGGAGGATGCGTTTTAGTCATTGATACACCAATAAAATTGGTTCCAGAATGGCTTTGTAAAGTCTATAATTAATATTTACTTTTAATTACTAAAGTAATAACTACATCTATTTTCACAAATTCAGATAATACAGAAGTTGTTAGAATAAAATGGATAGGTGTCCATTTACTCACTACTTCTCCTTCAGAGCAACCACTTTGTATATATTTCAAAACCATGTATACACATACAGTTCTTATGGTTCTATTCTGTGTTTTTGAGTTTTGCAATTCTGGAAATTGGACCGTACAATATGTATTGTTTTGCAACTTCTTCATTCATTTTTATTATTTTTTACTTAACAATAAATTGAGAGAGTCTTCCATGCCATTGTCTATAAGTCTAAGTCAAAATTTTATCTGTAATTTACAATATCATGAGCTAAATAAATGAGTGTTGCTGGGGAGGTTTGTTACCCAGCAGTGTATGACCAGACTATCCAATGAGAACTGGAATTGTGCATGCTCTTAGCCTCAGTTTATCATCTTCAGACTTGATGTCTCACATACACACACACACACACACACACAGCACACACATACCACCATCCCACATCATATTTATGTTTTCTTCTTGTTTAATAGTTTTTTTTTTTAAAGAATTTATTTATTTGACAGAGAGACAGCGAGAGAGGGAACACAAGCAGTTGGAGAGGGAGAAGGAGAAGCAAGCTTCCTGCTGAGCAGAGAGCCTGATGCGGGTCTCAATTCCAGGACCCTGGGATCATGACCTGAGCCGAAGGCAGTTGCTTAATGACTGAGCCACCCAGGCACCCCTAATAGTTTTGAATAACCAGATAGTAAGCAGATCAGCAAAGGTTAGGATTGGAAGAAGAATAAGTCATTCCTGTTCCACGTGATTCATTTTTCTGAATGGACTAAAGAAGTGTCAGATGAAAAGTGAGATTGGGAACCCCAGAACTGTGATCTGGATCTTCTTCTGTGCCACAAACTATGTTTACATGATTCAAACCTATGATTATATGTTTGTTCCAGAGACAGGCAGGGAGAGGAGCAGTGAGATACACAATACTGTGTTGGTCACAGAGTATGAGGAGACTATGTATCTATTTGTAGCAATCTGGATCTCCTTCCTTTTGTTGACCTTGTAAAAGGGAGCCATGGACCCCATCCCCCCACCCCCAACTTTATCCTCCTCCTCACAAATTCTCTCTCACTTAAATTGCAAAGTTACTTGGTTCACTGTAGTTCCTTCCCACGAGCCCCACCCCTAATGGAATAAAGGAACCTGGCTGACAATAGAGTTTTACCGTGTCTGCTGCATCAGCTTCTGACTCTTGGGGTATATTTGCAACCAGATTTCAGTTATGTTTATGAACTGGAACCTAGGTCCCCTGAAAAGAGACCCGTAAAAGAGCTGGGCATGCCTGATTACTTAGCAGGTACTCACGGGAGTACTAAGTGTGGAGGGTGGGCCACTGATTCTGAAAAGAAGGAGGTTTTCTTACCAAATTCCTAGTACCAAAGAGCTTCCTCTTAAAGCCAGAGATATGCTCCATGGAGAGGCAATAAAGTCATCCCTCAAGGACAGAAATTGCCATGCTCCCTCCCTTAGGGTGTGATAATCAAAAGTGGTGACCCTGCCTTCCTGGGAGCAGGGCCATCCAGCCACAGAACGTGCAGGGAGCACTTCCTGGATGAGTTCATGAGCAAATAAACCTTGAGCCGTGACTTGAAAAATTTGGCTAGATGGATTTTTTTAAATTAATGAATATTCAGCTGATTTCTTCAAGGTTTTCAAGAAGAGTGAAACAAAAACAACCAATCTGAAGACTTACACAACTGTGGAGACTTCCGGATACTGGGTGGAGGGCTGGAGAAAATAGTGACAGCCAGAGATCTGGGAAACAAATGGGGGGTTCTGTAGTCCTTCTAATTGCATTGAGGATGTGGCTCCATCTGCTGAAGTGGGAAATCTCCTACCACTGAATTTCTTTTCCTCCTTCTCTCAAGAACTCTCACCTTCATCATAATACCAGGTTATATTTTTCTCAGGAGAAGTTTTACTTTGCTCTTTGTAGCTTGTGGCATGCCTACGCACCAGGGGTTAATGTTAAATACATGCCACTCTTGGCATATGAAACTAACCATGGTATAGACAGCACTGAGATGGGAGGGCTGCTCCTCCACCAAGACCTACCTGGTTGCAGCTGCTTTGTGCAATCGTTCAGCAGACCCCCACCATCATTGTGGTTGATCCCGATACCCCTCCTTTTCATCACAGGCCCTTTATAACCTAAGAATAGGAATGGCTGCCAAGCATGGTTGAGAAGCTTGCCAATCAAAAACAAACCACATCTCTCTGTGAGCATCCAATGGTGAAAGTGGATAGTAATTTCACTCAACTAATCATCATGAGAATCAGAGACTATACCAAGCGTTAGAAATTACTGACAGGAAGTTTAAGTATTCAGAAATTTACTAGCAGGAAGTTGACCCTTCCCTACATCTACATAGGGGACAACCAGGAAATAGGAAAAGCGGTAGGCAGAAAAGAAGAAAAAAAGATTTCAGAGAAGGGTAATCTATTTTATCCACCACTTTGGGAGAATTCATAAAATCAGTGATTTCTCCTTTGGAATAGAAACGCTGCCAATTGTTCCCGAAGCTCTGAATTTATGATTTTTAAATATGTCTGAGATTCGGTGATGACATTTTGTTTTTAAGGGAAGAAGGAGACACACTCTTTAACACCTTAATTCTGAAGAAAACTGGATAAATGTTTCTTGAAACAAATTTGGATTCTTATACTTGAAGAATTGAGTGGAATGAATCTCTTTATCAGCCCCAGCTGTATACCTCATCTCTTCAGGGAATTTACTTGAATTTCTAGAGGTTGACTTAGTTCCATCTCTAGTTTCTGAGCTGGTCTTCTCTGGAGGATGGAGCTCTGCTCTTTGCCCTTCTACTCTGGGAAAGGGGAGGGAGAGGAGCATTAAGCCCCTTTTCCAGGTGTACTGCTCTGTGAATAAGGGCACTAAGACAGAATCCCCAAATCCTATGAGTTTCAATGTCCCTGTTCTGATCATAGGATTCTGTAGCACAAAAGTACTTTTTTTTAGTTAGCCTCCACAGAAGTGGCTGCCTTTCCTGTCCCTATCCTGAGTTCCTCTGTAAAGGCTGTGATCTGTAGAGTTGCCTTATAACTTTTATTATATTTTTAATGATGTTTTGTTAGTCACCGTACTACACATCTCCTTATAACTTTAATCTGGCTTTGTTCTTAGTAGAGCCTCTCTCTGGTCAATGTTCTTCACATCTAGGGACCCCCAAATCTCAGCAATCTATCTGGACTTCTAAAGTTTAATCATTTCCTCTGTTTCTGGAGGTTGAGCCTGGTTCACCTTCTAGGACCCCTTGTTGTATTATCTTAGATCACAGGTTGCAAACTCACATGAATTCTGAATGGAAGGGGCTGAGTAAGGATTGATTGGACTGGAAAATAAACACCTCATTTAAAGAAGGTAGTCCCAAGTCATAGCCCACTGATCGTGGCAATTCGAGACAAGAAGGAATCTGAATTCTGGTGTGAAATCTTCTTATTAGAAAATGTCAGCACTGATTCATTTTTTTCAAGCAATGACATATGAACCAAATAAACTCCAGCTGCCTCCTGACCTGTGATACAACCATATACGCATGAATTCTATCTTATACCATGTTCCTGAATTAGGCAGTAACTACTGTGTCTGTGCTTTTGTCTAGGTGCCCAAGCCTGTGCTGTCTAGACTTCTGCATCTCATTGTGTTTTCTAGTCAAGCAGATGCTTCATCGCTCATCCTATCCTGCTGCTCATGCATTTCCCATCTTACTGCATGTTGGAGCATTTTTTTTGAAATATGATTTTCTAATTTGAGAAACTATAAAGCAACCCTAGTGTGCTAAGGACTATGAAGTTTGTCAAGAATATAAACATCAAATATTAAAAAGATAATAAGATATAGACTTTGTTCTCCAGCAGTATGGAAGACATAACCCAAGTTGAACCTCCAGTGAGTAATATTCTTGTAAAATCCCCTCCCCTTGAGGGGGAATCTGTGACTGGTTTCTACCAATGGAACATAGCAGAGGTGATGGGATGTCGGTGCCTTGAATAGGTTGTGTTAAATGGCACAGGCGATGGGGTGTCATGCCCATGATTACATTTTGTTATGTAAGAGTCCCTCTTAACAGACTGGAGCAAGGAAATCTCCTTCTGGTCTTGAAGAATCAAATATCTATTTCGTGAACTCCCTATTGGAAGGTCATGTGACAGGAACTGTGGGTAGCCTCCAGAAGAGAGGCCATAGTCATACAGCTACAAAGAAATGAATTCTTCCAATGATCTGAGTGAACTTGAAAGTGGATTTTTCCCTAGTCAAGCCTATAGAAGAGACAACACTTTGATTACAGCCTGTGAGAACCTGAATAGAGGAAATAGCTAAGCTCTGTCTGCATTCCTGTTTTATGAAAACTGTGAGGTAACACATATGTTCTTTTAAGCCACTACTATAGCAGTTTACAGCTTACCATGTAAAACACAATAACCCATTCAACACATAGAACAAGATGAAGAGACATTTACGTGCTTAAATTCCTTTAGGGAGAAGGCTGTACTTGTTTGGAAGAAAAGATTTGATTGGCTAGGTCCCAAGGCTGCACCTAAGGCTACTGTAAAACCCAAAACAAGATGGTGGTGTTTTCTTTATCAAAAGAAAGTTATAGGCTCTGGATATTCTAAAGCTATCATCAAGGTTCTGAGTCCTTCTCTCTCTCTCTCTTTTTAATTTAATTTAATTTTTTCAGTGTTCCAAGATTCATTGTTTATGCACCACACCCAGTGTTCCAAGAAACATGTGCTCTCCATAATACCCACCACTAGGCTCACCTTTTTTGGACATATGCTACCTTTTGGTTCATACCTCCTCCCTGCTGTTCTCTGTATCCCACAGGGAAGCAAGGTCCTGGAATGTTCTTTCTACTAGCTATTACCAGTGGGGAGTATTGGGAGGAAATTAGAGAGGGATGAGCGATGTCAAGGTCTCACTCTCTCCTGGTCCCTCTCTAGCTCTGATGACACCTTACACAGCAGCTACATGTCTTCCACTGCTCTTGCTTCCAAGGGAATGGCCTACTGTGGTTATAGCTTCTAGAGCTTCAATGTGCAGTATTGTGGCCACTAACTTATATAGCAACATACAGCTATATAAATTTAAATTAATTAAACTTAAAAGCAAAAATTCATTACTTTAGGTGCACTAGCCACCAAGTCCTAAGTAGCCACTGTTGCTAAAGGCTACCATATTGGAAAATGCAGATATAGATAATTTCCACTATCTCAGATGTCCTGTTAGACAGTGAGTAGAGTAGTAGAGAGTTATGTGGCTCACAGTCTCCGGTAATATCACCTTCTCTTTTTGCTATTCTTGTCTAAGGGTGGGCATGGCAGCTTGATGCTGCTAGTCTCTGGGTTTTCTCACTGTTCTCTAAGTTGACAACATTTCTATTACCTGTATAACCAGCCCCCTGCATTGAGTCCCTCTGTTGCAAATAACCAAGTTATTTTTTTTTTCCTATTCAGACTTTGATTGAAATACCAGAAGAGGAAAGGATAGGATAGTCCACATTTCTGTATTAGCTATACATTATTGTATAACAGTTTTCCCTTAGACAAGCAGCTTAAAATAATGAACATTTATTATATTCCAGTGTCTGTGAGTTAAGAATTGGGTAGCTTTGTGGTTCTGGCATAATCTTTCATTAAATTGTAGTCAAAGTGGTGGCAGGAGCTGAAGTCTCATCTGAAGGCTTCACTGGGGGAGGATTTGCTTCCAGACTCACTTAGATAGTAATGGCAGGTCTCAGTTCCTTGCTGGCTGTTGGCTGGAACTCCTTATCATCTGGGCTTTTCCAAAGACTGAGTGTTGCATGGAGTGACACTGGCTTCTTCAGGAGCATATGATCAAAGTGAGTATCCAAGATGGAAGATGTCATCTTTTATAACTTAAATGGCATACATTTCTACAGTATTTCATTGACCTCACAGACCAACCCTAGTTCAATGTTGGAGGAAGACACAGGATGGGAATGCCAGGAGACTGAGATCATTAGAAGTCATCTTGGAAGCTGCCTACCACAAGTGCTCCAGAGAAATTGAGTAGATTTGATGTATAAGAGATTGTTCCTTCTCTCTGTGACTTAAATCGGAAAGGGCAGGAGCCCACACAACAAAGGGTAAAATAATGTCTTGGCTTAGAGGACTTTGATGGGAAAAGTTCAACACCACAGTGACACTATGTCGATTTTGAATTGTGTGTGCCATTCAGGTGTCAGAGGCCATTGCTCACGGTTTCAACTTAAATCAAGGAAATGATGGAAAATTATAAAGATAATATAGTACTTGCTCTGAAACACAATTCGAAAGCATTTGGTTTACTTAAAATCAAGGTTTGGGACAATGTCATAACGTTCAGATGCAATATTTTCTCAAAAGGACAAAAAAAAAAAAAAAAGCCCTGTTGAAGCAAAACTTATTAGCTTTCTGGTTGGCTGGTTCTGTTTTCACAGGAGCCAGGAACCTTGCATGATGGTTTAGCAGAAGTTCTGTAAGCCTTGGGCAGCTCTTGGCTGTGCAGTAGTTTTCTACAAGGAAAGATGCAGGGAACAAGATTCTTTATGGGTAGCTGGCAGGTGATGGAGTCAGGGCCATTCGGTGGGGTCAGGATGAAAGGAGAGAGTAACTTCATCGTGTGTGTGTGTGTGTGTGTGTGTAAGAGCTGAGGCTGCCTATTGAAGTCAGCTTTTTTTCCCATGTAAGTGGACTTGAGGAGCAGGTGGCACTGAGACCCACGTGTTCAGTGGCAGCAGCACAGTCCTTGTCACTTCCTGCAGAAAGAGATCCTATCTTATCCCCAGTCACTTATGTTTACGTTTAGCCCACTCTTTCCCACTCTTCAGATCGCTTTTGCTGAGGAACACAATCTGTCTGGGAAATGGGCCAGTTAAAAGAAGTTGGCATTTCAGAGAGATATGTACCTATCTACTATTCAGGATAGAGGGAGGCAATTTCTAAGGAGCATTTGTTTTCTTGAAAAGAGAAAGAGACAAAGAGTAAGAATGAGAAAGGGAGTGAGGCTGAAGTAAACCCAGGATGTAAAGTAAAATTTTTTTCCCAATGAACTTCAGTGAATAGTTTCTTTCTTTCTTTCTTTCTTTTTCTTTCTTTCTTTCTTTCTTTCTTTCTTTCTTTCTTTCTTTTTTTTTAAATTTAAATTGAAAGGCATTTTCATGTTTGCAAGTTCTAAGCTGTAGAAAATAAACCCTGGAAGTAGATTGCCTGGGGTAAGATTTAATTAAACACTATACAGTAAATTAGCATAATTTGATGAGGATCAGCTTTAGTTCCTAGAAACTGCAACAGGCAGAAATTTTAATTTTGTAATATCTTTTAAAGTTCCACTCTCTCATCTCCAAAGTGTAGTTTTGGAAAATAAAAACTAAACAAGGTATTACCAAGCAGAAGGCAATTTATTAAGGAGATGATGTACTGACAGTGGGCTATGAGGAGGGTTTTAATGCAGATACTGAAAGTCTGTAAGAACGGTCCTCCATAAAAGAAGATATATGGAAAAGGGAGTTGAATTCCTTAGCTTGAAGCAGAGAGGTTATCCAATATTATCATACCGCCCTGGGCTGTGACAATTAGAATTTCAAGCTAAGGCCTTCTTCCACCCTTCCTTCCTCCATTGGTCCCTCTCTCCCTTCCTCATTTCTTTTTCTCTCAATCTCTTTCAAAATAGGAAGACTACTATAAGACGTAGAAGTTTACGAAAGAAAAAAGGAAGGAAGGAAGAAAGGAAGGAGAGAGGAAAGAAGGAAAGACAGTAGGAAGGAAGAGAGAAAGAAAAGGAAAAGGAGGGAACCAGACACATTAAAAACAAAACAAAACAAAAAAACACTTCTATGAGTGCAGCTATTTGGATGCTATTTTGCTGCTGCCTGTATGTTAGTGCACATGTCATCAATCTTACACAATATTCACCATTTTCTTGGTGCCTAAGGAACCATCTGTATGTGAGTCTTAAGAAGCAAAAATATGCTCACTATGGAAAAAACAAACAAACAAACAAACAACAAAAAACGGGAGGAAGGCTCTCGGACAACTGTGCTCCAGAAAACCCTCTCCCATGGGAGTCTGTAAGTGGGAAATCATTCTAAAGAGGGAGCAAGGTGATAGGATTCATGGACAGCAAATTCTAGAGAAGTATACATGGGTCTTTCTGGAAGGTGGATCCTCAGCACCAGGAAGGACGCATGAAACATAGAGGGGCCTCATTAGGTCTGTGTTGAATGAAATTATGGACGGCATCTTGCCGCATGTTTGAGTGGTTTACGTAAATAAAGTTTAATGAGTCCTTAGGTGTCTTTACTTACCTATAGCAAGTTTTAAAAGTAGAGACTTGTCTTTCCAACTCTGAAGATCAGAGTCTTGAAAACCTCATAGTGAGAAAAGTATAGTTGAGAAACTTTACGTTAAAAGGAAGTCAGAATTTTCTTTAAAATATGTTGTATTTATTATAAATGAGTTATAATAGCCATTATCCTCTTCTTTCCCAGTCTTCAGATCGCTTTTGCTGAGGAAATGTCTTGCTCTTCCTGGCTTATGGTTTCAATGTCACGGTTATAGGTAGGTGTGCCATGAGTGGGGACACCGACTGTTCAGAGTGGACACTGATCTGAGCTGGTCCAGGTGTTTGTCGCTGGCTTGTGGCAATGCCTGTGGTTCCTGGAGTCCCTGAGGAAGGCTTGGGGAGTACAGTTTGCTGAGGGCATCCCCTGGTTCACAATCAGAACAGGCCTATTTGCAGGTATTTTAATAATGAGTCTGATGGAACTACAATGTTCTGGGTGACTACTGGTTATGCGTATAGGGTTGCTTTATTTTGTTGTCAACAGGGAGCACACATACACATCAAGATGTTTTCTCCCTTTTGTGTCTAGGATTTCTCCTAGATAGTCAATGCCTTTGAGACGTTGTTAGAATTTCATAGCACAAAACTTGTTGCCTCTGTCCTTCTATGTCCTAACTCTAACATCTCCCTTGGCCTCTAAAATGCAGAATAATGTGAAAGCTCAGATTTGTCTGATATTAACTTATGCCAAGCAGAGACATCAGCAACTATCGCACATACCATTGTTTCTCTTTTCCCAACAGGCACAAAGATTTAGCTTTAAGACATGGATTTCACTTTACCTCATGCTGCTTTGTGCAAGAGTCAGCAAGCAAGCAAAGAACCTTTGCTTTTGGAACCAAGCAAAGGTTCCAAAAAGCTAGGGGGAGTTCAGCTGCTATGGACTTCAGACTTTTACAATTTAAAATAAAATAAAATAAAATAAGAAATGAAACAAAACTAGTTTCATTATGGCATATGTTAAAGCCAGTATTTAAGGTATAAAGTTTTTGGTTTGAATTACATATAGAGTGAGGAGCTTACAATGATCTTTTCACCAAGTATTAAAAAGTCTTAATCTGACCCTGATTTAAGCTCATCTTCTTCTCTTTTCTCCTTCCAAATTTTATTGCCAAAATTTCTACCACAATTCTGCCTTCTGAGTTACCTCCTCCTTCCTCTATAAACCTGGGTTTCTATTTTTTCTAATTATCCCCAACTGGAGTAATTGGCAAATCACTTATACTGGAACCCAAATTTTTGTGGGCTTGCTGAGAAGGTTATGCAGAAGTAAAACCACATATACTTGAGTTTTGCATAAGGGGAACTCAAGGCCAGGGAAAGGTTGCGGTTTTGTAGGAAGATCACTCTCACCCTCAAAAAAGCCAAGGGCATCTTTTCTTTAAAGGAGTCCCCACTTTGTTTATGTGGGAAGTTGTCCAGGGCACAGCGAATCTCTGGCAGGCCTTTGCTGGCCTTTTGCTTTCTAATTGGCTGTTGTAAGCAAAAACAGCCCTCTAGATTCTCTCCTGTTGAAGTGCCCTGTGCAGCTCTACTCATAGGGAAGAGAAGAGGGAAAGGGGGGGGGGGGTATTCTAAGTCTTTCTTGTTCAACTTTTTTAAATGTGAAGTTTGGGTTCTTATAACAGGGGTCATGAACTCAAATAAAGAACAAGGTGCCCAGCAGCTCAGGAATATCCACCTGATTTCCCTTAAGTTAGTTTATGAAACAGACCATACTCTGAAGTCCGTCCATGGGTTGTGACTTCCCGCAAGCCAAACTGTGCTGAAGGGGAGGTGGGGGGGCCTCTTCCTGTCCATGGTGCCCCAGCACCCTATAAATCAGCAGATGGTCTGCAATGTATTTTTGGTCATAATTCTTCACACTTTCTTTGGATCCCATGGCCAAATCTAGACTAGCTACTTACGGATACATTTTGGGGTCCTTAAATGAGAAACTTCACAACAAATAGATTCATTTTAAGAATTGTGTGGTTGCAAAATATATTAGGACTTGAGCTGGAGTGGAATCAAGGGTAAGAGCCAAGACTCTATAGCCAGACTGCCAGGGATTCCTGTTTTACCTCTTATGAGGTATGTGACCGTAGGCAAGTTTTTTTTTTTTTTTTTTTTTTAACTCTCTGATCCTCTATTTTCTCTTCTAAAAATGGGGATGATGATAATAGCACCTACCTCATGGGTTTTTGTGAGGTTTAAGAGAGCTGATTATTATAAAACCCTTTAGAACAGTGCCCAGCAATAATAAGCCCTCAACAAATGTAAGCTGCTGTTGTGTGGTTGTATTTCTGGTTGGTGATGGTATCACCATTATTATTATTTGAGCTTTTTATTGGTGATAACTTGGGTTCAGTTCTCTAGAGGCAGAGCCTGAGAGAGGGATTCTGGTGCAGGTGTTTATTGAGGGTCCATCTCAGGTGAAATCTGCAAAGAAATGAGAAAATTCGGATAGGACAAGGATGGATAGGGCAAGGATATAGGCAAAGATACGGTTTTAGCTGAGGTCTGACCTCAGCCCGATCCCATGGGGAGCTCTGGAGGGGAAGCCACACCAAAAGTTCTACTCTTGAGACTAGGTGACCAACTTTTATCTTCCTGAAACAGTTTGTCATTGGCTTCAGACCATCCCCCATGGAGAGATCCTTATTTCTAGGAATTTCCTGGGGAAGTGGCCCTGGGATCTGGGTGACTTAGCCAGAAATTGTAATTAATTTGGAACCAGCCCATGATTCTATGGTTGCATTTCACTTAGAGAAACATTCCTATTGAGATGGCTATGTGGGTCTAAGACCAGAGCATCATAGTCAGCCAGGAAAAGCAGAACGGAAAGTCTTTTATGCTCGCTCAGGGCTTCTTGGATGGAAATCTGGAGCACTTAGTTTGGATTTGCATTAGTATGTAGAGTTTGCAACTTCTTTTTTTTTTTTTTTAAAGATTTTATTTATTTTATTTGACAGACAGAAATTACAAGTAGGCAGAGAGGCAGGCAGAGAGAGAGGGGAGGAAGCAGGCTCACTGCTGAGCAAAGAGCCCGATGTGGGGCTCGATCCCAGGAACTGGGATCATGACCTGAGCCGAAGGCAGAGGCTTTAACCCACTGAGCCACCCAGGCGCCCCGAGTTTGCAACTTCTTAAGGTGAGCAGACAACCTCGCTGAACTGGGATTGGTGAATAACTTCAACTGGTGACCCTGGAGTGATTCATTTGCCTGTATCCCCTTTCTTCTTGCTGCTGATGCTCAGAAATCATGCACAGTGGGTTGCTGTAAAGTGTTATATGCATCATAGTTCTCAGTGTTTGAGACCTGCTATTTTGGGGCCTAAGGCTGTTTTCTTTTGCTTTGTTTGCTCTCTTTAGGAATAAGAAAAATCGGAGAGTGAGGAGATCAGAACCTGCCACGATTCTCAAAGTGATTGGAATATAAAGCACAATTTTCTAGTCTCCTCCCTACCTACTGCTGTGGCCCCTCCATCCTCCCCCAACTCCTCATGCCATGCATTCAGAGAGACCCTTTCATTTTGCATCACGCTGGGTTAAGTTCTTTTATTATATTCATTCACTGTGCTGTTTGGAATTGAAGTAGAAAAAATGCTTCCCATGCCCTATGAATTTTTGACCAAGTTGAGAAAAGCCTCTAATTAGTGCCTGAATCTGCAATTAATGTGTGCTACTTGAAAGACAACTTTAACCTTGGATTCTTGAATCTAGAATTACCAGAAGCTTTTGAGCATATGACTAACTCCTCCTTATCTGTGTGGCTTGCTAACTTTGCAGGCCTATCATCCGTCAGTATTTAAATACTAGACACTGCACTCCATGGTGTCGTAACCCTGTTTCCCACTACCAACTGCTGACTATTCAGTGTGCTGAGTCATTTTAGCATAAGGTCAAGCAAAATGTAATAAAGAAGGGAGAGCAGGTAAGATAGGAGAAAGAATGCCTCAGTATCTTCCTCAACAAATATAGAGGCAATTTTAAAGATCTTATGTTTTAGAATATCCATGTCATGACTTCTTCCCTTCATTAGTACATGTTTTTAAGAGTTGGTTGTAAATGCTGTACTGGTCTTTGGAAAGTTAATGCTTCACCAAATACCATCAGAGAACCCAAGATTAAAAAAAGAAAATCCATTTGGAAGCTCTGTGTGTGTGGTTTTTAAAATAATTTTTAATATTAACATCTTATATATTAGTTTGGTACATTTTCACAGTTAATAAACCAATATATTCAGGCCATTACTAGAGTCAATACTTCATTTAGATATCAGTTTTTACCTAATGTCCTGTTTGTTTTTTCCCAGGATCCTATTCAGAATACAACATTATAGTTTGTTGTTGTATATCCTTAGGCTTTAAACTGTGGTGGTTTCCTGGACTTCCCTTGTTTTTGATGGCCTTGACAGTTTCGAGGAATATTAGTAGGGTTTTTGTAGAATGTTCTTCTTTGGGGTTTTGTCTGATTTTTTTTTTTTCCTGATTAGATTGAGATTATGGGTTCTTGGGAAGAAGACCACACAGTATTCTCAGCATATCAAAAATATATGCTTTAGTGATGATGTTATGCTTGTTTACCTGGCTGAAGTAAGTTTCTTCATTATAAAGTTATTCCTCCCTCCCTTTTCATACTGTACTTTTTGGAAGGAAATTGCTAAGTGCAGCCCACACTTGGGGCCAAGGGGAGAAAATAGTTAAGCCCTACCACCTTGAAAGGAAGTATCTGCATAAATTATTTGGGCTTCTTCTGCATAGATTTGCTTACATTTCCTTATTTATTCAATCATTTATTTATATCCATTAGAACTCGAGGGTATTGGGGCGCCTGGGTGGCTCAATGGGTTAAACCTCTGCCTTCGGCTCAGGTCATGATCTCAGGGTCCTGGGATCGAGCTCCGCATCGGGCTCTCTGCTTGGCCGGGAGGCTGCTTCCTCCTCTCTCTCTCTGCCTACCTCTCTGCCTACTTGTGATCTCTCTCTCTCTCTGTCAAATAAATTAAAAAAAAAAAAAAAAAGAACTCGTGGGTATTTATATGTTGGCCTATATCCCAATACTATGTTTTTTTTTTTTATTTTGTTACTCCAATTGTTCCAGCCTTGGCCATTGAAAGAACTTTCAATGGGAACTCATGCCCCTGTGACATACACCCGTTATTTTGTTTTAGGAGCACTTCCTTATCGCTAACTCTATAGGATACTCCAGATTCACCTAGTATATTCCTTGCCCTAGCCCTAGACCCAGCCATTTCTCCAAGGAGTCCTCATTCCTTGTTTTGGAGAACAGTGTCAGAAACTAAGATCTGGGCACTAGATGTGCTCCCTGCTATTGAATGTCACTGCTTTAAGGCCCACTCAGCAAACGGAACTTGGAAATATATATACGTTTACTAACCTGCGTATACACACCCATTAAGATAATGAATTAACTTTAGCATTTTTATATTTATCCATTTGCATTAAGCTAAACAGGAGTTTTTACCAATGTCTCCACCTCTAATCCAGCATTATAGAATTTATTCTGGCCTCTTCCCCATTGCTTATCTGGAACCTTCCCCTCTAATAATGGGAAGCCTGCTCTTACTCCACCATCCATTTGTTTGAATGTTTAGCTCCAGGGTAGGTGTACAGTGGTTTCAGAATTTGTAAAACCCCTATTCCCATGAGGAGAAGCTTTATCAACCACAGTACTCTGCCTAGATGCAGTATCTTTAACCTATACCCTCCAGTCAGTTTCAGAATTGCTTAGGTCTACACCTGTTTTCCTACTTCAGTGCAGCTGTCACACACTTGCCATATAGGTAGATTCTTTTTTCTTGGTCTCACTTATGTCTCAGAAACTCAGATTTTCCCATTTTCCCTTTTACATTCCTGTGAAGATCTCAGGTAGCTCTGAGAATAACCCAATGTTATCAGCATAAAATTCAACACAGAAATGGTATAAGGAAATGAGAAAAACATAAAACAAGAAATGTTAGAGAAAAAGTAGTTGACTAATAGTGGGAAAAAAATGTCAGATCCCTGGCTTGCCTGCCTCTAAGTAGCTGTGTCACTTTGCAAGTCACAGCAATCCCACTGGCTTTAGTTTTCTTATCTTTACAGTTGGGTCCAGTTTCTCTGGATTGTCATGTGCATTGAACTGAAAAAATAACGTGGAAATAGAACTGTTATAATAGACTTTCAAGTACAGTTATTACATGAAAAAAGGTAAATTCAAAACTTCTGGCAAAGAGGAGTCAGATCAAGGATGTGAAGTTATGACTGTCATAGAGCTGGCTTAATTATGGTTCTCTAAAATTTAAACCAAAGGATAGACCTGACTTTAGTGACCAGAGTATTTTCTTTTCTCCATGGCTACATGCATATACACCCACATGACTGTTGGTATATGTGAATATATTAATACTTATATTTCCAAGTTAGTCTAAGGGATCGCTTGAAGGTCTTGGTCTTGTTAGATTTCTTCTTGGTGTCTCTAACAAAGATTTGGGAAGACCTTGTAGCTTAGGATTTTAAGAGTTTATATACTGTACAAGCCATTTGGACTATTTTGATTACTTGTCTTCTACTCTTACATACTATATGTACCTTATTCTTACTCACTTGATGACAACCTAGGTCAGTTTACCATGTCCTTCTTGGCCACATGTAACTAAAAGCAATAATGGGACTCAAAAATCATAGAGGCTAGAATCTACATTCTGAAGTTGCCATTGTTGGATTGAAAAGATATATGAACTTGAAGAATTGATTTGTTATCTAAGTATAGTTGGGTTCAGCAACCTTGGCAGTAAGGCCCAGGACAGAAAGGGGGCTGGGCAGGGCCTCTCCTTCAAGCCACATATGTGCACTGTACATTTTCAGGGATGCCATTCATCTTTCAGTGTGAATGGAACCCTCAGAACAGGACAGAAAGGTTTCTCTAGAGGTGGGGCCTGTTTTGCTGTCAGTAAAGGGGAGAAAACACATTTAAAAACAAAACCATACTCACCAAAAAACCCTCTGACCACCCTGCTTCCTATAATTTGATTATTGATGATTCTGTAGAATATTTCATTTGGTTTCATCTAACCTTTTTTTTTTTTCTTAAGTTTTTCCTTCATTCAAGAGAAAACAGTCCAAGGATTGGGGGAATACAGTGCCTCACAAGCAGCAGAGCACTCTCCCTGAGGAATCTCGGGGCCCTGATAAATGAATTAACTTTATCATGGCCTACCCTGTTCTAGGTACTACTATCAGCATTTTTACATATGCTCACTCATGTAAAACTCAGGACCCCTGTGGGGTGAGTGTTGTTGTTCCTGCTTCTTTGTACCTTTCCCAAGACCCCTTTGGCAGGAATAGTGTGGCTGGGATATCAACTCATTCTAGAGTCTTTGGGCTCAGGCTCTGGAAGTCCATCTAACATTTTTGTCCTTTTTTTTTTTTCCCCCTTTTTCTCTTTCACTGTCTTAACAAGGGGCATGTGAACATTTTTTGAAAAAATGCTACTTCTGGTGAATGTGCTACCGCCCACCCCCAAAGATACTTCTGACTTCTTATCCAAGCCCAAGTCTCTTCATCTATAAAATGAACTGGAGAGGGTGAAACCAGATAAGCATTTTGTGAAGAGCAACTCGTTCTCCACCTATGACCTGTGCTGACTTCCTTTCCATTCAGTGATATAAGCTTCCCCAATATAATAACAAGGCCATAGATTCATCTTACCGACATCTCTCTTGGATCCTTTCGTGTGTTTGTTTACCTTTTCTCTGTGTAGTGTTTCATTGTAAATACCTGTTGTACTTTGATAACTACATTAAAATGAAGGCAATGTTTGTAGCAATTTATTTATACAGCTTTTTACTTTGTTTCATCTCGGTTGAATCCATAAATAAAAATGTCTTTTCCTTCAAGCAGTTGACTCTAAAAACACTCATATTTGAGAAAACCTGCAAAGGAATATGTTATCTTTATGATTTATTAAAAGAAGATAAATGAGGAGTTAAAAAAAATACCTTTCAGCTTGCTATCATGAACTAAAGAGGGAAAATATGTCAACTGGTATATATGTCAAAAATGCTGGAGAATTATGGTTTTATTACTCAAGATCTATTTCAAACAAATGGGTGGAGACAAATATTCCCTGTACTTTAACTGTGATTTATTTTACAAGTAAATCTCTATCTGTGCGGCACACTTTAAAGTTAGAAATTGAATTGGATTGTCAGCTGTGGCCAAGCCAAGCAATTCAAACTGGAAAGTAAAACTTTGAGTTGAAATCTCCAGCTTTTGTTAAGATAGAAGATTTCTATATTGAGACCTTCCTACTAAAAATAAAGGCAGCCCTATGCTTCAGCTGTTTTGCATCCTAGGTTTCCTGGAGTAGACTATCTTAATTTCAGATATTCCCTCCCATTCTTCCTGTATGTATATGCTCTGTGATTAGAAAGCATATCCTTATTGGCTGTTCAGCAAATGGAACTATCATATACATTATATAATCAAACTATTTCTACATCTTAGCTCTCTTTTGGAGCCCAAGCTATTAGGAAGATTTATCATTTCATTAGTTTTGAAACAACAGTTCCTTCACATAACTATCTTTGATGGAAAATAGCGTGGAATAATACAAATTTTCCTAAACTGAGCTCCCAGAACATCTTTTTTCCCCAAAATGTTAATGAGAATTTTACAGAAAATGGATACATTTAGGAAATATTGGATACATTTAGGAAACCAGATACATTTAGGAAATATTGGATTAAACAAAAATTAAACAGTTATTTTTATGCAGAAATTCTCAGAACTGTTGCCATGGACTTACACACTATGGAATGCTTTGTAGTTGTTGTTGTCATTTTAAAATTATATTTAATTAACCAACATATAGTACATCATTAGTTTTTAAAGCAGTGTTCACTGATTCATTAGTTGCATATTTCCAAGAGAAAAATATGATTTCAGTGTTTTCCAAATTTTTATGTGAGGATTTTTTTTTAATCCCACAAGAATTCTCTTCATTTAATTGTATACTGCTTTAGAGCTCAGAAACCCCTGCTTTGAAATGATCTATGACTGTTCTTCACAGTTCAAACTTCACAGGGTTCAGTTGGGTGGTTCTTGCTTGGGTCTCTTGTGCAGTTTTCATCAAACAGAGGCTGGGCTGGAGTTATCTGAAGATTTCACTAGCCTGGGCATTTATATGACTGGCAGTTAATCCGAGAGCTCAGCTGTGACTGTTAATGAGAGGACTTACCTTGTCCTTTCTCCATGGCTTTGTTTTTTTTTGTAGGATTTCTGTGAGGAAGCATTCTCAAAGGGAGCATCTGAAGAGTGAACATTCCAAGAGACCCAGGGGGAAGCTGCAAGGCTTCTAATATTTTAGTCCTGGAAGTTCCGGAATACTACTTCTGCCACAGTTTCTTGGTCAAACAAGTCTGAAGACCAACCCAGATTCAAGGAGAGGGAAATTAGACCTAACTTCCTGATGGAGCTACATGAGCTTAGAAAGATGGAAGGAATGAACGGTGGCCATCTTTGCAGATTATCCATCAGAACTTTTTTTTTTTTTTTAAGATTTTGTTTATTTATTTGACAGAGAGAGAGAGAGAGATCACAAGTAGGCAGAGAGGCAGACAGAGAGGGAAAGGGAAACAGGCTCCCTGCAGAGCAAAGAGCCCGATGCAGGACTCAATCCCAGGACCCCCGGATCATGACCTGAGCCAAAGGCAGATGCTTAACCCACTGAGCCACCAAGGCGCCCCTATCCATCAGACTTTTTAATATCTCATGGGGTGTTGACATTCTATAGAACAGTTTAGGTGGTGATGACCACCCTGTGTAGGGTGAGGATGGTAGGAAGAAGTCCATTCATCAGAGAAGTATTCTGTCACTGACATTGTTTGGAATTGCTGGTGTGTGGTGATAATAAAAACACACCAAGTTGTAGATAATTTTATTAATATTTTTAAAATCTTTACAGATAGGGTTGCCAGAGAAAATACAGTTTGCCCAGTTACATTTGAATTTCAGAGAAACAACAAATAATATTTTAGTGTAGATGTTTCCCAAATAATTCTTGGGACATACTTATTTTGCTAAAAACTTATTACAAAGAATAATTTTAAAAAGGTTATTCATCTCGAATTCAAATTTAACTGGGTGTCCTCTATTTTTATTGCCAAATCTGATAACACTATGTGCAGATAACATAGGAGGATGTTATCTCCTTTCTGTGAATATTATTGTTGGACTCCTCCATCTTTCCTCCCCCTCCCAAATATTGTTACACCATTGAGCTTGGAAAAAAATAATGTAATGAAAAGTGTTAGGGTTTTAGAATCAGAGAAATCTGATTTCAGAGCCTGGTTCCACCATGTACCAGCCTTGTACATTATTTAACCTCTGGGAGCCTCAGTTCTATCTGTTGGGACCAGTCATAATTACCTGGTGGAATTGCTGTATGTTTAGATAAGACAATGTGTGTAAAGCCTGTAACTCTATGCTTGGGGCATAACAGGCCTGGGGTCACAACTATTGCTGACTCCTGTTTCTGCAGATAAAGAGGAACAAGAGCGGAACCCCTTGTAGCTTGGTAGATGGTGTTTATTTGTTGGAGAATGTCTATAGGTAGGAATCTAAGTGAGGTTTTTGTTCACTTTAATTCTTGCAAAAGTATGGAGTGGTGAGGTATCATCTTGGGTGTTGCAAGTTTGATTCAGACTGTGATGGGGAAAAAAAATGATAAAAACTCTGCTGTTAACACCAAGACAGATTCATAAAGTCTATTATGTAATTCTTCTGAATTACCTACTCAATGGCATTTTATTTTGATTTTATTTGCTTGCATATCTACATTTTTATGTGGATTGTTACCTAAAAGCTGTTCTAGTGTAATTGACTATAAGAATAAATTTCATGGTTGTTATTCAGATTAACCTCACCAAGAAAAATTTGAGGGCAAGTTGAATCTGAATTAGTGCCGTGAAAGCACAGTTTTCTCGGGGAACTTGAACATGCAGGGAACTATTTAGTGAACATATACTCTATTAAAGACTTTGGAATTCCCTCTGAAGTAGATGTGATTAGCTCCCATTTTACAGCTAGAGAAACCGAGGCTAAAATTGTTCTCAAGATTAGTTCACAGTTGCAAAGCTAATAGAGGTAAATATGTCCCTGCCCACACTCCCCAGCCTGTTGTTACAATCCTCATTCAGGTACCGTGGCATCTTTGTCATGGAATGGAATGACACCTCTCAGTGCTGGTATTAGTTGACCTGTCAACAACATTTCTCAGTGTTAACCATGACTGTCTATTTGAATAAAGCCCCTATTCTGCTCTCAACAATATTTATATCCTAGATCCCTCCTTCTTCTCCAGCCTTTATTTTCCTTGGAGGCTTGTCCTCCTTGATTAGATAATAAGGGTTTGGGATTCCTCAAGACCAAGCCTGTGCACCTTGTCTTCCATCTTCTCCCACCTGTACTTCAGTGTATCATATGCACAATTTCAGTTAGCACCTGCAATGGTTCTCCTGGTCAAACATCTTTCCACTGCCCTCATGAGAACTACACTTTTAATTTTATGGTGTATTTATTTTTTCATAGCTTAATGTCTGCTTTTATTCATCATCAGCTGCTTAGTGCCTTGTACCAAGTAAATATATAAGATAGACTTGAGAATTGGAAGGAAGGAACTCAGATAGTTTGACTTAAACCTCTTCTTTTTTTTCTACTCACCATTCTTCTCCCAAATGACTTTAATGATCAAAATACAAAACAAAACAAAACAACCTCAAAACTTAGTTTTACATATGCAAAATTTATTATCTAAAATTCAGATGTAACTAGGCATCCTTTATTTTACTGTATGTTGCTTTGATTCGGAGAGGTTAAAGAATTTCTCCAAAGTTACATAGCACTCAGAACCTGGGTCTGGGACACCACTCTCTCAAAGGTTGGGGTTCAGCCCCCACAAAGATTTGATCCTAGCTCATCTACGTGAGAGAACATACTTACATGATTGCTGGTTTTCCTTTGCTGGTAGTGAAAAGGAGTTCTCTGGGAATTGGATCACATATGTTGGTTTTATAATTCATTTCTTCCCCCTAAATTTAGCCAGAATTGGAAGTATGCATATCTATCAAGGTCTCTGCATTTTTTCTTTTCCCTTCTGTCTTCTACAATGACTCAGCATTTTCCACCATTTCCTTCTTTTTTTTTTTTTTTTTTAATTTTCCTTTCCAGTTTATCTAAGAAAAATGGTCCTTTAACAATAAAATATTTCAGTTCACTGACATTTAATAGAACTCTTAGAGATTCCATATGCCTAAGATTTGGAGTTCTATGTTGAAATGCCAAAAATATTAGTGAAATCCTATATAGCTAATAGCTTTTTCTAAAATTCCACAAAAGGAGTCTTCTGTTTCCATGTGAGAGTCCACTCACATATGCTGTAGTTGGTGGTGTGGTGAGTGGTACATTTTTTTATTAACTGACAGAAAAAATAGAGTATCAAGCCAAAATAACCTACAGTAGATGACTAAGTGCATGTTAAACTTTGCCAAAAGTAAAGGCACTTGTCACAAAACTTTCCTTTTGCTTCCTCTTTTTTTAGTGGTGGTGATGGGGATATGGTAGGGTAGTGTGGTAGTGTCAAAGCAAGCAAGAAGGAAAGGAAAAACAAAGCATGCATGAGAGATGGGGGAATCAAACAATATTTCCTTTCTGTTACAGATTTATGGAATTCTTGAGTGATGGAACTGCAAGACCTCTTAGAAACTCATCTTTCTCATTTTAAAGTCTATAGAGATGAGTTAAGGTGGTGTTTCCATGTAAGCTTTTGGTACCATCTTAGAAGACTTTGTTAGGCATTTTATGTACATTGTTCATCCAGTCCTTACAACAGCTTTATGAATTGGGCATTCTTCTTAGTATTTTATAGATGAGGAAATAGAAGCCCAAATCCAATTCTTTTTTTAAGAAGGGGGAACAATATAAAAATTTTATAGTTACTCTCCTGTGCTTTAAAGACATTCTTGATTACTTTCATACCTAATCTCTTCTCATAGGAATGGGAACTTAGGCTGCCTTAGTGGAATCTTAGAGAAGGAGAACATTTGATGAAAGCAAAACAAAATGGCTTAAATATTGGCAGAGTTTACCTTTTGATTCCACTGAAATTAAAATGGCCAGGGTGACCCTAGTTTTATTACTCTTAAGTACTGTTTAATTAAGGGTTGATTCCGTGCACAGCTGGTTGCATCATAGAGATGTGTTCCATGGTCTCTTTTGGTGCTGTTTCTAAGAGACAGCAAGTGGAGATTTCCTTGCTCAGCAGTACCACTGCAGTGGGGTCAAAAACATCTTGGTTCTTAGTTTTACTTTCTTGGCTAAATTACACGTACCCCACTGAGAGGGCATTTTGCTGTCAGTTGCTAAAAAGAAACACAGGTAAGCATGTGAACCTTGTTTGACATTTATAAGCAACCTAGGCAATTTCAAGAAATGTACTAGATAGTAAATACACCTCCACAAAAGGTGGCTGACTGATGGCTTAGCCAAAATGTGATACCTGGTAATTTATGGCAATTTTCTCTAACAGGAGTAGATATTGAATTTATTGCAAAAGTGCCTCAAGAGTCCTCCTTAATGCTACTGAGGCATTGCCTCTTTTTCTTCTTCTTCTTCTTCTTCTTCTTCTTCTTCTTCTTCTTCTTCTTCTTCTTCTTCTTCTTTTGCAAAGCACATGCTGGAAGAGAAAATACTTCAGGCCATAAAATAAGGACTTAGTGTGAGTTTGTTGTGTGCACACATGTGTATGTGTGTGCATGCTGGAGGGAGGAGAACTAAGTTTAGGGTGCTATTGACTTCACATAGACAGATTGATAGACTGCATTTTATTACTTTGTGGAGATTACAAAATCATTCCCAATACAGAATTTGTTAATGAAAAGAAAAAGAGAGTGATTTAAAGAAATTTATTTGATTTCAGTAAGCGACTCATGGGTAATTCCCTCTACAATATTTTAAACAAATATGCCATTAAAGGCTTGCATCCCATTCTCTGCACAACTACTTTCATTCCTCTTTCCAAATTAAGTTATAGAATAGCAAAACCCAATCACCTATTTTTAAATTCTCTCAGGCATTTTAACTACAAAGTCAGAATAATTTTCCTTACTTCTTCAATGGGCTGCTAGCACAATGCAAGCGAAGAGGGTATGCCCTTTTCAATAAACATATGAGAGAATCAGGATATGGTTTAATACTTCCTTGGCTACCACAAATTAATAATGCAACCTCTGCAAATAATGTGCCTTCTTGGTTTCTAGGTCTCTTTTTTTTTTCTTTTTTTTTTTTTTTTGAGAGAGTGGGCGCACATGCTAGTGAGGGTTGGGGAGGGCAAAAAGAGGGAGAGAGAGAATCTTGAGCAGGCTTTATGCACAGAATGGAGCTCAATGTAGGTCTCACTCTCTGGAACCTAATATCATGACCTTAGTTGAAATCAAGAATTGAATGCTTAACTGACTGATCCACCCAGGAGCCCCTAGTCTTTATTTTTTAAGTGGAGATTAAAATACTGGTCAAATTTACATCATAGGGTTGAAATAGTGATAAAGTGAGAAAAATGCAAATACAGTCCATTCTGATATTTCAAGGCTCTCTGGCCCGCTTTGCTCTGACGTGGCATATTTTGCAAGAGGGAATTTTGTTTCTTAAACTTTTGGGAAGTCTATGTGGATAAATGTGCACAATTGTTGACATGGAGTTAAGTTCAATGAATACCAGGCCTTGCCTACATTTGTTGAGTTTCCTACATTTAAGCCCATAGAACTGAGAAATAACAAGATGTTAGAGGCGTGCACATGTGTGTATCTTGGCAGAGGGGAGGTACGATTCTGTGTCTCCAAAAAACACTCAAAGCTCAAAACAATAGCCTTCTAATAAAGACAGCTTAACTTGAAGAGAAAATGAAGAACAAATAATACCTTAGAATATCGTGGATGTCATTCATGTAAGAAGATAGAGTTGTAGGCCCACTTATGATTAGTTGAAGTTGTTTCAAGTTCTTTTTAAGTCTCCAAAATGAATGGGTTAGATTTAAGTGTGGTGGGGGGAGTTGCGTAATGTAATCACTGATAATAAGAAAACACAATGATCTTACTTGTCAGGTTGAAAACACTTGATTATATCATTGTATGATTTAGCACAATGGTATTTAGGACCTTTGAACAATACTGTTTTCTACATGTACTTTCTTCCTGTTGAGGACAAGGTGACTTCATGCTTCATATTTTTAAATTGCTATATTATTCACATGTTTTGAAATGGATCCTTTAAAGTATACAATTCAATGAATGTCAGTATATTCATATACTTGTACAACTATCAATATGACCTAATTTCTTTTTTTTTTTTTAAGATTTTATTTATTTATTTGACAGAGAGAGATCACAAGTAGGCAGAGAGGCAGGCAGAGAGAGAGAGAAGGAAGCAGGCTCCCTGCTGAGCAGAGAGCCCGATGCGGGACTCGATCCCAGGACCCTGAGATCATGACCTGAGCCGAAGGCAGCGGTTTAACCCACTGAGCCACCCAGGCGCCCCAAAATATGACCTAATTTCTTTTCATAATCACCAAAGAAACCCTCAGCATTGGCAGTCACTCTCATTACCCCTCCCCCTATCCTTGGCATCCACCAATATCCTTTTTATCTCTATGGATTTGCCTATTCTAGAAATTTCATATAAAGGGATTGTAAAATATGTGCCCTTTTGTGTCTGGCTTCTTTCAACATGATGTTTTCCAGGTTCAATTAAGTCGTAACATATATCACTATTCCATTTTGTCTTATGAACAATATTCTATTATAGGGATATACCACTCTTTGTTCCTTCATCAGTTGATGGACATTTGAGTTGTTTTCACTTTGTGGCTGTTACGAATAATGCTGCTGTGGAAACATATACAAGTTTTTGTGCGAACATTTAAAAAATTAATAGACTTTATTTTTTAGAACAGTTTAAGGTTTATAGAAAAGTTGAGCTAAAAGTGTAGAGAGTTCCTACATACTCCCTGTCCCCTCCCACTCACCACCACTCACAGTTTTCCTTATTATTACCATTTTACATTGGTATGGTATATTGGTTACAACTTAGGAGCCAACCTTGGTAGATTATTATTTTTTAAAGATTTTTATTCATTCGGAAAGGGAGAAAGCAAGGGGAGAGGCAAAGGGGAGGAAGAGAGATGAATGGAATCCTCACTGAGCACAAAGCCCTACACGGGACTAGATCCCACGCCCCTGAGATCATGACCTGAACCAAAACCAAGAGTTTGACGTTTAACTAACTTGCACTGTCCAGGTGCCCCGATAGATTATTATTATAAACTATAGAACCTAATTTGTGTTAGGGTTTATTCTTTTTGTTGTACAATCTATAGGTTTTGTTAAATGCATAATGTCATGTATCCGCTTTAACAGTACGTACAAAATAATAGCTGTGCTCCATTTCCTATCTCCTTCTCTTTCCCCTCTCCTTTCTCATTCTTTCCTTCTTGTCCCCTAAACCTCTGGCTCGTCTCTTCATGGTTTTTCTTTTTCTAGACTATCATATAGTTGGAACCATACAGTCTGTAGCATTTTCAGACTGGCTTCTTTCACTTAGCAATGTACATTTAAGTTTCCTCCATGTCTTTTCATGACTTGATAGCTCATTTCCTTTTATCACTAATACTCTTTCTTTGTATAGCTGTACCACAGTTAATTCACTTATTGAAGAACATCTTGGTTACTTCCAATTTTAGCAATTAGGAATAAACTGCTATAACCATTCAGGTGTGGGTTTTTATGTAGACTTAGGTCTTCAGCTCATTTGGATAAATACCTAAGAGTGTTGATTGCTAGATCATATAGTAAGACTAGATTTAGGTCTGTAAGAAACTGCTGAATGCCTTTCCAAAGTACCTCTAGCATTTCCTATGCCCGTCAGCAAAGAATGGCAGATCCTGTTGCTATGTCCTCAGAAGCATTTCTGCCCATATTTCGATTTTAGCTGTTCTAATAGGTGTGGAATAGAATCTCGTTAATATTGTAGTTTGCAATCCCCTAATGCTATATGATGTTGAACTTCTTTCTATATAGTTGTTTCCCACTTGTAAATTTTCTTTAGTGATGTGTCTGTTCAAATCTTTTGCCCAGTTTTTAATTGGATCGTTTATTTTCTTATTGTTGAGTTTTAATTGCACTTATGGTTTTAATTTTCTTGGGTACATACCTAGGAATGGAATCCTGGGTCAAATAGTAACTCTACATTTAACTTTTTGAGGAACTGCTAATCTGTTTTTCAAAACAGCTATCCCACTTTAACATTACCACCAGTGTTGTATAAAGATTCCAATTTCTCCATATCACTGACAATACTTGTTATTATTAGTCTTTTTTATTATAACCATGTGAGTGAGTGTGAAGTGCTATCTCACTGTCACTGTGGTTTTGATTTGTATGTTGTCAGATGATGTGTTTTTCCTTTTAAAATAATCCATTCTACCAAGCTGTGCTTTTTAAGTAGAATGTTTATTTCATTTACATTTGATGAATTAATAATGAGGTAAGATTTATATTATCCATTTTGCTATTTGTTTTACATATGTCTCACATCTTGTTATTCTGCATTTTCTATTTTAATATTTTATTGTGTTAGATTTTTCTAGTGTACCATTTTAATTTCCTTGTCATTTATTTTATGTATTTATTATTTTCTTAATGGTTGCCCTAGAAATTACAATTAACAGATGAATTTACAACAATCTAGCCAGATTAATACAAACAAGTTCAATTGTACAAAAATCTTTTCTCCTATGTAGCTCAACCCACTTCATCATTCCTGGTGCATTAATGCCTTATAAATTATATCTTTTTACATTGTTTAGATTTGTAATTATTCTATGCAGTTTTATTTTCATTATAAAGGGGAAATATTATAAATAAATAGCTTTATAGCATCCTTTATATAGTAATTACCTTTACTGATACTCTTTATTTCTTCATGTGGACATAAGTTACCATGTTGTGTTCTTTCATTTCAGTGAGGAGGACTCCCATTAGTATTTATTTCTCTGCCGGTCTACTAATGATCAGTTTTCTCTATTGGTGCTTACCTTGGAATGTCTTAGTTTCTCCTTCATTTTTGAAGGATAATTTTCTCATGTAGAATTCTTTTTTTTTTTTTAAAGATTTTATTTATCCATTTGTCAGAGAGAGAGAGAGAGCACAGGCCGAGTCAGAGGGAGAGGCAGGTTCCCCGTGGGGCAAAGAGCCCGATGTGGGACTCGATCCCAGGACGCCGGGATCATGACCTGAGCCGAAGGCAGCTGCCCAACCAACCGAGCCACCCAGGCGTCCCTCAATGTAGAATTCTTGTGTGCATAGAACTACTGGCTCAATTCTTGGTTGACAGTTTTTCAGCACTTGGAATAAATCGTCTCACTGCCTTATGGCCTCCTTGATTTTTGATGAGAAATTAGTTATTAGTCTTATTAAGGATCTCTTGTATGTGAAGAGTTATCTCTTGCCTTTTCAAGATTCTCTTTTGTATTCAGATTTGATAGTTTTATTATGATGTATTGAAAAGTTGTTTGCACTGGGTAAACTCAGAGGTAGGTCAAATGAGAGTGGCTTTCCAGGGAATGGACAGATGCATCAAATAATGACAGTTTTCTGGGATTGGGCTTTAGGGTATTTCCAACTCTGTTCTGTTACTTCCAGAGGCAGTTGAGATACAAGTTTCACTGTGATTGTAAGGCTATTGATGTTTAAAGGTATAGTAGAGTTGGAAGAGAGGGATAGGAACAGACCACCTAAAAATGCTATAACTTCTTTCTACTAGGATTCAGCCATTTTTTCCTTGAATCTATGTTCACTAGTCTGTTGCAAGCTTTTTTTTTTCCTTTCTTTTTTCCTTCCTTCTTTCTTTCTTTCTTTTCTTTTCTTTTCTTTTTTTTTTTTTTTTTTTTAAGATTTTATTTATTTATTTGACAGAGAGAGAGACAGGGCGAAGCAATGCAGGGCTCAATCCCATGACCCTGGGATCATGACCTGAGCCAAAAGCAGATGCTTAACTGACTGAGCCACCCAGGTACCCCTGTTGCAAGCTTTTGTTTAATTTCCAGAGTTATGAGAAAGGTGATATTTTTACAATTTTTTTCCAGTGCTCTCATTGCTTTTATAGAAGATTGTGTTTGGGGAAGTCTTTACTTCTCCATTCCTATTGACATCACCTCCTGATGCCTTGCATATCCTCCTGAAAGTTTTTCAGGTGTGATATTGTCTGAGCAAAAAATGGGTATTAATCAGGATTATGTAAAAGATCAGTTTTCCCAGGAAGCAGAACCTGAGATGAGAACTCCTATGCCAGTAATTTATTAGGGAAATCCCAGGAGAAACCACTAAAAAGTGAGTGAAGCTGGCCAGGCAAGGGAAGGAAGCCCAAGAAAGAATGTGATGTTAGACCAAGTTCCAGCCTCAGCCCTATCCTGCAGAGGTTCTCTGAAATGTAAGTCATGTCTTATTGTTTGTATCTCCTTGGGACAAGTGAGGTCATTGTTATGGGCTACATTGTGTCACCCTGAAAATTTATATATATGAGTCCTAACCTTTATCTCAGAAAGTAACTGTGTTTGGAGATAGTGTCTTTGAAGAGGTAATGGTTAAAATGAGGTCATATGGGCAGGTTCTGATCCATTATGACTGGTATCCTTATAAAAGGAGATTAGGACATAGAAACACACACAGGGAAATGAAGACACAGGGAGGAGATAAGCCACGGACATCAGCTTAGAAGAACCAACCCATGGACACCTTAATTTAAATTCCTAGCCTCCAGAATTCTGAGAAAATAAATTCCTGCTTTTGAAGCCATTCAATCTGTGACACTTTGTTATGACAACCCTAGCAAACTATGATAGTAGTTTTCATATTCCTACACCTGTCAGTCATTTGCCAAATATTGCCTATAGGAACATCAGTTTCCAGGCACTACCAGCTCTTTTTACCTATGTACAAAGCAACATTATAGTCAGAAGCAGTCTTTCCAAAGAAAGTTGCAAGAGTTGCCTTTAGAAATAAAAGTACTTGGAAGCAAGGAGAAGGAATCACCACAGGTGAAGGCAATCTGAGCAGAGCACAGACAGTGTCCCTCACAGGGTTTTGGTTCTCAACAGGACATATCAATCCTCAGTGTTTTAGGCAAAAAGTAAGTATAGTATAATAATTAGGTCATAATTTCTAGGAAGCTAGAAAAGGAGGTGCCAGGATCACATAAAAATGACCAGTGTCTCAAATCACCAATCAGAACTGTGAAGGGGAGACACCATGGTAGACACTTTAATACTGGACATGAGACACCGGCATAGAACTTCTGTTCAGTGCTGTCCTTAGAAACTGGGAGTAACTTAAGCCAGAAGGAATTTGGGTCAAAGCCTCCTTCTTTGTGCTACCAGCTTCTAATTCAGTGTTTGGCTTTGATGGGTGTGCTCTTAGTTCATCTTTGAGGGAAGCTGTGCAATTGAGACTTTTATACAAAAAGTGACCTCTGATTTTTGACTAGGATTGACAATGTGAGGAATTTCCCAAACCAGCAAGGGTATTCAAAGCTTCTGGCATCTATAAGCTATCTATAAAGTATGATAAATAGTGGATATAGGTTTTGTTTGTTTGTTTGTTTGTTTTTGTTTTTGAGAAGAAGAGCTCTTCATCAGAATTTGAAGGAAAGATTCAAGAGACAGTGTAGGGGATTATTGTCTTAAGATGATGGGTTAAAACTGTTGATTAAGAACCAGTAAGTTGTAAATGAAGGAGGTCATCTGCTGCACTCTGCTGTTGCTGTAATGAGTCACTGCAGTTTCCTTTAGCGACCATGCTCCTTTTCACACATAGTTTTGGGGTATACTGTTTTATTTTTGTGCGAATTCTTTTAGCTTTGCCTTCTCCCCTCACCTTTCTCTGCATGAAAGCTTCTATCCCTTCAGTCAATGCTTTGCATATCATCACAGATCATTTCTATTCTGTATTTTTTATGGGAAAGCAGATGTTCTTTTCACATGTTTCTCTCTAGCATTGGGCTGTTTCTTGCTGCCTTCTTGCTATAAATGTTCTCATCCCTTTTTCCCACATAGTGACGGTATCACTTTAGAATAAGAAAATATAGAAAATATAAATATTTGTCTGCAAATGTTAGGAGGTTTTATTGAGTTTGTGATTCCTGTCAGCTTCAGCATAGCAGGCTCTTCTAAAATCCATCTACTCTCAATTAACTGCTCCTAGATCAGCCTCTCACCTTCCACATCGCCATCAAGAACTCTGTTTCATACCACACAGCAAGGACATTATAAATGGAATGGGAGAAATGAGTCCTTAATCTAATATTCAATTCCAGTTTGAGGGAATTCTCTCCTTAAAGTGTCATGAGATCTTAATATTTTTTTATACAGAAGAAAAGGTTTTAGGTGATCTATTGCTTTTGACGTTTTGGAATTAATGGAATCTCCCATGGTGATGAATATCACATTCATAAAAAAACTATCTATCAGGAGAAAGGGTGAAGGTAAAATAAAATTCTATTTTCCCATGGTTCTATTTAACCAACAAACGTGAAGGATATTTGTTGGCTGTTATGGTACCCTTATCTAGGGAGATACAGAAAGATATGCCAACTAAAGGATATTTGATTGTATATCTTCATCATATATTCAGGGTTATGTATTCCAGTTACGGTCTATGTTTATAACACATCCTGGGAAGTTAGAGTTATTAACTCTGTAGATGTCAGATGGATCAAGTCAGCAATGTACATTTGAGAGCACTAGACTAAAAGGAATAAGACATCAAAAACACAGACCCTGTGATTGGTAGAGTATTGAAATGATGGAGAAGGATGGCCAAGTACGTAGTAGCTGTCAACATGGTGCTGATGTCTTAGAAAGATATAGATTGGTTGTTAGCGTAGGTGGGTAATAAGAAACAATAATAAGAAGTGAATAAAAAGAAGTAAAATAACAATAAATAAGAAGTAAGACAGCCAGAGAAAGAGAAAATTAAGCCAGTTATTTTAGCTCCTTGTTGAGATGCTTTATTTGGCATTAAAACCCTCATTACATGGAATATTACATGTGAGTATATTGTAGGACACACAGAGTTCTAAAAAAAAAAAAACAAAATAAAACAAAACATATAGCTTTATGAATGGTCATACACAGATAGTTTTTTTTTTTCACATTAGTCAGGATAGGTTAAGCTGTGCTATGGTGACAAACACTAAAATATCTGTGGCTCCACATATAAAAGATGACTGTTCTCCTCAGTAGCTCTTTTAAGTGGTGGCTCAGTGACCTATATAAAGGCTATGTCATGTGGAACAAAGGACTCCCAATATAACCACTGAAGGAGAAGAAAGACTGGGGGAACATGAATCATGCTTTAAAATAATCTTTCTTTCTTCAAGGTACCCATTATGGACCAGAAGTCGGTGAGGTAGTCTCAGCCTAAGTAATAGTGGCCTGTAGACTGTCCTTGTGCTCTGGAAGAAGACATGGAGTTATTATCATTGCCTCAGTTCTTAAGATTATGAGGGAAAAATACTGTATTGGCATGTGGTGCATATGTGAAAGTCCCTGGAAAGGCTTCATTGCCAAAATGAAGAAGAATCTTTTTGGTGATGGGAGGCAGATGGTTCAACCTTAAAAATATATTAGTACTCAATGTTCTTAACAGAGTTATGAATTACTTGAACTCATGAACATCTCAGACCTCACATAGAGAAGGATACATGAAGGAAAAAAAGAATAATTTGGGCTAACACTGTTAAAAATCCTCATCTTAACCACGAATGCATCTTTGTTACAGAATTTCCATCTACTATTGTTACTAACTTTAAATTCTCTGAGCTGAAGTTTTAGCCTCTGTATGAGGGTTCAAATAGCCTCTACAGGCACTTCCACTTTTGTCATTCAATGATGCCATGGTTCTCTCTCTCTCTCTCTTTTTTTTTTTTTTTTAACATTTTAATGGTAAATTTGATATAAACCCTATAGTTGACAAGAGAATTTTTATTCAGGAGGAAAATCGTTGAGGGTTGAAATAAAAAATTGTTTTCCAATCTCATGTGTCTTATTTACCAGCATTGGATTTTTAAAGATTCCATTTGCCATCTGTTATTTTCTTTACACCAGTGATCTTATACATATTTTTCCTCTTATTGAAATACTAATTTGTTTTTGGAGTGACTTATCAAAAGAAATTCACATTCTGAGGGATCTACATACCCTGTCATCTGGAGTTTTTATTGCATTTTTCCATTTTTTGCAACACTGTAACTCTTTTGGACTTAGAATTTGTTTGTAAAATAGAGGGGGTGTATAGATTTTGCATAAGTATGAATCACAGGTATTATTCCATGAAATGAGAAGGCAGATATTTACCAGAAGTTTAACCTAGTTAGTGGATCTGGGAGTCTTCTTTGTTTTGTTGTCTGTTCATTTTGGAATTGGATTCTACATGTTATTATTTCTGGGACCTCTTGAAATAAGTAACTTGCTTCTGTGTGCATTAGTTTCCTCATCGGTAACATGGGATTATTGTAGCATCTATCCAGTAGACTTTAGTCTTAAAGATCAAAGGAGAAAGTGCTTGTCAAGTTCTTAATGTAGTAATTCTAGTACACAAAATTAGGATGAAAATTAATGAAAATCATTAATAATATCATTCAATTTGATTATCAATTAATTGTACAATGCTAGCTTAGTTAATATTATTATTTGTTAAACCCAACAGAAACATCTATGTTTTTAGGGAGACTATGCCAAATTCTTCCCCTGCAGTATAAATCTTAGCTCAAGCTTTAGGGATGAGGGTGAAAGAGTCTTCCTTTTCCTGGCTCTACCCAGAAGGAATGGTAAGGACACTGTTGTTATTCTTTTGCCAGATCTGGTTATAATAATATCTTAGTTTAATTGTGTGTGTTGTGTAAGATCCTCACAGCTTGTACTATACCAGACATATAGCAAGTATACAATAACTGTATGCTGAATGAACTAGCACATTTATATCCACTTAGAAGGATCTTGTTTCTGAAATTATTTTCCCCTCTTATCCAGTCACATTACCTGAACACTCACTATGTAAATTTAGAAATTCAGCATTCTTACAACCATACCTCATCCATCTAAGAAGCAGGCCAATCAACTTCCATGTCAAACACTCCAAGAGAAGCATCATTAAAGGAAAAAAAAAAAAAAAAAGTGAAAATGATTGACCTCAAGTGAGTAGAAGAAACCTACTTTCTGATAGCCTCAGGTACTCCTTAGCTTGTAGAGGGCCATCTTTTCACTGTGTTCTTCACGTCGTCTTTTCTCAGTGCCTGTCTGTATCTAAGTTTCCCCTTTTTAATAAGGATACGGTCATGTTGGATTAGGACCTACCTTTAAAGACCTCATTTCAACTTGGTTTTCTTGGTGAAGACCCTATTTCCAAATAAGGTCACATTCTGAAGTGCTGGGGGTTAGGATTTCACCATATTTTGTGGGTGGGAGAAAATTCGCCATTAAATAAAATGTAAGTTTTATGGGTGCTTATTGGATCAAAAGTGGCTTAATCCATATGGAAAGTGTTTGAAAAGTATACAAGATTTTAACACATGGAGGGTGTTACTGTTACATTGTTATTGTTAGAAGGAGGGTAGTCATTTGTTTACAAGTGAACCTGAACATTGACTAGATTATATACTACTTTAATTTAAATAAAATGCACTCAGTAAATGAATCTTTAGTCTTTAGGCTACTATTAAATCTTTGCCTCAGTTTTTCTGCTGAGGAAAAGTTTTGTAATTCTGTTTTCCATAACAAATAATCAGTCCTGAAAACAAGATTCACTTAGAGTTAATGAAATCTAAATGGAATTAGCTCATTTTGCCACTGTTAAGTTAGGGGTATATCTATATGTTCTGCCCCAGTCCCCACTGTGGTTCATTGCATTATTTTGCTCACCTTCATAAAGAGAAGGCCATTTTCTCATAAACTCCAGAAATCAGAAAAATGACAAAAATGAGTATTTTAATCTTATTTTGTTATAATAGTTTCAAATAGAACTTTGGAAAGCCTTGAAGATTATAGTTCTTGATTCTCATTCTGTAACATTGTGAGCACAAGTATTAGATCTGCAAGCATGGTTTTTCCCTAATCAAATCAAAGTGGGGAAGGCGGGGGAAAGTCTCTGAACAGGAATGAAATACCCAGCAATGGTTATAGCTGTGGCTGCATCAGCGGGTGACTTATGATTCTAGAAGAATACTAAGACTTTCAAGGAGGAAAAAAAAAGACACACTGGAGCCCACTTTTGGTGATCCCAGTGCCAGTTGTATCCCAACAACATGGTGGTCACTTGGGATGAAAGATTAGTAGGGTAGCATTAAGGTTTAAGAACTCAGTAAACTCCATTAGAAAGCCCTTTATATTCCTGGTTTGAATTAACTCACAGGACTGAGACCTGAGTCTCAGATAACTCTTGAATGGTCATGTTGCAGTTATATTTTCACCACCTTCCTATATCAAATAAGTTCAACAACATTTGAAGTATGTGGTACAGGGTCAATGGTCTTTAAGCAGTTCTATGCCGGCCCTTCTTTCCAGTCTCCTGGATGCTAGAGCAATTAACAAAATAGTAGCTCTGTAGAATCAGGAAATGATCGTATTGGTCTAGCTTATGTATTAATATCATCCAAGAGTATATTGAAGCCATCTTTCCACCAGGCCACTCTGCAGTTGAGGGCCACTCCTACCTCTCTGCTCTCCAATAATGAATGTAATTTGGCTCACAAATCAGTAAAAAAAGTATCAGTCCATTTCCTCCTATTAAACTCTGGTCAGAACAAGACATATGATGTTACTGTACTAATCTGGTGGTGTTGCTTTTTAAAGTAAACTGCTTAGAACTATATTTTGGAAAGGATAGGGAAAGTAATCGCGGGTGGTCCTTGAGTCTCTGTGCATGACTTTTTTGTGTTTTCTCTCTGCAAGAGTGGAGAGATTTTAATAGATAATAGGGAATTAAATAGAAACATCATCTAATAAGTATGATGTATGCTGTCACTGTTAATTCAAACATAATGAACAATGACTGAATAATAATGGCTGCATACAGAGGTCTGCCATATGCTCATTCTGGATGATTGTTGCAGGATGCTTCCTTAAATGTGGATGCCATGAGCTAGCCAACAGCGCTCCAAATAATCAGATTTTCTGCTGCTCTCAGACTCTCATAGGGATTTTAGCTTTTCCAGTTAGTTGAATCATAAAAATGAAATCAGATCCTAAAGGATTTTATAGATGGTAGGCAGTGGGGGAAGGAAGAGAGGGGAGAGGAGGAGAAAGGAAGGGAGGACAACAGAGTGAAGAGAATGAAACCCTAATGATATCTTTCCCTAGACCAGAAGAAGCATCTTCTGAAATTAGAACCAATCTGCTTATCACTCCTTCTTCCCCCCATCTGAAGAAAAATTAACTTCTGCTTTATAGAGAACTGGCATGCTAATGGCACATATTTAAACGGACATTTCTTTTTGTATAACATTGTAATGTCTAATTAAAGTCCAAATTACACTGTATTCTGATATGTAAGTAAGCTAGATTGATCTTTCTATACTATTCTGTGAAACTGGTTGATGTAATTAGTCTGAATGAACTGATGGCCTGCAGAATTTGTTCTTATTTGTCCCAAAGGTTTAGATGTCTCATCTGAAAGAGTTAGAGGGAAAGGCCCTATTTTGAAGTAGAAAACACATTAGATTTTGCCAGATTGTAAGGTTGAAGTGTCGACTTTATTACTTTTGGTCTTGAGGAAGACTGTGAGGCTTCCGGAAACTTACTTTTTCTTATTCATCAATGTGGTAGGGATGGGTGGGAATTATATGAGTTTATGTAAGTTAAAGCACTTTGTGAACTTTGAGATATTAGACCCTGCTACTCACGGAATGTTGTGTGGACCAGCAGCACCAGCAGCACCTGGGAGCCAATGAGAAGTACAGAATCTCAGGCCCAACCCCAGATCTACTGAATTAGAATCTGCACCTCAATAAGATCCCCAGGGGACTTATATGCACATTATAATTTAGAACTACTTTGTTGTGCCTATATTGAGTGTATTGTAACAAATATTATTCCAAAGGAGTAAAACTGAAAATCTAAACTATTTGTTGCTTATTATCTTATAATCTTTGGAGAGAAGAGACTAATGACAAACCAGCCTCGTCCAAAAGAAAAACATAGTCTGAACTAAAAACAATTAAAAAAAATATCTCAATATCCAGGAACAGTACTCACACGTCTCTGCAAGGCATGTCCTAGGATCCATAAACAGTAAGTACAAACCTTTTATTTTAACCTTTCTGTAACATGAACGAAATTGATTAGTGATGTCTGTGAAAGTTCACCATGATCAAAAGATTTTCTATATTGCTATTTTGATGGTAAAGAAGGATGGTAAAGAAAGAAATGCATTGATACATTCACAAAAGATTTTCATTCACAAGTCTTGCAATATATTCTTTCATTATCCTCAGTAACTAGAAGATTTAAACCTTAATCCTTGCAAATTCTGGTAATTCATGCCTTTGATTTCACTTTCTCTTTGCTGCAACAGTGGCGGCAGCAGCACTCTCTTATACTGGTAGGATAAGACCGAAGTGTCATGGAAAATTTCAATTCCAAACAGACATAGATGCCGAAATTTCCATTCCTTTTGCAAATTAAACTGTTGATTCAGAGGAAGAGAAAGAGAATGGTAGGAAATGCTCTTCGATTAAAGCTTTTAATCATGAAGTTTTGGGAAAATATAACCTGTTTACTTCCTGCATCTCTTTGATATCTACTCCCTGTGAACCGAAATTCTGTATTTTAGCAGGTTTTGAGAGGTACAGTGAATATTTAACAACACACAATCTGAGGTAAATAAGTTTGAAAGTAACATGCCTGACAAAAAAGTAGCAGATCTTGTCATTTTAAATCAATGACTTAAGTAGTTTTTAAAATATAAGACTAAAATTTCAGTGTGATTCACATTCAGTTATGTCTATGAAACAGAAAGTGAATTATAGACATACCAACTATCATGTTTACTTCCTTATGGGAGAAAAAGTGCGCGTGTGCGCGCGCGCACACACACACACACACACACACACACAACCTTTTGAAATTTGAAATCACTGGTTTAATCAGATCTACAGTATGACTAAAAATTTTTGAGTCCTTCTGGAGTTTTGAATACCTGATGTATGAATTTTCTATGTAAAGAATAACTAGTTCCTTCCCTTTTCCTTTCTTCCTCAAACACTGCTGGGACAGGGGGCCATAGATGCAAGTAATGGAACAGTGACTTAGAGAAAAGGATATTGAATTATTTCTCAAAACACAAGAAGTCCAAAGGTGGCCAGTTTGGTTGGTGTAATGGCTCAGTGATATCATCAAGAACCCAAGCTCTTTCTAACTCTACTTAGTTATTCTTAGTAAGTTGATAATGTCTTTTATTAATCCTGAAATATGAATCCTAATTCTTTCTTTTTTATTAATTTTTTATTTTTTATAAACATATATTTTTATCCCCAGGGGTACAGGTCTGTGAATCACCAGGTTTACACACTTCACAGCACTCACCAAAGCACATGCCCTCCCCAATGTCCATAATCCCACCCCCTTCTCCCCAACCCCCTCCCCCCAGCAACCCTCAGTTTGTTTTGTGAGATTAAGAGTCACTTATGGTTTGTCTCCCTCCCAATCCCATCTTGTTTCATTTATTCTTCTCCTACCCACTTAAGCCCCCATGTTGCATCACCACTTCCTCATATCAGGGAGATCATATGATAGTTGTCTTTCTCTGCTTGACTTATTTCACTAAGCATGATACGCTCTAGTTCCATCCATGTTGTCGCAAATGGCAAGATTTCATTTCTTTTGATGGCTGCATAGTATTCCATTGTGTATATATACCACATCTTCTTGATCCATTCATCTGTTGATGGACATCTAGGTTCTTTCCATAGTTTAGCTATTGTGGACATTGTTGCTATAAACATTCGGGTGCACGTGCCCCTTTGGATCACTACGTTTGTATCTTTAGGGTAAATACCCAATAGTGCAATTTCTGGGTCATAGGGCAGTTCTATTTTCAACATTTTGAGGAACCTCCATGCTGTTTTCCAGAGTGGCTGCACTAGCTTGCATTCCCACCAACAGTGGAGGAGGGTTCCCCTTTCTCCGCATCCTCGCCAGCATCTGTCATTTCCTGACTTGTTTATTTTAGCCATTCTGACTGGTGTGAGGTGATATCTCATTGTGGTTTTGATTTATATTTCCCTGATGCCGAGTGATATGGAGCACTTTTTCATGTGTCTATTGGCCATCTGGATGTCTGTTCAGGTCCTCTGCCCATTTCTTGATTGGATTATTTGTTCTTTGGGTGTTGAGTTTGCTAAGTTCTTTATAGATTCTGGACACTAGTCCTTTATCTGATATGTCATTTGCAAATATCTTCTCCCATTCTGTCAGTTGTCTTTTGATTTTGTTAACTGTTTCCTTTGCTGTGCAAAAGCTTTTGATCTTGATGAAATCCCAATAGTTCATTTTTTCCCTTGCTTCCCTTGCCTTTTGCGTTGTTCCTAGGAAGATGTTGCTGCGGCAGAGGTCAAAGAGGTTGCTGCCTGTGTTCTCCTCAAGGATTTTGATGGATTCCTTTCGCACATTGAGGTCCTTGATCCATTTTGAGTCTATTTTTGTGTGTGGTGTAAGGAAATGGCCCAATTTCATTTTTCTGCATGTGGCTGTCCAATTTTCCCAGCACCATTTATTGAAGAGGCTGTCTTTTTTCCATTGGACATTCTTTCCTGCTTTGTCGAAGATTAGTTGGCCATAGAGTTGAGGGTCTATTTCTGGGCTCTCTATTCTGTTCGATTGATCTATGTGTCTGTTTTTGTGCCAGTACCATGCTGTCTTGATGATGACAGCTTTGTAATAGAGCTTGAAGTCCGGAATTGTGATGCCACCAACGTTGGCTTTCTTTTCCTAATTCTAAGCATCATATCTTCACAGTGGCAGTCTTAACTGAGGAAAGTCAGCAAGTTGCAAAAAAATCTCACTTCACTATCTTGGCTTTTATCAGGTAGGAAAAACTTTACCAAATGCCAGTCAGTAAGTATTTCATTGTGTCTCATTGTCCCCCTGGTGGTCCTTGGTACTTTTGGCTGCAAGAAAGGAAGGAAGGCAATCTGACTTTTTTAGTTTCATTAGTAGAAAGCAGGCAAGAGAGAGAGGGTTTGGAAGTGGTTGATGGATGGGCTGCTGACAACTTCTGACACCATCCTACAAAGCAATAAAATTGGCTTGTTTCAGAGGTTTCCTATGTATTGTCCACATGTCAAACATCAGCGTGCATGTGGATCATTTAGAGATCTTGCTGGAATGCAAGTTATAACCCAGTAGGTCTCAGGTGGGGCCTGAGAATTTGCTTTCCCATCATGCTGTCAGGTGATGTCAATGCTACCAGACCATAGACCACACTTTAAGTAGCAAAGTTTTTTAGTATGTCTGGTCTATCACACCTTTTTATTTTCTCTAATCTCATCCTTTAATTTATTTCTTCTGTCATTTTCTGTGTAAAGTTCAGTTTGTCCTTTATCTCTTTTATTTTCTCACTTGTTCTCACAGGCACTTTTTTTTTTTTAAAGATTTTATTTATTTATCGGGGGGGGGGTAGAGAGAGAGCACAGGCAGACAGAATGGCAGGCAGAGGCAGAGGGAGAAGCAGACTCCCTGCTGAGCAAGGAGCCCGATGTAGGACTCGATCCCAGGACACTGGGATCATGACCTGAGCCAAAGGCAGCTTAACCAACTGAGCCACCCAGGCGTCCCTCACAGGCACTTTTAATGAGAAAATATGTATGTGTAAACTGTTTAGCACAAACTAATGTTAGCCGCAACCCTTTAACCTTCCCTTCTCTTCCCTTGTTTATTTAACTTATGAAAGATTATTTATCCCCGCACACTTCTTCCTCTTTTAAAATTCAATTTCTGAAGACAAACTACAAATACCTAAGCGAACATATCTAAGTCTAGTGGCAGTGATATCTTCATATCAAGGAAAAGAGGCCCTCTGTTGTGATTCAAAAGACAAATTGTAACATAGAATGACTTATTAGCCACCTCTAATATTGATGAGAAGTTGAGAATATGTTTTCTGAATTGTCACCGACAATTGTCCTTATTTAGATGGACATCAGCTTATCTAATGAAACTTGTTATCCCTTAATGACAGCATTCATAGGAAATGAAACACCATTTCTCAGGCACTGCTATTGTATTCCATGTTTGTTTACTCACAGGTGTACAATAGAATATTTTATGACTGTGTTACACTGTCAGTTTGCAGGATTTCAGTTCATTGAAGGCTATGTAAACTGCCATGAACTCACCTAGAAATCGTTTGTGCTTGTGATTTTATTGGAAGATACACTTTGATCTCTGGTCCATAGGCTTACATATATACTTGTAAATGTGTTATCTTTTCATTGGTAAAAGAAAACTTACATTCTACAAGTCCTACTGTACAATGCAACTTTCTGTGGTGATAGGAATGTTCCATATCTGCATTATCCAATGTGATAGTACCAGGCAAGTACAGCTACTGAGCTCTTGAAATACAGCTACTCCAGTTGAGGAACTGGTTTTTCAATTTTATTTCACTTGCTTTAGTTTGCATTTAAATTTCACTAGCCATTTATGATTAGTAGCTACTGTATTGGAGAGACATTTCCAGAGACATTGAAAGACTGTTGGTTTTGTTGGTCTGTTTCACCATCATTAGTGATTGGTTCTAGAGGTTACCATCTTCTTCTTCACACAAGCATTGTCTAAGCCCACTTAATTTTTTAGAAATGGAATTGTACCCCACAAATGGGCTCAACTACTAATTTTAGAAGTATATATATAGTAAGAAAATGTATAATGAATATTTGGGATACAAGAGGACATAGATATTGATTAAAATTTTCTGATAAGAAAAAGCAAAGGAATCGAGATTATAATAATTATTTGAATAGTAATGCTCCTTCTTGGGTTGAAGACTCATTGACTATAGTTTTATGTCCATCTGAGTGAAAATCATTCCCATTTTACTAATACAGTCATCATCTAATTATTCATGTCCATGTCATGGATTATCAACATGACTTTTCATTGCTGTCATTAACTCGCTCATTTATTATGCATACTACACCAACTTTCAAAAGGAATTGGAGATGATTCATTCATTCATTAATATCCCACCTGTCCCCATCTTACTTTTCTTATTTGTATTCCATTTGATCATATTTTTATACTTACTTATCTTTTTTATCTTGTATATAGCTTCAAAAGCTACCTGAAATTCTTTTGTAATAAGGGTGGATAAAAAGCTACAATTAAAAGTAAATATTTAGGGGTGCCTGGGTGGCTCAATGGGTTAGAGCCTCTGCCTTTAGCTCAGGTCATGATCCCAGGGTCCTGGGATTGAGTCTCACATCGCATCGGGCTCTCTGCTCAGCAGGGAGCCTGCTTCCCCACCTCTCTCTCTGCCTGCCTCTCTGTCTACTTGTGATCTCTGTCTGTCAAATAAATAAATAAAATCCATTAAAAAAGTAAATATTTACAACATTTTGAGGAACCTCCATGCTGTTTTCCAGAGTGGCTGCACCAGCTTGCATTCCCACCAACAGTGGAGGAGGGTTCCCCTTTCTCCGCATCCTCGCCAGCATCTGTCATTTCCTGACTTGTTTATTTTAGCCATTCTGACTGGTGTGAGGTGATATCTCATTGTGGTTTTGATTTGTATTTCCCTGATGCCGAATGATATGGAGCACTTTTTCATGTGTGTGTTGGCCATCTGGATGTCTTCTTTGCAGAAATGTCTGTTCATGTCCTCTGCCCATTTCTTGATTGGATTATTTGTTCTTTGGGTGTTGAGTTTGCTAAGTTCTTTATAGATTCTGACCCAGCAATTGCACTATTGGGTATTTACCCTAAAGATACAAATGTAGTGATCCAAAGGGGCACGTGCACCCGAATGTTTATAGCAGCAATGTCCACAATAGCCAAACTATGGAAAGAACCTAGACGTCCATCAACAGATGAATGGATCAAGAAGATGTGGTATATATACACAATGGAGTACTATGCAGCCATCAAAAGAAATGAAATCTTGCCATTTGCGACAACATGGATGGAACTAGAGCGTATCATGCTTAGCGAAATAAGTCAAGCAGAGAAAGACAACTATCATATGATCTCCCTGATATGAGGAAGTGGTGATGCAACATGGGGGCTTAAGTGGGTAGGAGAAGAATAAATGAAACAAGATGGGATTGGGAGGGAGACAAACCATAATTGACTCTTAATCTCACAAAACAAACTGAGGGTTGCTGGGGGGAGGGGGTTTGGGAGAAGGGGGTGGGATTATGGACATTGGGGAGGGTATGTGCTTTGGTGAGTGCTGTGAAGTGTGTAAACCTGGTGATTCACAGACCTGTACCCCTGGGGATAAAAATATATGTTTATAAAAAATAAAAAATTATAAAATTAAAAAAAATAAAGTAAATATTTAGATGAGTACTTATGATAACTTACTTGAAGGAGTAGAAATGTATATATTTATAGTATTCTAGAATGAGTTTTAGAACTATGTATCAAAATAATTTTACATAATAATTTACTTTTAAGATTATATAGATGTGTGTAAGATAATTACTATTGTAATCCCCATTTTAAATAAAGAACCTGAGACACAATGAAGTTTAGAAACTTGCTCAAGTTTATGCAGCTTAGTCACTGGCACATGCAACCTCAGGTTGATCATGCCAGGGCCTTGCCTCTTAACCACTATACCATTGGAATCAAAATTTTTTTCCCCTTGAGTGGCACTGCTTTATGGCATTAGATAATAGTAAAAGGCCTTGTTACCACTGTTGTCATTTTCTTGTATGTCGTACTAGGCCTTAGGGCAAATGTCATACTGCCCTCCAGAATAGGCCACCTTGTGCAGTATCCAGGCCTTTTATGGCCCCATGTTTACATTGAATTAGAATTTTCATTAATTGATAACCTTTAAAGGACAGCATCTCTTTGAGCTAATGCAACCAGGAAATTAATTTCACATGGTTGCAGCACTGTGTCACTGAGGCCATAGAGACCTAACAAAGGTTAGGAAATGCAAACGGTGACTCTCAGCATGAATTTTCTTGCACAGCAAACATGTAAAAATTTAGAGACCCAGTGAAGCACATACTGTTTATTTGTGCTTTAATATATATTCCCCCATGAACAAGCCAGGCACCAGGGAGCATCTACCTTATTTTATGTTGTACATTTTTTATTTGACACTTCAATATTGCCTTTGCTATTGTTGTCTAATACACTTCATTATTTTAAAGTGCATTATTTCCAGAGTTTGACAGCATATTTGGCACTAAACAGTGTGTAAGAAGAGAAAGATCCATTCAGAGTGCGTGCCGTCATCATCCTTCAGCTCTGTTTGGGGGTGCTGAGAGCGAGTGCCACTGAGCAGGAGGGCCTATGGGGAGTGCCCAGGAGTGGAGGCTGTCTCAGTCTGGTGAAGAAGATTCCCTCCTCTTCCTCATGATTATTTCTGCAGGGGAGGGATCGTCATCAAAAGAGCGGGCTCTCTGCTGCCTGCTTTGTTTAAATTCCAAGTTCTTCATGTATTTATTTATTGTACTTTTTGTGTTAAGGTAGACGTGTGGGAACTGGATTGTACCAACTTGTAGGAGCTAATATTTCGTCTCTCTCCCGTGTTTGTATTCAGTGATGTCATGTTGGAGGCTTCAAATTGGACTTAATCAAAATATGTGCACAACAAAAGCAGCAGATTCTACAAACCACAAATTCTTCTGTCTTCTCCACTCCCTTCCCCTTCAAGTCCAGCTAGCCAGCATACCACAGGGTATAATATGTATTATGCCCAATTGCAGATGGCACACTCCTCTTAAATAGACAACTTTTTGATTTTTTATTTATATACACAGCACTTCCCAGATCAAGATATAGAATATCACTTCAGAAATGTTCCCTCGTGTTCTCGCCTGTCAAAACCATTCCCACATAAGAGAATCACTATTTTGACTTATAGGACCGTCAGTCAGCTTTGCCTTTTCTTGAGATATATAAAAGGAATCCTCAGCATGTCCTCTTTTGATTCTGATTTCTTTTTGTTCAGGAATATGTCTGTGAAGGCTGTGCCTGTTTCTGCATGTACCTTTGCTTTACTTTGATTTTTTGTGATATGGAGTTGTCCTATCTGATACATTCTATGGTAGTCCAGAGCTATATGTGGTCATTGGGTAACTGAAGTATGTCTAGTGTAGTTGGGAAAAAATGAATTTTTACTTGAATTGAGATATGCTTTACACATAAAATACATTTTCGATTTTGAAGGCTTGTCATAAAAAATGCCTCCTAGCTTCTGGTGGTTGTTGGCAGTCCTTGGTGTTCCTTGAGTTGTAGGTGCATCACTATTTTCATATGTGTGTTTAGATTTCTGTTGGTTTCTTTTTCACAAAGTCTAGTTCTCCAGGGAAATTTTTGAACTTAGCATTGATTTTTTTGACAGTTAGCTATTCTGGCATCCTATCTGTGTCTTCTGATGTTCATATCTGTTTCTGTGTCTGTTGTCTTTTTGCTTTTCTCCTGGTCTTGTTATTTTAATAGTTGGTAATGGCTTGTTGACTATTTAGCACATGTTTGAAATAGCAAGGAGACTCAGCATGTTACTTATTATCCTTTTCCTCAGGTGACACTTTGATGTGGGTGGAGGGAAATCCCTTCCGCTAGGGGCGGAACAGGCTCAAGGCTGGGTGGTAGTTTTATAGGACTCAGTCGACCTTCGCTTCAAACCCTCCCGTCTTTTAGCCCTTTAGGTATTCCACCTGAGAACCTGAGATATTTAGGGTTTGGGGTTTTTTTTTTCCCCTCCTCCTTGGTAATTTGTAAAGTCAATTTTTATCTTCTAGCGTCTGATTATTAATCACTCCTCTGTATTTTTCATTCTTTTCTTCCTTTCTATTTGGTTCCTTAGTATTTTGTCCAGCACAACTTAAGAATTCATAAATACCTCCAGGGCAAACCTTGTGTTGAGAGTTGGGATCACTTTACTTTAGATGCCTGGCCTCTCAACCTCTTCTAATTTGGCAGCTCCAAATGTCACTTTTGTCTTGGCAAGCACCATGAGATTGTCAAAGGCTCTGCTGGCTTCTCTGCCATTTAGTAGCTGACATCTGCCAGCCTTATTAGCTTCTCATTCTGTACCAGGAATTGGCAAATGACCCAGGGGGAAAAACAGTGTGCAGAAAGTTGGGCTCAACTCAATGACTTTTCTTTCCATTATCTTGGCTTCTGCAGTCCTGGCTTTTCTTGGCAGGCCCTTTTACCTTCAAACAGATGTTTTGGTTTGTTATCTGCCTTTCCTAGTTCTCATTGGGAGCTTTGTTCTTTACTCTACTTCATCAAAAGCAGAAGTTGCAAGTTAGCATTGTAAGCAGAACTCAGAGAGACGGTTTTATTAAAATTTAATTTCAATCACAAACATCACATTCTATTCTTTCCTTCACTGAAACCCCTAAATTATATGCTTTGAAAGATAAATAGAAAACTCCCCTTTCTCGCAACAATAACTATTAAAAGAACACACTCTAATGTATAATGGAAACCAATTTCCAATGCAAGCATTACTAGAAACTAAAGCTCTGTTCTAGGGTAAGTTGTGTCATTTGGCTTGACTCTTTGATGCCTTCTCTAATGCACAAGCTTCCCTTTCTGCACAGCCTTCCCTTTCTACCCAGGCCCATTAATCTGGATTAGGTTTTAAAGTCCTGAGCCTGATTCACTCTATTACCTCTAATCTCTGAACTGGCCTAATGCCTTGTCACTGAACTCAACTTTATTGTTTAATGCTATTCTCATCACCCCTTGTCATCTGTACTTTTGACATGCTGCCTGGCCAGGTTAGGATATCATCTTTAACTTATCACAGGATTCTCTCGATATTGTTCCACTAAATTGACTAGTCCAGTGTGGCTTTGACTAGAACTCTCTTGTTCTGCCAAAGCCCACCTTGAGCTTTTGAGAACTGCATTTCATGGTTTTGTATAGGTGACACACAAGTTTCAACATGTGTGCTAAGTCAGATCCAATGGAGGTGTGGTTACATTGGTTGCTGAAAGAGGATTAGAAGAGCTAATGGTCGTATGTGACTTAAATATGAAAGGAACTGTACACGTTATACATGTGAAATTTTGGATAAGAGATGTTGCCTTTAGATTCCATCTAAGGAAAGGGGGAAGGAGAATGTTGTGTTGCCTATCTGTTGTATGCTGCATGTTTCTATATATTTTATCCCAGTGTTTTCAGGAAATGGAATATCTAAGGACCGTATCAGCAGAAAACCTAATTAACAAATATTCTTCTTGGCTTGGACCTGAAAACAGTTTAATAGCCAATGAATATTTATATAGCTATAGTTGATTTACATAAATGCCTACTGATTTTCAAAGTCATGTATAAATGCTTTTTCTAATCAAATGTCAAGTTTATTGGGTTATAATTTATTTTTAGGATATGCACAGATATTAAGTATGAGGCTGGTTAATTTTGACAAATGGATACACCCATGTGACCCATTCTCTGTCAAGATAGAAAACATTTACATCACCCCAGAATGTTTCTTTGTGCCTTTTGAGTCAAGTACAATACAGCATTGATCTTATTTCTATTATAATAAGTTAGTTTTGTCTATTCTAGAACTTTGTATAAATAGTACAATATATATTATTTTGTTTTTAGACTCAGAATAATGTTAAGATCATGCTGTCATGGATACCAGTAGTTTTAGTTCTTTATTATTACTAAGTAGTATTCCACAATATGAATATATCATTAATTGCCTGTTCATTTGTTCATGGGTACTTGAGCTTTTCCATATTTGGGTTCTTATGAATACATCTTTAATAAAGATTTGTATATGAGGTTTTTTGTGGATATAGGTTCTCATTTTTCTACCTAAGAGTAAGATCCGTGGGTGGCATTCATATGGTAGGAGTTCTAGAAGAAAAAGAAGAGAGAAAAGGGAACAAAACATTTATTTTAAGAAATAATATCAGAAAAATTCCCTAATCTAGGGAAGGAAACAGACATCCAGATCCAGGAGGCACAGAGGACTCCCATCAAAATCAACAAAAGCAGGTTAACACCAAGACATATTGTAATTAAATTGTCAAAATATAATGATAAAGAAAACAAATTTTAAAAGCAGCAAAACAAAAACTCCTTAATTTGCAAGGGAAAACTCATAAGGCTTCCTGGAGACTTCTCAGCAGAAACTTGGCAAGCCAGAAGGTGGCTTGGTATGGCATGATGAATTCAAAGTACTGATTGGGAAAAAAATCTGTAGCTGAGCATACTCTATCCAAGAAGGTTATTATTCAGAATAGAAGGAGAGATAGAGTACCCCAGACAAAACCTAAAGGTGTTCATGACCACTAAACCAGCCTTGCAAGGAATATTAAAGGAGAATCTTTGAGTGCAAAGGAGGAGAGACCAGAAATTCCAAGGACAAGAAAGGACTGAGGAAATCTCCAGAAACAATGACAAAACAAATAATAAAAAGACAGTGAGTACATATCTATTAATAATTACTTTGAATGTGAATGGACTAAATGTTCCAATCAAAATACATAGGGTGTCAGAATGGATTAGAAAAACAAGACTATCTATATGTTACCTACAAGAGACTCATTTTAGACCTAAAGATACCTGCAGATTGAAAGTGAGGGAGTGGAGAAACATTTATCACACCAATGGATGTCAAAAGAAAGGCAGAGTAACGATATTTATATTGAACAAAATAGACTTTAGAACCAAAACTGTAAAAAGAGACCAAAAAGAGCATTATATAATCATAAAGGGGACAATCCAACAAGATATAAAAGGAGATATGGCCATTGTAAATATTTATGTACCCAACATGGGTGTACCCAAATGTATGAAACAATTAATTATAAGCATAAATGAACTAATTGATAATAATGGAATAATAGTAAGGGACTTTAACACCCTACTTACATGTAGGAAATCAACAAGAAACAATGGCTTTAATGATACCCTGGACCAGATGGACTTAACATATATTCAAAATATTCCATCCTAAAACATCAGAATGCACATTCTTTTCTAGGGCACATGAAACGTCCTCCAGAATAAATCACATATTAACTCACAAGACAGGCCTCAACAAACACAAAAAAGATTGAAATCATAGCAGGCAGTTTTTCTGAGCATGACATTATGAAATAGGAGTCAACTACAAGAAAAAAATCTGGAAAGACCATAAAGACATGAATAGTAAATAACATGCTATAACAATAAATAGTAAATAACATGCTATAACAATAAATGGGTAAAGCAAGAAATCAAAGACGAGAAAAATACATGGAAACAAATGAAAATGAAAATACATGGAAACAAATGAAAATGAAAACACAATGGTCTAAAACCTTTGGGACCCAGCAAAAGCTGTCCTAAGAGGGAAGTATATAGCAATACAAGCCTACCTCAAGAAGCAAGAAAATTCTCAAATAGACAACCTAACCTTACTTCTAAAGGAGCTAGAAGAGGAACAACAAATGAAGCCTAAAGCCAGCAGAAGGAAGGAAATAATAAAGATTAGAGCAGAAGCAGTAACCTAGAAACAAAAAAAATAACCCATTAGAACAGATAAACGAAATCGGGAGCTTATCTTTGAAAAAATTAATAAAATTGATAAACCTCTAGCCATACTTAATAAAAAGAAAAGAGGAAGGACCCAAATAAATACAAGTACAAATGAGTGAGAAGAAATCACAGCCAACATCACAGAAATACAATTATAAGAGAATATTTTGAAAAATTGTATGTATTATATACATATATAGAAAAGATGTAGATTTAACTTTTTAAGAAATTCCTACACTAATAATTGTGTACTTCTTTATGTCTATTTTATCTGTTCTTCATATAAAATATTATTCATATGTTCTTGTATAGTATATCTTTTTATTTCAGTTTGAAACCTATCTGTATCTTTATATTTAAAGGGTGTTCTAATAAACCATATATATATGGGTCTTGCTTTATAATCCAGTATGTCAGTCTCTGGTTTCATTGGGGTGTGTATTCCACTTTAATTCAATGTATTCGTTAATATGTTTTGGTTTAAGTCTGTCATCGTGGTATCTGAGTTACACCTGTCGCATTTGCTTTTTACCACTTCCCTATTCTTCAAGAATGAATCAAGTAAATTTTTGTACTCCATTTTTATTTCTTTATTGATTTTTTAGTTATATGTATCTTTTTTGGTGGATGTCTGGGAACAAGCGTCAGCAAGCCACATCTTACAGGTTAAATCCAGAATTATTTTTATAAATAAAGTTTTATTGGATCATAGTCCTGTTCATTCATTTACTTATTATATATGGCTGCTTTTGCAATAGTAGAATTTAGTAGTGGTAACAGAGATTATATGATCTGTAAAGACTAAATAAAATATTTACTCTTTGGCCCTTGGCAAGAAAAGTTTGCCAATCCCTGCTCTAGAGATGAAAAATTATATCTTGAACTTATATATGTATCTTGAACATACAAAGATACAAATGTATGTATCTTGAACTTATCACAGTCTAACTCAGTAAGCATTGTATGACTCCACAAACAATATAAGAACTTATGATAGTATCTTTCCAATTACCACACTCCTATAGTTTGTGTTCTTATTGTCACACATGCTATATACACAGCAATAATTTTAATAATTTTACTTTATATAGCTCATAGTTGTTTTTTTTTTTTTAAGATTTAATCTTATAGTGTAGGTCTGATAGAGATGAATTCCTTCAGGTTTTGCCAATTAAATCTATATTTCTCCTTCATTTTTTAAAGGTATTATTGATGACATGCAAAAAATTGTAATAGAATATATAAGTTAGAACTTGGTAGGAAAGATGGTGCTTGAGTAGATGGTTTGCTTTTGTTGGTAATTTTTTTTTATTGAGATAACATTGACATTAGTTTCAGATATACAATATAAGGACTTGATACATGTTATGTATTATAAAACAATAGCTACAATAAGTTTAGTTAGCATCCATCACCACACAATTTTTTTCTTGTGATAAGAACTTTTAAGATCCACTCTCTTAGCAACTTTCAAATATACACGATATTATTAACTATAGTTATCATACCATACATTGCATCCCCAGGGCTTATTTGATAATTGAAAGTTTGTACCTTTTGACCACCTTCATCCATTTTGCCCCTCACACACACCTCCCTGCCTCTAGCAACTACCAAACTGTTATCTGTATTTATGAGTTGCCTTTTTAAAAATTCTACAGATAAGTGAGATCATACGGTATTTGTTTTTCTCTGTATAACCTATTTCAGTTAGTATATGCCCTCGAGGTCCATCCACGTTGTTGCACATGACAGGATTTCCTTCTTTTTATAGCTAAATAATCTAATTTCTTTATCCACTCATCCATTGATGACAATTACGTTCATTGTCTTGGCTACTGTAAATATGCTATAATGAACATGGAGGTACACATATCTTTTTGAGTTAGCATTTCTGTTTTCATCCACTAAATACTCAGAAATGGAATACTGGATTATATGGTATTTCTACTTTTAATTTTCTGAGGAATCTTCATACCACTTTCCATAGTGGCTATACCAGTTTCCATGCCTGTTTCCTTCATTTTTGAAAAAAATTTTTTTTCACTGAAAAAGAGATTGTGTATGTGAGTGGGGGCGGGAGGTTGGGAGTAGAGGGAGAGGGAGAGAGAGAATCTGAAGCAGGCTCCATGCCCAGTGCAGAGTCTCAGATGGGGCTTGATTTCACAACCTTGATATCATGACCTGAGCTGAAATCAAGAGTTGGATGCCTAACAGACTGAGCAACCCAGGCATCCCTGAAATATTTTCTCTGGATAAAGAGTTCTGGGTTAACATTTTTTTTCTTTCAGGATTTAAAAGATGTCTTCTCATTATCTTCTTGCCTCAGTAGTTTCTGATGAGAAATCAGCCATTACTTTTATCATTGTTGTCTATATGTATTATGTCTTTGCTTCTCTGATCACTTTCTAGATTTTCCATAATGTTGACTTTCATCTCAGTATACTTTCCCTCTGTGTGATTTACTTTGTATTTATTCTGCCTGGTATCGCTGAGCTTCTTGTATCTGTGGGTTTTGATATCTTGCTTTAGTTTTAGAAAATTCTTAATTATTATATTTTAAAATATATACTTTTTTGTTTCATTCCTTCCCTTTTCTCCTTCTAAGACTCCCGTTTACACATATGTTAAATTGTTTGATATTGTCTCACAGGTCTCCAATACTCTGTTTTTAGTTTTTACTCCTTTTTTTCTCTTTGTATTTGGCCATTTCTCTTCAAGAGTTTTCAAGTTTGCAGATTTTTTTCCCTCTGCTATGTGTAGTCTGCTGCTAATCCCATTGAAATAATTTTTCAAGTTTTATATTTTTTATTTCTAACATTTGTATTAGGGTCATTTTTATAGTTTTCATCTTTTAATTTTCCCATCTGTGCATGCATGTTGTCCTACCTTTCCCCTTACATACTTTAACATTTGTATCATAGTTCTTTTAAAGTTCTTATTTGATAATTCCAGCATATGAGCTATTTGCAGTCTGGTTCTATTAAATGTTTTTTTCTTTTGTTGATGGTTTACAGTTTCTTGCCTTTTCATGACTCTCATAACTGTTACTGCATTCTGAACATTGTGTAGAAAAGTAGAAACTGAGGAAAATGCTTAATGCCAGAAAGAGTGCCATGCCTTGTCCTTTATCAAGCTGTGGTGTACACATGGGTATGTGGAGGTGAGGCAATGGTATGAATACATTTCATCATCAGTTGAGCTGTGTCTGGGCTTTGTTATTCACCACAGGTATGTCTCAGTTCTGTTCTGTCAGAATTTAGCAGGTCACGTGTATGTGTAGTTTGTGTGTGTGTGTGTGTGTGTTTGTGAGGGTCTTTCTCACCAATTGTGTCCCCCCAAATCCTTAGTAATATACAGTTAAAATTGGGTGTAGTTATTGGATTTTCTCCATTTTCTTCACTACTTTTCATATTTTACCAGGCCCCAGTGCATCTTTACCTCAAGGGAGTCTCTTTTAGTGTCTTCCAGCAGCAGACAGCCACTGCCTATTATTTATGGCGGGTCTAGTGTCAGCATGGAGAGCCTTTAAGTCCTTCGGCAAATGCCTTCAGATTTAAGCAGTCCTAGTGGCTTGAGAGAGCCTGGAAGGGGGGTCTCTCAGCTCTCTAGTTTTGGTGCTAGTGGTTGACAGCTGTGGCACTCAGTTCTGAGGCCCAGTTTGCCTGAAACATTTCCCTCCCTTCTCCTGGGCCACCCTAAGACTTTGCTATTGTTCTCTCAGTTCTCCTGCCCTGCTCCCAGCCTCTGTCATGAAAACTTAGAAAGGCCTGTGGAAAAGAATTGGCAGGGCTGTCCAGTCTCCCCTTTCATCTGAGGCTCCCAGCCTAAAGAGTCATGCCAGTCCACAGACAGCCGTCAAATCTGCAGAAAGTTCAGCAGCTTTCTTTTCACCTACATTTAAGATGGCTTCTTCTTTCTTCTACTACTCAACTATGGAAGAAAGCAAACATGATATCCTTCTCTTCTGTGAAAGGCTTGTCACATCTTGAACTTAGTTCAGTAGAGCTTTGTTTTCTTTTTTCTTTTTTTTTTTTTAAATCATTATTATTTGTGACTTCACTTCTTTTATAAGCTTTGGGGAAAAAATCATTGTTTTTATATTTTATCTGGCTCCTTGTTTGGTTAGAGTGGGAGCAAATTTATCCTGTGACTTTCTATTCTTGTCAGACATGGAAGTCCATACCTGCTCTTTAATGTCTGTCCTGCAGAAGGTCAGAGTAATGAATCGAGGAAGTGAATTGAAGCTGACATTGTCATCTTTATTTGGTGATGAGGTGGAGTCAGTTCCAAAGGATAGGAATAGACGAGAATCTGGATTCCCTTAACTATGTTGTTTTTCTTATCTTTACCACTTAGACTCTCTACAGCCAATTGTTTGACATAGCTCATCTGAAACCTATCGCTTTGCAGCCCTGGTGGGGACTGATATACAGATTAAAAGGGTGAAATGTGTGACTAGAGGAGAAATAGGAACAAAGCTCTCTTATAGAAAAAACTGCCATACTCTTCAGAAGATGAGATCAAGAATATGCTCATAGTACCAGCTCTGGGTATAATTTTGGCTTGTGTTCATGGAGGCCCCTTCCATACACTGTCTACCTCATCACTGTGGCATTTAGTTGGAACAACTTTAAAAAGTAGAATGGATGAGTTAGAGCCTTCTTGGAACTTAAGCATGTAGTTCTAGGATTGCTGAAGTTGGCTGTTGAGATCATTAAATTTTATTATTTTTTATGAAGATATTAATTCAATGATCATGAAAGGAACTTTCTGTCTTCATTGAAAATTGACTCCAGTAATTTGTTTATACAAAATAATACAGCTCCTTGACACCAGAATGTAAATGCTAATGTGAATTCCATATAATTTCAATTTTTCTGCATCTAAATTTAGAATCACATTAAAATAGCAAATGCCTTGAAATACTCTTCTACCAAGCTTCCTGTTGTTTGTTGGACTAGTGACGTATTTGTTTAATCAATTATACACACACTATTTTATAAAATTACCTTTGCCTTTGGCTTGACTTGAAAAGACCTGGGTTGCATTAATTGAGGAATTTAGTTAGGTGCAACAATAGCCCTTGGTTAGTGTAAACCACAAATGATTAGGATTCAGATAGCTGATAAAATTCTGTTTAGTATATCAAAAGTAATATTAGTAGCCAGCCAAAAATTTATCCAGGAAAGTCCCTACAGCCAGGTTAACTAAGGCCATTGGCTGAAGATCTGATGTTCCTCTCTATAAGATGTGACCAATCTTGGAACACTACATCTGAAACTAATGAGGTTCTGTATGGTGACTGACATAGCACAATTTAAAAAAAAAAAAAAAAAAAAGTGGCCAAACCACCTTTCAGAACAGCAAGTGAGAAATAACCCTTACAGAAGTAAAAATTGGTTATGTGGTAGAGAGGTTTTGAGGCTGACTTGAATAGTAAAATACCACAGCTTGTTTTCCTCATTCCCATCTTTGGTTTGTACCTATGGATGGGAGATAGAAGAATAAATTAATTCTTCGAGGATTTGGGGTACAGACCCTTTCCCTAAGCCCTGTGTGTCTCCCTGCACTGGTTCTTTTCTTTCAATGGGAGGCGGACACTCGAAGAATCCAGTAATACATGCATTGTGAAAGAGATGTGATGGAACTGAATTTTAAAGAAGTTTTATTGGAAGGGAAGAAATTTATTCAGTACAAATGAACTATAAAATTACCCAGCCCATCACTCAAATAACTAAATCTTAAACAGATCAGCAGTCATCTTGTATTATTTTTGGTGTCCTCATATGACTTAGCAACTCACAGAAAGGAGAAGATATGAGAATATTTTTTTTCTGAGATTATGCTTTAGTGATGAGTTAAATATTAAACTGTAGCTATTTCCCAAACAAAAGAAATCCCATCTTTTTCTCCCAATACTCAATTAATTAACAACTTATACTTTTTAGTAGATATACCAAAAATTCTATATGTGATACAAATAAAACGAATGGAATTTCAAGTATGCACTGTTGGTTGAGTCATAATAGCCCTTAGTTTTTAGTTATTATTGGGAGGTTGCTATTACAAGTAGGCCAGATGTGAACTCTTTTTTTTTTCTTTTTTGTTAAGGTATCTCTATCCTAATTGCTTTCCATCTTAACTAAGTGAGAATCACTCATGAAGCTTTAAAAAAAAAAAAATCCCCAAGGCAAGCTTCACCTCAAACTGACTTCAGAATCTCTGTTTTTTAACCTCTCCAGGTGATTCCAAAGTATACCCAAGGTGGGAAAAATTGCCCTCTCTTTAATCTCTGTGTCATTGTCTCTCAGTGGTGTTAAAGTGTGGTCCTGACCAGCAGCATTAGCAGCATCTGGGAAATGGTTAGAACAACAAATTAACATAAGTAGGCTATACATATTCAAAGTATAAAATCTGAGACATTTGGCATATCTGCTTCCCCAAGAAATCATCATCACAGTCAAAATAATGAACCCATCTATTGCCCTCAAAGAGCTCCTTGCACTCTTTGGTAAAACCTACCTTTCTTCCTCTTCATCTCCAGGCAACCACTGCTCCACTTTCTGCCAGGTACATGATTTTTCATATTCTAGAACTTTATATTAATGGAATAATATAATATTATATTATATTATAATATATATAATATAATATAATAATAATATAATATATATAATATATATTATATATATAATAAATATAATATAATATAATATTTCCTTCTAATATTAATATTTTTTTTAAAAGATTTTATTTATTTATTTGACAGAGAGAAATTACAAGTACACTGAGAGGCAGGCAGAGAGAGAGAGAGAGAGAAGGAAGCAGGCTCCCCGCTGAGCGGAGAGCCCGATGCGGGACTCGATCCCAGGACCCTGAGATCATGACCTGAGCCGAAGGCAGCGGCTTAACCCACTGAGCCACCCAGGCGCCCCTAATATTAATATTTTTGAGAGGTTTTAGTTTTTTTTTTTTTAAGATTTTATTTATTTATTTGACAGACAGAGATCACAAGTAGGCAGAGAGGAGGAAGCAGGCTTCCTGCTGAGCAGAGAGCCCAACGTGGGGCTTGATCCCAGGACCCCGGGATCATGACCTGAACCAAAGGCAGAGGCTTTAACCCACTGAGCCACCCAGGTGCCCCAAGAGGTTTTAGGTTTAAGAAAACAATGAGCAAAAATGTACAAGAGTTTCCATTTACCCACTCAGCCCCCACCCTGCCCCACCTAATTTCCCCTTTTTTTGCCATCTTGCATTGATGTGGCACATTTGTTACAATTAATAGCCAATATTAAGGCATTATTATTAATGAAAGCCAATAGTTTACATTAGGGTTTACTCTTTGTGTTGTACATTATATAGGTTTTGACAAATATATAATGATATGTATCCACCATTACACTATCATACAGAATAATAGTTTTACTGCCCTAAAAATCCCCAGTGCTCCACCTCCTACCCTCCCTCCCTTTCCCTGATAACCACTGCTACTTTTACTATCTCCACAGTTTTGCCTTTCCCAGAAGGTCATATAGTTGTTATTATACAGTCTGTAGCCTTTTCAGATTGGCTTCTTTCACGAAGCAGTATGCACTTAGGGTTCCTCCGTGTTTTTTCATGGCTTGATAGCTCTTTTTTTCTTTAAATCACTGTATATGGATGTACCACCCAGTTTTATTATTTACTTACTTACAATCATATTGATTGCTTCTGTGTTTTATTGATCATGAATAAAGCTGCTGTAAACATTCACGTGCAGGTGTTTGTGTGGACATAAGTTTTCATCTTCTTTGAGTAAATGGCAGGAAGCATGATTACTAGATCATACGTTTAGTTTTATAAGGAACAGACAACCTGTCTCCCAAAGTAGCTATACCATTTTGCTTTCCCACCAGCGGTGGATAATACTCCCTGTTGCTCTACATCCTCTCCAGTATTTGGTGGTGTTAGTGTTTTGGATTTTGGCCATTCTAATAGCTCCTTGTCATTTTAATTTGTGATTGCTTAATGACATAGAGCATATTTTCATATGCTTACTTTCCATCTATATCTTCTCTGGTGAGTTGTTTGTTCATATCTTTTGCCCATTTTTAAAACTGAGCTGTATTTTTTTACTTATCTCTTTTTTTTTTTTTTAAGATTTTATTTATTTATTTGACAGAAATTACAAGTACACTGAGAGGCAGGCAGAGAGAGAGAGAGAGAAGGAAGCAGGCTCCCTGCTGAGCAGAGAGCCCGATGTGGGACTCGATCCCAGGACCCTGAGATCATGACCTGAGCCGAAGGCAGCGGCTTAACCCATTGAGCCACCCAGGCACCCCTGTATTTTTTTACTTATTGTTGAATTTTAAGATTTTGGTTTCAGATTTTTTATATGAACTGTATTTTGCAAAGATTTTATATTTTCTGATTTGGCTTTTCATTCTCTTAATGTACTACTTTTGACTGGCTTCTTTCACTGAGTAAGTTTATTCTGAAACTCAACCATGTAGTTGTATATATCAATAGTTTACTCATTTTTATTGTAGAGTAGTATGTTCAATGTATGGATATACCATAATTTACTTATCAATGCGTATGTTAATGGACATTTGGTTGTTTCAAGTTTTGACTGTTACAAATAAAGGTGATATGATTTTCATGTATGAATTTTGTATGGACATACACATTTGTCTTTCTTACATAAAGAATTAGGAGGGGTGCCTGGGTGGCTCAGTTAGTTAAGCCTCGGCCTTTGCCTCAGGTCATGATCCCAGGATCCTAGGATCCAGCTCCCTGCTCAGTGGGGAGCCTGTTTCTCCTTCTCCCTGCCTCTCTCTCCCTGCTTGTGCTCTCTTGCTCTCTCTCTCTCTCAAATAAATAAATAAAATCTTAAAAAAAGAAAGAAAGAAAGAAAGAAAAAGACCTAGAGACCTAGGAGGAGGATAACCATATCATATGGTAGGTATATGTTTAAATTTTTTTAAGAAACTGCCAACTGTTTTCCTGGTCTGGTTGTATCATTTTACATTCTTACCAACAGTGTGAGATGTTCCAGTTTCCCCACATCTTCACCAATAGCTGGTATGGTTAGTCCTCTTCTAATAAGTACACAGTACTAATGGTCTTGAGTACTATGACATGATAATCATGAAATCAGTCAGTGAAGTTCCACTTCATTGTACTTTTTCAGTATTTGGAGGAAGAGTAGAAATTGATATGAGAAAGATAAAATAATTCTAAATTTTGCCTTCTATTTATTTGGGGCAGCAGCTTCTAATTTGTTATCCAGGGACTCCTGGAATTCCCTTTTCAGGGATCCACAGGTCAACACTTTGTGGCAACACCAGATGATTTTTGTGTTTTTCACTTTCTTTCTCTCGCAAGCATACGGTGGAGCCCTCCGATGCTACGTAATGTGGAATGGCATCACTCTAGCAGCCAATAGCATGTGTGCTTGGGCATACTTGTGTTTTTAAAAAATTCTCAGCTTTAATTTTGAATATGGTAAATACGGATACATGGGACACACATGTGTAGTAGCTCTTCATGATCCTCAGTGATTTTTTAAAATATAAGGTTCTTCTGAGGCCTGAGATCTAGACAAAAGTTACAGAAAGAAAACTGGCATAATAAAATGTGGAGAAAAATGTATAGGAATTAAGACAAAGGAAGCAAATGTTTTAAAGTGTAAGAAATGGAATAACTTCAAAGTTCAAAGTTTACTATTTGTTCTCCTTCAACTGGGAAGGGAGAAAATATAAACCCATCTCCAAATGCTCTTTTTGGCCCTAGAGACCTGGCCTTTATTGTGATGTTGGCAAATTCTGGTGTCTATAGTGCTGTCTCATTGCTTTATCCCAGGGTTGTATTTAACCCACAACCTCTTTCCACTGTGCCTGGTCAAATAGAGCATTTTTCAGAGTTTATGAGAAGCTGCCACTGGTTAACTGGCTTCCAGAGGGAAAATATCACTACAGGGACAGAGAACAGCTAGGGTTTGGTGCAGAAGCCTCCTCTGTATTGGAGAGCTTCTGTGGCTGGCTGGGATCCTGCTGCCCTGGGAGAACTTAGATGTTGATAAAAGGCAGAGCAATCACGAGTGTTGGAGAGGATGCAGTGGCTTCCCCTTCTCTGGGTCTAATGGTGATACCATTAGTAGTTACTTTGTAGATGGTTTAACATGAAGAGAGGGTTCTAGATAAATAATCTGAAAAATTCACCTTTCATTTTCTTTTAGTATCTTGTATAATTATGTATAATGGATAGTGCCTTGGGTTCCTTCATCAGCACCCTTTGGCTCTAACACATTCTTCTTCCAAGTTTGCCTATGTAAGACCAAGATTACAAAGCTATGGGGCGACCAAATGATTTCAAAATTCAGCTAAGACAAATTGTGGTAATGAATTCTTTAAATAATGTTAATAAAAAATTTTTAAAAATAATGCTACCTTAATGCTTTTTATAAGTACCAGCCCAGTTGCTTCTGTGATTTATGAAATTACTCTTTTAATGTTAAAAGTCTCCCTGAAGCACAAATGTAAAATACACAGTATTTAGGTAAATTAAATTAAGTCACATTCTTTTGAGACCATAATTAATGGTTTTTTTATACTTTCTGCAGACTTCTAACTTGCTTCTACTCCAGCAGCTACAATATTCATTCTTCTTCATATTTATAAATAAAATGTATTCTTTTCTCCTAAGGTTAATTTTAGACATTCAAATTAAAACAACTTAATGAGGTTTTTAAGAAGTTCTTTCAAAATAAATTAGCCATACATAAAAATATAATTCGCTGTTGTATATTTTTCTAGGTGTTTGTTTTGGGTTTGGTCCAATAATTATGTTATTAAACCTCAGTATTTTAGAATGAAAATATATTCCTCAGCTCTAACGGTAATTATAAGCATTGAAATTTAAGTGTTTATCTGGACTTTGCCCAAGTGTTCTTCTAAATATATTAACCAAATACTTACACACGTAAGAGTTATTTCGGTTGTATCATAACATCATTGAAGATGCAGTAGTAAATAAGTCCAAAGAAGAGATACTAGCAACATAAGAGAACATTTAAGATTTTGAGAGGTAAGATTCCAGGCAGAAGTGTTGGTAGGTACTTTTCATCCCTATTTCCACTAAGATAAATTAAAATTACTCATACAGAATAGTATACAGAGCCATGTCATTAACCTGTGCTGAACTTTCATTAGTCATCACCAGCAAAACCATGGCACTCTTATTATAAATGCAAGGTCACTGTTTATTCAGCAGATATTTTTGAGTTACCTCTATGTACATGATGATGTTATTAAGATAGTTATTTTTTTCATGTGAGATCACAAGTACAATTGTACAATTGTAGTTTTACAGGAATTTTGAATCTGTGGGGATGTCTTGAAATTTATGCTCTCACACAAATTACTTTTTGAATATTAATATGTGTTTAGATAACTTTCCTACATGAGATTATCTAGTTGGCATTTGGGAGTTAAAAGTATATTTTATTCAGCTAAAATACAATTCTGCTATTTGTGTGTTCTTATTTTTACAAAATAAACACAATTGCTCTATCTTGAAGAATCTGACATTAACATCTTATTTTTTGTAAACTGACAGAAACTCTAAGCAGAAGACAGTGTCAGTACGTGTTTAAAACATAAAAATGTGTTGTGGTTGCTGTATAAAGTAGACTGATACTCAGAAAAAAAATATTGAGGGCTACAAAGCAGATTAAAAAGTGAACTAATAGACTAACATGTTGATGCAGAACTCCAGAATTGAGGGGGACGTGATCAGTTGTGTGTAGGTCTCCCTGTATTATATCTAATTTCATCTTTCTCATGTAGCCAATAGCTGTTCATTGCTTATGTCTTCAGTGCATACAGACGAATTCCATAGGTTGCTTGATGTGAGAATGTGTCACTTTTTTTTATATTATTTTTTAAAAGATTTTATTTATTCATTTATTTGACAGAGAAAGAGGTAGAGAGAGCAGAAGCAGGGCGAGTGGCAGGCTGAGGGAGACAGAGAAGCAGACTTTGCGCTGAGCAGGGAGCCCGGTGTGAGGCTAGATACCAGGACCCTGGGATCACAACCCAAGCCAAAGGCAGACGCTATCGGACTGAGCCACCCAGGCACCCTGACAATCTGTCACTTTTAGAAAGTATTGGTGGGAGGCAAGAGGGGTCATAAGGCTCAAGCAGCTCATCTGAAACCCTTCGTGAAGATCTTCCCCTTCAGGCCATGTCAGCCTTCAACCGACCACCCTAAAAATTCATCACAAAGCCCAGGGCCCATTTGTCTTTGATCAGCTCTGTCACTGTAAAGAAGGAATTCCTAAAGAAATTAAGATCGAGGGTCTGTTTTAGGTATTTTAGATATTTTGTCCCCTGGATGTGGGACAGTAACAGAGAACTGGGCCTCAGGGAAGACACTGGCATAGGGAGGATTTTCCTTTCACACGGGAGAATGGAGAGCAGGGCATCCATGATGCTGACAGAGTCCTGCCGTCCTCCCTGCACCTCTCTCAATGAGTAAAATGCACCAGAACCTACAGCATCCCCACGGTTACTCAGTCTCCTTTCTCCTTTTCAAGTGGTAGATACAGAAAAGGTTCACTAAATATTTGTAGAATGGATTTTGAATAGAAGTCTGAAATGCTTTAATACATAAAGAAAAAGAAATCATTGGTGAACTTGTACGCTTTACCATTAGTTAAAAATTTACAAGCCACAACACTTTAGATTCTGTTCATGAGCAGTAGGTCACACTGGCACAGTTCAGAGCCATGGGCAGAGAACTGAGCACATCAAAAAGTTGCTGGTAATAGGATGGGAATCAAAGTAGAAGATTCAAGGACAAGCCAGGTGGGGCAAGCAGACCAGATGTTGGAGCCAAGGAAAGGAATTGCAAGAATGAGACAAAAGCTGTTTGAAGCTTGGTTGCCTTGATTTCCTTTCAGTTTTCTTGCTGAAGTTTTCCAACGGGGTTCTGAGGGCTTGAGGTTCTAGGGAGAGCTAAGTGGTCAACTCTATGCATAGGTATAGCTGAACACCAGAACTACCTCATACTCGCAAGTTTAGAGTCGCTTGTGTACGATTTCTTCCCAAATCTGGGTTCTGCGACCTTGTGTTAGCGGCTTTAAATTGACCACAGTTGGACTATTCATACCAGAAATCACCAAATGCTTCAAATCTGAGCTTTCCCCTCTATTGGACAATCATTTGGTTATTAATCATATACCAGCACACCCACCACTAGGTAAAGTTTTAGGCACCCTATCAATAAAAGATGTCATTTAACAGCAAAAGGTGTCAAACGAGCTCTGGTCCATGAATTACCTGTTTTCTTCTTTATTATTACAGTATTGTAAGTTTGTTAATGTCAAGTATGTCTGAAGTCAGTTTGTTCACATTTAATTAACAACCCTAAGAAGACGATAAAGCAAGAAAGTTTCTAGGAGCTTATAAACTCAGGATGAATGTTTATAAGAGAAAAAACTCACACTCCAGACTCAAAAGGAAGAGTTTTGCATAGTTCTTCCTTTACAGATTTCATGTGGATTGTCCTTTAGCACAGTGCTTCTCAAACTTTATTGCGCATACAAATCACCTAGGGGTCTTGTTAAATGCAGATTCTGATTCTGTAAATATGGGACAGACCTCATATTTTCCACTTCTAACAAGCTCTTACTGATCACGCCGGTCTATGGGATATCTTTTGACTAGCAAAGGTCTAGCTATTGTGGCCATCAGATAAAAGTAGTAAGCAAAAACAAATATATTTTTTAAAAGTCTTATTTCTAAGAAAGTAAACTCTGGGAGGAAAAATTATTTGATCCTTGCATTTGGGTCTTTGAATTTGGGCATGCACTTTTTTTTTTCCTTTGGCAGATGTTTGTTGACTTCACACAATACAGTAAAAGATTAAATGAGCTGGAAACATTAGAGATCCCAATTATACAACTCACTGACTACCCATAAGCCTGAACAATGAAAAGCATTCTGCGTGCTTTACTCATTTAACTTCATTTAAACCCTTCTTGGCATCTGAGTTGCATTAATGTGATAACTCTTGTGTAGCAATTAACAAACTGTGGCAATTGTGAACATTTCTGGAGTTTGTCATATTGAATGGGAGTAGGCTCTGGGCATCTAACTCTTAGCTCATTTTCTAGGGCTGATCTGGCTTTGTAGATGATTTATATACTTTTTCCATTTTCCTTTGACACAGGAGCCAAACATTGAACAAATGAATTGTGGTTGTATCTCTCCACCAGACATTTTGTTTTGGAAGTCATTTCTAATGAACGACTTTCAGGCAGTTTTTTTTTTTTTTTCTTCTTCTTCTTCTTTGCTCTCTTCGTTAGGAAATTCATTGACTCTTCAAGAAGACAATCACATTGTACTCACATAAAAGCACATCCAACACTTCCACAAAAGTCACAAAAGCTGAGTGTTCTTCATCGCCCTGAGCCTCAATCACAAACATATTGAAAAGCAAATGGTGAGCATGTTCTACACAATACCGTATCCAGGGCTAACAATGCTGGATATTGTGTCTATTCCAGTGCCTCAGAATTAACTGTGTGGTTGGAAGAAGGCTTGAGATGAGGAAAAAAAAGCTTCATTTCCAAGCTTGGATGATAAAGAGTATATTACCCAGAGGAGCAGCAGATGGTTTCTCAGTGCTGAAATGTAGCATTGTTTTCATAACAGCCCAACTGGTGTTTGGAAGTCTGATTTAAAGGAAGTAACTTACCACCTTCAGGCATTAGAAAATGCTCATAGATTTATTATTTCCTATCTCTAGGAAGGCAGGGAATGGACTTTTTCCCTTCATACGAGTGCATTTTACAGTGTTCTGCACAGATTAAAGCTATCTATTACAGAGGACCAACTGTAGGCACATTCTAATTTTCTGGCTGAATATGTTAAGTGAACCTAGATTATGGATGCAAGAATAATTTCCTCATAAAGTAACTTGACCTTACATTGCAAATGGGTTGGCTCTGGTGGATTCCCAAGTCAAGTGTCCTTCTGTTATAGAAAATTAAGAGTCTCTATTCCAAGCTCTGTGATCTGTTTGTTCATTCATGGCTGAAGTTTTCCTTCTTCCCATCTTACCATTTTTCATCATAATATATTAAAACCATTTAGCATGTTGTAATTTTTAAAACATTATTCTTAGTAGGATAAATTCTTAGCCTCCATGTATAATCATAAAATTCTGAGCAAAAGGTACTCTCTAAAGCATACATATAGAAGCCACAAAAATGTACCTTAAGACAACATAGAAAAAAGAAAAGAAAGGAGATAGAAAAAGGGAGGGAAGAAACAACTAATAGAGGAGAAAGAAAGAAGAAAAGAAATAAGGAAGAAAGGGAAAATGAAGAGAATAAATGTATATATTGGGTTACCTATAATGTGAAATGAATTTTTAAAGCTTTCAAGTGAAATCTGGATTCTCAAATCCTATTGTTACATTCAACTTTATCACTTCACTGATAACTTCCCAGAGATGAACTTCATCTCTCTAATTTAGTAAGTGACCAGCCCCCTATATCAGGCACCATTGTAAATTGTATATTAAAAAAAATGCCTAATTATCTCATGTTTACACTTCAGGATCAGACTGGTAGGGAGAGAGGAAAAAAAAAAAGAAAGTGTCTAAAGTTTGTAGAAACAGGGGAAATCAGTTGATTGCAGATAAACCTCTACAGATTGTCCAGCTTGCAACCAGATTGTCATTCACAGAGCTAGGGTATCATTATCTCATAAATCACTCTGAAAGTTCTCATGGCAGGTTCCAGCTCAGAAACTTCTTTTGTAATAACTTTGTGTTTCAAGAACCACCATTGCTACATTAATGGGGGTGGGTGGATAAATCACTGTTCTTAATATAAACACAGATGTAAATAAGCAAACTTTGCCTTGGCATTCAAGAATGTTTCGTAGGGAACTTAAATGTTAGTAGATAATTCACAATAATAGGTAGAGATTTATAGCTAAGTATAGTTGGAGCTTTGACTCTTGGGAACCTGTCTATATTGTGGTTTGTGTCTTAAGTGCTAAGTGGCTCTTCCTGCATCCTAGGCTACCAAATAATCTAGCAAGAAGAATTTGTTCATCTGTGTAGATGGCTGGTTCCCACACAGTTCATTGACTCACTATGGAGAAGCCTGGTTTTGGATGAGTGCAAATATTGTGTCCTTATAGGCAGTTTTCTGTGCTTGTCCTAACCTAACACCTGTAACTTGGCTACTCAGATAAGTTTTTCTTTGCTTTCTTAGTAAATTTTACTTCATGTTTTCACTTTAAGCAAAGCAGTGGTAATGGGATCCCTTTATCATTAAGCTTACATAAAGAAAAAACCTTTCTTATCAGTCTTTCCATTAAGGTAGAAATCTCCATTTCCTCTATTACCTGGTAACATTTTGGAGTATATGCTGGGGCCATCTCTATTACAAGACTATTCAAGTCACAATTAACTCTAAGATTCAAGATTTCTCACATGGTATTTTTCCTACCTTAGTGCTTAAAAAAAAAAAGTAAATTTTTAACATTACCCATATCCTCAAAAGAAGATAAAGGAGAGTAAATGACCTTTGTTTCCTTAACAGTAATAACAAAAGCATCAACCTTGAGTTTTCCATTCTAATTGAAAAACAGTTTTACATTGGCTTGAATCTCTCTGTTGGCTCTGACCAAAGGATCAGGTAACTGCTACTCTCCCAAATCGTTCAGGTTTATTCTTACAGTCAAAGGCACATTAAAAAAAAAAAAAAATCTTTTATTTAAAATAGTTTTAGATATACAGAAAATTTATAAAGCTTTTCCATGCTCTTCTGTAATCCTGAGACTGAGTATCTAATCTTTTTACAAAGTAGACATCATACTGGCAATATATTCTATAAATTTAATGGACACTTTCCTTTTAATTATTTGTTATGATAAATGATTGTACACACAATGAAAAGCTCTAGCGCATTAGGCTGCAATGAGCCCAGTTGGCTCCTACAGTTACTACATAAAAGGCATTGTTAACAGAACTACTTCCAGATATTAAAGACGTTTTTTATTGATTTCATCTAGGAAATTATGAGAATACCTATTTTGAAATAATGTTTTAGTAAGAAGTGTTTATAAGTTTCAGCCTTTAACAGATCACTATGAAATACTTGCCATTTAAAAAGTAAAATTCTCACAGTTCTTCCCTTGTTAGACTGTGATTCAGAGATTTGCTTTTACAGTGTAAAAATCAAACCTGACTTCTCATCTGGATATTATGGCTCCTGGTCCTCATGAAATATAACTGTCAACTGTGGAAATAACGCAGGAGGCAACCAAAAGAAAATCTGAAAAGCAGAAAGAAGGTAAACTGATTAGGAACGTTAGGGTTAGATGAAGAATACAGCAGCAGGACATTTTATTGCCATTCACTCAACAACAGAACACAATCCAGGTTTATGTTTTGCCATCCCCAACCTAGCAACAGAAGGTGGTCGAGTTGTCTCATTCCTACTCTGGGTTGAAAAGGAGACCAAATGATAATACTTAGGCAATCTCAGAGTCTATTGGGAGTCCCTCTGACAATAAACAGTCAAGGGGAAGTACTTTGTTTTCCTACTGGGCATATGACTTCCTTCCCCTACCTAGGGACAAGGATAGCTGGCTGGTTTCAGCAGAGTGGATCCTGCCATCACAAGTGCCCAGCCCAAGAATCCTCTTCTCCATGAGCTGGAAAAATGGCTTCCTCAACCTAGAGAAACTGGGCAGCCAGGGTGCGTTGCTGGAACACATCTGTTACAGCAAGTATCTACCTTGGGAATCATTCTCAGTCCTTTCTAGGACTGGAAAATTCCTCCTTGTGCCTAGACACATTGGGTAGACAGCTGACACCGAGAGGGACCCCACCACAGATGCCCAGCCTGGGATGGGTTCTGTATTATCTTTTATCATCTAAAAGATTTCTGGCCTGCGGAACACCTTTCATCCCCTCAGGTTGCATCATCAGAGGTCACTGAGAGCCCCAGCAGTGTACAGTCTGACTAAAAGTGAATCACAAAGCCTCAGAATATGATATTGTCATTGGATTCACAGTTGACAAAAATAGGCCTAGACCTGTATGCTAATCCTAAACAGAGTGACTACCTACTACAATAAAAGATTTAAATAAGACTTAAAGTTTGTCTACATTAAAGCTGAAATAATCAGGATGTAATAGAAAATAACCTGGCATCTAGTGATATCAAAATGAATGAGAAAAGACAATCAATTCATACAATACCAATATGAATTAGATGTTGGACTTATCTAAGGATTTGAGAGATGTCATCACAAAAATGATTCAATCAGGAATTACAAATTTTCTTGAAAAAAATGATAGAAAAACAGAAGGAAAAAAAAACACATAGAAAAATCCCACCTGTGGGTGCCTGGGTGGCACAGTGGGTTTAGCCTCCACCTTCAGCTCAGGTCATGATCTCAGGGACCCGGGATCAAGCCCCGCATGGGGCTCTCTGCTCAGCGGGAGCCTGCTTCCCCCTCTCTCTCTGACTGCCTCTCTGTCTACTTGTGATCTCTGTCTGTTAAATAAATAAATAAAATCTTTAAAAAAAAAACTTGTATTAATAATCTTTTTAAAAAAGAAAGAAAGAAAGAAAGAAAGGAAAACCCCACCTAGAAATAGAGGTTTAAAAAAAGAATAGCCAAATGGAATTTAAAGAGCTGAAAAAATAGAACAGAGATTAAAAACTCAAAATATGGGTTCATTAGTAGAGAGGTAATGTGTGAGTGACCTTGAAGACAAGTTGATAAAATTTACTCAATCTGAACAACAGAGAGAAATGGGCCGAGGGGAAAAAATGAACAGAGTTTCAGGAAACTGGTGTGATTAAAAACAGATTCATCCTCCATGGTGATGTCCCAGAAGGAGAAGGGAAAGATGGTAATGCTGAAAGAGTGTTTGAAAAAATGAGGGTTAAAAACTTTCTGTATTTGCACATAAGCATGTAGAAGATTCAAGAAGTTGCACAAACCCAGTAAGGCAAATATTCCAGAGCAATTCATGCCAAAACACATGATTATGAAACTTGTAAATACAATGAAGAATCTTGAGAGCAGAGAGAGGGGAACAACTATGACCTACAGGGAAACACCAATTTGGATGACAGCAGGGTTTTCATTTGAAACCAGAGATGGGAAGAACACAATACAACGTTCTTCATGTGCTGAAAGTAGTGAACCGTCAACTGCAAATTCTATAGCCAGTGAAACTATCCTTTGGGAAGAAAGGGAGATAGAGACATTCTAAGATAAAAGAAAATTAAAAGGATTTTTCACTAGCAGACCTACCTTTCCAGAATAACGGGGGTGCCTGGGTGGTTCAGTTGGTTAAGCCTCCAACTCTTGATTTTGGCTCAGGTTGTGATTTCAAGATCCTGGGATCTAGCCCTGCCTTGGGCTCTGCCCTCAGCAAGAAGTCTTCCTGAAGATCTTCTCCCTCTGTCCTATGCCGCCCTCACGTGCACACTCTCTTTCAAATAAATAAATAAATAAATAAATCCTTTAAAAAATATTGACAGTAGATTGTGATTTTTATATACATGCATATATGCATACATGCATGTGTGTATGTGTATTCCAGAGAAACCACTAGGAAACTGTAGAGTGATACATTCAATGACCATATGTATGAATGAATGAATGAATGAATGTTCAGGAGACCAATATGAAAGCAAGGTGAATGCAAAAAGTCCTTCCAATCCTAATGGTTATGCACTCCATGATTCCATTTATATGACATTCTTGAAATAATAAAGCTATAGAGATGGTGTATAGATGAATAGTTCCAGGGTTTAGAAATTAGACTATTAGTGTGGAGAGAAGAGAAGTGGTTATTAAAGAGCAACACAAGTGATCCTCGCGATGATAGGATAGTTATCTCTGTGCATTATTTGTATAAGTGTAAGGTGAATTTACAATTATGCCCAAGGTATAAACTGAGCTAAAAAAATATATATATATATTTATATATAATATATAACACATATATTATATAATAAATATTTTGTATATTCTGTATTTATTTATATATTCATAATATATAAATATATTCATATATAAGATATAAATATATAATTATTTGTATATTATATATTATGTAATATTATATGTATATACAGCACTCAGTTCTTGAGAAAATGCTTTATACAGAATCTAATTCTTAAAATAATGCATTGATAGTCTTTAAAATTGTTTTAATTGTTAGAAAACAAGTTTGTTTTTTTTTAAGATTTTAATTATTTATTTGACAGACAGAGATCACAAGTAGACAGAGAGGCAGGCAGAGAGAGAAGAGGAAGCAGGCTCTCTGCTGAGCAGAGAGCCTGATGTGGGGCTTGATCCCAGGACCTGGTATCATGACCCGAGCAGAAGGCAGAGGCTTTAACCCACGGAGCCACCCAGGCACCCCTAGGAAACAAGTTTTAATGCACACCATATACATTAAGATGTCATTTATGTTATGTCCAGATAATTTTATACATTTTTGTGGGTAGAGACATAAGTGGTTAACGTATAACGTGTATATTAGTAAGATATGTATCAGTTTGGGTATAATGCCTACTTTAAGGAAGGAGGGGGAAAGAAAAAGATGGGTATGGTAAAGCCTTAGTTGTATTTGTAATTTTTTTTCCTTTACAAAAAATAAATCTGTGGAGGTTCCTCAAAATGTTGAAAATAGAACTGCCCTATGACCCAGAAATTGCACTATTGGGTATTTACCCTAAAGATACAAACGTAGTGATCCGAAGGGGCACGTGCACCCAAATGTTTATAGCAGCAATGTCCACAATAGCCAAACTATGGAAAGAACCTAGATGTCCATCAACAGATGAATGGATCAAGAAGATGTGGTATATATACACAATGGAATACTATGCAGCCATCAAAAGAAATGAAATCTTGCCATTTGCGACAACGTGGATGGAACTAGAGCATATCATGCTTAGCGAAATAAGTCAAGCAGAGAAAGACAACTATCATATGATCGCCCTGATATGAGGAAGTGGTGATGCAACATGGGGGCTTAAGTGGGTAGGAGAAGAATAAATGAAACAAGATGGAATTGGGAGGGAGACAAACCATAAGTGACTCTTAATCTCACAAAACAAACTGAGGGTTGCTGGGGGGAGAGGGGTTGGGAGAAGGGGGTGGGATTATGGACATTGGGGAGGGTATGTGCTTTGGTGAGTGCTGTGAAGTATATAAACCGGGCGATTCACAGACTTGTACCCCTGGGGATAAGAATATATTATATGTTTATTAAAAAAACAATCTTAAAAATGAAATACTAAAATACTATTTGTTAACTCTCTTATATGCTCTATGCTACATATTTTTCCAGAAGAATTTCAAAATTAATGCTTTCAAGGGACACAAATGAATAAATTTGATAAATTATAATGCTCTTGTAATCTTGGTTAGACAGTGTACATAATTGAACCATTTGGGTTTTTAAAAGTGACTTTAAAAACAAATTTTATTTTATTTCTACTACATGAAACAATTGCAATGAAAAAGCATTTCAACTAGAACTACATGAAGCACCTTGAGGGTATAACATTTTTTTCTATATTATAATGGGATTAGATTAGTTAGAACAAAATTATTTCTAAAGAAATGTGACACTAAGGAACTTGCATCAAGCCCTCATTTAGCATGCGCATTCAGCTTTTAAGCAGGATTTGAGGCAAATTATAAATTGAACAAAACAATCCACAAAATAGTACAATTCAGGATAAAAAGCAAGTAAATGTGTAATAGAAACAAAGAGATTAAGTACAAGAAGCACCACAAATCTGAAAAAAGTAATTACTTTTATTGAGTACTGTATTTGAATCTAAGTCTCTGGATGGCTAAGCTAAAACTCTATTAGATTGTATAGTTTTTGTTGCCAAATGAGATTAGATGACTACATTATTCGTACAATTTCTCTTTGAAATTTAACTCATTTGGGGTTCAGAGTGTATACAATAGTGGTTCTAGCTCCAAACATTTCCCTCCTTTGTTTTTTTCCTAAATCATACTTCGTTTTCTCCAAGGTACCCCCTGCCAGTCTGGTAGGAAAATCAGTCTTAACCATTTGGCGGGATCCCTCCCAGGCTAGACATGATTTCACAAGTCTTCTGGCCTCTTGAGTGCTACAAAAGTTGGGAAGGGACTAGTTCTTTTGTCAGTGGTGCTTACCAGATTTATCATAGAAGTCTTGTCCTTTGGAGCTTGGAAGTCCCTGTCACCTCTTTCCTGAGTTCTGCCACTCTAGTGAGCCCAGAGGTCCCTGTCACACTGCATTCTCCACAAACTGCAGTCGGAGTCTACGGCCATTTCTATACTCTCTGTCCTAAGTTCGAGGAGACCCTTGTCCCACTTGCCCCAGACGCATATCCCAACGCTGAGCTGCTTCACCTGCACCATTCACTGCCTCTTCCTCCATGTTTCTCTGCCTCAGCAAGCCTCACACATGGGCCTCGGTGGGTCTATCTTGGCTGGAGTGAGAGTAGAGAAAGGAAATTCTGGAGACTTTTGCTTTCTTAGTATGCTTACATAGAATTTTCCAAACCAAAGTTCAGGAGGGTAAAGGAACTATACAATATGGAAGTGGTCTGAGGTCCTCCACTAACAACAACTGTTTCCAGTTCTATAAAAAGAAGACAACGCGTTTTGCAGTCATCCATGGACAAACACATCACAAGCTTATACCTGGAGCCTAAAATGAAGGATTATTTAAGGGCAGTTGACTGGATTGATTTTTAACTTTCTAGTTTAAAAAAAATGTAAAAATAAATCTTTTCCTGTCAACATGGAGGGGGAAAGACAGGCAGGAGAAAGCTGTACTCCTTAACAAGAGCCTGAGAGACTAAATTAATTTTAATTCTGAAGTGGATATGTGAGAGTACTTTGTAAGCAAAAAATGAGGACGTTTGGTATTGACAGGTAGAAAGTGATAAAGAGTAAGCTAAAAGAAGAGAGGGAAGAGGAAAATATAGGCATAAGATCATAACTGATTTTCCACTTGAGGTAGGGAAAGTAATAAGACTTACTTGCAATGAGAGCATAGACACGACTGTCAAAAGCGAAGATGTTTCTAAGAAGGATTCTTTTGAATGGACTTGGAGACTTCTAATAAAGTTGTACTTTCACCTTGGTAGAAACTTTACTTTGTTTCAGAAGACAGCTAAGAGAATCTTCATTCAATGAAGGTGTAACTTCACATTAACCAAACAGTTACATCAAAATTGTTTTTTTTTTTTTTCATGTCCATATATAGTTAAGCAAAAACAAGTGTTTAAGCAAATCATTTGGTGATTGGACTTGTCTACAAAGAGAAAAAAAGAATCAGTTCTGTGCATCTGCTGTTGTCTGTAGCAAAAGTCACTGTTGGTGAGCTTTTTCTGCCAATGGTCAGTAGTGTAGACTTTATTTAGCCTTTACCGTGGGGTCTCTGTCACAATGACAAGGTCATTGTACAAAAAGCAGCCTAGAAAAATCCAAAAAGAGAAAGGTGTGGCTGTTTTCCAGTCACACTATTTTTTAAAAGATTATTATTTCGTTGAGGGAGGGGGAGAGAGAGAGAGACTGACCATGAGCAGGGGGGAGCAGCAGGTACCGGGAGAAGCAGGTTCCCTACTGAGTGGGGAGCCTGGATGTGGGATCATAACCTGAGCTGAAGGCAGACCCCTAACCAAGAGAGCCACCCACGTGCCCTCCAGTCAAACTATTGACAGAAACAAGCAACTGCTGGATTGCTGGATTTGGCCCGTGAACTGTAGTTTGCCAACATCTGGACTAAAATATCCCAGAGCCTGGGAGATTGGCTGAGGTTTATTTCTCTGGAAGCATTTTACCAGGGATGCTATGAAAAAAAGACATAGGTTCAGTAGTATACATTGCTGGTGAATTGACATTTGTAAGAAAGGCTATCAGCTGATCTATTTGCCTATGTGCGTGTAAACAAGAGCAGTTCTTCAAGATTGCAAATGCCTTATCTAGACCCGTTCTTTAAAAAGACCTGAAGTGCTTCATGCTAGGCACTTTTTATCCACGGTGTACAGATAGATATGTTTTCGAATTGATTCCACATTAAAAACAGCACCTCAGGGCGCCTGGGTGGCTCAGTGGGTTAAAGCCTCTGCTTTCGGCTCAGGTTGGGATCGAGCCCCGCATCAGGCTCTCTGCTCAACAGGGAGCCTGCTTCCCCCTCTCTCTGCCTGCCTCTCTGCCTACTTGTGCTCTCTGTCTGTCAAATAAATAAATCTTAAAAAAAATAAAAATAAAAACAGCACCTCCTTCACTTGTTTCTTATTTTCAGCTCTCTAATACTAAAATGCGCTTTATCCATTTTTCTTCTTCATAAAAAAATCTTTTACATTCATTAAAAGACATAATGAATGCTGAGTTGGGAAGGAGAGGAAATAAATAGTCTCAAAAGTTGACCTAATCAAGAAGTTCAATGCAGAAGAGGTAGAATGTGGCACTGCCTAAGGGGCAAAATTTTCAATGATGAAAAATGTATATGTGCTCATATACATTTATTTAAATGATTTATTAAAGCCCTATGTGTGCTAGATTATGTGATAGCCACTGGAAAGGGCATCCCAAACATAGAAATAAGTCAGGATCCTTTCCTTTGACAGGAACACAGACACAACTACATTGTTTATAGTTGAAACATACGGGTGTAAAGCAGTATTTTAAAGACTTAGTTTCTCTTCATATAAATGTTGGGCATTCCCCTGTTGGCCTAGGGGAGTGTAGATGAAAATAATTTAGCTAAGCCACATTTTTTAGGAAATAGTTGAGAGATGAGCATCTTTTCTAATTCCAGTGAAACCTGTTGGCAATTATTGCTCCAACTTCCCTGAATTCTTCCCCATTCCTCTTCCCCACAGTTTTCAGTAGCCAACATCATTCTGCTATAGTTCAGCCAAGCACTCAGTCTAGTTCATTCTATATTTTTATTTTCTTTTTCCCACCCAAACAAAGAGCAGTGGGAATCGAGATCAAAAGAAATTTGTTGGTCTTTGATAGCTTATTAAGTGTTTTTGGTGGGGGAAGTGGAGTAGTCAGTCAATTCTATTTAAATTAAATAGACTATTGGCTGATCTTAACAGTATGCAGACTCCAAATCTATCTGTTTTTTACTTTTAAATATTCATCAGGAGTCAGAGAATGGGTATCATGGAAGGATGATAGCCACGTGCTGTGGGTTCTTCATGTATGGCCTTAAAGACATAAAAACTTCAAACCTGGCTTTTCTGTTTTTTCATTATCACAGAATGTGATAATGTGAGGACATCAATAATGTGAGGACATTCTTGTGAGGACTTCTGATGTGAGGACCAGAGACATGGAGCTAGTGAGGGTTGGGGTGAAAGTGAGTGATGGTATATGTAATGAATTAAATGGGGTGAAAGTGAGTGATGGTATATGTAATGAATTAAATTGTGTCCCCTAAAAAGATGAGCTGAAATTCTAACCCCCCAGTATTTCAGAATGTTGCCTTATTTGGAAACAGGGTCTTTGCAGAGGTGAACAGTTTAAAATGAGATCATTAAGGTGGGACGTAATACAGTTTGACTGGTACCCTTATAAAAAGGGGAAATTTGGACAGAGATAGACCTGCATAGGGGAAGACTGTATGAAGACACACAGGGTGAGCACCGTGTGAAGATAAAGACAGAGATCAGACTGGGAAAATAAATATACAAGTTAGGGAATGCCAGTGATTGCCAACCAACCTAGAAGCTACGTAGAGACATGGCGCCAATTCTCCCTCCCAACCCTCAGAAGGAACACTAACACCTACTAACACCTTGATCTGGAACTTCTAGCCTGCAGAATTGGGTGAGAGTAAATCTCTGTTGTTGAAGCCACTCAATGTGTGGTACTCTGTTACAGAAGCTTCTAGAAACTCATACAACACAGGAGTGCAGGATGAAAGAGAGATCAAAGATAAGGTATGAGCCAAGGGTATATTTCTTTTGTGTAACGATTCACTACAGTTTTAAAAGGTGATGATTTTACATCACCGAGTATGTTTCCCAATTTGAAGAGATCACTTAATATGTTGGAGAGTTTGAGGAAGGAGTGAATCTTATATTTGGCTAACATCTGTTCATTTTGGTCCTGGTGGAGATGAACACTATCCCATCTGGTACCTGGTCCTCAATCCCAGCAGACTGCTCACAGCCCTATACTCTTCTTATTCTAACAAGACTTGTTCAAGTCCAGTCCCTGCCAGCAACTTTCTCTCCTCTCTGGGTTGTGAAGAGTAATTTTTTTTCAGTCTACTTGAGGTTATGGGCTATTGATTAGGCCTATCCAAAAATCCTTCACTATCTTTTTAAAATATGAAGATGTATGGGTATCATTTAACTGCCTAGGGGCAAACCTTGGTCTTATGGGAACTTTGGGACTCTGTTTTAGGCTATTGCCCAGGCTCATTACCTGGACATTTTTACTCTACCGTTCTGTCACAAGAGATGAGACTTTGTGTTTAGGAGTGGGGCTTTATAGTCTTACTGCTTTCTTGCTTTCTACTTGTTATAAACCTGTATGAGTTTCCTAGACTCTTTATTCCACCTTCTTGTTCTTGGAATTGGAGTACTTGACCAAGTCAATGGGGAAGTTTTGCAGGTGTTAGGGAACGGGCTCTTCTGTAGGGCACATTGACTGGTATCTCGCTTTGTAGCTTTCACATTGAGTCCCTCAACTCACTTGTGGGACTTTTGCCCAGATTGTGGGAGTGAATAATTTTGATCTTAAATGTGTCATCTGCCGAAACTGATGCATGTTTATCCTGATCAAGTCTATCAAAATAACAGAAGAAAATCATTTTATTTTTTTTATTCTCTGCATTGTGCTGTGCATTTTTCCTATGAGACATGGGCATAGAACTTTAAAGCAGTTGTCTGTGTGCGGGGGAAGTTACTGGTTAACAGGAAATATGAGCAATGAAATACTAATATTTTAAGCTTTAGGGAAGGGTTCTCAGAGCAACTGGGATGAATCATTCTGCTCAGGACAACCAAAATATTAGATAAAATATATTTAAATATTCCTAAAAGCATTAAAGTATTAAGAATACAGTAAGGACATGCAAGACCAAAATCTTGAAGAGGACAAGAACCCAGATGGATTAGCCTAGCCTATAAAGCTGCTTTAGCCTATAGGTTTTTTGTTTTGTTTTAAATCCAAAAATGACCTGTCAGACTAAAGCACTTTGGCAACCTCATGGGGCTAGGAGGGATCAAAAGTAAATGCCAATGGCCCATCAAGGGTAGAGACACCTTTAAAGCCACTTCCACTTCAAGCAGAGACTCCACAATCTGTATCCTGGGATCTGGGTAGATTTTGGAAGTAAACCTGCAGCCTGGGTTTACATTATCTAGGTGATCCAGGGAATCTCTGATGATTAAAGCCATCCCAGACTAGTGGAGCTCTTAACACCTTGCCAAAGTGAAACAAAATAGAACCCATTTGGAGGGATTTGTCATCATCTCATTCCTCAAATTATTCCTATGAATAATTTTTACAATAAAATGTCCAAGACACAGTCAAAGGTAATAAGACACTCAAAGGAATGAGACACCATGAATAATAACCAGCAGAAACTGCAGAGAAGGGAAAGATTCACAAAGACTTTAGGTATCTGAGACTGTCAGGCTCAGACTGCTTACTATGCTCAAAGAACAAAAGCCAAAGTTATAAATAAAACAGGAAATTGGAACTGTAGAAAATAAAATAGAAGATTTGAATAGGTACCAAATGAAAATTTGAGGTCTGAACAGCACAATAACTGAAATAACTCAGTGTGTACCTTACATTAAATAGGACGTAGAAGAGAAATGTAGTGAATGAAAATGAATCAGAAGAAGTTAAGCTTTTTTTAAGCATAAAAAGACAAATGACAGAAAATATGGACAAGGGCATTAAAAGAATGATCCCATATGTCACTTTCATTTGGAGTCCCAAAGAAATGAGTAACGCTCATGCTGTGAAGTTATATTATAGGGCCCCAAAATATATTAAATATATTTGACAAAAAACATATAGACAAATTTATAATCATAGTGGAAGATTTTAACTACTTTCAGAAATCAATATTTAAGTAACAATGATCGATTTTGACCTAATGAATATAAAAACAATATTATATCCACCAAGTGCAGCATAATCATTCTCTGCACACATGGAACTTTTATGAAAAATGACCATAAATGGATCAAAAATCAAGTCTTATCAAAAACAAATTACAACAGTCATTCCGAGTATATTCTCTAGTGACAGTGACATTTTGCTAGAAATCAATAACGTGGAAAATTACAAGAGAATCCACATTTGGAAATTTTTAAAAAATAATGTTTTTATTATGGCTTTTACATTTTTTTCTTTTCCTCCTCTTCTTTTTTTCCCAGAATTTCTAATGGCCTTTGGTTTTTGTTGATGTTGATAAAAAAAAGAATGATGTGCTTTTAGCTTACCCTCAAGGTAATCTGGAACCTCAATCATGGTTTACATGACTGAATTTTCCTTTTCTCTCCAGAGAATTGCTATAAAAGTACTGTGTTCTCCGTCTTCATTCAGGACTCTATGTTCTCTAAGCCTTTTGCATAGCTATTATCCTGAGAATTTCCTTGATTGTCATACTGGGTTAGACATTTTACTTGGAATTTCTTTTCTAATAGACATTTTTAGTATTTCCTTGTTACCCTTGATGTTTCAAGTTAATGAGAATTTTTCCAATTTTAAAACATTTTTTATCATCCTATTAGCAATTCTTAGATCATTTAAATCTGAAAATACATTTCCTTCTACACTTCAAAGAAATTTTCTCTGTGATAATTTGATGTTCATGTTTTGTTTTTCTGTTTTATCTTTGAATAATTTCCTGGTGGTTTAATATTAGGCTCCTGATTATTTGTCCATATCTCATGTGTTTCACCCCGAATATGGTAGTTATGCAGGGGTCATGGAGCAGACTCACTCTTTGAATCAGATACCTTTTTTTATATCTTTTTATCCTTTTTTTTTTGTTTTTATATCTTTAATACCTTTTTATATCTTTTTTCAGATTTTATTTAAATTCTAGTTAGTTAACATGCAGTGTAATGTTGGTTTCAGGAGTAAAAAATTCGGTGGTACATCACTGACATACAACAGTCAGTGCTCCTCGTAAGAGGTGCCCTCTTTAATATCCATCACCCACCTAGCCCATCCTCCACCCACATTCCTCCATCAACCCTCAGTTTGTTCTCTATCATTAAGAGTCTGTACAAAAAAAAAAAAAAATCAATAAACAAATCAATTTTTTAAAAAAGTAGTCTGTCTTGCACTGTTGGTGGGAATGTAAACTGGTGCAGCCACTCTGGAAAACAGTATGGAGGTGCCTCAAAAAGTTAAAAATAAAATTACCCTGTGATCCAGAAATTGATCCAGGTGTTTACCCAAAGGATACAAAAATACAGATTTGAAGGGGTACATGCACCCCAATATTTATAGCAGCATTATGAACAACAACCAAACTATGAAAGTAGCCCAAATGTCCATTGACTCATTAACAGATAAAGATGTGGTATATATACATATGTATATATGTGTATACACACACACACACACACACACCTTTTTTATATCTTAGATTTATAGGTTTTTTTTAAAAATCTGTAAATTGAAAATAATATCTACCTTTTAGTAATCTAGAGGGTTAGGTGAGTTGATACATGCAGCCTGTTTACAATAATGCCTGGCATTTGCAAGCATTTACCAATGTGTCAGCCCTTATTTCTCCTCCCCACCCCTTTTAGAGGGGGAGAAACTGAGTGCATGTGAGCAGAGTATGAAGGGTAGAGGGAGAGGTAGAGAGAGAATCTTAAGCAGGTTCCACACCCAGCTTGGAGCCCAATGTAGGCCTCCATCTCAGACCCTGAGATCATGACCTGAGCTGAAATCAAGGTTGGACACTTAAGCAACCGAGCCACCCAGATGCCCCCCTTATTACTCCTATTAATTTTCTAATGTAGCTATTTGATGTTATCATTCTACCATTCTAGCGAATGTTTTAAAATTGCTTTTTAATCTTGGAGAACTCTTTCATGATCCCTGATTTTTTGTTTTCTTTTTGATTTCTATTTTCTTGAATGTGTAATGTCTTCTCAAATTTCAAGGAGCATACTGAGTCATTTTTTTATGATTACTTTTAATTTCTTTTATTATTTGTTTACTTTGGGGTTAATTTGGTCTTTGTCATTTGCTCGGTTAGATTTTCTCACATCTGATGATTCCTGCTTACTTTTTCACACTCAACACAGTGTAGTTGTTGGGAGTTTTATTCAGTACTGAGTAATTTCGCAATGGGCACCATTCGTGTGTAGGCAGTCTGAATTGATGCACAGTGTGCATAAGAGGTCAGGCTGGAATTAAGATAAGTGTGATCCAAATGTCAGAAGAAGAGACCTTTGTTTAAGGTATCAACACCCACTGATTGAAATCACGCAATTTATTTACAGAAGAACTTTTGCCTTTTTCCCCTTCAACATTAGAGCCGAGTCGCCTACTTTTATGTGTACTGAGGATTAAAGAAGGAGTAACTGGCACTGTTATTCCACAGTGAGGGCTTTTTAAAATTTCTTCTCTTTATTTTCACATTTTACTCTGGTTTTTCTTTTATCTTTAAGCTCAGAAGCTATGGATATTTGATAAGCAGAGTGGCCAATACCATGACTGCAGAAGTGTTTTTAGTTGTAGGGGTTGGCAAATTACAGCCACGGGCTAGCTGTCTATTTTGGTGAAGTTTCATTGGGATACAACTACATTCTTACTTTTAGGTATGGTTGAAGGGTGTTTTGAGCTATGACAGCAGAACTGAGTATTTATGACAAGAGAGTGTGTGGTCATTCAGGCCTAACCTTTATAGAGAAGGGTTGTCAGCTAGTTGCCAATTTACTGCGTCATGTATTTTATAATTTTCTGAAGTTTGTTAATATTTCTGGACTAATGGTGATTCCTACTCCCATTCTTTTTATAAGTTTGTTTTTTCTTATATATTTATACTTTTATCTCAGTGTATTCCGTGAAGGAAATGAGATACAGTGGGTCTTCATTCTTCCATCTTGAGCTGGAAGCCCATTTTCTTTCATTTTTAATTCATTATTTTTTATCATTTCTACCTTCCGATTCTAAAACCTTTAACTGAATCATATCTTGTTTCTCTCTTCTTTTTCTCTGTTACTCTTCAAAGTTATTGGTCCTATTTTCTCTCTCTGCTTTTATTAAAACCCCAGTTTTTATCATCATTCTCTCCTTTAAAGTTATGACTTTCTCTGATTACAGATTAATTAATTAGCTTCTGGATTGCTTACATCTATTGTTTTCAATACTGGCTATTTGAAGCATTCTAGCACTTTTGCTATAAAATCTGGAGAAAAGAAATTCCGTCTGCTTTTACCTTTATATCTGCTTTTACCTTCTGGAGGACATGGAGGTTTTATCAAGTCACTTACTGTTTTAAAGATAAATAATTTAATCCTAATAAATAATCATATAGCTACAGTTTAGGAAATAACCTACTATTGGAACAAAAGTCAAATTTGTGAAGTTTTCCTTTTTTTTTTTTTTTTTTTTTTAAAGATTTTATTTATTTATTTGACAGAGAGAAATTACAAGTACACTGAGAGGCAGGCAGAGAGAGAGAGAAGGAAGCAGGCTCCCTGCTGAGCAGAGAGCCCGATGTGGGACTCAATCCCAGGACCCTGAGATCATGACCCGAGCCGAAGGCAGCGGCTTAACCCACTGAGCCACCCAGGCGCCCAAGTTTTCCTTTTTCTGACCAAGTAGTTTTGTATGTATGACTGTCACATATCAGTTAACTTTGTTCTTATCTCTTACGGGGGGGGGGGGGTGTTGGGGGGGAATCTCTGGTGGAACAGTCATTGAATGCATTGGGTAAATGAGATTTCAGGATTAGTGGTAGATTTCAGTGTAACTTCTTTGTCTTTCATTATTATGCCTGAATAATTAGGAGCCTTTGTATTCACTGCCTTCATATGGATGGGGTAAAAATGAATGAAGCAAGTGTCTCCAAGATGGCAAGAGAATGTCCTCTGTTAATGTAAACAAGTTTTAAGAGAAAGCGTTTGTTCCCTGCTTCATTCAATTTGATTATGTAAATGGGAGTGGGGATCCTTTCTTACTTTTCTTTGGGTCATCTTGAGGTTCACAACAAATTCACATTTTTTGCAGAGATTCAGAACTCCTGAATTTACTGATGCTTGTACCAGAGTTTTGAGAGTAGAACTGTTGCAATTCAGGGGACAGGCTCTGAAGTATTGGTGGTTGACTTGGGATATAAGAAATTCAAATTCAAGAAATAAGCTTGAAATCATGACAGTAACCATTGAAATTTGATCTAAAATTTATAGGAATTAATCATTTCTTTTTTTTTTTTAAGATTTTATTTATTTATTTGACAGACAGAGATTATAAGTAGGCAGAGAGGCAGGCAGAGAGAGAGAGAGAGAGGAGACAGCAGGCGCCCCGCTGAGCAGAGAGCAGGATGTGGGGCTTGATCCCAGGACCCTGGGATCATGACCTGAGCCAAAGGCAGAGGCTTTAACCCACTGAGCCACCCAGGCGCCCCGGAATTAATCATTTCTTATAAGCAAACACCCACACCAAAACTCAGGGGCCATCAATTCCTAAGAGAAAGAAATGAGAATGAATGAGAAGTAGAGAAACTGGTTTACTAGATCTGTCCTTGTTATAATTTAGGGTTGAAGTTTTTGCAATGATTGAAGTCCTAAACCATCCCGCTGCACCTTTTGTAAGATGTACTCAATGATATATCTTTCAATCTTAATTTGAATAACTGTAGCTTTCTTTTCACTTGGAAGGATTTCTGTGTGAGTCTGTTCATATACTATATATGTGGGCAGATATAATTAACTCTAGTGCTGAGAAACTGGAGATATAAAAAAGTTTTAATCATTTGGTCACCATGTAGATATTTACATAATTTAATCACACAAACTAATTAAATGTCAGGCCATTTGTAATACAGAAATCAAGCTATGACCATAGGTCATCAGATGTAGTAATTAGATATGCATGTATAATCGAGTTAGAATCATATTGAGAAAAAAAGCAACATCAAGACAGGTCATTTCTTTATTCCTAATTACTTTTTTATAGTTTTGAGTTGATTTATTGGCACCATTAGGAGCTGCACAAATGTGTAAGTGTGTGTATATGTATCTCTGTGTGTGAATTTTTTTTTAATTGGGTTTATTATATGTCAAATCACAGTTTTCAGATGAATCTTTTTGATGTTTGAGGGAGAGTTAGTTAACAAATTAATGAGAAGGATAAACAAATAGCATATTTTAACCCTATGTTGAATATAATGCTTTTTGATTCTGCTACAGCTCAAGAGAACCAGGAAATTTAATTTTCATATGTTGGCCAGAATTGAACAAAAGATAAGGAAACTTCTTAGCAAATAATAATGCAAAACTTTTCCTTTATTTCATTAATATATTCTATTTTAAGTTAACTTTCAATAAAAATACATTGGCATCAAATCTTTTTTGGGTCAAGAATAGATGTAAACTTAATAAGCTAATATAGTTGTTTTATAAGATCAAGCAAAAACATTACAATATTTTATTGATATTAATCATGTGTTCTAAGCAAATATAAGATATAACAGTGGCAAGTTAATTTTTAGAGCCCTTGTAAAATATAAGGAGATACAATTCACTTTATTTTTAAATCCCAGTACTTCTTTTTGACTTCCTGAAGGATTGGCTTTGGTTGAATTTAGAGAATTTTGCTTTTGCTTGTTGTTGTTTAATAATGTGTGTGAATGAAAATAGCCACAGGTAATGGAACTCTCAAGAAAACAGCTGACTTCAATAAGCTGGTGGAGTTCTGTTACAGTAGGAGACCATTATTAAAGTGGTTTGAGGGGACAAGGATGACACCTTCATTTTAAGCTTTCCACATTAAGTAAGAGAAAGCCGCCCTTCATCATGGGAGATGGATTTGACTGGCAGGTATTTATAACCAACCTACATTATAGCAACATGCATCGTAAAGATTTTCTAAGCAATTTAGACAGATGATTTTTTTTTTTTTAAAGCCTGAAACAGAAGTCAGAGATGGGTAATGGCTTTGAAAGCAAATATCTGATTTGAATTCATGATTAAGGAACAAAGAAATATCTAACATATCTGTGAATTTAGTTCCATAAAAACAAAACAAACATCACATATCAGAACTTCAAATAAAATAGGAGCATCCAAGAAGAGCAAAGAAAATTAAAGAAAAAGATGTGAAGAATAAAGGGCAGTGAGTGAATAATCTTAACAAATATTAAAACATGCCTTAAAACTATAATATTTAAAATAATTTATACTCATGCATGGATAAATGATACAGTGTTATGGATGGAATAGAATAGAATTTCTAGGAATAGATCCAAATGTTTCTGGGAATTTAGTTAACATTAAGTTTGCATTTCAGATCACTGGGAAATATTTTTAAGTGAATTCTTTTGGTCAAATTTATTTGACACCTGGAGAAAAAATGAAGCTGAACATCTATTTAAAACTGTATGCTAAAATAATTTTGGGATCAGCATCTGACTTATTTGAGGGCATATAAAGGTACACCTTATCTCTAAGCAAGAATTTTGGTTCTATATTGAATTCGTTTTCTGGTTCCAGGAAGAGTTGGGCTTTGGATTTGGTGACCGATACCTGTTCTTTTGTACATACTTTTTATTTTTTGCGAAGAGATGTGTCTCAAGATCTCTCTTCATGTTCAGATTTGAAGAACAACCCCATGTGTCTCTTGCAAAAAATTAGAGAATTATTTTTTTTAGTGAATCAAATCAAATTAGTTCTTTAAGGATCCTAAGGGCTAGCAACTGTGCAGAAAACAAGTAACCACTAGTCATGACCAAAACAGAATTTACAAATGCAAAGAAGGCATCTTCAATGCCTTTCTGAATCCCTATACTGAGGCAGATTAGATTCTGCAGATTAGAGTACACTGTTTGAGGGGTCCACTTTCAGAAAAAAATATTTTAAAATTACATATACAAGTTAAGTTAAAGGAATGAATACCCTTCCAAATGAGGGATCCTAAAGTTGGAGCTATGTTACCTTTATGCTAAATTCATCTCTGCTTCTGTGATAATTATGATCTGATTCACTGTGTGCCATTCATCTGAAACTTAATCATACATGGCCTAATTTTGTTATTTTACTCTCCATGCCTAGAATTTAAATGCCTAAAGAACATTTTTCAAAATTCAACATTTTTTTTTTTTAAACTATGCCTTCTTTTTCTCTGTCTCCTGCCCCTTGGTGCCCCTTCGAAACCAAATACCTGATACTTAAAGTGGGTGCTCAATATTTATGGAATGACTTTTGGATAAACAGTGGATGAATAACCACTTCTCTGAAATGGACATTTTTCCTTTGAAATCGGTAAATAAGATGTAACTAGGCTAAATGTTTCTATCGATGTTTTAAACCTAATTGACAAGTTGGACATTGTTGATTCATCAGGACTGGACGACATCAATTCAAAAGTTTATTAAGGTAAAGAATCATTATTATTTTCAAAATGGGTTACTTAATACACTTGACATCTGAAGATCTCATAGAGAACAACTGAACACATGAAAACATGGTCTTTCTCCTCAGTCCAACTAAATGCCAGGTTTATCCCATCACCTCTGTCTGCCCTACTTTGACAATCACAGTGATTGTGTCATTACTGATGGATTTTCATACCATCATTTTTATCTCAGATGTAAATGTAGATGTGGGTGCACTTCTCCAGCTTTCTTCATCTGCACTTGCTTTCTTCCTTATTTAAAAATTAGCGATGTGGAAAATTAAAAAGAAAGCAAAACTAACTCCAGAATCACAACCCACAAGCACTGCGATGATTCATAATTTTTATGGACTACCGCATTGATGAAATAGGCTTTGGGTTAAGGAGGACCTTGAATTTAATCCTTCCCTACCACTCAAGAAGTAAGAGAAAATGACATTGAGACAGCCTTGGAATATTCTTAAATATTTTTTCAAGAAAATTATTAACAAACATTCATTTTTTTTTCTGATAGCAAAACAGATTGCTTTTAACACTGGGATGCATTCTGTAATGAAGTCAGGATGATACAAACTTAGAATTATGATTTCTTTGCCATGAACATGTCAGCAATTATTGTCTTTTTATTATCATTGCCCAACTAAATTCCATTAGCGTTTAAGACAGCACAAATGAAGGGAACCATAATGAGGATGAAAATACTGCAAAGGGGGATAGTGACCTTATGTTGATACACATTCAGTTGTACAATTCAAACAAGAAACATTAAGAGCAAGTTTCAAGGGATAATGTTAAGGACCCCAGGTTCTGCTACCCATTTAGAAATAGTGGCCAAATTGATATTCTAAACTGTTTCATCCAAATAAACCCAGTTCCAGTCCCAAGACTTCATTTGCCATATTTCTGATTAAAGACAAAGTGACTAAATGTTCTTTATTGACCAAGTGAGGAATAAAAATTGGCTGATACAGTCCATATCGTTTCTGTTTTCTGATTGCTAATATGGTTATCCATGGCCTGAGATCAAATGGAAATCTAAGTAAAATTTGAGTGAAGAAAAATTAGTCATTAGAGGTAGATCTAAAAGGGAGCCAGAATGAGATTCATGTACTGCTAGACCATAATTTAGAATGGCTTTCAGAGCATGGACCGTGAGGCCAAGCTGCGGGACATGAGTCCTAGGTCTACCAGTCACTAGCCCTTTGACACTGGGCAAGTCCCTCAACCTCTGTCTCCCTCAGCCTCACTTTCCTTACTGCAAGATGACAGCAAGACTTGATTTATCATAAGATTATCTTGTAGACTTTCCATGAGGATTAAATGAGATATTGACTATAAAGTGCTTAGAGTAGTGCCTGGTATGTAGATAATTTATATAAAAGCTCTTAAAACATTTGGCAATGCCAGAGAAACTGCATTCTAAGAAGATCACAGGTGATATTGATCTTGCTAGTCTGAGGACCATACTTTGAGACTCACTGGATTAGAGACTTACGACACAAATTTACAACTGCAGTATGTGGACCTTATTTGAATACTAAGCCAACCATGAAAGAAAGTTAGATAATTCAAAGCATTTGACATCTCTCTGCTGACATTAAGGAATTATTGTTCTGGGTTTTTTTGAGGCATAATAATTGTATTCTGGTTCTACTTTTATTAAAATGTATTTACATTTTAGAGATATATATTAAAACATTACAAATGAAAGAAAAAAACCCGCTATTTTTGGATAGAGATGAAAGGTCAGTTTTAGGCTAGTTTTGAGGCAACATTGTGTTCCCATTTGTGAAGGACATTTCAGACTTCTAGAAAAAAGTGTCAATATGAGCAATAGGAAAGAGAGAGAAATTTAATATATCACCAGAATAAGGGGTATGAGTCGAACAGTGTATTCTAGATGCCAAACCTGTGATACTCCCATTGCAGTAGCCACCAAGATACATCTGATTAGCTAACATGCCAGTGTTAGAAAGCTCTCAGATTCTTCTTTAGTTGACTTCTGTGACAGTAACACAAATTTCTTGTGTGGGAGTATTTAAATATTCAGAGATGTGGTGCCCTTGAAAATGTCTCTAATAATCTACTTTTTGTAATATATAAATGGACTGTAGATATTGCCCTCCTACTCTTTCTTCAACTCCACTGAACTCCAGTGCCTTTCAAAATTGGTTAGATAATAAAGCTGAAATATCTCAATGAGTTTACTTGTGCCCAAAGAAAGCAAATCTTAAAAGTCACATATATGCAGATAAGAGAAGGAGAGGGAAGCTCTGATGGTGGGGAATTTGTCAATTTTCCCATGAGTGTTTTCTGCTTAGAACATTCCCTGGCATGTATATTAATAGGATTTTAATATGCTTTGTTTCATTTTAAATTTGAATAACTATATGGAGGAAAGGTTGGATAAATATTTCAATCAAAAGAAGAATATGTTGTATATTTCCAGATATATATAGACATGAAGACAAAAACCTGGTTTATGGTACTTGAAATTTTATAGCTAGAAAAATTCTAACTCTTAAAACTCAGCATTTCACTAAGTCTGTGTATCATTTTGAGGAAAGTTGATATATTTACTGTGTTCAATCTTACTGTCCATTAACATGGTGTGACTCTTTAATTATTTAGAGTTTTAAAACTTCTTTCATCAGCCTTTTGTAATTTTTAGTATGCAAGCCTTGTACATATTTTGTTAGAATCCTAAGTATTTTTTGAGTGATTGTAAATGAAAATATATTTTAAGTCCAATGTCTATGTGTTCATTACTAGCACATGGGAATACAATTGATCTGTGTATGTTTTTCTTATATCTTCAGATTTTACTCATTATAAACATGTTAGTTCTAGAAGTTTTTTGTAGATTCCTTGTGAATTTCTATGTAAACATGTTACAGGGAAATGAAGACTAGTTTTGTTATTTCATTTCTTTTTTGTAAAGACCTACTTATTTATTTGTGAGAGAGAGAGAGTGAGAGAGAGAGCAAGCAAGTGGGGGTGGAGCCGAGGGAAAGAATCTTCAAGCAGACTTCCCACTGAGCACAGATTCTGACGCAGGGTTGGATCTCAAAATCCATTACGATCATGACCTGAGCTGAAATCAAGAGTTGGAAGCTCAATTGACTGAACCACACAGTTGCCCCATTTTCATTTCTGATCTGTTTGGGTTTTTTTCCTTTTCTGCCTTCTCGTACTGGCTAGAACTTCTAGGACTGTATTGAATAAGAATGATGGAAGTGGTTAAGCTCAACTTATATTTTTTTACTGATAATATATGCATTAGTCAATGACAGAATGTGAACTTTGCAGTATAGAATTACCCATCCATTAGCCAACCTTAATGTAAATAAAAATCTGGACATAAAATATAAAGTAATGAAAACATGGTAGTTCTAAGGGTTTTCTGGAAGAGCCTGGATCAATGATCAAATGAAACAAATTACTGCCTTGGGATTATGCTTCTTTGATAGGAAATCACCAGTGGCAGTTCCCTCCTAAATGTTATAGATGAGATTGCTTTATTTCTGATCTTGTAGGGAACTGTATTTGTCACCATTTAAGTATAATGTTAGCTATAGGTTTTTTGTAGATGCTTTTTATTAAGTTAAGGAAGTTTCCTTCTATTCTTCTTTTTCTGAGAGTTTTATTCATAAATGTATGTGAATTTTATCAAAAGCTTTTCTTGCATTGATTGATTTGATCATTTTATTTAGCCTATTAATAGGGTGGATTATATTGATTTATTTTCAAGTATCAAACCAACTGTAAAGCCCTGGAATAAACCCCATTTGGTAATGTTTTATAATTCTATTTGCACATGCTGAATTCTGTTTGCCAACATTCTGTTGAGGATTTTTTACTATATTAGTGAGGGATATTATTATAACTTTCCTCTTTTTGTTTTGATTTTATACTATCTTTATCTAGTTTTTGTATCAGGGTATTACTAGCTTCATAAAAGTAGTTGGAAATTGTTCCCTCCTCTTCTATTTTATGGAAGAGATTGTGAAGAATTATTGGTTCATTTTTCTTTAAAAGTTTTGTAGAATTATCCAGTGAAACCACCAGGAACTGGAGACTTTGGTGAGTAAGAGTTTTTAGATTATTGATTTAGTTTTCGTAACGGGTATAGGGTTATCTGAATTGTCTGTCTCATATTTGGTAAGTTGTGGTAGTTTGTGTTTTTTGAGGATTTATTTCCTGTCACTTAAGGTCTAAAATGTATGTGTGTAGAGTTGTTTGTAGTAATCTCTTCTTATACTTTGATATCTATAGGATCTGTATTGATATCCTCTATTTCGTTCCTGATGTTATTAATTTGTGTCTTTTCTCTTTTTTTCCTTGTCAGTCTTGCTAGAGATTTGTCAGTTTTATGTTATAATTTCAAAGAACCAACTTTTTGTTTCATTAACTTTGTCATTTTTTTGGTTTTTAATTTCATTGCTTTCTGCTCTTAACTTTGATTTCCTTCCTCCGTTTGCTTTGAATTTATTTTGCCTGCTTTTTTCCAGAGTCTTGAAATGAGGGCCTCAAAAATTGAATCACTTCCTCTTTTCTCATGTATGATTTTAGTGCTATGAATTTCTTTTTTACCACTACTTCAGCTATATCCCATGAATATTGTTGTCATATTTTCACTAAGTTCATTTTTTAAAATTTCCCTTGAGGCTTGACAGATGTGTTCTTTAGAAAGTATGTTGTTTAGCTTCTAAGTATTTGTAAGATTGTCCTTTTGGAGTATTTGGAGATTGTCCTTTTACTTTTCTTTTATTGATTTTTAGTTTGACTCATTTGGGGGTCAGAGAATACACTGTATATTATTTCAATTCTTTTAGATTTGATGACGTTTATTTTATGTCTTTGGATATAGTCTTAGTATATGTTGCCTAGAAACTTAAAAAGCTTCTCCATAAATGTGATCAGATCCTTGTAGTAATGCTATTTTTGAGGTTTTCTATATTCTTGCTGATTCTCCATCTAGTTGTATCAGCCTCTGAGAGAGTAGTGTGGAAGACTCCATGTATCTAGATCTGTCTTTTCAGTTATATCACTTTGAGATTCACATATCATGCACTTCTATTGTTTGGTGAATACACATTTAGAGTTGCTATGTCTTCTTGGTAGATTGACCCTTTTATAAATTATTCAGTGTTATTCTGTGTATCTTGTAATTTTTTTTGCTCTGAAGTCGAATTCATCTGATACTAAAATAGCCATTTTGCTTCCTTTTTTATTTTTATTTTTATTTTTTTTAAGATTTTATTTATTCACCTGACCGAGAGAGAAATCACAACGAGTCAGAGAGGCAGGCAGAGAGAGAGAGAGAGGAGAAAGCAGGCTCCCGCAGAGCAGAGAGCCCGATGTGGGGCTCAATCCCAGTACCCCGGGATCATGACCTGAGCTGAAGTCAAAGGCCTTAACCCACTGAGCCACCTGGGCGCCCCCATTTTGCTTCCTTTTGATTCCTTTTTGCGTAATATATCTTTTTTCATCTTTCAGCCTTCTATACTGTTTTATTTGAAATGAATTTCTTATAGACAGCCTATAGCTGGGTCATGTTTTTGAATACAGTTTGCCAATCTCTGTATTTAGTATACCTAGAGTACTTAGATTAAATGTAATTATAAATATGTTAGGGTTTATTTTTATTTTTTTAAATATTTTATTTATTTATGTGGCAGACGGAGATCACAAGTAGGCAGAGAGGCACGCAGAGAGAGAGGAGGAAGCAGGCTCCCTGCTGAGCAGAGAGCCTGATGCAGAACTCGATCCTAGGACCCTGAGATCATGACCTGAGCTGAAGGCAGAGGCTTTAGCCCACTGAGGCACCCAGGTGCCCATATGTTAGGGTTTAAATCTGCCATTTTATTAATCAATTAATTAATTACTTATTAAATTTGTCTTCTGTTCTCTTTGTTTTTTTATTTCTTGGTTTCTTGTCCTTACCTTCCTGTTGGCTACTTGAAAAATTTTTGGAGTAAAATTTTGATTTATCTGTAGTGATTTTTGAGTGCATTGAGAGGCTCTTCATTACTGCTGGTTGAGATAGGAGCTCTAAGTCCTCACGAGGCTTCTGCTATAACCACCCAGGCTGTGAGGGATAAGAGTGTTTGTTACTGCTTTTCATGTGGCTTCCATTGATACCACAGAAAGAGGAGAGTTGCTTTTACCCCCAGGTGATGGTGAAAGTCCTGATTCCACTTGGCCTCCAATAACACTGCCCAGCAAGGAGTTGAAACACTTTTTTATCACTGAGGAGGCTAAAAATCCATAATCCATATCATCACCATTGATCCTATTGGTGTGATCTCATTGCCACCTGGCTAGAGTGAAAGTCTCAGCTTCCCACTCGGTCTTCTCTGATACTACCCTGGTCAAAGTGCCTTATTATAGCCCGGAGAGAGTGTAGGTCCCCTGCTCAGCCTTTGCTGCTGAGGGTAGTGGTAGGCCCATAGATCTCCCTGTTTGGTGTAGAGTGGTATTATCTAAAAGACTTTGTCCTACTAGACTGTCACTCTCCTGGTTCTTTGAAAGAACATACTGAAGATGGCTATGATTTGTGTCAATTTTTTTGTTGTTGTTTAACATATTCAATTCTTGCAATAAAGTATAAGAGACTTTCAGAACATTTCCAAGTGGATTGTCTCCTGTCTTTAAATTAAGTGCTTTATAATATTGATATGTTTCAATTAGTATGCTAAGCCTAGAAGCTGTTATTCAATACAGAAAAAATACACAGAAGAAATACTAGGATAATTTAGAGAAAGAATAAAGCAGCTTGAATCCTAAATACTGGTATAAGTTCAACAGTTCTATCATCATGCTCAATGAACAAGCTTATACTTTTGGACTAAATCTGTAATTTTCATATCAGTGCTTTGGAATATTGCCTTGAAGTAAACTTTAAACATTTTGGAAGTGAGATCACCTTTTCTTATTATGATATTTCACTTTTTTTCATCCAACAGTTGACACAATGCTACTCAAAGTGTAATCCATTGACCACAGCATCAGCATCCTGGGAACTTGTTAGAAATGCAAATTCTTGGGCCTTACCATAGACTTAAAATTTTTAGATAGGAGGTTCAGGAGTCTCTGTTTTTAACCGTTCCCAGGATCCACAGATAATTATTATATACAACTTTGGCAAGGAGGGTAGGAATTCTTTTGGCTCCAGAACCTCATTGCCCATTCCAACTCTACCACTTAGCTGTGTTGTGTTACTCAGTTGTTGCCTAAGTTTCCTTAATAGGGTAAAATAGTATATATCTCAGAGGATTCTTTCAAAAGTTAAATAAGTAAGTGAATAGATAAAAGGTACATGCTGTAGTGCTTAACACCCTCTTAACAATTGATAAATATTAGCTATTCTTATTGAATGTATGGTGTGATCATAATAGCTAAAAAAGAGAAATTTAATTCACTTTTTACTTATATTTTCACTCACTAGAATTCATATGGTATGGAACTACCTGACTTACTTGTATTTAAGTCAGTTGTTAAAGATCCAATCTTTAATGTGAGCAAATATGAACCTATTACTTGTTAGTTTTACATTTTCTGAGAGATTTGGTGTACAAAACAAGGAATACATGGAGACATACATGTGCACCTACCCACATGCACACATACACATCAATTGATTTACATCATATTTGTATGGGATAATCCATGGAACCCAAGCAAAGTGGAGCACTGAGATTGTTTCATAAATGTCCCCTTACTCCTGTGGCTCCTGGGACCTATCTCTTCTCTATATACCCCTGCCCATTCAGTAGTTCTAACACAGCATACTGAATTAATCCTTTTTCCTCATTACATTTTTGCTCTACAAGAGCCTCTGAACTTAAAATCTGCTCTCTCCTAACTCCCTGAAGCCCACTTTCTACTGTCCTATTGTAATAATGTTCCCTCTAGTTTAATTCTATATGCAAGCCTCAGAACTTGCTATGTGTATTCCTACCTCACCCTAACCTCAGGTCCTGTGACATGGACTTGTCAGAAGGGAAGATTTTGCCCATAGTCTGCACTTGGATCTTGATCATTACTTTTATATGAAAATATCCCATCTAGTCATCAGCTTACTCATTATTTTTTAGGGCAGGTACATGAGCATAGTATGTTCTTTATCTTTTTATAAATTCAGCCTTTGATGATTCCCATGTTTCCCATGAAATAACCTTAAAAGAATTGAAATTTTGATAGCAAACACTTTTCATTTTCTAAATTATTTTTATGGGTACTCTACTACTGATAATATCATTGGTCTCTTTCTTTACATGTGGCACTGTGTGTTTTATGTAACCTAATTCACTTAATTTCCATAACCCTATACAGTAGGTCCTGTTTTCATCCCTGTTTTCCAGAGGATGAAACTGATACCAGTAACTTCCTAAGGTCAAACTGAAAGTACAAGGTCATGAGTGACTTATAACTCAGAGAACCTGACTTCCATAGCCCTCTTTCATGGTTACTTTGGTCCATGACCTCTTACTTAAAATAACCTCAGAGGGCATAAAAATAAAGGGAGGTTAAGTAAACTTGGCCTGGAGTAACTACACAAGTTCTCTGGCTTCGAATTCTGTATTTTCTCCATTCTACTGTAGGACCACTGTGCAAGTAAATGTTTGCTATTATAAATAAAGACTTGGGAGGACTTCTTCCATGGATTGTATTTTTTTCTACCTCTGACTTCTGGGATCTTATCACAGTGATGCAGATTCTTACCCCATATGTTAGAGACAAGGAACAGAGAGGAAGAAAGGGAGGGAGGGAGAGAGGGGGAGAGAGAAGGATGAATGGAGGTAGGAAGAAGGTATAGCTCATTAAGAAACAGGGTGTCTGATTTTAATGCACCATCCATGTTTTATTTCTATTTTACTAATTGAAACATAAATGCCCTTATACTTGTCACCATTCAATTGTAAATGAAAATCTATCCGAGAGGATGTTATAACACTCTCCCCCTGCCCATTATTCATACAGAGGAATAAGAAGGAGAAAAACATCAATAACAATAAAAAGCCATACCTGTGGCCGTGGCAGTTACAACCACTAAATCTAGTTTCAAATTCTATTAAAGTAATGGGACAAAAATTAAGAGGAAAAATCTGTACATATCCAGGGAGCAACAGAACATTAGCAATAAACAGCCTGGTTTATAAAGCACAGATTGGGCTCGACAGGTTTGGTCACACTTTTCCAATTGAATCACCGAGTTAGTGAATGAAGAGAAAGAAGTCGGTATACTCTATTTGGCCCATGAGCTAGGAACACACAGCTGTGTCTCTCTGTACTTAAAGACCAGCTCAAGGAGGAGAGTGTTGAGGAAAACGAGTCAAATCAACTATGGCAATTATTGATTTTTTACTTGGACATTGAGGGGTGCCTAGAAAGCAAGGATACAGAACTGTGTGTAACTGGAGTGGTACAAGGTGATAAAGTGTTACTCTTTAGCTGAGTGGAATCAATGCATTTGCTGGAATTCTAGCTCTGTCCCAGTTTTTACTGAAAACTCAAAGGTGAGTATTGTACCCTATCACCTGTAACGTACTAAGCGGTCTTAGGGTCCAGCTTTCATCAAATCTATGTGCTTGTTCCCTATAGCTGTGCCACTGTATCATGGTGGCTGTCATTGTTGTGACCTTCATTTGTGGGTTTATGGATTCTAGGACCACTTTCTCACATGCAGGGGACTTGTCTGAGTCAGAGGATTATCTCACCTTCTAATATCACCCAAGCTAAGAACGTTTCCATTGTCCTTTCCTACCCCATAAAAATAAGTACTTCCATAGAGGTACTGTGTCCCAGAATGTTGAATTATGAGGCTATATGCAAACATGTTGCAATTTTGTGTATTCCCTTATAGTCCTTCTGGGTAGTGGAGACTTGGCGGCCCACTGGCTCCCCAGATACACAGATGGTCAGCACATTTTCTTTCAAAGGAATTGACTTTCCCCTCCATTTCTAATGAGCCACATTTGCAGGAGTCAGAATGCTATAGTTTAGCATTTTCTTTCACACAAAAGCATCCACTGTATGGAAGAAAGAAAGAAAGAAAGAAAGAAAGAAAGAAAGAAAGAAAGTTGTGTATAGAGCCAAAGATACTACCCCATTTTCTAGATCAGATTATATCAAAATAAGATCCATCTGTGAATCCATAAATTTATTGTTGATTAACTATATACTTTCAAAATAAGTTTAGCATTATAGACTTTCCTTCTTTTTTTTTTTTTTCTTTTCAAAATTAACAGTGGATCTTTTTTTCCATGTGTGCAACCTATCTTCTCCCTGGTGATGGCTGAGAAGATAGATAGTAGGGGGAAATAGATTTAAGTTATTACCTGTTCTTCATTGCATAACCTTTCTCTCTCTGAATCCAATCCTACATTTCCAACCCTGAGATGCAACTCTTTATTTTCAGCATTGGTCTTTGGACACTGTGTTTTGAATGTTGGCCATCCTTCTCTATTATCTGGTTAGTTTAAGAAATGGAGGCCAGGCCTATGCCATGTGTCTTCCCTTATTGCAGTAAAAGATCTCCTTGTTCACAGATATAGATATGAAAAGAATTTTCCACGATGTTAATAAATAGAGAAAATGAGATTTTTAATTTTTCTATTTTCAAGCAGCCTTTCATGAGAGCTAACGGGAAAAGAGAAGGAAGTCACAGAAGAACCTATATTTATTGATGATCAACTGTGTACCAAGGATTGTTCTAGCTGCTCTTATGGACATTTTTCTTCTTTTATTTAGTCTTTCTAACAAAACTACAAGATATTTCCCTGTTGTAGGTGAGAAAATTAGGTATAGAGAGTTCAAATTATGCGTCCAAGATCACAGAGAAAATGACAAAGAGATCCCAGTTAAAAACAAGGACTGCTAATTCTCTAGCGGAAGGTGGGCTCTTAGGACAGGATTTGTAGGATGGGTCCAGAAAGCACCTCTGCTTTCCTGCTCAGATTTCTTCCTTTAGAGGCATCGCCCTCCCACTATCTTTCATTTCTTTTTTTTTTCTATTTTTTTTAATTGTGTTATGTTAGTCACCATAAAATATTTCAATATCCACGTTCCTCCTTCTGCCTATGGCACTTATGAATAGCTTTAAAACTTTTGGGAGGGAGACAAACCATAAATGACTCTTGATCTCACAAAACAAACTGAGGGTTGCTGGGGGGAGGGGGTTTGGGAGAAGGGGGTGGGATTATGGACATTGGGAAGGGTATGTGCTTTGGTGAGTGCTGTGAAGTGTGTAAACCTGGTGATTCACAGACCTTTACCCCTGGGGATAAAAATATATGTTTATAAAAAATAAAAAATTATATTAAAAAAAACTTTTATTTAGTGGAAGATAATACATAAAAAGTGGATAAATAAGTGTATTACCTGATATATTTTCACAAACTGGACATATCCATATTGGGTCACACTCCAGAGCTAGCTCTAGAGCATTATTAGCACCAGAAGCCCCCCATTTCTTCCTCATGCCCTCTTCCTGGAAGTAACCCCAAAGATAATCACTATCCTGACTTCTAACAATGTAGATTAGTTTCATCTGTTTTTGATATTTACTTAAATAGAATCGTAGAGAATATATTCCTTTGTGTCTGGCACTTGTTCTCCAATTTTTTTTTGTGCGGTTCATGTAGGTTTTCCCCTTAAGCATTAGCCCATTCATTTTCATCACTGTATAATATTCCACAGTATGCAATGTATATGTTTTTACTTTTGACAAACATTTGTTTTTTTCCAGTTTAAGGCTATTATGAATAATGCTGTTCTTAACATTCCTGAACAAGTCACCTGATATTCATACCTATGTACGTCTGTTGGCTATACATCTAGGACTGGAGTTGCTGGATTATATGGATGTGTACACTTTGATGTGATGAGTTTTGCCAAACAATATTCACATTCATTTACACCAGCAGTATATGAGGATTCCATTTCTTCAGCATCCTTGACAGCACTTGGTATTGTCAGTCTTTTTAATTTTAGCAACCTGGTTTATGTGTTTAGATATATCATTGTGGTTCTAATTTCTCTTCTCTTGATGACCCATGGACTAATCACCTTTTCCAGTGTTCATTTAATTGATAGTCTTTTGATCTCACACCTTTCACTTGGCTAGGATCTCTGAACTGTCCTTCAGAATATAAGCTTTGCTATTAGCCTTTTGGACCAAAGTACTTCAGGTATGTGAAGGAACTCCTCACATTTATTCCTTCCTTTGGGCTCTTGCCCTTGTAGTCCCCTCCTAGAAGAGTCTGTGTCAGAGGCACTTTGACAATGTTTTTAATTTTTAATTTTTATTTATCTATTTATTTATTTAAGAGAGAGAGCGTGCATGTGAACGTGGGGAAGAACAGAGGAGGAGGGAGAGAGAAAGGGAGAGGATGTCAAGTGGACTCTGCACTGAGTACAGAACCAACATGGGCTTGATCTCACAATCTTGAGATCATGACCTGACCCAAAATCAAGAATTGGTTGGATGCTTAACTGACTGAGGCACCCAGGCACTTTGACAATTACTTTCTGACCACCAACCCATTTCACTATCTCATAATGGCTGTTCCTTCTCTATTTTGTAAGTAAAGATGTGGAATGTACAGTATTTCTTGAGCAGATTGAAGTCAAATTTACCATGTGCTGTAATGAAGTCTGACCCCAAGCCAAGTGCTCCAGTGACCATTCTCTTTTCTCTTACTCCTGTTTTGATTTGTGGTCCTTATTATTTGTTCAAGATTGTTCCACCATCAGACTGTCTCTGAATATACAATTCATTGTGCACCCATCCACACCGAAGCGAGGGAGAGTTGGCATCAGAGGTCTCATTTCATAGTGGGGTGTGTTTTGAGAAGGATCCACAGTAGTTTTTAAAATAATACTTACTCAGTAAAAACTAAGTACAATCCTCACTTCTTTGCAGTCATTAACTTTATTATTATTATTATATTATTATATTTTTATTAACATATAATGTATTTTTAGCCCCAGGGGTACAGGTCTGTGAATCGCCAGGTTTACACACTTAACAGCACTCACCATAGCAATATCCTCCCCAATGTCCATAACCCAACCACCCTCTCCCGACCCCCCTCCCTCTGGCCTCCCTCAGTTTGTTTTGTGAGATTAAGAGTCTCTTATGGTTTGTCTCCCTCCCCATCCCATCTTGTTTCATTTATTCTTTTCCTACCCCCCAAGTCCCCCACACTGCATCTCCACTTCCTCATATCAGGGAGATCATATGATAGTTGTCTTTCTCCGACTGACTTATTTCGCTAAGCGTGATACCCTCTAGTTCCATCCACATTGTCGCAAATGGCAAGATTTCATTTCTTTTGATGGTGGCATAGTATTCCACTGTATATATATACTACATCTTCTTTATCCATTCATCTGTTGATGGACATCTAGGTTCTTTCCATAGTTTGGCTATTGTGGACATTTCTGCTATAAACACGCAGGTGCACGTGGCCCTTTGGATCACTACGTTTGTATCTTTAGGGTAAATACCCAGTAGTGCAATTGCTGGGTCAAAGGGTAGCTCTATTTTCAATTTTTTGAGGACCCTCCGTGCTGTTTGCAGCCATTAACTTTTAACCACTCCTACTTTCACAAAAGGAAATACATCAATTTAAGAAAAAAAATTAATCCTGGTTTATTCTTAGTAATTTAACATCAATCAAAACCATTACTTATATATCTAAATTATAGCCTTGCTATCATGGGAGGAAACTGATTTTTTTAAAAAAATAAAAGGAAAGAAATTTGCACCCTTCTGTATAAAAATACTTCTATAGTATGATAACAGATCAGATTTGGAAGCTATTGGTTTTAATGTGATAAATATAAAAACAAACTTATATGCTATTAGGGATGTCAAACTTAAAAATCAGGTTTTGTCTTCAACATTTACTAGAATGGTCTTTATCAGTTTAGTGTTTTCAGCCTCTGTTACTAGCCAGTAAGAAATACTTTTTCCCCATACTATTCACTGAGCTCTATGGCATTAATTTTTTTTTTAAATTTCCCTACAAATCCAATCAACCAACCAACCAATCAGTCAACAAACCAACCAACTAAATGAACATGCAAAAGAGGACCCTCAGAAGTGTATACATAGTAACTGAGAGACTGAGTTTTGTTCCATCTGGTATAGTAACTGAGGTTTTCTCTTTGCTCCCCGTGCTTAGTGCAATACAACATGGGTCCTTAAGACTTTGCCAGTGTCTTGGAGACTGATTAATAAGAAGCTTATACTAGGTTATGTTAACAGGATGCAAGAGTTAACTTTTAAAAATTAAAAATCTTAATTAGTTCTTTAAGAAATGATTTCTCACTTACCTTTAAAAAATAACACAAGTTAAAAAATTTCTTTAAATTGAAACCTGTTCATATGGTTGGCATATCTTTATTGCTCCACAAAATATGAAGAGAATTAAGTTAGTAGTAGATGCTATTTTAGTCTGGGTGGAAGACATTTGTTTGGGCATTGAATAACCAGTTCCTTACTAAAGGTTTTATATTCTCATCAAATACAGACCCAGATCTAGGAGCTCAGAGAGGACCATTTCTAGAAAACTTGTATACTGAAATAATAACTTCATGGATAAAACATTCTGCATCTTTGTACTTTAATTTCCTATTCATATAAACATGGGATTTACAGTATTTTTCAAATCCAATGTATAACTCATTTCCAAGGCTCTATCCTCTGATCACAGGCCAATCCCTGTTGGCAAATACGAAGTACTGACCACATCAACATGGAAAAAAATAAAAAGCTGCACTGCAAAAAGAGGGAATATATACCCTTGTCTCAAACTACATGCCACCCAATGCTCTGTTGACTGTTTTCAATCACATACTTCTGTTTGGTCCCAGAATATTGATGGGTTATGCATGTTCCGGAATGTCTAATTTTTTTTACATGATTCCCTGAATTCACTCGCCATTTCCACTGTAACAAACATTCTGTGTAGCAGAGTGATTAAAAAACTACTTAAAACTCTCAGCCCTGTGATTTCTTTCTTTGTGAATTTGAGTTCCTCTTACATTTAGAAAATCAGAGAAAATAAACAAAGATAATAAATCATGGAGGCATTATGGTCCTTGATTACAGTGGTCTGCAAAGCCATTTGTATGTCTTCCCTCCTGGGGTTATTGAGTCCTTCCTTAGAAATCAGGAGCTGATAACTGTCTTCTTTTATGTAGGAGGTTGGGTTTCTGGTGATTGCAGTGACTCATAAGTTATGCTTATTGATGAAAGTTAAGTATTCTTACTTGCCCATGTCCTTGATTTCCCTTTGCCTTTTTATTATTATTTTGCTTTGTATTTCAGAACTGTATATCATTTGTCACATAAAGGAAAGATTGATGAACTGAATTTCAAAATTTCCTTAACATCCTTATATAACATGGTTTCCAAAAATATTTAAATATGAGATCACCCTCATGTAGCCTTACTCACCATCCAAAAATAATAATAAAAAATACTGTAATAATTTTAGAATTTATATGGGTAACTGTAGGAAATTGGTCATAAAGGTGCAGGGAGCCGCATTACCTACTACTGGGGGAGACATTTAAAAAAGATGTATTTTCTCATAGTATGTGCAAAAAGATTACAAAGATGCCTAGTAATGCAAATGTGACTTATTAGCATCATTGTCATCATGAATAAGGGGTGTCTTGTAGACATGACAGTAATCCCTCAGATTATGTGAGGATTAGAGTTTTTGGTTTGGTTATTCTCAGATGGTTATTATTTTATTTTTAATGATATATTTATTTGAGAGACAGGGAGTGCGAACTGGGGGAGTTGCAGAGGAAGAAGGAAAGAGAGAATCCTCAAGCAGAATCCCAGCTGAGCATAGAGCCTCACACAGCTGGATCCCAGGACCCCGAGATCATGACCTGAGCTGAAATCAAGAGTCTGACTGAACCACCCAGGCACCCCTCAGATTGTTATTAGAAATCATCTCATAAGATCTTCACTTCACAGTGTTTTTTGCAAGAAGGTCACATCTCATAAAAGTTGTTTAAAGAGAGTTAGAAGTGGGGGCCAGAACATAGGGAAACTACTGCAGGAGGATTGCTAATCAATCCAGAGCATAAATCACTGGATAGCGATAGTTCCACAGTATGACTTTCATGGGCCCCTTCAGCCATGAAACCTTGTTAAAAATTCTATTTTAGGATGTTGTTGGTGAAAAGGCAAATATTGTATGATACAATCTTTTTGTGAGCTGAAGGTTGATGTTTTTCTTCTAATTAAAAAAAAAAGCATATTCGTAGGTCTCTGGACACTTGGCAGTGCCTGCTATGCCTGGTAGGTAGATGAGGCCCAGGCAGCAAGTCACCCACTCAGTCTCAGCCATTAGAATGTGTTTAGATTATCACACAATCAGACACCATCTTAGATAACACAGGACGAAGCTCTGGGGGATTGAAATGTAGGGCAGGTGTGTTTCAATACAAAGAGAAATATGATAGAATGTGGCTTAGAAAGAAAAGACTGCAGTCTAGGTTCTAGAGATGGGGATGAAAGAGATAGAAGTAGAGGTCTGAAGGATCCAGAGAAATGTTTAAAAATGGAGCAGGAGGGAGGATGAGTAGAACAGTGAAGCACAAAATCAAAATCCTGACCCCAGTGATCTCCCAGGTTATCAACAGAATCATATATGTTGGAAATGACTCCAGTCTTAATAGCCCTTCTGGAAGAAATTGCTTTTATTTGTATAAACTAGATGATTTATGATAAAGTGTCTATCCATTTGCTTTTTGCCTGATCTCAGTGGAGGAAAATTATCCTCTATGCGATTGCAACACTGAAAGAAAATTACTCTTTTTGCCTTTCTGTATTTTTCCCAGCATACCTTTTAACTAACTTCATAAGCTCTATACTTGCAAGTCTTTTAATTGAAGGAACGTCAAAGCCTCGTGTGTCATTGGAGACTTGCAATCTCTGTGCTCACTTCATCTATGAAAAGTTAAAAGTCAGCCCTCGTTGAACATTCTTACCTTCATTCCTGCTAAAAAATAGTGCAAAACGTTAGCAGAGTTGGGGGGTGGGGAAGGAGTATTTTAATTCAGCCTTTAACAGGTTTACCAAGATGCCTTTGAAAATTGAGCTGAGACGGATACACATGTCAACATACTATAGGAGAATACAGTCAGAATTGTCTTCTCACAGAATGAAGACTTTTTACTCTGAGGCCTAGAATAAAAACACAACTCCCCTCTATTGCAAAACATCTCCCTTTACCGGAAACATTTTTAAAAATGGATTTTAATAGCTCTTTTTTCATCATTAACACCATGATAAGATTTCACGTATGGGGGCCTCTGGGTGGCTCAGTCAGTTAAACATCTATTTGCCTTCGGCTCAGGTCATGATCCTGGAGTCCTGGGATCCAGCCCCACATCAGGCTCCCTGCTCAGCAGAGTCTGCTTCTCCCTCTGAAAGACAGGATTTTTATGATATAGTCACATATGTGGGGGAAAATACATGGTATCTCTTTCTGTGGGTTGTAGAGAGAGACGGGTTGGATAAATTACTTCTGTCTAGTCAGACTCCTACTTTATGTTGTGTCATTCATCAGGCAAGGAGAATAGGGAATCAAATGGAGAGGAACGACTGTGATGTTAACACATCAACAGCAAGCTGATTTGAATAGTATTGACATGATGTGTAGCAACTCTACTAACCCTGTAATTTCTTTGCAATCTCAGCAGGTTGTGTTTATATAGCAACAGAAGGACCATGTAAAATCAGAGTTGGTTGTCAGGAGGCCTATAAGATAAAGGGGTGCATACCCATGCAGTGACTCTGTACTCTTTTCCCCAAACATTGAAAAGAAAGCTTTGTGAACTGCTTTGGGTTAGCTTTACAAGGACACACACAAGCCCAGGTAGCAATATCGCCAAGGGAGTTTGCTCTTCGGGGAGAGAGGAAAAAAAACACCATAAATTGGGGTGTCTGGGTGACTCAGTGGGTTAAACCTCTGCCTTCGGCTAGGTCATGATCCCAAGGTCCTGGGATGGAGCCCCATATCGGACTCTCTGCTCCGCGGGGGGCCTGCTTCCTCCTCTCTCTCTGCCTGCCTCTCTGCCTACTTGTGATCTCTGTCTGTCAAATAAATAAATAAAATCTTTTTAAAAAGACACCATAAAGTTAATGAAGCTGACAGTCTGGGTGCCTGGGTGGCTCAGTCAGTTAAGCATCTGCCTTTAGCTCGGGTCATGATCCCAGGGTCCTGGGATTGAGTCCCTCCTCAGCAGGAAGTCTGCTTCTTCCTTTGCCTCTGTCTCTTACCCCTACTCATGCTCTCTCAATCTCTCTCTCTCAAATAAATAAATAGAATCTTAAAAAAACTAAAAGAAACTCCAGTCATTGGACAGTCGATAGTACTTTCATAAGAAGCAGAAAGGGAAGTTTCATCATGAAAACTTTTTCTCTCATTTTGTCTTCCTATTTGAAGACTTATTTGCATGGTCCTCACCCCAATAATCTAAATTATGGAGAAGCTTTCCTGCATATTGTCTATGCTGGGATAAAAGCATATTGAAACTTTGATTTTATTAAGCGCACACTGCATACAGAGATTTACTTTCCAAATAAACATTAAGTGATTTATGCACTAATAGAATACAAGCTTCGGATGCTGTTTTGGGGAATTCTGAAGGATTTATGACTTTTCCCGCATCTCCCTCTTACCAACTTAGATACACTTCAGGATTTTATCATTGTTTTTGACAAAATACCTTGAGTTGAAGGTTGTAATAAAAAGCGCTCCAAATGCCAAATATTGGATAAAAACAAAGGCTATTCAGATTGCTAAAGAAAATCCCAATTTAGGGCGCCTGGGTGGCTCAGTGGGTTGAGCCGCTGCCTTCGGCTCAGGTCATGATCTCAGGGTCCTGGGATCGAGTCCCGCATCGGGCTCTCTGCTCGGCAGGGAGCCTGCTTCCTCCTCTCTCTCTCTGCCTGCCTCTCTGCCTATTTGTAATCTCTGTCTGTCAAATAAAATAAATAAAATCTTTAAAAAAAAAAAAAAAACGAAAATCCCAATTTAGCCACCCTTCTAAAATTAAAAACCAAGTCTGCAAAGCCTTATGTTATTTTTATATATTGTGTGTGCAAATAGTATTTAACTAAATCTCATTTGTTTTCAGCAAATGAGGAATAAATTCTTCATTTACTATATCATTTTACTTTTCTCTCCATGACTCTTTTTTCCAAGCAAACAGATTTTGCAATCAGATGCCTCCTAGCTGGGTGTTCATGAGCTGTGATGGATTACTTTTAATAGGTGCTATTTTCCTACTTCATTAACTGCTCTTTATCTGGTGGTGTTTCTTTGGACAAGTTAGAAAAGAAACAATGTTTCAGCCATTTACCCAAATAGGCAATGACATCAAATGTGTTTTTAAAAAGTTGATTATGCACACACAAAGATGTGTTTATTTTAGGAATATGTATGAGTAGAAGCTTGAGACTGCGGTGTGTGCGCGTGTGCACACACTTTTTCAACTTAAAACTCTCTCTGCTGGCTGACTGCCATCTCCATGCCAGTCTCCATGGCAACTTTCTTAAGGATAAGTAACAGAAATGTGAGGAGGCCGCCTGCCCACAAACAAAGCTGCCACAGCCCTGCCAGAGACCTGACTAGACACAATCCCAGAACACTCCACATTCCATGAGAGTTATGCAGGTTACTGCAGCTGGCTCCATTTAAAGATTCAACGCCTCCGGTCCTAGGAGGAAAGGTAAAGAATGTCTTCCCACATAGTGATTGGAATGTAGATGCACAACCCACATGTCTCCACATTGACATTATTTTTCCCTTCCCGTTGCTTTCAATAACTTAAAGGTTTTATACTGAGCACTTACTTTTGAGTGTTATTTGGAACTTTTCCTTCACAGAGACCATTGCCTGAAACAGCGAGCTGAAAACCCCACCAGGACACGATTTATGTACCTTTAAATCACTTGCATAACATGTCAGCCAAGCAATGCTTTAAAACTTTGTCCCATCTGCTTTTGTGAAAATAATAGATTTGTTTGCTTTTTAAATAGATTTTAATGCATTTATGCAAGTTTTTCCAAGAAATTAATACAATTATTTGTTAAAAGATATGGCCATGGACTGAATGTTTGTGTCCTCCCAAAATTCATAAATTGAAATCCTAACCCCCCACAAAGTAATGGTATTAGTAGGTGGGACCTTCAGGGGGTGCTTAAGTCAGGAAGGTGGGACCCTCGTGAAGGCTTCCTCGCCCCTTCCTCCATGTAAGGACACAGTAGGAAGGTGTCTTACAGAACATGAGCCTTTTGGTACCTTGGTTTTTGACCTCTGACCTCTAGAACTGTGAGAAATAAATTTCTGTTGCTTATAAACTATTCCAGGTAGAGTATTTTACTATAACCGGCCAAACAGACTGAGACAGTTATATACATAATGTATATCATTAATTCTCAACCAAGGACAATTTTTCCCCCTTGAGACACTTGGCAATACCTGGAAATTTTTTGATTTGAAATGGGGGCCATACTACTGGCATCTAGTGGGTAGAATTGGGAATACTTAGAAGTATTCTACAATGTACGGAAAGCTCTCAGAACAAAGGATTACTACTGGCCCAAAATGTCAATAATGCAAAGTTGAGAAAACTTCATATATACACTTAGATGTAATGAGTGTATGTTGTGTGCTGTGTGCGTATGTAGGTGTATATACACAGACTGATCTTAAAATAAAAAGCCTCATTTGTAGCATGTTCAGATAGCAATAAACTATGCTAAGGCACTTTTCTATCTAAATTGTTTTTGCTCTGTCTGTTCAGAGTGGGAGCCAGAATTCTAATAACAATGTCAATCTTAGGTCCACTGTTCAGATTTATCTGGATAATTTTTTTGGCACTCCTGTATCTGCGATTGTTTTTTTAAGACCACAAAAATTACCTGAGCACACCAGACCTACCCTAGGGAGTGAAGATGATGTAGAGTTTATTTTGTCTCTGAGGATGATTTCTATGCAATGAACTATAAATAATATACAGAATGTTTTGACACTAACTATTAATTCTTTCCCATTAGGAATTAGCAAAATGCTTACTAAGTATGGCTAAGGGACACATGTATGATCTTCAGCATCCAGATTGCTCATTTCATCACCAAAGTTCTGCTAATGCTCTCAGGAGTGCTCAATCTTGTTTCTATCCAGTACTAGTCGCAGTTTCCCTTATGTTGGGTTTTTTAACTGATTATGGAAAGTTCTGCATTTCTAGTTGCACATATGCAAAGCTCACTTTAAAGACAAATCCAGGAAGTTTTGTTGCATTAAGCAGTGCTTCTCAAGGTGTGGTTACGTGAGCTGGTAAAGGGCTGCAAACATTTGATTACTGGTCTACCACAACTTATTTATTTCTTTTTAAGGATTTTCTTTTCTTATTTGAGAGAGAGAGTGAGTGAGAGAGAGAGCACAAGCCAGGGGAGGGAGGAGCAGACTCCCCATTGAGCAGGGAGCCCAATGTGGGGCTCCATCCCAGGACTCCAGGATCACGACCTGAGCTGAAGACAGATGCTTATTGGACTGAGCCACCCAGGAGCCCACACAACAATTTAGATATTCAAAGTAATCTCTTAGAAACTTTCATAGCAATTTAATAATAATTGGATGAAATTGCATTTCATCCAATAGTTGGGTGTTGTTGAATGTGCATTTTGAGTCATAGGGGGTCCTTACTAACTATGAAGTAGTCAGTGGGATCACATGAAATCACTTGGCAAGGTCACACATTGATCAGTGACATTGGAAATCGAAAAATAAATAAATAAATAAATAAAACAACCAAACACTGATAATGTAAGAAATAACGTCACATTCATTATTTCTTAAACCCAGAAATGCCTTCTTATTTTATTCATGCATAGGTTAGTTCTGCTTATATCTGGGTGTGTCTGGTTAAGCTACCCTTGTATTTTGTTATGATGTTGAGGTTAGTTGGTTACTCTACCCAGGCAGAATAGTGTATGCTTTTGGTGCAACCTAGAAAGGGTCTTCTTTTTGAGAGAAGTGAGTATCATGTGTATAATTAAGATTATATTGTGTTGCTATTATCAGGAGCTTCCAGATTTCAGACACTTAACTTGGCAAAGTTTTATTTATGGATCTCAGTACCTGTCTCATGGGATGCAGGGGCCTGTCATTGTAGTCACACAGGAACCCAGGCTGATGGAGCGTCCACCACATTTAATGTTCATGGTCAGTATCAAGAAACAAAGGGGGGGGGAGGAGTCAAGATGGCGGAGAAGTAGCAGGCTGAGATTACTTCAGCTAGCAGGAGATCAGCTGGATAGCATATCTAAAGATTGTAAACACCTGCAAATCCATCAGCAGATCGAAGAGAAGAAGAACAGCAATTCTGGAAACAGAAAAACAACCACTTTCTGAAAGGTAGGACTGGAGGAGACGTGAATCCAAAGCGACAGGAAGATAGACCCCGGGGGAGGGGCTGGCTCCCGGCAAGCGGCGGAGCAACGGAGGAAAAAATCAGGACTTTTAAAAGTCTGTTCCACTGAGGGTCATCGATCCAGAGGTTAAACCGGGGCAAAGCCCATGCGGGGTCAGCGTGGCCTCAGGTCCCGCAGGGTCACAGAAGGATTGGGGGTGTCTGAGTGTTGCAGAGCTTGTGCGTATTGGAACAGGAAAACCAGCTACAGAGACAGAGCCGACAGTGAGATCACAGCTCAGGGTTACCTTGAACCGGCCACAGGCTCGGTGAGTTTGGAGCACGGCTGGAGGTCAGGCAGACGGGAGTAACTGGGCACTGTTCTCTGAGGGCGCACCGAGGAGTGGGGCCCGGGCTCTCGGCTCCTCCGGGCTGGAGAGCAGGAGGCCGCCATTTGTATTCCCATCCTCTGGAACTCTATGGAAAGCGCTCAGGGAACAAAAGCTCCTGAAAGCAAACCAGAGCGGATTACTCAACCCGGCCCCTGGTAAGGGCGGTGCAATTCCGCCTGGGGTAAAGACTCTTGAGAATCACTACACCAGACCCCTCCCCCAGAAGATCAACAAGAAATCCAGCCAAGACCAAGTTCACCTACCAAGGAGTGCTGTTTCAATACCAAGGAGAGCAGCAGAATTCCAGAGGAGGAGAAAGCAAAGCACGGAACTCATGGCTTTCTCCCTGTGATTTTTTTTTAGTCTCACAGGTAATTTAATTTTTTTCTTTTTTCTTTCTCTTTTCTTGCCTTCTGGTAAAATTTTTTTAAAACTTTTACCCTTTTCTTTTTTAACGTTTTTAACTAGTTTATCTAATATATATATTTTTTCTTATATTTTTCTTTATTTGTTGTTTTCTTTTTTTAAAATTCTTCCCTTTTCTTTTTTTTTTTCCTTTTTTTTTTTCTTTCTTCCTTTTTGTACCTCTTTTTATCCCCTTCCTCCCCCCTCATGATTTGGGATCTTTTCTCATTTGGTTAAAGCATATTTTCCTGGGGTTGTTGCCACCCTTTTAGTATTTTACTTGCTCCTTCATATACTCTTATCTGGACAAAATGACAAGATGGAAAAATTCACCACAAAAAAAAGAACAAGAGGCAGTACTGAAGGCTAGGGACCTAATCAATACAGACATTGGTAATATGTCAGATCTAGAGTTCAGAATGACAATTCTCAAGGTTCTAGCCGGGCTCGAAAAAGGCATGGAAGATATTAGAGAAACCCTCTCGGGAGATATAAAAGCCCTTTCTGGAGAAATAAAAGAACTAAAATCTAACCAAGTTGAAATCAAAAAAGCTATTAATGAGGTGCAATCAAAAATGGAGGCTCTCACTGCTAGGATAAATGAGGCAGAAGAAAGAATTAGTGATATAGAAGACGAAATGACAGAGAATAAAGAGGCTGAGCAAAAGAGGGACAAACAGCTACTGGACCATGAGGGGAGAATTCGAGAGATAAGTGACACCATAAGACAAAACAACATTAGAATAATTGGGATTCCAGAAGAAGAAGAAAGAGAGAGGGGAGCAGAAGGTATACTGGAGAGAATTATTGGTGAGAATTTCCCCAATATGTCAAAGGGAACAAGCATCAAAATTCAGGAGGTTCAGAGAATGCCCCTCAAAATCAATAAGAATAGGCCCACACCCCGTCACCTAATAGTAAAATTTACAAGTCTCAGTGACAAAGAGAAAATCCTGAAAGCAGCCCGGGAAAAGAAGTCTGTAACATACAATGGTAAAAATATTAGATTGGCAGCTGACTTATCCACAGAGACCTGGCAGGCCAGAAAGAGCTCGCATGATATTTTCAGAGCACTAAACGAGAAAAACATGCAGCCAAGAATACTATATCTAGCTAGGCTATCATTGAAAATAGAAAGAGAGATTAAAAGCTTCCAGGACAAACAACAACTGAAAGAATTTGCAAACACCAAACCAGCTCTACAGGAAATATTGAAAGGGGTCCTCTAAGCAAAGAGAGAGCCTACAAGTGGTAGATCAGAAAGGAACAGAGACCATATACAGTAACAGTCACCTTACAGGCAATACAATGGCCCTAAATTCATATCTCTCAATAGTTACCCTGAATGTTAATGGGCTAAATGCCCCTGTCAAAAGACACAGGGTATCAGAATGGATAAAAAAACAAAACCCATCTATATGTTGCCTCTAAGAAACTCATTTTAAGCCTGAAGACATCTCCAGATTTAAAATGAGAGGGTGGAAAAGAATTTACCATGCTAATGGACATCAGAAGAAAGCAGGAGTGGCAATCCTTATATCAGATCAATTAGATTTTAAGCCAAAGACTATAATAAGAGATGAGGAAGGACACTATATCATACTCAAAGGGTCTGTCCAACAAGAAGATCTAACAATTTTAAATATCTATGTCCCCAACGTGGGAGCAGCCAACTAGAAAAACCAATTTATAACAAAATCAAAGAAACACATCAACAATAATACAATAATAGTAGGGGATTTAACACTCCCCTCACTGAAATGGACAGATCATCCAAGCAAAAGATCAGCAAGGAAATAAAGGCCTTAAACGACACACTGGACCAGATGGACATCACAGATATATTCAGAACATTTCATCCCAAAGCAACAGAATACACATTCTTCTCTAGTGCACATGGAACATTCTCCAGAATAGATCACATTCTCGTTTTTAAATCAGGACTCAACCGGTATCAAAAGATTGGGATCATTCCCTGCATATTTTCAGACCACAATGCTCTAAAGCTAGAACTCAACCACAAAAGGAAGTTTGGAAAGAACCCAAATACATGGAGAGTAAACAGCATCCTTCTAAAGAATGAATGGGTCAACCGGGAAATTAAAGAAGAATTTAAAAAAATCATGGAAACAAATGATAATGAAAACACAATGGTTCAATCTGTGGGACACAACAAAGGCAGTCCTGAGAGGAAAATATATAGTGGTACAAGCCTTTCTCAAGAAACAAGAAAGGTCTCAGGTACACAACCTAACCCTACACCTAAAGGAGCTGGAGAAAGAACAAGAGAGAAACCCTAAGCCCAGCAGAAGAAGAGAAATCATAAAGATCAGAGCAGAAATCAATGAAATAGAAACCAAAAAAACAATAGAACAAATTAATGAAACTAGGAGCTGGTTCTTTGAAAGAATTAATAAAATTGATAAACCCCTGGCCCGACTTATCAAAAAGAAAAGAGAAAGGACCCAAATAAATAAAATCATGAATGAAAGAGGAGAGATCACAATTAACACCAAAGAAATACAAACTATTATAAGAACATACTATGAGCAACTCTATGCCAATAAATTTGACAATCTGGAAGAAATGGATGCATTCCTAAAAACATATAAACTACCACAACTGAAACAGGAAGAAATAGAAAGCCTGAACAGACCCATAACCAGGGGATTATGGGTAAGGAGATTGAAACTGTCATCAAAAATCTCCAAGCCAACAAAAAACCCAGGGCCAGACGGCTTCCCGGGGGAATTCTACCAAACATTTAAAGAAGAACTAATTCCTATTCTCCTGAAACTGTTCCAAAAAATAGAAATGGAAGGAAAACTTCCAAACTCATTTTATGAGGCCAGCATCACCTTGATCCCAAAACCAGACAAGGATCCCATCAAAAAAGAGAGCTATAGACCAATATCTTTGATGAACACAGATGCGAAAATTCTCACCAAAATACTAGCCAATAGTTTTCAACAGTACATTAAAAGGATTATTCACCACGACCAAGTGGGATTTATTCCAGGGCTGCAAGGTTGGTTCAACATCCGCAAATCAGTCAATGTGATACAACACATCAATAAAAGAAAGAACAAGAACCATATGATACTCTCAATAGATGCTGAAAAAGCATTTGACAAAGTACAGCATCCCTTTCTGATCAAAACTCTTCAAAGTGTAGGGATAGAGGGTACATACCTCAATATCATCAAAGCCATCTATGAAAAACCCACCGCAAATATCATTCTCAATGGAGAAAAACTGAAAGCTTTTCCGCTAAGGTCAGGAACACAGCAGGGATGTCCATTATCACCACTGCTATTCAACATAGTACTAGAGGTCCTAGCCTCAGCAATCAGACAACAAAAGGAAATTAAAGGCATCCAAATCAGCAAAGAAGAAGTCAAATTATCACTCTTCGCAGATGATATGATACTAGATGTGGAAAACCCAAAAGACTCCACTCCAAAACTGCTAGAACTTGTACAGGAATTCAGTAAAGTGTCAGGATATAAAATCAATGCACAGAAATCAGTTGCATTTCTCTACACCAACAACAAGACAGAAGAAAGAGAAATTAAGGAGTCAATCCCATTTACAATTGCACCCCAAACCATAAGATACCTAGGAATAAACCTAACCAAAGAGGCACGGAATCTATACTCAGAAAACTATAAAGTACTCATGAAAGAAATTGAGGAAGACACAAAGAAATGGAAAAATGTTCCATGCTCCTGGATTGGAAGAATAAATATTGTGAAAATGTCTGTGCTACCTAAAGCAATCTACACATTTAATGCAATTCCTGTCAAGGTACCATCCATCTTTTTCAAAGAAATGGAGCATATAATCCTAAAATTTATATGGAACCAGAAAAGACCTCGAATAGCCAAAGGGATATTGAAAAAGAAAGCCAACGTTGGTGGCATCAGAATTTCGGACTTCAAGCTCTATTACAAAGCTGTCATCATCAAGACAGCATGGTACTGGCACAAAAACAGACACATAGATCAATCGAACAGAATAGAGAGCCCAGAAATAGACCCTCAACTCTATAGTCAACTAATCTTCGACAAAGCAGGAAAGAATGTCCAATGGAAAAAAGACAGCCTCTTCAATAAATGGTGCTGGGAAAACTGGACAGCCACATGCAGAAAAATGAAATTGGACCATTTCCTTACACCACACACGAAAATAGACTCAAAATGGATGAAGGACCTCAATGTGTGAAAGGAATCCATCAAAATCCTTGAGGAGAACACAGGCAGCAACCTCTTCGACCTCAGCCACAGCAACATCTTCCTAGGAACATTGCCAAAGGCAAGGGAAGCAAGGGAAAAAATGAACTACTGGGATTTCATCAAGATCAAAAGCTTTTGCACAGCAAAGGAAACCGTTAACAAAATCAAAAGACAACTGACAGAATGGGAGAAGATATTTGCAAACGACATATCAGATAAAGGACTAGTGTCCAGAATCTATAAAGAACTTAGCAAACTCAACACCCAAAGAACAAATAATCCAATCAAGAAATGGGCAGAGGACATGAACAGACATTTCTGCAAAGAAGACATCCAGATGGCCAACAGACACATGAAAAAGTGCTCCATATCACTCGGCATCAGGGAAATACAAATCAAAACCACAATGAGATATCCTCACACCAGTCAGAATGGCTAAAATCAACAAGTCAGGAAATGACAGATGCTGGCGAGGATGCGGAGAAAGGGGAACCCTCCCTACACTGTTGGTGGGAATGCAAGCTGGTGCAGCCACTCTGGAAAACAGCATGGAGGTTCCTCAAAATGTTGAAAATAGAACTGCCCTATGACCCAGCAATTGCACTATTGGGTATTTACCCCAAAGTTACAAACGTAGTGATATAAAGGGGCACGTGCACCCGAATGTTTATAGCAGCAATGTCCACAATAGCCAAACTATGGAAAGAACCTAGATGTCCATCAACAGATGAATGGATCAAGGAGATGTGGTATATATACACAATGGAGTACTATGCAGCCATCAAAAGAAATGAAATCTTGCCATTTGCAACTACATGGATGGAACTAGAGCGTATCATGCTTAGCGAAATAAGTCAAGCAGAGAAAGACAACTATCATATGATCTCCCTGATATGAGGAAGTGGTGATGCAACATAGGGGCTTAAGTGGGTATGAGAAGAATAAATGAAACAAGATGGGAATGGGAGGGAGACAAACCATAAGGGACTCTTAATCTCACAAAACAAACTGAGGGTTGCTGGGGGGAGGGGGTTTGGGAGAAGGGGGTGGGATTATGGACATTGGGGAGGGTATGTGCTTTGGTGAGTGCTGTGAAGTATGTAAACCTGGTGATTCACAGACCTGTACCCCTGGGGATAAAAATATACGTTTATAAAAAACAAAAAATTTAAAAAAAAAAGAAACAAAGGGAGTTTTTGGTTGCTTTTTCATTGGGTAATTAAACGCTGTGCCTCAGAAGCAACTCACATGTTACTTCTCTCTCCTTAGTGGCCAGATCCACGGGATCCTTTGACCCCAACCAGCTACAAGAGAAAAGGGGTACAAATCAATATTTGCCCAGGAAGTAGGGATCCAGAGAGACTTGGTGAACCCTATTAAATGCTATGACACTGGAAAGTGCCTTGGCATTATTACTAAGCATATGCCTTCACTTGTAACATCCCTGGGTTCTTTTCAGCATGTCCCTTGTACTTCTACTTAGGCATAGGAAGCAGTATTAGGAAACAAAAATATTATTTTGATTATGGATAGAATCCTAACCCTCAACTTGGTTGTGGTATAATCACACATAAGTCATTTAATCACTTTGAAATGGAACAATCATGTCCACCTCAGGGGTTTTGATGAAGATTAAATTGGTAACTTTTATTAAAATGTCCTGCATATTGCTTATTAAATGCAGGCCAATGGCAATATTTACTAGTAGGCTGTATTAGTTTGAAAAAATCTTTTTTTTTTTTTCATCTAGAAAGGTCTAAATAAAATTAAAATCAATTTAGGTAGAACTTAACTATCAAACTATGTGAGATCCTTAAAGCATCTTTATATTACCTACTGCTGTTGACCTAGCCAGTACATCTTGAATTATTCTTTATGAAATCATGGTGAGAGTGGGAAGATACAAGTTATCAAGTTTTTTTTTTTTTCCCCCCTTTGGGAAGAAATGGTTCCAGACTTTCATAAATTTCCATCACAGCATTTTTGCATTGCCACTTGGGTCTTTATTTTCCTACATTACTGCATCATATAGGTCTTAGGAATTTAAGCCTGTGAAATGATGGGCCTTATTTCAAGTCCTTGTTCAATTTCAGCTGACTTACAGGTTAATAACATATATCTCTCTGATTTACGGTTTAAGAGTGGATTTTGAAGGTTAGTTCTTTAAAAAAATTTTTTTTTTTAGTTTTTGTTTTAATTTCAGTTAGTTAACATATAGTCTTATACTAGCTTTGTTGTATATTATTGTGGTTCAGTAATTCCAGTCATTACCCAGTGCTCACCACAAGTGCCCTCCTTAGTCCCCATCACCTATTTCACCCAGCCCCCCACCAACCTCCTCTCTGGTTAAATCTTTAAAAATAGGGTTATTAAAAAGACTTGAACTAAACCTAATGATGATAACTGATATACCAGAAGTTTATTTCTGCAAACAGCAGATGTCATTGATGATTAGAGCAATTTTGCATTTATGACAAGGAAAAAGCCATCTTAGCACTAGTAAAGCAGGTGTCAATGACTCATACCCCCTGTAGGGGTAACAGTCAAGCTCATAGTCTTCTTTTCTGCCCCTGACACCAGTGAATGGAATAGTGTGATCATACCACTGAATCACTCCTTCGCTTGTCCTTTCTGCCACTTCCCCTCCCTCCCTCTTGAGACTCTGAACCATGCTATCAGTTGAATGCTTTTGAAAATGGGTATTTTCCAGGTGTATATTGTTATTGTTTTTGTCATGAACACTGTGGCGTATTGATGCAAAAATATTTCCCTTTTTTCCTCTTTCCTACAAACTCTCTTAAGAGGGCTTTGCCAATGGGACACCAGTCGTTTAGCATCTGCCTTTGGCCCAGGTCATGATCCTAGGGTCCTGGGATTGAATCCCTCATCAGGCAGCCGGCTTCTCCCTCTGCCTGCCACTCCCCCTGCTTGTTCTCTCTCTCTCTCTCTCTCTCTGACAAATAAGTAAGTAAAATATTAAAAACAAACAAACAAACAACAACAACAACAAAAAAAAAAAACCAGCTTTGTTGTCTTCCCTGTAAGGGGTGCAGTATATCCCTGCCCCTTTACTCTGGGCTGGATGGGAGGCTTGCCTTGGTCAGCAGAATGACAGTGTGTTCAGTTCAGGGCCTTGGCGTCAAGAGGCCTTGCATATTTCTGTTTTTTCCCTCTGGAACCTTGATACTGTTATAAGCACAAAGCAGACTAGTCTGCTGGGGGATCAGATACGGTGCAGAAAAAAAGCCAAGTCATCCGAGCCAAGGCCATTCTAGACCAGCCAGCATCCAATGGACCTTCTAGCTGACCAGACCCAGGAGTGAGCCCATCAGAACTGCCAAGATGACCCTTAGACTTATGAGAAATGGTACACAGTAGTGTTGAAGTCTCCAAGTTTGGGGTGGTTTGCTGATGCTGCAGTTGTATGTGTACTATAGACGGATTGAAACTTGCCATATCTAAGTGAAGGAATGGGGCCATAGTGTGTGTCAGTCTCAAGGAGATTCCTCAGCTGAATCCTAACGTCTCAGAGACTCTCCTCCCCGAATAAACATATTCTGTGTTCATCTGGGACTTCTCATTTTACAACTGTGTTAGTTTCTATTTGCTAATGTTACAAATTAGCACAAATTTGGTGCCTTAAAACAGCACAAATTTACTATCTTATAGTCCTAAAATCACACATTTCTGAGATCCAAATTGGATTTCTAAAATCACTGAGTCCTAGGGTTTTGTTTCCTTGCTAAGAATTCTTTCCTTACTTTTTTTCTCTCCTTGTAGATTTGACTAGAAACAGCCAACACAAACCAGGCCATATCTTCACCACTTTGTGTGGAAATTTCTGCAGCTAAATTATCACTGAGAAATAATCACTTACAAGTTCTGCTTTGCATTTGCAGGACACATTCCAGATAAGCTTTCTGCCTCTATGTAATGTGAAGCCTCTTTCCTCTGGTTTCTAATAACATATTTCTCATTTCTTTCTGAGCCCTTACTAACCATGCCTTTAAGTACACAATTCTATCAACAGTCTGTTTATGAAGATTTAAATGTTCTTGAAGAAAACGTAGGATCTCTCCATTGTACTCTCCCCTTTCATCTGAGTCCTCCTTAGCAGAATCATCAGAACCCACATTTCTACCTACAGTCTGTTTAAGGCAATCCAGGCTCTTTCTGTCATGGTCATCAACATTTTCTAGCCTCTGACCCTTCCTAATTCCCAAGCCACTTTCACATTTTTAGTTCTTTTGAGTAGCAGCCCACTTTTGGTGCCAGAGTCTATGTTTGTTTCTGATTCCTGCTCTAAAATATCACCACAGATTTAGTGGTTTAAAACAACGTAGGTGTATTATCTTACATTTCTGGAGGACTGAAGTTGCAAAGTTAACATGTTGGCAAGGTTCCATTCTTTTGGGAACCTTTGGGGAGACTCCATTTCCTTGGCTCTTGCAGCTTCTAGAGGCCACCTACATTCCTTGATGTGTGACCCCTTCCTCTGCCAGCAAACTTAGCAGCATAGATTCTTCAGATCTCATTTCCCCTGCCTACTTCCCCACCCCCTCCTTCTCATCTCCACTTCTATCAAATGTCCTTCTCTGATACTGACACTCCTGCCCCCCTCTTTTTAAGGACACCTGTGGTCACATAGGCTTTCCTAAATCATCTAGGATAATCTTCCTATCTCAAGATCCTTAATTGTATATGCTATGTCCCCTTTCCCACTTGAGGTAATATATTCACAAATTTTAAGAATTAGGACATGGGGGGTGCCTGGGCGTTTCAGTCAATTAAGAATTAGGACATGGACATCTTTGGTGGGGGCGGGAGGAGTGGGGGTGGGGATCATTCTTCCTGCACAACCACACTTGTGGGTACTTTTCTTTTAATATTAAAACTCAAATCTATAGCAAATTGACCTCTTTGTTAAAAATGGAATGTACTGGGACGCCTGAGTGGCTCAGTCAGTTAAATGTCTGCCTTTGGCTCCAGTTCTGATCCCAGGATCCTGGGATTGAGTCCCGCATTGGGCTCGTTGCTCAGCAGGGAGCCTGCTTCTCCCTCTGCCTGCCGTTCCCCCTTCTGGTGCTCAATCTCTCTCTCTGACAAGTAAATAAATAAACTCTTTTTAAGAAATAGGATGTACATGCAAAAAGTATCTTTCTAAACAAGGAAGGATAAACTCTATCTTGTCAGAAATTGATCTAAAATGAAGAGTAAAAGAAGCCCCACTTATTTCCTTTAAAAAAAAAATCCCTTTAACATTAAGAAGGGCACATGATGTAATGAGCACTGGGAATTATGTAAGACAGATGAATCACTGACCTCTACCTCTGAAACTAATCATATATGTTAATTAATTGAATTTAAATTAAAAAATGGGGGAAAAAAACACCCATCCCTTTGAATTTGAAGCTACTCCTGAACAATTCGTGGTTCAAATGGTTTTAACTAGTATCACATTTTTACTAGTAAGAAAGACCACTTTTCATATTCATACAAGTCTGTCAACAGTAAACGAAGAACAACTTTGAATTAGTAGGAAGTTGGAAATGCCTGGTGCCCTGTCACTTTTCTGAAGCTGGAGGTGACAGTGTACCTGCAAAGCTGCTAACGAGGGCAGGGGAGCAGTCCCTTGCCTCTACCATCCAACAGTCCAGTCACACTTCCAGTTTAGGGACAGTGCATCAAGGCTAAATAAAACCTTTCAAGACTTCTAAGGTTATTTGCCCGTATTTCGGCCTGAAGTATGGTCGCTGCTCACTTAGCTACCCCATTGCCACTGTTACTGTTGATTTTCAAATATGCAGCTTCTTTGAAATCCAGCCACAGTATTTGCCACTCTGACCTTTAGCGACATTGAATGCCACAAGCCGATTATATCCACGGAGAAGAAAAATTTCCTTTTATATATTTTGTTTATTTGCCATTACCTCCCTGTGACCCTAGGTCTCGCTTTGTGAAACTGCATAAGAAGACAGAAGAAAATTGCACCGAAGAGAGGACTCACCCTCTTCCCCTCCCCCGCCCTGTGGTAGTATTAAAATAGGACTTCTCAGTGTCTTCCATTGCCAAAAATAAAAATATTGTTTATGTCACCTCATGCAATTTAAATGTATTACCATCTCTCTCACTGTACTTCTTTGAAGGTCCTTGGATTCTGGTGCCAATAGTTCTCTTTATATAGAAAAAGATTATTAACTTCTAGTCTAGGACTGTTTCACTTTTGGGTCTAAGATGCAGACAGTGAACTCAAATGTAATTCTTCAGCACGGTGTTAGGTTCTCTCCCTTTTCACATTCTGCAGCATCCTGTTTGCTTTTCACGGTGGAGAACATCATCAAAGTAACTCCAAACTATCTCCAAACTCTTTTCTCCATAGAACATTTGGTCGGTTTAGAGCCGGCTGTTGACAGATGCAAGTTACAAGGGAGAACTTCCTGTTCCATAATATTTGTTTCCTTGTTTTAGGGTGTGTTGTGCTCTTGTGCCGGTGGAATGTTGAGGATGGACCTTTTAAACTTAGGCTACAACAAAGTCCAGAAGGCTGCCCCTGAAAGTTGAGTCGATGTTTTGCTGACACATAGAATTTCTCCCTTTCTGGAGTTAATTTTCATCTGCCATCCATCCGCCCCTTCACCCAAAACACTGGAGTCCGTCTGGCGTTCCTTTAGATCGTCTATGTGTGGGTTCCCCACCCCCCACCCCATCAAATCAAGGCAAGTTAGCATCATCAGAAACCTTCCCAGTTACCATCTGCTACCTTCATGCAGATTTTGAAAGGCTTATAAAACTCAGGAGTCCTGAGATTAATCCTGGACAGGATTGCTTCTGAGGCTCTTTTATGTTGAATCTGCAGTCCTATCAGTAGGTATTCTTTTATTTTCTAGCATTTTGTTGGCATGCATGTGTTTGAGCCTGTGTAGGCATGTATTTTAATACATGGTTGACTTTATTTTTTTATTTTTTTAGAGATTTTATTTATTTATTTGACAGAGAGAGAGAAAGCAAGAGCAGGATTATAAGCAGGGGGAGTGGGAGAGGGGGATGTTGGCCTTGATCCTAGGAGCCTGGGATCATGACCTGAGCCTAAGGCAGATGCTTAAAGACTGAGCCACAGGCGTCCTGTGGTTGACTTTCAGTAGGATTTGAATTACAAACTGGGGTATTTTATGGAAGACCCTATGCGTTAGTGGCTAAATAGATAACTATGGGGTCAGAACACATCGCTGTAAATCCTGATTCTCTGAACTCATTTTGCCTTCTTAGACAAGTTACCTGTGCTTTCCAAGGCTCAATTTCTCCTTATTTAAAATAGTCATCATAATGGAACCTTCTATATAGGGTTTTTTAGAGGAATTAATGAGATCCTTATAAATAAATGATTTAGCATGGTGCTTGGCAGGAATTAAGCGCTCAGTAGATTTCATCTTTTATTCCTTATCTTGATGAAGATGTTAGGCAAAAGTTCAGAAAAGTTCCAACTTGAATAGGCATATGATTATTTTGTTTGAAAAGGCACTGAAATTTATTCGCTCAGTGTATATTTATGTAACCCTCATGGCACATCTGGCACTATAGATACAAATTGGAGGTCCCTGCCTTCCATATAGGGAGAAAACCATATGACAAAGATGATAACACAGTACAGCTGTGGTGGGTATTATGATAAAGATATGGCCCAGATGCCACGAGAAAAAAAAGTGATGCCAACCCTGAGTGATGAAAAGAGGGTGGCAAGGAGAGAAGTGGGACCTCAGTGGAGTCCTGAATGGTAGACAAGTAAAGTTCCCCAGGTGAAGGGAATTATTCTCAATGCAGAAGTAGGAAGAAGTAGGAAGTAGGAAGAAGCATGATAGGATCTTAAAAAAAAAAAAAATCTAAAAATGTTAGTATGGGACTGAACCCATATCTGGCATGAATTTGTATGGCAACAAAACCTAGCTAAGGAAGTAAATAAGTCTCAGGGATAGGGTAGTCTGGGGTAGGTCTCAGGCAGCTCTATAGACACCTAGCTTACCTGCTGTCCTTGCATAAAAGTTAGTAAAGTAATAGTGGCTCCCACTGATTTAATACCTACCCAGAGCCCAATGCTGAAGTTGGTGGTTGTACAACCACTCTGCTCTCAAAACGTATGATATTTTATTGGTTTTCAAGCTAAGTGCAGTAAGGCATGCCATCACTATAGCAAACCTCCTGTAAAAAAATGTAAGAAATGGTAAATGGAGTTTGAATGCCAAACTGTCTTTACTCTGTCTGGTTTATCTTTATTATGAGGATTAGAGCTGCAGAACTAAGGAATTCCTTCCCTGCTGTTACCACTTAGTTTTTGATATGATAATATTCAAGGGCTTTATGGTTCAAAATAAAATTATTAAGAGTCTGTAATTCTCCTGAACATCAATAATCAAACTTGCAACTTGTTGACAGCTTGGTTTTAAAGTATAGGGTCATCACATTACCAAATTTGAGATTTTTTTTTTTTTTGTACCTTCCCCTCTTAGCTGTCCTTCACTCACAGGATCCAGTGTAGGCAGTTAACCTTCTTTAAGAGTTTCTGGACATGGGTGGCCTCCAAGGGAGGTCATAAAAGATCGTCACCCTTCTATGTGGGGGACTCTATGGAGCATTAGGGGGAAGAAATAAGACAGTTGGAGGGGTCCCTTCCCTCCTTTTTATGCAACACAGTGCCTTGACTGTGAAAAGGCTACAATGTTCTTTAACGGGAGTGTCGGCTTCCTAGGGAATATAAAGGGTTCTGCTGACCATGCCTGACCTCTTGTTAGAGTTGCTTCTTTGGGATGTTAAAATGCCTGTCAGGCTTGGAGATGGTTCCTGGATTCATTATCTGTAGAAAGGAATGTGTAACTGTTTTGTGAGTATTGACCCTGTAAACGAACACTTTCCTCCAGTGATCCCAGTGGGTTTGCCAGTACTAAATATCTGTGCCCTGTCTAATGGGTTTAATTGTGATGAATTGAGCTACCAAATATTTAACCGAATGATGCAGCTACAGATTGGATTTTCTTAACAGGTTGTACCTGCTTTTCCACATCTCTTTGCTTCTTACCGTCATATACCTCATACACCCACAGATCCAACACCAACCAGTTTGGGTTTTTTGATGATTTTTCTTCTGTGGTCAGTATTGCCGTGTCTCTTAAAACAAAGAACATTTAGAAGATATCTAAAGTGGGGTAGGTAACCCCTTGCCAAAGAGGTCATGGCCAGGTTGATGTCAATATCCTTCTCAACTCCTTGTTTTTGATTGACACGAATAATGAGAGTTGGCAGATGAAACTGATGGTCTCCTGTGCCAGTGCCATGTTTTGCATGCTTAAAAAGGGAAATCAAGGGAAATTAGGCAAAAAGGCATGTTATCTCGGGGTGATAGGCAGAAAAGTCTTTTATGTTTTTATGTATCTATGTGTGTGTGGCTATTAATATGCATTTGAGGGATTATATACAGGCAAGCTAAAAATAACCATGTATGTACTTTTCATAATCTATAAGACATTGAAGGAATGGTGAAAATCACGAGTGTGTAATATTTTCCCCATTATCCACATTTATCATTTGTAGCTATGAAATGCTCTTTAAAATTGTCTTTTTTGTAAAGGAAAAGGAACATTTTCTGTCTTCATGAAAAAATTAGCCTGCCAGTTCCTGCACAGGTTTATGGTCAGGAGCTATAACCTTTTTTTTTTTATGGGATTTAAACACAGGGAATGGTTCACATTGATTTGGTTGTCACACCAAACCTAAGCAAAACTTTGTACTTTTCATCACTCTACGAGAAACAAATGGATGAGTTGAGAGGGAAGTCGTTGTATGCTCTGTAACTGAGTGGAAGTGGATGGTTTTGCTTCCTTTGCTTTTGTGTTTCATCCGAAGAGTAGAGTACACAACTTTTCCATCTCTTCAAGTCGTTGTAAATTGCTGAACATTTAAAAAAAAAAAAAGTGTCTCTGCATTGTCTTAGGTAAACTGAACTTATTTCTGGCAAAGCTTTTCTGTAGTCCCCGTTAGATTTATTTACCAACTACTCACTTTTCAAGCAGGAACATCTACACCCTCGATCTGAATTTCAAGTTAGTTTAATTACGCTCTATCAGATGAAAAATGGAAAAGACTATTTGGGTTCTTTTTCCTCATGAGAAGATAATTTTCTTGCTTTGTGAACAGCTCTGTGATATTATTTTAATGCTCCTTTTTAGAAAGCATGTAGCACTTCCAGCAACATCTACTTCCCTCCTAAAATACTTTGTAAATAGAATTGAGAACCATGAAATAGGTATTCCTATGACAGAGAGTTTTTGAGTCTTTTGGTTCCTCTTTCATTGTTCAAATTGTATCCTGTTTACATGTAACATTAAACAAAAGATGATGTTTCCACAATATTTAGTAGGCACATGCCTGAGTTTCCATAGCTTTTTGGTAAACTATTCTAGGAGGATAGATCATTCTGGGGAAAAAATGATATTTTCCAACATCTGTATTGGGAAGTGGTTTTCCATCTGAACAGTTTCATACACTATGATGAAAATTACAGTCATTTTTGAAAAGCACTTTCTATTGGTTGGCTTTCTAAACATTTTTGGTTGAGTTTATTGTGATTCCATATGAATTCCTAAATATCAGAAGTATTAGCTTGGAAGTTGTGAGGCAACCATTAATATCCCCTTGTCAGACAATGAAATGAAGTTCTGTGGAAAGTCAGCCTGGCAGTTACCATGCATTTAAATATTTCTTTCCAGCTAACTTAAATACTCTCAGAACAAATGTGAGGTCTCTCCTTAGCTCATAATATCCGCAGAGCCAACAGTGGTATTGATTTCAGAGAGAAAAGAAGAAAAGGGCATTTGGAAATTTTTTCATTCTTACTCCTTGGTTATGTCTGAAAATTTAGAAGATTGGAAGTTAGTGACTGGGAAGAAGGCAAGCTGGGTGGAAACAAAAGGAGCTAGGAGCATCTTACAATGTCTCTGATTGTGGAAACAGAGCCAATCACAGACCGTGCCACAGGGCCTAAAAATTAACATTTGTGTTAGACAAATGTGGGATATCCTGTTTTTTTTACACAGTGAAAGATTTGCATGTGATCTTCCCCTGCTTTTTCAATGCTTTTAATCTAACTATGAGAAGAGGGTTAGCAGAAAGACACTTTTTCCTCATTCATCTATATTGCCTTCTTTTTTACTCCTCCCCTAAAATAAATTTGTTTGGGTTGGAAAGTGAAGTTAGTGGTAGCAGTGGCATTGACAATATCCTGGTTGCTAAAATATCCCCAGAGAGCATCATGTGGCACATTTTTGGGAGGAAATATATATATATATATATATATATAATTTTTAAAAAAAATTATATATATATAATTTTAATTATATATATAATTATAAATATATATATATATATATGATTTAAAAAAAATTCTAAGTCAAGTGGAATTTCAGAACACTTTGGTAGCAGTGGCATTGACAATATCCTGGTTGCTAAAATATCCCCAGAGAGCATAATGTGGCACATTTTGGGGGGGATATATATACACACACACACACACACACACACACACACACACATATAAATATATATATTTTTAAAAAATTATATATATGTGTATATATATAATTTTTTAAAAATTATATATATATATTTATAATTTAAAAAAAATTCTAAGTCAAGTGGAATTTCAGAACACTTTGGTGGTAACTATATTCCAAGGCTTGTTTTCACATTGGAATTACATCTGCATAGACTGTGCGTAAGAAAAAAAATATTAAAGAGAGAAATCTCACACCAATAAATTTCCTCAAGACTTCCATGCTCTGAATGATGCACCGTAGCGTGAGCTGAGCTAGAGGATTTGTGCCTTTTCTCTTACCTAATTCTGAGTCCTATACTTATTGAACGGGTGATTGAGTGAACAAGTCACTGCTACTTTTAATTTTTTGTCCCGAAATACAGACTTTCTATTAGTTAAATGTAACATATGATGCCCCACCCATCTCTTTAAGTTCCACATTAATTCATGACACTCTAATATTATGTTTTTATTTAGGTATCAGGGATAATTTCTGCTGATTACCAGTATGATAGAGACCATGCTGTTCAATAATTATTCACATTTCCTGACCCATTTACTTCCAATTGTATCTGACCTCCCAATCCCTGGGAAGTTTCATCTTCCATTGTCACATTATTATCCTATTGCCACTATCTGTAATGAGCCATTAGCTATCTGCTGGCCGCTTAACCCTGCTTCCGGATTTCCTTCTTTTTAAAGGCTGAATAATATTTGTGTGTGTACCACATTTTCTTATCCAGCCATCCATCAGTAGACATTTAGATTGTTTCCATATCTTGGTTATTTTGAATAATGCCATAATGAACATCAGAGTATTTTCAGTCTCAAAAAAGAAAGAAATCCTGTCATTTCCAGCAACACTCGTGAACCTGGAGTACGGTATGGCTAAGTGAATTTCGCCGATACAGGAAGACAAATACTGCATGATCTCACTTATATGCAGAATCTAAAATAGTCAAACTCATATAAGCAGGGAGTGAGATGCTGGTTGCCAGGACCTAGGATAAGAGCAAAACAGGGAGATGTTGGTTAAAGGGTATAAAGTTTTAATTGCCCAAGATGGATAAGTTCTGGAGCTCTTACCTACAACAATGTGCCTGTAATTAACAATACTATATAATGTGCTTGAAATTGGCTTAAAGACTAGATCTTAAGTATTGATACCACATACAAAACAATAATAACTATGTCAGGTGATATGTTACTTAGTTTGATTGTAGTGATTATTTCATAATATATACATATGTATATCAAAATATTAATTTCCTAACCCTAAGTGTGTATTTTTTTGTCAATTATACCTCAATAAAGCTGAAGGAAAAAAAGTTTTCTAAGAAAAAAAAAAAAACAAAAAACGAGCAAAGACTGCTTGCAGAGCCAAGAGGTCCTTAGTGATAAGTAGCTCCAGTAACCAGTAGAGTTTGCTCTCAATTTTGCATATATTAGCCACAACATTTTCCAACATTAGGGTAGTTGGATAAGGATCATTCCATAGAGATATATGAGAAGATGAAACCTGAAACATTGATGGTAGTTCAGATTACATAAGATTGGGTTATTTAGGATGGTACACTCATCTGTCACATAGGCTATAAAATCTGCTAATGCTAAGAATGCAAATAACATAAATAGAATTGGTAGATTATGAGAGTAATGGTTCCCAATGAATCACTCCTTCCTGTGTGCATATGTTTGTGTAGTCCACTCCCACACTGACTCTAAGCTTAGCCATGTGACTTGCTTTGGCCAATTAGACATTGGCAAATGTGACACAGGCTCAGAGCTGGTACACTGAGACCAACTTTCTTAATGCTGCTACCACATGAAGAAGCCTGGATGAAGTTGCTGGAGACACATGACCCGGCTACCACCACAAACCTCCAGACAAGATAAGATTATTTCATTCCATCCAGCCTCAGGTGAGCTGCCAGATGAGGACAGCCAGATGAAAGAACCAAGACAAGATTAACAGAACCATCAGTTGAACCAAGCCCAAATTGCTGGTCATGCATTAATAAATGGTAACTTTTTGAAACCACTGAGTTTTGGGATGATTTCTGGCATAATAGTAGATTACTGACCTAGTAAATGTACATGGATTTTCTAAGAGTTCTTTCCCTCCATCTGTCTTTTTCTTTCTTTCTTCCTTCCTTCCTTTCTTTCTTTCTTTCTTTCTTTTTCTTTCTTGATTAAATCTGACATGGCTGTAAGTTTGAGGGTAATTAGTCCAGAGCTAGTATAGGGGATTGATGATGTCATTGAGGGGCTTTCTATCTTTAGTGGCTTGGCTTACTGGTCATGGCAAGAAAGCTGCTCTATCTTGAGGCATCACTCCCATGCTCAGGGCAGGAAGAAGTGATCATGGATTCGCCAACTGCTCTCACTCATTGGGAAAGCAGAACTTTCTCCAACATCCTTACCAGAATTCTGTGTTTCATTGGACAGGAATGTGTCATCTGATTAGAGATAGCAGCTAGGGCATCTGGGGAAGTGGATATTTAGCTTCTTAAGCCTCATTAGGATGCAGGGAAATAGGTTTGGGAATGGCTGCTGTTTTAGCCAGGTGACAGAGTCAGATATATTTCCTTTCTCCTCACATTGCTTTTATCTTCCTTAGTATTACATCAAACCCTAGGAGAGGAAGCAGGTAAATCTGGTTTGTATCTATTCACCAGTTAGGTAATACCTCTCTGAGCCTCAATGTCCTTATCTTTAAAATCTGAAGCAGTGCTGCCACATCAAAAATGTATTTTGAATATTGAATTATAATATGGATAATCATTTGGAGATCTGATACTCATTATAAGTAGGTCTAAAATGTAGGTTAATTTTCTATTGGCTGATTTTCTGATTTGTAAGGCAATATGGCTTTGGATGATCAAACAGGTACACATTGGCTTTCATTTCATCTTGCCTTCCTAGTTAATTAGAGTCAAATATCTCTGGTAGGCAAATTTGACTCTAGGTCTTGAGTTTGTTCTGAGTTTCTGTAAAAAGTAGTTTAGAGATGGAAAAGAGTAAAGAATGGTTGTTTTATCCCAGTTGGTATATAAATTTAGGAATTTGAGGTATATAAATTTAGGCATAAAGAAATAAGAGTTATGGTTATGGACACTTTGGAATGTTAAATTATGAAACAGGACTGTGGGACATGATAGGCTCAGAAACTCCTCAGATAAGCAGCTATTTTCCCTGGTAAACTTTTTTTCAACACTGCTCACACATTGGCCAGTTGACATTTCTGGACTTCTTTGACATTTGAGATGACCAATTACCAATAAAATTCCTGAGGGTTCATGAGACAGACAGCCTCCATCTTAACTTGCACTTCAGAATCTTAGGGATCATTATTATGAAGGGTGAAGGTGTATGAGTTAGGCTTTGCTGTAGTAACAAATAAACACAAATCTCAGTGGATTAAACCAATACATGTTTTTTTCTTGCTCATGTATATTACTGTGCAGATCCAGTGATTTCCCCAAGTAAACTTTCTTTCATTTAGTAACCAGTGCTCCAGGCAGCTTCCATTTTGTGGCAGAAACGTTTGAGGATGTGGCCTTCATTGGCTCAAGTAGATAGATGATTGGAGATGGAGGAGGCCCATAAGCTTACATGATCTTTGCCTGGAAGTGACATTTGTTACTTTTTATCTCCATCTCCATCAGTTGTCTAGAATTTTCACATGACCCAACACACCTGCAAGGGGGACAGAAAATAGAGGAAAGTATGAATCTCTCATAAGCACCAAATTGTCTTTGTCATAGAGGAAATACTTTCTTGATAGTTATAACTTTGAGGTTTAAATTAAGTGAGATAACATTTGGAAAATGCCTAGTGGAATATCTGGCTCCATGAGGACTGAGACCATTATCTGTTTTGTTTACTTCTATATGCCAGTCTCTGGGCAGAGTGTTTGGCAAATAGGAGGGGCTATAGAGTGAATGAATAGAAGACTGAATGACTGAGTGGCTGACTAAATGAAGGAACAAATAAGCAAGCGCTAACTACATTTCTTTCAACCATATTTTATCTATTGATAGTAACATTTGTCTTCATAGATTGGCCTAACATCCAGCACATAGTGTATACTCAATAAATGTTTGTTGACACTGAGGTTGATGACAAGGCTAACAGTTAATGGTCTAACTACGGTTCTATTGAATGACTGTTTTTATCTTCCACAAGGAGAGTTAAATTTTTAAAATAGAATGAATTGTATCCTCTTCTGGAAGTTTAATTTATGTCTATTTTAGAAGTACAATCTTGAAAAAACTTTGTTCAACTTTGAAATACCAGAACAAATGTTCACCATGTGCTGCACGAAGTTTAAGGCATTTAATGTAACTGTACTGTCCCTAGCAGATTGCTTTTCTTTCTTAAACAACATAAATTTGCTGAGCTGGGCCTTAAAGTACTATGATTTGTTGACATGAATTCAACATGATCCCAACCTGCATAGTAAGAATGTTTTGATTCCTTTGCCAATTTAGATTCCTTTGCCAAGTTGTGTGGAACATGCTTTTGGTCTTGGCAATCCCCTGCATTTTAGCTATTCTATTTCTTCTAAGTTCCAGAGAGAGACATTAATTATTTTTCTTTGTACTCCTGGGAGTCATACACATGATATTACTAGATAACAGCAGTAAGTAGATTGTTTGCTGAGACATTTGAAGTTGAGGTGGTACCAAGTATTTCTGCCTGTTGAAGACTGGTCTAAATGGTTAACACTCAGCTGGTATTTATCAAAGTTGTGGTTTTACCAGTCATAGCCAACAGGTAGACTGAAGCACTTATTTTGTCCATGAAGACATGAAATACGACTTTCCATTTTTATTGACAAGATGTGCTTTCTTGATTAAAACTAGGTGGATGGGTAAACTTGTATTGTTGGTTTTAGGGAGAAAAAGATTTGAAACACTGAGAAACATGAATTGGAGAAAATCTTAGCATATAAGGATTTGGTACTGATGTCTCTGGCCATCCTTGTAGAAAATGAAGAAATTATGTGGATTGTACAAACAGAGAATTTTCAATTTGGTTACAAAGTTGTATGCAAAGTTTGAGACTTGTTTGTTGGTCTTTTAAAAAAGTGCATGGTTCATTTATTCAGTAATTATTTATTAAGTTCAAATGGTATGTCAGGCATTGTTCTAGGTGCTGTGGATATACCAGTGACCAAAATGTTAAAGCAAAATAAAACAAACTCTCTCTCTCTGTCTCTCTCTCTCCTCCTCCTCCTCTCTTTCTCTCTCTCTCTCTCTCTCTCTTTTTGAAGAGAGGAGGAGAGAGAACAGGGGTGGGGGGAAGGGTTGGACAGAGGGAGAGAGATAATCCCAAGCAGGCTCCATGCCCAATGTGGAGGCTGACATGGATCTTGATGTGGGGCTTGATCTCATGACCACTTGAGATCATGACCTGAGCCAAAAACCAAGAGTCAGACTCTTAACCCAATGAACCACCTAGGCACTCCAAAGCGAACTCTCTGGAGGGAGAGTTTAAGGAACTTGACTGAAGTTATACAGGTCCTAAATGGCAGTGCTGGGATTTGAATTAGGCAGTCTGACTTATAGCCCATGCTGTTAACTATTAAGTTTTGATGACTTCTTATTTTTTTTTAATTAATATACTTAAAAATAAATTAATAGATTTAATTTCTAGAGCAATTTTAGGTTTTCAGATAAAATTGAGCAAAAAGTATAGAGCATTCCAACATACTCTTCCACCACCCCTGCCCAAAAATATTTGTTGATTTTTGATGCAGAAAACAATGGAAAATGAATCAAATAGTAGTCTACTTAATGCATGTCCCTCTCCTTTCTCTGTAGTTGTGTTACAATAGAGGTGGCTGAGAAATTTCCTAGTCTTAAATTATTCATGTATTCTTTCAAGAGATAATTATAGAATCTCTTCCATATACTGTGATGCTCAAATAGAGTGATGAATAGACTGACATTATCCCTGCCCTTATTGTGTTTATGGTAGACTGTGAGTCTTGACATAAATAATATCAAAAATGAGGATAGAATTATAAAAGACAGACTTTTTTTTTTTTTGAAACAGAGACTTAAAAAGAAAATGTGGCACACAATTTTTAAAAAAATTTTTTTAATTTTTTATAAACATATATTTTTATCCCCAGGGGTACAGGTCTGTGAATCGCCAGGTTTACACACTTCACAGCACTCACCAAAGCACATACCCTCCTCAATGTCCATAACCCCATGGCACACAATTTTTGATTGGGAGCTTATACAAGTCCTGTAAGGTCGTACTATTTAAATGACAACTGAAAGGTGAATAAAGGTTCCCCTTGCAGAGACTAAGAGAGGGTGAGGGAAGGGGATCAAAATGCACAGTTAGTGAGAAGGCAAAGGGTTTGGAGGTTTCAAATATAAAGGAGCTGGGTCAGTAAGGAAATGGAAAATGACTGGTCAGAGAGATAGGAGAAGAGCCAGGAGACTTTGTTGTCAAAGTAGTCAAGAGAAAGTATGGTTATATAAGGTCAACGGAGTTTAAGATTCAAAAACAAAACAAAACAAAAAAACCATAAAAAAACAAAACAAAACAAAACTCCATTGATTGGAGGCTGTTTGTTACCTTCCATTTTTTGATATCAGCAGTAACAGAAGGGTTATTTTAAATTTTTTTTTAATTCAAGTGCATGTTTTCTTATCAAAAGTAATGTCCTTGGGTTTAAGATACAGTACTGTCTTTGAAGTAAGTTGTTTAATTAATGGAATGTGAGAAAGTAGTGGTAGTGTGTACAGATAATACTGATGAGCAGCCTGTATAGAGGAAGAGCGAGAGAACAGTAGCTAGAAGGGGAGGTGGTGTGGGAGGAGTTGGGTTTTCAGTTTGACACTAATTGGAGCAAGTTAAAATACTGATTTCAGAGAACTAAGAGAGAGGGCAGTGGGGAGGGAGAGACTGAAAATGCAATTAGGAGGGGAAAACTGAAGTGGCAGAAAGGTGTAATCTGGGCACCCATAGAGGGATTGACCTTTGCTAGAAGGAGCTTCATTTCCTTCAAAGTTATCAGAAGGAAAAACGAAAAGATGAGTAAGGATTTAGTCAATCGATTTGATAGCAATATTTTTTTAGATTTGATAGCAATATTAATGATAAGTATATAATGATAATTATACATACTTCTCATTAAGAAGTATGAATAAAGGGGTGCTTGAATGACCCAGTTGTTAAGCAACTGCCTTCCGCTCAGGCTCAGGTCATGATCCCATGATCCCGGGATCAAGCCCCACATCGGGCTCCCTGCTGAACAGGGAGCCTGTTTCTCCCTCTGTCTGCTACTCCGCTACTTGTATTTTCTCTCTCTCTGTGTGTCAAATAAATAAGTAAAATCTTTTAAAAAAGAAGAAGAAGTATGAAGCAAGAAAGTAGTGTGGAGATGGGGAAGAAGAAAGTTCAGGTATTTGAAGGCAGTGAATAGTGACTGTGAAGTGAAAGAGAGACAACTTCTTCGAAAATGATGTTAAGCTGCCAAGCAGTGTTGAGTAACCATTTGAACTGATGACCAAGAGTATATAGTGATATCAGCACATTAGAATCTAATTTCAGTGGACCTAGACTCAAAATGATAAAAGTTTACGAAAACTCTCTCTCTCATATTTCTTGGTCTTAAGTTGAGAATGATGGAGTGTTTCTACAGACCCCTTCTCTTTGGAATGCCATATTCTCCTTCATTTGACTTCCATTTCCTGGTCCAAGGTGGTGTTCCATTGCAGCCAGCAGGAAGGAGAAAAGGGGCAAAAAGGCTACAGCAGTTCCCTCTTTAAGTTTCTTGTTTGAGAGTGGGATGATTGAACTAATAACTTCGGATACTGAGCAGTTTCAAGTGTTGGCAGTCCAGGGTCTCACTCTGGGGATATGATATCTGAGGTGATAGGAGAAAAAAGTCACTGGAGATAAGGAAGTCAAGGATCCAAGGAGCTATATTAGATGGGTCATTCCCATGGACTCTGACATCGAGATGGATGGCAGAATTGGAGGAACAAAGAAAAAGAGAGAACCCAGGACCCAAATCTTTAAGGATAAAGGAGAAACCATGAAGATAGTAGAAAAGCACAGGGGGATTGGGAGCAATTACAAGTTAATGACAACAATCATGTATGGACTCGAAACCAAGTAAGGATGAAAGTAAAGGTAGGAATGGCCTTGTAGTTGGAAAGAAGGATGTGGTGTCAGTGGATTGGGGATATCGATGAGATGGAGATACTAGATCAAATGATTTCGAAAATAAATAGGAAAATACAATGGAAATAGTAAGCTGCCACCTCTTATAAAGAAGCTTAGTTTTTATTATGAAGAAATGGGATATGATTTTTATCCAACAAGACACCCCAGTAATTATTTTTTTCATGTTAGTACAGCCTGAGCTTGTAGCTTTCAGAATAATTTTTTCTGAGAAATAAATTTATAACAAAACATTATTTTTGAGATATTTTTTTCTGTCATCTGTGTTAATAAGTACAGTTGACCCTTGAGCAACATAGAGTTGAACTGCACTGGTCCACTTAGGCAATTTTTAAAAATAAATACAGTACAGTACTGTAAATGCATTTTCTCTTTCTTATAATTTTATTCATCACATTCTCGTTTCTCTAGCTTACTTTATTGTAAGAATACAGTATATAATGCATATAAGATATAAAATATGTGTTAATGGACTGTTATTGGTAAGACTTCTGGTCAATGATAGGCTATTAGTAATTAAATTTTCAAGAAGTTGAAAGTTATAGGTGAATCTTTCACTCTTGGCGGGAGGTTGGCACTCTTAACCCCTGTACTGATGAAGGGTCAACTGTATTGTTAGCTGCCCAAATATAACAAAATTAAAACTTTTTACATCTTTTTGACCTATATCCTAATCTTGTTATTTATTTATTTTTTTAAAGATTTTATTTATTTATTAGTCAGAGAGAGAGAGTGAGCACCTGCAGACAGAGTGGCAGGCAGAGGCAGAGGGCAAAGCAGGCTCCCTGTTGAGCAAGGAGCCCGATGCGGGACTCCATCCTAGGTTGCTGGGATGATAACCTGAGCCGAAGGCAGCCGCTTAACCAACTGAGCTACCCCACCCATGCGTCCCATCGTGTTATTTTTTATCTTTACTATTTGGAATATCTAAATCTTGTTCTGGTTATCCTTGCAAATATGGTCTTTATTTTACCTAAGTGCTTTATTTAAATTATAAAATAAGGTATGTCCATAGTATAAAAATAATTCAACAACACAGAAAGTTAAAAAAATTAAAAGCCAAAGAGTTTTCCTTTTTTGAGTTTTCCACTTCTAGTGCCACTCCTTAGAGACATTTATCTTAATTTTATTTTTTTATTCAATATGATTAACATACAGGGTTATATTAGTTACAGGTATACAATATCATGATCCAATAATTGTATACATTTCTCAATGTTAAGTGTACTCTTAATCCTCTTTATCTATTTCACACATGCTCTACTCGACACCCCTCAGTTTGTTCTCTGCATTTAAGAGCCTGTTTTTTGGTTCCTTTTATTTTTTCTTTGTTTATTTGTTTCTTAAATTCCACTCTGACTTTTTTCACTAGTATTATATCCTCTGGGTCCAGCTATGTTGTAAATGGCAAGCTTTCATTCTTTGTTATGGCTGAGTAAACCACATCTTCTTTATCTATTCATCCATTCATCTGTTGATGGACACTTGGCCTGCTTCCATATCTTGGCTATTATAAATAATGCTGCAAGACAATTGTCTTTGAATACTTCTAGAACCTTCTTGGTTAATGAAACAATTTAAAATAAATACATTAATTTATGTTTTTTGACCTTTTGTTTTTTTTTTAAGAAGTATAATGGACATACATTGACTTATCATGTTTATATAGTGTTATGGACTAAATGTTTATATCTTCCCAAAATTCCTATGTTGAAGGTAGAGGTGGGACCTTTGTGAGGTAACTTAGTTTAGATGAAGACATGAGGGTGGAGTTGCCATGATGGGATTAGTGCCTTGTCAGAAGAGGAAAAAGACAGTAGAGCATCCTCTCTGTCTGTGAGAGGCTGCCTTCTGTGAGCCAGGAATAAAGATCAAGGACTGAATCTGCTGGCACCTTGATCCTGAATTTCCCAGCCTCCAGAATTATGAGAAATTTCTGTTGTTTAAACCACCAGTAGGTGATATTCTGTCATAATATCTTGAGTTGATGAAGACATATAGTTTCTATTGACTTCCTGTGCTTGCTTCGGCGGCACATATACTAAAGTTTCTATTGACTTCCTAATAAGAAAACTTAGGAATTTAGCAGTTATAATTCTGATATCCTCCTTTATTCCCTCTACCTCCTGTTTTGATTAATAATATTGTTTTTAACATTTTCAATTAACACACTTAACCTTTTATTTCTTTATCCTAAACTTTGGACTGTCCTAAGTAATATAAGGAAGTTCTGTGTCTCCCTGTCCTTTCTTCTCTTCTCCTCCTTTTTCTATCAATGTTAACATGTCAAAACTACACCTTTTATATCTTGTTCTTTGATTATAATTCATTGTTCAATGCTTTACCCATAAGTTGATATCAAACTTTGAAAATCTTATAAATAGAACTTATAACATTTTGATTGTATTACTATTATTTATTTTAAAATCTAAATGGAAAAAAAAAGGTCTGACCTCAAAGAGGATTTATTAAATGTATATTCCTTATTTTTATACTCTATTTTTTACTCAAAATGATACCCCATATTTGTTTTCTTTATATATTTTTAAAAGATTTTATTTATGTATTTGAGAGAGAGAGTGTGTGTGAGAGAGAGAGAACATGAGCACTGGGGAAGGGGAGAGGGAGAAGCAGACTTCCTGCTGAGCAGGGAGTCTAACACTCAGGACCCTGGAATCATGACCAGGGTTGAAGGCAGACACCTAACCCCCTGAGCCACCCAGGTGCCCCTGTTTGCTTCATATTTAAAACCTGACTTACCTTTAAAGTTTCTGATAATCTTGTTATTATAGTTGGTGGAGAACACATACCTTCATCTTATTATCAATCCATGAAATGGAGACTCTTCTTGAAGACATTCTTTAAACTTGCCTCCACATGCCACCTGACGGCCATTCTTAGATTAGTTGTTTTTATTTTTCATTTTATTTCTAAAATTATTGCATTGTTTCTAAGATGCCATGATTTCTTTCTCTTGTATTCCTCTCTCAGTTAGCTGGAATAGATTTTCAAGTTTGTTTTTTTTTGTTGTTGTTTTGCTTTGTTTTTGTTTTCAGTAAGAGGAGGGAGAAAACAAATTTTCAGAATTCTTTCATGTCACTCTTAATTGACACTTGTTATTGTTCTGTTTGTTTCCTAACACGAAATGTTGATGATGAGAAAGAATGATGGTGCCATTTTGGTTCTTACTCCTTTGCAGATGACATGCTTTTCTTTGGGGGAAGATTTAATATATTCTTTCAGTGGATTGCTGAAATATCATAAAAATATATAAGCCTGAAACTTTTTTCATCAGTTCTGAGGACTTGAGATAAATTTTATTCTATATGATTATCTTCTCCCTTCATTGTCCTTCTTCTTTTATCTTTGAATGATTTTAAGATTAGGTTTGGACATTCTGAATCTACTCTCCATGTCTCTTAAGATTCTTCCAATATTTCCTGTTTAATTTATCCTTTGGAACATGTTCTAGGGATTTTCCTTGAATTTACATTACTTATTATAAATATGTCCTATATCTGTTGCCCTTCTGTTATTTAGTCTCTTCAGTCTACATTTTATTTTGCAACTATTTTATTCCTCTCCAAGATCTCTTTCTTGCTGTCTAATTGACACTTTTTTTATAGTTAATTGTTTTATTATAGATGACTATTTCAAATATCTAAGAGAAGAATAAATATTATTTCTTTAAAAGCATTAGCATATTATTTATGTACCTTCTGGATCTATGTTTCTATTGTCCACTTTGATCTTTCTGGAAGTTGTGAATTTTCCTCAAATAACAAATGAACCTTGGTCTACTATTTGTTTTTACCAATGAAGAACTGCATTGATTGTGTAATATGTGGTCTGGATTTCTTTAGGAGTTGTGGACTGTTGTCCCCAAAGACTCACACTCTGAAAGAGAAGAGTCATTCTGTGTAAGGATAAGGACATGTTTCCATACAGATTTTGCTTTAGGATGTGGGAACAGGAAGTGTATAGGCAGGCCCAGGGCTACCATTGTCACCAAGCTAAAGAACATTTCATTTTGAGGTTTTACTTGCTAGAATTTGTAGGTGCAGAATACAGAATCCATTTCAATTAGTTTAACCAAGAAGGAATTTATTAAGAGATATTAAATAACTCACCAATTGTTGAGTGAGTTGATCAGCTTCTAGGAGAAACTACTAGAAACAAACTAACTAAAAACAATTGCGAGAACCTCACTAAAGAACTGGTCTAATTGGGGAACAGCTGCCACTTGCACCCTAGAGTCCAAGTAGATGCCCTGTGCCCAACCTGCTTCTTTGTGTAGGTCATGCCCAAATCAGAGTCTTGTGTGGACACAGCTGACTGGAGAACTAGTCATGTATCTACATTCTAGTTGCAATGTAGACTAGAAAATACAGGCTTTCAAAGTTGTATCTCAGGAAGTAATATTCACAATATTGGGACCCATGAAAAGTAGAGAAAGTGCTCTAAAGATTCGGAGCAGCTGTAAATGTTCAATGTCCCCTACGTGGAGACACATACTTGAGTTTATTTCAATCCTGGTTGAGCTGCCTTTCATTTTTTATGCCACTGGTCCAGTGGCGTTGAACATTTTTCTTTAAAAAGTTTATATATTTATATTTATTTTAAAGAGAGGAGAGCACACTCATGGTGGGAAGGGCAGAGGAAGAGGGAGAAGCAGACTGCTCTCTAAGCAGGGAGTCCGACATGGGGTTCAGTTGCCAGGACCCTGAGATCATGACCAAAGCTGAAGGCCTAAAATGCTTAACTGACTGAGCCATCCAGGTGCCCCAGCATTGTACTTATTTTATCCCTCTCTGTAGTCATTAATGGACCCTTGACAGATGAATCTTTCTCATTGGAAAGCCCTACTTGAGGCTTAAGTTGGGACTCACTGCTATAGCCAACTGAACAGAAGAGGAAATTGAAGGGGCTGACTAGCCCAGTTATGCAAAGTAAGTCCTTTAACTAATTACCCTGATTCTTGCTCCAAGTTTGCTTGTACTCCCTCCATCTGTTGGGCCACAGGGTTGCGGGGGTGGGGATCCACCTGAAAGCACTGTGCTTACTTACCTCTGCTGCAGCCTCTTCTGACTATTTTTTTCATTCTAACTTAAGCATCAGTATGACCTATCTAACTGCTATCCTCCAGGAATTAGTTGAAACTTCTGGCTTGCTGATTGTATACTTCCTTTTTCTCTGCTGTTATGGATAGATTAGTTTTACATATCTGTACTGTCATTTCACTAGGACCTTGGAAGGAACTGGAAATAAATGTGGGGATTGAGACACTATTTTCTTACAAAATTTAATCCATATTTTAAAAAAAGGAAAAACACAATCTCATCTCATAGCCAGTCCCCTTCTCTGGCCTCTGCCCCATGTGTCCATCAAAATTGCTTACCTGGGGTTGGTAGACTTTTTCTCTAAGGGGCCAGTAGTGAATATTCAGGTGTTATTGGCCCTTTGGCCTATGTTGCAGCTCCTCAGATCTACCATTATAGTGTAACTGCAACCATAGACAAAAGAAATAGGCACAGTGGTATGCCAACAAAACTTTATTTTCAAAAACAGATGGTCCACAGACCATAGCTTCCCCACCCCTCTTTCATATGAAAGGTCCTGAAGGAGACTGTATTGATAGTTTCAGTATTAGATAAGAAATGGAATGTTTGAGGATGTGTCCGTCTTTCATATTGGATTGATATTGTTAAGCTGGTTAATTGTTTAAAATCTCAGTTTCTCATCACCTGTAAATATTAAAAGTATGTTGACAGTAAAAAAAAAAATAAAAAAAAAAGAGAAAAAAAAGGAAAAAAAAGTAGGTTTAAGAATATATCATCCTGGGGCTCCTGGGTGGTTCAGTCAGTTAAGTGTCTGCCTTTAGCTCAGGTCATGATCCTGGGGTAGTGGGATGGAGCCCCACCTCATCAGGCTCTTGGTTCAGTAGGCAGCCTGCTTCTCCCTCTTCTTCTGCCCCTCCCCGCTCTGCTCGTGCTCTTTTTTTTTTCTTTCGCTCTCTGAAATAAAATCTAAAATTAAAAAAAAAAAAAAAACGGAAAAAAGGATATACGATCCTGCACACAAAGTTGTTGTTGTTGTTGTTGTTGTTGGTTTTTTTCCAACTGTTTTCTTGTGGAGTCAGTGAATGAATAATTTCTCGCTGGCTTTTTTGTGACTTTGCTCTTTGCAATAGGAAAGCAGCACTTGAAAAGATCTTTTTAGTGTATAGTGCCCGGATAACAGAGAGTTTCCTCAGATACTAACATGTTTACATGTAAAGGAGAAGAAAGGTAGAATCCCCCAAATAAGCATCAGGAGCCCAGCACCACAGTGTTGCATGCATACCTAGAAAATTAGCATTTGAGGGGCCACCGCAACAAAACACTACTCACAGTAATTTTCACCAGAGTTTTCCCTTCAATGGGAAACCTATTAAAATGTGGAGGCAGGAGAAGGACAGAAAAGTGGAGAGCAGCTATAATATAAAGTGTTTTGAAGTTTAAATGGATCAGAAAGTTGCTGAAAACCTATTTTCCCCACACTTTGACTAAGGTGGATTTGTGACAGAAGCAGATTATATTTCCCTCTTTCATTTAAGCCATGCCATACTTCAACACCAATAAAAATCCCTTTAACTCAGATGTTCAGCTTGACATTTGTATATGCAAACCGGAGAGAGAAAAGTCAGCTCTAAGGTTGTCTCCAAAAGAGCAGTGAATCTTCCGGGGTCAGGCGTTAATCCTCCAAGTGCAGGGAAAACCTTCCTGTTCAGCAGAACTGATTCTCTTGCTCTGTCAGTTGCTTCTATTGCTGTGGAGACTGATGGCGCTCCTTGGAGCTGCTTTTGAATGAGCAGTCTGCGCTCATCACTTCCCACAGTCGCTCCAGCCCCTTGTTCTGCAAAGGAGCTTGTACCTGCTGCCCTCTGTGGAATATCACTAACTTCCTAGCCCGTGACTCCATTGAACTGGACTTTATCTTTTTTTGATGACCATGTGGCTTGTGGATATTTTCCTTTAAAAACATACATCTTGGATTCTTAAACCCTTCTTGTTCTTGCTTTCTTCCTACATCTGTTCTTACTAGAACATTTAGAATATGTTTCCTCTGCTGCTGTCCTTTAAATATGAGGTTTTCCCCCAAATTCAGTGGCCACTGAGAGACAGTATTGCATATATGATTCTGTGTAAGGATGTCTGAACGAGATGGTGTGACCTCAAATCCTAACTTGGGCACATAGCTAGTAAGTATTCCCTGACCCTTCTATGCCTCCATTTTTTCATCTTTCGAATAGGGCTTGTGATAAAATCTACCTCACTGGATTTCCTGAGTAAAACTGTGTAATGCTGGGATACTAATACAGTAACGTGCATACAATCTAATAGGAATCTTGATACAATGTAGATTTTGATTTAGTCATTTCAGATGGGGCCAGAGATTTTGTATTTCTGACAAACTCCCAGGTGATACAGATGTTGCTGGTTTGCAGACACATGTGAGTAGTAAGGAGAAGGCTTAAAACCAAGTCTGGCAGTACAGAAATGTTGACATCATCATCATCATTGTCTTCCACACTGCATTCCTCTTTCTTTGAAACATTCTCTCTCACTCTCTCTGCCTCTCTCTCTCTCTCTCTCTTTTAATCTCATGCATGATCTTAGCATCATTCTACAAGAATGAAAGTTTTGTAAGTGCAGAGGTTTGATTTGTCTTATTTTATCTATGCATCCACTAATATTTGTTGGAAAAAGGAAACAAAGAAGGGAAGGAAGAAAGGTAGAATAATATTGCATGTGAACAACCCAGTGGTAACCACCAGATTGGACTTCTCTCTAGAATTCCACTGCCAGGCCACGGACTCTGCCAGATGCCTCCATCTGGAAGTGCCCCAGGCTTCTCTTAGTCCTTATAAAACTTACTGAATACTGGTACCAGTTTTCCTCTTGTATCCCTCTTTTCTCCAAATCTGTGACTCCTCTATGCTTTTTATTTCTTTTTATGGTACTCCCACATTTTTATTTATTTCTTTTGTGATTGCCATTTTTCTCCAAAAGGAAAGTCCTGAGCTCATCTCTACTCTCACAGCGGTACATACCCCTGATGGCTCATCCCATACTCCACCTCCCTCAAGGAGCTTTCCAATGTGCCCCAATGTTGTAGATTCTCCAACACCAGTAATACTGCAGGTGGTATCTCTTCTGTGGCCCACATCTAACTGTATAATGGCGCTTACATGAGTAAGCACCCACTTGAGTCATTTAGGATTCTGGACATATCTCCTGTACCATCTTTGTTATTATTGTCACTCTTAGGTCTCTGTTCTTTTTATATCATCCAGTTATTGATTCATAAATGAAAGATTTCCTGTTCTCTCTCTGAGGATATTAACATTTTTGAAGTGTTCTTCTCTATGAATCTCTGTTTTGCCCCAATTCTTTTTTTGTTCTCATTTTTGTTTTGTACATTGGTATTTTTTTTTCCCTAAGCTATCTGACTATCCTTTTCTGTTTGTTTAAACTTAAGAGCATGGTACCAGAGGTAGTTGGAAATTCTTCTATGCAGTTGATTGGGCTAATTTATCAGGGAATCCCAAGACCATTACCTTTAGTCAGGTTGGTCAAAAATCACCAGAGAAGAATTTTCCAGTCTTTTATAATCATTCATATGTAAGCTTTTACTTATTCCCTGTTTTTACTAAAGTATCTCTGCTCTTAGCTCTGCCTCACTGTTCACAGACATATTTATTCTTTTCAGACATGAATCCTCCTGTCTTTTGCAGAGGTGGGGCCTTTAGCAATTGCCTGGCTATGCAAAGTGTAAGAAAGAATCTGGACATCAAATTCTTCTTGAGTAAAGTTGGAATGCAATCATGCAATCCTCAGTCTTTTTTCCATGGTCACTCCCTTTTCTAGAAGTTTCCATATTACCAACTCCTGATCTGTGTGAGTTCTGCAGTGAAGAATGAGTTGTTTCTGAGCTCTCTTGGTGCTGCCTCCAAACTCAGCTTTCCCAAGCCTGAATATACAAGCTTTTTCTCTAGTCTTTCTGATTTCAAACTGTCAGACTCACATTACTATAGTCCCTCTTCGCTTCCTTTGTCTTGTAGGTTTGTTCTTTTAAACCATCTTTTTAATTGTCTACACAATGCCCAAGATTATTTAATGAACTTTTTATTTTAAGCATAACATATTTTGAGAAGTATCATGCAATATTACTCAGCATGAAGTTGACACTTCCTAGACATTTGTTGACTTGAAGAATTAGCTATCTCTTGGCATTCTTTAGAATAATTGTTTTTAATAGTGCATTTTACGCAATGTGTTCTTGTTTGAGGGTGTGTGTGTGTGTGTGAGAGAGAGAGAGAGAGTTCAACAGCTGATCATTCAGCCACTTAATGGAAGCAACACTACAGATTGTCTGTGTACCCCCAAGAACAGTTCCCCACTGCTGAGTTAACATATTACTCAGCAGGGTTGGGCCCCTGGCAGTGGTGTAAGTATTATCATTATTTTCCAGAATATTACCATCTGCTCATTTGATCCATTAACCTCCTATTGTACCTCATAAAAGAAATGTCCAGCTAAAGAAGCAGATACACTGTAGAACTAAGCAAGGGAAAATATGTTCAATGCACACTTTGCTTTGGGAACAGGGGTCAATGCTTCTCTGATTTTCTTTCTCTTTCCTAAATAGTTCATTAACTTGCCTGAAAGGAGATCATAGATTATCCACATAAATGAAATGATCCTGGTCTAGTTTGTTTATTTACTGTGGGTAACAGGTTAAGGCAAATCAATTAACCTTTAAAATTGTCATTTTTTTTGTGTCCACCAAGGGCAGATGAAATAACTGAGCTCATATCATAACTGGTTAAATTCATGTACAACTTCTCTCCTCTCCCACAGCCACAAAAGGTGGCTTTTTTGACCAATCATTGTGGTTCCTTGAAATGATCTAATTTTTATATCGGTCATATTAACATTTACATGAGGCTGTAAAGTCTGAAAAGTTATGTGATTTGCTAGTTTACCTGGGTTATTTATGCAAGTACTTTTCTGTATTTCTTAACATTTAATAATAATAGTAATACTCTATAATACATGCTATATTACAGAGGCTGTTTTGAGTACTATGCATATTAACTCATTTAATCCTCACAAATACCTTTTGAAGTTAATATTATTCCACTTAACTAATAACAAATGAGGCATTAGAGAATTAAACAACTTTCCTGGTCACATAGCTAGTAACTAGTAGGGCAAAGGTGTGAAACCATGCCCACTGTCTTCAGAGCCAGCCTTTCAGCGTTACACCCCACCACCACCTTAATTCCTAAGATAATTCAGGTCCATCTTAACTATCATAGTAAATGCCCTTGACTGAAGAGTGAATGGAAGTCTTTTTTTTTCGTGACCTGAAGTTATGCTTGTTATAAAGATTCTCTAGGAGTACAGGATCTATAAAAGATATTAATTATAGTTCCACTGCCTTCCAGATTAAATTATGACTTCTGTTAGTGTATTAATTTTAATCTTGTTAAGGCTTAATCCTAATCTAAAATTAAGATATGCAAGGTTAGTAGGCTTTGAAACTCAAGAAGTTATTAAATTAACAAATAAAAATTTAAATGATGTGAATCTGGACTCTTGAATTTTTGAAAAATTTTGAAAGCCAAACAAAATAAAAACCTCTTACATATGAAGTGGACCATTATTTTACTTTTAAGGATATTAAAAATGGAGCTTTGAACTTGATAAAGTATGTTTCAAAAAAAGCTAACATCTAACATCATACTGAATGGTGGGTTTTCTCCCTAAGATCAGATACAAGGCAAGTATCTTCTCTCACCACTCTTTTTCAATATCGTATTGAAAATTCTAGCTAGGGGCGCCTGGGTGGCTCAGTGGGTTAAAGCCTCTGCCTTCAGCTCAGGTCATGATCTTAGGGTCCTGGGATCCAGCCCCACATTGGGCTCTCTGCTTAGCAGGGAGCCTGCTTCCCTTCCTCTCTCTGCCTGCCTCTCTGCCTACTTGTGATCTGTCTGTCAAATAAATAAATAAAATCTTTAAAAAAAAAAAAGAAAGAAAAGAAAATTCTAGCTAATTCAACAAGGCAAGGAAGGAAAATAAAAGAATATAGATTGAGAAGGGAAAAAAAGTCTGTGTTCACAGATGGCATATTCATCCATACAATTTGAAAGAACCAGCAACAACAAGAACCAGAGGTAACAAGCAATGATAGCAAGGTTACAGGATACAAGGTTAATATACAAAAGTCAAATGCTTTCCTCTATAACATCAATTATAAGTGAGATGTGAAATTAAACACACATTACTACTTACACTAGCACCACCCTCCCCCCCCCAAAATGAAATACTTAGGTATAAACCTAACAAAATATATACAAGACCTATATGAGGAAAACTCTTAAAAGTTTAACCAAAGAAATTGAAGAACTAAGTAAACGGAGAGATGTTCCAACTCTATGGGTAGGAAGACTCAATATTGTCACAATGTCAGTTCTTCCCAACTTGTCTAAGTAGTCCATACAATCTCAATCAAAATCTAGCAAGTTGAGCTTGTGGCTATCAGCAAACTGATTCTGAAGTTTCCGTGCCGAGGCAAAAAACCCAGAATAGCCAGCACAATAATGAAGGGAAAAAAATAGTGTTGGGGGACAGATACTACCTAAACTTCAAGACTTACTATGAGGCTGCAGTAATCAAGATAGTGTATTGGCAAACTAAATGAAAGTAGATCAATGGGATGGAATACAGAGCCCCAAAATAGACCTGCATGGATATAGTGAAGTGGATCTTCAACAAAGAAGGAAAGACAAAGCAATGGGACAAAGTTAGTGTTTTCAATTTGGTGTCGGAACATCTGGATACTGACACGCAAAAAAAAAAAAAAAAAAAAAACCCAAAAAACAACAAAAAAAACTTAGACCCAAACTCTATACCCTTCAAAAAATTAGCCCAAAATAGATCATAGACATACATGTAAAATTCAAGACTATAAACTTTCTAGAAATAACATGAGTAAAACTGGATGACCTTGGTTGTGGCAAGGCCTTTTGACATACAAAAAGCACTGTCTATAAAATAAAAACTTGTTAAACTGGATTTTATTAAAACTAAAATTTTCTGCTCTGCAAAAGATAATGTCAAAAGAATAAGACATGCTATAGACTGAAAGAAAATGTTTGCAAATAACACATCTGATAAAAGGACTATTATCTAAAATATACAAAAAACCTCTTAAGTAAGGAAAACAACCAATTCTGTTAGGCCAAAGACCTTAACAGACACCTCACCAAAGAAGATCTGTAGATGGCAAATAAGCATATGTAAACACGTCATCAGATAAGTGAAAATTAAAATAACAATGAGATATCACTGAATACCTATTAGAATGGGAAAATCCAGAATACTGATGTAGAGCAACAAGAATTCTGATCCTTTGCTGGAGGAGGTCAAAATTGTACAACTACTTTGGAAGAGAGTTTCTTATGAAACAAAACATATTTTAACTATGAATTCAGCAGAAACATTCCTTGATGCTTACCTAAACAATTTGTAAATGTATGTCCCTGTGAAAACCTGCACATGGATGTTCATAGCAGCTTTATATATAATTGTCAAAACTTGGAAGCAACAAAGATGTTCTCAGGAGGTGAGTAGATAAAAAAGGTGTGACACATCCAGGCAGTGGAATATTATTCAGCACTAAAAAAATGAGCTATCAGTCATGGAAAGACATGGAAGAAATTGAAATGCATATTACTAAATAAAAGAAGCTAGCCTGAGAAGACTACATATTGTATGATTCTGTATACATGACATTCTGGAAAAGGAAAGACTGTAGAGACATTAAAAGGATCAGTGTTTGCCAAGACTGGGGATAGGAGAGGAATTACTAGGCAGAACACAGAGGATTTTTAAGGCAGTGAAAATACTCTTTATGATACTGTAATGACAGATACATGCCATTATACAGTTGTCCAAACCCATAGAATGTACAACACCAAGAATAAACCCTAATGTAAACTATGGACTTTGGGTGATTATGATGTATTGCTGTGGGTTCATAAATTGTAACAAATATACTATACTGGCGGGAGATGTAGATAATGGGGTAGGCTATGCATGTGTAGGGGCAGGGGGTTCATGGGAGATCTTTTACCTTCCCTGAAATTTTTTTGTGAACCTAATACTGGTCTAAAAAACTGAAGTCATGGGGGGATCTGGGTGGTTAGGTCAGTTAAGCATCAGACTCTTAGTTTTGGCTTAGGTCATGATCTCAGAGTCCTGAGATCTAGCCCAGTTTCAGGTTTTGTGCTCTGTGTGGAATCTCCTTGAGATTTTCTCCTTCTTCCTCCCCAGCTTGTGTGTATTTATTTATTTATATAAATAAATAAATAAATAAATAAATAAATAAAATCTTTAAAAAATTAAGTCATATAGAAATGGACATTCATATTCATTGCTTATAATTTAATTTTACACTGTTGAATCTGTTGTTTAAGTGCTTTAAATACATGGTTCTCTCCAAATGTTTCGATGTAGTTGAAAATGTTACTATTATAGCAAAAATTGAGAAAGGCACTGACCCTCACTTATGCCCCTTTGGGAGGTGAAGCCTTCAGCAGATTAAAAAGCAATTAAAAAATAAAAATTGATGCATTTCTTTTCATCAACCTTTACTTCTGTGACAATTTTTTTAAGTTATATTTTCTACAGTTTTGTAAGTTCATTTCTACCTTGTTTCAAAAACTGTCCCCATTATCTGAGTTAAATTAGTTCTGTTATTTCGTAGCTAGTTGATGAGGTAATCTTTTTATTCTTGACAAAGGACTGTTTTACATCTTTATTTGGCCTCAGAGCTGAAACTATTCTCATAGAGAATTAAAAATTGGGGGTTTGAATAGGAAGCTAAAATGGCTTGATGTATATATTTGAATGATTCAACATAGAAATGTCGAAATAATCTACTCTGCCAATTTTCTAAAAAAAAATCATAACTTTTAGGCTTATTCAGGAAAGAAAGAAATAAGGAAAGATAATATAGGCATTTCCCTTAGAGTCAAATAGTGTTATCTTTTTAAGGAGAGCTCATGTAAAAGAAAATTTACCTGAATATAACTTAAGATATTTAAAGAATAGGTGCTAAATATATACTCATGTACAGCTGACATGGATAAATGCATGTATATGAAAAATCTACATATATAAAAATACATTTAAATATAGAGTTAAACATACACATATATTACTTAGGTCCACGTTGTAATATATTTGACTTTAATACATCTAGAATATATCTGGTGGGTCTCTGTTTCTCCAAGACAGTTCAACACAGTTCTTCAAGTTATCTCTCTGTCTAGACCTATCTTTTTGATACAAGAAGATTAGATTAATGGTGAATATGTGACAAATATGCTTAACAGTAAAACAACTTATTCTTACACTATTTCGGGTCAAGGATAACCATGAAAGAGACTTGCTAAAGTATACTAGAGGAACAGTAAATCAGTAAATATCTTGGTTTTCCAAGATACAAGGAATCAGTAAATATTGATTACTGAATCAGTAAATGTCTTTACTGAATCAGTAAATATCTTGGTTTTCCAAGGTATAAGGAAACTGTTAGTATCCCCTGAAACTTTTGGGTATTTTCAAACTAAAGAAATTTAATACATGTAATGGTTACAAAGAGGGGGAAGTTCTAAGGAGCAAAGACAGGAAGGGGAAGTATCTTGGAGTTTAATTACTAAGAAACTGCTGAATACCCTTGCCTGTGGAACAGAAAAAAGACAATGGTGGTCCCTGGAATCTGTAGATTCGGCTAGAGCTTCTACTAAGGCTACCATTACTAATGTGCAAGCCATTTCTTCTGTCATTTGCAGGAAGGCAGCTGTCCAACTGCATTACCAGTTTCTTTCTCTGTATATATATAATATTTGTGTATGTATGTATATATATACACATACACATTTATTTATATATAATATTGTTTCCTAATTATTTATTGTTGCTATAGTTTTTGCAAGAAAAGTTGCTTTTTCAGTCTTTTGTTTACTTCTTAGGATAGTGGGGTGATTTAAATGTGGAACTAGAAACTGGAAGTCAAAGATGCTCATTTCTCTTTAATTTTAATTATGGAATTAAAAAAAAAATTAGGATAAAAAAAAAATTCCAGAAAGGCATTTTATTTGTTTCTGTCATTTTCCTGGAAGCACTGACAGTTTCTGACCAGTTAGCCATTAAGAACTAGGGTACCTACCCAGCTTAGGTTCCAAAGTTTATAAAGTATCTCCTATTAGATGTCTCACTGGGACAAGGCCCTGATTTTTTCTTCTGTGGTTGCCCAAATTCATAGTTTGAAAAAATTCTCATAAGGTACAAATCAACTGTCTTAGTTCCAGCTGTTACAAGAAAGTATACTAAACGAGATGGCCAAAAGAACAGAAATTCATTTCTCACAGTTCTACAGGCATGGAAGACCAGGATCAAGATCTGAAGAGTTCAGTTCCAGGCGAGAGCCCTCTTCCTGGCTTGCAGATGGACAACTTCTTGCTGTAACCCCCACATGGCTGCTCTCTTTGGGGTTACTTCTTAGAAGAACACTAATCCCATTCATGAGGGCTTCAGTCTCATGACCTAATTTCTTTCAAAAGACTCTATCTCCAAGTACCATCTCACTGAGGATTGAGTTTCAGTATATGAATTCTGGGGGGGGGGGGACACACATATCAAGTCCTTGGCACCAGAGTAAACTTCCCTTCTGGCTTTAGTGTGGTATTACTTACTATACTGGCAGATCATCAGTGCATTCAAGGACGTATTAATAATGTTTTATCAAATGTATTTAATTGTTTTCACTGGGGTATGCTTTGTGCCCCAATGTTGGGAGATGGGATGCACAACAATAAAATAGAGTGGGTTATAACAATTGAAGTTAGGGAATAATCTAAATTTCAGCCAACAGACAATGAGACAAATAAATAGGCAAATTCTAAGACATCCATTCTGGTACATAAGATACTCAACAGCTTTTCAAAGAGAATATATTACTATCTATGTTTGCTGAAATGTAAAATTATTTTGCATTTGAGACAAAAGCAGAATAATATGAGTGAGATAATACATACAGACACAGATATATACATAATGTAGAAACCTTAAATAATTCTGCAAGGATGCATTCAAATGATTACAAGCAACTACTTGAAGAGAGGACCATGAGGTCATTGGTGGTACTGGGAATTGAAAAAGGAATTTTGCCTGTTAATATATAGCCTTCTAAAATATTTACATTTTTAGGAAGTAAACGTTCATGTATTAAATTTTAAATAAAAATTTCAGGAATCTTGATAGAAGATAGCCTAATTGTCAATACATTCTTTATATGAATGAATTTAGTTTTCTAAATATAATAGCAATTATTTTGTGATACCTATTGGCATCGTTATTTATTTTAAATATATATCCATACATAATGTAGTCTGTTCTTCACCTTGATTTGGCATTGTTTGAATCATCAGTACATTTTGTGACTTCCATCATTTTAGCTGCTGGAATTTATGTTCTATTGAGGCTAAATCTATTAAATGTTATATCCCAGATTTGTTCTTTGAATAAGTTTAAATTAATTTTAATTCAGAGCAGGAGCTTTCTTCTGTAGACACATGCAGGATTTGTTAAAAATAAATTACTAAAAGTTTATTTCTGTCATAGTAGTTTGTGATAACTACTTTAGCAGTCTTGAAGGTAATTAGTTTTCTCAATTAAATATTTTAGTGATTTTATTTAAGGCAGTAATTGCATCAATAATGATCTTGAGGAGACTAAAATTTTTCTTTAACACCTTCTTTATTTTTCATGATATATTTTTCACTATGAATTATTGGCCTGGAAGATAAGTATGGGAAGCTATTTAAGGACTTTTGCTTAATGTGTTGTCATGAGGATACCATGCTAAAATGAAATATGCATATCAGAATGATAAAACCGTAGCCCCCGGGGGGCCTGGGTGGCTCAGTGGGTTAAGCCTCTGCCTTCAGCTCAGGTCATGATCTCAGGGTCCTGGGATCGAGCCCCGCATCAGTCTCTCTGCTTCCTCCTCTCTTCTGCTTGCCTCTCTGCCTACTTGTGATCTCTCTCTTTGTCAAATAAATAAATAAAATATTAAAAAAAAATCCGTAGCCCCAATCTTCAGAACATACATTCAGAATTTTATTGTTTTAAGGTTAGTTTTGTTTTTAAACGCAGTGAGACTTTAAAGATTTTATTTATTTATTTGACAGACAGAGATCATAAGTAAGCAGAGAGGCAGGCAGAGAGAGAAAGGGAAGCAGGCTTTCCGCTGAGGAGAGAGCCTCATGTGATACTCCATCCCAGGATCCTGAGATCATGACCTGAGCTGAAAGCAGAGGCTTAACCCGCTGAGCCACCCAAGTGCCCCAGACCACTTTAATGCCTGGAACAAATACCACTGAAAACTTTTTCTCACATTATAGCTCTCACATTACCATGGCCCAGTATAAAGCACTGACTGTAGTGGCTTCCTTTTACAACTGGTAATGAGATAAATAATGTTTGAAGCATGATAAGGCACTTGGCAGCTGGCAAGGAGGTGTTCAAAGACAGAGTAGCACAAATAAAGCCTTCAAGTTCTGAAAGTGTGTAGTCCTAAATGTGAGAATATAGACTGCTTTATGGCTGGAGCCTAGGGTACAAGAAGCACTAATACATATACGTATGCCTGAAGTAGCAGGCAGGAATGAGGTCACACCATGTAGAACCATTTACACCACTTCATGATTTACTAGATAGTTTGATAACGACAGGGAGATGAGTAGATGGCTGTGGGTACATAGATGAAAAGATATGACTATATATGTGCTATATTACATAGAAAAATGATATATAGTATTACCAATATTGACTTTAGAAAATTTAATATATTTGCATATATTGGATTATATCTGTGTGTCCACATGAGATCACATTCCTCAACTCCTTTTGCTTGTTAGATGCCTTGCACCTACACATTTGAAAATCTTACGAAATAGTACAGCATTGTTTGCTGGAGCAAAATTGAAGTTCTACAAAATCCCTATCAGTTCAGAAAACACTTGAATGAATTTCTAATGAGGATTTGGGTTATTAATTAGGCACGTTCACTAACATTTATTAAGGAGAACTGATAACAGGGCTCCCAATTTAAATTCATCTTTCTGACCTCATCCTTCATTTATTCTTGCACATACCCATTATGGTCGTGCAAAATTAATATGATGGACTATATCATTAAGTGTTAATTAGGTGGCATGTATTATCAGTGATGTAGAAATTTAAAGGTGGTAGAGATGCTGCCCTTGAGATAGTTTAGAGGTTTTAAACAGGTGAAAACTTCTATATTCTATGATCCATTTAGTACATATGTCAGAATAGTATTGCTAATGGGCAAATAAGCTTATTAGAATACTTCTTGCCTAGATCTAGTCTGTGCCTTGAAATCTAAACAAGTTCCTAATGTAAGCTCATTTTGGACAACATACCACCAATCTGTGTATTCTTTAAATTGCCTTGTTGTTCCAAATGAATATTCCTCCTTTTGTAAATTCTGTGTGGTGCTTGGGAATTAGCATTTCTTTGTAGAAAGTATCTTTTTCACAGGAATTTTGCAAGGAAAAAAAATAACGCATCAAAACTTCTTCCCTACCTTAAAGCCCTTGCTTATTCCATTTTTATTGGCTCTTCCCAATTCCACATTTTTCAATTTTTTTAGGTCAAGGGTGGGGGAGAGAGTCTTTCCTTTTTTCCTAGCTTCTATTTTATGCATTTTTAATGATACATAATTATATTTTGTTCAAGCTAAATGTTCTTTATATTATTAGTAATTATGTAATTATGATTTTGATCCCTTAGAGAGGACACCATTGTTGGTCTTTTTGTCCATAATAACAAAGCCTAGAAACCACTGTTTTGCTAACATTATATGAAGTGTGGCTGGTGCTACATTATTGTGTTACGATTGCTATGTAATTTAGTATATATATAATACATATTATTATATAGTATATGCTATGTGTTAATATACGATTCATAAGAATGTCAGAGAAATGTGCTTTTCTGAATAGCTTAATTTGGGGGTTGCTTTATCTTGCCAATTCTAAGGGGGGAGTCTTCACATTCTAACCTTTCTGAAATCGCGATGACCCTTACAAGCCATGATGTCTCACAATCTCTTTTGGTCAGGCTACCTCTTGGCATGATGGTCCCTGCGTGCTCATGAGCAGGATTGGTTAGGACCCATGATCACATATCTGTGCTAGTTCAACTCTTAGTGTTTGATTCCATACACACTGGCTGAGGAGGACTAATTGGGTATCAGAATTCTGCTTATTACCTTCAAACCTTCTAATAACAACTCTTGCTAAGATTTAGAAAGAGTTAACCTCAGGACTGGCAGACTTGCTGTCAGAAGCTTGGACAGGAAGCTCAGAAACCCTAGCGGAAACACCCTCTGACGAAAACCTACATCAGTAACCCCCTTGTCAGTTTCTAGAATGTAATCTGTATAGAAACCTGGGTAGTGACATCTCTGAGCTGATAAGTGATACAGGAAATTCAGACTCAGAATGTGATAGACTATCACAAGTACTTTTCACTTATATTTTCCTTTTTATGAGTGCGTAAGAGTGATAGAGTTAAAATTGTATCTCTTAGTAAATCTAACAGACCTCTTTCAACTAGTATGAAATAAAGATTCTAAATGATAATAAAACCTGTGCTATTTTTAATTGGCAGCTTTTTAATTCTTTCATATAACATATAAAATAGGGTACAATTAATGACACCTTAGAACTGATTGAAAACTATAATTGACTTCTTTTCCATAGAAAGTACAGCACATATTATTAAAACTTTGGGTTTTTTTGTGGGATCATCTCTATAAAGGTCAATTCTGGCTGTGCATACTGCCTATTAAGGTATAAAAATTACAGAACATAGGACAACTATGTAGATTGCATAGTTTGCATATCTTGAATATGTATGTGTATATTCATATATTGCATATAAAGCAACAGTAAGGCAAAAATTTTTCTTTTACATTTTCGATACCAGTGTTTATTTTGGGGAGGGGACTGACATTTAGTTGAAGGAGAAAACTCAACATAACTGATATAAAAATCTTCATTTATATAACTTCCATTTTAATCAGAATTTTATCATTTTTGCTAAATACTTGTGTTTCTAAACTCAGAGACCGACCACTGACCATATTTGACCTAATATTCTTGTGATCTACTTTAGCAATTTGCAGGAAATTCATGAGTCCTGAGGAAAACAATATATTGGAGATCAATAGGTGACATCTAATATTGAAGTCTTATTACCTTAACATTTCATTCCCATAAACCTTTTTGTTATTTAAACCAGCAATGGGAAATAATACTTTTTGATGAAAGCCTTGGGATGATCATTTATTACATGCATTTTAAAATGTATTCCATCCCAACAGAGAAGAGAAAATGTAGATACCAGGCCCTGCTATAATGCCATCTAATGCTTTCTCTGTTTTAAATGACTGATTTTAGTTTGCCAGAGTGTCTGTTTTCCCTAGTTCATAAATTCAGCAGCTGACTGAGACCTAAGAAATGTAATTTTTCTTTAAGATATTAGAAATGTGGGAGGGCTATGGGCACTGTTTTCATTATCTAGATAATTAGGAAGCACTTTGTACTGACAACTCCTAGCATTTATCTCACCACTGAGTTATTATTTGGATGCAAGGCTACTGACTGAACCTAACCATGCACTTTTTGGCCACAGAGATCTCTTGTTCCATCCGTAAATCCATAGTACCTACCACCTTGTCTAGCTCATGGCTGATTATAAGTGCTCAATAAAGTATAATGAATGGAAGGAATATAAGCTATACGAGGTTAAGGACCTAATCTGCCTATTTTAGTTTGATTTTTCCAGTAGGTGCCTAGTAAGTATCTTAAGTTAACAAATTAGTGAAGGGAAAAAGATTATTGACTTTCTCTGAAATTATGAGCAATTTTAAAGCAAATGACAGCAGAGGAGAGAAAAGATTTAAGCTGCATTTGTACACCTGACCTTTGAGAAACCGCCAAGTCACCCTTCCCATCACAGACCTCCCTCCCTTCAAAGCCCTCCTGTCCTGTTCAGCTGCAGACAAGAGCGGGCAGACAGGAAGGAAGGCATGCCTCTATGACCCTGCTCCCACAGACTCCCGGCCAGCTGCAAGCCAGGGACAATCAGGTTTTCAGGGGGTCTGCCAAGAAGGTTCATTTGATTTAAATGAATATTTATATACATATCATTAAAAAGGCTCTAATTCAATGTTTAATATTTTGTCTCTGACCCCATCCACTCTGAAGTTAGGATTCCAGATCATGAAATGAAAAGCACTTTTTTGTTTTTGTTGTTGGATATTCATATCCTTGAGGCCGACTACACATTTTACAATTGCTTCTGGCTGCAGATTAATATGGCTGAAATTCCACCTAGAATTATGAGTTCCAGAGCTGAATATAAATTATGTCTCCATGATATCAATGATATCAGAGACACGGCTCTCTTCACTTGGAGCAGGATGTTATTTTATAGAGGGTAAAATTTATTTTTAAAACTTCAGCCCTTGACTCTGCACTCTTGTACTTCTATAATTTTGTCTCTTTTATACGTGGTTCCATGACCTACCCCCTGCCTTTTGCACATGTTTTTCTCTCTTTTCAAGCCCTAAGATCTTTCTTTCATCCCCATAGCTCAACAGTGTGAATTTTAAAATGAGTTATATTCCAAAGGTTTGGGGAGCTGCTTATTTTAAGAAAGAAGGGGCTTGGAAAATTAAGCACTTCCATGGAGCACGGCTGTAAAACAACCAAAGTTGAGGCTTCTAGAAAAAATAACTCTTTGCAGTCATCTCTGGGTGGCAATCTCCTGTCAATAACGTGATTCGAGTCAGTTATTCTAACAGATGTTTCTGTAGATTACTGCCAAGGAAAACGCATTCCCTCTTTTCAATGGATACCTCAGATAGCGACATGCCATTATGAGAACAGAGTAAACAGGATTTATCTTAAGCAACAATTGAAAGGAGACAGGATTGAAACAAAAGGGAAAAAATGAGAAAAACTCATTGACAGCTAAATTGCTCACTTTCATTATTTCTCTCTCTGTCCCTCTTCCTCTTTAAAGACCAAGAGAACTACAGAAAAACACTCAAATGGTAAATTTAGGAAGTCAAAACTGAAGAGGAGGTTTTCTGAGGTGAGAAAAAGGGCAAGTGGGGGATGGGGGAAGAAGGTAGCTGAATGGGATCGTAGCAGAATGATTCACTTAAATGAAACATTCAGGCGGAGGTAGTAGGGAAGACTCGTTTATATTTTGAACACCTGTTGTACTGGTCAATAAAGTGATATTTTAACCTAGGTTTTAATTCCCACAACAACTTCATGAGCTACATATTATTATGTTCATTTCTCAAAGTGGGGAAACTTATGCTCAAATAGTTCAGTAGTTACAGTTTGTAAGTAGCATTAATGAGCTGGGAACTCTAGTCTATTACTCCAAACAGAGGACACGACAGAGAGTTGGACAACAGGTAAAGAGTTTGTGAGGTTGAAGCATCAAACAGGAAACATAAAGATAATAATGATGGAAGTGATGATAATGTCCTGAAGTAGGAACTTGGAGTAGAGAAGAAGGGACGAATAGACATGAGCTTGGGGTTAGTTCCAGAAATGGCAAACCAAATAAATGGGTCCTTTAATACACTTCACATTTCAAATATTTCCCACTGTGGTCCTGTAGTGGGAAAACTACATATTAAATTAAAAATTTATCTTCTTTTCAACGTGCTGACTTTGTAAGGCTCATGTGAGTAACATATTGACTTGAAGGAAGAACTCTAGGGCCCATGAGACAAAGGTCCATCTGGAACATTATATTCATGACTATTTAGGCATCTGAACTCAGACTTACCTGTCACCAGTCACATTAGCTCCTGGAACCTCAGATGCCTCATTTATAGTAGAGACAGTTGGACGAAATGAAATTTTCTTTCTCCATTAGTACTCTGGTTCTGTGATCCTTGATCAATGGTATCCTTGGATGATTGTATCTGTCATTATGGTTTTTGAATTCTTTTCATTGTTGTTCTTTAATTTACTAAGCTATGAGATTTGTTGTTGGTTTTTGCTTCCTTACAGACTTTTTTTTAAAGTTTTTAAACAATAGCTTGTATACAAGCTGTGGATTATTGATTTGTGGCCTTAAATAATATTTAATCTCCATTTGCCTTTGCCTTTGTTTACTCATCTTTTAAGTGGGAATAATGCAATGATACTATCTATGTCTCAGATTTATTAGGTAATTGGGATAATTTAATAAGGTTCTGACTATACCTCTTATCACATGGTAAATTCTCAATAAATAATAGTTCTTACTTTTGCAAACTAAATATTCATTACTTGCTTTTCAGAACCTGCAGGTTATCTCCCCAGAACTTAAATGTAGCATTACCTATTTCCTTTTCTAGAGAAGTCATACTCCTTTCCATGGCTTTACAAATTATGGCTCCAGAAATTATGCTTCACAATATCTCATTTCCTTCATACTAACATGCATAAACATTTTTATTTTAGTTGTATTCTGAGTCAGCCATCGATCTGGCAAAGCTAGTGTTAGTTTACCTAAAGATTAATGATTCATGACTTTCCTGATGGACCATAGGTAACATTTTGTAGTTGTTTATCCAAAAGTACATTATCATAATAAAGTTAAATTGACAAAAGCACTAAAGTCACTGTATTAATATCCTTAACTGCTTCACTTTTGCTAACAACCATGGGTCTACTCCTTTGATATATTGTAAACTACATTTTCCTATTGCTGCTTAATATTCATGTATTAATTGTGTCTGTATAAGACAAAAGAATGTAATGGTCATAAGAATGACCCAAGGAGCTTGGTAACAGTTTTTATTTTTATGCCCTACCCCCAGAAGCTCGATTCCAGAGGTATGTAGTGTGGTTCTACAGTCTCGTTGTCAATGAGCACCCCAGGGGTACTGCCTGGTGCTACTATACATTGGTTACTATAAATTAGAGACCAATTTAGAGCCTTAATTTGGATTTTACACATAATACCTCTTCAGTACATCTCCAAATGAATAAATGAATGCAAGAATCAAATAATCAGTGAGCAAGTGACTGTGTATCCTCTTCTGTGAGTGTATACTCTGCCATCAATTCATGATTTATAAATGTTCCCTTTTTATTATTTGTAGATATGGAAGTAGAGATCTATTTGTTTTCCAGAGACTGTGCTTGGATTCACAGGGTCTATATACCACATGTGGTTATTCCTGGTTGATTAGACCTGAATTCCTGAGACTTAGCACTTTCTCTTTCCTATGAACATTAAATCTTTGTATCATCACTATATGCAGCAAAGCACATATGAAATAATTCTTTGTCATATAATTAAAAACACCCCCCTCCCATTGTTTCTTCTTTCTGGTAGTTTTGCCAGAAAATTTTAAAGAATACTAACCACACCCTGGTCACCATTCCACAGAATTTAATCATCACATTGCATTTTACTAGAGGAAATTTGTAACAAGAAAGTGAAGAATGACTCTTGCATTCATTCGCATTATGTATTCCAGGATCATAAAATTGGCCGTGAGTGGTTTAAATTTATTGCACTAATTTTGCTATACCTTGGATCAGTAGCTAAAAATGAGTAGATAAATTTGGTGTGAGTTGGTGGGGGGTTAGAACTGAGATATTACAATATCTGTTAAAATGTAAGTAATCTGTTGGAAGGACTCAATCTCAAATTATGAAATGTAGAAATTGGTTGAAAATAAAAACAGAACCCAATCATTTCCTACTTTATATAAGCAAAAAGTTCTATTTTGAGTTCTATTTTAGAAATTATTTTTCTGGGATGCCTGGGTGGCTCAGTCAGTTAGGTGTCTCTGCCTTCAGTTCAGGTCATGATCCCGGAGTCCAGGGATGGAGTCCAGCATCAAGCTCTTTGCTCAGCAGGGAGACTGCTTCTCCCTCTTCCTGCCCCTCCTCCTGCTTGTTCAGTCTATCTCTCTGACAAATAAGTAAATAAATAAAATCTTTTAAAAAAATAGAAATTATTTTTCTTCTAAGTAATATTTATTTGTAGGAAAATTTAAGGGAAGTTAAAGATGCACAACAAAGCAACAACAGATTAGCCACAATCCTATTGCTTAACTCTAACAACAGTGAATCTTTTGATGTAATATCTGTTATTTTCTGAAATTTAAAAGCATTTAGAGCATTCATTTTGTGTCTGTTTTTCACACTTAGTATTCTATTTTTAGCAAAATTTCATTTCCTTAAGAATTATTAGAAAACATCCTAGTTGCTGCATATTACTCTTCCATATAAATACACCCATCTTTATTTAACTGTCCCCTATAATTATATATTTAGGTTATTTTCTCAGTTTTTCCTCATACAAAGGCAGCTATCCTGATGAATTATTGGATGTGCATCTGATTATTTAATTAAAACAAGTTCAGGGCCATCTGCATGGCTCAGGCAGTTAAGTATTGGATTCTTGGTTTCAGCTTATGTCATGATCTCATGAGTGTGCTAGGAGCCCCACATTGGGCTCTGCACTCAGTGGGAAATCTGCTTGATGATTCTCTCCCTCTGCCTTTCCCCCAACTCCTGTGTATGTGCTCTTTTTCTCTCTCTCTCAAATAAATGAATCTTAAAAAAAGTTCAACGGAGTGTAATTCCAGGGTCATATGCTTTAACAGTTCTGCACAAAACTTTTATCCATTTATATCCTCCCAGTATTGTTTAAAAGCACTCATCCTCCCATAGCATCACCAACTTAGGACAGACAAATTGTATCTTATTGATTCATTTTCCTTCTTTCATTTTGATTAGTAATAAGGCTGGAATAAATGCAAGCTTGAGTTTCCCCTTAAACTTTTTCATTAGCTAGGAAGGCTGGAGAGAAGAAAAAAAAAAAAAGGAAAAATCTATCCCAATTAAGCTTTCCATGGAGTGTAAAAATGACTAGATCAACAATGAGTTACCCCAAAACTTGGAGAGGTTCAAATGCAATTGATCACATTACCCTCATGATATTGACGAGAGAGTACTGAGAAAAACAAACAAGAAATTATGAAGTAGGGCGCTTGGGTGGCTCAGTGGGTTAAGGCCTCTGCCTTCGGCTCAGGTCATGATCCCAGGGTCCTGGGATCGAGCCCCGCATCGGGCTCTCTGCTCAGCTGGGAGCCTCCTTCCTCCTTTCTCTCTGCCTGCTTCTCTGCCTACTTGTGATCTCTGTCTGTCAAATAAATAAATAAAATCTTTAAAGAAAAAAAATTATGAAGTAAAAATGAGTCCATCCAGTAAATATCTTAAAAGTTCAATTTATCTGGGGTCATCACAAAGCAGACCATAATGGCTAAGACCATGGGTTTTAGAACCCTGTAGCTGTGAGTTGAAACCCCAGCTCTGCCATTTATTTAGCTGGATGGTTTTGATCAAATTATGTTTCTACAGCATAAAGTGAGAGTAACAGGGCAATTTCATCGGATCACAGTGAAAATGAAATAAAATTTTAAAATTCATATCCCAACTCTGAAGAGAAAAGACACTTAATAAATAGTGGTATGAGAAATAGCAAAAATTGTTATTGATGTGCTATGACTGCTACTCTTAGACTGTTACTCTTAGACAGAGCAGCCTGACATGTGACCTTTGCGAACCTACAGGCCAGGGTTGGGAAAGCTCCATGAAGTTATTCCTCTAAAAACACCCCCTCTTCCACCTTAACAACTCAGCACCTGCCATTAGTACCTGAAATCTACCTGGAGAGATATGTCCTCTTAATTTAAAGATCGTATATTTTAGAATAGAAAGATCTGGAAAAATCTGGAAAGAAGCAAAAACTATTATACTTCATTGTGAATTAGTCAATCAGATTCTGAGTGCAAATTTTAATAATGAGAAACTTGAGAGCTCTGCATGCCTGAGGGGGGCAGTGGAGAATTATATACTGGGGTATCCCTAGCCCTGAAAAGTGACAAACCATTTTTAGTAATATATAAGAATAGTTAGGAAAGACATTTATTGTATTAGAATAGAGAATCTGTCAGTTAAGAGCCGAATACAGCGAATGTATTTAGTAAATGTTTTGCAGAGGAAAATGTACATTGTGTATTCAGTTGGTAGGGATGAAATGTGTTCTTTAAATTACTGATTTTAGAATAGATGTTGTGTGAAAACAGACAAGATAACTGGGGTGAGGTAGGAATACCACTGGAGCTCCAGATACTGAATCAGAGATACTGGTGGCATCTGGCTATGTTCAGTTCTTGTCATTGGTCCTGGGGCTCCCTTTTGACAATGTTTTGTTAATAATAAGAACCACATGGAAGCGCATATTGGGCAGCTAAACAACATGTGGTCTGGGAAACATTGAAAGGCAATCATTCTATAGGCAAAGGGTGAGACCAGGAGTATGTGAATCCAGATTATAATATAATAAATTTTTATGAGACAGCAAGATCCAGAACTTCTTGGGGATGTTGCAGACAAGTTGTCCCTACACCCTTTTTACTGTCAAAGTCAATAAAATAAGTCAGACGTACTATGTCTCCACCGTGCTTTACCTGCTTTACTGGAGGTCCTGCTCACAATCCTGAAAAGGGAAACACAGAGCTCCTTCTCCTGGTTTCTTGTGGGGCTTAAGACACCATGTTTGTGTTTTTGGCCATGTTGCATCTTGTGTCAACATCTGTTTCCCACTTACTTCCAACCACCATGGAAGTGGTGACACACCCAACAGGGTTAGGATTTGCAGATATGAAGACAAAGACAGATATGAAGCAAAGATTTCTCCAGAAAGATAGTGGTAACTTCCTGTCACTTTGGCCAGCTACCCCTGTAGGTCCGAGGATGTTATTTTACTCTCTCAGGAGTACATTACTCAACAGTTGCTGAAATTGAACTTAGAAGATTGCATTTGGTGACTATTTGAATACCTAATTAGACTCACTGCCTCTATTTATAGTAGGAGCTTGAGGAAAATAGAAATTGCAAGTAAGAAATGGTGCTTTGAGGAATTGGGTCACAATTTGATTTTCTCTAAGGCTGATCTTTCTTTTCCACAAAGAATAATTATGACCCAATTAATCTAAATACTGCTATTCAGATTTCTTCCTCTGATGATACATTTCAGAGGTCTGAAACTAAAATCTCAAGATTTGTTGTTAGTGAGAAAGCTTAGTTGTAAAACCTAGCCACCTCATGATTACCCAAGAACTCATTATTGTACTCTCGTAGTGGCTTTTCCCAACCCTCTGTTTTTCCCTAGTCCCTCAGACTGCTTGCCTCTAGCTATTTCATTCCTGATTTGCGCTTTCACTAGAAGATGGATCTGTAGAGAAATTGAATTCAAATGATTCATTTTTATTGCTTATAGAGGAGAGTTGATAGGAAGGAAGTTGAAATGACAGAAATGAGATTTTAAATCTCTTCTATAGATTTCATTTATTCTATCCATGTTTATTGATTGTCTACTGCATAATAGGTACAGTAGGGAATAGAGAGAACATAAAACATGGCCCCTGCCCTCCAAGATTTTGAGATTTTAATCTCAGAAAAGAGAAGTGCTATATACAAATTGTGTTCTCTTAAATCCTTCATTGAGTAAGGGTGGTATAAATAAATACATACACATTTAAAAAGAGCCTAACCACTAGGAAGTTATGAGTGTTGTAGCATAGAAGATAAATGGTAGAAAAATTCGGTTTAGAGAGTGGCAAGTTTAGAGGGTATGTGATCAGCGGAAAACCTATGGAAGAGCTGACACTTGTCATAAGTTAGATTTGTAGGAACATAATACCTGTGGTTATTTCAAATTCTGAAAGTATTACATATTGATTATATAAATTTGGAAAGTACAGAAAAGCACAAGGAGAAACAAATCCAAATTACTCATAATACTACCACCTAGTGAGATATCTATTATTGGTTCTTTTTTTGGTGGTATATTGTTGTAAGATTTCTTTCCCCTTTTATGAGTGAGTGTGTTTATATTTGTGTTGTGTTAGTCAAGGTCCTGATGGGAAACAGATGGCATAATCAAATTATATGGGTGGGTAAACATAGGGTAAGCACAGGGTGGTGCAGTAACCTGGGGCTAGTAATAGTAAAGGAGCTCTTACTAACCCCAGGCCTGTTAATGAAGGGATAAGGGGAGGCTGTGATTACTGGAACCTAGCAGGAGAGATTAGTAGAGAAAAAGCTTCTACCTTGAGAGAAGCACTGTCCTTCCTGAAGAAACTTGGCCGGCTTAGGTAACTTCACAGGGAGAGAGTCAAGAGAATAGATACCCTGTTGTCCTCCTCCCCACCTTGTCTCAGATATTGTGCTGGGCTTCCCACTGGCTGCACCCACCTGAAAGCAGAGATCAAAAGAGTCTGCTGAGTAGTGCCTACAGACCTGTTGTTTGGGGCAGACAGCAGTGTAGAGAGGATCATGAGTAAATCTGGAAGGGCCAATCAGGCTATCTTCTAAAACTGGATCAGTCTGTGCATTCTGTTTTATGATCTGTACATGGTGACTGTTATTGACATGTACATTAATATGTTATTAAGCATTCTCCTGTGGCATTGAAAGTTGAGATTTTCCCTAATTCTTCCACTGTTAAAATTAATGTGACAATATGTGTATGTGTGCTTGTTTGTTTTAGCTCCATGCTTACCTCTTTATTTTTTTAAGATTAATCCCTAGAAATGGGGTTAATGGGTCAAAGGATATGTTCATGTTCAAGAATCTTGATGTATAGTGCAAAATTGTCTTCCTAAAGACCATAGCAGTATAATAAAGTAAAACTTGACTGTGTAGGATTTTTAGATATGGAGATGGATGTACTATTCACAGATGGAAAATTTGGAAAGTCTTCCCAGTGAGCAATATGAAAAGGGAATGAAGCTGAAAAGGCACACAGTGCAGTCAGCAATGGATAACTAGTCTAGCTTGACTTTAATAGAATTAGTAGATGGGTGTAATTACCCATTCCTACTCACCCAAGTAGATGCACCAGACCCGTTAGAGAAGGCGGCTCTGAACAGCAGACCTTCAGAAGTAACATATAGAAGTGAGTGCAAGGCAGCTTCCTACAGGAGAAAAGCCTAAGGGGGTCTTTTGACCAATTTTGGTTGAAATTGTGGTTCCACCATTTATCAGCTGTTACTACTTTGGACAAGCAATAAAGTCTGTTAGTTTAAGGGTTGGAGACTCTGTGTTGAAAGTACTCAGCACAGATCTAGGACATGGTAGGAATTTGGTAACTGGTCACTACTAAGGAAGGAATGAGTTAAGGAGAATAACTTAACTCATGTCTGTGTCATACACTGTTTTATTTGACCCAGTTGGTGGGGAGAAGGGCAGCATAACGACAAGCCAGCATTGCAGGTGTTGAACAACATTCCTAAATATTTAATAAATTGGATAAAGGTATTCAGCTAGGAAGAGAAAGTAATAGATATTTCTTGAATAAAAATCCATAGGAAAATCTAATCTTATCAATTTTAAATTTTATTCCATAGTTTTTAAAAATGTTTTGGAATCTGTTACCACTATTTGCCTTTGAGTACTAGGAGAGGAATACCATTTATATGTTAGCAGTACATCTCTAAAATATTCTACTATGCCTTAGTGTGTGTCTTTTGTTGTGCCTCTCCAGATTCTGTATACTATTTTGGAGGTAGAATTAACACAAAAAAGTCAGTTTTCAGGTTCTGAGGTTTACATGGACCTCGAGGAAGGAGACTTGTAATTCAGGCCTGCCGGTTCGCAGCCCAGGATTGCCCTAACCTCAGTGATTAGATCAGGGGTGATGTGACCCAGGTCAGTCCAATCAGAGTGAAACCTGAAATTTTATGGAACTTTTGCTAAGAATTCACTTTTTTTGTCCCTTGGATTTAGACTTATACGGATAAAATCCCGAAGCTACTGGTAGCTATCTTGCCATTATGAGGCTGCTTGATGGAGAAGCCAATATGGAGATAGGCTTCCATGAACTGAGTTGAGAGATAGAGAGAGATAAACCAGCTTGTGTCACTTCCTAGATATCCTGGATCAAACTATGCCTTGAAGTTAGGACTCCTCCTGGACTCTACTTTTAGAAGAGGCAATAATTTCTCTTTTCAGTTTCAGTTTGACGGGGTTTTCTGTCATTTGCAACTAAAATAGAACTGGCTATTATGTGCACATGGTTCAGTAGTTTATTTTTCATGGAATGTGAGGTCACGGTTAGGATCTTAATTCTTCCCAGTTCCCATGATGGGGCAAAAAATTAAATTTCATGCTATCCAACAGGGTTTGGGAACTAAAAAGCTGAAACAGGCTGGAGGTCAACACAGCACTTCTTTGGCATTGAGAAATAATTTCGTATCTTTTATGCAACAGAAAGCTTCAGCCAAAAGTCCTTGTATTGCACTGTATACATATATATGTATATATCAAACATGTGAGGAATCTGGTGGAATCTCTCCATTTTATCAAAATAGAATCTTTTAAGAGGAGGAAAATGTACACTTGTTGGGCTTTTTTTTCTTTCAAAGTCAGGATTGTCTGGCTCAGTGTACAATAAATCATTTGTATCTTTTTCTGTAGTCTCCTCGTTCAGGATAAAAGCGACACATATAACCGCCAGCTCCAGTCCACTCACTGCAGACTGATTTCCTCGCTGCTTTCATCTCAGCACTTGCTAATGTCACAAATAGGCAGGCTTTGAAGTCAGAACGAGGGGACAGGAGCAGCACTCCTCCTCCACGGTACAGCAACCAGAAAACATCTTCAGAAACCTGTTTCGGCATCAGATCCAGCTTGGGAGCCCTTGCCTGAGGCAGTAGGGGTAATTCCTGATGAGCAACATGTAAGACCATCTCTTCCTTCTTTCCCTCAGTCCCATCTGCATGGAGGGACCTTGTCCCTCTGTATTCTTGGAGCGGAGCCCAAGAGAATCTGGACCTTTGGAGAGGTGCGCCCTGTGGTGGGATCATCAGCGCATTCTCTTGGCATGGCTTTAGGTTATATAGAAAGGTGAAAACCAAATAAAGAAATAGAGAAATAGAGAAACACAGAGGAAGTCTTGGCTTCCTGCCGTGAAGGATTTTCAGCCATTCGTGAAGAAAGTCTTAACTTTCTTCCCTCATATTCTTGTTTTTCCATTTATGTCCCATTTTAAACATTGTGGCGGGGGCAGACATTTGAGTGACTTGTGGATTGCTTGAACTCCGGTACAATAAGGTTCCTAGCTTTTCGTTTATTTCCTCTGCACTGGGTTCTAGGAAGAAACCCCAAACCTGAGGGAAGCAGAGGCCCTAAGAATGAATTACTAGAGACCTCCCCCCTCCACGGTCCCTCCCACTATTCCTCCAGGATTTAAAGGGGTTTCCTTTCTGGAGTAAGAGGTGTGGGGAATTTCCTCCAAAAAGTGCCATTGTCCGCACATGCTGAGGACCCCACTGCATGACATTTCACCCCGTACATAGTTCATGATCTCCCTCCTTTGCTCTCCTGTCACAGCTGTGTGTTTAAAGTTTCCATCTTCCTCTTCTCTGTTTCTCTCATTCTGTCCTCCTTGTTTTTAAGGAGACTTCTCAAGCTTACCTCCAAAGAGCTTTCTGGAGGCCCTCTCCTTTCCCACCCTCTTTCTCCATGTACTTACTTCTAGGTTCCCTCCTTAGAAGCCTTCATTTTCTGAATGTCTTCTGACTCCTGGGGCTCGGAGCAAGGCTTGCCCAGGGTGCCTGTAAAAGTTTCTTAGGGGAAAAGCCTTGGAAACTTTAATGGGACAGTAACATTCCAAACTCGGCACGAATGGCTGACAATCCACAGTTTTCCCTGGCATGAGATTTTTCCAGAGTCTGGTCCATCATGCACGCATGCCAGAACTTGGGATTTCCATATGTGATATTAGGTCTATGGGCAGTCTGTTTGCCTACACAAGCAAATCTGAACCTTGGTTTCTCATGATTGTTGAAAAACAAAACAAAAACAAATACATTTCCATGGCTTTCTCTCTCTCTGTCTCTTTTTTACTTCTATTCTAATGTATCACTTGGAGTTGCTCACATTTTGACAAAAAATATCAAGGCATTGGGATGCCTGGGTGGCTCAGTCAGTTAAATGTCTTCCTTCAGCTCAGGTCATGATCCCAGGGTCCTGGGAGTGAGCCCCGCATTGGGCTCGCTGTTCAACGGGGAGCCTGCTTCTCCATCTGCCTGCTTCTCCCCCTGCTTGAGTGTTTGTTCTCTCTCTCTCTCTCTCTGACAAATAAATAAGATCTTTAAAAATCTTTGAAAAAATATCAAGGCACAGACAGTGGATTATTTTACAATAGTTAAAATGGTGGGGGAGGGCACCACAAACTTCTATGCAATACCCCACATCAAATATAGGCAACTTTGCGTTTTGTTTTAAATATCTGTTTTGGGGACGCCTTGGAATGCAGTCGGTTAAGTGATTGACTTTTGGTTTCCTTCAGATCATGACCTCAGGGTCCTGAGATCGAGCCCTACATTGGACTCCACGCTCAGCAGGAGGTCTGCTTGGGCCTTTCTCTCCCCCTCCCTCTGCCCTTCCACCCATCCCCCCCCACAGGCGCATGGCTGTGAGCACTCGCTGACTCTCTCAAATAAGTCTTTTAAATAACTAAATAAATTAAAAAATAAATAAATGTCCTGTTTTCCACAGTGATATGCTCAGCTGATAAATAAACGACCTAATTTACTGTGAAATGTTCCATGGCTTGATTCTGAAGGCAGGTAACCCTCCTCAGCCCTGCCTGCTGCTGGACATTAGCCTTCTTACCCTCGTTCAGTTACCCCAGTGCCCATAATGGAACACAAAGTGGTGGGTAAATTCAGCTGCTGGAGTGTATGTCAGATACGTTTTGACAAACGGAATGAGAATCTCTGTCTCTTTAGACAGAGCCACTGTCTAGAGCCAGTCCAGAGCCACTCCCTTCCCATTCCCTTTTTGTTTACTCTCTGCCACCAGATTCTTCCTACCGGCCATCACCTGAGTTTATGATGAATATTTCTGCATTTGATTTCTAGTTATCCAGAGGTAACTGAGTTTCAGTCATCCTTATGCCCTATCCCTGTTTCTAACCTTGCTTTTGCCTTGCCTTTCCCCTGGTTTCGACTCTGCTCAATTTCTTTACTTCCAGCTCCCAAGGGACATGTCTTCTTTTCAGCCTCATCCGCTTTGTGATATTTGAGTCTGTCTTCAGGACTACACCAGCAAAATCATCGAGGGTCCCCTACTAAATGTCGTTCTCTCTTTGTGCTCAGAGTACATCATGTGCACACTCCCTCTTAAGCATTAAATTAATTCCTGTTACTCCCAGAGTGTGAATTAGAGTATTTTAGTAGAAACACCATTGTTTTTTCCTTAAGTCAGTTTACTGTATATACGAGGAAGCTAGCCAAATGCCCCATGCTGAGGCTTTGGCTGACCCCCGAACACGTGCAGCTTATGCAAAAGAATTTGCTAGTCCAGCACCAGAATCACATCTTCACATATCCTGGGGAATGTATGTAAATTTCAAAAAGAAAACGGAGCTGTACACTAATTCTACAATGTTGGCTGTGAATCCCGACCCAGAGTGGCCTGTAAGTCTTGTCAGTTTTCTAGTATCTAACCTGACAGATGCCATACATTTTCAAAAGATCCCTCTTCCATAAATACGTGATGTTCTCAGCTGACTGTACATTGTGGTTAGCAAAGATGTTTGACATCAGTGCCCAAAAGATGGGCCTTTAATGGTCACCACTTCTGTTTCAAGCTGCAGACAGTAGGGGTAGATAGAAGTACACATCTGAAAGACATCTGATGGTTTTCCTCCGACACCAGACGCTTCACTGCTGGAACAGGGCCAGATCAGAGCTGTCTGGATTCTTTGGGAGCCTGCTCCAAACTAACATATTTATTATCAAGAAGGAAAACTTGCCTGATGTTAGATCACTGATGTTTGCCATGCTTGCCTGAAAGCGATTGAAATGATTTCGGTGAGGAAGCTACCTTTTTCAAGGGCAAAGTCCTGAAAATATCCTTGCAGATTGGGAAAAAGTGGCTATTTGCTCGTTACTCTATTTTCATGAGATGAATGATGCCTCTAAAAAGAGAAATAGTGACGATATATGAGGGGCCAATGGTATTTTGTTCAAGGTTGGCACATTCTTACTGAGTGTTTTCAATTTTTGTGGTTATAAAGATAGGGATTTATTTATAAATGATTATTTGGCCCAGTGCTTAGAAAATGTCTGCATTCTGTTGGTACAACACACAAATCTTTTGTGGTGGTTTTGAGAAAACCCCAGACTTTTCAAGTCTGGGAACAGATGGAGCTCTAAACTCAACTGCATTTCACAATCGGGACATGTGTTACTATCTGCCAGTCTGTTTTCACTTTATGTGAGCTGTCTACTCTCTAGTTAGGAGAGTTATTGCACTTCTGTGGGTATCCAGACTTCTGAAATGGTTACAGAATTTAGGGAAACTCAGACCGAGTTACGCCCTTTAATAGTTCTTGTTAATTCTTTTTTTTTTTAAATTCTTAAAACGTTTGGAATGTATAACCATTTAAATATGTTTTACAGGGGTGCCTGGGTGGCTCAGTGGGTTAAAGCCTCTGCCTTCGGCTCAGGTCATGATCCCAGGGTCCTGGGATCGAGCCCTACATCGGGCTCTCTGCTCAGCGGGGAGCCTGCTTCCCCCTCTCTCTGTCTCTGTCTGCCTCTGTGCCTACTTGTGATCTCTGTCTGTCAAATAAGTAAATAAAAATCTTTAAAAAATAAAATAAATGGAATAAAATAAAATAAAAAAATAAATATGTTTTACAAAATGGGGCTAGGTAGCGTTTTGGTCGTAAGGTATTAATATTCCTAAGTCTAACAACTTGAAGTCAAATGCTTTGAAAACATCAAGATAACGTAATTCATTTAAGTTTAGAAATTTCCCATTTCCCTGTAGCAGGCAAAAATTCACTAAATGAGAATGAGTTGTTCGTACATGTGGGGTATTGTGGATATTGTGCATGTTTCCCAGTCTTGGCTGGTTTTCCTGAATTTCTCAGCCTTTCACTTAATGTAGTTATTTAAGCTAACATTCACAGAGCAATCTCAGAGCATGGAGTTTAAAATCACCTCCTATTTAAGGGAAAAATGGGGACACCTGGATGGCTCGGTTGTTAAGTGTTGGCATTCGGGTCAGGTCACGATCTCAGGATCCTGGGATCGAGTCCCACATCAGGCTCCCTGCTCAGCGGTGAGTCTGCTTCCTCTCCCCTCCCCCTGCCTGTGTTCCCTCTCTCACTGTGTTTCTCTCTGTCAAATAAATAAATCTTAAAAAAATAAAATAAAAAGAAAAATGAATATTCTTTCTCTCCCTTCCTTTCTCCCTTCATTTCCCTTTCTCTTTTCCTTTCTTCTCCTCCACATTTTTTGGTTCTTTTCTAATCCCTTACTCAAATGGTATAAATAAAGGAGCCAAATTTCATGAGAGTAAAGGTCGATTTCATCAAAGAGCATAAAATTGTTGTGTCTCAGTTTCTCACGTGCTAAGTTTGCTACATCAAACCTCAGGTTACCAAGGTTAAATAAAGAGGTAAATGATTTAACTGAAAATTATTTAGCTTAAGTAAATGACTCATTATGTGTTTTTTTTGGCTGCGACCCTTACTACATTTAAACTGATTCAACTCATCTATGCCCAATTAACCGACAATGCTTTTACAATGTATCTTTTCTTTAAGACTATGCTTCTTAATTCGTCGTCAGATATTGACTGCATAAAGGAATCGCCCTTAGAGATGGTACTTTGTATAGGCTTAACAACTGTGTAAAATAATTATTAACATAAAACAAAATTAGGGATATTTCTCACTGGGTGTATCTGAACCCTAGGGAAAATAGTACTTTGAAATAGCTACATGTTGGCATAATGTTTTGGTATGTTCAGGGCCTTGATGAGCTTGTTGCTTTTCACATTCTCAAAATTATAATCTCAGAATCAAGCTTCCTAAATTGTTTGTGTCATTATATCTCTGCCTTTCTTTGCATTGCCTGTGGAAGGCTCTGAAACACAGCTGCAATCTGAAATAGCTTTATTTGTTTGGTTTTTTTTTTTTCATTGCATTTGAGGCACTAAGAGTCGGGGGACCTAGGTAGAATCTTAGCTTTTAGCCTTTGGCCAAATAAATATTCCTCTCCCTGTAATATTTTTTCTCAGGATTTGGAGAAACCAAGTACTTTGTATCTCTTTTGACTTAGACAAGGCCACAACAAAACTTTATTGTAGAGTCAGTAGCTAATTAGATATAAGTCTTCTAGAAGGTGCTGATTAAGCATCATGTAAAAATGTTCACATTCAGAGATAGCAGACTAAGAGTTATGTTAGTGAATTAGGTCTTTGGTGCCTTCCGTCTATTTGTGTGAAGGGACAGTAGAGATGGCTATAAACCAGTGACTCTCATAGAGCAGTCCCTGGACCAGCAGCAGGAGCATCACCTGGGGACTTGATAGAAATACAAATTTGGGGACCCTTCCCTGATCGATTTTAATGGCAGAGGACTAGGAGCTTGAAGATGTCTTCATGTGGGTTGGACTTAAGTAACTTATAAGTAGTAAAGCACAGGTAACCATCAGTTTCATCTACTCAACAAGTTGTCTGGGATTAGAAGAAATCTGAAGTAGTCCCTGCCTCTTGCTTGGTATCAAGTGCTGTACTCCCATATAGCCATCTACTTGTACATAATTTTATTTTCAAGAGTCTACAAGTTTTGAAATAATTTACTCAAGATTTAATAGCCTTCTTCAACTGGAAACTTATCCTATGGTATGATTAAGTGCAACCATTCTCTTATCCTATTTTTAGAACATAAAACATGGGAAATAATAGCTTAATGTCCTTTGGACATTTGAAAAAATGTTTTTTAAACAGGCTATTTGCCTTTTACACTTCATATTTCTTCATGTAATCTATTTTTTCTCAGTTTATTCTTTCAGGATTTATTTTCCAACACATATAGTTCTATAGGCATTAACTTAGTTCTCCAGTTGGAAACGTGTTGAAGCAAAGTCTCCCTTTTGCATGGGGATAGAAAATGATGGTCCTTTGGGTACAAAATTAGTTTCTCTTAATCCTCCCCCAAGGTGTACCATTTTGTGCTCCAACTTGTATGGCCTGTAAACCTTGAGGAATTTTATTGTCTTTGAACATTATCCAGCAAATCTCCTCTAATTAATTTAATCCCTACAGACATATGCTTGTTGATCAGTATAAATCAAGGCCAAAAATATCAGTACTGCTTGGAAAGCTCTGCTTCTGGCAAAAAGAATCTTGATCTGAGTTGTTTAGAGCTCATGCAGCAAAGTTACTGAGGGAGGCTTTTACCCCATTCCACCCACATTTTATAGGGACAACTGGTAGACACAGTAATCGTCATGTAGGTGCTCATTGCTCTGCCTTCCTTCTCCCAACTGATAATGAGAATTATTAATGTTTTTAGATTTACAGAAATAGTCTTAGAATATTCAGAAGTCCAAGCATCTAAGAGGTCACTTAATATAGTTTATTTACTTACATGATTTTTTACAAGTTTTTATTTATTCATTTAAGTAATTTCTACACTTAACGTGGAGCTCAAACTCATGACCCCGGGATCAAGAGTTGCACTCCTCCAACTGAACCAGCCAGGTGTCCCAAATATTTTTTCCTAAAGGGTAGCATGGATGAACGTCTTTTTTGTTTCTTCCAGGACTTGCAGACTTGAAGAATCAGTTGTCTCTCTAGATAACTCAGGTCCACAATGAGCAACATACTTTGTCATAAAAGTCTCCTTAATGCATAAGCTCGATGTCTTCAACAATAGTTGAAACTTCAGTAATAAATTGCCCCTTGGCTTTCTTCTCTTTTCACTGAATTATCCCAATTTTTTTTTTCCATTTAGTTTCTAGCCTTCTTCATTTCTCTTAATTCTTTCTTAATTCTTTGTAAAATCGGTCACATAAACCACAATTAGTATTTTAGTAGGATCAAGGCAATGCTGACCTGAGTCAATGCTGAGATGAGTTATCTAATGATTCTTGGATATATTTTTATTCTTATACCCTGGAGTCATACTACAAAGTCATAAACTACTGTGATGCTTTTATTCCTTCTTCACATGTATTTGCTTTTAGATTTAGATATATAGCATCTCTTTTTCGGATCTATTTTATATATTGGTAGTCAAATGGAATACCCTCTTATTGCATTTTTAATGGTACAGAATTTTAAGTTACATTGTCAAAACACACTGCTTTTCTCAGGCCAGTAATATCTAAGGTTTTATAAATCTTTTCTTGAAAGGGCCCAGTAGTAAAAATTTTAGTTTTTGTGGGTCATAAGATCTCTGTTAAAACTACTCAACTCTGCTGTTATAGCATGAAAGTAGCCACAGACAATATATAAGTGAAAGGATATGGCAGCATTCCTATAAAACTTTAGCATGAACAACAGTGATACTTGAATTCATATGATTTTCATGTCACAAAATATTACCATTCTTATTTTTTCTCCAACATTAAAAAAAAAAAATGTTTACAAAACACATTGTTAGCTTGTGAGCAGTGCAAAAACAGGCACCAGGCTGGATTTGGTCCGTGAGCTGTATGTGGTTCGCTGACCCCTGAGTTATTCGAAAAGGAATTTTAATGAAGTACAGAAAATATTTATTAAATTGCAGCATATCTTTTTGTCCTAGAGTAGTTGTTTTGGTACCTTTCAGTTATATTTGCTTTTGCAATCTTCTCTGAATCAGATTAATTTCCACTACTTTCTAATTTTTTTTCTGGTCTGAGTTTAATATCACTACACTACCTGGAAGGAGTTCAAGCAATGTTGAATAAGTGAGTAAATGAATGAATGAATGAATGAACAAGAAGGGAGGTGGAGGGAAAGAAAGAAAGAAAGAAACTGCCTTAAATAGATGCAGTTTTATAATTGGTAAAGAGGAAAAAAGAAATACAAGTGAGCTCTTTGAAAGAAGGGATCATCTATTTGCCCCCATCTCAGTACTTCTATATTTTCAAGAAAGAAAAAATATATTGAATATAATTCTATGGCATCCCTCTTTTTCCTTTGGTACTGTCTCAGATTTTTAGGCAAGTTTTAATTTTGTGGCCATATTAGAATACGAACACCTATGCTATTAAAAAATAGGGGTATATGTATAAATTTATATCTAAGTATATGTGTATGTGTGTGTGTATCCAGTATAATGAGGTTATATTCTTTTATGTGGCTGATTCACTCAGCCAATAAGAATCTTAAATAAAATGAGGTTGTTGGTTCAAATTTACCATGAACCAACTGCTTCAATAGCCATAAACCCAATATCAAAGCGTGAACAGCAGTCTTGCAAATACTTACTCTTAATAAGATCTAGGGAAGAGAACATGGGTGAATCAAAATAAATCTTTCCCTGTGACTAAAAACGTGCCTCGTGGCGTGTATCCTTGTTTGTGGATAAGTGTTACTGTCCTGTAAGTGAAGGACAGCCCATTTAGAAAAAATATTCATGATTTATTCAGTCTAATATGGGATATAAAATCCATCCTAGTTAATTTAAAAATCCCCTTTCTTAGAATTAATCTTTTTTGAACACTACAAATCTGTATCATTGCCCCTGAATGTGTACTTCTCTATGTGTATAGATATTTATGTCAACTTCCCTGGTCTTTTTGACTTTGGAAGAACAATACTGTTTTGAAACCATGATAACATGTGCATGCTTTCTGTGGCTTCACTCCTTTAAGTATATATTGAGCAATACATTGGAAATATTTCTTTAAGCAAGAGAGAAAATAGGAAAATCCACCAGTTCAGTGATGCCGAGGGTGTTTTGTATTCTCTAGAATGTGGCCTGTTGGCTCTTAAAGAGTGAGGGGAAAAAAAAAAATCCAAACCGTATCCATTAGAAGAATCTAATGAACTGCGTTTCCAAGGGCTTGACTTGGTCCAGTGAAATGAGAGATAAGGTGGCTCTCACGGGTAAGCCGGTTAAGAACACTGCTTTTAGTCAATATAGAGGGAGATTTCATTGGGAATAGGCCAGGTTTACCATTCCAGCACTTTTAAAATATGCTGTTTGGAATTCTAATTACATAAAATGCAACTAAATAAAAGGTTTTATAGTGGAAGTAGTTTAGGAAACCCTATGGGGTATAGTGTACCACTGGAGATTCATAGGACCTATTAACATATTAAGGGCTCTAGCAGTCTTGTAAGAGATAGATGACATTGGAAATATGTTTGCTGGCCCTTTGCTGTCCGCTGTGCTACACTTTATAAAGTGAAAAAGAATAGCACTTTATTGACCTAATATGTTATTTAACCCCCAGACTTTCAGATGTGGAAAATTCCCTGAGAAGATAAGATCAAAGTTAAATTTTTTTTTTTTTACCTTTATAAAATACTCTTTCTCTCCTTAGTGATGAAAAACTATATTATTTCTGATTTTAAGTGATTATGATCTTGTATATTCTAAACTTGAGCTTTTTTTTAAGGCTTTGAGGAACTGGCAGTGTAAGAAGAAATAAAATACTATCCCTTCACATTTTTTGAGAAGTGCCAACACGTCTCCATTTAACTGGGTCAGCTCTGAGTCAGGATCATTAATCCACGATCTTAGTTACGCAACACCCAATGGGAACTCCAGTTATATTAAGGGGTGTTGCAGAAATAGTAAAAAGAAAATTAATTTTTGTTTGCTTCCATTTATAAGATGAATGCATGCCACACGGCAAGAAGTGTGTTTTGGAATAATAGGGTATGGCAACTCTCAAAAGATTATGGCTCACGAGACTAACACCGGTTTTCTCAACCTCTGCACTGTTGACATTTTCGGATGGACAGTCCTTTGTTGTGGAGGGCTGTCCTTGGACCAGTAGGGTGTTGAGCAGTATCTCTTGTTTCAGTCTACTAGATGCCAGCAGTATTTGCCCCTTCCAGGAGTGACAGTCACAAATGTCTTTAGGCATTGCCAAATGTCCTCTTGGAGACAAAGCCACCCCCAGTTGAGAACCGCTGGCTGGCAGTTCTGCTGTGGGCTCCTCTCTTAGGTTGCTATCTGGCTGCATTTTTATTTTTATAGGCGTTATGAGCTGAGCCTTAAATCCTCTCAGAGCACCTGACGGATTCATCTGGAAATAAACTCCAAAGATGACTTTTTAGTTATGAGCTTCCTGCTCATGTTTTTACTACATTCTTTTATTTTTATTTTATTTTTTTTAAAAAGATTTTATTTATTTACTTGAGAGAGAGACAGTGAGAGAGAGCATGAATGAGGAGAAGGTCAGAGAGAGAAGCAGACTCCCCATGGAGCTGGGAGTCCGATACGAGACTCGATCCCGGGACTCCAGGATCATGATCTGAGCTGAAGGCAGTCGTCCAACCAACTGAGCCACCCAGGCGTCCCTTACTACATTCTTTTAAAAATAAAATCATATTGGGTAGAGACCATTTTCATTCTTATAAAACCCAACTTGTGTATAAGGTCTCTGTTTCTGCTAGTCCTGGGATAGAATTTGAAATAAGGACAATTTAGGTGCCATCACTTCTAATATAGTAATTCAATTATAGGAAAATGTCTTCTAGAATTTTAGAGGGATGAGACCAATGGGATGAAATGTGGAAAGTGTTTTTGAGAAGTGTCTGAATTCTTTATTTAAATATGTGATTTTTTCTAAGTGAATATTTATTTGGGTGAAAAGAAATGTAAATAGAATTCACTTTTTTTCATAAAGCTAATTCTTGGTCAGACTAAGGAAAATGGGTCTCTAAGCACACAAAGAGCAGTGACAAATAAGATATTTTTAACACTGAACTTTTCACCTCAAAGTCTTGGGCCCACATCTTTATTTTTACTGAAAGGGATTCAGATAATTAAAAAAAAAATTAAAAATGTGGACTAGGAGGAACAAGTTATAAAGTTAATGTTGTGAATCCCTGAATTTGGAGAGATTGTGTGTATATGCCCAAATTCCTTGCAAGGCACTCCTCCAGTGAGATTTTTAAAAGTTTATCAAATTCTTCTGATATTAATAACAATGTATATGCCATTGAAATTACCTTTGTTCCTATTTGGACATTTTACTCTTTTCCTCTCCAAATTATTTGCCCCTTTCAACTTTATCTCTTGTATTCAGGTCAATACACCAAGAGAATGGAACTATTCAAAAATAACTACATTGGGCAAGCCCTAATTGTTTTTTCACACAAACGCGTGCTCGTGCACACACAAGATAAAGACAAAGAGAAAGAAGGGGTGGGAGAGGATAAAAGTGTCCTTTAAGGAATTGAAAGGATTTGCAAATATGTCTTACAGTACAACCTTTTACAGTGGTATCTATTAAAACATAATGAAAAAGGAAAAGAGAACATGAAGCTTTAACGAGAGAAGCTGCAAGACAGCTTGATGAAGCCAGACATTGGACTGATGGGTGGTGAGTAGCTCTTGGTTCTTTGCACGCTTTGGTGGCAGCAACATGGAAACAGTTTCTTCCTCTTGCAAGGGAAGCTGGACTAAACCAAGCATACTTGGTCTACGGGTATGAACTATGTGACGTGTGGACACGTGGCAACCATCATTTGGAATTTGCTTCCTCTTCTGAATTCTTAGGACTGGCCCTAAGGACAATACAGTGAAAAGTAACAGGTCTTGAGAAGCAGACCCACGTTTTGTCATTCATTCGTTCTGAGACCTTGGGAATCTCTTTTTGTCAACTTGATGTTGTGTAAGATGCTGTGAGAAATATATGGATACTCAAGTCATAATCCCTGTCCTTTAGGGGCATTTAATCCTTTCATCTCTCCGGTATAAAAAGTCAATGAAGAGTCATCTTTTCTTGAAAGCTGAGTTTGGGAGGCACCAGTGAATATTTATGTCTCTTTGCATTTCGAGATTTTGGTCTTGCTAAGGTTCAGGCCGAGAACAAAGAATGACAAAAAAGTGTTATTTTGATGCATATTTTTTTTTTTTATTTGACAGACAGAAATAACAAGTAGGCAGAGAGGCAGGCAGAGAGAGACGAAGGGAAGCAGGCTCCCCGCTGAGCAGAGAGCCCGGTGTGGGGCTCGATCCTACGACCCTGGGATCATGACCTGAGCCGAAGGCAGAGGCTTTAACCCACTGAGCCACCCAGGTGCCCCTTGATGCATACTTTGAATTCATATAGTTTGTGCACCTGCTTCCTAATTAGGGAAGAAATTATTAAAGACAGGATTAGAATCTATAAACCATCCCTTAGTTCTTAATATATGATTTTGAAATGATCTGAGAAAATTATGTTTGATATATTGAAATGATCTGTTGAATATATATTCTACGTATTGGAAGCTCTTCTCTTAACTTATCAAGGACAGGGTGGTTGTCTTATTCACTTTTGGGACCATCATGTCCTCATGTATAGTAAGAACTCATCAAAGGCCAAATTGCATCAGGCTTAGAAATGTGATGTGTGATTCTAAGATCAGTGGAATGCATGGTATCTGTTTATGATTAAAGAAAATGTCATGTTAAATAAGTTTACTGTTTATAAAAAGTCACACCCTCAGTACCCAAGAGGTGACCAGGGTGGCTCTTCTCAGATTACCTAAGAAGGTAGTTGTAGAAGTGCAAAGACCAAATAGCATTTTATTCTCTTGAACACTTTTTTTTTTCCCCGTGCCTGGAGAGAATATGGTTGGCTTCCCCATTCATCTTCATTCTCGCATGCAAGAAAATAACCGAATATAGAGAGAGCCTCAGTGTTCTATTTCTTTCTCCCTTCCTTCCTTCCTTCCTTCCTCCCTCCCTCTCTCTCTCTCTCTTTCTTTCTTTCCTTCTTTCTTTTTTAAAATTTCTACCTGATCTTATCTCCAAAAAGACAGGAGTTGAAAAAACTCCAGTAAGAATTAGGTACCTAGTCTCCATGCTGGCCTGAGTCTGCGGTCCTCTTGCCTGGTCTTTTCTTAAGAAATCATATTCTGAGCTGGTTTCCAACTCTAGTTGCTAACAACATGTCAGGTAAATAATAAATGAAGCAACATATGCATTTCTTATGTGCCATGGAAGGCTTACTCTGAGTAAATAAGAAAGCATTCAGAGGATAGTGAGAGGTTATGAAGGATTGTTTCCATCAAGCTTTCCAGCCCATCTGGTCTATAACAGATTTCACCCAAGCAATTTCTTTTGTCACCAAGAATTGTTCTTCCCCACCCCCCGTGGGTGGGAGGAATCATGAGAGTAAAATGTGATTTCTACCAGGAGGTTCAGAAAATGCTGACGAATGGCAGGAAATTCAAGGAGACAGGATCAAAAACACTATTACTCAGTGATGGTTGCATTGTAATGCTTAAAAACTTTCCTCCATTTTTGCCTTTTCAGAGGAAGCAGACTGTAAAAAATTTCACATCGCTGAGTTCCGACTTTTCTTTACATTTTGAATTCTCCATTTCACCTCCTTAATACTATATGTGTGTGTGTGTGTGTGTGTGTGTTTCATTAATATATTCAAGCACAGTGAAGCCACGCGTAGCTTAATTCAAGTAAAAAATTTAACCTTGTTTATAACACTGGTATCTTTCTAAAGCAGAGGTCAGCAATTCCGTCTGTAAAGGGTCAAACGGGAAATCTTTTTGGCTGTGTGGGCCGTACCATCTCTGCTGCGGCTACTCCACAGTGCACTCAATCATCTGAAAACAGACAGACATGGTGTGTTCCAATAAACCTTTATTTACAAAAACAGATGGCAGGCTGAACATGGCCCTCCGTCCGGCACTTCACTGATGCCTAGTGCAACAAAATGCATAGTGGATAACATGAGAAAGAAGCCACCTGTCTAGACGGCAGCCGGCCATCTTTGTGTAAACACATTTATAAGCAAGTTTCAGCTTAAAGAAATATTTAGATTCCTTAAGCACGAGATCTTTTTTATTCCCCCAGGCCACGTATGAATCAGTTGTCATTACCAAATAAGAAAATAATGTCTTTTTCCCCATGAAACACTGCCCTCCCCCGCTTCGCATTATTCCCCTTAGCATAGCCTTCTCTTTTACTTAACTGCTCCGTGATAAACCTCACTGGTGAGAAGGGCCAGAGATTTCCTGCCAGAATGACTTAGCATCCTCAAGCCCCTGCCTGCAGCTCTTGAGAAAGCTTCCAAGCTCAGCTGGCCGCCTGGGCTGGCACTCTGTTACTCTGGGTTAGAGTGGGTATCACATTTCTAATGGATTAGCTGACTACTGGGAATGCAGAAGGGTTTTTAAAGTCTCTTAACTTCTAAATGCAGCACGTAAATGGAGTTCTATGAATATTTAATTTGAGTGCAAGACCCGAAGTTCTTTGCAATTAGTTTAACTGTTGCTTTCAAGAGAAAGAGAGTATATCCTTTGAGTGCTTTAGGATTCACAGTGCCCTCTTTGTTTTCTTTAATTTGGAACTTTCCATGAGCTGGGGCGTGACCACTTTTATAGGATGTTCAGAATCCGTTCCTTCATTGGCTACAGGCCTTCTCTCAGCCTGTAGGAAAGAGATGGGGTTTTCAGGTATGGTATCTCTTACATCTTACATTACCAATCTTCTCTACGGATCTCAGCATGACCCCGGGGGAGTCAGGCTTGCTCCGTGGACTAGCAGTCTTCTCCTGAAGATGTCACCTGCTTACCTTTCCAATCAAAAGAATGGCTTATTAGAAGGGCAATCTGGCTTGAAAATCCAGATGATTTCCTGTCGAATAGGACAATGCCCTAGTAGGTAGTACACTCCAAAAAATGCTTGATCAAATCAACTCCAAGGTTTTAATCCTAGTTCTTTTCTCTAACAGTAAGTAAGTAACTCTCAATCTTTCTGAGTAGGTGTTTTTTCATTTATGGCACAAGAGATTTTTCTAAGGTGATTTTAGGTCCCTTATGGCTCTTAACTTTGATGTTTCTTTGGGCTCAATGCTTTGCTAGGTACTGAAATGCTTACAAATTATTAGAACTCCCTGACCTCTAGGAAGCACACCATTAATTAGGAAGGCAACAGGAACACATCAATAGGTAAGAAAAATAAAATACATCATATACTTAGAATGACCAGTTTTGTTTTTGGAAGAGACAGGTCACTGTGAATGTGGGAGGAACTGATGGAAAAAAGAGAATCTGAAGTGGGTTACTTATATAGAAATCAGGCTGCTAACAAAGGAGAAAGGAGATATTTCCGGGCGAGTCATTAAGGAAAAGAACCATGCAAAGAACATATGGAAACCCGGAAAAAAGATTGTGTGTACTAAGAAAAAGTGGGGTTTTGGCTATCCTAAGTTTAACCCTTTGTTGACATTGACATTGCTATGCCACAGACAGGCTCTTTTCATCTTTTTTTTTTTTTTTTAACCTTTTTTCTCCTTCCTGCTCTCTCTTCTTCTCTCCTTTCCTTATTTTGAAATGCACATGGTAGAAATATCCTTCAGATTTTGAGACCTAATAGGTATGTGAACTCAGGTCTTAAAGTTGCTTGCTTTGACTACAGCAGAAGCTTCTTGGCTGCGCTCTCCCAACTTCAGCTTGCCCCTCTTCCATCCTTCTACTCCACCCAGGCCAGAGATCATTTCCAAAATCCAAGTCCCACCGTGTCACCCAAGTTGCTTCCCAGTGTCTGAGGACCCAGGGTGGGCACTTGTCATTAGCATTACCAACCCTTCAAGCTTGGCTCCAACCATATATAGCTCTATGACTATATGACGATATATGACTATAGGTCATAGGTCCCTATGACTCCCTCTTGCTCATGCATCAGGAAAGCCTGGTTTCTTTCAATTTTCTACACACCCCTGATTGCTCCCCACACATTCACCCAAGCCTATAGCACCTCTTATTTTTTTTCATCCTTTCCCTGACAGAGTTAATTAGTGCCAATCTAGGCAACTTCCTCGACCTTGCTTATGTGGTAATATTCATCACACACCTGTGTTATTTAGTTGCAACAACTAGATGGTAATTCCATAAGAGAGGAGAATGTGCTTTTTCCTTTTTGAATTTCAAGTGCCCAGTACAATCTCTGGCCCATAGCAGGTGTGCCATGAATGCTGCATAAATATCCAGCCTTCCACGCTGAGGTACCAAGTCTGAGAAAGAGCCTACATTCTTTGTAAAGCAAAGTTTCCTATGTTTTCACAAAGCCATGCCTGGTTTTGTTGATCTGTCATGCTGGTTGGCTCTCTATCTCATTTCAGTTTCGTTTCGAACATGTATTTTCGTCTTGTCTATCTACTAATGTCTGTCTCGCTCCATTATTAATCTTCTGAATAAACGTTGTAATGTATTCAACATATGATGCCTTAACAATTTTCTGCAATTTGTACCATCACCATCTGCTATCTTATGGTGGCAGATCCTGGAAAATATTGTGGGTTGCCATTTGTGGAAGAGTTTTTACAGATTAAAGCAAAGCTGTACTTCTCTTTCATAATGTACTCGCCACACAAGAGGACCACATAAGATCTTCCATGGCAACATCTGTAGAGAAAGAAATCCTTTTGTGTTGTGGAAGCATCTGTTTCATGTATATCTCTAAATGGTTAGGACATGCTTGGTTAGGAAATGGTTAGGAAACTTGACGGTTTCCCAGTATCTTTGTTTGCTTACCACAAATAAATCCATTTTTCATAGGACAGTTGGAGACATATGAATATACCATATAGAGCCAACACTCCCCATATACTTTAAATATGGATATCAGAAACACTCTGCATCCATGACATTTCAAGTCAACGAACATTTGCTGCACTTTGATGGGAGTTTGAGATTAATAAAATGCATATTTTATCTCTTTACTATTTTTATTTTCAAGTACTTTATTTCATTTAACTTTTTATTTACTTATTTACTTATTTTTAATTGTGTAAGAATTACAACCACTAGATCTTACATGTACCTTGATTTCCATCTCCCCAGACACCACCAGTATCAGTTATCACTTTGGTGTGTAAGCTTTCAAGACTTTTTCTAAGCATTTATATTCATACACATTATATAGATATACACACACATAAGTGATTTCAAAATATATACATAAATATGCATATGTGTATATATACACATATAATTTTATAGCTTGCTTTTAACAATATATAAATAAATGCAGATTTATATGATTCCTTTAAAAAGTACTGCATAGTATTCCATACTATGTTTAATGGAGACCTCTGACTGAGAGTGACCAGAACTTCTCTAATCTGTGGCTCTGACAATGTAGAGATCTGCTATTTCACTTATAAGAAAAACTGAAGGTAGGTATTTCTAGGAATGGATTGATAGTTCCGCAATATTCTCCAGGGATGCATGTTCTTTTTATCTTTCTTAACCATCCTTACATGTAGTCCTTTTCCTCATGCTTTTTGTCTACTTCTGCTTAAGCAACTGTTCATACTGCATTTATTAGAATAAGAGTCTTCTTGCAGAAATGTCTGTTCATGTCTTTTGCCCATTTCTTGGTTGGGTTTTTGTTCTTTGGGTGTTGAGTTTGATAAGTTCTTTATAGATTTTGGATTCTAGCTCTTTACCTGATATGTCATTTGCAGATATCTTCTCCCATTCTGTCAGTTGTCTTTTGGTTTTGTTGACTCTTTCCCTTGCTGTGCAAAAGCTTTTCATCTTGATGAAGTCCCAATAGTTCATTTTTGCCTTCATTTCCCTTGCCTTTGGAGACATGTCTAGTAAGAAATTGCTGTGGCTGAGGTCAAAGAGATTGCTGCCTGTGTTCTCCTCAAGGATTTTGATGGATTCCTCTCTCACATTGAGGTCTTTTATCCATTTCGAGTTAATTTTTGTGTGTGATATAAGGAAATGGTCCAGTTTCATTCTTCTGCATGTGGCTGTCCAATTTTTCCAACACCATTTGTTGAAGGGACTTTTTTCCATTGGACATTCTTTCCTGCTTTGTTGAAGATTGCATGATGATAGAGTTGAGGGTCCATTTCTGGGCTCTCTATTCTGTTCGAGCATCAATCATGTTGTTCATAAATTTAGATATGCTTTACCTTCTAAATTTTCTGCATTGTACCCATCCCTGAAAACTACTTTTATTTTGGCTCCATTAGGAGTCTTAGAACTTTGAGGAAGTGATATGTAATATGTTAAATATAAGTAAATCCTATTCAGAGTCTTTGGTACATCTTAGCCTTAAAAATTATTATTTCTTTTAAAGAGTTTTACTTCAAAAACTTGACAGTTAAATTTTTCAGCTTTACAAAAAAAAGGTGGACTGATGATTCAGTGGAAGTCCATATATAAGCTAAGTTTTTTACTCTACATTAGCCAAATATTATTATATTCACTACCTTTGTCTTAGACATAGCAAGACATTGCTAAACATCTCCTGGGCTCCTGGGTGTGGTGTATTGAACTTCTTTAGAATTTTTACAGAAAGCCACTGTTCTTATGGTTATCTAATGGCTACAATTTATAGTATGTTCTAGATTTTTCTGGAAATTACAGAAAATTCCTGAATCTTAAAAAAAAAAAAAAAAAGAGTAAGAGTCAGAGAGCTAAGGCAAGATAGCTTTCCTTTAATCAGGAAGCTCCATACCTTCAGCATACATTCCACTACATTTTACCAGCACTGGGTCACTTCTGTACCAGCAGCAAAAGAGGGTGAGAACATGAGTGTCCAGCAAAGGGGAGCTGGATGGTTACAACAGCTTAGATTCATAATGATCTATCATTCAGACTTCACTTATCACTGCAAATAAAGCTGTTCTGGTTATAAAGAAGAAGAAAGAGTTGGCTGATGGATGGGCAGCTAACACAGTCTGCTGTAGAATGTAATTATTTAATTTTCCGTGTTCATTAACATTTAGATGATATCTAATCTTTGCCATTAAAAGTAGTCCTGCAGTCAGAATTATTGTACATGCTTCCCGTTCATGTGTGGGTTTGTTTCTCTCATGGAAATACAGTGAAAAGGAGTTGATGCCATAAAATATGAAATATTTTAATTTTAATTTAAATTGCCAAACTGCTCTCTGAAATGGATGTAACATTTTATACTCCTTCTAGCAGTATATGGCAGTATCTGTTTCACATACAAACCAGACTTACTAAGGGATCGTTCAAGTCTCCTTCTTTGTTCTTAGTGGCTCCCAGTAGTTGAGGGTGGGCTAAGACGCTAAGTGTAGGTATTTTCTTGCTTGTCCAACGTGTAGGAGTCACTCACTAGTTTCTATCAGAGTGAATTGCTCTGTGCGTAGCTGCAGATTTGGCGTTTCCATGGCAGGAGGTAAATTCAGGAGGCTTCTTTGTCACTGTCTTGGACCAGAACGCAGAAAGAATTTTCACAGTCATGGAGGCTGAGCGCTAGCAGGCCACATCCAAGGATTGCTCTTACCTAGGAAAGAGAGAGGTCAATTCTTCAACGTTTTTTTATTGTTAAGTTTTTGTGTTTACACACAAAGCTTAGTTCTTTAACACGTCAGGTTTGGGCATGTATGTATGTGTTTCAATGGTGAAGTATAATGCTGCTTTAATTTTTTCACAAAAAAAATTGTCTTTATACTTGTTATTCAATACTAAGTTATTTTCATTAGGATTTGAAATACCATTTTTGTCAAAATCTCAGTTCTCATGCACACATAGGCTTTTTCTAATTCCTCTGTTCCTATAATCTATTTTAGCTACTTTTTTTTTATGATCTTATTTATTTATTTGACAGTCAGAGGCAGAGAGGCAGGCAGAGGGAGGGGGGGAAGCAGGCTCTCCACTGAGCAGAGAGCCCGATGTGGGGCTTGATCCCAGGACCCTGAGATCATGACTTGAGCCCAAGGCAGAGGTCCCAACTTACTGAGCCACTCAGACACCCCTATTTTAGTTACTTTTGTACCTGTATCACATCGTTTTTTAAAATTTGTCACTCTTTATACTATAATGTTATATTTGATAGAGGTTTCCCTGCATTGTTTTTTATTTGTTTGTTTGTTTGTTTCTCTTCCATATGACTATTATAATCAGTTTGTTAATCTCTATTAAAAGTATCTTAGTTTTGGAGTGCCTGGGTGGCTCAGTGGGTTAAGCCTCTGCCTTAGGCTTGGGTCATGGTCTCAGGATTCTGGGATTGAGCCCCACATCGGGCTCTCTGCTCAACAGGGAACCTGCTTCCCTCTCTCTCTCTCTGCCTGCCTCTCTGCCTACTTGTGATCTCTATCAAATAAATAAATAAAATCATTAAAAAAAAGTATCTTAGTTTTGTCTTATAAAGTCATTGCATACTTCCTGATGAATTTATTCCTTGCGATTTTCTATTTTTGGGGGGAGGGGAAGGGGTAATTGTGAATAGATTCTGTTTTCTAAGTTTTCTAATCAGTGAATGTATATGAAAACTATTAATTTATGTAATTTGATTCTGAATCCATCTCCCTTGCTGAAATCTCTTCATACATCTTTTATTTTCATAAATCTATAAATTTAAAGTTAACCCCTGTGGAGTTGGGCATGTTATCTTGACATAAAGACAATTATTTTTTGTTTCAATTTGTGACTGTTTTTTCCTTGTCTTAGTGGGTTGCTTAGCATATCCAATTCAGTAATGAACAAGTAACAGAATCCTTATCTAGTTCCTGATAGAAAAGAGATTATTTCTAGTATTTAGCCGTAATATGTGGTATTTCTTTTAGTTTTCTAGTAGATATTACTGTCCCATGTAATTTGCTGAGAGTTTCTCGCTGGTAAAAATGCCACATGTTTTTCTCATTCAGTTCTGGATGAAATGCTAATAACAAACAGCAATAAAAAGACTAACATTCATTGAGTTCTTTATGTTAGTAGTGTTCCAGGTGCTTTAAATTATCTCATTCACTTTGCAAACAACCATTTTACTTGTGGAGAAACTGGGGCACACAATGGTTATTTGACTTGCCCAGGGTCACACAGCTGGTAAGTAGCAGAAGATAGATTGTGATAGGTAGATTCAGTTATTCTGAAACCCCTATTTTGTCTTGATGTGTTCAAGATAGAACAGAAAGAATACAGCTAGTTTAATTTGTTAATATTTAATTTAGTAATTTGAAATTTATAGTTGTAAGTGAGTTAGATTTTAGCGGCCTACCCAAGCAACCTATGTAATGCTCTGGGTAGTTTTTTTTCTTCTTTTGTCTTTTGTAAGATTATGTATGCTTATGGATATAATTATTTTTAAAATATTCTTCCTTTTATTTCCTATTCAAATAATCCTCTGTATCTATAGTTATTTGCCCCCATACCCCCCTAAAGTATGCTTCTTTGTGCCTTTTTTTTGGGGGGGGGTCAAATTGATTTCTTTCCACCTTCTTTTTTTGAAAGACCTTAATTTCAAAAGTTTGTTTTTCCTTCTCTATTTTACTGAGCTTTAAAAAAACTGACTCTCATTAAATTCTACTTTTTATCAGGTGTGCGATTCATAGTTTTTATTTAATTAATTCTTTCATTCTATTTAATTTAATTTAATTTCCTTGATTTTTGGAGGAGAGTGGTAAGATCTTTTGTGGTAATTTCCACTTTCTTTCCATTGTGGTCTCTGGGAATGATTTATAGGATGTGTGTGTGTGTGTGTGTGTGTGTGTGTGTGTGTGTGTGTGAAGACATAGTCCATTGTAGTCAATTAGTTGTATGACTTATGAGAAAATGTATATCTAGTTTTAGAGTACAAAGTATTATATAAATGTGTATATATGTGTTTGTTGGTCTAGTTTTTTTATTATATTTAAATCTCCTATAGCATTACATTTTTTTTTTTTTTACCTATTTGATCTGTCAGAGAGAGAAGCAAGTTGAATTTTCTGTGCTAGCTGTACATTTGTCTACTTTTCCATGCATCCTACTTCTTGTTGCTTTTAAAAATTCATTTTAGTTATATTGTATGCTTTAGGTTTTTAAGGTTTCATCCTTGGGGTGGATTATTGCCTGGTATATATAAAATATCTGTTTTTCCTCTTTTACTGGTTTTAACCTTGAATTCCCTATTTACACTGGTTCCCTTGGTATAGGTTCATTTTTTTGTTGTTGGTTTTTGTTTTGTTTTGTTGTTTTTAAACATTAGACATTATTCTAGCCGCTGGCTTTAAAAATATTCCCCTCTATGGACCTTTATTCCCCTCTTTTTTTTAAAATTGTGACAAAACATATATAAACATTTACCATTTTAACCATCTTTAAGTTCAGTGCTATTAAGTATATTCATAATGTATTATATTATTGTGATTAGCTTATTTATTTTAGCATAATGTCATCAGGGTACATACATGTTGTACCATATGTCAGACTTCCCTTAATTTTTAAGGGTGAATAATCTTCTGTTGTATGTGTAAACCATGGTTTGCTTATTCACTCATCTGCTGGTAGACATTTAGACTGTTTCCACATTTTAGCTATTCTAAATAATACACCTATGAACACGGATGTGCACGTATTTCTTTGAGACCCTGCTTTCAGTTATTTTGAGTGTGTACTCGAATGTGGAATTGCTGGATCATATAGTGATTCTACTTCCAATTTTTTGAGGAACCACCATACTGTTTTTGGCAGCATTATACCATTTTACACTCTCACCAATAGTGCACAAGTCTTTCAAAAATTTTTTTTAATTTTTTTTTAAATTTTTTATTTTTTATAAACATATATTTTTATACCCAGGGGTACAGGTCTGTGAATCGCCAGGTTTACACACTTCACAGCACTCACCAAAGCACATACCCTCCCCAATGTCCATAATCCCACCCCCCTTCAGCCAACCCCCTCCCCCCAGCAACCCTCAGTTTGTTTTGTGAGATTAAGAGTCACTTATGGTTTGTCTCCCTCCCAATCCCATCTTGTTTCATTGATTCTTCTCCTACCCACTTAAGCCCCCATGTTGCATCACCACTCCTCATATCAGGGAGATCATATGATAGTTGTCTCTCTCTGCTTGACTTATTTCGCTAAGCATGATATGCTCTAGTTCCATCCATGTTGTCGCAAATGGCAAGATTTCATTTCTTTTGATGGCTATATAGTATTCCATTGTGTATATATACCACATCTTCTTGATCCATTCATCTGTTGATGGACATCTAGGTTCTTTCCATAGTTTGGCTATTGTGGACATTGCTGCTATAAACATTCTGGTGCACGTGCCCCTTTGGATCACTACGTTTGTATCTTTAGGGTAAATACCCAGTAGTGCAATTGCTGGGTCATAGGGCAGTTCTATTTTCAACAATTTGAGGAACCTCCATGCTGTTTCCAGAGTGGTTGCACCAACGTGCATTCCCACCAACAGTGTAGGAGGGTTCCCTTTTCTCGGCATCCTCGCCAGCCTCTGTCATTTCCTGACTTGTTGATTTTAGCCATTCTGACTGGTGTGAGGTGATATCTCATTGTGGTTTTGATTTGTATTTCCCTGATGCCGAGTGATATGGAGCACTTTTTCATGTGTCTGTTGGCCATCTGGATGTCTTCTTTGCAGAAATGTCTGTTCATGTCCTCTGCCCATTTCTTGATTGGATTATTTGTTCTTTGGGTGTTGAGTTTGCTAAGTTCTTCATAGATTTTGGACACTAGTCCTTTATCGGATTAGTTGTTTGCAAATATCTTCTCCCATTCTGTCAGTTGTCTTTTGATTTTGTTAACTGTTTCCTTTGCTGTGCAAAAGCTTTTGATCTTGATGAAATCCCAACAGTTCATTTTTGCCCTTGCTTCCCTTGCCTTTGGCATTGTTCCTAGGAAGATGTTGCTGTGGCTGAGGTCGAAGAGGTTGCTGCCTGTGTTCTCCTCAAGGATTTTGATGGATTCCTTTCTCACATTGAGGTCCTTCATCCATTTTGAGTCTATTTTTGTGTGTGGTGTAAGGAAATGGTCCAATTTCATTTTTCTGCATGTGGCTGTCCAATTTTCCCAACACCATTTATTGAAGAGGCTGTCTTTTTTCCATTGGACATTCTTTCCTGCTTTGTCTAAGATTAGTTGACCATAGAGTTGAGGGTCTATTTCTGGGCTCTCTATTCTCTTCCATTGATCTATGTGTCTGTTTTTGTGCCAGTACCATGCTGTCTTGATGATGACAGCTTTGTAATAGAGCTTGAAGTCCGGAATTGTGATGCCACCAACGTTGGCTTTCTTTTTCAATATCCCTTTGGCTATTCGAGGTCTTTTCTGGTTCCATATAAATTTTAGGATTATTTGTTCCATTTCTTTGAAAAAGTTGGATGGTACTTTGATAGGAATTGCATTAAATATGTAGATTGCTTTAGGTAGCATAGACATTTTCACAATATCTATTCTTCCAATCCAGGAGCATGGAACATTTTTCCATTTCTTTGTGTCTTCCTCAATTTCTTTCATGAGTACTTTATAGTTTTCTGAGTATAGATTCTGTGCCTCTTTGGTTAGGTTTATTCCTAGGTATCTTATGGTTTGGGGTGCAATTGTAAATGGGATTGACTCCTTAATTTCTCTTTCTTCTGTCTTGTTGTTGGTGTAGAGAAATGCAACTGATTTCTGTGCATTGATTTTATATCCTGACACTTTACTGAATTCCTGTACAAGTTCTAGCAGTTTTGGAGTGGAGTGTTTTGGGTTTTCCACATATAGTATCATATCATCTGCAAAGAGTGATAATTTGACTTCTTCTTTGCCGATTTGGATGCCTTTAATTTCCTTTTGTTGTCTGATTGCTGAGGCTTGGACTTCTAGTACTATTTTTAATAGCAGTGGTGATAATGGACATCCCTGCCATGTTCCTGACCTTAGCGGAAAAGCTTTCAGTTTTTCTCCATTGAGAATGATATTTGCGGTGGGTTTTTCATAGATGGGTTTGATGATATTGAGGTATGTGCCCTCTATCCCTACACTTTGAAGAGTTTTGATCAGGAAGGGATGCTGTACTTTGTCAGATGCTTTTTCAGCATCTATTGAGAGTATCATATGGTTCTTGTTCTTTCTTCTATTGATGTGTTGTATCACATTGACTGATTTGTGGATGTTGAACCAACCTTGCAGCCCTGGAATAAATCCCACTTGGTCATGGTGAATAATCCTTTTAATATACTGTTGAATCCTATTGGCTAGTATTTTGTTGAGTATTTTCGCATCTGTGTTCATCAAGGATATTGGTCTATAACTCTCTTCTTTCAATTTTTTTTATATCCTCATCAACATTTGTTATTTTCTGTTTTTTTATTGTAATCATCCTAATGGATATGAAGTAGTGACTTCTCATAGTTTTGAGTTGCATTTCAGTTAGGGGTTCCTTTGCTTTCTTGAGATTTCTTATGAGTCCTTCAGGGAATGTTGCCTTTGCTTCATAGCACCTGCTTTGGAGATACTGGCGAGTCTCACTGCTGAGAAGGGTCCACTTCAGATTATTTCCGAGCACAGTGGATGAGGAGGAGGGTGGTGCTAAAGAGTATAATGGGATAATAGCCAGTCTGTTGGGAAGGGACCCTTCCACCTTTTCTGAGTGTCATCAGACACTAGTTCCTATTTTACCTTTTTCTGAAGTAAGCATCCACCCCCTTCAAATACCACATTTATTTCATTCAGTCAATAAATATTGAGTAAGAGCCAGTTATGTTGTAGACGCTCTTTTAGGAGATAATAATGAAGTCCATGGGTTGATGGAGCTTATATTCTGGTAAGGGGAGACAGATAATAAATAAGGAAAAAAGTAAATATAAAACATGTCCATTAGAGATCAATGCTTTGGAGAAAATTAAAAGGTAGTATTTGTTCTCCATTTCTATGTAGCAAATCACCACTAATCTAGCAGTCTGGAATAAGACAGATTCATCTCAGAGTTTCCTTTGGTCAGGAGTCTAACATGGCATACCTGGCTTCTCTGCTCAGGCAGTCATGTGACGGAAATTAACATATCTTCCCAGCCTGCCACCACATCTAAGTTGTGGGATCTTTTTGGATTATCGAATGAATTCAGCTCCTTCCATTTATAAGACGAAGATCCTTGTTTTAATCTAATGTCTAACAGCAAGCTGTCCTCGGGTCCTAGAAGCCACCTACCATTTCCTGCCAAGTGGTCCTGTTCACAACATGACAGTTGCTTCTTCAAGATCAGCAGGAGAATTTCTCTGTTGCTGTGAAACTCTGACTTTCTCTTTCCGGGCCCTGTAGACTTAGATTTAAAAGGCTTATGTGACTAGGTCAGACCTGCCCAGATAATCTTCCTTTGGTAAAATCAACTGTGCCATATAACATAACCTGATCAGAGAAGTAAAATCCATTTTCACAGGATTATGCAAGGAGAGTAAACCAGGAGGTGGAGGTCTTGAAGACCATCTTAGAATTCTGCTTACCACACAGAATAAGGGGATAGATAGTTAAGGAGTGGGATGAACATGTGCCATTTTATTAGGATGGATGGCGTAGCTACTCTGGCAAGTGGCATGTAAACACAACTATGATATTTGGTGGGGAGGAGGTATTTTCTAGAAGGAAGGACTAGCGAGAGCCATTTCTGGGGAAAAAGTATGCTGAGTGTGTGTTAAGAGACAACAGGGAGGCCAGTAAGGAACAAGGTGATTAAGGGGGAAAGGGAGGGGAGAGATCAGTGGGGGAGGTTCAGGTTCAGAAAAGACCTAAAAACCATCATAACAACATTGATGATTACTCCAAAGTGTTGTTTCTCTGTATAACATTGCAACTTAAAATTCTAACTCTGGAAAAACACATATGAAGTTAAATTGCATTTAGAAAACAATATGAACACCAAATCTGAGTACTGGTTAATGGATTGGAATGACTGAGCTCACAGTTGTTGGTGGGAGTTGAGATTGGATGGGGGTGGGGAATGAGAAAGTATGTAAGTTCAAAGTTTTTAAAGTATTAACAAAAAATATATATTTTTCTGTGTGCAGCTTCTGGAGGGAATAAGAGTATCTGGACACACACACACACACACACTGTAATACAGAGCGATATTTTCAGTTAAGACTAAAAATATGCTGCTTAAAATAAAGACTGTTTCAGTTGCAACTTGTACAAACAAACATGCATGCCTTGCCTAATCTTAACCTTGGTTTACTGAATATATATATTAGTTTATGGATTTGATCCTACAAACTTGAGACTTCCGATGTGACAGGAAAAGTGAGATTAGCTTCTTTAATGGGGCCACATATGTTTCCTTTTATGACTGCCAAACCCAATCTGCTGTATCTAGTTAGGTATCCCAAAGACAAAGAAAAAAAGAAAAGTCTTCAACATCAACTCGGCAAATCAAGCCTTCTGCCAGAAAGGGTTACTGAGTAAAGGGTTACTAATGTTGCAAGCCATTTTGCAATATTGGCAGTTTCTGACTATGGAGATACAGATTATCCCCATCCATCTTTCCTACTCACCGCAGCAACTTTAAAAGTAATGTGCTGAATATCCAGGCTTTTCTCAGACACTTACCTGGATGTCTCCGTTGCTGCTCCAAGATCTGACAAGTCCTCTCTCTCTTAGAGCTGCTTTTCTGCTAAATCCCCTCTGAGCCGACGGAGACACCATCTGCTCCACAGCAGTGACAGAGGCATCACTGAAACTCTTCTACTGGTTTTATTCCAATATCCAAACAATAGCTAATTTACTTCTGAAGCAGCTTACTACTCCTAAAGCTCCTCATTTAAGCTCCCATCTTCCCTCCTGTTAATAGTGTTAATTTCTGCAACCTCGAGGCAGATATTTTAGAAACAGCCTTTCATTGACTTGCCTTCCCTTGGCCATTAGTGTGCCTGCAGAGTGAATGACCTTCAGGCCAGATACCTTCCCCATTATGTCAGTAGAAATTACAGAGATTGGGAAGAAGAATGGATCAGGGAGAGGCCAAAAGAATTCTTGGAAAACAATGGCTTCTCAATTCTCACTGACCTCCCTGATGCATCACAGACAGCAGCTTGTTGCCCAGCACAGTAATCCTCAAAAGGGAAACGCGATTCTCCAGGGAACTTCCCCATAAATTTTCTTTTATCTCTCACTCTCATTTATTTCAAGTATTTTGTTTGGGGGGCGGACCCTTCTGATTAGTTCTGCTTCTGAGATTTATCCATTCAGTAGAAGGCGATGTTGCAAAGATGATGAAGAATGTGCGTTTTGGGATTGGAGATATTTATTTTTGAAACTTAGTCTCACCGTTCACTTGCCCCAGCCCCAGAGTCCTCCGTGATGACTTCACACATTGTCGTGGTGATGTATTAATAATATGCACCAAGAGATGGGCCATGATTCACTGCATGTGCATGTATGTGGTATATATATGTATGTAACACAAACATGCACACACACATCAAGTAAACTGTGCTTCTTTGCAAGTTTATTTGACTCCTTCCCTGATACTCCTCTCAGAGCCTATTCATTTCTCCCTCATTCTGTGGAAGCTACATAGACTACTGAGCACACTCTCAGTAGATTATACCGTAAGGAAGAGGAGAGATGAAGGAAACTGCCATTATGCACAGTTCTAGGTCAATTATACCTATTTGATAATCACAAAAATATAAATGTCTATGTCCACATATATAGTATACTATATACTCACACAGGTATATGAATTTACATGTCTACTCCTAAACCCTTTAAAGCACATTTCCCATATTTGCCAGTGTCATTTCTAGAGTGAACTGGATTACTGGCAGCACTGGAAAAAAACAAACAAAGAAACTTAGAAAGGTCTTATTTTTGTTTAGGACTACAGAGTGAGACATGGTTGCCGACACTTGTAAAATGATAATTATACTCCACTAGTGATATTCCCTTACAAGGGAATTTGCTAGTTAGAAGTAACTAACCAACTTTCTCCTTTGTTTCTGCATTAGTCTGCTCAGGCTACCCCAACAAAATATCATAGACTGGATATCTTAAAACAACAGGAGATTTATTTCCCACAGTCTTGGAGGCTGGGAAGTCCAAAGTCAAGGTGCAGGCCAATTCAGTTCCCTGGGGGGCCTCTCTTTCTGGCTTTCAGATGGTTGCCTGGCTGTGTGCTTACATGGTGGGGAGAGAGAGAGAGAAAGAGAGAGAGAGAGACAGGAAGTAAGCTCCCTGGTGTCTCTCTCTCTCTCTCTCTTTTTTTTTTTTTTATTTTTTATTTTTTTATAAACATGTATTTTTATTCCCAGGGGTACAGGTCTGTGAATCAGCACTCACCAAAGCACATACCTTCCACAATGTCCATAACCCCACCCCCCTTCTCCCAACCCCCCTGGTGTCTCTTTTTATAAAGACGCTAAGACCATCATGAGGGCCCACCTCATGACCTCATCTACCTCATTACCTCCCAAAGACCTCATCTCCAAATATGATCACACTGGTGATTGGGGCTTCAAAATTTTGAATTTTGGGGAGGAAAAATTCAATCCACAGCAGTCCCATACTTGAAAATAGACTTTTCCCTGTAGATGACCCCAGGTCTTTGTTCTTAGCCTTCTGATTCTCTTTATTTATTATTTATTTATTTTTTTACCTGCGTCCTCAGAAACACTATCATTTAAGGTAAACTTAGCTATTTTGCTTTTGTCTTGGTGCATGGTCAAAAATATGTTTCTCTAGCCTATAATTCTATAACTTTATACTTAGACCTGGTCATCTTTGTTTCTGTAGGGTATTTACAACTGGATATTCTGTAGGTATTTGGAACAAAATACGATAGATATATTAATATTTCTACCCAAATCCATTTTTCTTCTTCCCTGTAGATCTCATCAATACCACTGTTTTACACATTCACCATCTCGGTGAGCTTTTCCTCCTCCCTTGGAATTACAAAATTGGTTGTTTTCTATCAGCATATAAAGACATGTATAAATTGAGCCAAAGCCTCTCCTTTCGTTGCTTATTCTCACTGCATTATGCTAATTGCTGGAAAAAGTACAAAGATTAAAAAAAAAAAAGTTAAGAGTCTAGAACGGTGTTCAGCAAACTATATCAAGGCAGATCTAGCTCCCTGCTTATTTTTACAATTGAAATTTTATTGTCATTCAGTCATACCTATTTTTTCTAAAATTTTGTTTATTTATTTGTCAGAGAGATTGCGCACAAGTGGGGGAAGCAGCAGGCAGAGGAAGAAGCAGACTCCTCACTGAGCAGGTGGCCCCCCAACTCAATCTCAGAGGTCATAACCTGAGCCTACAGCAGATGTTCAACTGACGGAGCCACCCAGATGTCCCAGTCATACCCATTCTTTCACAGAATATCTGTGGCTGCTTTCACCCTCCAATGCCAGGTTAAATAATTAGTACCTAAATTTTATGGCCCATAAAGACTAAAATATGTACTATCTGGCCCTTTACAGAAAAAGTTTGCCAACCCTGATCTAAAAGGCTGTGGAATGTGTGTGTGCACATGTGTGTACATGTATGTATCTAAATGTATGCCTAAATACATATTCTAACACTTTTAAAGATTTCTTTCTTTCTTTATTTGAGAGAGAGAGTGAGAGAGAGAGTAGAGAGAGGGACAGAGGGAGAGGCAGAGAAAGAATCTCAAGCAAGTTCCATATCCAGCTCGGAGTGCAATGTGGAGCTTGATCTCACGACCCTGAGTTCCTGATCTGAGCCGAAATCAAGAGTTGTTTGAGCAGACTGAGTCACCCAGGCACCCCCTAACAGTTTTAAATTTAGATATACCTGTCGCACACACACACAAACATGATAGAAGCTCCAAAATGATGTGATAATAAAGATGAGGGAACAGTTAATATCCGCTAAAGGACTACAGTGGGGTAAGAGTTCACGAGCTCAGATTTCAGTAGAACACTTGAAAATAATCTTTGTAGCAAGAGAACGGGGAGTAGGGCCAGTTCTTTCAACAAACATTTACTGAATATCTATTGCTATATTCAAATGGATGGAAAGTTTGCTCAGGGTGACAATCTGTCATTTCTTTGTGCCTTCTATAGGACCTGGCACAGTGTCTTGCACGTGTTGACAATAAATGCCTGTTATTTAATTAGCTGAAGAAATAGTTGTAACAAATACACCATAACATCCTACACTATTAACCGTAACAATACTAAGGAGACATTAAGTTCTGGCATTATTTCTTGGAGAAGATGCATTGGAGAGGTGTTATAATCAAAGTTACATGATGGGTAGGACAGTCCTTGAGTAATGATTACCATTTAAAATAACAAAACAGGGGCATCTGGGTGGTTCAGTCAGTTAAGTGCCCCACTCTTGATTTTGGCTCAGGTCATGATCTCAGATTGTGAGACTGAGCCCTGCCTTAGGCTCTCAGCTGGGTGTGGAGCCTGTTTGAGGTTCTCTCTCTGATTCTCCCTCTGCACCACTCCCCTCCCCATTTGGGGCCATGTGTCTGTGGGCACATGTGTGTGCATGCTTTCTTCTTCTTTCTCTCAAAAATAAATAAATAATAAATAAATAACCTGAAACAAACAAAAAAATTAAGATTTATTTGTGACTCTACCCTAAATTCTCTGACACTTAGTCCAGTTTTTATTTTGTTTTTTTCAATCTGTGATGATTTTTATGGAGTGCATTGTTTGCTTTAGAATGAAAACTCAGTAAGTGGTACTACTATTAGAATGAGCTTGATGCCAAGGGCAAACTACTCCTGGTACTTTGCCATACTTTGCAGCATGGAAACAGTAATAGAACTTTCCACTAATAAGCCACTCCTTACATCTTTGGCTGATGGGAATTAATTTTTTAGATACTAGGCCTAATTGAATTAGCTCATCACCTGAAGCTTATACTAATAACTTTGGTGATAGCCTTAAGCTTTCTGCCTTCTAAACTCAGTTCATTTGCAGAGTTGTAGTTACTAATAGACTTCCAATTCTCCAGCCTGGTGCTTTCTGGTGAACTTTAGGCCCATAGTTCTCTATACTGTAGATACACAGACATCTCAACACCAAAAGGTTGAAAATTGAGTTTATTATCTTTGAGGATTAGCTGGGACACCACCCTACTTCCTGGTGATGAACACTTCTGTTTGCTCCCTAAATTAACTGACCACTGTGTCATCATTCACCTGGGAATCACCTGTGATTCTTCACACCTTTCCGCCCGTTCCTCATTTCCAAAAGTCCTAATGACAGTCTCTACTAAATATATCTCAAATCTAGACCTTGCTTCTGGTTATTATTGCCTTTATTCTGTACTATCACCTCTATTCTTTACCTTCCTAATCAAACCCTACCTTTTGGTCCGATCCCACCCCCATCCATTTTCCAGGGACTTCCAGAAAACAATTTGCTCTTACATGAAAATCTAGTCATTCACCCATCTTGTTACCCTTTGCTCTTGGGTAAAAACTTAGACTCTAAAATCCTTCTGGATTTTGCCCTCCCTATCTTTCCAGGCTTTTTTTTTTTTTCTTTTTTTTTTCTTTTCCAGTTTCTGGACCCTTTCCCCAGAATAGCCTCAGGACACACTGCTCTTCTTTTTAACTCTGGACCCACTGATCTTCTCATGTTAATCTTGTTCTCTCTTGCCCCTGAACCTTCACACAGTCAGGACCATGCTTTTAGTACCTTCATCTTCTCTTCATCTAGAATACTCCTCTGTCTTTCAGATACTGTTTTAAAGATCTATTTATTTGAGATAGAGAGAGGGAGAGAGAGGGTGCAAGTGCGGGTATGCATGAATGGGGGGTGGGGCAGAGGGAGAGAAACCTTGGACTCCCTGCTGAGCAGAGAGCTCCCACACCCTCACATGGGGCTCCATCCCAGGACCCTGAGATCATGACCTGAGTCAAACCAAGAGCCAGACGCTCAGTGGACTGAGCCTCCCAGGACCCCTCTTCCAGATACTGTTTTAAATACTACTTCTTCCAATTTATACCCAGCAGTATACACAGCCTCCCTTACAACTTCTTCCTCTGCTGCCACATTATGGTAGGGCACCCTGCTGTATATTCCCGTTTTACTACATTTTACTTCCCCATGAAAACAATTATATCACTATTTATGTGTTTATGCAAATGTTTGTCTCCCTTGCTAATTATTCATCTCTATTAATTTCTTTCTCATAGTTGTAGTCCCAGCCTTTACACAATACTTGGCCCATTGTAGGCCTTCATTAAATAAGTGTTTAATGAGTGAATGGCTGGATGATTCATGCGGAACATCTGCAGGGTGCTAGACGTGGTAGAGATAAGAAGATTATTAACTCCTGCCCCAGCACCACTTCATGGTCTAGCATTGCAATTCCTCTTAAAACAGATGAACTAGCTTACCTCTTGACGTTAAGCTATTAAAAGACTTGTAAGAATCGTTTTCCATTTATCTTATTGTCATTTTTATAGGCTAATTTCATTTTGGGGAATCAGCCCATTCTAGTCTTCAGTCACTCTGGGGCTGTGGGACTGTCCCCCAGGGATGTTCTATGTGACTTTAACTTCCAACACACTCAGACAGAAGCAATAGTGTAGTTGGGCTCATTGAATGTGCATTGAGCCAGGAATTAGCTGTAAAGTGACTTTTAGTGTGGAAAAGAAAAATAAGTATTAGAATCAATTACTCAGATATAAAGAAATTAGCCTTTGCTAGGTTGATTTTTTTTTTTTCTATTTAGAAGGTAAGAAAGGAACACTAAAAGGAAAGGCGGGAGGGAGGAAAGAAGAGAAAGGGGAAGGAAAAAGGAAGAGAGAAGGAAAGAAGTCTTTCACAAATTCTAGTCCCTAAAGTTATGTGTTTGTACAGTGTTAAAAATAAAAAATTAAGTAGTCACATTTTAATTCAATAATAATCAGTAGTAACATCTAATGAATACGAGACATTCTATTAAATGTTTTGTTAATTTATTTAACCCAATGCCAATCTTATGAGGTAGATTCTCTTATCAGTCCAGCATCACAGAAAAGGAAACTGAGGCACAGGAAGGGTGAGTGGGAAAAACATATTGGTCCTTGGGAAAATACATCCTATTATCATTACAGCAAAGTCTTTTTTTATCACTCAGCATAGGAATCAAATTTGTGGCCTTATGAGGCAAAGTAGCCATTTTCAAAGTAGTGTGTTCATCACCATAATGGTACAATACAGTGCCCTTAGCCTACCGGGAAGAATCTCCGTGCTGAGATGCTAGCATGGGGAATTTATACTCCAAAAACACTATACTGAAAAGAAACCAGAATTTTACAGATATATAAACTGAGGCACATTAAAGATACAGAAATGGCAATGTGGAAGTAGGCTTCACCCTCAATCAACACGAATTCCGGTGCTCTGAAGCTACACCAGTATTTAAAGCAGCTCATGTGAACCCATTAAGAAATCTGGATAATATTTTATATCCCGATGAACATGTTTTTGTGAATGCGTCCAAAGGGATCTAATTTACACACATGAAAAGACCAAGGAGCGAGAAGAGCATGTATGCTGGGGTGTGAGATGTATTTCTTAGGTGTATACAATAAAGATGAATCAATGCTTCAGGCCCAAGTATGGGATCTTGTTTACCAACACTCTGCGCGGTCAGTAAAATGCTCTCACGCATTTCCTTTACAACTCACACAAAACATTACTTCTGATAATTCTGGTCACTAAATGTGTGGAAGTTTTCCCCAAAGCAAGCGATTTGGTGCCATGAGGTGGGTGTCCCACAGTTTTTTTTTGTTTTTGTTTTTGTTTTAAATTTATTTATTTGACAGAGATCACAAGCATGCAGAGAGACAGGCAGAGAGAGAGAGGAGGAAGCAGGCTCCCCGCTGAGCAGAGAGCCCGATACGGGGCTCAAAACCAGGACCCTGAGATCATGACCCGAGCTGAAGGCAGAGACTTTAACCCAGTGAGCCACCCAGGTGCCCCGGGTGTCCCACAGTTTAAGTCAATTCTTACACTGTCTCCCTGGACACAGCGTCAGATCCCACCAGACTGCTGTCCCCACCCCAACCCCCCGCACCATAGATATACACGCGCATGCACAAGCTTCAGAAGCCAGTTGCAGGTCTAGAGCTGTCACTTGTGCTTCTGACCAATTGGCTATTGATCAGAGGTCCTCACGCCCCTCTCCTCATGTTTGATCAATTTGCTAAAGCAGCTCACAGAACTCAAGAAAAGTTTACTTACTACATTATCAATTTTTTATGTAAAATGATATGATAAAGGATTACAGATGAACATGCAGATAGCAGAGATGCATAGCCCACGCTCTGACCGCCAGCACCCCCACGTGGTCACCAGCCTGAAGCTCCATCACCCGAACACCTCCCTTTCAGGATTTTATGGAGGCTTTACCGCATTGGCACAACACTCATGAACTCCATCTGCACCCATTCCCTTCTCTGGAGAATGGGGTTGGGGCTGAAAGTCCCAAACTTCGAATCATGGCTTGGTCTTTCTGGTGATCAGCTCCCCTCCGGAGGCCCTCCAAGTGTTGCCTCCTTAGGACAAAAGATCCAGCCATCACCTAGGAAATCCCAAGGGATTGAGGAGTTTTGTCCCAGGAACCAAATATTAGAACAAAAGTTGCTCCTAGTACTCTTATCACTTAGGAAATCACAAGGGCTTTATGAGCTCTGGGCCAGGAATCAGGGATAGAGATAGAAACCAATGTACAGATTTTCTATTCTTTCATCTCCCAGCCCCAGTCTCTGGCCATGGACCCTTCACAGCAAAATGACATGCAACTCAAAAGATACTGGCATGGGATTAGAATCCCATTTAGCCATTCATCGTTAGTCCAGTTCATCCTCATGTTGTACGAAGAATGTCTCCCTGGGCAAGGCCTCTCAGGGTTGCAGGCTTCCATTTGATCTTGTCAGGTTCCAAAAAGTGGGAGTGGTCTCAGCAAACACCTGTCTTTGCCCAGTCAGGCCCGTTCAGGCATCTGTTATAACTGAGTTCAGACAATAATCATCTCTTGCACTCAGCTTCTTTCACGGTTAATGGGATAGTAGATTTCCCCTCTGCATAACCATTTATTCATTCTTTTACCGTCAGCTGCTATTCCTTCTACTGTGCATTTTTACCGCAACTCTTCCACCTTTGGGAGGCACATTAAGTTCGACCACCACGGGTCTAGGTTGCAGACAGCAAAGCCAGTCGGGCAGCTGTTCAGCAGCTGTCCACTCCCATTCAGGGAGGTAAGGGGGCAAAGGTGCAGAATTAGAGGGCTATTTGTCACCCCCCAGCCAATATGGCTTCATTCACCACTGGCTCTAGGTTAGCTGAGTGGAGGAAAAGGCACATCCTGCATGGTCAGGCTATGAGAAATTCTGACATAAGTGTTTAAAAACACAGTAACATGGCGCCTGGGTGACTCAGTTGGTTAAGTGACCGCCTACAGCTCAGATGCCTGGAGCCGCGTGATCAAATCCCACATCAGGCTCCCTGCTCAGCGGTGAGTCTGCTTCTCTCTCTGAACCCTCCCCTCTCATGCTTTCATTCTTATTCTCTCTCTCTCTCTCAAATAAATGAGTAAAATCTTTAAAAACAAACAAACAAACAAACGTAGTAACAGTTGCTGGCTTAGGAACCAATCCTGTCTCCAACACTTAGAGCTGCTGTCAGGGTCCTGTGACCATTCCATCAGGTGGGGCAGGGGCAGGGAGTGGGGCAGGGAATAAAAGTTGAGGTGATATGGGGAAGAAAGAAAAAAAAAGTACAATCATTATATTAGTCACCTCTCCTCTTAGCAAGAGCTGCAGAGTCATACCAGTATTCTAAGGGTATGGGAATTTACCAAAGTGAAAAAGCTTAGGAGAGAACAGTGCCTGACTTTGACCTACTGGATTCCTTTCCTGGAGAAGTATGTGAGAGCATCTGCGAGAATGTGAAATTTCCTCTCCATTTGCATTCATGCAAGAAACCCTCTTTGCAACCTCCCAAGTACTCTCAGTCATTCTTTTAATTTGTACTTTGTAGTGGTCAGAGCTTTTTCTTCCTCTAGCCTAACAGGGGTTTACTAGTTACTATGTGGCCATTCCCAGGGTCTAAGAGAGCATCTGGTCAGGACTACCTGGTCCCATCAGATACGAGTGACTGGGGGATTCACGTAGTATGATCTGCTGGTCTAGGGATAGTCTTCAGCAGGGGCTAGGATCCCACCAGGGGGTCTGGCAAGAGCCCTCAAATGGGTCTGCAGAGCACACAGAATGTTCTATCACGTTCCACCCTTTGAAGTTTTGAAGTTAGACAGTAACAATAGCATGAAGTGCCAGAAAGCACCGTGTTTTATGAACATTTTATAAAAACGGTCTCTGATAAGCAAAGCAAATCACTCAGGCCCTTTATATTTACAAGTCATGAAAGAAGCGATGTTAGAAAAATCAAGACAGTCCCCCTGTCAGGGAAGCGACAATAACCGTAACAAGAAGGCCTCATTTTCCTCAGAGAAGACGGTCTGTGGAGACCAAGCAAGAGACTCATCTTTGAGGAATGTTACAAAAGATAGTACGTCAGAGAAGAGAAAACTTTTTTTCTGTTCCTCCGAGGGCGATGGGGTGTGAGAAGAACTTAGAAGTCGTTCCCTGTTTCCTTGGGCAGCCTCCTTCCTTTTGAGTGTCATGATTTAGATCCATTTGAAAGGATTTATTTGAAAGGAGCTTCTTATACCATGGGGCAGTTTGTCTCTCTCCCTCGCTTGCCCAGCCTTTGTAAATGAACAAAGTAACCACTTGTCCCACACAGGGTGCAAAGAGAGGCTTGGTGTGGGTTTTACTGTCCATTCAGGCCCTGTTTTCGGCTGGTTGTAAGTGAAATCTTTAGAAACCTCACAGCGGGAATCCTTTGCTTGGGGCACGGGGCGGGGAGGGAACTTTGAAAAACCTATTGAAACTCTGAGAGCCCTTGGGTAGAAACTGTTCTTTTTAGACTTCCTCAGGGGCAGTACAGGGAAATAAACACACACAGGAAGTCATTTAGCCTCTCTGTGAACTTCATGTTGACATTTGCTTACTAAAAAAGTTCATTGTGGGTTCTTATGAAACTGATGCATGTGTGTGTGTATATACATGTGTATGTGTGCGTGGGTATACATGCATGTAGATGTGTATATAAATATTTACTAATTCTTCCTTATTACAATGTTGGCAATGTGATACTAAAAATAAAATGAACAGTTGGGGAAAAAAAGAATGACACAAAAAATATAGGTGTGGTTCCATTTACAACACTGCGCTTGAGGAGTCGAAGCTAGATAGATGTCATATTTCTGAATTTCTAACCATCTGCTGATTGCCGTCAATCATGGGTACTTGGTCGTGTTTTCTGCTCACGGGCTGACCCAAAATGTCTTTTTAGGTGTAATGTTTGGTTCACAACTTTTATCTTTACTTATATGATGCTTGCTTTAGAATGGAAACAACTTTAAAATCTTCAATGAAGGGTCACCGAATCCCTAATGTCAGTGGGAAATGCTGATTTTAAAAAGCCAAAGGAGGGGGCGCCTGGGTGGCTCGGTGGGTTAAGTCTCTGCTTTTGGCTCAAGTCCTGGGATCAAGACTTGTATCAGGCTCTCTGTTCAGTGGAAAGCCTGCTTCCCCTTCTCTCTCTGCCTGCCTCTCTGCCTACTTGCAATTTCTCTCTCTGTCAAATAAGTAAATAAAATGTAAAAAAAAAAAAAAAAAAAAAAAAGAAGCCAAAAGAGAACAATAAGGACATTTTACAGGTGAAAATGAAGGTACACGGACAAAGAAAAAGAATACCAGTGCCCCACAAGCAACCATTCGGTTGTTAGGAAGGGAAACGGGGAGTCACCGGAATGGTTCACAGGATTCCCATGAAACGTATTACAGGCCTCGTGGGAACCAGAAAGCTCTCGGTTTCTCTCTCTATCTGCATCACGTGGTCTCAACCCTGCTTCTTTCTGCACATCTGTTCCCTTCACTTTGCATAGTCAGAGGTCATTTAATTGCAATTTCTACTCAAGATCTCCTAAGCAGGAAAGAAGGATTTAGTATCTGGATACAGTAATATCTTATGGAACTGAGATCAGGAGTACAGCCAATGTTCAAGAGACCAGAGCCAAAAACTATAAAAGTCACCCAGAATGGAAATGTTCCATTCATGTCCTTTAAGTAAGAGTGTCTCTTGCTTCTTGCCTCTATTACTATCCATAGGTTGTTTTTCCCTCTTCCTCCCCGCCAGCCCCACTAGCCCTCTGAAGGGCTTGGTTTGTTTCTATATCCATACAAACAAACCCCATTTCTACCTTTACATCACTTCTGAGTTCAGGTGCCCAGTGGAGGCTTATGAGTCGTCAGATGACAATTCCGTATTTCCGGGAGAAGTCATCCGATTGGCCCAGGGTGGGTCTGGTGACTACCTGGTTCAACCAGACTCAGGTTGGGCAGGAGATTGGGGGGTGCAGTTAACCTGGGATGACCATGTTTGTACAGGCATACTCTGTGGTCAGCTGGAGCTGTGGGAAGACTGGCAGGGCTGGTAGACTAGTGGAGCACATCTACTACGATAATTATTATGGGGCTCTGCTCTATTAGTACATACAAGTACATTGTATGCATTTCAAAAGTATTTATTATAAAGAATATAAATTCCTTTTAAGACAACTTTGGCAGCATTTTTAGGTTACCATTGGAATATACTTAAAGAAATTTCAGTTTAAATTTATTGAGTGTGTTTCTAGAGTTACCTTGTAATTTCTTCCTGCTGGGGAGGACATTCACTTATGGAGACTAAGAAACTTTTAAAGGAGGCATATGTAGGCAGTTTGAGTTGGTTATTGTGTCATTGCCGATCATTGAACTTGAGTTAACTTTAGAGCATTACATGTAATAATGATATTACCAGCAGGGAAAGGTAACATTATTTTGTAATAGTAAGTGATGCTTATGCCTGCATCCCACAACCATTGTGTGTTCTTTGGGATCACTGACTTTCTCTATATATTCATATCAACTTCTACCTTTAATGGTTTCTCTCTTAATCTCCATTTTAGAGTGCAGTATGCGGTTCATTCCTAAGCCTTATTTTTTGGAGATGACAAGTGGTTAATTGCATAATCAGCCATACTTCTGCCTCCTATGACTCTTCAGTCCTTAGCTCTGTATCTTTCCTAACTGTGTCTTCAGGCTAGTTGCCTAAACATTGTATGCCCCTCTGTCTTCAGGAAAATGTGGACAATAACACCTAGGTTGTCAAATGTTCTGAGGATTCAGAAACAATGTCTGAAACACACATAGCTGTAAATGCTCTATAATAAACATAGCTATAATGTTTAACTCTCAGAGAGGTGGTTGCAGGAGCTACCACTGGTAACCACATAACATTCTCCCAACCCCATCTCTGGCTCATCTTTTTTTTTTTTTTTTTTTTTTTAAAGATTTTATTTATTTATTTTACAGAGAGAGATCACAAGTAGGCAGAGAGGCAGGCAGAGAGAGGAGGAAGCAGGCTCCCTGCTGAGCAGAGAGCCCGATGCGGGACTCGATCCCAGGACCCTGAGATCATGACCTGAGCCGAAGGCAGTGGCTTAACCCACTGAGCCACCCAGGCGCCCCTCTGGCTCATCTTTGATCTGAACTCTAACCCAACTGCAATGGAGGGCTCTTATCCACCAAGCACTAATGGTGTCCTACCTGACTTTAACTGTGTGTTTTTCAACTCTTCCCCAGGCTCTCCTTTGATACCAAGAGAGTTTTTTCTCCCATGTCTAAACATAGCTTAGAAGTGCTAGCAGTGATCATTTCCTTGAGGGCAACCCTTACCCGTTGGGTGACAGAAGCAAGTCCACCAGGGCTCTAACCTCTCATCTCTCCGTGGACAATTCTGGGTGGCATTTTGAGCACTTCTCAAATGTCCCAGGAGACTTCTCTGATTGTTGCTTTATAGCATAGCTCACAATAACATACAGTGATGGTGTATCCTCATTTTCTGAGCCAGTCTCACTGTTCCTTTCCTCCTGATTTTTGTAATTAACCCCCCGTCCCCCTCAAAATACAAAACAGAAAACAAAACACCAAACCAGTCCTTGCCTTAGAATCTGTTTCAGAGAGAATGCAAACCGAGATAGTGGAAGAGGAGGATGGATTATGGAGCACCCAGTCGGGGTGTGAATCCACTCAACTGCTTAGTGGTTCTATATCCTTACAATTTTAAATTATCTCATTTTTCTTCTGCATCAGTTTCCTTGCCTATAAATGCAGATAATAATAGTAACTACCTTATAATATTGTTGTGAGAAACACATGCATTACAGCAGTGTAGATATAAAACGTTTAGAACAGCGTCTGAGAAGTAATAAGTTGCATGTAAATGCTACCTCTTAGTATGCCTTTGTAGCACACACTCAGTTGTGTCTGGAAATCTTAGTGTTATTGCTTTCTTCCCTAATCCATTTTTTTTCTTGTGCAGCTTCCTTCTGCCCCTCCCTTTATCTTTCTTTTGTTTGCTAGTGCTGACTGAGTAGAGCCAACAGCAAGTGCTCCCTGGAGCTCTGTAATTTCTGGAAGCATGTAAGAGGGCCCTTCTTTTGTGCTGTGCTCCATTTTTCTTGCTCCAACAGCTCTGACCTCTGATCTGTTGGCAGACACCAAATGATGCTGCCAGCTCCTGGTTATTCAGATGCTCTTTATCCAGACTCTTTGCTCTTCTCTCTGGCTGCCTGCCTTTTGGCTGTTAGATTCTCTCTGGCATTGCTCTCAGAGGGTAGACCAAGAAGGGAAAAGATAGCAGAACTCAGACTAGCCAATTATGAGGTCTAGAAAATTAGGACTTTTAGATCATTGGGCTTCAGCTTTATGAGACATTTCTATCCTCCACATCCATGGAAAATTCAGAATCAAATTAAGGCCTTTTGGAGCCTTATATTTCACTTCAATTGAAATATAAGAAAGACATAAAATGGGCCCCTGGGTGGCTCAGTTGGTTAAGTGGCTGCCTTACACTCAGATCACGATCTCCCTGTCCTGTGTTTTAGTCCTGCATCGGGTTGGGCGGGGGGTCAGTGGGGGGTCCCTACTCAGCAGAGAGCCTGCTTCTCCCTTCCCCTCTGCCTGCCACTTCCCCTGCTTGTGTGCACGCTCTCTCTCTCAAATAAATAAAGATCTTAAGAAAGAAACAAAGACATAAAATGCACAGATCTCAAGTGTTCACGTTTGGTGAGTTCTGGCAAATTCATTCACATAATGAATGCATTCACGTAATGACCACCCAAAATAAGATGGCTAACATTTCCATTACCCCAGAAAATTACCTCATTCCCCTTTCTAATCAATTCTTCTTCATCCCAACCCCCAACAATCACTTTCTGATTTCTATTGTTTTATGTTTTCCTTCCTTTGAACTTAATATAAATGAAGTCGCACATATCTATTCTTTGATTCCTGGTCTTTCTTTATTTGGCATGATCTTCAGACTTATCCATGTAGTTGTATATATCAGAATTTTGTTCTATTTATTGTTGAGTAGTATCTCATTATATGAAAGCACTTTCTTTTTTTTAAACCATTCTCCTCTTGATAGACATTTGAATAAGTTCCAGATTGGGACTATTATGCATAAGGCTACTAGGCACATTCTTATACAATATTGTTGCGTAAATCTATTTTCCTTTGGGTAAATAGGGATAGAATTACAAGGTCATAAGTAGAAATAGGCTTAATTTTATCAGAAACCACCAAGCAGAGGACATATAGTTTTACCCTGACAATGTATGAAGTTCCAGGTCCTCCGTAACCTCACCAACATTTAGTGTTGTCGACAGTTTTAGTTTTAGCTACTTGCCTGGATATAAACTGGTATCTTCTTATAGCTTTATTTTATATTTTCCTAATGACCACTGATTTTGAGCACCTCTTCACCATGCTTACTGGCCATCTCAGTATTTTCTTTCATGCATTGTCCTTTCAAATCCTTAACAGTAGTGTAGTCAAGCCAATTTGACCAATATTTTTGAGCCCTTTGCTCTCAGTCATGCAAAAGGAAAATTCAAGTGTCTGGGGTTCTATGACAGATATAAAGAATTTCAGGGGGAGCCTGGGTGGTTCAATCTTTAAGAGTCTGCCTTTGGCTCAGGTCATGATCCCAGGGTCCAGGGATCGAGCCCCACATCAGGTTCCCTGCTCAGCAGGAACCCTGCTTCTCCCACTCCTACTCTCCTTGTTTGTGTTCCCTCTCTCACTGTGTATCTCTCTGTCAAATAAATAAATAAATAAATAATCAATCTAAAAAAAAAAAAAGAATTTCAGGAAGGGGTGCTTGGGTGGCTTAGTCAGTTAAGCTCAGGTCATTATGCTGGGATCCTGGGATCGAGCCCCACATTGGGCTCCCTGCTCAGCAGGGTGGCTGATAGTCCTTCTCCCTGTGCCTCTGCCCCTCCACCCATTTGTGTTCTCTCTCTCTTTCTCAAATAAATAAATAAATTTTTTAAAGATTAAAAAAAAGAAGAAGTTCAGGGAATCATCCACCTAACATTGATGCTATCAATGCTCTGCCCATACTTTCTCGGCACTTACTTTCTCAGAGCATTTTAACAGTCCCATGGTACTCTCTACATCAGAACTTTCTTTTGGTGGGGCAGACCAGCTATGCCTGTGCCAGGGAATAATGCTCTCAGTAGTAGACCTCAGCCAATGATGAATGGGAATCAGGTTAAATACCCCAGCTTCTTTGAACTTCCGATAAGGTAACTCTGAAACATGTTCTGCACTGTCTCCCATAGCCTCCCAATGGAATTGGTTCTCCATAGTGATAAATTACTCAGTGATGCAAATGAATTGTCTCATCCTTTCTCTGTCACATTTCCTAATCTCCTACTTATTTTCTCTAGAATCACTTCAAAATGAACTACTTATACTCAAGTTCTTGCATGTTCTTCTGAAGAAATACAATTGAGACACCTGTTCCCAAAGATGTGTGTTGAGACATGCGACTTGTTGTGTGACAGACTAATCAGGGGATTTGATGAGTTCTACTCATGAAGTCATGGTATTGATTTTCTGGGTACCACACAAATGAAAGAGCCAGAAGAATGTGAAAGAAAATCTGTAATGTCACTGTAATGTCAGTGTCAGTGTCAGTAGAAGCAAAAGTCCCTTTGGGTTGGTCAACAGAAATACGTTTTCCAGAAAAGGTAGAGTTTGGTAGGGTCAAGTGAACTAAGAGCAGGGGAGTACATTCTAGGAAGTAGATAGGTGTGACAGACATAAATCTTGTTCAGAGTAACAATCTATCTGGAGCTTGAGACTATATAGAAAGGAATAAAAAATAAGCCTTGCATTATTGGTTAGGGTTGGAAAGAATGTTCAAGGAGACTAGGAATTTTGGATTTTGTCTCAGAGGTAATGGAGAACTACTGGACATTTTTCATTAGAGAGTAACACCATAAAAGCAAGTTTCTAGGAAAACTAATCTGATGTCATTGTGTAGAGTGAATTGAGGCTTAAGGTAGAAGGTTGTTGATATAGTTTTAGTGACTTAGATAGAAATTGATAAAATCCTAGAACTGGGTACTCATAATGGGAATGGAAAGGACAGCATCAATTCAAGACCCACTGAAGAGAGTCAATAGAATTTGGTGGCACTAGATAACGGGCTGGAGGACAAATAAATGAGGCACAGGCATTCTAAAAGATCAAAGCAGTCGCTTTCAAAATAATGCCATAATATTAGCAGAAATAAAGAAATTGTGGGGAGGTGAAATTTTACAGTAACACAATACACTCATTTAATTTTATACACAGTAACTTAAACTTTTGTTCCATTTGTGGTGATTGATAATTATACATCCATATCCAGCAGATATTTTAAGATTTGGGACTGGAATTTAGAAGAGAATACATACTATTAAATTACATCAGAGAGTCATCTTCTTTTTTTTATTTTTTTTATTTTTTTTATTTTTTTTAAAGATTTTTTTTTTTTTTTTTTTTATTTATTTATTTTACAGAGAGAAATCACAAGTAGATGGAGAGGCAGGCAGAGAGGGAGAGAGAGGAGGAAGCAGGCTCCCTGCTGAGCAGAGAGCCCGATGCGGGACTCGATCCCAGGACCCCGAGATCATGACCTGAGCCGAAGGCAGCGGCTCAACCCACTGAGCCACCCAGGCGCCCCACAGAGAGTCATCTTCTTAGAATTAATACTTAAAGCTTTGACCATGAATAAGATCACAAAGGAGGAAAGTTAAAAGAATGAATAGCACAGAGCTGAAAATTAAGCCCTGGCAAAAGACCTCATTTGGGGAAAGCAAATAGAAAGATAAGGACGCAGGTGAGACAGGAAGGTAGAGTCAGAAGGGTCAAGGAGTCAGAGGGAAAGATGATTGCAGTGATAAGGAGATAAACACTTTCAGAGCCTTCCAAGGGCAAGGGAGATAAAGACTCCTTGAGATGCGAAAAAGGCAATACAGCAATACCTGATCTTGACCTCATTAGACTCTCAGCTAGGTTGGAGAGCTGAAATTTACATATAGTGGGAACAATACAAAACAATGCAATCACAGACTGAAGTGTTTGAGCCACACTGGGAGGGCTGTGTGAGAGTAGGAAGGCAAGGGAATGGGAACTGGGACCAAGTATGAAGTGTAGTTCGAATGTGAGGTTTGTAAAGGAGGGACCAAAAAGAATTTGAAGAGGAAGACCACCATGAATAAAATCATTGAGGAGAGCCTAAAGCAATGTGGGAATGTAATTAAACCAAGAGATGAGTGCATACACAATTTCCAAGAATGTTAAGGTCCAGGAGCTGATCTAAATGTGAAAACTGATAAAGGAACTAACCACGTTTGGTCTTGAAGGAGCAAGCCAGAGAACCTACGGAGCTAGTGAGGGTGATTAATGTTAGTGACCACAGATGCAGAGCCGAAAGCCAAGATACTTTCAGGGCCAATGATAGTTTTGTGGGTGAGCTTGTTACTCTTTGAAGTGATAGTATATATCACACATATAACGTGTGATAGTATATATCACACATATAATATATAAATATGGAGCTTCTATACTTAGGACCATGTACAAAAATCCCCCCCCCCTTTTTTTTTAGATTTTTATTTATTTATTTGAGAGAGAGAAAGAGCAAGCATGAGCAGGGAAAGGGCAGAGGGAGAGGGAGAATCTGACAAACCCACGGAGCAGGAAGCCCATCCCAGAACCCTGGGATCATGACCTGAGCAGAAGGCAGATGCTCAACTGACTGAGCCACCCAGGTGCCCCACCCAAATCCCAATTTTATAGAAGTCTGCTATTGCTTCTCTAACACAGGTTTGTCCTAGGGTGGTAGGCAGCAGGGTCTACCTTCGCATTGCTGGACCTGCACATACCATTGAATTATTGAACACTTGGAGAGGAGGGTACACATGGTTAGTTAGCATGAGGATGAGAGTAGAGACAGAGGGTCGGAAAAAAAAAAAAAAAAACTTGTCTATGTCAACAAGGCTGTGTTCTCTAGTTTGGAGTTTAAGTATTTTAAGTTGCTTACCAGTGAATCACTGGTTTATCTTTTCTCTTCCCTTTTCAAGTATCTTGAGGCTATTGTGAGAGAAATAGCCTTGCCTAGAACCTTCCAGTTGCTGAGACCCTTGTTTTCTTTCAGTTACTCCAAGATGCCCAAACTTGTCTTCAGAAAAGTCATTCCTCTAAGTATCTAATGATATCAAAATCTAGCCTAATGGGGAACACAATCTCAGGTAGAAGTTTCTTCCCACTAGGTTTCCTGAATATAATGGCAATGAGATTAGCGCATTTTCCTAGTGATTGAGTTGGCATATGCCCATGGATTTAGAAATAGAATTTATTGTGGAAGTTGCTGTACTACTTGGGTAAGTAGCTATTGCAATTTGATGATAGAAAGTTATTCTCTGAAAAGAAACTATTATATGTCTTATATGTCGTGGCCATCTGAAAACAAAGAAGATACAAGTGAGTTTTGTTTTCAGTTCATTCTACCCTATATACAGTTATGAACAACCATGTATATTTAACATTTGGCAAGTTAATCGATATTTTCCTATTTCTCTATTTTTAAATACATGGGTACGGCTGGTTGAGGGTAAATGACGGTTTCAAATCCTTCATCATTATGCTGCCGTTAGGTAGTAGAATGGTGACATATGACCAGGTTTCTGTGATGCCTCCCACAGGAAAGCAATAGTATTCATGGAATTTGAAGACTATTTAGAGTTAGGGACTAATCTGTGCCTTAGTCCCATCCTCATAAAGTAAGATTTTCGTTTATTGCATTCAGATGAGATCGACGGTGAATTTCTAGGGTGAACACTGTGATAAGAGAACGTGTATGCAAAATCAACCGTATCCCCACTGTTGTCACCACTAAAACATACCTCATTTCCAGAGGATGGGGTTGCATGTTGCAACTGGGAAAAAAAAAATAATCAGTAAGATCCATTTCAATGAACCTTTGTGTTTTGTGATCCAGTTAAAATTCTAACAGTGAGAAAATACTTTTCTCCTAGTCAGTACAGTATTTAATGCCTCCCCTTAAGGAATCAGCCATTTGCCTTAACCAGCCAAGACCTGTGGCACAGTCCTACAAGAAAGTGCCTACTGCTATATATAGCTGACTTGGGTTTTATGCAGAGCTGTCTTTACATTGCATTTCTTTCTTCTTGATAGTCTAGCTCCACAGTGAGAGCCTATCAAACTAGTAAGTCCCGAGTGACCATGAGCCCTGGCTTCAGCTCTCAGTGGAACAGCAGCCAACCAGCCTGGAACACATACTCCTTTCCAAGAGCAAGCTTGCACTATCAGTCCCATGCCAGCTATGCCTACTGTACTGGACACCCTGCTGTAAGTACCCCCATTTTTCTGTATTTAGCATATTGGATACTTCATACAGGTACCTCTTGAACCCAGAGTTGGTATCTCTGAATTAACTGGGCAATTTTTTCCAATGCTGTAATTCTTCTAAGGGGAGAATATGCTGCTGTTGAGTAAAAGAGATGAGTGGTAGAGAACATCTTATGTGCTTAAATGACAGATGTTTGGATGATCTTTGCTGAAAATTCATGTTACATTTATAGATATTTCTGAGTGAAACAGGTTGGTGGAAGTTCTGGAATGACGTTCCTGTAGAGGTTGGATGTTTGTACATCTATGGCTTTGTTTTTTGGCTCCCTTCTGGCTGTTGTTCATGACTTTAGTTGGTTGATTTTGCACTGGGAGAGGATGTCTTTCACAAAATGGCATGGAGGAGTCAATGGCATCTATATGCCCCCACTTCTGTCATTGGTCTTGGTGATATAGTTTAAACAAATATGAACATACAGGTATACATTCATCAGTAGGGTATTTTCCAGTTACTACTACACAGAATCTGAGCTTGTTGCCATAGATGACTCAAAGGGCATGATAAAGAAGCCTTTGGTGGGGAGAAATAAATTTATGGAATTTGAGAACCTTTTCGAATAAGGTACCTGTTTCTGCCATTATGGTTTTCTGTGTCTCCATCCAATCCTCATCAACTAAGATTTTTGTTATCATAAATTATACTTGTATGCTTGGGAAAGTTGTTAATTAGTAAACCTTTGTTTACTGCTAAAAATTCAGATGTAAGACTTGGGTAATGAGAGACCTTTGAAAGGGAGTCATGCATGCTTCTCATAGTAACTCACCGAATTGTCAGTAACTATAATTGCGGGTTCTCCAGCCATTCTGAAGGTCTACTGTGGATGTCTGCACTTGGGCTATCCTGTTTGCATTTCAAAGTTATGAAATAATAAAGTGTCCTGAGCTTCTAAATTGAGAGAATGTATTTCAAATATCATGTCATGAAGTTACTTAAAAGAAGATTCAAGGAATCCACTCAGAATGTAAATTGGCATAACTTTGTTAAAAGGTGATTTGGAAACAATGATCAAAATTTAAATTGTATATACCTTTGCCTCAATAATTAAACTTTTGGCACTTGATGGGACATGTACAGGGATGAATGCGTTAGGGCAATGTAGCCCCATTTTTGAAATTAGTTGGAAAAGGAATAGCCTAAATAGCCCTCATTAACTTTTAGCAAAAATGTATGAAGCATTATTAGACACGCATTATTTTTCAGCATCCTTCTAGGCAAAGAGGCCTTGCTGTCACGAAGGTCCCTTTCTAGGAAACAGAGAAGCTTGCAATTACCTAACTAAACATATGAATAAGTAAAAATAGGCAAACAAATAAAATATAGAGTGGTATTAGATGTTGCACAAAGACTCAGAATAGGTTGAAATGATAAAGAATAACCGAGTGGCTTTTTGAGTTGTAGAGTCAGCTATGTCCTGAACTGGGAAGATGGGTTTTATCTGAGATCTGAATAAAAAAGAGACGTAACTATGGATAGTTCAAGGTGAAGAGCGTTCCAGGGAAGGGACAATGTGAAGGTCCTGAGGTGGGAATGAACTTGAATGTTCATCATATACACAGAGGGAAAGCCAGTGTTCCTGGAGCTTAGTTAGAAGAGAACAGAGGGAGACAGGTTAGAGAGAAAAGCAGAGACCAGAGTATGTAGCACTTTGTAATCCAGAATAAGAAGTTTGTGTTTTATTTAAATACAATGGGCCATTGGAGTATTTTAAGCAAGAAATTATATGACACAATTTAATTGTTTTAGAATTCACTTGGGCTGCTGGGTGAAAAAATCCTGGTAGAGGAACAAGAAGGAAATCTGGGAGTCAAATTAGATTTTATACACACACACACACACACACACACACACACACACACACACGCATGCATGTATCTATGTGATTACTTCTATAGAATGCAACTGAAGTTCTGCAGTAAGGGAAAGATTAACTTTGATCTATTTGATGTTCAAAATATGTGCAACTTGTTTTCATAATAAAAAGCAAGTTTCATGTGTTTGGCAATAAAACTTCCTTCAGTAACCAGTTCCATATTTAAAATGTCTCATTATCTTTTCCCTTCAGTCATTATTTGTCGAGCTAGATTATGACAAATTATAATTTAATGAAATACTCCAAATCATATTCTTATTGGCTTCAAGGTCATGTAAAAGTAGCTGATATTTATTGAGCTCTGAATATTTTCTAAGTTCTGCACTGGCCAACTTTATATGTGTTATATAGGTATGCATGTTCAAAATAGCCCTAGGTGGTAGGTACTATTATTATCACCATTTCAAAGATTAGTGAAGTGAAGCTCAGAAAAATTGAGAATCTTGCCCAGAGTTATGCAGCTAGTAGTGAGACCTGAGAGTCAAACCTTGCCTATTTAGCCTCTAACCAGTATTCTCATTCACTCTATTATAGTGTTCCTTCCATTGAGTCCCCATGTCTTTATTTACATGCTGAGGACAGTGATTATACCCCTGATAGAACTCTTTGCTATCATATAATTTAAATGTACATGTTACTCTTCAGAGAAGAACTTGTATGTGTTAAACACTCCATTTTAGTTTTGGGGGGAGGAATAAAGAATAGGTGTGGCCCTGTTTTGGAAACCACTGGAATCACTGCAGGAAGTCTAGCTACTTTTTGTGCTTTAAAATCCAGAAACAGACGGACACCTGGGTGGCTCAGTCAGTTAAGCATCTGCCTTCAGCTTGGGTCAAGATCTTGGAGTACAGGGATAGAGCCAGGCATCTGGGTCCCTGCTCAGCAGGGAGTCTGTTTCTCCCTCAGCCTCTCTCCCTGCTCCTGCTCTCTCTATTTCTCTCTCACTCTCTCTCTTTCTCAAATAAATACATAAAATCTTTAAAAAATATATATATAATCCAGAAACCTACTTTCTTTTGTCACACCACCATGAGTAAAGTGAGCCAGATGTGGAAAGTAGAAGCAAAAGACTAGAAAATTCTTTAAAAAAATTTGTCATGCCTGTTGTACTTCTGATTTAAAAGACACTCTAAGGAAAGAACCTAGATTTCCATCAACAGATGAATGGATCAAGAAGATGTGGTATATATACACAATGGAATACTATGCAGCCATCAAAAGAAATGAAATCTTGCCATTTGCAACAACATGGATGGAACTAGAGCGTATCATGCTTAGCGAAATAAGTCAAGCAGAGAAAGACAACTATCATATGATCTCCCTGATATGAGGAAGTGGTGATGCAACATGGAGGCTTAAGTGGGTAGAAGAAGAATAAATGAAACAAGATGGGATTGGGAGGGAGACAAACCATAAGTGACTCTTAATCTCACAAAACAAACTGAGGGTTGCCGGGGGGAGGGGGTTTGGGAGAAGGGGGTGGGATTATGGACATTGGGGAGGGTATGTGATTTGGTGAGTGCTGTGAAGTGTGTAAACCTGGTGATTCACAGACCTGTACCCCTGGGGAAAATATATGTTTATAAAAAATAAAAAATTAAAAAAAAAAAAAAGACACTCTAAGGATCAATGTTAAGGCCTACTTGACATTCTTCCATTATTCCTCCCATCCCTGATCAGATGGCTTTAAACTCTTGACTCTAAGAACAGGAACCATTTAACTCTTCTATCATCTTTTTTTTGTTTGTTTTAAAGATTAAATTTATCTATTTATTTGACGCACACGGGGAGGGGGGAGCACAAGCACGCAGACCAGCAGGCAGAGGGAAAGGGAGAAACAGGCTCCCACTGAGCAGAGGGCCTGACATGGGGCTCGAACCCAGGACTCTGGGATCATGACCCGAGCTGAAGGCAGACACTTAACTGACTTAGCCACCCAGGTGCCCCAACTCTTCTACCATCTTGAAAAAGGAGCTGTATCATCTGAAAATGAATCAGAGGTTCTGTACAGGGTCACTGAGAACATAGTGATGTTATAGTGACAACATCCAGAAATGTTGAATCCCTCATACTTTTTACTTAGGTTCATATTGCAAGCCAAAGAACTAGACAGATACTTTAGGCTCCAAAAAGTGAGAGTAGATTCCATAGTCATGCAGTGTAAGGTCCAACGAGGTTTTGTGGTAAAAACCACAGAAACATTTCTTGTCCGAATAAATTGCCAGTGATTTTCTTGAGTCATATAATTTAGTAGCCTTTAATGAAGCTATAAATGCTCAGCCTGCCTGGTGAAATTCTGGCCCTTTCCTCTGAGTTACTAGTTTGATTGAAGATTTCCAGGTCTCTAGCTGATTTCCTGGGGTTCAAGGGTGTCTGTCAGCCAATGTGATGTTTGCATAGTTAGTAGACGTGATTCAGGTAGCTCCCCTTCTTTTCCATTCCCTTGCTACTGAGGAATCCCGATACCCCATGAGTGCCTGGTTAGTTAACTTGAAATTAGCAGCCTGTTGAATTTCAGAATACAGTCTGGCTTCTCCCTGACCGAGGAGGGACATCCTCAGAGTCCCGTTGTATATCACTGTATTAGTTTCCTATGGCTGCTGTAACAAATGCCCACAAACTGAGGGGCTTAAAACAATACACATTTACTCTTTTACATTTCTAGAGGTTGGAAAGTCTGAAATGGGTTTCACTGAACTGAGCTCAAGGTGTCAAAGGAGCATCCAGTGGAGAATCTGTTTCTTGCCTTTTCTAGCTTCTGGAGCTACCTTCCTTGCATACTTTGGTTCATGGGCCCTTTCTCATCTTCAAGGCCAGAAGCAAAGCATCTTCAACTCTATTTCTGCTCTATCTTCACACGGTCTTCTCTGTAGTCACTTCTCCCTCTGCCTCTCATACTTATAAGGACACTTGTGGTTACATTTAAGAGCCCACCCACAAAATCCAGGATAATTTTCCCGTCTGAAGATCCTTAACTTGATGACATCTGCGAAGTTCCTTTTGCCATATAACACCTACGGGTTCCTTGGATTAGGCTGTGGATATCTGGGTGGGTTATTTATTACTCAGCCCAGCACAATCATAATATCCAGTGACTGATGGCTACCTTCTGAGCCATTAGGTAATTATTTAGAGCTTTCTGAAATGGATAGACCTTCTCACTGAGGAACATAATTTGAGAGGTGTTCTTTGAGTGATAGAGGACTGAAATGGGTACCCTATCACAGTTCAGAATTCACATTCACTAACATGCTTCATTTTTCTGAGACCCACTGTTTTTCTCCTTCTAAAATGAGGTGATAACTATCCCCTTGATAATCATTCCAATACATATGTTAAAAGAAAATGTGAATACAAGGTTATTAAAACTCTACTAATGTTTGATCCACTGCACTAGCAAGTGAAGAAATCATGCAAATGAAGAAACTGTGTCCAGGCATCTAGGATGGTCTCTTAAATGTTGGATGTAAAATGGTAAAATGTAATGTTCAAATATTCAAGTAATACAGTCATATATCTAATAATATAAGTCAAATATTGAATAGATCATACTCTTTTTATTATCTCAGGAAATGAATGATATATCATGTAAATTTCTTATCTAGTGGTATTATTTGTAATCCATTTCATTCATAAAATCATTCTAATAATTTCCAGATAGTATATTGACTGGTGTGCTGGTTTTGATCATTCATTCAATACTTTTGTCAGCATTATTATTAAATGATAATTCTGTTTGCTCCCTGACTTGATGTGGGGAATTACATCACAATGCCCACCACTCCCTATGGATTGATAACCATTAAGCGATCACATTAGTCATAAAAGAAGGGGATCATCGGTTGCCCTTTGTAATTGTTCTCTACTCTCCCTGCACCTGCTCCTCACTTGTACCTTTTTCTTCTTACCTGAAATGATGTTATCATTTGTGTGATGCCAGGGAGATGCAGAGAGGGAGGCAGGGAAGTGGGAAAAGAGGAAAGTAGATGGCGATGATCTGATCTTCACTGTTGAGGCCAGGAGCCTGCATATTGTTTTCTTTTCCTCTAGTGAGGAAGCACAGTCGGCTTCCGTGGCCCCGCTGAGGCTAATCAGGAGACCACTTGTGCCAACCATGAGTCTGTGACCAGGAAGAGCCCAGTTCCTAATAGAGACAAAGGAGAAGGGGCTGAAGAAAAGAAGACATAAAGAGCATGAAAAAAATAGAAGTGTGCTGAGAGGTTGGTGCTGACTGGGGGTAGTGGAAGCTTCTAGACCCTGTCTCTCTTTCAATAAGAGAGCAGTCAGGCAAAGGAGGAAGAGTGTGGAGCTTGGCACAAGACAGAGGGTAGAGACGCAGCACCGTCTTGCTAGAGGACTCTCTGTGTTTATCCTTGTATAAGTTTCCCGGAGAGTCCCTCTCTGGAAACTTGTTTACAAAGCACAGGGCGGGCGCCTGGGTGGCTCAGTGGGTTAAAGCCTCTGCCTTTGGCTCAGGTCATGGTCCCAGGGTCCTGGGATCGAGCCCCACATCCGGCTCTCTGCTCAGCGGGAAGCCTGCTTCCTCCTCCTCTCCCTCTCTCTCTGCCTGCCTCTCCACGAACTTGAGATCTCTGTCTCTTTCAAATAAATAAATAAATAAAATCTTAGGGGCGCCTGGGTGGCTCAGTGGATTAAAGCCTCTGCCTTCAGCTCGGGTCATGATCCCATGTTCCTGGGATCAAGCCCAGTATCGGGCTCTTTGCTCTGCAGGGAGCCTGCTTTCTCCTCTCTGCCTGCCTCTCTGCCTACTCGTGATCCCTGTCTGTCAAATAAATAAAATCTTTAAAAAACAAAAAACAAAAACAAAGCACAGGGCCAGCTGCCTTCCTTTAGGAGTTAAGTTGTCAAACAAAACAAAGGTCTCAAAAACCTGTCAGAGAGGACTTTATCCCACAATGAAGGCATTTGCTGTCTATGCCCATGACAACTGTGTGTCCATGACACCCAGTCACCTTGCTATCTGCTTCCTGAACCCAGACCCTACTTCTCCCCACGGGGAAGGACAGGCATTTCTTTTGGAAGCCTGAAGGAGACATTTGAAGAAGTGGGAAGTCTCATTTCTTCTAGATAAGGATATCTATGCTTCACTGGTACCCGTCAACTTTGGAAATAAATGGCAAGTTCTTCGTAGCAGATTCCCAAGCTCTGTGTCCAATACCCATTCTACAAGGAGGTCTTAGAATCACAGTTTGCCTGCTTGTGGTTTCTGAAATGAAACACAAATGCTAGAATTTAGATTATTGATGATTTTGATTGGTTATTCCAATTATTGTTACTCTATTTACTAGCATGTACGGTGATGTTTCAGTACTTTGGCAACTGGTATGGCTGGATGCTAGCTTAATGATAGATCTATACAAATTTGGGGGCTATGGAAAACTTTTGAAGGAATACCGAAAATGAGCAGTTTTCAGTAAAATGATGACCAGATCTTTAGCTTCCATGAAGTCTCTATTGTAAACTGATTCCCTTGGTAGCTTACTAGGGTTCTAATTGCTAGGATCACTTTATATCCTGGTTTTCCTGGTTTATGCTTATTTCTTAGAATAGTTAATAGTGTCCCTTTTTATTGTCAAAAAATGTTCAACATTAGAGAATATATGGTATCTCTACCACAACCCCCTACAAAAGAAAGCATATTCCTTGCACATAAATCTTACTTTGGTCTATTGCCTCAGGGTGTGGAAACTTCCCAGGGGGGTGCCAACAAAGGAGACGCCCCATGTAATGATTAATCAGGCACCGTAAACCATGGGGCTTCCAGACTTTCCCAGCTGTACATATATCTGTGTGCTAAGGCAGAAGAATACTGTATCCTGGTCTGGAACTTGCAACCACTACAATTATTTAAACTCAGAACCAAATTTTTAGATAACCTAGAAATGCGAAAGAGAGTACGTAATCTTTCAAAATTGTTCCAGGATCATGTGAACAGCATTTGAAGACCACTACTTGATCGTAATTTTTTTCCTAAACTTTTTTTTTTTTTCATACCGTGGAGCCCACTTACTGTGAAAGAAGCTGCTCATGGCTCAGAAATCTGGTTGCCCCAATTCTTGCCCACATTCTCCAAAGGCCAAGAGATTATGTATCTATGCATATCTTTATTTATTTATTTTTAAGATTTTATTTATTTATTTGTCAGAGAGAGAGACCACAAGGAAGGAGAGCGGCAGGCAGAGGGAGAGGAAGAAGTAGGCTCCCCACTGAGCAAGGAGCCCAATGTGGGGCTCGGTCCCAGGACCGTGGAATCATGACCTGAGCTGAAGGCAGACAGTTAACAGACTGAGCCACCCAGATGCCTCTATCTCTGCACATCTGTGTCTCTTTCACATTATATCAATTCTAAGGCTGTCACCCCCCTTCACCCCAGCACACACATACACTCTCTCCTCTAAGACTAAATAGACAAAGCAGATAACATTACGATTATTGAAGTCGGGTAAAGAACATTATCACTTGGGTTTCTTTTGCTGCAGAAAACAAAGTATCTAACTACTAACAATGGCTTCAAAAAGATAGATGAAAATTAACCATCTTAATAAAAAGTCTAGGGTAGAGGTGCAAAATTTATATTTGCCAATATGGCTGCAATAATACCACCCTTTCCACCCATAATTTTCTGCAGTTTGACGTTGCCATTCTTTCACCTTCCTCTTCCGTCTGCCTAATGTTTGTGACTCACTTCACAAAGTGGTGGAAGTGGTGCTGTATGACTTCCAGATCAAGGTCAGAAAAGGTCATGTAGCTTCTAGCTGGCTTTTTTGAAAGCCCTTTCTAACCCCAGCTGCCATGTGGTGGGGAAAACCAACTAGTGGAGTGGACAGGCTATGTGCAGGTGCTCTGGGCTCAGCTTTCAAGTCTTCTCAGCCCACACGCCTGATTTGTGACTAAAGAAGCCTCCAGAGGACTCCACTTTCCAGCTGCTTGAGTCATTTCAAGGTATCTGTGTTTTCCCAGCTAATGCCTGGGACATGGGAGAAGAAAAGCAAACTGTTCCCACTGTGTTCTCTCTGAACTCCTAAGTCTCAGAAGCATGAGCATAGGACACGGTTGTGGTGTTAAGTCACTAAACCCAGGGTAGTTTCTTACTCAGCAATGGTAACTAGAATAACAGATATTTCCAAGGTTGATGCTGCTACAGATCAGCATTCTCCAGAAGATAGGTTCTTTCTATCTTTCCTCTCTATAAAGTAGGAAAATGATAAGCTACTTCCTGAGGTCATTGTGAAAAGTTAATGAGATAATACACATAAAGCAGTTTCACACAAGTTTATCCTTTATAAATCACTTAATAGATAGAAGCTATTTTGGGAAAGAAATCAATTTTAATTTGGATCATTAGAGAAGGCTTACAGAATTCCAATTTGCACTATTTGGATGGCACCATTTTTGAAGACCTTGCGACTCAAGTTTCAAATAGTTGAGAGCCCCTCAGGTACATGAAGACATTTGTGTCTGGCTAGAAATTTCAACTTTTCTCCATACGTTGCTGTTGACATCCTTGCTCTAGTAGACCGAGACTGGAAGTCATTATAAGCTTGCCCAGAGTTGGTCATTTCTAGTGAGGTCTAAGATTGCATGTTTGTTTCATGTGGTTTTCTCCTTAAAGACAATGTTTTCTACGTATAAATGAGAATACTGTTCTGCTTCTCTCCTCTCACCTTTATTTTTTTCACATGGTTTGAAGAGCTGGAGTTTCCTCTGACACATTTCATGCCCTTTATTTGGTTCCTAGCCACAATGGTTTCCTTTCCTGTTTTCTTCCTTCCTCCCTCGCTCCCTCCTTTCCTTCTTTTTTCTCTCCTACCTTTTAAAGATTTTATTTATTTGAAAGAGAGCATGCACAAGCTGGGGGAGGGGCAGAACGAAAAGGAGAAGCAGTCTCCCCTCCCAGCAAGCTCCCCACCAACCAGAGCACCCCCATGGGGCTCAATCCCAGGACCCTGGGATCATGACCTGAGCCAAAGACAGATGCTTAACCAACTGAGCCACCCAGGCAACCCCCTTTCCTGTTTTCTGATAGTCCCTTGTCTCGTCTTAATAATGCATGGCTTGACACTGCTTAATTCTGAGTATCCAAAACAGATGTTTTGGGAAATGAATTCAGCCATCCATCCAGCTTAGTCCACATCTTCTGCGCTGAAGCTTGGATTTTCTGAGACCTCCTTGGAGTTCCAGGCAGGATCTCCTGCTGCTCAGTTTTGTATGTTTGATTTTTAAAAACTCTCTTGATAATTTTTTTAAAAAATTAACATTAAAATTGGTTAAATGCACCACAACATTTAATTTTAAAATCATCAATAAATTTTCAAATCATTAATAAAATATTAACAAAATTAACTATTTTCAAAGACTTTAGTGGGTCTTCCACAATTTGGTTATGACCACTGGGGTGAGATTAACTCCCTTTAAATAAGGAATCTGATACATGAGAATTTAAAGATGGGGGGAAGTGGCATTGTTGTTATAAAAGGCATACAAGAAGGAAAGGTTTTCGTTTACTGTGCTATTCTAAATGCTAAAGCTGACATAAATTAACAGATTTGTCTGTTATCTGTCATCTATGTGAGTGAGGTCTCCTAAACATAAACCTATTAAGTCACTGGGAGGGGAAAAAAAAAAAAAAAAAAGAAGCAAAAAATACTTCCTTGTAATGAATCCTTTTGGAAATGAAAAAATAAAGAATTTTAAGCTGAGAAACAAGAATGCTTCCAAAGAGCTCCCCTCACCCTGTGAGGGAAGGCAAACTTTAAAAAAAAGTTATTTATTTGCGAGTGAGAAGAGAGAAAGACTGTGGGAGTGAGGGCAGGGGAGGATAGGGAGAGAATCTCAAGCCAACTTCCCACTAAACAGGGAGCCTGGCATGGGCCTTGATCTCAAGACCCTGAAATCATGACCTGAGGCAAAACTAAGACTCAGAGGCTTAACTGATGGAGCCACCCAGATGCCCTAGAAAGGCAGGTGTTTGTTTGTTTGTTTTTTAAAGACGATATTTATTTATTTGAGATAGATAGACAGAGATGGCATATGAGCAGCGGGGAGAGGGGCAGCAGCAGAGGGAGAGCACGCTCCCCACTGAGCACGGAGCCTGAACTAAGAGATTGATCCTAGGACTCAGGGATCATGGCCTGAGCCAAAGGCAGACAGACACCCAACAAACAGACTGAGCCACCCAGGGCCCAAGGAAGGACGGTTTTATCAATCAATTTTTTTTTTTTAAGATAGATTTATTTATTTATTTATTTATTTGACACAGAGAGAGAGAGATCACAAGCAGGCAGAGCAGCAGGCAGAGAGAGGGGAAGCAGGCTTCCCACTGAGCAGAGAGCCCTATGCGGGGCTCGATCCCAGGACCCTGAGATCATGATCCGAGCCGAAGGCAGGGGCTTAACCCACTGAGTGACCCAGGCGCCCCTTATCAATCAATTTTATGAAGGAACTTTTGATGGCTGTCTCTTAAGGTCAAGTTCTGCAGGGTCTGCAGGCAGTGAACTTGAATGACATCAGTGTTCCCCCTGGTCTCTATAATTGTTCCTGTGCAAAGACCCATTAAGGCTGGATCTTTCCTTTTCAATTGGAAAATTAGTGTGCCTTCTTTTGGGATTAACACAGAAACTTCTCAAATAGACATTAAAGTGGAAATTCCAGGGTCCTCCTTTCCTTGCCTCAGAGGAGAGTCGTTTATCCTTCCAGAGGCTCTTGGTTGCCAATGCCCATCCCCCTTCAGTAGCTCTTCAAACTGAGCTGTGTATTTAAATACAAATAATAGGGCAATAATAACAACATTATAACAAATACTCACCTTCAAATCCAACAGGTGGCTTCAGAAACAGAACTTTACAGATACGTTTGTGGCTCCCCCATGGCCTTTGAATGCATCTCCTTCCTAACACCCTCAGAGAACCATAATCCAGGCTCTCATTTTAAGCATTCCCTTGCATTTCTTCATAGCTTTACTATATGCCCGTACTTAAACATCGTCAAAATGAAAAACATACGATATGTATTTTGCAAATCTGTATTTCGTTTTTGTTCAACATTATGTTTTTGAGATGTATCCATTATAATGTGATTAGCTAGAGTTCATCCAGTTTTCCTGTTGTATTATATAATTGTTTGAATGTACCACAGTTGATTTATCCAATTTAATGTCGGTGACTGTATGGGTCGTTTCTTGTTTTTATTACAATGAGCAATGCTGTGGAGTTCCTGACACCTGGTGCACATGTTGCTTATGCCCAGGAGTGGAATCGCTGGGTAGTAGGGTGTGGTGTATTCAAACTGCTTAGTCAATGCCAGATCGTGGTTGTACTCCAACTTACGGTTAGGCAGAAGTCTCTCTTATTTGATCTTCTGTGAAATGCCTGCAATATATTATCTTCATGTCTCTGTTAAGATATTTGTCTTTTTCCTTCTTATTTGTAGAAATGTTATATTCAGCTGGAGAATAATTTTTGACTTCTCTGTATATAGCAAGTATTTTCTTTCAGTTTTTTTTTTTTTTTAAGATTTTCTTTATTTATTTGAGAGACAGAGCATACATGAGCAGGGGGAGGAGCAGAGGGAGCAGCAGCCTCCCCGCTGAGCGAGGAGACCAACTTGGGGCTCGATCCCAGGACTCTGAGATCATGACCTGAGCCAAAGGCAGACGATTAACCTACTGAGCTATCTGGGTGCCCCTCAGTTTTATTTCACTTTTTATGATTTCTTTTGATGAGAAATATTTTTTTTAACTTCCAATATAATATACAGTGTTATATTAGTTTTAGGTGTACAATATAGTGATTCAACACATAATTCTACACATAATTCAGTGCTCAGTATAATAAATGTGTCCTCTTAATCCCCTTCACTTATTTAACACCCCCCCACCAACTTCCCTGTGATAACCATTAGTTCTGTTTCATGTTCTCTATAGTCTGGTTTTGTTTTGTTTTGTTTTTTTTTTTAGTTTGTCTCTTTTTTCTTCATTTGTTTTGTTTCTTAAATTCCACAAATGAGTGAAATCATATAGTATTTTTCTTTCTCTGACTTATTTTATTTAGCATAATACCCTCTGGGTCCACCCATGTTGCTGCAAATGGCAAGATTTCATTCTTTTTTATGGCTGAGTAAGATTCCATTGTGTGTGTGTATGCATGTACACTCTACATCTTCTTTATTCATTTATTGATGGACACTTTGGTTGTTTCCATAATTTGGCTGTTGTAAATAATGCTGCAATAAATATAGGGATACATATATTTTTTTCAAATTGTGTTTTCATATCTTTAAATAAATACCCAGTAGTAGAAATACTGTATCATATGTTAATTCTATTTTTAATTTTTTGAGGAACCTCCATACTGTTTTCCACAGTGGCTATACCAGTTAGTATTCTCATCAACAGTGCACGAGGGTTTCTTTTCTGCTATATCCTCACCAACACTTGTTATTTCTTGTATTTTTTATTTTAACCATTCTGACAGGTACAAGGTCTATCTCTTTTTGGTTCTGATTTGCATTTCCCTGATGACTAGTCATGTTGAGCATCTTTGCATGTTTCCGTTAGCCATCTGTAGGCCTTCTTTGGAGAAATGGTCTGGATGAACAATATCTTAATTGGAGTGTAGCAAAATTATCAATTTTCTTAATGGGTAATGTTTTTTTGTGTGTTGAGAAATTCTTTTTTTACCACAAGGCTGTGACGTTACCGGAAGGATGATGGCTGTGTCTCCTCTCTCTATGCCTCTCTTGGACACACAGAACAAAGAAGACATTCTTTTTTCCTTTTTCTAAGAGACTTGCTCTCAATAATCCTTTTAAGATTTTTGTATCAGGAATTTGGTGGATGATTAAGAGGGGTTATACATTCAGTGCAGGGTATTGTCATATATCCTACTCTATCTCCTTGTTTCTCTCTTCCTTCTCTGCATGACCTATGGAGCCACCAAGAAGTTCTCAGGGAAATAATAATGCTACATTTACTCAGGTCCCTTTAGGACTTCAGATTCCATCCCAGACAAGTGAATCAAGGAATTTCTTTGGAAGAAATACAATGTTACCTTGAAAGAATTCAATCTAGGCCAAAATAGTTCTTAACAGACATGGAGACCTGTTATGCTCACTATTCTGGAACTTCCTCTTTTTCTCACTTAGCAATGTATCCTGAGCATCCTGTCCTTGCTAGAAAGATAGAAATCCATCTTCCCTTTAATTGTGGCATAAAATATAATAATGTGGCTTTATAATGAAGAATGTAAATCTTCTCTTATTAGGGACCATGAGATGGTCTCCAATTGTTCTTTATTATCACGATAGAGTAAATATATATACTGTGTGTGTGTGTGTGTATCTTTATGTATTGTGAGATTTTCTTTTAGTACTGTTCAGAGAAATACAATTTCTTTGACTAATGATATTTTCATTTGAAATTTTTGCAGTAGTTTCAAGGTTATATACATATATACATACAAGGCTGCCAATGTTCATAAAGATATGTTTTACCATAGTGTAGTCTGTCTTGGATACTATCAGTCAATTAGACTTTTATTAACCTGGGTGAAAATGGTATGCTATTGTTTTAATTTGTGTTTCTCTCATCACTGCAGAAGCCAACAGTCTTTTCAAGTATTTATCAATCATTTATATATATTTTTAAAGGATTTAGCTCCTTCCTTGAATAAAAGTAGAATGAAAATATAAAGTAGTGTACCTAAAGAAAGGTTTGCCATTTTACTGCATTGTATTTCATCATAAAGCAATAGAATTATATTCAAATCACTGCAAATTGGACTTTTTTTGTGTCTATTTTTATTTAACCTAAAAATAAAAAACATAACCATGCTAAAAATGAACAGATTTGTCTGGGTTTGTTGCTTGAAATCGTTTTAGTTTTGGTGTTTTATAGTCAGAAGAGACTTCCAAAACACTTTACCCAGTGTTCTATTTTCTGATCCATTACATGTTAGACACTTTCAAATCAACAGATGTAAACGAAGCAAAATAGAACACCAGAAAATGCTGATTAGTTTATGACTGCAAAGCTCTTTTAACAGGTGTCATACATTCAGAATTCTAATCCTGACTCTGTGGCATAAGGTTTTAGTAAAAATATTTTTAAATGTTAGTGACAGAAAATAACAAAAGCATAAGTAAAACCCAGGCACGTTACCGAGTTCAGAATAAGAGGGGATACTTGGGATCTTTCATGGGTGCCTCAAGCTCCTCGTAGGATTCTATTTCCGACCCGGACTGATGGGGGCACAGACATTGACACACAGGCTTTATACGTTCTCATGATAAAATATTCCTTAAAAATTAAAATCTCGGTACTTGCCTTTTTCGGATTCTACAGTGGCACGTAAAAAAAGATAACTACTCTAAAGCTTAACAATGGCATCTGAGGTGTTCAGATGCCAGGATGGTTGGCAGTGATTCTGCACAGGGATTGCACAGCCAGTTCACCCGCTCGGAGTGGCCTGGACGCCTGTGCTCAGCCGGCAGAGCCAAATGCTCCGCTGAGCGCCATCGCTAGAATTCTTTTAGTTCACAGGGTACTACGAATAATACAAGTTCTTAAAGGCATCTGCAAAAAAAGGCTAAAGAAACAGAGATGGTACTTGACTCAACAAATGGGTTCAAAACCACTGTTATAAAAAAACACTCTTTTTTTTTTTAACGGAACCAACTGTTCTCCTTGATTATTAGTTTGCCTGATGATAATATAGACCGAAAGCTCACAATTTCCACTTCTAATTTTTTTTCAAGAGTTTATTTATTTATTTTAAAAAGATTATTTATTTATTTGATATATAGAGAGAAAGCACAAGCATGGGGAGTAGCAGAGGGAGAGGGAGAAGCAGGTTCCCTAATCAGCAGGGAAACAGACGGGGGGGGGGGGGTGGGGGGGGTGGGGGGGGGCAGTGCTCAGTCCCAGGACCCCAGGCTCATGACCTGAGCTGAAGGCAGCTGCTTAGCTGACTGAGCCACCCAGGCACCCATAAGAATTTATTTATTTGATAGAGAGAAAACAGGAGCAGCAAAGGGAGAGGGAAAAGCAGGATGCAGAGCTCCATCTCAGGACTGTAGAATCATGACATGAGCCAGAGACAGTCATTTAACCAGCTGAGCCACCCAGGCACCCCATTCTTCTAAAATTGAGATGTTGAGTCCCTTAAATCTCCCAAAAGTTGTTATCAAGGCCTAAGGGTAAGTGGGATGAACTTCATGTGTTTGGGCATTTGGCTCAAATTGAAAGATAATATATTGGGTTGCCTGATTGGCTTAGTGGGTTAAGCATGTGCTTTTGGCTCAGGTCATGATCCCACAGTCCTGGGATGGAGCCTTACACCAGGCTTCCTGCTCAGCAGGGAGTCTGCTTCTTCCTCTCCCTCAGTGCTCTCTCTCTCTCTCTCTCTCTCTCTCTCAAATAAATAAATAAAATCTTAAAAAAAAAAAGAAAAGAAAAAAGAAAGGTAAGGTCTCCTGGGTGGCTCAGTTGGTTAAGCATCTGCTTCAGTTCAGGTCATGATCCCAGGATTCTGGGATTGAGCCCCACATCAGGATCCCCGCTCAGCGGGGAGTCTGCTTCTTCCTCTCCCTCTGCCTTCAGCTCCCCCTGCTTGTGCACTCCCTCCCTCTCTCTCTCCCTCTCTCTGTCAAATAAATAAATAAATAATCTTAAAAAAAAGAAAAGGTAATATATTAAAGACTAATAGTTGTCAATTTTGGGATTTAATAATTAAGATGCATAGGAATATTTTGTGAAGATTTCTCTTCAGCATGGGGAGTGCTGTCCTGTTTAAACAAATATAACTTTTTGTTGTCAGAGCTTCTTCCTGACAGACATGCATTAAAACGTAACCTTGTACGGGGTGGGGGAGGGTTCCTACTTAATGGCACACACAGGGACCTGACATTGGCTTTGCTGTCGCTCTCAGGTATCAGAGCAGAGGGGTCCCCTTAAGCAGCACCGCATTGGCGTAGCATTCAGCATGCTATCATAGCGGTTAACATTTATGGCACAATTCATTTAGGGTTTTATGAGTCCTTCATATCCCCTTTATGATCCCAAACAGGAAATGTCAGTGCGGGGAATGAGTAACACTGTACACCAAAATCACTTTATTTTCTTTTTTATGTTAATATTCACTAAACCCCTAAGCCCAGGAGGTGTAGTTTCCTCAACCTCTAACAATGTGTACCCCTCAGAGAGCTCCGAGCATCATCTGGATAGAATTGCTTCCCACAGAGAGTGATTTCTTCTTTGACCCACTTTGAACGAATATAGTTTAGGGAAGAAGACTTGATATAAGATGGGACATAATGCCACCAATTTAATTATTTTGCTTATTTAACTAATTCCTATTACATATTTATCGAGTACCTACAGTCTTAGCTTAGGCAACTATAATAAAATACCACAGACTGGTTTTAACAACAGAAATTTATTTCTCACAGTTCAGGAGGCTGGAAGTCTGAGACCGGTGTGCAGCCTGATTGGGTTCTAGTGACAGCCTTCTTCCTGGCTTGCAGACAGCCAACTACTGTGTGCTCAGATGGCCTTTTCCTCAGTGCCTGCTCAGGAAGGGAAAGAAAGATGTGGGGGAGGGAGGTGGGCACCTCTCTTCCTCTTTGTATAAGGACATGAATTCCATCATAAGGGTCCTACCCTCATGTTTTTATTACCTAATTATTTACCTAAATCCCCATCTCCAAATATCATCACTTTGGAGGCTAGGGATTTAACATAAGAATTTTTGAGGGGACACAGACATTCTGCTCCTAACACCTACTATGTGTCAGGCAGTTTTTCAGGTCCTAGAGTATGTTTGCTTAGGTATTCATATGTCTGGTTGCCATAACAAATACCCAACTTTCAGAGGCTAAAGAACATAGAAACATTTCTTACTCATGTGAAGATTTTCCATGTTGATTAGCATGCTAGTTTCATTACACCTTCCAACTTTGCAATCCCTTGGAATTGTGGAGTCATCTCGAGGACCCTCTTCATCCAATCTGCAAAGATAGGAGAGAGACTAGAGAATTGCAATTGGCAAGTCTTTGCAGATCCAGCCTTGAAGGGGCACACATCACTGCCCACACATTCCATTCTCTGAGACTCAGCCATGTGGTCATGCTCATTGCAAGGAATGCTGGGAAACATGGCCATGTTTCTTGAAAAAGAGACAATGTTTGGTGAGCATGAAGCCAGTCTTTGCCAAGTGTACTACAATATTAGGCAAGACAGTGAGGTCGCCACTTACATGGGGCATCCATTCTGCTATAGAATGATAGGCAGTAGGCATGAAAATGGATAGATACATAAAAATTAGACAGTGGTGGGTCCAGTAGGAAAAACAACAAAGGTAGTTGTGATTCGGGATGAACAGCAGAGGGAAGGGAGCTCCTCTAAGGAACAGGATGGGAGAAAGAATCTCTTTTGAAACAAAATTCCATCTGAGACCTGAAAGAAGTGAAAGAGTTAGCCAAGCCTGAAGGGCTCAGTCAGTTAAGCATCTGCCTTCAGCTTAGGTCATGATCCTGGGGTCCTGGGATTGAGTCTGGAGTCAGGCTCCCTGCTCAGAGGGGATTCTGCTTCTCCCTCTGCCTGCTGCTCCCCCTGCTTGTGCTCTCTCTCTCTTTCTCTGATAAATAAATAAAAATAAAATATTATGCCTAGGAATAAACCTAACCAAAGAAGCAAATAATCTGTACTCAGAAAACTATAAAGTTCTCATGAAAGAAATTGAGGAAGACACAGAGAAATGGGGAAAAAAAAAATGTTTCATGCTCATGGATTGGAAGAACAAATACTGTGAAAATGTTTATGCTACCTAAAACAATCTACACATTTAATGCAATCCTTATCAAAATACCATCAATTTTTTTCAAATAAATTGAACAAATAATCCTAAAATTTATTTGGAATCAGAAAAGACCCTAAATAGCCAGAGAAATGCTGAAAAAGAAAACCAAAATTTGTGGCATCACAATTCCAGACTTCAAGTTCTGTTACAAAGCTGTCATCATCAAAACAGTATGGGACTAGCATAAAAACAGACACATAGACCAATGGAACAGAATAAAGAGCCCAGAAATGGACCCTTAACTCTATGCTCAACTAATCTTCGACAAAGCAGGGAAAGATGTCCAATGAGAAGAAGACAACCTCTCCAACAAATGGTGTTGGGAAAACTGGACATCCACATGCAGAAAAATGAAACTGGACCATTTCCTTATACCACACACAAAAATAGACTCAAAATGGATGAAAGACCTCAAGTGAGATAGGAATCCATCAAAATCCTTGAGGAGAACACAGGCAGCAAACTCTTCAACCTCAGCTACAACAACTTCTTCCTAGGAACATCGCCAAAGGCAAGGGAAGCAAGGGCAAAAATGAACTATGGGGACTTTATAAAGATGAAAAGCTTTTGGACAGCAAAAAAGACAGTCAACAAAACTAAAAGACAACTGACAGAATGGGAGAAGATATTCACAAATGACATATCAGATAAAGGGATAGTATCCAAAATCTAGAAAGAAGTTATCAAACTCAACACCCTAAGAACAAATCATCCAATCAAGAAATGGGCAGAGGACATGAACAGACATTTCTGCCTCAAAGACATCCAGATGGCCAACTGACACATGAAAAAGTGTTCAGTGTTACTCGGCATCAGGAAAATGCAAATCAAAGCCACAGTAAGATACAACCTCACACCAGTCAGAATGGCTAAAATTAACAAGTCAGGAAATGACAGATGCTGGTGAGGTTGCAGAAAAAGAGAATCCTTCCTACACTGTTGGTAGGAGTGCAAGCTGGTGCAGCCACTCTGGAAAACAGTATGGAGGTTTCTCAAACAGTAGAAAACTATGCAGCCATCAAAAGAAATGAAATCTTGCCATTCGCAACAATGTGGATGGAACTAAAGGGTATTACACTGAGTGAAGTAAGTCAATTAGAGAAAGACAATTATCATATGATTTCTCTGACATGAGGAATTTGAGAGGCAGGGTGAGGGTTTTAGGGGGTAGGGAAGGAAAAAATGAAACAAAATGGGATTGGGAGGGAGACAAACCATAAAAGACTCTTAATCTCACAAAACAAAGGGTTTTGTTTTTTGAAGGTTGCTGGGGGTTGGGGGCATAGGGATAGGGAGGCTGGATTATGGACATTGGGGAGGGTATGTCCTATGTTGAGTGCTTTTAAATGTGTAAGCCTGATGATTCATAGACCGGTACTCATGGTGCAAATAATATATTATATGTTAATTTTAAAAATAAATAAATAAAAAATAAAATCTTAAAAAAATGTTTTTTAAAAAATGATGAGTCTGGTGGAAGCTTATTGACTGAGATTGGGAGTGTGGTGTGTAAAGAGAGGGGAAACAGGGTCGCTTGGGTGGCTCAGTCAGTTAAGCATCTGTGTTCAGCTCAGGTCATGGTCCCAGGGTCTTGGGATCAACAGGGACCCACATCGGGGTCCCCACTCAGGGAAGAGCCTGCTTCTCCCTACTGCTCTGCCTGCTTGTGCTCTCTATCTCTCTGTTAAATAAATAAATAAATAAATAAAATCTTAAAAAAAAAAAAAAATGGAGAGGGGAAAAGTGAAACACCTCAGGTAGAGCCTGGAGGTCTTCCCTGATTCAATATACAGCAGTTTGAGCTAAGCATTTTGGATACATTATCTCATTTAACCTTTTAACAAATCGGGGAAATAGATATGGTTGTTCTCCCTAAAAGAAATAAAGAAATGAAGTCTCAGGGAGTTCAGGTAACTCCTACAGGATCACATAGCTGTTGAAGAAGAGTCAGATTTACATGTAATTCTGACTCCCAAATCCATGCTTTTAACCAAGTTCTTAGTTGATACCAAGAACATACCTTCTACTACATGCATGAAATGGTGGTAAAGGATGCGGTCTGCCATCTTAAAATTTCTGACAACTCAAAACCATTGAGACTGTCCCAAAGCCAATGTGTATTTCACAAAGAGACCTTTAAGTATTCTGCATTTTTTTTTACGTTTTCTGCAATAAACACGCTTTGCTCTTGTGTTATGAATTTGTCATAGTTATCATTGTCAATTGTGAAATTATTGTGATATAAGGAACCTTGTGAAAATTAACACAAATCATTTTCTACAGAAATACTGCTGTCCAATAATCCACTCTCCTGAAATGTACAGCAACCTGATTCCAAATTTGAACCCATGGGGTTATCCGAGGCACCTGTTGGTTACCAATGCCTTTCTTCTCCTACCATCGAGACTGCTGTTTTTAGAGTTTGTATTTGTTCATAGTGGTCCTAACTTCATTTCCATCTCTGCTTTTTTTTTATTTAAGCATCTAACTTTCTTGAAGTTAAGCTATGTCATTTGGAACTTATTCTGAAGCATAGATTAATAGGTGAAATCACTGTCAGGCTATGTTTCCCTGAAAACTGAGACCACTGGAAATCCTCAACCAATTAAGGATGAAAGATAGCATAGAATCCTATTCTAACGCTATCATTCAATTTTCCTTCGGTGCCTTCCTTTTCGTTTCATTTTCTTTTTTTACTCATGGCACCTTTTGTCTGTCTAAACAGGACAGAGATAAGCTCACTCTTGAGCCCTGCAGTATAAAAGGAATTCCACATGGGGCATGTACGTTGGGGAAGAGTCATGCACTGATTTATTTTCCATAAATGATGTGGGATTACCAGAGACAAGGAACCCTTGCTGTGTGTGGAAAATTTCTACTTTGGAAACTCAGTTGGTAAAAATTTTGAGATTGTCGGGCGCCTGGGTGGCTCAGTGGGTTAGGCCACTGCCTTCAGCTCAGATCATGATCTCAGGGTCCTGGGATCAAGTCCCGCATCGGGCTCTCTGCTCAGCGGGGAGTCTGCTTCCTCCTCTCTCTCTCTCTGCCTGCCTCTCTGCCTACTTGTGATCTCTCTCTGTCAAGTAAATAAATAAAATCTTAAAAAAAAATTTTTGAGATTGTCATATGACATATACATCTCAGGATAGAAAGTCTTTTGTTCCTCCTTATTCTACTAATGCATGGAAAAATCAAAAGATTAAGAAAAATGTTTATTTTTTCTTTAAGGATAGGGAAAACTGTAATTATTTTCATGGGAGAGGATACAGATATGTATACTCCATATGACTGAAAGAAGTTGAGTCACGTTTTAAGAAGAAAACTAAAGGCATTAAGACCAGGTACTGTCTACTGACAAACCACTGTCCCCTCTATATCATCCTCCTTTCTTATTGTCTCTTGTAAGGTTGACACTATACAAAGGGCAGAAAATATAGTGTCAGAAGATTTAAATTTGTGCCTTGTCATTTATTTGCTTGCTGACTCTGGGCAAATCATTTGTAAATTTTGACTTGGTATCCTTGTCTGCAAAGTATGATAATGCAGATAAAATCACTTAGTGAATATTTACTACTATATCATTGGGAAAATGCTAATACCATTAGAATTGAATTTTTATGATTCAGTCATACCTGACTGGCTATTGAGTTTCTTTCATTCTTTTTGTAAAATCCCTTTCTGTTCTGAGCTCTCCATCATACCTGGACCGTCCTAGCTTCTAAGCTGTCTCTCATTTTGCATTATTCAAAGTTTTCCCTGTAATTCTTCTAGAATCAAGGGGGCATCTTACAGTGTAGACAGAATCATAGATACATTCATTTATGCATTCTTGCCTCAAGAAGCTACTCTCATCCCTCCTTCCATCTCTATCATTACTCTTCCATTCTTCCCAGTCCTGTTCATCCCCTCTGTTTCCATCTTCCAGGCAATGTATTCTTACTATTTCAGATTTAGATTCATTATAGCAAGAGCTGAGATCAATTCCTGATGTCCATTCCTGAGGAAAATGGAGGAGAGGTGTGTTCAGCCCTTTGTTTTTGTCATAGAGGCTCAACTTCATGAATTACCCAAAACCTTATTAAATTAAAAAGTTGGAGAAATTCATTTAAAAAAGAAAATACCCCCCCCCCCCAAATCAGAGCACCGTCTAACAGATAATCACATCATGAAGGTCAAAAGCCTCAGCTTTAGTAGTTGGTTCTTTTTGGCAGCTAGTTCAATGTCTGTAGACAATAAAGGTGGCTTTGCATTTGGAGGATGCGAAGGGGAGCTCAGTTGAAACTGTCTTGGATGAATTCGATTTCACAAATTCTCCTAACAGCCTGCTGTCCATTACAAAAGCCCTGTGCTGTGTCTCCCTCAACTGAGTATCTATTGCATGGGCGGGCACCAGAGGGTCCCTACTCGAGCCCTGTACCCTTAGCAGCTGGGCGGGAGGTGCTCACTGTGCAGCTGCTGCCTGAGCGTTGACTGAAAAACGGAAAGCTCCCTGGGATAGTCTGTAAGTTTTCGTCTGTCAAGGTGGGTACCGAGTTCACCTCTGCAGATCATAAACGAGATGTGAGAGAATGTCAGAGGTTCAACAGACGCTAACAGCGCATCGAGGAAAGGAATTGAGAAGTGATGTTATTTCAGAAATAAAACTTTATGAATCTTGCATATAACCCAATAACAAGCTGGCTTTTCATTTACACAATGGAAATGAATATTAAAGTATTCATAAAGACCAGCGGAGAGATATAAAGTTATTCTGATGGAGTGAAGTTTTAAATGCAAAGAATGAATATATTTTATAGACTTATCTCAGCATGTAACAGAGTTGGACGAATACAATGTAGACCATGGGTACAGGATTCATTTGCGTAGAGTCTTAGGCACAGCCTGTTTAGAATTCTTGAACTGCTTTTAGCTCATGTTTAATAAAATCTCTCCAAATTTATAATTTTCCTCCATGTGTCTATCTTTCCCTTTTTCCCTTAGCCTATATATACAAGACAGGCTACTCCTTGTGTCAGGTGTAACTTTGAGAGAAATGTCGTTATTCATTAAATTGTTTAGAGAAATGTTTCAATTCTAGGAAGTACTTCCTTCCAGCTAAACCTCATAATCTTTTAAAGTTAGAGAATCATTCCTGCCCTTAAGAACACAACAAAACTCCCGTTTAAGTTAACAATATAAAGTATTGATTATAAAGATTCCTGGGAATGTGGAGTCTTCAATTTGAGTGCTTATTAATTATAAAGTCAGTTACCTCATCTACGAGCTATAGCAAATTCATTTGACTCCTTTTGCAATTACTTTTCAGAAGATTATCTCGCATTTTTTTTTTTTCTTTTCCCTCTACCACAAGTCTGGTGAGAAACACAATTTGTGACTTTATTATTATTATTTTTTAAATTAAAAATAATTTTTTTTTAAATTTGTGACTTTATAAGGCAACTCTCCTTGGCTGTCCCACTGTGTGATGGAGTTATAATGAGGGCCCTTTATCACTTCTAGGCATGAACACCTTTGGGTGAGTTCAAGACTTGCCTCATTCTGAACTCAAAGACACAAATAGTTTTTGTTCTTTGAGTATTTTTCAGGAACTCAAACCTATCCATTAGAACAAAATTTTATCAGTAACCTGATTAAAAAACGATTACATCTTCCAGAATATCTTCTTCCGTGCTTTGCATAGCATTTTTCTTTAGCTAATCTGGTATTGGACCTTTGAGAGTTCAAGGCAGAATCCATTAATGTACAAAAGTACAGATCATTCTCGACTTAGTGCTGAAGTTTCATCTCAACAAACTCATTTTAAGTTGAAAAAGCTATAGTTGAAACTGCATTTAATACATCTAACCTCCCAAACACTGTAGCTTAGCCAAGACTACCTTTAAACATGCTCAAAACACTTGCCTACAGTTGGGCAAAATCATCTAACCTATTCTATAATAAAGTGTTAAATATCTCATGTAATTGATAATAAACAGAGAGTGAAAAACAGAATGACTTTATGGCTCCAGAAGGGTTGTAGGTGTATTAGTTGTTTACCCTCGTGATGGCGTGGCTGACTGGGAGCACAAGGAAGAATCCAGTGCATGACCCCAGCCTGAGAAAGATCCAAATTCAAAATCTGATTTACAATTTCCACCAAACGGTATCACGTTTGCACAACATAAAATTTTAAAAAACCTCATAAGTTGAACCGTCAAAAGACAGGGACCACCTATAATGGAAATGGTTACTAGAGAGAAAGAATTAACAAGAAAAGATGTGACTAACTGAATAACTTATTTTCTAATATTTCTTGCCAGAATTTATCCTGAACATTATGGGATGGAGATAAGGAGTTTCCTGAGCTTGGCTCTATTTGAGGAGTTTAACTGATAGTGAATAGATTATATTTCTTTAAGATGAGAATTTTAAGCCTTTTTTGAAAATGTTAAAACAGCCTAGGCGTCTACTTGCCCATGAAATTCACATGATTAAATATAATGAGGATTTTTTCCTCCACAGAGTAAATAACCTCCTTCCCATGTGTATATTGATATAAACTCTCAGTGCATTTGTTTTATGATTTAGCACAGATGGTTTCTCCCTTGTTTGAGGCTGAAAAATGGATTTCCTTTTGGCTTCCCTGGAGTTCTTTTTCTTTGATGGTTAGAGAGTAGGTGTTAGCTTTTCCTAAAAATCACACTTAAAGAAAACTATTGCTATGCCTTTAAATTTTTTCTTATTTGTGTATATTTCAAAAAGAAACGCGCTATAGTCGTATCTGTTGTTAACACACGTTAGAATTTATGTTCTCATGATAAGAACAATTCCCAAAGAGCCATAGAAGGCCAGGCGATTTTAAGAAAAATCACATGAAAACCTGTTATATTAAAACAGGTGCTTGGCATTTACTGTACTGTTTATTTCATGTATTTTGTTAGTGTCAGTATAAGCTTCACAAGCATATTGTTTTATCTGTTTATCACATTTAGATAGAGATAATAAAATTAATCAAAATAAATAGGCTATAATCTGAAGATCTTTAGCAATATGGTAAAGATTTAAATAGTTCTTTCCCTGTTTTATCTAAGCTATTCATAATTGCTAAATATGTTTCTAGGTCAATATCATTTCTTCTGGCACATAAATACTCAGCATTTCCTAAACCATTTAAAGTCATTACTTCATAATTACCAAAACAATACCATGAAGTACACATGTGACAGATACAAAGATACAGGAGGCTCGATTGGCTGACCTGAGGTGACCCAGGACTTGGGGGAAGGGAATTAAGTAAATATTAGTGCATAGTTGTTGGGGTTTGGTTTGTTTGTTTATTTTATTTTGTTTTGTTTTGTTTCTGTGGGAACTTTTCAGTCTTCTGAGGTATGCACTTGAGCAGATCACCTCATTATTTATATTTTATATTTCCAAAAGCGAACATTCTCTCCCTGGACACATTATGCCTGAGGTGAACCTGATGATACCAGCAGGAGGACAGCTACCATTTACTGAGTGCTAATTCTGTTGGCAGGGGAAAAAAAACTCTTTCAACATTACTTCACTTAGTTCTATTAATTACCAATGAAATGGGGCTATTGTTGCCATTGTGTAGATGAGAAAACTTAGGTTTAAAGACTAGAAACTGAGCCAGAGTCAGGAAAACTGATAGATACTACAGGCAAGATCAGATGTTAAGCTTTTCAGGAGAATCATTTGGCTGAACAGGAAAACCAGAGTAAATGCTATCATTAATCAGGATATGGTAAAAGCCCTGTTCTAATTCTTTAAATTACTGTTGGACAAATATAATTAAGCTTCAGAAGTAACTCATCAGATTAAGACCCTATATTATAATTTAATCCTTTTGGGTTTAGTGTTGCTATAAGCACAGAGCTGTTAAAAAAAATGTGGGGCTTCACAAATCAAATGAATTAGTAGTTGTGATTTGGTAATTGGATATCTACCAACATAAGCTAAGCAAACAAACAAACAAACAAAATCTGACTTTTGTATATGGATCGTGGCCAGTCTCATGTCTTCCTGGTGCCACTGGGTTTACAGATGTCCTCTTACCATGTCATGGGCTAATCTTCCTCCATGCTTCCCCACCTTGTTCCTATCAATCCCTCCTCCCCTACTCACCATCAGCTTTCTTTCCCTTTCCACCTGCATTGTTCCTAAAAAGCCTCGCACATCTTTACCGATTCTCAACACTACTGAGAAGTGATTGGGACAGAGTCTATGGAGTCAGTAAGAATTTTAAAACCAACTTTAGAAATGCTGTAATTCAGTGGCAGTGGTGAGTGAGGTGTTATAAATGAAAAGATTAAAACTAAATCAATATATGCTAAATGATCAGATGTCTGTATTCTTCACACAGCTTTGTCAACCTCCTTTGTCCTTTGTGTCTGCTTACATCTACCAGACATTTGCTGGGCACACACCTAAGACTGTCCACCAACTTCAAATTTTGGATTTACCGTACCTCTGTTCATTTTATCAAGGAGCAAAACAGCTTTGCAAAGAAATGCCACCCATCAATAGAAACTAATGAGATTTTTTTGTGCAGAATACACCGGGGCTTTCTTTTTCCACAATAAGTTGCTCATAAGCCGCACATACTGTCCTTTCTAAGTTGAGCTGAAGTTTATTTGCATTTTCTCTGCCACAGATGAACTCTTATCAGATTTTAAAATCAGAGGCCCCAAATGGACTCTCTGTATAAAGTATATTAAAACTCAAAAAATAAAATTCAATACTTCAAATGAGAATAATGAAAAAAATCATGTTTAATGCATTTGATAATTATTGAATTAACAGTCTCCATTGGTTTTATTTGGAGTTGGCAGGGACAGGGCACAGCAAGTCAGAAGAAACCCAGCTTCATTCACAGCAGCGCTCACCCCCCTGGAAATGTGTTTTAGTCTTCCTCTTTTCTTCCTTGTGAACATTCCCACTACCCACATGTAAAGTAATGGATTAATCTGTGTGTAATTACACATAGTGGTTGTAAAGTTGGAAATACAAAACATTAACCAAATGCTAATTTGTCCAAATATTTTGATTTGGGGTACAATGTCAGTATTGCTGGGAGATGGTTGTTCTCATCATCTACCCGTCCTTTAAATGTTAAATGTTTCCCATAAATTTCTCACCTTTCCCACACTCAGATGACTAGAATATTTTCCTGTATTTTTCTAAAGCAAGATTTCCATTCTTCTTAAAATACCAAATAAATAAAGAGAACCTGGAAAGCTCATGGAGCTACAAAGGTCATGATATATGTAGGAGAGGAAATTAAAGATTTCCCCCATTTGGGGTTCTCATTTTTTTTTTTAAGATTTTATTTATTTATTTGACAGACAGAGATCACAAGTAGGCAGAGAGGGAGAGGAGGAAGCAGGCTCCCTGCTGAGCAGAGAGCCCGATGCGGGACTCGATCCCAGGACCCTGAGATCATGACCTGATCCGAAGGCAGAGGCTTAACCCACTGAGCCACCCGGGCGCCCAGGGGTTCTCATATTTTTAACCTGTTCTTATTGATCCATATAATAAAAGATGCTATAGCTAACTACATAAGTAGTAGATACTTTGCATAAATTCTATGCCCTTCTCACTAAACTAAGCCTGCCTTTTGAGAAGTGAGTAGCCATTGGCAATTCTGATTGACAGAATGTAGGCAAGCTATTATGATCATCACATGATCACAGGCACATGAGGGAAGAGTTGAAGTTCTTCTGTTTTCCACATATCATCACTCATCATAGGTGGCTGTATCTACCACCCTGTCCTCTGTATTCATGAGTAGAGAAGTGGATAACCAGCCATTACTTTATTTCATTCATTCAATAAACACTTGCATTCTTTGTAAGATGTTGGGTTATAGAAATAAATAAAACACAACCTCCACTACTAGCAATTCACATTCTAATATTGGAGCAACATATATTAAGGAGAGAATAGCAACACTCAGTACACTGTAATAGCTAACAGAAAAGCGGTATATGTACATGGCACAAGGGAAACTCCAGGGAGAATGTGGTCAACATTTCTGCGATGGAAATGGTGGGAGGAGGATGGACATCTGCAAGGAAAGAACTATTTGAACTTGACTTAGTTGCCCAGGTCTAAGTATGAGAGGATGTAAAGAGTTACCTTAGACGATTTTTTAACGAATTTCTAATATTCTGCATCCTTGCGCATAACTATTTCTGCACAAATTCTGTTTCATCCCATGCCATGTTTTTATTTTACTCCATATCATGTTTCACCATATGTTTCACCTCATAGGAGAACCTCAGCTCCATCGTTAATTTCCTAAAAAAAAAAAAAAAAAAAAAGTGTAATCGTACTTTTCTCTGACCTTGAGTAAGTTCACTGAGAATTCCATGACCCTAGAGAGGGGATAAAAGATTTTGCACAGTTTCCCACCATATTCTTAGCTTGCACCATCTCTCATTCTCCCACCACTGGCTTCAGAGAAATGTCTCTCCTGGTTCTGTTCAGAGTAATCATACACACACACACACACACACACACATATATATGTATTTTTCAAATCTGGCAGCAGCCTCTATCCATTCCACCTCAAGAGACTCCCATAACCCAACTGGGCTTGTCAGAAAATGTTCTTAGCAAAGGCAGTTCTCCCTTAAGCAGGAATTGTCATACCACATGCTAAGAGAATGGAACATGTGGGACATAAAGAAAGCTTCATGAGAGAACTTGGCTGAATGAATGATGACCTTGGGTCATTTCTAAATAAATAAGATTAGGTGCTGCTTATGGAGTGTCAGGTTCTGTTTTAAACATGTTAAGGATGGTAGCTGGTTGCATTTAGCCGCAAATCTGAGTGATAGCACTTGTACTGTTCTGATTTCACTGAAAGCAGAGATTAAAGTGCAGACAGTTAAAGTCTCTTGACTGGAGTTCCACAGGCAACAAATGGTGAAGTAGGACTTAAACCCACAGATTGACTCAAGCCTGTGCTCTTAAAGATTCTACTGTATTATGCAGAAGTGAGCACTAAATGACATGTTGAGTCTGTCAGGGCACTCAGGTACATGGGATATAAGTTGGAAAGTTGTAAGAGACACTTAAATTGATAGCCATTTAAGCAATTTATGAATATATTCCATCACATAAGAAGTCTAAGAATAACTCAGAAATTAACACATCACATCTCACATCCATTGACCAGAATTCAGTCAGATGGCAACACTTTCCCGCAAAAGAGAGGCTGAAAAATCAAGTTTTTAAACTGATGACCACGCACCAAAAAACTCTAATACTATGTAAAAAGAGAAGATGTTAAAGGGGCAACCGGCAACCTGTGCTGAATGCATTAAGTCCTCATATTTATCCTCAAATTCCTTCAAGGTCCATTCTTTCTCTAAATTGTTTCACATTAGGCTGGAGTTACAGCAGAACTTGGATAATTGTCGGCTGTAACAGGTGCAGCCTTGTTATGCGTCTGCAGAACATGCTCACATGGAATCATTAGGGCAGAATCTTTAATGATGTGTGGGCATCCCTTTTTATTGAAAACAATATTGCAAGAGGACAGATGCACGCACAGTGCTTACATGTATAACCCTACTCTGTGACAAGGACTAGCTGTGATTTCGTTCAAGTCAGGAATAGAAGTGCAGGATGGCAGGTTGAACCTCTGAGGGAGGTTCAACCATAGAGCAGAGGCTTGACAACCTGATAAAACTGACAGGAAATCATTGGCCTTTCAAATACCAATGGGACACAAATAGTTCATCCCTTTCCAATGAGTTCTGATCCAAGAGTTAGTAAGGAAATAAATACACTGAAAAGAGTAAAGAAAAAAAAAATTCAAGGGTTAAATTTGGCATGGAGGGACAGGCGTCACCTTGATAAAGTTGTAAGTGTGTCACTAATTAAATGATGAATCCAGAGCTGTACTGATACTGTGTTTACTTACCAAGGTCAAATATATTGAGGTGCTCAACGTATGACAACAGTGGATCCCTTGATTGCTTCAAAAATAAATACAGGGTAGGCGGATGGTGGTAGGTAAGAACACATTTTAGTGTGGTACTATAATCCAGACATTTTATTAGGCAATTTGCATACAGTCATAAACAGAAATAACATTTCTTCACCTTCAGATCTTATCTTCTGGATAGAGGAGAACAAAAACACATAAATGAGTACATACATATATACGTACATAATAAATCAATAAAAGTAAATATTATAATAGATTTAATAAATATTAAATAATATTGTAAGTAAAAGTATTTTTTGAAATAATATTAACAACCAGAAGGCCATAAAGATTTGTCATGTGGTGGTGGTGGGTGCTAAGAAGAAAAATCCAGTAGGGTAAGGTTCCAGAGAAATGACATGACCTGTTTGGAGTGAGTGGTCAGGAAAGGCCCTCTTGTGTGGGGATTTTTCAGCACAGACTACACTGAAATGGAAGAGTAGGTCAAGCCGAGATCACACCAGGTGCAGTGACCCTCTTCTGGATATTGCTTAGGTATTCTGGGAACATTGAGCACAGTCTGACGACAGCAGAATGAACCTGGGGGAGAGGGTAGGAGGTGAGGTCTGCTGTGTTTCTGGGGAACAGATCCTATAGAAACCAGCAAACCAAGGTAAAGACTGCATTTTATTAGGAGAGGGCTGTTGTGGATATCTGTAACTCCCTCTGTTACTTCCACCTTTAAGAACTAAGTTAGGGGACACCTGGGTGGCTCGAAGGGTTAAAGCCTCTGCCTTCAGCTCAGGTCATGACCCACATCGGGCTCTCTGCTTAGCGTCAAGCCTGCTTCCCCTCTTCTCTCTCTGCCTGCCTCTCTGCCTACTTGTGATCTCTGTCTGTCAAATAAATAAATAAAATCTTAAAAAAAAAAAAAAAAAAAGAACTAAGTTAGATCGGGCCGGTGATGCTACAGCCATCTATTTCCAGTTGCTTTCAGTCTGTCATGCTATAAGCCAAGCCCAGGTTGTTACCCCTCAGTTAAATGGTTCCTAAGAACTTTCCTTGACGCCTTCAATCTAGACAGAGGGGGTGAAACCAATGCAACAATAGTAGATGTTTTATGAATTACTTGATGACCCAGCTTGTTTCTTCTTTCAGGACCTGCTCCAGATCCATGTCTGGTCTCCTATTTCCACTTGGTGGATTGCTGATGTGCATGCCCAGTCTTCTTGATTTGAGGGGTCAGATAACACAGGGAGACAGCTCTGGGTGTACAATCACTTGATGTCTCACAATCAAGTGTAGTGTCTAGGAGAACCCGATGGCAATCTGGGAGTTGTTCTCAGAAAGAGAATCGTTATCTATAGAATAAGATAAGCCTTAGCTCTGAAACCTTAAAGTCAGGGTCTACCCTGTAATTGTCCTATTGAAGGTTACTAGCAGAGTTATGAAATATGCATATTTGCGACAAACACTATAAATCCCACTGGAGCAGCTGGGATGTAGATTCCAAATAGCAGAGAAGCTTTCACTGAAGCCTGGATCTGCAGCAGAAAGTCCCTTGCTTTGGGCCCCCCTCAAAATCAGAGACCTTAAAGTTATCTTTAAATGGTTTGTGAGCATTACACTGAAATGGAATATATTTTGCCTAGAAAGCACAGATACCAAGACAATGCTTCTGTCTTAATTCCAGGCAGTGCTAATTGCCATACTTTGTCTTCCACTTTGGAGGAAGTGTCTCAGACCACTGGAGTCCCAGAAATCTCACAGAGGTAGTGGTCCTCTGCCTTTTGTGTTTTTGCCTATGCTCTGGCCATTACTCATGTGTCTCAGCAAGGCTTCTAAGCTTCATGCTATTTCTGTTCTCCAGGTCAGTCAGTACGTTGCCATCAGTGTAGTGGACCAGTGAGGTGACCTGTAGACTGTCCAGACAAAGTAGGTATGTGCCTATGGACTGGATTATGACAGAGGGAGGCAGAGCTGGCATAGCTTCGATGCGAGACAGTGAAGATATGCTGTGCCCCCTGCCCGTAAGAACTTAATAACCAGTGTGGGAGTTAAGCAGTTAATCAGGATAACAATGGTATTTAAAATCATGAGACTGGATGTGTTGTTGACTGAGAAGTGAGTGCAGAAAAAGAGAAGAGGTCTGCCGAATGAACTTAGGGTTGCTCTAATGTTCAGAGGTCAGAGAAATGAGGCTGGATCCGTCAGAGCAACTGAGAAGAAAGGTCCAAGGAGCTAGGAGGAAAACCAGGAAGAGAATGGTAATCCAGAATTCAAGCGAAAAAAGTGTTATAAAGAAAGGTATTGAAGGATATCCATAAATTTTGCTGAAATGTTGGGGGAAAAGATGGCTTGAGAACTGAATGTAGAATGAGCAATGTGAGGGTCTTTAGTGACTTGAAAAGACTGGTTTCAGTGGAGGGGGGAGCAGCAGCCATAAAGCCTGCTTTGGAATGGATTCAAGAGAGAATGGAAGAGAGGACGGGAAGAGGGCAAACATAGAAAGATCTTTCAATGGCTGTTATTGTAAAGATAATGAAAGAAATTAGTGTGAACCAGAGGTAGTTAATACAGAATGCTTGTGTGCTAATGGAAATGATCTAAGAGGAATGGAAACAAAACATAAGTTTCAGGAAAGAGGGGAAACAATGATGCGAATACAGTGAGACCCATGCAAGAATTAGAAGAGGTTCTATAGATAGGATCCCAAGATGATTGCAGTCAGGGCTCATAACAGGGAAAGAAGGGGGTAAGAGTTTAGACTTAATGTATTTGGTTATTCTTTGAGAGGTGGACTCAAAATGGTTCTCCGTTTTCTCAGCCTTCTTCACACACACGCGCAAACACACGCACACTCACACACCGTGCAGACACAAATACATTAGCACTGAAGCATGGAAAGCTTGAAGGCCAGGTGGAAGTGCTCATAAATATTCATCAGAACATCATATTGGTGTTTCCTGGCATTCTGTCCTCAAATACCACTGTTATTTTAGAACCAAATATTATTATTGTTAGATTACAAATTATCTCAGAACCCAGAGAAGCTTCTGTACAATTTTGAAATAACAATGTACATTTCCCGATGTAGCAAAACAAATACAAAATTATTTAAAAATTTAGATGCCTTGTGTGGCTTGTAGGGACAACTGCTGTAATATTATCAAGTCAGGAAAAAGAACATCTTTCTTTTCTATATTGTATGATCAGACATATTTGACCTGGAGTCATATATACAGTTTACCTATATTCTTGACATAAAGCGTGGGCAAACTTTTTTTATGGAGGGACAGATAGTAAATATCTTGGGCTTGGGGTCAGTATGGTCTTTGCCACAATGACTCCATTCTGTTCTTGAAGTACAAAAACAGCCCTGGGTTTGTTTGTATGTTCCAGCAAAACTTCACTTACAGAAGCAGGTGGAAGGCCATACTTGACCTTTGGGTCGGGTGCCAATCACTGTTTTACATAAATTTGGAAAAGAAAAACATATTTATGTGCCAGTCGTTCTTAAACGCAAGCCATCCCAATATTCAACAGAAAAGATCTGCACAACATAGTTTCCTGACATGTTTTCGCATACCGTATATAGCCATCCGAAGAACTGTATGCAGCCTTGTGAATTGTTGGTTTTTCTGTGTATACTTGAGTTGCTTGGCTCATTAAAATAAGCATGGGAAGAAGGCAGTTCCTTTAAAATTATCTCATTATAAAAAGGAGGAGGGGCACCTGGGTGGCTCAGTGGGTTAATCCTCTGCTTTGGTCTCAGGGTGCTGGTCATGGTCATGGTCTCAGGGTGCTGGGATTGGGCTCTGCATTGGGCCCTCTGCTCAGCAGGGAGCCTGCTTCCCACCCACCCCCCGCCCCACCAGCCTCTCTGCCGACTTGTGATCTCTCTCCCTCTGTCAAATAAATAAATAATTTTAAAAATAAAAAATAAAAAACAGAAATAGATAAAATAGATAAAAATGAGGAGGATTACTCTCAGATTAACCGGGGCATTTAGCTGGGGGGAAAAAATGTCCCATACCATACATATAAATATTCCTAAGGATATTTATTTATTCATTTATTTATCTAATTTATTTAATTTATTTATTTTTAAGTGGAAATAAGTACCCCTAAAAGACTTAGTTTGCTTAGCCTGGTCAAAATTAAGTATTTTCATATTATAAGATTACATTCCTATAAATTATACTGTTGCTAGCACTCATACTTTTGAGAAATACATCTCAGCATTGTCTTGGCAGTATTCTAAGGTCTACCCGGTGAACATAAATCATCTTGATAGGAAAAACTTGACTAATTCCAGAATGTCTCCCTTTGTTTATTCATGAATCACAATGTAAGAGAAATGTCCACTTCCGGTGGATGTTAGGTGGTCTGTGCCTGCAGCACCCATTCCTCCCTCCTCCCCCGCCGCTCCTCATACACTTTTGGACAACCACCCTTCTTCACTTTCACATGTGTATTTCAGGTGGGATGATCCCAGTCCTTGTTCTCCAGGGTGGCAGGTCATCCAGGTCGGGCCAATCAGAACACAGTGTGCTGCAGACGTTGGCACATCCCACAAACAGAACCAGTCCCTCTATTTTTTTTTTCATTTTTAAGATTTCATTTATTTATTTGACAGAGATAGAGGGAACACAAGCAGTGGGAGTAGAGGAGGAAGAAGGAGGCTCCTGGGGCTCGGGGCTCCATCCCAGGACCCCGAGATCATGACCTGAGCCGAAGGCAGCCACCCAAAGTGAGCGAGCCACCCAGGCGCCCCTGAACCTGTCATTCTCAAGCACATGTCTTTTCAGGACTTTGCAGGCCTTTTCAGGATTTTTCCTTGAGCCCTTGACAAGGAGGTATTTCCTTTCGCTCCAGGAGGCTGATAAAGTAAATTGTGGCCCAGGAGGCTTTGGCAGACATCTTGCCTCTGGGAGCGTTGAACCTGTCTCAGAGGGAGAGGTTCCTGAAGGAAGCAAAGCTGAAAGACTGTAAGAGATCGTGATGACTTTGTTTCAACTCCTGTTTCGTGTCAAGTATTAAGAGCCGATAATCCCCTTTTGCCCAGCCAGTTTCAGTTACATGCAGTTTGGTCACCGCTGTTTGGGCTGGCCATTGTCAACGATCACCTCCTCTAAAACCTTGATTTCATGCCACAGGAAATCTCTGACGAAGGCTTTACAATGACTGTTTCATAAATGAAAAAACCAAAGTGAAATAATATTGTAGAGCCTTTGTTTCTTCCTATATAAAACAAGTTGCCTAGCAGCATCCAGGATTCAAATTTAGGCCTGTAAGCTTTTAAAACTCTAAACATCTCTCTTTCCTCTGTCCCAAAGGGAAGGTGGCACGGCCGGAAGGACAAAGGTCCTTGCTTTTTCCTCCATCTTGTTCAGTCTCTGCCACTTACTGCTTTGCCTTGGAAACTGAACTATTCCCTGGCAGGTTCTAGAATATCAAAGCTGTAGGCAAATGTTAAGTAATGGAATTGGGCAGCCTATCAATGATTGTACCCTGTATCCCTATCTGCTTTAGAGCTGACCATATTCATGTACCATTTTCTTGTATGGAGAAGTGAATTCTTCCTGTCACTGGTAAGACAGCATAGCCTGGTGGATAAAAACACATTTTTTCAGGTGAAGTCTCAGTCAGGCTTCTTAGACCTAAATCCCAATTCTGTTATTTACTAGCTGTGTGACCTTGACACACAGCTAGTATGCTACTCTGTCTAAGCTTTTTCATGTGTGGGGGGAAAAATGGTAGCTGTCTCTTAGTTGTTGTGCAAATTAAGTATGTTCACATGTGCAAAATGCTTAGAACTGGATCTGGCAAAAGATACTCTCTCAGTCAGTGTTGGCTATTTTTATGATAATCATCAATAACTTTAGTAGAATTTGCCACATTCTCTCGGAGGTTTTTGACTTGGGGTTATTTCTGTAGCTCCACAATTAGAATAGTCTTTAAATTTTCTCATGCTTTAGCCTATGTGGCCTGGTGAGGTTAGCATCAAGATCCTACATACCAAGGAAAGGGCTCCAGATGGCTTCTTCCTTTCTTCCTTCTTTGTTTGCCCTTTTGGAGGGGTTGATGGAGGGAGGGTTGGAGGGAATGTTTGGATAAGCTGGATTTTTACTACACTAACAAATATTCCTGAAATCTCAGTGGCTTAATGCCTAAAAAGATTTATTTATTGCTAATCCTAGTTTTCTTAATTGGTTCGTGAACTCTGTTCTAAACAGTATCTCAGGGAATTAAGCTAATAGAGGTTCTACCATTGCAACATGGGGCATTGCTGTTCAAAGCAACAGGAGAGAGAGGGCTCTGGTGATTTTTATATTTTTCTTTCAATATTTCCCTCGTTTCCCAAATTAAACATTTTAGAAACTGTTTATAAGTGAAAATAAAATAATCTTATTTTAAAAAGAAATAAACCGCAATTAGGGCACAGGGGTGGCTCAGTCAGTTAAACATCTGCCTTCTGCTGAGGTCATGATTCCAGGTTCCTCGAATCGGGCCCCGCATGGGGCTTCCTGCTCAATGGAGTGCCTGCTTCTCCATCTCCCTCTGGTGCTCCCCCTGCTTTTGCTCTCTCTCTGTCAAGTAAAGAAAAAAATAAGCCTCCCCCTGCTAGTAGTCTCTCTTTCTCTCTCGCTCGCTGTCTGTCAAATAAAGAAAGAAATAAACCTCAATTATACTAAACTCTGACCCAAACCAAACCAAGGCAAACCAAACCAAAAAAGCCAAAACCAAGATCCCCCACAACATCTAAGGAAGAAAGGAATTTATTTTAACACTTGTTAATTGAGAAGAAAAATTATTTCTTTTTTTTTTTTTTACAATAACTGCAGTCCCTTTATGTCATTGTTTGACAGGAAAGTCAAGAAATTTAGTAGCAGTTTTTTAAAAACCATGTAGTACTATAATATTGTAGCTAAAATGTTGAGTTTATTGAATATTTAAATAAACCTAGAGGTGAAAAATTCTCTCTGATCACTAATAATAAATAAATGGATGAGATAATGGTAGAATGTACTACCAGTAAAATTAAAATTTAGTAGCTTGTGAACTTGAGAAATTTTTGAAAGTGTCGTTTTACTTATCAAGTATAGTAAAATGATGAAAATAATGAAACCTTTAATGCTATTTCATTTTAAATAATGCTTTGTGGCCATTAAGAATGGTTTTTAATTCAGCAATAATCCTATCCCACATTATTTTCACTAAGTACTTCCTGGCCTGTGGAAAAATACATTATCCTTTACTTACACTCAAATAACTACCATTAATTTTAGTGAGAGTTTCTGCTAAGAATGGAAAATGAATGGGAAAACAGCTGTGAAGAATGAACAAACTCGTGCTCTTTCCCCCTTAAGGACATTAGTTGTACAACTGAGCAGATAGTTGATTAATTTTATATCTTTCTTAGAATGCCAAAGACATAAGTCTTTGAATTTCTCCTTTCTCTCTCTTTAACTATGACAGAAACTTAGCTGTTGACTAATATTTTTAACTTCAAGTTTAGATGTTGAGGATATTTTTCTTCCTTTCCTTCTTTAACTTCCAATTTTTATTATAGTTATTCATGTTCTTAGTTAATCTAATATTTCTAAAAGGAAAATGAGGGAAAACAGCAGTTGCCTGCTCTGCCCTTGCTTTCTGCTTTCAGAGAAAACGACTTAGAAATCTTCCTGTGGTTTCCTTGATTATTTATCTCAACAGCTCTCAATAATATGTCTGCCCTTCTATTTCTTGATATTTTTGATTTCGGATATTATCTATGATTTTTCCATTATAGACATTTGTGCTTCAGCTCTCACATTCCCCTTCATATGTCTGTCATACTTCTCCACTATAGCAATGTGTTGATATTTCTTTAGATGATTCTTCAGTGTTCCTGTTATTATGGCATATTTGAGCAACTTTTTGTCCTAAAATCATACCTTTTTTTTTTTTTTTTACATACACTAACATTAACAATGAAGCTTCTATTTCTGTATGGGCGGTTCTCCTGTTCTGATTTGGATGATGACTTTTTTGACTGATGCGGAGCTGGCTTCCTCTAATCTGGCACACTTATCTTGGAGATCCCCTACCTCTTCTGCACCGGATCCTCAGCCTTCTGGCTCCAGTTTTCCTTTCTGTTTGTTTAATCTCTTGTTTTGGTGGTATATGTTTTCCAGTAGTTCCCCATAAAAGGCTATGTGGGAGGAAAATTTTGCTCCATTTTTCATTCACTTTTGTTCATATTTGGTTGACAGTTTGGTTGGATATAGAATTCTGAGTTAGAAATCAGTTTTTCTTTGAATATTGAGTTCCTTTCTCCATTGTCCCCTAGCTTTTGATGTTGAGGTTCAGAAATCAGGTGACATCTCATTCCCAATGCTGCATATGCTTCTGAAATTCTACAGTGACGTGGCTTGGTAGGGTTTGTTTTGTTTTGTCTTGTTTTTCCCCATCTATTTATCTATAAACTCAGTAGACTTTTTTTTTTTTAAATGAGAAAATCATATTTTCATTCTGGGAAAGTTTTTGAATATAATTTGATAAATTTCTCTCTAGGTAGAGCCTTGTAGGCCTTGATAAGGAATTTGATTGTGTTTTGGTTGTAGGAGGAAGCTGTCAGAAAAGCCACAGGGAGTGGTGTGATAGAGTGAGTATTTAAATCAAACCCATCATATCAGTAATGTTTTACATCATATCTGAATATTTTTGGATATTTTTATTCATAAATTCTCCATAGCAAATCCATAGAGCAAAAATTAAAGTTTAATTTTTAAATAGTTTTCACAATATCATGATTCAAAAACCAAAAAAATACATAAAGGTAGACTATGGTGTTGTACTCATATCCTTTTCTCCTATTGCCCATTTTCTAACATCCAACACGAGGTGATCATTTTTTGTTATTTGTGCATACTTTTATCTTTTATGTAAAAATAGGCAAATAAGAATAAATAGTCTCATTTTCCCTCATTTTTATGTAAACTTGCATAAAATTTCACCTTACATTTAAAAACTTATCTTGGAGCACCTGGGTGGCTCTATGGGTTAAAGCCTCTGCCTTCGGCTCAGATCATGATCCCAGGGTCCTGGGATCGAGCCCCACATAGGGCTCTCTGCTCAGCGGGGAACTTGTTTCCCCCTCTTTCTCTCTGCCTGCCTCTCTGCGTACTTTTGATCTCTATCTGTCAAATAAATAAATAAAATCTTAAAAACAAAACAAAACAAAAATGAAAACTTGAAGTCTTTAGGGCTACCTGGGTGGCTCAGTCAATTACACATCCAACTCTTGATTTTGGGTTAGGTCATAATCTCAGGGTCCTGGGATTGAGGGCTGTGTCAGGCTCCACACTCAGCTTGGAGTCTGCTTGAGGATTCTCTCCCTCTTCCTCTACCCCTCTCCCCAATCGTGTTTTTTTTCTCTCGCTCTCACAAATAAATAAATATTCCTTAAAAGTTTAAAAAATAAAATAAAATCTTGATATATTATCAATTAGAGAGTTTCTTTCTTCTTTTACATAACTGCACAATATTCCATTTTAACTAAATAGCGTAGTCTATTTGTCCATCCTCTGTTTATGGACATTGTATTTGTGTCCAAATATTTGCTATGAATAAGGAATATCCTCATACATATGTTCTCTTGAGGTGTGTAAGTGTACCTATAAAGAGACCATTTAAGGGGCGCCTCGGTGGCTCAGTGGGTTAAGGCCTCTGCCTTCGGCTCGGGTCATGATCCCAGAGTCCTGGGATCAAGCCCCACATCGGGCTCTCCGCTTCTCAGGGAGCCTGCTTCCTCCTCTCTCTCTGCCTACTTGTGATCTCTGTCTGTCAAATAAATAAATAAAATCTTAAAAAAAAAAAAAAGACCATCTAAGACTAAAATTGTTAGGGCAAACAGTTAATGCTTTTGTAATGGATGTAGGTTAATTTTTTTAAATGTAGTCTAATTTATTAACTAAGACCTTGGGTTCTAGAAGCAAACTGGCATGGGTTCAAATACCATTTCCACCAGTTACCAGTGTAAAATGAGCAGTCCATCTACCTCACCGTGCTCTAGCTGGAGCTATTTCCATTCACATGGGGTTAAAATCTAGTAGCTTCGAGTGGATGGAGGATATGAATATTGAATGTGAAGACAACTGTTTCAGCAAGTTCGTCTATTAAATGAAAGAGAGAATTTAAAGAGTTTGGAATGATGAGTAAAGGGGCTCTTTCAAAATGGAAGAGACATGAGCATATTTAAACTTTGATGGGCATGATCTGTTGAGAAAAACTAGTTGAACATAGAGGAGATGGGAAACATAAGTTACTGGGAAGGAAGATGAAGATAGGAATGGAAGAATAAATAAATGGGCTCACTGGGCTTAAGTGACAGGAAGGGCCCCCTCTGCAGTAACATGAGGGATCTTGAAGGTCAAAGAAAAAAGAAGCTGTAACATTTATAGTTTTAGTAGAAGGTAGCTGAGGCCCCTTTCCATTATCACTAGTTTTTCCACTAAAATAGAAGGCAAAGTATTCTTCTCAGATTAAGGAGGAAAGGAGGAGTGGGAGGGTTAGAAGTTGGAACATTGAGAAGAGTAGAAATGTTGAAGTTGTGGTTGTAGGTAATGGGAAGTTAAGTTGACCGAAGATATGGACTATGATTACGCACCAGTGCTGGGCTCCCATTTGAGTTCAGTCATCCTAAATTTATAGTGGAACCCAGCTATCTTTTTGTGGGAATTCAGCTGAGCTCAGCTACTCAGGAGAAGAAAAAATATATGTGTATATATTAATTCTATTCTATTATTTTATATATATTGCATATATATATATAAATACATATAAAATTTTTTCTTGCTTGGTTTTCTAGGTAAGCAGCAAGCAAGGGTGGGGGTTGGGGGTTGTGTCTCACCATGTGCATTTTTAAAATAACCATGAGATAGAGCTGAATGAAAAAATGAAGTGAAGACGGCAAAGGATTGGGAGAAAGTATAGGGTCAGCAAATAGGAAGGAGAAATGGTAATAATAATTGTTTTCAGTATTAAATAAGATAACAAACACAAATACTAGCACATAGTTAGTGCTCAGTAAATGTTAGCCGCTGTCATCATCATGAATAGAATTGTGTTCTACATTTATCCGACCTTAATGCTTCTCTTTGAGTCCAAAGAGTACACGAATCTTTAAACAGAGAAAGTAGAAGAAAGAGCGTTCAAGCCAGCAGCTTATTTCAAAGGTGTAAAATCAATCCACTTTTTTTAATCTGACAAGCCGACGGGGCAGTTCATTTTTGTTTTCCTTATTTCTATTGCAAACACGTTGCACCAGCTTTGAGAGTGATAAAAGTACACGACAAATGAAATTTGACCTGGTCAAATCGAGCATTTCTGTGATAGCTTTCAGAAGCTGCCACAAATTGGATGTCTGATTTAAAGAAGGCATGATTCCCTTCCTCTCACCTCCTCATCTTTGATGAGGTTGGGTTGTGGAATTGGACACAGGAAAGGTGGAAGAGGGTGAGCGCATGGAGGTCATTTGGTGTTCCAGAACCAGGAGATATCTATATCTATATCTATATCTATATCTATATATATATATATATATCATTTTTGGTTACTTAATCCTCTTGTAATTCTGTTATTCTAATACAATGAGACTGTGAGTCTCCAAGAGCAAGCTGTTTAGCCAGGGGTTCTCTTGTTTACCGAAGAGGCGTTGGAGGGAATGGGAGAGCAAATACACACAGCTAAATTCAAACAGGAAAATAACACAATGGAAATCATCTAATTTATTATCTATATGAATGTGAAAGCATGGAAGAGAACAGAATTTTAGTAGTCCTGGATGAAAGATTAAAATAATTCAGAGTGATTTGTTGCAAACTCGGCGACAGGTCAGCACATTTGAATCTCATTTGAATTCAACAGCCATCAGAAGAAGAGGTATAAGCAGAATATCTTTGGTTAGCTCTGCGTGCGTTTTACTGGCGATGTGCAAAATCACACTCTTGAGCTGTGCGGAGGTACAGAGCTTAAACTGGACTGCTGTTACACACGTCAGGCTTGCCAGTAGATGGATTTCTCTTTCCTATTGATTCTGTCTTATTTTGTTTGTTTTGTGTTTCTTATTGTCCATCTACCCCTTTAGAGAGCATGGCCTATGTTTGCTAGGCTCCAGTTCCTAGAATAATCCCTGCATTGTATTGTAAGATGCTCAATAAACATCAGTCAAATGAAAGAACGAGTAAACGGCAAGTTCATGTCTAAATTGCACTTCTACCGTATAAATAAATTCCATTCTTTCAGGAAAACATTTGATTGAAACGATGTGCGAAAATTGAATGTTTTAAAATCACCAGCACAGAGGATCTCTTTGAGGAGATCTAAGGGGTAGATCTAAGACCTGTGGTGCAGAGGACGTGAACTGCTTTTGGTTATATAAAATGTCTATTTTATGAGGCGGTGCCAACAAACACAGTGGCATATCGTAAAGGATGTTATGTTTTGCTTGATCAGAGCGTAGGGTGACACTTTGTTGGAAGTGCCTTCAAGTAAAAGAATTTGGGAGAAAAAGACTCCCAACAACTGTATGGATAATTTTTGCACTAATTAAATAGGAGCTGAGAAAAACACCAGAGATTTTTCTTTAAATATAGAACTCATGGCAATTGTCTTTTTAGTCCTTGTGGTTACACCATAGGCAAGACCCTCTAAGAGCATTACACATTGTGTGGCTTAGAAAGAAGAGCCTCTTGATAGTTTTTCCTTAGAGTTTCCTTTCCTTTTCCAGTGAATGCTCAATATGCTAAATATTACGTCCTGATTACCAGTTACGAGAAACAAATATATCCCTGGATCTTAGTTTTTGCTTCTTTATGAATCTAGCATTTGTACTACACGTAGAACGTAGTTTTTTTCTGTATCAGTCCTTTGAAAACTGAATAATCCATGCTTATAAGTGACATGGAAAATCCAATAAAAATAGGAGAGGATTGCAGGATAATGGTTACCTTTCAAGCAGAGATGAAGCTTTTTGATTACACAGCATTGCCTTTCTCTGTTTAAGAATAGTTTGTCCTTTATCCTTGTGCCTCATCTTCTGTTTGCCGTGATCCCGGATGTAATGAGGTACAGAATGCACAGTGTCAGAGAAAGGTCCAGATAAGGGAAAGAGCAGGATCCGATAGTCCTTGTCTAACACACAGTATTTCTCTTCATTGCCCTTATCTTCTATACTGTACCACTCTTCCTATACCTTCTCCGGTTTTCAAAACCAATGCATAGCTCTTACCAGCAATAATCTATTTTAACAGCAGGATTCACAGACATTAGTTTATTTAATCTGTTCGTGTGTAACCCATGCATTGAAGAACTGAACAGTTTTCCTTGAATTATCTAGATACATTTCCAAGGTTTAGAATAAATTGATCTGTAGGGATGCTTGCCTTCCTTCTCTTATTTTCGTTGACATTCAAAGTCTAGCTCTTACTACACTCTGTATTTATAGCCACTTTTTCATTTCTCCAAACTCCCTAGCATTTGCTTCCTCAATTTTGCTCCTTGAGTTGCTCAGTTATTTTAATACCAGTACTTTTGTTTTTAGGAAAATGATTTTCCTAGTAGATTTGTCGTGTTCCTAGGTTGAACACGTTCATGGAAAGGCTAGGACTTAAAGACGAATCATCATTTTTTTACTAAGGTGGTCTACATGTAGGAAGAATCATCTTCTTATTGTATAGAGTTTTAACAAATGTACACAGCCATGTAATCATCACCACCTCCAAATTCTCCATGTTTCTCTGGGCTCAAACCTTCCTTCCACTTCTAGTCCCTGACAACAACTGATTCTCTTGTCTCTATAGTTTTGTCTCTTACAGAATATAAGTGAAATCATATAATATGTAGCATTTTAAGTCTGACTTTTTCATTTATTATAATGTATTTGAAATTTATCCATGTTATTGCATATATTAGTAGTTCATTTCTTTTTATTGCTGAATAATATTCTATTTATTATTGTATGGAAACACCACTGTTTCCAAGCAGAGGGACAATGGAGTTGTTGCCAGTTTCTTACAATTATGAATAAGGCTGTTAAAAACATGTTTCTATAGTTTTTTTTTTAATGTAAACCTAATGCTTATTTTCCTTGTATAAATGCCTACGAATAGAATTGCTAGATTATGTGATTAAGAGGATATTTATTTGATTTCACAAGAAACTGCCAGTTTTCCATAGTAACTGTACCATTCTGCACTGTCACGGGCAATGTGTTCTGCATCCTTACCAACAATTGATATCTTTGCCTGTCTTCCTTTCTTGTTTTTTCTTCCCCCCTACTCCCTCCCTCTCTCTTCTTTTTTCTTCCTTCTTTTCTTTCCTGACAGATGTGTAATAGGATTATTGTAGGGTTTTTGAAATTACTGTTTCCTTAATGACTAATGATGTTGAAAGGCTATTCATTTGCTTATTTGTCATCTATATATCTTCTTTGATGAAGTACCTGTCCAAATTGCTTTCTTGTTATTTATATATTGTTAAGTTTTTAGAATTCTTTATGTATTCTGAATATAAGCCCTTTAGCAGATTTGATTTAAGAATATTTTCTCTTAGACAAATGACTTGTCTTCGCAGTCTTTTAACCATGTCTTTCAGAAAGTAGTGCTTTAAAAAAAAAGAAAAGTACTTCTTAATTTTGGTGAAGCTCAATTATGATTTTTTTTTCCCTTTTATGTGTCACACTTTTGGTGTTGTATCTCGGAAATTTTGTCATAAGAATTTTCTCTTATGTATTTGATTTTGTTTTTATTGCTTTTTTTTACTGAGGTATATTTTACAATTAAAAATTGTAAATATTTAAGGTATACAATTTGATCATTTATTGTACATATACTAGCTTTGTAGATTTCGGTTTTACATTTGCAGTCAGTTTTTGTAGAGTCCTAGATAAAGGTCAAGGTCCATTTTCTGCTTCAGTATGCACCATTTTGTGAAAGAATTATTTTTTTCTCCATTTATTTGCCTTTTTACATTAGTCAAAAATCAATTGACCATATATATGTGGGTTTATTTCTGGACTCTTTATTATGCTCTATTTATATGTTTTTCCTTTATCTAAAACTACATTGTCTTGATTGTCATAACTGTATAGTAAGTCTTAAAATTTGGTAGTGTGAGTCATCCAAATATGCTCCTCTTTTTCAAAATCATTATTTTTTTTAGTTCTTTGCATTTCCATATACGCTTTAGATTAAGCTTACTGATTCTACTTTAAAATCTGGCTGGAACTTTAATTAAATTTATGTTGAGCTATATAGATCACTATGGAATAAAATGTTATCTTCATAATATAGAGTATGTATGATAATCCACAAACATGGTATGTCATTCCATTTATTTAGGTTATCTTTGATTTTTTTCATTAATGTTTTGTAACCTATCATTTTTCTTGTTTCTACATTAAATTTTTAGAATACCAATATCACAGAAAATATGTATGGTTTTCCAAAGGATGGATAAAGTCATCCTTTGATTTTTTTGAGTATTCAATAGATATTGAGCTTTTTGAGGCTACTGACAGTATTTTCACCCTCTTACCCCTTTCTAATGTTTAATACGTAAAATGTTTCAAGAAAATTCACTAATCAATAGTATGCTGTGATATAGAAAGTGATTTGAGTGAAGCTCATATCATATGCCAGGTATATAGGAAGTAAGGTTTGGGAAAAGTTGTGGTGTGAAATCCAATGTATTCTTCCTCTCAGGCCTTTCATTTGAATGAATTATAGTTAGTCCTTTTATGAAAAAAGAGAAGATTTCATTATATTTCCAAGGAGTGTAAGAATATATAAGTGTAACTATATATTAATAAGTATATATACATATCTTCTTTAGTAGCCTTTCATGTATTCCAGAGGCATGATTTAGTTATTGACATGCGGATATTTCAAGAGAGTGTCCTTGAGATCAAAGAAATAAAAGTTCTTTGCTTTCCAAAAGTTAATTTTGAAATCTACTATTCTATACTTATTTTTTTTTTCCATTTCATTTAGCAGTGGATACAAAACCAGAGAATATACATTTCTGGTTGTCGTCATGAAATTCATCTCAAATATCTAATTAAGCATGAGCTTGACAAGTTACCTGGAAATGATATATTTCATTATAAATGAATCTGATATGATTTATTTCAAAAATTCTGAAGCATGCTCAGTGACTCATTATACAGTTTACTTCATTCCTCCATCCGAATAGAGGTAATTAGTTACCTAGTACCTTAACTTACCTATAGCATGCTGCAGCAACAAACCCACGCTTTTCCTGGCTAAGTACACACAAGGCTTGGCTTGCCTTATCACAGTCCTATGCCGTCCCATGCGGATTCAAATTCACACATTCTTACACTGTTACATATTAACAACTGAAATTGTAACAAATACTTATCAAAGAATTCAATGAGAAGACAATTCAAATAATCATTGTAATCCTCTTTTACAAAAATTATTAGTTAGGGGCACCTGGGTGGCTCAGTCCTTAAGTGTCTGCCTTTGGCTCAGGTCATGATCCCAGGGTCCTGGGATGAAGCCCTGCATCAGGCTCTCTGCTCAGCGGGGAGCCTGTGTCTCCCTCTCCCTCTGCCTCTGCTTATGTTCCCTCTCTCACTGTGTGTCTCTCTGTCAAATAAATAAATAAATAAATAAATAAAATCTTTTAAAAAAGAAAAAAAAAAACCTTCATCTTAAAAAAATATTCGTGACTATTACCTCTTACCAGATTTCAAGTTAAAAAAAATTAAAGGTACTTACACCTAAGTACACCTAAGACTTACAACTAGCTCATTGCACATAGGAAGAAATTAAAGTCTGGGTGAAATAACTTGCCCAAAGACCCACAGCTAGTTAGCAGAATTGTAACTAAAACTCATGTCTGAAGTTCTCTCCCTTAGATATTCTTCGAATGTAAGTACATTGTATTTGAGAATTAAACCTTATTTTCTGATTAAGAGTGAGTTAAATGCATTGTGTAATTCACCTATATAAGCAATCTTTTGACCTTTCCTTGCCTGCTACTTCTTGCCAGTGATCCCTCAGTCTAAATGATTCTTTTGGGGGTTATTGTAAAATCTCGATATAAAATATTGTTCACATAGGGTATACTATTGGAATACACTGTTGGAATCATTCAGAAAGGCTTACCAACACAACAGTAGGATATGACAGCAAATACGTGTGAAAAATCTTATCTGCTACATGCCCATTGTATAGCCTCCTGCAAGCAATATTATAACACTGGAGATAGTTATTTGGTGATTATATATGGAACAATTTAAATTCTAGTGACTTATATCCTCAGTGTGTTTGACTCTTCCTGGAAAGCTGTCTAAAATCTTATGTATGCTCTTCCTGTACCCTCCACAACAGACATCACCAAACTCCTTCCCTTGTAGCATGGATGTCATGAGATTTTAATGGAATTTTTATGGAAAACATGGGTCTGTGATCAATTAAATTTGAAAAAAATAGATTAAGTGGACAACACAGAGAATCTTTATAGAGGGCTTTCTCAGAGCCTTTAATAATCTAAAGGTTTAGCAGGCTACATGTGTAGGGACTTGGGCTATGGCAGTAACAGAGTAGTTTCTGACATCATGATGTTTATACTCTGGTTGGGGAGCCAGAGTTCAAAAAGTAAAGTAAGAAGTAAAATATATGTTGACTCAGAAAGTAGCAAGTATTTAGAAAAGACAAAAAGTAGAGAAGGCAAGAATTGAGAATGAAGAAGGTATGACCTCCGTGAGGATGGGGCTCACTGAGAAAGTGACAACTGATGAGGGCTTAGAGGAGGTCAGGACCATGAGAACAGAGGGGAAGAACATCCTGGGCAAAGGCACTGAGCAAGGAGTATTAGGAGTATTTGAAAAATAACAAGAGGACCCTGTAGCTGAAGGGCATGTGAAGGTGATGTGAAGAGGGAGTGAGGCAGAGAGAGGTCACTGGGTGAGACATCGTATACCGTTGGAAGGACTCTGGCTTTCCTTTGAATAGGAAAACAGGAGAGATTTTAAACAAAAAGTTGTATAATGTAACTATTTTAGAAAGACCATTTTAGGTGCTCTTTGGAGAATGGATTTTAAGGAGCAAAGGTACAAACAGGAAACTATTTGAGTTTCACGTAGCAATCTAGGTAAAGAGGAAGTTGGCTCAATGGTACAGGCGGAGGCAGGTGGTCAGATATTGGCTGTTTCTGATGATAGAGGTGACACGATTTCTTGCTAGATTGGATGTTTAAGTGGAAGAAATTGTTGAAGATAACTTCAAAGTAGATGACCTAAGCAGCTGGAAGGATGGAGCCATCATTTATAGTAATGGGGAAAACTGGGCATGGAGCAAGTTTTTGGGGAAAGATGAGGAATTCAGTGTTAGACATGGTTAAGTTGGAGATGCCTATTAGACGTCTGAGTGGAGTTACCAAAAACGCAGGTGGATATGAGAGATGGTGTGACTCAGACCGGAAGATCTTGAATCAGCCTCTCTGTTCAACATTCTGGCTGGCTGCTTTACTTTGAAAATGCTATTCTCTTTGTGCCTCTAATTCTAGTCCTTAAAATGATAATAATAGTACCTACATCATAGGGTTGTTAAAATTATTAGATGAATACAAACACACACACACACACACATCTCTTACACACACACAAAACTAAATATATTAATCACTGCATACCTTTAGCTATTATCACTATTATCATTTAAGTCTGTAATTTGGGGGGTGGTCTGGGCTGTGGATGAAAAATTTAGAAGTCATCAACTTATAGATATTATTTAAACCGCAGGACTGAATCCTAGCACATGTGGATATAAATAGTATAAGTTAGTGTAGACTTCATTTTCCCAACTTTCTTGTCTAGGGATTTTTTTTCTCTTGAAGTATTTTTCCCATTGAGGGTTTTATGGAAGAATGTATTGAAAGCCCCTGAGTGGATGCTTAGTGAAAACTTTTGGGTTAGAAAATATGACCTCCAAAATGTTGGGAAAAAAATATTGTAATTCTTGGGGAAAAAAAAAAGACCTGAGGTCTCTGGTTCAAGGAGCGAAGGCAGTAGAGAGAAATCACGGCCTCGCAGTAGAGCATACCCATAGCTGCTCAGTAGACACACCAATTTCCTCATTATTCCTGTCTGTCACAGATGCATACAGGATACAAAGCCACAGTGATACTGTCTCCAACAGATGGGAAGCTATGCAAATGAGTTTTGTATTATCAGCAATTACAAGCAGTTCTCTTATTGGTCACTGGCCAGATGCCTCAATTTTGGGGACGTTTTGGGGAGGTGGGAGAGAATGAAAAGCAGCAGCTTTGTTGTCCTGAGCTATTTCTTTCCTTATCAAAGTTTTCCCACCAGCCCTTTCTAGAGTCTCTGGAGATTTCCCCAGGCACCAGAAATTCTCTTCTTTATGAATGGCAATATAACTGACCCGTGGTGAACAGGTCATAGCTTGAGTCATTTCTATGGTCTTGATTGATTGATTTGTAGTGGTCCTTTCATGTGCCCACATCTGTTCTTACTTGTGGCCAGATACTAGAATTAACAGAGGGTTGGCTTGAGCTAAAGATTTGGCCACTGACCATGGCCCAAATTGAAATTGACTGACTTTTGTGGGGCTCCATCCAGCTCCCATATTCCTGTCAGAATAATGTTCTAACCAGCAGCATGCAGTGCTGGGATAGCAATGATTTTTGTGGAATTCAGGATGTTCCCTGAGAGTGCTTATCAGATCAGTAAGACATAATGAACTCTATGATCCTTTCAGAGAATCTATTCAGACAAAAGTGTTAAGGTATTACCAGTTGTTCTTCTCTACTAACATTTTACCAAGCCCTTCCTATATATTAATTCACCTATTTCTCAGAGAATGCTATGACGTTCTGCTGATGATCCCGTTTTCCTGATGAGGCAACAGGACACCTCGGAGGTTAACAGCCTTTCATAGGGTCACAGCTGGGCAGAAATATGGGACGGACACACTTTTGTGGCTGTCCCACCTTAGAGCCCTTCCTCTTTTGACAGTGTTTTTAATAATCCCTACAACCTGGTATTTCTGGTCAGGGGCCCAGAGATACTGAACTTGGTCAAATTAGAACACTTAATTCCTGTTTTTTGATGACTGTTAAGTTACTCTCAGAGAGAACATGAAGCATCTGTAGTCAGCATTCTCCCATCAGATGGACAGTCACACCTGGAAGTGTCTTGCTGGTGTTTTCTTTATCTGCTATACAACAATCCTTATTTTTACAAGAATTCCCTGAGGCTTTTTCTTTCTCTGTCATTTCTGTTCGGAAGTCCGTCTGTTCAGTCTATTCCGCAGAATTCTGGGTGCCTTTCATCACTGAAGACTTTCTTTGTAAAACAATATTTGGCTTTGATTCTTACACACACACACACACACACACACACACACCCATGCATGTGCATCTGTCCCTACACACAGGTTTGTGTTTTTGTGTGTGTGCGTATGTGTAAGGGCCAAAAAACTTTCCCTTTTTTGGCTGTTCAGCTAATTGAATTGACATAAGGCAGATTCATAGCAGAAAAACAAATTTAATTTCACACATGTGGAGGGCCCAAAGGTGGGAGACCCCAGGGAAAGTTGGGCAGTTGGCGCTTATATACACTGAGCTAAGGAATGGGGTAGGGGAGAGCTTCAAAAGTGAGAAGGGCAATTCACAGGAAGAAGAGCAGATATTGGGTAATTAGAAGTTGGCCCCGTGGTGCAGATAGGTCCTTCAGATAAAAAACGTATCTCTCTGGTAATAGCTTTTTTTTTTTTTTTTTCCCCTGCCAGGTCCTCTATCTAAATTCTTTTAGGGAGTTAAGGGAGAGGTAAAAGTTGTTCCTTATTTGGCTGGGTCCTAATTGCCTCCAGCTCAAAATAAACCACATGCGAAAGTAACAAATTTTGGCGTGGCATATTCTGCTCCCTTTCATGTGTATTTCATTTTATGTCTGTAAAAGCACAACTTTATATATATGTACACAAGTTGATGAACTTTTGAATATGCACCCATGTTGCTACCTTGGGTACGAAGATATGGATCATTTCCATCTTCCCAAAGGAGTTCCCAAATCCCTTTTCCAGTCCAAAACAGACGGCCTCACATATACATATGCACAGTTAGGGGTAATCATGTGTCCTTCTATTCCTAGATTAGTTTTCTCTGTTCTTCAACTTCATGGAAGTAGAGTCACATGGAATGCATCCTTTGGAGTCTCACTTCTTTCACTCAGCATGTTTCTGAGTTTCATCTATGTTCTTTTTTCCTTTAGTTTTTGTTTTTCATTTTCATAACTTTGCAGTAGTATTCATGGCCTGGATATCTTCCAAACTGTCTCTCGGCTTTCTTCTGTTGACAGATCCTGGGATTAAGGCTTCTAAGAGCATTCTTGTCACAATCTTTGTATGGGCACAGGCGCTAGTTTTTTCTTGAGTAAGACCCTATGAATGGGATCGTTGAGTCATGGGGCCCAGCTTCTATTTTCAAAAAGCAGTTTGGAATGCTGTTCAGAGTGAAGGACGGCAAATCAAATGATTGAAAGGAAGGTAAATAGTACTTGTGATTGGAGAAAGAGGAATTGGGGTGCTCAGCCTAGAAGACTTGGCTGAGAGGTGATTTCCTAATTCTCCTGAAGTAGATAAAGGGTAATTTTAAGGAAGAAAGGAACACACTATCAATTTATACAAAGTACAAGATGAGAGAAAATGGGATTAAATTTCAACAAAAGAGTGCTTAGGCAGAGTATTATCATAATTAACATAGAAATAGGTTACTGTCCCCAGGGTGTCTTCAAACAGAATGTTCTCTGTTGGGTAAAAGGTAGATAAGTATGCAAGCAAACTTGTCTCCCTATCTCTGGAGTCCTTCTTGGTCTTGATTTGTCTTCCAGGAGATAGGACGGTCGTGCTAATATGTCTTATGGGCAGTAGGGTGACTACATTTTTATGTTGTTGAAGGCAGAATACTTCCGTTCAGTACAAATGCTCACTCAAATGGCATGCCAGGACAAAGTCTTAAACCCGAACCCTCTGAGGAAAACTGGAGTATATGATAGTATGGCTCATGATCAGCATTTCTGAGGCAAGCCAGTGACATCTGGACACATTTGACAGAAGTAAAGCTAGTGCCGGGTTTGCTTCCAGTAACAAAATAACTCAGATTAGACCAAGCTTTCTATAGATAACAAATAGAAACTCTGGGCAAAATAGAAAGAACAACTCACTGAAAGCACTGAACAGAGAGACCAAAGCAGGGAGGTTGTGGAAGGGAGTCTGCAATTAGAGGGCAGGAATGGCTCTGGGTGAATTTTTTTATTTTCACATCTAGTTTGAGCATAAGTTGTAGTACTGGAGTGGATGTCTAAAGCTCCCCAAACTATCTTTTGGTTCTTTTAGGGACCGGGGCTTATAACCTCCATAGGTTCTGGACACCACTTTCTGTTGCTCCTATAATGCTTGCAAACCCAGATCTTAGCTTTTTTTTTTTTTTTTTTTTTAAATCTGGCTAAAATAACATAAAAAGTGGACACATATTCCCAGAATTGGGCTGAGCCGGAGCCACTGTTCACACAGGTGACAGCATTATAAGATTTAGAAACCACCACCCCTTTTGGAGGAATTCCCAGCAGGCAAACTACAAGGCGATGTTCAGGGTCTGCATTGTACAATGTCCGAGGATGCTTTTCTCATGGTAGGCTTTGTTAAGGATACCTTTGACGAAGTTTTAGAATATATGTGAGGTTTGGTGGGGTGAGGTCCAGACCTGATGACCAAGAAAGAATTCTTAAGACATCTTTGGTGCAAAATGGTGGTTTATTAAAGCATGGGGACAGGACCCATGGGCAGAAAGAGCTGCTGCCCCAGGGTTGTGAGGAGGTGGCAGGTTATATACCATGGGATTAGGGAGGTAAGGAAAAGGGAGATTTCAATAGAATTTTCATATGCTAAAGAGGACCTTGCCGATGTCAGGTTAAGGTTGTTTTTCCCTTCTAGCAAGGTATTTAACGTGAGATGGGAGATTCCTGGAAGAATGTCACATATGTCCCACCGAGGAGTGAAGGGTGGGGGGAAGGTTGCAGGGTGTCACCTTCTGCTTTGTCCTCAGCCAGCCTTCTGTTCCCTTATCACCTTCCAGCATTGTGCCAGGCATCATCTGTTTAGTATGAAGGTGTTGCCCCAAGCGGCCCTTGCTCTGAGGGGTCACTGCCCCACTCGAGAGCACATGACTCTGTGAGCAGAGTGTGGCCCGAGTGTTAGCCACAACCTCCCCACTGTGTGCTGGGTCATCTACATGGATGTAAGTGACAGCCTTATGCCAACTTGTTCTTTTGTGGCTAAAGAAAATTTCCTTTTCAATTTATACCCTTATGCTTCCTTCCTTTCAAAGGGCCACACTTGGACCATTGTTTGTGGTTTCTTCCCCAGGGTTTCCTGCATAGAGAGGAGGACTGTAACTCAAAATTCTCCCTGATGTCAAAGTTAGTTTTCAAGGGCATAGAATTTGAAGACATATTCCAAAGACTACATGTGTATAGCTTTTTCATACCACAGTGTGAAGTCTGAAAACTAATTCTGATGATCCAATTAGCCATCATCATTTTGCAAAATGATTTTTACCTAAATTCTGCTTCTGAAAAAAAATCTTTCTGTTTTATCTTGAAGTGTAGCCAGTTTTCTGTCTGTACGTGTTCTTTGTAAGAATATGTTGAGATTTTCCTGTTATAATTTTGAGGATACTCATTTTCTTTTTGGTCGTGGGAACCCGTGGCAGAGGTTCACTTTGACCAGTCTTTCAAGACTATATTAAGTATTGTGTGGGTTTTTCTATTTGCTACCATAGCAAATTGTCGCAAACTTAATGGCTTAAAAGAACACAAATTTATTATTATTTTGCAGTTCTGTGGGGTCAGAAGGCAGACAAGTATCTAAAAAGATTAAAATAAAAGAATTGGTGGGTCTGCATTCTTTCCTGGAGGCTCCATTTCATCACTTGGGTTGTTGGCAGCAATCAGTTCCTCATAGTCGTAGGACGACGGCCCTATTTTCTTGTTGACCGACCGTCAACTGTGAGCTGTCAAGGCTTCTAGAGACCTTCACATTCCGTGACTCTTGTTTCTCTTGCTCCGTCTTCAAAGCCGGCAATGCCCGTCGAGTTGTTCTCAGTTTTTCTGTCTCCTTTTTCTTCTTCTTCTGCTTTTAAAGGTTGATGTGATTAGATTGGTCCCACCTGGATAATCTAGTATAATCTCCCCAACTTCAGGGGCTTAATCTTAATCACATCTGCAAATGTGTTGCCTTTGTCACGTAATGCAACATATTCACAGGTTCCTAGAGTTAGGATCTGGACATCTTTGGGGTGCCATTATTTGCCCATCACAAGCTTCAGAATTCTGCCCTAATTTTGTTCTTAGATTTATTTAGTAAACATTAAATAAACCCTTGGTTTGCAGAAGAAAGATAGATCAGTGAACTCTGCTTCTGCTGCCTAAGTACTAATCACTACAGAGATCAGATTCATTTTCACAGATACACACTGAATTCATTATAAATGTCAATTTACCTGGCCAATTCCTTAAAAATAGACATAATGGCTTTCAATGCTGGATTCCCAATACCAGGTCTCTATGTGGCACATAAAAAAGTACTCAGCGGGGCACCTGGGTGGCTCAGTAGGTTAAAGCCTCTGCCTTCTGCTGAGGTCATGATCTCAGGGTCCCAGGATTGAGCCCTGCATCCGGCTCTCTGCTCAGCAGGGAGCCTGCTTCCTCCCCTTTCTCTGCCTGCCTCTCTGACTACTTGTGATCTCTCTGTCTCTGTCAAGTAAATAAATAAAATCTTAAAAAAAAAAAAAAGTACTCAGCAAGTATTGCTGAATTTACAATTGAAAAAAAAAAATTGTTAGGCATCTACTTGATGCCTGTTCTAGATGTTTAATAAATACTAGCTACAGAGCCCATCTCCTTATGGAGCTCACATCTTAGTGGGGCATCTAAAATTTTAGCCAAGTAACTTCATCCTCTTGCTGGATGATTGAATAAACACCCAAATGAATGAGACTGAGTAAATAAATTGGCAACAGACTAACATGGAAGGCCATGTTAGGGTGTCTGAATTTTTTTTTTTTTTTTTTTTTTCCCCAAAGGTAGTGAGGAAACAGAAAAGTTTCTTAGGCAGAGGTGAATTGCAAGATGTATTTTTTAAGAAAAACCTGATAGTAGTGGATGACTCCCAGGGTTGGAGGTGAAGAATGGCTTGCCAAAGGCTTGAACCAAAGCAGTGACAGTTGGAGTAGGGAGGCGGACAAGAGCTCTTGTCAAGAAATATTTGTAAGACTGAAATCTGGGGAAGTAAAAAAGTTAGGAACACTGGCCTCGCATATGAGAGGCTGGCAACCACAAAGGACATACATTTATAATCTATGTGATTATAAATTCTAATTTTTAAAAAATAAATAATAAAATTATAATAAATAAAATAATAAATATAAATACTACAATTATAAGAAAATTATACTTTTTATAAAATTATAAATTATAAACTACATGTAATTACTACCTTTAAATTAGACACTTGTTTAATGGGAAATATTTTCTTCCTCTTAACATACTAAAACATACATACAGAGATACCTAAGTGTCAAATATTCTTGCATTTTGTACCATGCTGATATAACCGATACCATATTGAACATCTGTCGAACATATAGGATCTATCCTTCAGTATTCAAACAGGGAATTTAAACAATTATTCTTTTTGAAAGCAATAGAATTTATGTGCAGAGCCATCAGAACTGAAAGCCTGACATGTGAAATTTAGCAGTTGAAATGCTACCAAGAACACATCAGAGGTGACCTACATAAAGCAACTTAGTACGAATGATTCCTCCTTTGGGGAATCTACTTTTGTTCTTTCTTGTTCAACTGGGGAGAGAAAAAAATCCTGTCTGTGAAAATGCTGAGAAAGGAACTAGGATGGAGAATTGTTTTAGAGGGCCCGTTTGCATTGTGTCTGTGAGAATTTCCAATGGTTAGGAGTTAGAATTGACTCCTGCCATCTGAATATGCCATCTGAATATCTTTAAGGGCTTCTCAGGGATGGCTCTCTTGGGACTCTGGTGCCAGTGTCCTGTAGGTATGAAACCATTGATCAGGAAATAATCCTGTAGTGGAAAGGATGTGGAGGCATTCAGAAAGTCCAATGGAATCATTGAAATAGCAACCGTTCTCCAGTTCCCTCCACTGACCGCTCAAAATTTACACTTAGGACAGAGCACATTGTAAACCACAAGGTAGGAAACAACCCCCTTTGACTTTATATTTGCTGAGGTTAATAAACACACACGGACTTAAACATGTCAATAAAATCCCAACACAGCACTGTAAGTGGGGAGCAAAAATCCAGATTCACAAAATGTTTCTTCATATTATTGACAGCTTAATGAGAAACTTGAGGTGAACTAGCTCAGCCTATTGACTGGGAATTTTAGGGTCTAAGAGTCATTTGCCAATGGTCTCTCTCTCTGTCTCTCTGTATGTATATTTATTCATTTGAGGGAGCGAGAAACACACAGAGAGAATGAGCAGAGGGAGAGGTAGAGGGAGAAGCAGGCTCCCCAGAAGCCAGGAGCCTGACGTGGGGCTTCATTCCAAGACCCCGGGATCCTGACCTGAGCTGAATGAAGGCAGACGTTTAACCATCTGAGCCACACAGGTGCTCCGTTTGCCAATAGTCTTACGTCCAAATTAACTTTATTGCAGGACATGAGATGGAAGGGTTTTGCTTTTTCCATATAAAGGTACACACACACATTAAGAAATATATAGAAAAGCAATCTACTTTTTTGACAATTAAAGCTGTGGTGGAAAATCTTACATTCTCTCTTGGATCATAGAGATACTCTCTAGCCAGTCCCTCGTGCAATGGGCTATTAGAAAAACACTTCTGTGAAATTCCAGTCATGGGGATGTGAAATCTTGAGCTGGGAAGGGGTTAGTTCAAGCCCCTCATTTAGAGGGTACCTGAGGTTTTTTCCATATTCATAGAGCTAGATAATTTCAGAGCCAAATCCAAATATCTTTTCTTGAAAAATGTCTACTCAATATTCTTATATTTATTTATTTTTTCAATTGGTATTAATATTTATAAGGGGATAAGAAGAGTGGCATCTCAGTAACTAGAGTTCAGAATGAAAAGAAATTCAGGAATGCATTCTTTTTTCTCTGTCTTTTTTCCTTACTCTCTCATGCTGTCATTCCCATTATGTCACTCTGGGGAGTTTTATTCAAATGTTCTGCAAACCTGAGTTTTATCCTTCTTGAATATCAAAACCCCTGGCCTTTTGCTTATCCAGTGAGATATTATGATAACTGGAGAACCAACATTTTAAAGAATTACAGGCCCTTGAGGGAAAACTCCTGTATTTTAAAATTAAATACTTAATATTTTATAAACATTTAATCTATTCACTGATCTTTATGCTTTGAGGAAGATAAACAGTCAAAATAAGCAAAATCAAAGGACTATCAAGCAGATAATTTCCTGAAATTGAAAGGTGAGGAAACTTGAAGTCTGAGGGTCAATTTTTTTTTTCTTTGCCTAAAGCTGGTTATTGTTGCATTAATCATAAGGTCATAATATTCTTGACATGTTAGAAAGTGATATTAAAAAAACTGATTGCACCAAATATTTATTCCTCTTATTTATTTATTCCAAGGCTTTTGCTTTTACCACTTGCTTAAAAATTTGCTTAACTATGGTGAGTGCTGTGAATAGTGTAAGGCTGATGAATCATAGAACCCTGATGAATCATGTACCCTTGAAATAAATAATACTTTATATGTTTATAAATAAATTAATTAATTTTAAAAAATAAAGTAGACACATTAAGAGAATAACAATAACTAATAATAAAATTGAACAATCATAACAATGTAAAAAATTGCTTAAAAGGCATACTTTCTACAAAAATGGAGGATGATTAAAGAGACGAAGTGACATGACAAATTGAAGGAACTTTCAGGCTCAGCAAAATGTGCTGAAAGAAACTTGGTTGAACTATTTCCTGCTATTATTCCCAGATCAAAAAAATAAGGGCTAAGTAGATTATAGGCCACTTAAGGATAGGAGGCATATCTTCTTCAATCCTGCTTCCTCTCAGTATTTTTCTATCGACCACTCAACAGTTACTGTTCTCATACACACTAAGTGACCTACGGTTCTGTTGTAGTAATTGCAAAAAATGCATATCTGCTCTTCCTGCCAATTTTTCCATTGCCCTCAATCATATGGGCCAATTTTCTGTAAACCGTATTCACCATAAATCAATCAATATCTTTGGATTTAAGTATACACTGCCAAGCCTTTAAATGAGTTTAATAATACCAACCAGCCATCAAAGATTGCTTCCACAAATTAAACCTTATATGGAAGAATTTTGCAGAAAGTATTATCAAAATTCTTTAGAAGTAACACTTATGTTGGGGCGTCTGGGTGGCTCAGTCAGTTAAGCAGCTGCCTTCAGCTCAGGTCATGATCCCAGGGCCCTGGGACTCTGCAGGTATCAGACTTCCTGCTCAGTGGGGTGTCTGCTTCTCCCTTTCCTTTGACCCTCCCCTCCTGCTTGTGTACTCTCTCTCTCTCTCTCTCTCAAATAAATAAATAAAAATCTTAAAAAAAAAAAGAATACTCACATTCATTATATAACTTCACTTTTACTTATAGTGAGTTTTTTTTAACCACAGTGTTACATTTTCTGTTCTCATTGGAATTTATTTTTTTCTGTAAGGTATGATAGTTTATGATTTTATTTATTTTTCCCATATCTGTTTTTAATTTGTTACTTATTTATTATTATTTTCCATAAGGTGTTTATTATTTATTTTTATTATTTTTAAAATTATTTTTACATAAGTTATGATAGTTGATAAGAAAAAAGGAAGAAATATCTACTTCTTTTCCCATTTTTCCTTAAAGGAGGAGATGAAAACAAAGTGAGTACTCTAATTTATTTCTTAATTTGTTCCCATTCCTTCTTATGATTATAATCAAGGAAAAGTATGGCGACTCTAAAAGCATGAAGTATGAAACTTCAAAGTCTGGCTGGTTAGTGCAAGAACTTCCGAGTCACACTGGTATAGATTCAAATGGTAAATTGACACATATTAACTTTGAGAATTGAGAATTTTGAGACTTGAATTTGAAAATTTGAATTACTGAAACTCAGAAAACTTTTCTGAATCTTCATTACATTTACGAGAAAAACAAGGTTTTTCCTGAGAACTAATTGTGAGAACAAGTGAAAGAATATCCAGCATATTTTTTGGCATAAATATTCACATGTGACTTTTATAGATTTGGCTTTTGGCACTTACTGCAAGCAAATGATTGGCACTATGCTGGGAAGAACCACTTTCTGTGATCATTTAAATATAGATCTGTATATCATTTCCTATTCATACTATGTTCTAACTTTTCTCTCAAAAGTTATTGATAATAGAAGCTAGCTACGGCTGCTTGCTTAAGATGAGTGACACACTCATCTTCTTTCACTATGGCTGTTACTAGTTCCCCTGTATTTCCAGAAAGCTACCCAGCTTCAGGGGAGTAGAAATTGTTATGCACAGTCTATGCAGTGGATGTTCTCATAATTTAAATATCAAAGAGAATCTAATTTCATGAGTTGGTTAAGGATTGTAACAGGTGGCAAGGCTATTAAGATTGTATTGGTTAAAACCAAAAAGATGCCATCTTAATCAAGGGATCAAATTTATCTGACCCATCTTTGGATCCAAGTAATAGCAAGTGCCTCCTGGCTGTTACACTAGGAAGGGCAAGATATCGTTTCTGTAGTAACGTTACAGGATTTTCTTCTTCATCAATGCCCACAGTTCTTGGTCACACCACTTCAAAGAATGAAGAAATAGAACAGACAGAGTGGTGGGCCACAGATCAAGGTTTATTGAGCGACAGTAAAGTGATATAGTACAAAGCTGCCAAGGAGGGAGGGTGGACCCGAGAGGGTCCCTGGAGTTTCTAAGTCTAGGGGTTTATATGGGCTTGTGGGTGGGCTGTTTTAATCTGATTAATCCTCTCTATGCCTGTCATCCATCAGGATTTTTCATCTACCTATCACTTGGATGATAGATAGATGACCCTTCTAGGATGGCATAAAATCCTTTTAAAGGTGGTTTCCTCTTAGGGCAGGGGTCCCAAGACCCTGCCTGCCTGCCTTCCAACTATACTTCATCAATAATCCCACCAAATAAAGTTTGTCTTTAATTCTGAGGAAACAATCAGACAAATTTCCATTGAGGAGCATTTTAGTTGGTTTGGACTGTTCAAAAAAAAAAAGTCAAGATCATAAAATTAAAAAAAATGATCGGTCTATTTTAGATTAAGGAGACAACAGTGACATGAGGAATGAATGATTCCTTATTGGATATCAGATTTTGGGGGGCAAGAGGATTGTGCTATAAGGGCCATAAGAAGCAATTTTGTGGGGAATGGTTAGGGATATATGAAGAGGGTTTATATATTAGATAATAACATTAAAGTAGAAATACTTGGGAGTGAAAATAGAACAGCTCTACAGGAGAATGTCCTTGTTCTTTGAAGATATGTCCTGAAAAATCAAGAGGGGAAGTATCATGTCTGCTACTTTTTAAAAAGTGTTTTAGCAAAACTGTGTGGGGGGATATAGAAAGAGAAAGTGATGTAAGTAGACGTAGCAAAATATTGACACTGGCGAATATAGGTAAAGGAACCTGTGGGTGTTTACAGTACTGTCCTTGTAATATTTTCAAAGGCTTGAAAGTTTTCAAAATAAAATTTGGGGGAATGAAACAAATATCAGGTTTATATTTATGTATGAATACTTCTCGAGAGAAGAATGTTAACTCGAGTAAGATGACAGAAATATGATCGAGAATGATTTTTGGTCTAAGTATCCATCTAGTTGCTCAACCAAAAAAAAATCACAGTTATCCTTCATTCTCGGTTCTTATCCTTACCCTGACATTCTGTTCATCAACAGTCCTATCTTCTCTCCCTTCTGAGTGATTACACTCCCTCCTCATCTACTGCGAGCACCCTAGCCTGACCTCCACCCTCAAAGGTGCCCTGGCAATAGAGGTGATTCATCTGGAAGCTTCCACCCCCACCCTCCCATTATCCACTCCCCAAAAGCTGTCATAGTAATTTTCTAAAACTATAAATTAAATCATGCTCCCTAGCCCTGCTTATAACTCTCTGAAGGCTTATAAACTTACTTTGAAAAATAAAATACACATTCCTACCTCCATCACCAGCCTTCTTATCTTCTTTCCTGACCTCTGCTTATTCTCCTGAGCTTTTCCTTTCTTCCCTCTCTGTTGGTCCACTATTCTAAACTCCTTCCTGCCCAAGTTTCTCTGTCTCTTTCACTTCTTTGTGACAGAGCTGGTTCCTTCTTGTCCTTCACATCTCAGTTCAATGGCACCTCTCCTGGGAGGCTTTTTGTAACTCTCCAAACTAAAGTAGTGCTCAGTTTCTCACCCTCCTATCATCTAGCCTTTCTTCTCTATATTTCACTTGTTATCATCTGTTATTTTACATTTTTGTTTATTGTCCATCTTTTTTTTTTTTTTTTTAAGATTTTCTTCATTTATCTGACAGAGCGAGAGAGCACAAGCAGGGAGAGTGGCAGAGGAGAGGGAGAAACAGGCTCCCCACTGAGCAGGGAGCCCAACATGGGGTTCAATGAATCCTAGGATCATGACCTCGGCTAAAGGCAGATGCTTAACCAACTGAGCTACCCAGGTGCCCCTATTGTCCATCTTCTTGAAACTTACAGAGCTTCAGAAAGCAGACAGAGGAGAAGAAGGGAATAGCCTGCGTTTTCCTTCTCCTTGCTATCTAGTCTCTGGCCAGATGGAGCTCAGACAGAAGCTAGCAGACCTAGGAACTGGGGAAACACAATTTGTGCACCAGATCCTCTTTCTCTAATGGGGTGAGGGTGGGTGGGGAAGAGGGGTGGGACAAGGTTGGAATGAAGGCAAACTGATAGGCACCTACCTGAGCATGAGCCTTTCACTGAATGAGAAAAATAAAAACCTATTCGAAGCATTTGTCCTTTATCAGTTAAGCTCTGGTTATATTTAGGGAATTAGGAGCACCTGAGAGTATCCAAAATAGCTGGTAACAGGAAAAAAAAAAAAAAAAATATATATATACATATATAGTGTATTTATTGTGCTTTTTTCCTGGGTGAACAGTTGACCCCTTGTTTTAATTTTTTAGCTATTTCAACTGTCTGGAGGTTAGTAAAAATCATGGTTACCTTATTAAAATATGTAAATAAAATATTTTATTATTACATTAAAACATGTAAATAAAATATTTTAAATCCTGTGGTTCCTGACTTGGAAGCTACCAAGTAGCGTTCTGGCCCACATCTTTCTAAATTTTTTAAGTGTGGTCACTATTAGAAAGTGAAAATCACCAAATCATCCTTAATCATAAATGGCATTGATCCCAATCCACTTGAACTCTGGAATTTCTTGCAATTTGGAGAGACAGAAGTCAGCAGTTGAAGGAGGCCATGTTGATCCTGTCAATTCTACATCCTTGAAGACACTGGTCCAACTGTGAGATTGTGAAAGGATTAGCGAGCCAGCTTGTGGACCTCCAGCTCCTTCTAGTACCGTCACACCAGTTCTCCTCTTCCCACTCTTCCTCTGTGTACCCAACTCTCTATTTCTCTATTTCTCTCCCTGCCCCCTTCATGTCATAGGATTAGGAAGTGCAATATTTCAGTACCTCCTCATGCCATTTTCTTCAGAGGCCACCCTAATCCTCCTTGAATATCATACATGAAAAAAAACACAAAACAGAAAATATCTCAGATAGCAGCTATTTGGAGAAAAGGTACATTTCTTCAAAATGAAAATAAAGGAGTTTTTAGTTTGATACCCTGTGACGTTACACAGAACTGGCAGAGATGCTCCTTAGGGTTCTAATCCCCCTAAGATCATTAAGTATAGGAAGAGGGCAGTTAGAGGAGGCAACCGTTGAAAGGGTATATTAACGTACTTTCAAAAGTAGTGGGTTGGACCTATAAATCATGGGAGGAATGTAGTACAAAATAGTGAATGAAATATTTATACATTCCATTGAAGCTTAGCGTGTGTTCCAGAGGGAGATGTCCTAGAGGGATGGGTCTTCCCCTTTGTTCTGAATCTATTTTTCCAATTGCTCTGACACAGCTGTTGGCTTCACAATCATTCTGAAGTTGATTAGATCAGAAAGCAAAGGCTTGCCTGCCCAGCATGACCAACGGCAAACATCAAGGTTGTGGGTATTCCGGGCTTGTAGGCTGTATATTGAAGTTGTTTTTGGTGTTCTGCGGGTCTCCAAGTGGTTCTCTAAATTTTCATGCTGGTGTATTTATATCTCATTTGTAACTGAAACAGTGCGAAAAAATGTGTGGAGCATACACTTGCATAAAATCTACCAATCGAGTTTGAAAATGGCTGTCAGATTTATGGAGCACAACTATAATTACATTCATACAAATGTTCAGCTAAAAGCAGAAATAGAGCGTTATTACCTTTGTTTTGCTTGTTTTAATAAAACAAAACACTGGAATTTAACTTTGGGGAAGTAAATTGTTGCCTACTGAGAAATTCTTTTGACTTGCTATTGGGCTGATTTTAGTGTTTCTAAAACATGGTGTGGGTGAGCCTCCATGCCGATTCTTTTCTGTCTCAAGGTCAGAGAGGTTTATAAAAACTGCAAAAAAATAGTAAGAGGTATTGTACTAAGTGCTTTGCAACCACTATATTATCTGATCTTCACAAAAACTGAAAGAAGGGAGCATGGTATTTCACTGTCCATTTTATGGATGTGGAGACCAAGACTTTCAGAGCCTTCCTAGGATCTGGGCCAGTCTTTAACAACTGTTCTGATCCCTGGTCCATCTGAGAACAAAGATGCAGGTAGGGTAGTATGTTAGCGAAGTGCTGCCTTCCTTTTAAAGAATTCTTCTAAGTAAATATTGGTTTCCCAGTCACTGCGAGTGTGTGCTTGGTTTGGGATGATCTGGGGTCTCTTGGATGGGAACAATAGGTGGCTCTTTGCCAGCAACAGCATAGCTTCCACTTGCCTTTCTCAAGTCTCGTTGCCAGCTTGGCTCCTTGAAAGCTGGTTCTTGCCAAGGGTACCCAGTTTCTCAATATAGAATCTAGAGCCAATGTCATTTTAACTATGTCATCAGGAACAGTCAGCAGAGTTATTGAGTCATACAATTGTTGGGTTGGCCATGACCTTTTAGTCCATCTGGTGTAAACTCTCCTTCTCCAGGTGATGAGGCTGACCTCTAGGGAATGGAGGAATTTGCCTAAGCCAAAACAAGTAAGGAGGGACAGTCTGAATGAGAAATCACGTACATTCATTCCTAGTCCTGAACTCTTTCAACCCTATGGTTTTAGCACACACCATGTACTTTACCTAGGCAGTAGATGGTTTCTTCTTGACACTATATTATACTATGTTGATACTACACAATAGAAATAAATACTGAATAACCAGGATTTAGTACCTGATATGATTTTGTTTTTTAAAATCTTTAAAGAAAAAGAGCTGGCTTATTATTTTAAAATCTATACTTGAAAATTGTTGATTGTCCCTCAACAAAGAGAGAAACAGAAAATGAAATCATTGTCTTAGACTATCTAACTATCAAGATAAGCTTATAGGAGACCAAGACTACTCTTAAGCTTTTCTTTTCACTATTCTTTTATATGTTTCTTTTTTGTAGGAATTCTGGGGAAGAATCTGGAGGCTAACTCCTGATACACACAGTTCCTTTAAACTGATATAATTGCAACAAAGAAATGGGGAGTGGGCACTGAGGAGGATGTCCTATCCTAGATATTGACATTTCAAATAGCAGTTTTTTTCTTTACAAGTGGAGATCCTACCCCTTAATGCATTCTGAGACTCCAACATCGGATTTCTTTTATAGCTCTGAAAAAACTCAATTTAGAACCAAAAAAATGACTTTAGAAAACACACCATTCCTTTTTTTTTTTTTTTTTTTCCTTTCCAAGGATGCTCAGAGAGACTGCACCTACACATGTTTTTTAGTTTATGGAAGCATTCTGGCTGAATATGATGATATGTATGAATCTTTTTCATGTGCCGAGAGAAATAATCGGACAATTATGTAAATGCCTGAATGTATGTGGCTGCTGTATTATTTTCAGTTTTGAAAAACTGGCTATTCAAATTGTTTTCTACAAAGGGAAAGGTTGTTTCAGATAAGTGATATGTCTAAAACACTTTTAAAAAGTGGTGCTCTTTCTGTGTTTGGAAATACTTAAAGTGGGGTTTGGGGAAAGCAATGAGTATTTCAAGGGACTGAATTCTGAAGAAGGAGCCAGAATACAAAATATCATGCAAACTAAATTCAGTCTTCCAGTGCCATTCTCTGGAGATTAGGTTTGGAAAAGTGAATGGAGAGAGAGTGTGTGGAACATTTCCTCCAATTTGTAATATTGAATCAGGCCCACTTTAAACTGTGCTAATTTATTCTTCATTGAACCATGGAGATTAATTAATCCTTTGTTTTGCTGGATTAATGAGTAATCAATATGCCAAAGGGGGAAAAAAAGAGAATGATTTCTTCTCAAGGAACAAAGCATTCAGGTAGCCAAGTCATTTTATCTTTTGTGTTTACAAAGCACACCACAAGTGAGATAAAATATGTGGCATTCGAGATGATTTGAGCTCTTTTTTTTTTAAAGTAAGATATCCTGGGTATAGTGTGTTTCAGATGGATATGGGCCAGTGGGACACATGCCTTATAATATAACCATTGCATTGTGGGTATATTTTGGTGGTCTCTGCTCTTCTCATTTGAGTCCATTCCTATAGTTCTTTGACACAGTCATAGGACAAGAAGGTCACCTCTCCTGAAAGGCTCTTCCTAATCACCAAAACTAAATTTAACCATTCTCTGTCACTACCAAATGGCCCCTCTCAATCCACTCACCTTACTTATTTTCTTCGTAGTGCTTATGGGTGTCTGGAGTGGTCAAAATCATCTGCTTTACCTGCTTCTTGCCCATCCAGTCACTCACACCCAAATATAAAAGTGGGGATTTCGTCAGTTTTGCTCACCACTGGTTTTCTGAGTCCAGCTGGGAGAATTACGCATTGCCACTATGCAATAAATGTCTGTTCAACGAATGCGTACGTTTGCAAAGGCACAAACTTGACCTGGAGCAGTTTCCCTGAGAGAGACAGAATAACATAGGGACTGGGGAGGAGAACTTGGAGCTCTCAGTGGCTAAACACTAAAGTGCTGCTGTCATGAGAATGTCATAGCACCTAGGGAACCTGCTGCTCTCCACCTCCGGAATTCCCTGGGCCTACATTTCCCTGAATCTGGAGGTGCCTTGCTGAGAGTTAGACCCTGGTGTCTTCTCTGCCCACCTAGTTGAAGCATGCTTGCATGGAGTCTAGCAGTGGGACGGCAAGTTGGTGGTAGGTGTGGGGTGGTTGGAGGGAATGTCTAGAAGGGATGCTCCTCAGAACTGTGGGAATCGTCCTGGTGTGGCTCAGGTCTGCTGCCCCCCTGGATTCATTCCAATTCGGCAGATAATAATAGGTATCAGAACATAATGTATGGGACAGTGAGTGCATTTTTAGTTTTGTAGGGACTCATCTGTAATTAGAAGTTGTGGGATATTCTTCTGTTCTTCCACAATTTCTTTAGGATTTGATAATAACATTAGTAGTTCCACGTCCAACTTGAAAGGTAGGGATACTAAATCTGCTAATATGTTAATTGTTAGTTTGAAAAGGGGCATATGTTTTAAAATACATAAATACGAAAAGTGGCATCAAGAGTTCTCTGAAATTATTGACATGTGTAATATATTTCTAATGTAAAAAATATTTAATTAAGATATATCATCCATTGGCATCAGAACTTGGAAATGATCCTATATATAAAACACATATTTTTATGAATAACCATGATATTGATCCCCTCAAATAAAACTGAGAATGTTCTTTTCCTTTTCCTCTACTTTAGAATATCCCACTTTAGAATGTAGAATCTTAAGTCCATCTTTAAAGATTTCTTTGAAATTATTGCATTTTTTATTTAAGAATCACTGTTTATAGGGTTCATTTGGTAGCAGCCAACAGAGGCTATCTCGGTAACAGCAGTAAAAGCAATTTATTGAAATGATAAGTAGATTGTGAAATGGAAGCCCTCTCAAGGAAGAGCTGAATTAGAGAGATCAAGGAGCAAGAACTAATGAGGACTCTGTTTAGGGCATCGCTGTGATGGGGAAGAAATGGCCACCGTTTTCCATCCTGAGGTCACTCAAGACAGACAGTTTTGGGAAACGAGTCTGCCTGGTTCGGTTGAGTCAGATGCCCAGCCCTCCAGTGGTAGGAGAATGTCTTTTTTTAATTTAAAAAAAAAAATTTAGATTTTATTTATTTATTTGACAGACAGAGATCACAAGCAGACGGAGAGGCAGGCAGAGAGAGAGAAGGAGAAGTAGCCTCCCGGCAGAGAGCCCCATGCGGGGCTCGATCCCAAGACCCTGGGATCAGGACCCGAGCGGAAGGCAGAGGCTTAACCCACTGAGCCACCCAGACACCCCTAATAAAAATTTAGAAATACAGAGGGGCTTCCCCAAAGAAAAATTAACATGCTGCCACCACTGCACGTGGCACATAATAAACAAACAAACAAACAAACGAGAGAAAGAGAGGTGGGTGCTGGGCAAGCAAAAGCGCTAATATTCTCAACAGTAAATGTTTCCCATATTTTGTTTTCAGAAGCATGGGAAATAGCCCCTCATACTAATCACATCACCTTGAACAATGATAAAAGAATATACTTAGATTAAATCTTAGTGTTGATTAGGGTACAATACAGCCAGTCCGTTAAAAAGAAATATTAATTGATGGTGACATGGTAGAAAAGTGGAAGGAAATTAATATTTGGAGAGAGCCAAGTGTTATGCTAATTGCTTTGCAGGAGCCTCTCATTTAATATTCATGATGATTACAGGAGGAAGGCATTTTAAACGTATCTTGCTGATAGGGAAACTGAGGATCACAACGATTAAGCAACTATTTTTCAAGGTCACGTACTTAATGCATACAAATGGAGCGATGTGGTACAAGTGTTGTATTACTGTCAATAAGCTTCCAGAGGAAAACAACATGTAATTGTTAGTCTGCCTTGTTGATGTGGTGTTGCCGTTGTCACGGATAATTACTACATAACTCCTCTCTGTTGGACCATCATGTTATCTTGAGACCTAATAAAATATAAGCATCTCTTCTCTTTTTTTGCCAGTATTGTCAGGATTACAAGTATTATCACTGGACGGTGTTCTTCCTCTCGTTTTTTGTTTTTGTTTTTTTTTCCTCTTTTTTGCTAAGAATCTCAGTTGCCAATTTTTTTTTTTTTTTTTAATTTTAAACCAGCCATATTGTTTTGAACCCTTTTATTTTAGGTCAGGCTTCCTAAAAGCAAACATTGAGGGAGAGATTTGGGCTTACGTGATTTGCTATCAGAGTGCTTTTCAGGAAACAAATGGGGGAAAAATAAATAACTTAAGGAAGTGAGGGAAACAGGATAGGGAAGGGAAGAGAGTCCAGCAAGGATGTGCTCTCCCATGAAAACAATCCGCTCTGTCCTGATCTTTGGGGACTCTGGAGCCCAAGTCATATTAGAAAATACTTCTCTCTTGGAAGTGGGGACTGTGGGTAATTATCTGGAGGCAGGGCAGCTGTGACCCTCTAGCAGCTGACGTGCACTCACACACAAGCTAGAGGATGGGTGTTCCAGCTCTTTGGGGGATCTGTCTACTCTCATGTCATTCGGGAGCGGAAGCATTGCCAGGCACATCCCTGTATCCAAAGGAAGGATATCTTTGCTTCCTTCTCCCTCCCTCCTTCTAAGAAAAGGTACTGACAACACTTTCTAACAGGAAGATACAACTCACAGCTGGTCCTGCTAATTTTGGGCAAGAGGGCATGGGTCATTGGATACCTAAGACTGCTTAGCCATCGGCTGGGCTTGGACCTTCTTTCTTCACTGCAGTGGCATAGTGGCCTCTCCCAGAGAAGAGGAGAGTAGCATCAGAGCCATGCAGCTGTGATTCACGGCTGTCCTTAACACACCTGTAGTTTAATGATGAAATCTTGTAAAGGAAAAATGACACCTTTTTTGTTTGTTTTCTTAGCTTACAGATCTAGCTAAACGCTCATATCTTACTTTTATGATTCAGGTAGATAGGTTTTGTTTATGTCTCTATTTCCTTTTTCCTTATCTACCTCTCTTGAATTGAGTTTTGTGAACTGATACACTTCTGTGGTTTAACAAACAACAGGCTATTCAGTATTATTTTAGTGTGCTAACACTCGGGCATCTCTACGCATGAGAATTTTTAAGGTGGCATAAATAGTTATTTTCTACTTTAACCTATCTTACTTCCAAAGGATAGCCAGTTGCATTTATTTTATTTTTACCAAATAAATCTTTCCGTGCCCCACCCCCCTCCTCCTACCCCGTTCTCCTTCCGTAGATCACTGACTTAGTTTAGACCCTTATCACTTCATTGTCGGCATATTGTAACGGATTGCTGTGTGCTTGTCAGAAGCATAATAGTGATTTACAGAGAAATCAAAGAATACAAGTCCCTTTAAAATAAGCAAAAGATGCAAGATATCAACTGTATGGGAATGGTCTTACAGAGCAGGAGATTCAGAAACATTCTCCCCACTGGAGAGACAAATGTCTTTTTTTCACAAAGGGACCCTGTTGCTGGTAATAGGGCCTGATAGATAGATGACTGAGGATTTATCCTTGCCTTTCTCACATGGAGTTCCATACTCTCTAACTTACCCCAAATGGTGTAGGCGGTCTGGTTATGTGCCTGCTTACCTACTAAGTGCAAGAAACCGAACGACCCCAAAACACATCTGAGTGTATGACTAGACTTGATTACAGATCCGTTCCCCGGGAGCCTGCATCCTCCTAGTCTCTGGAGTTTTTAGCCCCTTCCCCCGTCCCATCTTTCAACTGGTCTTCCAGTTGCTGCTAGAATCTTCTTTATTAACCTCAATGTTTATATCTTGTGATCCCTTTTGAGTTTTTTTCTTATACATATTTTATATAAGTAATTGGTTTAAAAAGTTTAAAGAAATCTAATGATGTCATTTTCCTACTTAAGTTTCTCTGGTTCTCCATCCTGTAATTGATCATGAATTGCATGCAATTCTATGCAATGTATATATGCATATACACACATTCATCTTGTGCCAGTTTGCAGCTGATTCCCTGCCCCCCACCCTCCCTGCAAGTCTGTGAACACAACATGCTTTCTCAAACCTCAGTAGACCCTAATTCAGCCTCCCCTGCTTTGGCTACCAGCGCAGATCCCAGTCACTTTCATGTCTTCCTGACTGAACCCAAATCTCACACTCTCAGTATAGCTTTCAGTGAAGTCCCAGGCAACATTATTCACTCTTTCTTCTGCATTTCTATAGCACCTTTCACATATGTCCATTTTACTAATTTGTGATTGTTTATTTCCATATCTGTTTCCCCTCTGAGACCCTGAGGGCAGACGTGTAAATCCCTACGTATTCCCCCAGGTTCAACTGGTTGTTTTCACATGACGATGCTGGCCCAGTGCCCTGTAAAAACCGGTAGAAATACCACACCCAGCCGAAACCCAAGGAAACCTACTCTCAGGTAGGGTTGTCTACAAGAAGAACTTGTGATTCTTGTGTAAGTGGTTTTTTGAAGGAGTGCTCTCATGAAGAAACTTTTGAGTCAGGGAAGCTGAGCAGGGCAAGGGATGAGTTAGGCAAAGGCGTGGTTTCTAAAGTCCCAGTTTGCTTTATCCCAGAGGAAGCTCTGGAGCAGGAGCATTGCCTGCCTTTACGCAAAAGGTGCTGGGCTTTTTTACCTCTGGTGGTAAGCCACCACCTCCCTCCCCGGGAGGCAGATATTTGTAACCTCACAGGCCACTCTGAGTAGAGTGGGTCTAAAGGCATGCCTCCAAAAAAGAGAAGGGCATGGGAACAGAAGCTCAGTAAAGGATATCAGCAGGGCAGGTTCTGCATCTGCTGCACATCCATATTCCATATCAAAGAAGGCAGTCAGTCTTGTTTGTTGAGAGCTTGCTTTTTGCCAAGCCAAGTGCTAAGTACCTCCTGTGTGTGAGCATGGGCCCTTCGGTGGTCTGTCTTGAAGTATATGTAACCGACTTTCAGCCAGGTATAATATCACAACAAATCTAGTTAGTGAGCCAGGGAAACTATGTCTATTCCTATATTTCGCTGACTTCAAGAAGCAGTGATTACAAGACACATCATCATTTTATGTTCTATCGCTCTAACTAGGAAGGAGAACAAAATGCTTCCTATTAAACTAGAATGAATGAATTTTCATATTATCCATTATACAGTACAACCTGCTCTCAGAGATGTGGAAATGAAAATTTAAAAAAAAGTGTGCATGAAATTTGGAAATTTATGAATACTGATGGCCAAATGACAAGCAGGAAGAAGTTTATACTTAGAATTTCACAATATTAGATTATTAATAAGTTGAATCTCTCAGAAATTAATTCTATGATGGGTTATTTAAAATGGTTATTACTAACTTTAAAATAATATAGTACATACCAATGTTTGTAAGAATTGTATGTACTTATAAGTTGATCATAGCGATGGCCTTTAGTCAGAATCTACATATACATTTTGAAACTTACATCTATCTAATCAAGGACAATCTATGATGTTCTCATACATAATCATTATGTGTCCTAAGAAACTATTAATTACATTTATCAATAGTTATTCAGAGACTACTATGATTTGCCAGGATGGTATATGTGATATTGGAAATAGCGTTATCCTCTGCGTATTTTAAAAATCTGCATAAAGCATAAAACTAGCGAGACTACTGAAAATATCAAAAGATTTTTAAATAAATGGGGACACTCATGTATACTTTTGTATGACACACCATCTTTCATCCCTGTCCATTGATTCCCTGGCACGTACTACATTTCTAAAGCCAAGGACAACACCATTAATTCAATAAAAACAAGATTTTTGGTGGGTGTAATGGTCATTCTATCACAGATTGGTGTTTTTCTAATTTTCTTATATTAGTATGAACATTATAATATTACTTATAGTATTAGTGTGAACATTATAAATATTAACAAACATTTTTTTTTAAGTGATCATTCTCTGGGCAACAGCCAAATGAAATGAAACAGTCATACTCATTATGATTTGGTTCAGTTAGTTAATTGAAATATGAGAGATTTCTTTATTTAGTCTGTGTTAAAAAAGGGCTTATTGCCTTTGTCAGCTAGTTGTTATTACCAAAATTAAAAACTATATAAATTATATAAAGCGATCCACAGAGGCTAGGGTAAAAATGACTATCCCTGCTGAGGACAGAATGATGTCTTTGGTTGAATTGCCAGATACAAAATAATAGCAAGAGATAAATTATTTTCTGGACCATTATTAAAGGATTAAAGGTAGGTCCCAAATCTCTGCTGACCAGACTCATTTTCTCCTCTATGGCTGGAATGTCTTTGCTCGTTTTTGAATTGTTTATTCCAGAGGAAATTGCTGCAATGTTAAATAAAGTGAAGAGTGGCAAGGATGAATCTCATTTATGGTTTTTGTTTGTGGGCCTGGTTTTATCTACCACCGTCAGAGAGTCATCTCTGAGATATTTTACAAACTATCAAAATTTTCAATTGGTTCATACTTTATTTTAAAAATACCGAAAAGAAGATTTAAGGATAAATTTAAGTTCTCTTAGAGTTATTAAGATTTTTAGAGCTGAAAGTCTGAGTCCTCAGAACGGTTTCTTCCATGTGAGAGGACAGGAGGACTGGTAGCAGAGAAAAAGTTTCATCATATAGTTTGTCCTTAGATATAAGCTTCAATTTTTCTCCTAAGAAACAATATCTTTAAAGAAAGCCCAAAGGATAACCTTTTAAGAGAATGTAAGAGCATCTCTCTGCTGGACCATTCGACTTGGCCCATGATGGAATCGTATCATAGAAAAACGGAATAGCTTCAGATGTTATGAAATTGGGTCATCTGCTACCATCGTGACTGATCAGAAACCACACCAAAATCAGAGGGAGTGGGGGAAACCCATGGAAATAACTGCAGAGCTCAGAGATGCTTTGCTGGGTGTTTGATTCACAATAGTTTAAACAGATCTCCTTCTTTAGTTGTTCTTTGGTTCGAGTCCAGAAGAAATGTATTTTCCAGGTGAAGAACAAGAGAGATGAAATGAGCAGTGGGACACATTTTTCTTTTTAGTGACTTCTTTTTCTGGTTGTAGAAATAATAGGGAAAATAGAGATCATTTACAGAAGAAAATGAAGATCGCTCCTGTTCCGACTACCCTATGATTCATTCTCGCAGTGGCCAGCGTTGTTCTTGGAATGGAGGTGAGAGCCGTAATGGCCAGATGTTTCTACCCTCATGCAGCTCATGAGGTCTTCACATTGCACAAGTGTCAGCGGGCATGACGGACATTCTATTTTATGAGAGTCTTGGTCCCCCAACTGTGCCATGTGGCCCCAGGAAGGGAATCTTGGTGGCCGCAGAGGGAGAAATGGGGTGTTTAGGGCAATGGCTGGACTGCTTTGGATGGAGGCATTAAAGACTTGAAGGTGGTGCCATTGAAAAGAGGACTGTTCTAGGCAGCAGGAACAGCCTGTGCAAAGAGAAGAGAAAGTTTAGCAAGTCTGAGGACTGGAAAGAAAGCCAGCCTCATCTACCTGGAGTCCGTACAAGCACAATAGTAGGAGAAATCTGTCAAGTAATGGAGAAGCTTATGAAAGGAGCATGCTTTGTAGCCGCCAGAGAGCTTTGAGCAGAACTCTGACTCACTTTTTTTTTTAAATTAAGATTTTATTTATTTATTTGTCAGAGAGAGAGAAAGAGCAGTAGGCTCAGTGGGCAGACTCCCTGCTGAGCAGGGAGCCCAATGTGGGACTTGATTGGAGGACTCCGGGATCATGACCTGAGCTGAAAGCAGATGCTTAACTGACTGAGCCACCCAGGCATCCCTGACTCACATTTTTAAAAGCTTACTCTAGCTGCTATGTAGAGAATATACCATGAGAATGGAGGCCAGGAGGCCTATTAGGAGGCTAAGGCATTAATCCAGGTGTAGAATGGTGGTGCATCTGACCAGGGCGTTAGCATGATGGACACTGTTTAGGTTCTGGATATATTTGGAATGAAGGGCCAATTAAATTTCTTTCCCCATAACATGTAAAATAGAAAGAAGAATAAAAATAACTTCAGGTTTCTGTTGTTGTTGTTGTGACCATAATGGAACCTATCTTTCTAGTACTTTTGTATGGATTTATGTGTGTGCTATCTGTATGAAATATTTTGAAGTTGTAATCCAATACCACTGACTAGTGAGTACATTTTTTTCACTTAGTACATATATCATGACATAAGGATATTCCACATCCTTAAATTTTTGTTGAGAATATGATATTTAGAGCAAAAGTTATGTAGCATTCCACAAATAGAATATACAACCCAATACCCAGAATTGAGAATTGAGTTGGGTGCTGACAGGGTGTGGTGGCAGGGGGAGGCCTGCAGAAGTCTGTCCGGGAAGGGACCTCCTTGCATTTGCTCTGCTTTCATCTTCACTACAGAGCCCCTTCTCCTAGGAGATTTGCTGAAGAGTTTATCCCCCCCAACTCTGGTGAGAAGCCAAGAGTTAGCTGGGGGCTCTGTTCCTTTTCAGGCAAGGGTACCCTTGTTCTGAGGTCAAATCCTGAGGCCAAAGTATCCTGATCCCTCTCTTACCCTGACTAGGCTATGCTCATGTAACACAGGACTAGCCAGGCTGCTCATGAAGGTGTCTGCCATCTCAGTCTTCCTGGAGATGCTTGCCAGGTTCAGACACGCGCTACTACCGCTGTCTCCACACAGACAGTGAGTGTTAGCTAGGTTCTGCTGGAATCTCTTTCATACTTATCTCAGATGGTCTGTTGTCTCACTTCCCTGTGACTGTGGTATGGTTGCCTTCCTTTCCATCTGGCATATTTGTATCACAACAACCAGAAATCATGCATGCTCTCTAGTACAAATGTATGGTTCCTAGTGTGTCCTCTTCTGAGCTCAGTATAGATGTTTTCATAGTTTCATGTGAGTGATTATGTCCACGTATTCATGTCACCATTTTTCCTGGAAGTCTCTGAAACAGTGTGTGTGTGTGTGTGTCTGTCTGTCTGTCTCAACTACAGCTTCAGAAAGAAGCTCCAAGTCATATGGTAATTTACTTCTTAAGTTACTGTTGAATAATTATATTACCTTATTTCCTTGTGGCTTCGAGATATGTTTTTATGACTGTTTCTGGCATGCAAAATAAATTTTAATCAGAATTGAAACACATTTTATTAATTAGATAGTATTGCAAGTTATATGGTGTGTCTTAAGTTGGGACTTACTTCTTATTTCATATTAGAAAAATAGATACTGTTTAGATTTCAAGATATACACAGCTCATCCTGGAAAATGAAGGCCTTCTCTAGAGGAAAGTAAGTGAAAGAAGGAAAATATGACCTTCTTAGACTTACTGTGGGCATCAAGGGTTATGACAGAGAAAGATGCCTGCACAGCATAAGGTCCCACTTGACTTAAGCTCTGATCCAGATTAATCAATTTTTAGCAGTGGAATGCATATGTTTTTAAGGCACTGTTCTAGGCTCAGAGGAACCAACAGTGAATAAAACATAAATTCTAGTCTTGTGGAATTGACTATCTACTTAGGGGAAAGACAGTAAATATATGTATACCATGTCAGGTGTCTTGTGAGTACCAAATACGCAGAAAGTAGGATGATAGGATAAAGAATGAAGTGAAGGTACTATGTTATATCAGAGGATCAAGAAAAACCTTTTCAATAAGGTGGGATAGGTGCAAGAGAGCTATAGGAAGCAAGGAATTAAGTCCTATGGCTATCTAGAGCTTGTTTCAGGCAGAGGGAAGTCTAGTGCAAAGTCTCCCACGTGTGAGGATGCTGGTCTCTTGGAGGGACAGCAGGGAAGCCAGTGTGGGTGTAGCAGTGAGCAGTGGAGCATGGTGGAATGAGCAAGGTGGTGGGAGGATCACACTGGGTCCTGACCCCTTTCTTGCCTGACTTCCCACCATTATTATTATTTTCTTCTTATAGATTTTGAAGATGTTTGTATCTTCAGGAACTCCCTTTTAGAACAGAAATGCCCCCAAGGGGAGCAAGACCTTAAGCTCATTATCATTGTGATGTTAATTTTTTTCAGTTAACTTTTGGAGATTCATGGATAACCAGCAAAAATGTGATTAAAAAGGAGTGCCTAGGTGGTGAATTAAGGAAGGACAATGATTGTCAGAGAAAACAGTGATCTTGTAGGTGAGAAGATAACAAAACAAGTTTAATTTATGTTGAAGACAATTGCATCTTGCTTTCCTGAATTTGATTCCCTTTAAATCCCCTTTTCTTTTCTGGAGGACTCCGGGTCTGGTCTACACTCCTTTCTCCAGCCATTCTCACACTCACTTCTCTAGCCTTATACCACCATTGGCTTGGAGCAAATGACCTTTCCCCTAAACTCAGAGGGAGGTGAGCCAATCATTACAGTTCCATCTCCCTCATCAGTGAACGTGTTAGGAAATTGCATGTGATCCATTTTGTCCAATGAAACATGAGGAGCAGACTGTTGGGGGCTGGGGCTTCTAATAAGGTTTCTTACATTTTTAAAAGACAACAGAGGAAAAAGAGGATCTACACCTCAGACACTACCCATTGATGATCTACACTAAACAAGGATGGCAGAGATGGGCGCTGCTGGAGATATGTTTTTTTCTAAGGGCCAACACAGCATAAGACTTAAGCATGCAAATGGCATTGCCAAGATTGCTGCATAGTACAAATTAGAATTCAAGTCAGCTTGAGTCATACAGAGGCTTGGGGCCTCTAAGCTAATTTATGGTGACCTGCAGAGGCTAAAATGAGGCAGAATCTGGACTGTCCTACTGATTATGAGACTCTGGGAATGACTCCTGAGTCATTGGTAAGGTAAGGTATTTAAAGCTGAAATGTTTCATATGTTAGAATACATATCAAGGCACAATCTTAGTTCTCCCCCATTTTTCTGCCATAAACATACCATATAATCCATCAGCCTATGTAATTGGGGTGGGCTTGGTGGGTGTATTGCTTATCTGTCTTGTGTTAGGGAAAGAATATGAAGGGTGGGGGGTAGGTACTCTATATGTTCTTATGTGGATGTTCTGCTGGTGTGATTGTCAGTGTCGTGGTGATGATGTCCTAAGTCATTAGAGTCTGGGTTCCCCCAAATTCAGAGCCTGAGGCAAGGGGGCAGTGAGTCCATTTGAGACTTGATTCCCTGAGGCAGGAGTGAGGGAGTTGGGAGAGGGGAAGGAGAAAAGTCCAATATAAGGGTATGTTATCAAGGTCACTGCCAAACAGATTTCAGAAAAAGAAAAAAAGCTAAAGTTGGTCAGTGGGGTTCAGTTTTACGGAGAAATCCTGAGAAGATATTGGAAGGACTTCTAGAATTGGCTGCCTGAAGGCTGGGAGGCAGGAGTATTTCTCTACTAGCTCCTGTTCTCCGCTGGTCTGGTATTGGCTTGGTGCCCTCACCTGACCCTGCAGGCTGTGACTGCCCAGCGCCCATCACCACTGGCAGCCACCTCTGAGAGATGGTACTGGGCATTCGCAAGGTGAGCCTGTGCTCGCACGAAACTCTTCCCTAGAGCTCAGGTGGTCAAAGGGATGTAACTTCGGGCCACTAGTTCCTGGGGTTTTGTCCTGGTAGATCTTAACAAAATACACCTTCACTTGCAATCCTTACATAGCATTTGGGGGCTTAGAGCTTAAGACTCATTAGGTTTGCCCTATGTAGTCTATATTTTAATTCCTTTATTAAGTACCTATTAGTTCTAGATGCTAGGGAAAGAGAATGGATAGGATACCTTTAAAGATTCCAGTTTGTTACAGGAGATAAGCTCATTACAATGAAATGCCTTACCTACTCAAATGAGATAAGCATAGAATGTCTAATGTGGTGATTTTTTTGTGAGGAAAGCTGTTTTTATTCCCAACTAAAATGAACTCTTCAGGGGGAGGTAAAAGTTGGGAGGTGCACACACGCACACACCCCCCACACACACTACATTAACGGATGTGTGCACATATCCATGTGCCCCAGTGTGTGCGTGTATGTGTATATAAAATTCTTTCTTTCAGAAGAGGCATGGTTGTCTGCTTTATGTGAATTATTTATTCTCATTGTCAACATTCAAATCTAGAAGCATTATAAGATTCATGGAGTGCAAAATGATCACACAATAGGCTGGTTTTAGTGAAAGTGTATTTTCTTTTCCATTCATATTTATGCTTTGGTTGCTCTTATACTTTTTGTTTCGTGGAAGCTATGTTTATTGAAAAAAATTTAAAAAAGCAACCATGAGTCTTATTCCCAGTCTTATTTCATCGGCATTCGGCCGATGAAAACCTTTGCACCTGCCATGAAAAGGCATCCACTTTTGGGGTAGAAGGCACCAGCTGTTCCCCAGCCTCCAACGGCATGCCAGGCAGTTCAGGACCGAGAATGAAGCATCATATCCCAGGCAGATTAAACTGGTGGGGAAATTTCAAGTCGACAGAATGCAATTACCCAAATTGAAATGAGGCCAGGGGCATATCAGGAGGCCCTTCCCATCTGTTGGGGAAAAGGATCACCAGATATTTAACAAGGGCAAGCGGTCAGGATCTTAGTTCTAGGAGTCATTTAAAAGGCAGGCACTTAAAAAATGTTATGGGAAAACTGGACCCGGTATAAAAATCATATCCCTTCACTGGAAAATAAATAACATTAGGCCTTGAAAGGATCAGCCTTTCTCTTCTCTGGGAGGAAAGAAATGTTTATGGATGGGGTGGTTAAGTATTTCCACATCAGCTTCTCTTAGCAAGGACATGGTATAATGGACAATTGGTTATCCTGGATTTGACAAAAAGAGATTTCCCAAACTAAACATATTGAATCTAATACATTTATCCCTGGTCAGAATGGATAGATCCTCCCATTAAGACCTTATGGAATAACACTGTATGATTTTTCTAGGGACCTTGACACAACAGTGTTTCTTTACCAAGAAACTCATATTTGAAGTTTTCAGCAAAAATAAATAAGCTGGACCTGGACAGCAGCCTTTACCACTGTCTGCACCACGGGGTCCACAGGTCCGTGTTACTGCAGTGGTCCCTGCCCATTTCCCTCTCCCTGGTAACATGTGTGCCTTTCTCCCAAGAAGGAAGAGAAGACACTGTCCTAATCTTCAAACCAGTGTGACCCCAAGTATTGACACAAGCTCCCCACCCGCTTGTCAGAGAGAGGGGAAGATGGGCATCAGAGCCCAGATCGTGGCTGGATGGGAGTCTATGCAAGGGACTGTTTGATTCCATGCAGCCAATCCGGACAAGCTCTTAATTCTCCTTCCCACTGGATGTGGAGAGGAAGGAAAAGAGATGATCTGGTAAGGGATCTTATTCAGCATTATTATCATTATCATTGTGTTTTCCTTTGTGGGAGTGGTTCACTTTTACCTCTGTTTGCTTACCAAGAGACGACATGTTGGGGAACCTGACAGTATGGCCCCTGGTGGACGGGGGGAAACGCAAGGTTAACTGACAAACTGAGCGCAGCAGTTCATTGTTGGGGGAGGGAGGAAGCTACAGGCAGGCCACGTACACCCTGAGTTACTTGCAGCATCTCTGCCCCTCCCCACCGCGCGCACACACATGCACCTGCCATCGCGGCAGTCAAGGTAGATCTGGAGTCAAAAATTTCCAGGGACTTTACGCCGGTGTCATCTGCCCTGTAATGCCAGATCCTTCTGGAAGGTCTCCTAAGATGATTGTCGTAAGTGACCGTTATTCTTAACTCTGAACAGGTATAAGCATTTGCTTGTACTTGTTAAATTCTGACCTGAGCTGTACCTTTCTTTTTTTTAAACTAATTGGCCAGAACCGATTTCTTTACTTTGTTTTTGTTTTTTCTTTCTTTTTTGGTAATTTGTGAGTAACAAAGTTTATCTCTCACAGAGAAGAACAGAGCTCAGCAAATGTTAAAACTTGACATTATTATTTAGAGGGTTAGCTTGTACTAATTACCTCTTAGTTTTACTAGCCCTATATAACAAGCTACCTTCTCTGCACATTTTATGTGAAAGACAGTTTTCTGAGAGGATGAAAGTTGTTGGAGGAGGGAGTGAAATAGGTGCTAAGTTTTATTTCCCACTAAATAATTCTCCTCAAGGTGGGTAAACTTTCAGTAGTTAAATTGCGAAGAATGAAGATTCTACACTACAAGAACAAATCTCCAAGAGACAATTATTTGTCTGTGTTCTTAGCATTTATGAGTCTCAATAAACAGTCAGTACATTTATGTTCCCCCCATTACCTTCAGTCATAAACTTCCTTAAAGAAAAACGAATCATTATGTTTCCTGACTGCATAATGAGCCTAAACATTCAGAATGCTGAAAGCCCCTTGGTGGGATGGGTGGTTCTTCCAGACTTCCAGGGATGGAGCTGTTTTCGAGGCACTGGCAACAACGTCAAGCTAAGTGTCTGGCCGTGATTTAGTACCGTTCACAGAGATGTCATCTCTAGAAGGCAGATCATAATTTGTGGGGCTATTTTTGGAGTCGGGGCCTCCCAGCCTGCAGCTGCTGGGAATGGCTGGGAGTCACACAAAGCCCCTGTGCTCTTGGCCTGAGCCTTGCCGTCCACCCCCAGGGGCCAGCCCGTGTATCCCTGTGGCTAAAAAGACATGGTCTCATCTTAGTTCGACAAGTGCTTCCTGGCATCATGGAATATCGGAGTCAGCAAGGGACCTTAGATGACCTCATTACAACCTGCATGTTACATGTGAGGCTCTGGCTGGGGAATCTGGCCAGCGTCAGTCTCCAACCCAGTCTCACGTCTCCCAGCTTTGGGTTTGGCATCCTTCAATGCTGTCCTTTGGGTCAGGAAGGTGACATAGGTTAGAGGGTAAGGAATAGACAAAGAAAAGAGAATGAGTTAGGAAGACAAGGAAAGTAAATTTGAGGGAATTAAATTTCTCCTTTGTAGTTCATGTGAGTTTCATTATTCCTTGTATTGCAATCAGAAAACACATCAATGCAACGTTTCCACCACCAGAAATGTGCAAATGGAAATGAAAGGAAATAAGACAATTGTGTATTTTCTAGATCAGCACTTTTCAAACTATCTGTCATGAAAGACAGGTTTTTGTTTATTTTTAATTGACCTTAGCTGATATTTCTGTAATGTATAATAGAAACTACTGGAAAGATGAAGCACAGACTTTCAAAGATACAAGTCCAAACTTTTATTTCTTGGAGACAAGAGACATAAAATTCTTCTGATAAATTACTATGAAGTTGTTAGACACTTATTCTCCATCACTGTACACACTGGTCACGGACACAGGAGGCCTGCCTTGGTCTCCTTTTCTCTTGTATTTGGTGCATTTGTCTGGTTCTCTTCAGTTGGAGCTTTCTTTTCTTTTTAAGATTTTATTTATTTATTTGACAGAGAGAGAGAGATCACAAGTAGGCAGAGAGACAGGCAGAGACGGGGTCAGGGTTGGGGGGGGAGCAGGCTTCCCACTGAGCAGAGAGCCCAATGCAGGGCTCTATCCCAGGACCCTGAGACCATGACCTGAGCCGAACGAAGGCAGTGGCTTAACCCACTGAGCCACCCAGGCCCCCCAGTTGGAGCTTTCTGATATCAGGTATGGATCTGGGCATCTGTCATTCTTGACAGGAACTTTATTGTGTTGAATAACAATTTAAGAAAAAAATTAAAACATTCCCGCATGTAAAAAGAAAAAAGTTTATAATTATAACAAAACAAGAGATTCTGGATCAGGGATACACTGTGGTAAAACTCTCTTCAGAAGAAACTTAATATGGAGACACTTTGGCTTACCTGTTTTGAGTGTAATGAGGATTGGAAATATTAAGCATTGCTAATTGTCATTAAATTTGAACTTTCTACCAATTCTTGTATCCTCTGAAAGGCTTCTAAACCTTCCTAGTGCATCAATGAGGATTAAGTTTGCTAGCTTTAAGAAAGAAAAAAATACATAACACTCAGGTAAATTTAAATCTCAGACAAGCATCGAGTACTTTTTATAAGTATGGCCCAAATATTTCATGGGATATGCCATGTGCAATATTTGGGACATAACTTGTATTAAAAATGTATTCATCATTTGTCTGAAATTCAAGTTTAACTAGGTATCTTGTATATTATGCAGTGATTCTTCTTTTTTAATTTATTTTTTAAAATTTTTAATTGAAGTGTAGTTGATGTACAATATTATATTAGTTCAGGTGTATAGCATAGTGATTCTAATTAGTAGTAACCTTTTGGCCTGGGCTTCTGCAGATGTTTTTAGAGAGAAGAATCAACACAGCCAATCAAATCTGGCCATATTGACCCAACTTGCATAGCTATTGGCAGCTGGAAGCTGAATGGTCGATACAAAGTAATGATATTCCTTTTAGAAAAATGTGTTTCTCATGTGACAAAGCAGCTACTCCTCTCTCCCTACTTTGAGGCTTTTGGTGTTTTCCAAAGCTCTGGTTCACTGTTGGCACAAGTCATGGTAGAAGGTATGCTTGTAAAAAGGCCACAGGAGTCTGCCAACTGCATCAGAACAATGTTGGCTCAATGGGCTTCAAACAGTGGAATTCTTTGCATGGAAATAAATACACAGGGAGGATTTATGATATACCCCCCCCCCCCAAATTGCCTGTTCCTACAGTATATTATAAGCAAACTGATGTTTACAAATAAACTTATGAGGAACTTAGATAGCCAAAGCAGAATTAGTGGATGTTAAAAAAAAAAAAAAGTTTTGGATACTCATGTAGGTTTACTGTAATGCTTGTGAAGATATGTCCTTTGCCATTGGTAGCTTCTTTTCTTTCACTAAGTGAGGATATTTGTTTTTAGGCTTTAAATCAGATTTTTGACATTTTTTGGATATAGAATTTATGCTTCTAGACTTTATTTATTTATTTTTTAAGATTTTATTTATTTATTTGAGAGAGAGAGAGCACAGTTAGGGTGGGGGTCAGAGGGAGAAGCAGACTCCCCACCAAGCAGGGAGCCCGTTTTGGGATTGGATCCTGGGACTCTGGGATCATGACCTGAGCTGAGGGCAGATGTTTAGTGACTGAGCCACCCAGGTACCCCATGCTCCTAGACTTTAAAGAAAGGTGTACTTTTCTTAAAATGATGTCTGATTCAGATAGGAAGGCAATGGCTATCTAAAATGCAAACATAATTTATTTTGGTGTTGTCATATCAGGGTATTTAAAAATGTCCTGTGAGTATTATGAATATTATGGAGGGCACGTATTGCATGGAGCACTTGGTGTGGTGCATAAACAATGAATTTTGAAACACTGAAAAGAAATAAAATAAAATAAAATGGGGAAAAAAATGTCCTGTGAGCTAAAAAACAAAACAAAACAACAAAAAAAACCATTTAAGAATCTACTTATTTACAAATTGTTTATAAAAAATAATGTTTATTTCAAATAATGAGATATATACTCATTTTAAAACAATTAGAAAAATGCCAAAATTTGGGGGGGAGATAGAAGAATGTAAAATCCTCAATAATACTACCATAGGGGAAACATACCCACTGTTGTTACTGTGATGTAGTTCTTCTATTCTCTTGTCTGTGTGTTTTTATTTCATAGTTGAAAACCTATTGTGTATACAAGGTTGTATTCTGATTTTTCCATTAGCTACTCGACTTGAGCATTTCTCATATGCTAAAATGTTTCCCAAGTATCATTTTTATATTGAATCATATTCTACCCTGTGATTTATTTAACCAAACTGCAGTTGGACACTCAGGGTTCTCCAGTCACTTATTCCTAAGTATCTAGGAATAAGATTTAGATTCCTGTTTTAGATTCCTAGAGCTGAAATTACTGGGTGACAAAGATGAAGATTTTTAAGGCTATCCATTTTGTTAAGCTCTATTAAAAAGCATTATAGACACTTATTAGGAATGTATATGAGTGCCCATATCACTGAACTTCATTGTTGCCATTCCTTTCATTTTATTAACTTATTGTTTTTTCCAGGGTTTTCCAGAGAAACATAATGTGTAAGATGTGTTTATATGCAGAGAGAGTTTTAAGGAGTTGGCTCATGTGACTGGTGGCTGGCGGATCCCAAAACTTCAGGTCAGGTTGTCAAGGCTGGAGACCCAGGAAGAGTTGATGTTGAGTCTAGAATCCTTAGGCAGTCTAGAGACAGAATTTCTTCTTTCTTAAAGGATCTCAGTCTTCATTCTTAAAGCCTTTACTTTTTTGGATGAGGTTCACCCCCATTATGGGAATAGTATGCTTTACTCGTAGTCTACTGATTTAAGTATTAACCACATTGAAAAATACCTCATAGCAACATCTAGGGTGTTTGACCAAACAACTGGGCACTATAGCCTAGCCAAGTTGACAAATACAATTAACCATCACATCTGTGGTCCAAATAGAGTTTATGCTATTTGATAGAAGGCCATGTTCTTTCTTTCCAGTTTTCTCTCTGTTCCGTACCATCTGTTTCTATGAAAACACACTGACTTATTTAGGACTTTAATGTATACTATGAGTTTTCTGTTGTAAACACAAAGATTACCTTAACCCAGTTTTGGAATAAAACATTTAAGATCTCCATCAAATGATGCTAAAAAAAAAATCTGGGGTTGGGCTTTATGCAGACATGAGTTAGGAATATTCCTCTACCATGTTATGGATGAACTTGGATAAGATAGCTAAACCCTTTCCTTCTTAATTTGCTCAACTGTAAAGTGTGGAGAATCAACCCACTTTCTAGGAACTTGCAAGTTTTAACTGAGGAAACATTTATGAACTTCTAGTCTAGTGTCTAATATATAGCAGGCCATCTGTATTTTATTTTCTCCTTGAGCTTCTTTATCTCTTAAGTATCTTTCTTAACCTAGTACCACTCCTTATAGTCAGTAAAGAAAAACCTAAAACCTTCTCCTCCTCTAAACATTTAGTAGTGTATAACTACACTCTCCTCCCAGAATAATCTACATTTTGAGTACATGCCTCATTTCCCTCTACTTCATGAAGTATTGCATTTTAACCAGTGATAGATAAATGAGATGACTTTAGATGAACATTTTACTCATTTATCCAACAAACATTTATTAAATGTATATTAAATCTCACCCAGTTCTGGGTGCTGGGGATATAACAGTGAAAACGACAGATAAATTCCTTGTCCTTCTGAGTTTAGACATTTGTGGGGGAGATACTCAAAGAAGGAAATCAACAAGTATAAAAGCAAACTATGAGTAATGTCTTATTAGTCAGGGCAGTCTAGGTGATGCTGTGGTAAGTCACTAAATCTCATTAGCATAATTACAACAAAGGTTTATTTCTTGCTCATGACAAGTCAATGGCTGGTCCAGGTGACTATTCAAGGTAGCTGTTCCAAGCCTTTCAAGATGCCTCCTCTGTATAAGCACATGCTTCTATCAGGGAAGAGTGGGCTGGTAAATCAAAGTGCAACAGTTAAAAGGTTGTACACGTGTCACTTCTGCTTCAAATTTTATTGGCCATAGCAAGTCACATGGTCATGCCTAATTTCAATGTCTTGGTAATCCTAGTGGTATGTGACTATCACAGTATTAAGCACTATGAATAATATGTGATAAAGAGCAAGAGGATAGTTAAGTTATTTTTGAAAAGATAATAAAAGCAAAATAAGCATGGATTTTTATGTATATCATTGCTTAGATTTATAATAAAGTATGTGTTTCAAAAAATTAGGTCAGCCTAAAATTATTTAATATCTATTATTAAAATTTGGTATTCAGATAAGAGGAAAGGCATTTAGGTCATTTATGAATGACTGATGTTTGATAGATAATGAGATGCTAAGTCTAATTGAGGACAAAAGTGATAATTTTTATATTGATATTCTTGGTTATTTAGGCACATAGTAAATGCTCAGTAAAACTTTGTTGAAGTTAAAAATGTTCATTGTTTTAAATTATTCTTGCTCCTCTACTTGATTGACTTTCATGAGATACAGCCCATTTTAATTTTGCTCTGAAGCTTGAAATTTTCTTCTAAGGCCAATTCTACTGTTTTTATCTACATTAAAATTTACATTTAATTATAGTTCAAATTTGGACCATCACTAGTGGTCTCTTTCTCCTAGTTTATCTCAGATATGTTCCTAAACCATGGATGAGTATCCAGTAGAAGGTAAGACATTTGTAACAGTACTTTACTGTCAGAGTTTGTGATCTACCATCTTGTCTTTTTTTAAAACCTTTTATCTTTAATACCCCTTTGGCAACTGCTGTATTGGAAGAGGATTTAACAAACTTGAATGAAGAGGTAACAAATATCAAATTGTGGTTTCACTTGTTTGTTTTAATTTATTCAAGGTCATGAATGTCTTGAAGATAAAATAGTATATTTGTTTTTAAAGATAACACAATTCTTCTTATTATTATTATTTTGCTTCTCTCTCTCCTGTTCTTTTCTTTTGCTATTGACTACATCTTTGTCATTTAAAAGATGAATCATCCAGAGAGAGGACCCAGTTATTCTTTGAGTGGATAGGTCTAGAGCAAACCAGAAGAGACTCTCCGTCTTTATGCAATTGACCCTCACTTCAGCACTATCTCTTCTCTATCTCTGGATGGTATGTCTGAAACATTGTTTCTACCCTGGTAACCAAGGACTTGTCTTAAATGAGTGCCTCTCCCGTCCCTGCTGCGAATCACGTGAATCTGTAAAAGTCCATGCTCTTTGATGCAGTTTCTGCTCTTGGATTTGTACAAAATTTGTTTGTTAGTTGGCAAATGGGACACAGCTGGCTTCTGATTTAGAGAGTGCCTTAAATTAGTTACCTCCTACCTTAACTTGATCATTTAAATGGAAAGCGCTACTGTTCCAACAGAGCAGACATGATATAAAAACCATTTCTGACAAGAGTATCTTGCCTCCCCAATTGTGATGGCTACTGGTATCTCTGAAGGAAAAAAAGTAAAAAAATAAATAAAACACAGATTTTACAATTCTCACATGTGGTAAACTGTCTTTGCATTATTTAAGAAAAGCTTTAAATGTTCAATGAATGTGCTTAAGCTAATGACACTTGATGCCAAGAAGACAGCAATAATCCAATGAAATAGAATAGCATTTTGGAAAGTGGCAATTTGTGTAGAAATTGCAGAAAGCATCAACACATGCTGGGACTTTACGTATAAGTGAGCTATAGCTTGGGTTGGGGAGTTATTTATTTGGCCTTTCATTTGTAAATAAGACACTGCTCCTTTCCTTCCAAGGAGTAGCTAGGCCAGTTGTTAATGAAAGAATACTGGTATCCTTTGTTCATAGTGGCAAAATTGGCAGAAGCATCCAAGGATCCCAATCTTGTAAGTCTTAGTATTACAAGGAACCTCAAAAAGTCATTTTGCAGGACAGCATTCTGTAGTTGAAGATGACTAGATCTACAATCAAACTATTTGGATAGAGTCTTGGCTGTACTATTCACTGTCATTAATTTAGTTTTCCTCACCAAGTTCCCACTAAGGCTTATGTGATCTGGCCCAGAGTACTTCTCCAGTCTTGTTTGATGGTCTTTGCTCCTCTTTGCTCCATTTCAGCCCCTGTGCCATTTCTTGTACATTTCAAAGACATGTTCTTGCTGCCAGGCCTTCTTTACTTACTGTTCTCTCTATCTGAGATGACTTTACCCCCCTAGATACATGCTGACATTTATTGAGCAGATCTTGTATGTTCCAAGGCATTATAAATGCTTTGCCTGTTAGTCTTGGTGAATTTTCATGGTGACTGTATGTAGTGTGTAGTGACATTGGATGGATGAGAAAAATAGGCAGAGCAGTCTGGCAGAGACAGAACTGGAACAAAGGCAGCTTGGGTGGGAGCCAAGTCTCTCACAAGAAGTGCTCTCATAGTACACAACACCCAGGGTGTGGTTCCCACCCTTCCTTTAACCTCAGAGCTCTTTCTCAGTGAGCATTTCCTGACTATCCTATTTAAAGTGGAATCCCTGTGACTCTGTTTCTCTTTACTTAGCTTTATATTTCTGAACAGTACTATGTAATACCTGATTTATATTGCCTATTTACTTGTTTATTTCTCTGTTTATCTCCCTCACGAGAATACATATTCTTTTTTTTTTTTTTTTTTTAAGATTTTACTTATTTATATGACAGAGAGAGACACAGCAAGAGAGGGAACACAAGCAGGGGGAGTGGAAGAGGGAGAGGCTTCCCGCTGAGCCCAATGTGGGGCTCGATCCCAGAACCCTGAGATCACGACCTGAGCTGAAGGCAGGCGCTTAACAACTGAGTTACCCAGGCACTTGTAGAATATATATTCTATGAGCGATGGACATTATTCTGATCTGTTATCTCTCTAGCCCTTGCATCCGGAAATATACTGAGATGTAGTGAGAGAAGGATATAAGTTGGGTTAGAATTCTTATGGTATGTAAGATATCTTATTCTTCAGACATTTGCAGAGTACCCATTTTGTGCCCAATTCTATGACCATTTTCGGAAATATGAAGGTGAATGAGAATGATGGGACCTCCTACTTTCCTGTTTTTCCTGATGCTTTTAGGGCATCAGAGAAGAAACAAACATGCAATTAAGAGTCAGTTGCCCAGCTATAGGGTATTTACCCCAAAGATAATGTAATCATCCACAGGGGCAGGTGCACCACCATGTTTATAACAACAATATAGTCCACAATATAGTCCACAATAGCCAAACTGTGGAAAGAGCTTAAATATCCATCAACAGATGAATAGATAAAGAAGATATGATACACAAACACACACATAGGAATATTATGCAGCCATCAAAAATGAAATCTTGCCATTTGCAACAACATGAATGGAGCTAGAGGGTACTATGCTAAGCAAAACAAGTTAATGAGAGAACGACTAGTATCATAAGATCTCACTGATATGAGGAATTTGAGAAATAAGACAGAGGATCATAAGGGAAGGGAGGGGAAAATGAAACAAGATGAAACCAGAGAGGGAGACAAACCATAAGGAACTCTTAATCTCAGGAAACAAACTGAGGGTTGCTGGAGGGGAGGGGGGTGAGAGGGATGGGGTAACTGGGGGATGGGCACTGGAGAGGGTATGTGCCATGGTGAGTGCTATAAACTGTATAAGACTGAAGAATCACAGACCTGCACCCCTGAAACAAACAATACATTATATGTTAAAAAAAAAAGAAGAAGAAAAAAAAAGAGGCAGTTGCCCAGGATAAGCAAGCTATTAGGGCAAATATAAGATGCAGCAGAGAAGCAAGGGTTCAGGGAAAGCTACTCTGAGAGAGGGGTGAGACCCATACTGAGAGCTGGATGGCAGGCTGAATGGGGATGCAGGACGACTCTGGGGCGGAGCCCGTGACAGTCCTGAGAGCGCACATTCCACTTCAAAAGCCATTCACAGTGACTCAGGTATAGATCGTGAGGGGCAGAGTTGTCTGTCCGAGTCTGGAAGATGAAGTGGGGTTTTCCGGTGTCCTAAAAACGGTTCCAAGGAGTCAGGACTTAATTGTCTGAGCAATGAGATGTCACTGAAGGATTTTTTTTTTTTTTTTTTTTTTTTTACAGATTTTATTTATTTTATTTGACAGAGATTACAAGTAGGCAGAGAGAGAGAGAGGAGGAAGCAGGCTCCCTGCTGAGCAGAGAGCCCAGTTCGGGGCTCAATCCCAGGACCCTGGGATCATGACCTGAGCCGAAGGCAGAGGCTTTAACCCACTGAGCCACCCAGGCACCCCTCACTGAAGGATTTTTTTAAATCAAAGTAGTTTTGACTTCGTATCTGATACAGTTTACTGCCTTCAGCCAGCTAAGTTGGCAATACTTCTACTTTCTGGATCAGATAAGTGAGACCCAGAAGAACACATTTCAATGCCGGTGGTGTTGATTTAATTCTCTTAATGACAGGAGTATCAGGGCTCCAAACTCATACCTTCCCATCATCTCTCCCTCCTTCTTTCTGGTGGTTGTTCTTGTGAAAAGTCAAACATAAAACTATTTACCCACCATCCTTCTCTTTCTCCAAGGAACGGCCATGCACAGACACAGCCTCCAATAACCAGACCCCTGAGGGCAAGCCCAGTGCCTTCCGGGGTAGCAGGGCTGGAATGTGGATGGACACCATATTGTGCACTGGGCTGGAATTCTTTGTTCTTCTTCACTAGGAAGCTGGATTTGTACCAGGAACCTCTTATCTGAAAAGGCAACTCTGGGCTGGGGAGAACAGAGCTGGTTTGACAAAGTGGAGAGGCGCTCAATATTGGTCTGCCCACGCTTTGGGCATGCGTGAGCACTCACAGCAAAACACAGCTGGCATGTCTAATTTTAGCCTTGACTGCCTTGAAAAGGACCCTTAAAGGAAATATATTTTCTCTGAAACAATTTGTATTATAATGTAATAGCTGAGAGACATGTCAGAATATCACTTATTATTGGTAGGGAAAAACTCTGCCAAGTAATTATGATTTTTTTGTGTGTGTGACGGTATCAGTAAAGTGATTAAAGCATCCATGAACCAAAATAACCATAAAGAGATAGGCAGTGAGAGAACCCGTGATCTTATTTATAAAGATGCCCGTAAAACTAATGGGATTCCTCCTTTGATGCTCACAAAATGAATGTAAGGATGAGATTGATCACTTCTGCTATGGTAAGTTGGACATTGTGATTTGATGGCGCATGGCTCGCTGATTGTAGTCCTGGAGTAGACTCTCCAATTTCTTCAATACTTAGCATCCTCCATGTCTTCGAGAAGTATAAGGTTAGTTTCTGAACCAGGTCTTGGATTCATCTGGCTTTCGTATGTTAACAGGTTTTGAGAGCATCCGGGACACACTTTTTTCCATTTTACCCGGCAAGGGTTGTCCCTCTGCTTTTACTTTTGTCTCTCTTCCTTCCTCCCTTCGTCCTCTCTCCCCTCCCGTAGTCTTCTGTGTTTTGTTTAGCAGTGTGGCTTACCTTGCAACTTGGCAAGAAAAAAACAAAAAGCAAAGGAAAAAAGAAGGCAGCTCTTGTGGTTGGGTAGATGGAGGGAAGGATAAGAAATAATCCACTGCCCGCATTTGGGTTCCCTGGGTTCAGTTCCAGCGGCGGCAGCTTTGCTGCAAAAATTGCTTTGCTATTCGAGATAGCCAGCAGAGGGAATCGGAACTTTGCTTGCAGCAGGGGTTGAAGCAGGCTTTTTTTTTTTTTTCTTGGAGGAAATACTGCAGCCTTCTGGACTGCGTACGCTGCTCCCTGGAGAGGCTCTCTCGGTTCCACCCACCGGCTGGAAGGAGGGGAAGTGAATGAAAGGACAGGACAAGCCCCGAACACCATGTCACTCTGGGAGGGAGACAGCAGCAACTAAGCTGTGCAAGGTTTTTTTTTTTCTTTTTTTTTTTTTTTCTTTTTCTTTCCCCCTTTCTTTTTCTTTCTTTCTTTTTTCCCCCCCTTTATTTCCTGTTTCTTCTTCCTTTCTCTTTCTTTCTTTCTTTCTCCCCCCTCCCCCACCTTTTTTTTTTTTTTCTCTTTAAGGTGGGGAAAGAGACAAACAGGAGACAGGAAGCTGATCTGCAAGGATTCGGAGTTGTGCTAAAAGGACTTTGATTTTTTTTTTTTTCCCTCTCTCTCTCTCTTTACAAACGCTGGCAATTGACATCACTACAGACAGCCTGATAGAGAACAAACTGCCTCATCCCAAGTGGACCCTAGCAGCTCGGGGAAGGAAAGCACGATCTGGGAGGTTGTGTGTGGGGGGGTATTTTTTTTTCCCCTACCGATACCCCTCCTTTTTCTTTTTTTCTTTTTTCCCTTTTTTTTTTTTTTTTTTTTTTTTTTTTTTTTTTAGTGTGTTTCTTTTTTAAATTCTTGCCGTGTTGGAACTAGCGAGTGGTGGAAGACGAGGGATCTCTGAAGCCTCATCAGTCATCGGGACTGTCAGGAATAGTGGTTTAAGAGGAAGCTCGGCCTGGGGCACTATACCCTGTCATCCAGTTCCCTGCTTCGGAGATAAAGATTCCAGCTACATGGGCAAACGCCTGGATCAGCCACAAATGTACCCCCAGTACACTTACTACTATCCTCACTATCTCCAAACCAAGGTATGGCTCGACCCACAGTCTGGCAAGCAGTGCGGTATCCTTCTGCACTCGGGATGGGAGACAGACAGGCGTGTAGATTATTATTTACCTCCCCTTCCCCATCAGCTCATCCCGGTTCTTTGAAATGAGTAACATACCAATGGAGTTAATGAGGCAGAGGAGACTCTAAGAAGAAAGCAAGCCGTGGGATTGTGGTTTTCTCTTTTGGGAGAGATAATAGTTGTGCTCGTGTTCCTTTGTTGTTATTTGGCAACGTGAAAATGCTCCTGATACCTGTAGTAAAGTGCTGTGCAGATGGACAGGGTTGTTAGAAAGGAGATCGTAACAGTGATTATCAGGCACAAGAATACAATTTCAGGGGCTTTTCTGGTGAGCTGTTCTTTGTTTGTGGCTCTAAAAGGGTTTTTCCCACTGGATAGGACTCGCCAGGGTGGGGATAACTCAAACTTTTAATCGTGGAGTATAGAGGGAAAGAAGGGTGTGGGAAGGTTAAATACAGCTAACTCAAGTGCCTTAGAGTTTGTTTGGGTGTGTTTTTGTTTTGGGTGGTGTTTGTATGTGTCTTACACATATCGAGGATGATCGAGACACTAGAGACTGAATTTTAGAGCTTTCCTGTCGATGTTCTTTACTTTCAGAAGCACTGTTTTTCTGTGCTGGCTGCCTTCGGGAGGCCCGGTCTTGAAACAGGATGAAATGTAACTGATGATAATTGGATGTGAACTGGTTAAATACTTGAGTCTTTCTGTGTGTGCTCAAATGATCATTACGGGGCCAGTGGCAAGCCCACGTAACTAAGCAGTGGGCAGTGCCAGCCATGAACTTTATCCTGCAGTTCAGACATGAAACACTCTCAGGTGTGAAATCAATGCTCCAATTTGTCCATTAAATTGGACTTGATTGGGGGGGATGTTGGTAGAGTTACCACTTTGAATGCATGGATTGTATTTCTTTGCCGATGATATTATTTTATATCCCATTAGCCAGACTCCACTGTCTTCTTAATAAATACGCCGAGAGTGAACAAGGCGTGCCTGAGTGATCTGTGCTGTCACCGGACTCGTTGATGTGATTAGTGTTTGGTAATTCATGCTGTAGTTAGCTTTTATTTATTCTGTCTCATCAAACAATGCCTATTTGTAAACCAGACCAGGTAACAGACTTTCAGAATTATATTAAAAATTGTTGCTTTTTTTCCTTTCTTTTTCAATCGCTCTATGACTCGCCCTGCCCCTCCAAGGTCGACTCACATTGCTTTTTGCCTTTGTGAGCATTTAGTTTGTGTGGCTGCTGCTTAAGTAGACCAGCCCCTCCTGCTCCAGTGCCTTGAGTTTTAACTCTTTGGGGGATTGGGTGGAGAATGCTGCCTGCCTTCCTCAAGGAAATGGCATAGCAAGGGCAAGTTAAAAAGAGGAAATTTATAGTCATTTCTCATCCCCCAAAGAAACAAAAACAACAAACCCCAGGGTTCCATGAAAAATATAGGACATTCCATCCCTTTTACTCATTTGGCTAAATTTTTCCAAATGTTTCAAAATTCACGCTTTTTTTTCGGTTCTTGTTTTTTACTATGAAGTATATTCAGAGAGGAAACTTTAGCTAAAAATGAATGGAGTAATGAAATAATTGCTTTCCTGCTTGAGATTTCTTTTAACTTATTACTAGCAGGAAATCATGTCGTGCACATTATATTAATGACAGGATGCTGGATGAGCTACACTGATGGGAAGTGTGTGTGTGTGTGTGTGTGTGAGAGAGAGAGAGAGAGATTGGGGCAAAGAGAGAAAGTGGAGTGACGAGAGAAAAGATAAGAGCCTGAAAAATATAAAGGGAATTTTAAAAAAAAAATCTGTTTGGGGGTCCTGTGTAGTTTAGTGTTGTATAGACAGGCGGCATCTGGATCTTGTTACTTTTAAGCTAGTCAAAGTCATCAACTTCTGGAACATTTTTAAAGAAGCTAGATCCATTAGGTGACCTAAGCTGATATTTGGATAATCAGATCAGGGTGGTGGGGAATATAAGATTAGCTACTTTGGCTATTGTGGTAGTTCGTATTGATTATTATGTTGTAAAATTTTGACAGTGCTGTGAGATTGTCGAATACTGTTATGGGGACTGTGAAATGACAGACACTAATAACATTCCTGGAAGCTGAAGATGTGAAAACGTGCCCTGGTTTGAAAGCTGGGCACACAGGGAATGGGAAGAAGAAGGGTCAATCATACTTTAAAATGTGGGGTCTTGCTGACAGCATGAATACTATGTAAGAAAGTACTATCATGACCCAGCGTAGCATGCAAACAACTAGGTTATTTCAGTATCATTGCTTTGCTCCTTTTATACTTACATCTTAAAATATAATCTCCACTAATTTTGAAGGAAATACATGCTGCCTATGTTGATTTGGTAAGCCTCGGTGGAATTCACAAAATCTACGGTCCTTTCAGCCTTGGTTTTAGTTATGGTCCATTTTTAAACTTATAACTATTTAAAATGATGCTGATATATAAAGAATACTTATAGTTGATTAAAAACAGAGATCTGTATTTGACAATAAAAGTCATGTTCTGGGAACATCATAACTTAAGCTGTCTTGCAAATTCAGGTGTTTTTTAATAATCAACAAAAGCCATTTACTCACATTTATTTTGGGGTAAAAAATCTTTATGGGGTTTTTTAAGAACTGAAAAGTTTGTTGTTGTATTCATTCAGAAAGTACAAAATACCAAACCTTCTCTTTCTATGTAAATATATGTGTTAGATACAGCTGCTATTTTCTTATAATAAAATGAAATGAAAGTAGGATTTCTAAGTAAATGGAAATGTTTCCATTTCCTCAAATGCAATTAAAGTTTCAGAAAAACTTGGGACACTTCCCTGCCTTCTCTGCTCCTCTTATTTCCCATTACATGAGAACTAATCCATTAATTTTGTTGGGTTAAAAGAAAAAATGAGTTTGAAATAAGTTATTTATACTTTTCTCCCTCTGAACCATTTTCCACATGCTTAAAATAGTATATTAGACAAATGCGCATGTAAGTATAATGAAAAACTCAGTGGCTGACTGGTAGCTCTATTGTAACAGGGTTGTTGGTATGTTCATTCTCCGAGACCCTGCATTAAAAGTTACATTTGTCGATTTTCTTTTGGCCATACCTCCCCCCCCCCCCCATTAAAAGAAGCACTTTCAAAAAGCAACGTTTGTGATTAGGCAGAAAAGAAGAAATCTTGGTGACATGTTATAGTATTTACGCTAGAGACAGAGCTGGATTAAAAAAAAAAAAAACCTTTCCATCAAAACGAATTGGCTATTTGAAGGCCACCCAGAATAATCAGCAAATTTGAGAGAATGGAGACCAAAAAAACAGTTCATTAGCTTAATGATAATATCCATAATCATGTTTGATTGAGTTGTAACCTAATATTTTCAGTAATTTTGTGATAGCCCATTCAAAGCAGCCAACCTGTTGGAATTGCACTGAGAGACCCAGGGTGGATTCCAATCTGAGTTTGAGGTTACTTTGTGTAGGGGAGGTTCTTAGAAAAGCAACTTAATCAAACTAGGAAAGCTAGAAAGAGTAAAACCTGGTCACAGCCTAGTGAATTGACATTTTGGTGCTGAGAAATAGATATTTCCCTCTTACGTGATAGTTGGAAAACTTTTGTCATCTTCCCCAAAGTTTAAAGTTCATCCAGGCACACACAGCAAGCTAGTCCTTCCCTCCGTTTCCTCACCCTGACCAGGTCATGATGTTTCTACCACCCCCGGGCACGGCTTCTACTCAGGCTGTTTTCCCATCAGCCTCCTGCTTTCCCTTCTTGGGCCATCCGCTTCCCCTGAAGATCTTGCAGAAAGGGGTGCGGCCTGTGGGACCCAATGGGGTTTTTCTGGCTGGTGGGACTCGGATTGTATTCAGAGCCTGCTGTGAAGGTGGGGTCAGGTGTGGGGAGTAATTCATCAGCCGCACACTGATTTCAGGCTGAGTTTCCAACCATCTGCAGCCTGGACAGCCGCCCATCTCTCAAAGTCTAGCTAGAGCCCAACTGACTGTGCCACAGAAAGAGCAAACACTTGAAACACAAAGGACTAAGGAGTAGGCAGAGGAAGAGAGAGGCTCCTCTGGGGCAAAGGATATTCTCAAAGATGTGAAAGTACAGATCCTTCAAAAGCAAAACAGAACAACCCCTTAACATACTTCTTGCACATGAAAATGTAGAAAATCTTGCAGAGGGAGGGAATGAGTTTAGAATTTCCTTAGTACTTCCTGCCTCAGATTTGCATTGATAGCCGGAGTTGGTAACTTGCCAGTTTTAAAACAGCCTTGAAAACTCCCAAGTTCTGTTTTCCTTTGAAAGACTGAAACATACAAAACTGGTTTTCTAAAAATCTTCCAGCAACAGAACTTTTAGGTACAACCCCAACTAGTTCTTTCGCTTCCGGGGGCGGGGGGGTGTCATATGATAGCATGAAACCATGATAAATCTTGTTTGTCTCATTTTAGAATGTACACAATTTTAACTGGTTTTAAATAAGAGAAATATCGTAACAAGGGGCCACTCTCCCTTTCTAGTTCTCCTGTTTGCTTTCCTCTCCCCACTCTTTATTATCATTGGGATTGTCTTTTCCATAATGCAGTCATTGTTTTCACAGCACTAAGTTTAGTGCCTACTTAAAAAGAAGAGATATGTAAAAAGTTCCTGGTCGTTTTTTTTTTTTTTTTTTCCCTCTCTCCAGAATCATTCCAAAGTCAAAGGAAACCTCATGTAAATTTGTTCTAACAGTATCTTTCTAATGCAGTTTCCTTTCGCTTTCTCTCAATTTGGGAAAAGAACAATAGAATTAAAACTCAAAATTATTTCTATGAAGTCATTAAATCTATTAGAGGGTTAGAGGGAGGGGTGATTTGCAAGGGAGGGAGGCAAAAGACAAGAAGGAAGCTGTAAGTTCGTCTCAGGTCTTTCTGGCTCCAGGAATTCTGAAAAGCTTCATTTTTGCACTAATGTGATTTTACACAATCCTTTTCGACATTATCAGTCTTTTTGGCAGAGGCAGGGCTCAGTCACAATTATGCCCAGGCCAAATTCTAAGAAAACCAGTCTTTTCCTTTAAAAGAAAATCTTTTTAGTGTCGGACTTCTTATTCAGAGTAAATGGTTGATGTTTATCCAAAATTGGCTTCGAGTACTACATTAAAATTGTGTTTTGTAACAGTCTCATAAGCCACAGCTGTATGTGATTAAACAATGTAATATCAAAAGCATGTGAGAATAGACTTTTTCATAGTATAGCTGTTGCACAGCAAGAGAGCAGATGGAACTGGAGGGAGAGCAAGGGCAGCAGGGTAGTGATGTGTTGTGAGACCTGGGCTGAGGATTCGCCTTGCTATTTTTTTGCAGTAGTGGGAAAAATGCCGAACTCTCTTGAAGGTGATTGGAAAATACGCTTTCTGAACATGGAGATGGATATATAAGACCAATTTTTGTTTTAAACACGGAGTGCCATTTAATCAGAAAACACACATTTACGAAAGTGTCCAAAATCAACGTCAATGGAAGGATCATCATGACTCCCACGCAACACACATTCACATAACAATAGTGAATTTCTCATTTCCGCTTTGAAATCAAAACTTTTCTCTCTCTTTTCTTTCTTTCTTTCTTTCTTTCTTTCTTTCTTTCTTTCTTTCTTTCTTTCGCTACTTTGATCTGTGCAACTTTTATAAGAAAATCTTCAGGCCATTTATCCCTTAAGAAGAGTGATAGGTGATGAGGACCAGTAACATTAAGAGAACAAAATAGGTGGTAGTGTGATTCTTTTTAAAGATATTTGAAAATGTGGTATTTGGTTTTGTACGCATATTACTCCTTGGTGGCCACTATTAAAAAGTACATACTTCTACAAAGAGACAAAACTTGTGGGTCTTTTTAGCAGGATGTCATGGCAAAGTGATTTCTGTTTTAGAGGGATGATTATAAAGTTTTTGAAAAAAAACTCATGACATTTATAATCTTAAGTTTTTTTTAGATTATTAATCTATGGGATGCTAATACTACTAAGAGATTTATTAGGAAGTCATTATTTTCAGGGCCTTAAAAAAGCGTAGAGAGGTGGTCAGTGTTTTTCAGAGTTCAGACACTGAAAAGCAATTTGGAAAAGTTAAAAAAAAAAAAAAAAGAAACCCCAAAACAAAAAAAACACAACAGGTTGATAGAGGTAGGTTGGACTCCATTTGGTTTTGTTTTTCATGTTGATATAGGCAGCAGATTTGTTCACATTTAATTGGATTTTTTCACGTACGTTTATTGGTCAGGAAGTATATACCCTGTGGAATCAGATATCTGGATAAAGTTTTGTAATTCAGAACATTGACATCTAATAGATAATAAATTTCAAGAGTATGGGTAATAAGTGCTGAGACTTGGATTCTATTTTTTTGTTTTTGTTTTTCCTGTTGTTTGCTTGTTTTTGGTGGGAGGGAATTCTTTGATTTGTGTGTCAATAGATTGGTTTCTAGGTCAGATTCTCTAAGATCTCTTCCAGGCTTAGCATTTGTGACTCTCCCTTTGAGATAAATGAGCCTGTTTTAATGTATTCGTGGGACTGGGAGATGACCTTGGTTTTGTGCCATAGAAGAGTTTTTGTTCAGGTCCCCATCGCTTTCTCCAGAGCGGATCAAATGCTGCTTTGCCGACGCTGGTGTTTTGATGAATTTAGCTGTCTGCTTCCTTTGCCACATCCAAACCCAGCGCACCAAGAGAAACACATCCATCACCTGGGAGTGGGTGGAGAGCAGTTCACAGGGGTGGGACAGAATGACAGGCATCATTTAATCATGGTCATTGCCAGCTTTGTTATTGCCATTAAAGTGTTCTTCTTTGGTAAAATGAGAGCTTATCCAAAGACTTGAAGGTGATAATGTGATGCTTTCCTTTTCTTCATTTAACTTCCTCTCTGCAGGTGGTGTAAGAACTGAATGGGTAGGCATGTGTTCGACCTACCCAGCTGGGGGGGATGAAGGCAGAAGGATTGCCTTCTGACAGCACTAGTTTGGTGCATCAGACTAGGAGCTTGCTGTCAGTATGGGAATGACAATCAGCAGATGAAATACTATTGCGACTGGAGTTTGCAAATCCTTCAACTCCCTAAACTTCTGACTAGTAGCTTTTAAAACATGGAAAAGGAATACTGTAGTAACTGTAGTATACGGAGTAATAGGAGGAAGAGAATAACTTCTCCAGGACACCTAAGCAAGACCATTGTCTTTCCCTCTTTTTCTCGCTAGATACCCTTCTTATTCCCCCCCAAACTCCTGTTAGCTGAATTAATGAAAGGGTGTGGAACCTTGTATTTTGTTTTTGTGAATGATAGCCGGATAGAAAAAAAGAGACTTGACTCTATACATAGTTAAGGCGATTCTGATAGTGTCCCTTATTATTGTGTGAAAAGTAAGAGACAATGGAAGAGAAATTAATTTTGCTATATTCTAAATATTGATAGTAATTGTTTAAGTACTGATTTTTAATTTGTTTCAGAATTAGCTTTCTTACTGTTACATTGTAGTGTTAAGAAATTCAGGGGTGCTTGGGTGGCTCAGTGGGTTAAGCCTCTGCCTTTGGCTCAGGTCGTGATCCTAGGCTCCTGGGATCAAGCCCCGTATTGGGCTCTTGGCTCAGCAGGAAGCCTGCTTCCCTTCCTCTCTCTCTGCCTGCTTCTCTACCTACTTGTGATCTCTGTCTGTCAAATAGATAAATAAAATCTTTAAAAAAAAAAAAAAGGAATTCATATACATCACACTTCATATGCTAGAATCTTTGGTTATTTCATTCTTAGCGGATAGTTTTCAAGCTGAATATGGATTACGCATAGAATTTCAGAAGGATTTTTGAGAAGTCTTCCTATTTTTATCTCGTGTACCGCTGTCTATTTATCTTAGTCATATTGCTGATTGATGACGATTTAATGAAAACGAAAATGGAAAACAGAATGCTAACTATCTGCATTTCTGGAACTGGTTAAGATATCTTAAAAGCTTTCCTTACACATGTGAGTCATATTTGAAGCTATTATTGATGTCTGTAAACTCTCATGTTGCCTCTTTTAAAACTTATCACTCACACAAATTGGACAGTGGCATCCTGACATAACTTAAGCGAGGGTAACTTAACATTCAAGCAAATACACTCTTAAGCTCCCAAGTAGTTTCGAGTAGATGAAGTATATGAAGGAGAGTGTACAAATCTTGGAATAAAATTTCAGAGATTGTTTTCTAGTGTGTCATACAAAAAACCATATTACATACCTATGATGTTTAATTTCTCCTCAAGAAATTGTAAAAACACAATTTTTGTTGTTGTTGTTTGGCTCGGTGCTAGTCCCTTGAAGGGTTGTGACAGCTCCTGAATTACCCTGGCTCCTGGTTTTTGGCCCCTAGGACTCTTGTCCATTGTTGTGCATATCAATTCAGACTGGACCATTAGAAATAGGAAGTGTTTCAATTTAAGGCAGGGAATTCTGAAAAAGAATAAAATTTTGATGTTCTTTTCAAAATTTATTCCAAAGAAAATTAACCGCTGACTTTAAAATTTATTATTTATCTGTTAGGACTACTAGACTTCATGTTGACAATGGCACGTTTTCCCTTCCGGCCTTGTTCTTGTTCTTTTGTTTAGCTTTGTTAATAAGCTGGAAAAAGATAAGGAAAAAAAAAATCCGAAGGCATAGGTCAATGAACATGGGAGAATTTCTCTACAAGTTTAGCGACTTCCTTAAACAATGGAAGAAGTGAAGGGTCATTTAAAAACCTCCTTATTTTCTGGCCAGTCATGGAAGCCCCCATCCCACAAACTAACAAAGATATTAAAATGCATTCATATTGCACATCAGGTTAGAACTGTTTTTGCAATAAAATAAAGAGCTTTTATAATTTTGCTGCCAAAACTTTTTGAGTGCAAGTAAATTCATTATATATGCCTATGAATTTGGGGCATTTTGCATACGGGGGCGTGTTCTTACAATGTGAAAAAATTCTAATGTACAGAATTTCTTGAGGAAGGAACTAAGTACAACAATGAATAAAGTTGATAGTGAGTTATGTTTTGTGGATATGCAAACAAATGTTTATCACTTTTGGTTTCACTATTTTCTTTTTCATTTGGTGACGATGCGTTTTTTTCATCTTGTCAGTGTTTTTGTGGGTCCCTGAAGTGGTCAGAAAGCCTGAGAAGCTGGCCCTATCTCTACCTATTGTGGCTTTTTGGCATTTAAAATATCTCTGTATTTTAGTAATCCCAAATTTCCGGGGTGGGTTACTTGGTGGAACAGCGCTAGCATTTTGGAAAATGTCATTAACATTCTTTGGCTAACATATGTCAAAAGCAGACACACTGGATTGACCTTTGGCAGCAAGAGCAACTGAGAGGTCCTGATCTGAGTGCCAGGCTCACAGAATATTTTCATTGTGCAACTGGTGGAATTGTTTACCAACTGGAAAGAAAAAAGAGCTTGAATATAACAGGTGTTTCCCTGGATTTCCACTTAGGGGTACAGACAGGAGGCGAGCAATGGCATGATAGGTACTTGATGGCATAATCTTTCTAAATTCTTCTGTTTGTTAATTGGGTCATGGGTTTGTTGCATGTATTAAAGCCGCCACCTCCTCCTAAACCTCTGTGTCCATGGTGTTCACTTAGAATGATTTTTCTTGAATCCGTGTGCCTCTTAAAGAACCCATGTATCCACGTATGCACACTCCAGTCAGATCTACCATGACTTGCACAGGTGTTGAGCATCCTGAACATACTGCTTCTGAAGCTGCCTTGTGTAAGACTTCCTTTGTATTCATTTTTGTCCCAGTGATACAAGGCAATCAGGGTCCCAGGCTCAAGGCAGGATTGTTTCCTCCCAATCACATCTTAAGAAGGAGGCTTTCTGTTTTGCCCCCCCCTCCCTTTTTTTCATTTTCTTTCTCCAATTCGCGCATACACTTGTATCTAAAATTTCACTCCCTCCCCCAGCCTTCCAGGGAGAATTCTCATAATCACCCAATGTTTTGATTCTCTACCTAATTACTCATTTTTTCTTCCCAGCTCTCTAGCCAGATCTCACTGAATGTCATCAGCAGACTCAATGAATCAGCTTTGATTTATCTCACACATAACACACACACACACACACTTCTGGAAACTTCAAGGATTATTTCAGTGGTTCTGATTTTTGCTGAGTCTGAGTGACCAACGGGAGTATGAAGGGGGCAAAGTGGTATCAAGGTGGCGTATATCTGCTCTTTCCAGGCTTTTTTTTTTTTTTTTTTTTTTCCTGCTAGTTGATAGCAAATAAAAACAAGTCTCACTGAATGAGGGTTACTAATAATTTCCTTTATCCCCCCCCCCAATAGTGTAGTATCTTCCCATGATCTGAGATATATTGGTAGTATATCAAGTTAGATACCTGTTTTCTTTTCCCTATTTTTTAAAAAAAATATTTTATTTATTTATTTGACAGACAGAGATCACAAGTAGTCAGAGAGGCAGAGAGAGGGCGAAGCAGGCTCCCCGCTGAGCAGAGAACCTGATGCAGTGCTCCATCCCAGGACCCTGAGATCATGACCTGAGCTGAAGGCAGAGGCTTTAACCTACTGAGCCACCCAGGCGCCCCAATCTTTTCCCTATTTTTGATAGCATCTTTTAGAAATCTTACTGATCAATCAATTCTAATTTTTTTTCTCAAATAATTTCATAATCATTGTTTATACAGCAGAAATTCTAATGATCTTCAGAGCTTTTAGTGATGAGGCTGTCGGCGTGCTAGAAGAAAAAATGGTAGTTCTACAATTTTAATTTAACAAGTGATTTATGAGAAGCACCAAGTAAGATGAAACAAAGAGAGGAAGAAACAGAAAATAGAAAGACGAAGATCTTATACCACCTTTCAAATTTCTGGAATTTGTCCGTGAGTTTTCCTTTTCAAAGGCAAACAGTAAGAGCTACATGGTAAAGAAAATATAATTTACACATCGAAGAACCATCTTTGGGGAAAATGTTAATGTGAATATAGAGCTTGATATGGAGCAGTCATATACTTGAGGCTTTTGGTGTCTTGTGGGGAAAAAAAAGTCAATGCTTGTGAGGACAAACTTAGTGTTTTGTTGGGGTTTTTCATATGTTGAGGCACTTAGTAACCTTCAGGACTTGCTTTATTTGTTCTGACGTCTCATCAGTAGTTCTCAGGGAGAATCTGGATAAAAGCTTTATTGATGTTTTTGATTGGAAACAGGAATGTTTTTGGAATCAAATTTTAACACATATTTTGGAATTTTTATATATAAAATCCATAATATGCTTAAAAATATACTCATGAGTGAAGCTTTCAGTGTAGAAAGCATCTGGCTTTGAGAGGGGGGAAAACAACAGCATACCATAATAAAACCAGCAAACCTGTATTGTCATGAGAATTGTACAATGCAAAGTGCTCACTAGAGAGCCAGGCTGTTTGCAGGCCATGAATGTGCCCGGGGACCCACGGAGCAGTTGAATTGAGAATGTGTGTGCAATCACGCTTCCATGCTCTGGATCCCCAGCACATGCTTACGTTAGACGGTGGGTCCTGGCGAAAAGACAGTCTGAATTTCAACATGGTCCTTGAAGAATATAGGTCAATAGAGGTCCAAGAAAGACTAGGTATTATTATTAGTCATGGTCCATCTTTTCTGCCAAGTTCGTTTTCCTTACTTCTCCGTGATTTCCTCACTTCCCCATGGAATAATCCATCTAGGATGGCTATCTGAAATGACCTTGCTTATACATTAAATCTCCTACATCTCTCAGCCTTTCCCACATTGTCCTTCCTGGGGGGACGAAATCTTTTCTTTCTGTACCCCAGCTTCTTTTCCACTTGTCCTTGCCTGCTTACCTCCTGCCTCCCGCCCCCCCAAACCGGCCTCCTGTCCTGAAGTTTTCAGCTCTGGACTTGCCTTCTTTGCCTTCTTGCCTTTAGGTCCTAAACTTCTGCATCCTTCTTATTCTCTTAGTTTCTAGTCTCCTCTTACCTTTTTTGTTTATTGTTTTTTGTCCCCCCCCCCGCAATATAGGGTAGGATTGGGTTTTGACTTCTTTTTGTACTTTGTCATAAATTTATTTTTGGCTTTTTGAACATGCCTTTATTCCTCAGCATCATATCACAGAATTCGTTTGTGAACCCCTTTGGACTAGGACCATGGGGTCTTCATCTATGAGTATCCTACAGTATCCAATAGATTGATGCAGAATGAGCGTGCAAGGAAAGGTTTTCAGAATGCATTCATCTGTGACGTTCTGTGTCTTGTGCATTAGTCCATTGCTGGAAGCCGTGATTTATTTTATTTATTTAATATTATATTTTTTTTGTTTTTTTGTTTGTTTGTTTGTTTTGTTTTGTTTTTTGTTTTTTGTTTTTAACCAGACTTGCTTGACGTCATCTTCATCTCTGTGGTGCTTATGTCAAAGGGCATTTTGTTTACCAGAAGTAAGTCTTACTTAGCTTTTCTCCCCTGAAACATGGGGACCGCTGGGCTAGGTAGCCTACGACTGTTGGCTGGAGTTGGTTTATATCACTAGCTAATGGGACATGCTATGATGGCAGAGGTGAGGTAAGTCAGAAATGGCAATAAAAAAAGAACAGAAAAGAAGAAAAATGGGAAGGAGAGGGGAGGAGAGAGAAGAAAAAGGGGGAAAAAAAAGACAAAGCAAAGCATAACAAAACTACCACAGCATTGCATTCCAAGATGCTGGCAAGTATCAGAACAATGTGCCAACGCAGGGAGGGGCAGAGTAGATTTCAAAGACAGTCTAAGTAGCCAGTATTTGGAACTTGGAGATGAGAGTAAGCAAGTAGGTCAGGACTAAATGGTAGTGACGGTGGTTTGGAGGGAATGAGAGAGGCCATTCCTGAGCAATTGCCAAAAATATCAGCTTGTATATGTGGCTTCCTTTCTTGGGTTGACAGGGAGTTGGGCATGGCGCTGATGGAGCTGGGAGATGGGTTGAGCATTATTAGTACTTTCCCTCTGTCTGCTTTGCTCACCAGAGGATCTTGAGACTATTAACCATATATATACCCATGCCACATAATGGTCCACAACAGTACTGACATGGATTTTTTTCACTTAAAATATGAAAAGACTACTTCGGAGATTAGGCAAGAATGACAGAATTCCTATTTTGGAAAGTGAAGTCTATTCACCTTCCCTATGCAATTAACTAAGCAGGTATAAAGACATGGCTAAAGTAATGATAGATGATACAAGAAAGGTTTCTGATGTAAACTTCAAAGCCTTTCTCACCAAGAATGTATGAAAACAGTAACCTAGTTGTGGCTAAGGAACCAACTATGGTTTTGGTTTGGATGCCTTTTGATTTTTCCAAGTTGCACTGATTTTCTTATGTTTGTTCTGTATTTTTTTCCTCTATCATGTTCTCTTTTTTTTTTTTTTTTTGCATCAAGGTCCTTATTACCATTTTCACAAAATATAGTTTCTGTATACATAATTCCTTAGTAAATTAGCACTTAGTAAATTTTTCTATTGCAAGGTAATCCTACTCATTGCATCTAGCAAAACAATTCAGGATGTATAAAGAGTATTAGTAATCTCCTTCAGGATAACACACCGCTCTGTCAAAACTCTCAGACATAGCCAATTTTAATAATAAAATCATACATGTCCTTCTACAGCATTTTTTAGATCTATGCAAATGTACAATCAGATCTATGGTATATGAGATCATACTGAATGGGTTATTTTACTCCTTTTCTCAGTGAAAGGCATACTTTGTGACATTTTCATCAAGTCATTAGACACATATCTTTTTTACATCCAGGATAATTGTCCCTAATGCATTTGTACCACATATTATGCAGGTGATACCCGTTGATGGGCAGTAATTTCTTTTTTGCCACTGTTTTGCCATTATGAATAATCCTACAGTATATGTACGAGGTACTCATTTAAACATAAGTTAGAATCAGTGATTTTCAAAGCAGGTGTTATTCGCTTTAAATACTTTCTTTAAACATTGAGAAATGCCTTGATGAGTTTCCTCTTACATAAAGATTGATCTCTATGCTTGGATTCCTAAACCTAAAACTGCATCTTGCAGGATCCGCATACCCCTTTGTGTTTTGATGATAAGTGTTATGGTCTGAGCCTTTTGGTGAGAAGGTGAACTTCCTGGCTGAGGTTTGAGCTGAAAAGGAGCTACTCACATTTGGCAGAACTAGAAATGTCTTCTTTTCTTTGGGACACGATTTTTGGAGTCCCAACAGGTGCTTGGGGCCAGTGGTGTTACCATTTCCATGCTAGTCAGCCATTTTATGGGGGGGGGTGCACTGTTTCAGGTTGATTTCCTTTGTCTGCTGTCTCATCTTCCTAGTGGAAGGAGCAACAGCAGACAAGGAGAGTTTCCAGCAGCCCAAATCTTCCCAACTGATTGGAATCCCACTGAGGCATTTTTATCCGAGAGCAAATATTTTGTCCCAAGGGTTTGGGCATCAGGATTTTTCTTTTTACATTATTATCTTGGGAACACTGCAAACTGTATTTTGTGATACCCCTTATCTGCTGGACTTGTTTGGTGCTGCTTGGTCATAGGGGAAATGTCATGGTACATTAACTGAGCTGGAAAAAGTGACTGTGGAAAACCTAACAAACCTAGGTAAAATCTGATTTTATTTTATCTTCCTCTGTACTTGTCCTATTTCTTTCTTCTAATATCAGTTTTAATTAAAGTCAAAATATGGCAAAAATAAAGAATAAAGCAAAAGTTTACCTATAGAAGATGCAAACTGGCTTTATCTATCTCTATCCAGATATTTACGAATATCTGTCTAGAAGACCGTAGACCATAAAGCTTCAACAGTTTGTTCTTCCTACAAGAAAAGTTAGAATAAGGACACACATTTCTCATACCACTTAATTTTCTCTCCCACACTCACATTTCACAGAACTAATCACACCTTTCAAAGTTTGATGGCCAAGTTTCATATGCTACTTTGGAAACTTGGGGAGTTTTCCTAAACATGAACTTGCCAGGATGATCTTTTTCTCTTCCTCTGATGTATGTGAGGTGAGACAGGGAGCTTAGTTCAATATACCAGAGCCAATTTAGTATTTTCCCATTTTATGACTAGAAATCTCACCATTTTTCACCCATGCTTAAAAATCAACAGTGTACCATACTTCATATAGATTTAGTGCAGGTAGAAGCATTTTAACAAAGTCTGGAAAAGGAATTTAATAATCAGAAGTGACAACAACACTTTGGTTAGGTGAAAAGACTCAGCATACTAAGCATGGTTCTGGAAGGCCCAGGGCTTCTGTTCTAGAACTTGCTTTAATGCCCTCTCCCCTTTTTTCATATTTCAATTTCCTGCCATCACTTCCCATCACAGGAATATTTAGTTATTTGATAAGATGTCTTGAGAATCAATATTAGACCAGTAGTAATGTGTTTCAATGTTCTGTAGGAATGCCAATATATTAACATATTACAAAGATGGTAAAATATAAATAAGAACCATTAACTCCAAGAGATTGTTATTAGTGATAATGGTAAGGAGAGGGTGACTGAAAGGCCCAGAATTGACTTGATGCATGAGTATAATGGAGTAGAATCCTTGTGATAGCTCTGATCAATGCTATTCATTGAAACATTTCTTTGCACTTCCATTATGTTTCTCTGGCATCCATCTCTGTAATCAGCTGGATTGAAATCATGTAGAGAGATCCACTTTCAATATTTTTCATACTTCTTACATGATTTTTTCTTTTTATTGTTGTTTTACTTTGGAAAGCGATGCAAGCCTGTTTCAGCGCTCCATAGAAAACTCACCCTGCAGTCCAAGATGAATCTATTGGGAAATTGTCTGTTTTTTACATTGCCGTATTTCACAATACTTGTGCTTTCCTCATAGAAGTTCCCAGAATGCCTTTTGTCCCTTAAAGTAACTAAATTAGAGGAGAGAATGGGGTGTGATTTTCTTACAGCCAGCTTATAGAGTGTCAGCTCTTGCTTCCTGAGAGCTAAACCTCATGTTTGAAAATGCTTTCAGTGAGGCCAACACTGACTCTGGGTGTGGTATTGGTTCTAACTAGATAATTTTTGAGACTATCCATTGGGGAATGGGGGGACTGAGTTTTGTTTTAGTTTCCCCAGCTGACATTGAGTTTTCAAATATCTTTTTTTTCTTTTTAAGATGTTATTTATTTGTTTGACAGGAAAGAGACACAGCGAGAGAGGAACACAAGAAGGAAGAGTGGGAGAGGGAGAAGCAGCTTTCTTCGCAGCAGGGAGCCTGATGTGCGGCTCTATCCCAGGACCCTGGGATCATGACCTAAGCTGAAGGCAGATGCTTAATGACTGAGCCACCCAGGCACCCCGAGTTTTCAAATATCTTTCAAACTTATTCACATGTAGCATTACTAAACTTTAATCTGACCCCTTTGTTGATCTTCTTCCAGCTGTAATGGCTAGACTCAACCAAGCTTTTAAAGGCCATCTCAAAGGTCTTCAAGCTGTGTGACCCTCAGTCCTTGCCTAGCACATAGCAGGTGTTCAGTAAACACCAGTTGATTACATGGGAGTTGCCATTCCACATCCCGAACTCAAATAACACCGACAGACACTTTTTGGACACTTACCCATTTTTTTCTTCCCTTCGGCACATACCACTAGCTGCCAGAGGAAAGAATACTTGTCTGTGTCTTCTCTGTGCTGCCTTCTGGTCCCACTGCATTGACTTGCACATAGTCAGTGCTGGTCAATATTTACTGAGTAAAGAATGGATTACATCACTCTCTAAACATCCTTTAACTGACTTAATAGTTTTCAGGAAAGCATAATGCAACCTCCTCTATACTTATCTGTTTCTCTTCTAGTTTTCTCTTTTACTTTTTCATATCAGAATAATATTTCACTTGCTTTTTTTTTTTTTTTAATTATTTATTTATTTATTTGACAGGCAGAGATCACAAGTAGGCAGAGAGGCAGGCAGAGAAGGAGGAGGAAGCAGGCTCCTGGCTGAGCAGAGAGCCTGATGTGGGGCTTGACCCCAGGACCCTGGGATCATGACCTGAGCCAAAGACAGAGGCTTTAACCCACTGAGCCACCCAGGTGCCCCTATTTCACTTTCAGTTCTGAAGATCCTGACATAAAACTAGGAAAAAATATAAAGGTGAAATTCTCTCGAAGGTGTTTGGCCTTTTTTAAAAAATTTCTTCTGTAAAGTGTTTGCTTGCTTCTTACTTATTCACATGTTTACTTTCAGGTCAACATTGACTCACCCAAAAAACCAGGTGGCTGAGTACATCTGCCTTCTCCTATACTTTTGTTTATTTTTTATCTGAAGGAGTTTTGGAAAAGAGGGAAATAAGATTTTTCAGTGTTTGTGCCCTATTGAATTACAATATCTTGCAGTCCAGCACTGTGTTCATTTGTTTCATATTCTATAGTTATTAAGAAGGGATTTGGAACTTGGAATTTCAGAATGTAAAATAAAATATATTACCCAGTGCCTGTTCCTGGGGCTCTTTCTTAGATCGGCACTGTATAGGGTGGTTTGGACAAGACAGAAGGAGGTTATGGTGTTATTCCTGCTCTTTAGAAGTTGATAATTTGTTTAAGGAAACAGAGGAGACACAACGCACAGAGGGAGTCATTAAATGCTAAATTGTGTCACAGTGACTTGAAGAGAAATGGATGATGGCTGTTTGGGCAAGAAGAGCCCCAGAGGGTCAGTTTTGAGGCAGACAAAGGAATTGGACATTTGGCATATTTGAGAAAGCTGGGGAAGGATGAGAGGATATTCCTGCTGGAATAAGATAGAAACCCTAATATAAGCATGCTGTTGGAATTAGGGGGAGGCAGGAGAAGAGAGAACAGGCTGAGCTGGAACAGAAGCTTAGAGAGGAACAGTTTGAATAGCCAGAGTATAATTACTGAAAGGCCTTAAGGAGGTCAGGAAGGAAAAAGAAAAAAAAGCGAATAATTATTTAATCTTTATACATGGAATGGTTTCATAAACTTCATTCCAAAAGCATAAACTGTAAGTGAAAATAATGATAGATTTAAAATTCTTCGTTGTTTTTAGGAAGTTCCTGCATTTTAACCAGAGAAATATTTATAGATCTTCAACCAGCAAAAGCCTAACATAATGTACAATATAACAAGCAAATAAACACTCTTGTAAAAAAAAAAAAAGTTTGCAGCATAAAATTGCAAAGATTTAATACTTTAGGTATAAAATATGTCCCTAATACTTAATAGGAACAAAAAAGAAAAGAAGTCTCCAATATTAAAAGGGACAAAAATTCCTAAACAAAGAAATAGAAATAGCTATAAAGGCTTTAAAAGTATGTCACCAATTATCAAAGAAATGACTGCAACAGCAAGATATTACTATCAGCTAGATTTCTAAGACGTTAAATATTTTCTAATGACTAGGGTAGATTGAAGTATAGGGAGATGGCCACTGCCGTACACTGGTCATAATTAGGGGAATATTTAAGCCTTAATTTGAAATGATGTATCAAATGCTTTAAATATGTACATGCCCAGTTGTATAGCAAGTCCAATTCCAGAAATAAATAAAAATATTTAACCAGAAAAGTTAAAGTATGTATGCACAAAGCTGCTTATTGCAGCACTGCTTTTACTAGAAAAGACTGTAAGCAATCCAAATGTCTATCAATACGGAGTACATTCAATAAATGATGTTACATCTTTCTTTTTTTTTTTTTTTTAAAGATTTTTTATTTATTTATCAGAGAGAGAGGGGGAGAGAGCGAGCACAGGCAGACAGAATGGCAGGCAGAGGCAGAGGGAGAAGCAGGCTCCCCGCTGAGCAAGGAGCCCGATGTGGGACTCGATCCCAGCCCGATGTGGGACTCGATCCCAGGACGCTGGGATCATGACCTGAGCCGAAGGCAGCTGCTCAACCAACTGAGCCACCCAGGCGTCCTGATGTTACATCTTTCTAAAGAATCACTATGCAGCCATGGAATCAACGAATGTGGATATATTGACTAGAGGAAATGACATATTGTTAGGTTTTAAAACAAGCTATAAAACAGTGTTATAATATGGTTCCCAACCTGTCTTTAAAATCTGTGTATGCATGTATGTGCCTGTGTATGCTGATATCTGTGATTATTTGTTCCTGGGAAAACAAAGGAAAGGTTTTTTCTAGCTTTTTGGAATTACAGGCCTTTTTAAATGCTTTTGAATGTGAACTGATGATCATTACAAGTCATTAACATAGGAACATGTTTCCAAGAAATAATAACAAATTAAAGGAAGCCAAGCAAACAAGTGCGGATCTCAATGGCAGTTAGTAGAAGAAAGCCATTGAAAGCGGCTTAATTGAGAAAGAGGTAACATAGAGGAGAAAGGAATGCTTTGAATTGATTACCCGTATTTTGCAAGATGCCCTGGAGCAGAAAGTTTACATTTAGGAAGTTGAGCTAAAGCAGAGCAGGCATAGACGGGAAAGCACAGAACATTGGGGACCAGAGAAAGGCCAGTAAGACTGGAGAAAGGTACCTGAGAATCATCTGATGATAAAGATGATGAGCTTGTTTCAATCATGGTAATTTTGAGGTGTTTATGGGACACGCACATGAAGATGTGCTTTAGGCATGGAGAAAGAGAACTACAGCAAGATCTGAATCCAATGGCAAAAAGAGAGATTTAAGTATCATCTACATGGAGGTGGCATTTAAAATGGTCAGTGTGGATGAGGTTACCTAGAGTGAGGACAGAGCAGCAGGGGTGAAGGGGGATGATAAGAGAGCTGTATTCTCCCATCCTGTCTGTGCTGTGAATTTCTTAGAGTTTAAGATTGTCCTCTGCGTGATAGGGTCTTTCAAACATCAAGAAAAGAATTAGTTACTAGCAAGAGTATTTGAGTGACAGAGCTCAGAAAGTTTAGAGAATGGGACTGGAAGAAACTTAACCTATCTTAAAGTCTGGACTTTTCTCTTCCAGGTGCAATTGTATCTTTACGTGCAATTGTCCTGTGCTGTATACTTCCTATTTCGGCTGACTGATCCTTTTGCGGACCCATTTTTGAAGAGTTTCTTTCTTTCTTTCTTTCTTTCTTTCTTTCTTTCTTTCTTTCTTTCTTTCTTTCTGATTTTTAAAAATTTATTTGAGAGCAGGAGCAGGGGGAGTAGCAGGCAGAAGGTGAGGGGCCCCCTGCTAAGCAAGGAGCCCAATGTGGGGCTTGATCCCAGGACTCCGGGATCATGATCCAAGCCAAAACCAGATGCTTAAGTGACTGAGCCATCCAGTGCCTCTGAATAGTTTTATTTAGAAAGAATAAGACAGGTGGATAGGTTTCATTTGTTTGTGTGCTCGTTTCTCTGATTTATTTGTTTGTTCATTTGACCAATTGATGATTTTATGTGGAATTTCTTTCTTGAGTTGTGTTTTAGGTTTGCAACTGGTTCTCAAATGCTAATATACATAAGAACTCTCAGGAGGACTTGTTAAGACACTGATTTATGTTTTTTTGTTGTTGTTTTGGTTATATTTTGTTTTTGTTTTTTGATGTTCTGACTGAAAAGATTTGGGTGGGGCCCAAGAAATATGTCTTATGATCTCCAAAGGGATGCTGGTGCTGCCGGTCTACAAACCACAGGTTGAGTAACACTGTTCTAGGGAACATGACTTTGAAGGCCATTTTCATTTACCATTAGCCTCTTTTCACAAAGACACATCCAACTACATCACCAAGTACTACTAAAATTTAGTGATGGAGGCTTTTTCAGATGATTGCAATCTACTAAATAGACATTTATCCAGATTTTAATTTGCCTGTAATTTAAATAATTAAAATTATTTTTGTGGCTTATCCCTCTTGATAAGAGTGTGAGACTTTCGTGATAATGTTGGGAAGAGACCTCAAGAGCAGCAGAGTGCATTGTCCCAGGATCTTGGCAGAAAGAAAAATTAGTTTGCCTTGGGAAACAAGGAAATTAACTGATCTTAACAGTACATGCTGTAAAACAGTATATTCCTGAGTATATGAGTATCTAGTTTAGTCGGTGGTTTTTCAAGTGATCTAAAAAAAAAGTATGTAGAAAGAAGGAAAGAAAAGGAAAAGGAAGGGAAGGGAAAAGGAAAGGAAAGGAACAATAGAAGGGAGGGGAAGGGAAGAAAAGAAAGGAAAAGAAAAGAAAAAAGAAGTGGGTTACCCTGTCCAAGGGAGAGGAGCTTTGAATCCTGAAAAATCGAACATTGTTGCTGGTAGAGAAGCCATCTCTGCTATGTGATCAGGTGCTTCATCATGCCTCATACTGGTCTATGGAACCCTTTTCTCTGTCCATTTCCCAGTTTTCTAATTGCATTTTATTAGCAAACTTTTTGTGCTTTTATTTCTATAAAATGTGAATATGCTAATTATAAGAATATTTTGTCCACTGATAAGTTAGACTTCTTATTTATACATCAACCTCATATGAATTGATTTAGGTTGAGTCTTTCTCCAGGATTCTGATCATCTCGCTGTGTGTTAAGAAGGCCCAGTTCTCGAATCTGTAGAGCCAGAGGAATGACCACAAACCACCATAAATTTGCCACAAGAGTCAGATGGTGGGTCCTTGAAGCAGTCCTGCCTAAATGGAGACTCATCCGCTTTTCTGAGCACCGTACCTGCTGTTCATTTGTTCATTCACTAGGAAACAGAAGTAGAGAATTTTATAAAACTGAAAGGAGCTTTGAAGTCATCAGGGCCAGACCTTTCATTGTGAAGTTGAGGTCATAACCTTCCATTGGAATCAGACTGTCTCTTGAACCTGGCAATTGACATGATTCAAAAGGCTAGGTTCACTGTTCAGAAATATTTCACAGCCTGGTGGGGGTATTTCTCCTTTGTGATCTTAGTCTGAAGTGTGTTTCTTGGCACTGGGTTCAGGCGCTCATGTTAGAGTGAGAATCCATCAAACCTTAACCTCTGGAACGTTTTCTTAGTTCAATTTAAGAAATGTATATCTGCATTATCAAACCTGTCTGTTTTGCTTAACTTTAAAAGTGAACTTCCCTTTCATTGAATTTCTCTTTTTAACCTTTGTAGCTTAGGATGACACTTCGTGATTAAAAACCTCAAAGAGTAAAGCCTGTTGACATGAATATGTTCTTAAGAGCATATCTGAAGGAAAATAATGTACCTGATCTCCATATAAGGTGGGATGGATTGTGGACCTAGTGTGCCAGGTCCATACATTTGAAAACATACATTCAGATGGTCATCAATTAAAAAAGGAGAATCAAGAAACCTTTTTCTTTCCCTTTTCATAGGGAACTCTTAGGATTTGTTTGCGTTTATGTATTGTCTGATACGATGGGAAAAAGTTTGCATGAAAACTTGATTCTAATAACTTGCTATCATTTTTGGGTTTCAGTCCTTTCTTTAAAAGAGTTGGTTGCCAAGGATAGGGAAATATATACAACTTCTCCGATATACTTGTATATACTTGGTATATACTTGAGTTTTGGTAGTTATTCTTAAGAAGTATATTGTAAATTAAATTTATTGTAAAATAAAGTATATTTAGAATGAGTAGAAAGACTCAAAGTGAAGGTAGATTTAAAAGAAACCAATGGGTACTAGAGGGGAGGTAGACAAGGGGATGGGCGGAATGGGCATTAAGGAATACACTTATCTGGAGAAGCACTGAGTAATGTGTAGAATCATTGAATCACTCCTTTGCACACTAAAACTAATATAACACTGTATGTTAAGTGCACTGGAATTTAAAAAAAAAAAAAAGCACTGGGAGAATGTAACTGGACCACCCCCTTTTAGCTCTGCCTCTGCCCTCCTCAGCTTTTTGCAGTCAGAGCCTCTGCGATCACAGTCCTGCAGACAAAAGCACCCCAATCTTGAATAACGGAAGAGAGGCTATGACAGCTGTAGCCTCACTACTTGGAAGATCGCAGAAACATATTACCCACCCAAGTACGAGTTTTGGAAGTCTGCTCATGGTACTGTTAATGCCCTGGCACTCCCCACAAGGCCCCCTCACAGCCTTGTTGCTCCTGAGAACTTACCGCTTACCCCAGCTCACTAATGAGTTAGTTGCCCTGCCCGACATTACCGTCCTCCTGGTGCTCTCTGCTGTTCCATGGTAAGGTCCTGGATCCCCAGCAATATTCATACCCATCCTCTTCCTCTTAACTGAAATCTAATCTTTTGTTACAGCCCAGTGACCTGAAGCCTCCTTTACCTTGCTCCTCAAATACCCACATCTTCACTGACTTCATTTTTGGTTTCTTTACCATCCTAATGTATGTCTTCAGGGGCTGCTTCTTGAAACATCATCTGAGCTAACCCTTTACAAACCGCCCTTACAACACACCACCCACCTGGCCCCTACCCAAAGCTATGACCTCATCTCCTACCACTCTCCCTCTTACCCTCTCATACTCCCGCCACAATGGCCTTCTTTCTATTGTCCCAACATGCCAAGACCTTGGCAAGAGCTGTTCCCTTTGCCTCGACCCCTCCCCTCCTCATCCTGTCCAATCTTAACATGAATTGTTTCTTATTTATCAGATCCCAGCTTAAATGTTTTCATTGACCACTTGGTTTAAAAGCGGCACCCCCATGATGCTCCAGTGCCTCACCATATTTTAATTCCCTACAACGTACATAACTGTTATCATTACTAGATATTTTTTCTTGTTTATCTTCTTCTTTGTCTACTGTCTGTCTTCCCTATTAAAGTGCAACTGTGTTAGAACAATGATCTGGTCTATCTTGTTCTCTGCTGTATCCCCAGAGCCCAAAACAATGGTTGGCACATAGTAGGTATTCGATAAGTATTTGTTGAATGAGTACTGATCTACCTCTCAGGATTTTTTTTTTTTTTTAAGATTTTATTTATTTATTTGACAGAGAGGTCACAAGTAGACAGAGAGGCAGGCGGGGGGGGGGGGGGAAGCAGGCTCCCTGCTGAGCAGAGAGCCCTTTGCGGGGCTCGATACCAAGACCGTGAGATCATGGCCTGAGCTGAAGGCAAAGGCTTAACCCACTGAGCCACCCAGGGGCCCCTCTCAGGATTGTTTCTATCTTTGGTTCTGGTCTTCAGATTCCTGTCGCAGATCATATGCCAGGATCAAGTTTCTTTTGTCCCTGATAACAATAATGTACCATTACCCCACATACACTGGCCAGCTTCACCCACTTTTCTTAGCCAGGAAGACATTGATAATTGCTAGTGTGGCTGCCACAGCCTTGCAGTTCTCATAGTTTTACAGGAGGTAGCATCGGTTTAGCTGAACATGAAATCAAACAGTGTGTTCATTGTTGATCCTTAAAGTTGTTCCTGCATTTCCATTTCACCCAAATTGGACTGATGGTATCTGCAATGAATTACCTATATTCTCTTTAAATAATGTGGTTTTTCAAAAGAAATTGTTTAGGGGAAGGTTTGCTCTTCATTAAAAAAAAAAAAAAAAAAAAACACAAAACAGAACAGGGGCGCCTGGATGGCTCAGTGAGTTAAAACCTCTGCCTTTGGCTCAGGTCATGATCCCAGGGTCCTGGGATCAAGCCCCACATCAGGCTCTCTGCACGGCGGGGAGCCTGGTTCCTCCTCTCTTTCTGCCTGCCTCTCTGCTGACTTGTGATCTCTGTCAAATAAATAAATAAATAAATAATCTTAAAAATAAACAAAAAACAAAAAACAAAACAAACAAACAAAACCCACAAACACATCTGAAAGAATTTATCAGAATAGTAACATGTAGAGATCTGGAATTTGGGTCCCCCTACAGCTCAGTAGTCAGAGTGGACAGAAAGAAGCATGAACCTCAACCAACCAGAGAGCATTCATCAGCTGTAGTTCTAAAGACACACAAAGCAGCAATGACACACACATATGTGCACCCTCTCCCATGCCCATCTATTATTTGACACTTACTTCCTGTCTCCTCCCTGACGGCTTTAAAATGCTCTGTTTTGACATTTGCGTGGTGTGGATATCCGATTTTGCCAGCCCAGCATCCATTCTTCCCTGCTTTCATAATTTCACCCCAGTGTTCTTGTTGGAAAACTAATCTCCTGTGTGGTTTTGGTTCAGTTGCTTATGGCAACTGGACACCAGGGAGATTCTTAACCCACTATAAGAAAAGTGTATGGTCTTTCCTAAGAAGATGCATCTTGAGTTATCCATTCAGCATTAAAAAATAATAATAATAAAATAAAATACAGTCTGTTAGCTCCTTCAGCTTAGTCCCCAGAGCTTCTCCGGCTCCTACCTTCTCAGATGCCCATTTCTTCATTAGCCATGGCTTGGATAGTTGGACGCTTTGGCTTTGGTTACTAAGATTCAGCTACTGTTTCTTGCGACTGTGGGACCCTATAACTCCTACAAAGTAAGTCTTTTAAAATGTTTTAAGATGGCATAATAAGAGAAAGGACTGATACTTGGTATTTAGGGGAAATACAGCAGAAAGTCAGATTTTCCCCGCCCTTCCTTCTGACTTTCTGCTGTAATCAGAGTTAAGTGGTGGGCATGTATACATAAGAAAGAAGCAGTTGTTACTTCCAGAGAAGGTAGCCTCTCCCTTCAGCCAATCCACTTGAGGCTCTAATGCTTGATTGACTTGTACTACTGCCTTCACTTGACCTCTCTGTCCGGTCTTCCTGCCCCATCTTCATCTGCCATGCCCTACTCAGATCCTACTTCCTAGAACTATAGTTTCAGAGGTTACATTAATCTCTTTCTCCTCCTGCCTTCGTTGAGTCTTTTTTTTTTTTTTTTTTTTTTTGCCTTTACAGTATGTAGTCAAGGGGAAAGGCAAAACAAACAAACAAACAAACAAAAACCCAGAAAAACAAACAAACAAAAAAACCAAACACATTTTGGTTTAATTTGTTAAGTGAAGGAAAAAAAAAAAAACCCACACAGAACTATCAGTAAATTCACTGGAAAAAAAAATATACACAGTTGCATTTGTAAACCTTGTTTAAAATGCTTGCTAGTTCTGCTGTCTCTCTTTCCATTTCATTCATCAGACAGGCAGCTTTGAAACATCTGCTCCTTTCTATCTTCACTCCCTTCTCCTTACCAGATGCCCCCAGCTGTATTAGTATCCTTCCCACAACTGATCAGAGAACTAATCAATGTGCTGTGCTTTATCTGAGGAAATCAGTAGGGGAAGATTGGAGGAAGGGCAAGGTCTCTTCAACATAAATATTTTTGCATCATGTGTAAGCAGTTATTACTATGTGTATTAGTCATATTTTGAGTAATTCATTTATAGCTGGCATAGCAATGAGTAACCATGTGATTCCCTATTTATAAAGTAGGTCCTACGTGCTTTCCATGCTAGGATGGTGGTGGTCCATATTGGTAGAGGGGTTTTCTGGAGGTCAGGATTGTGCTGGAAAGAAGCAGGGAAACCCAAAAGGATTTAGGTGACTATCACAGTGCATTATTTGTAATTCCTTGGGACTGTGATATTATTCGGTGTGAAGTTGAAGCCTGAGAAGAACAGATAAGAAACCCCATGTAGTGTGCTAAACAAGAAGACAGTGGCTGTCTTTGGCTTGGGGATTTCAGGAGAAGAGAGGAGCATGCCATTTATGGGGTAGAAGAATATTATAATCATCCCGTAGTTTCATTCTACCAGTGTGGAGAATAAAAACTTTTCTAAATTAATTGCTCATCTGTAATTTCAGGGGGTATAGAGAAAGAGTACAAATCACTACTGGTTGATGAACACTTCAGTTATTCCCATAATATATTTACTGTTATAGATTAAATATATTTCGTTAAATGACTAAATCAATAAGTGAATGGATAAGTCATTAAATGTGTAAATTGGTAAATAATGTGAATGAAGAAAATTGCAACTCACACTTTGCTTTCGACTGAAATTTCCTCAAAACATACCAGATCCTTTACTGCTTAAAAAATGTAAACCTATATGCCAGAAATCCAACGTTTTGTGTGAGAGCCCTTTTGTAAACCTGTGAAGTCATATAAAACTGTTTTTTTTTCTTTTTAATAGGTATGGTATGGTATGTTCTAGCATTTGGAATGAATATTGAAAACTGGTAAATGTTGAGTTCAACTCCTCATAGAGTTTTAGCTTGTCACAGAGAATCGAAGTGTTTGAATTCATGGTGCCTTTATTTCACCTGTGATGTTAGGGACAATTCAATTTTACACATATGTATTCTGTCCTTGCCAGTACCAGGCACTTGGCTAATTCAAAAAAGCTGGTTTATCGGACAAGACAGAGTTATTTTCACATTGTATTTTCAGAGTCTATCGTGATGTCTGGTACACAGAAAGTACTCAGTCAGCACTGAATGAATAAGGCCGATGAATTACTAAATAAGACATCAGTATATAATTTAAGAGGGACTTAAGACAGGGGCATACATGCCTAGTATGTGATATAGGATATATTTAGCCCTCTAATAGGTACAGAAACCCACCAGTGCCAGAGCTGAGTGACCCTGTCAGTCTGAAAGAACTGGTGAAAACTTCATGGAGGATATGTTATCTGAGATGTATTTAAAAGAATGTATGGAATCACCTGGCAGTGTCTGAAGGTATGGTTTGGCCAGAAGTCTGCAGTTGGAAAGTGTGCACTAGAAAGAAATAGAGCATAGTGGTGGAAAACGGGGAGGGGGAAAAATGGGAAAGAAGGTTTGGTCAGGAATCCAGAAGACCTTGAATGGTTTGGGAAGGACACTGATATGTTTTCGTGAAGAACATGAGTGGTAATCTTTTTTTCAATATAGATGATATAAGTGGACAATGGTTTTGAACAGTTAAGTCTAGTATTGATTAAGATGGAGATACTGAAGGCAGAGCTGAGAAGCAGGAGGTCAGGTTAGAAGTTACAGAAATGACCCAGGTAAGAGATCATGAACCTCTGGCTTTGGGAAGTTATATTAAAAGTGAAGAGGCATTATAGAAGGAGCTGTAGAAATTGGGTGGTAGTTTGGTGAATGGGGCTAACAGTTGGAGAGGTTTCAATGGCAAGTCAAATGCTTTATGCTAGAATGACCCTGAAGATGGGACATTCTCACCCGAGGAAGCATAAGTTAGAGGAACATGACAATGAGTTATGTTTGGCCATGTGAATTTGGAAGTGTTTGTGTTGGTCTGTTAAGTGCATGGACGTCTGTTAGAACTTTGTGTGAGGGTTCATAATAAAGACCTAGAGTAAAGATTCAGAATTAATGATACCAAAACAGCAAAAACAGCAACAACTCTTTTGAGGTTTCATGTTGTACTACGTTGTAAATCCCCACAACAGTCTGTGAGGTGGGCACTGTGGTTATCATGATTTTGCTGATATTTGGGAGTGATCCGCATAGCTTTTAGAAGAGACAAGACAAAAATGAAAATTGTAGAAGTAGAGAAAAAAATGAAGGACAGAATCCTAGTGAATATTAAGGGGGCAGTCAGTGAAGGAGCAAGAATTGGTCAGAGATATGGAAGAAACAGAAATGAGTATTGTGCTAGCAAAGGGAATATGAAATATCATAACAAGAGAAATATTCAGTGATTTCATGCACTGAAAAGAGTTTGAGGTATTTGAAGACTGAGAAAAAACATGCATTGCTTTCAGTAACTCAAGGTCACTGTTGACCTTCAGGAAAATAGTTTCCGCTGGAGGACAGGTGAAGCAGGCTGTGAAAATTTAGTGGGGTCTGAGGAACTAGAGGCATTTGTGTAGCCCACTCTTTCTAGAGGTTTGAGGTTGAAAATTAGGAGATGAGCAGATACTAATGTGGGATAACATAACTAAGGGAAAGTGTTTTTAAAGTAGGGAGGGCTGGGTGTGTCTGTGGTCTCAGTCTAAGGAAAAGTTGCGGAGAAGGACCGGAGTTGTCAGGTAGCGGGCAAGGGAAGCCATGAAATATACCCTGAATCCAGGTGGTGGATATTGAACAGATCGCGGGTACAGGTCAGACAATTGGCCTTAGAAAAACGAATCCATAACTACTTCTTCCTACAAGAAAGGAGGAAAAAAAGGGCAGATGAGGACAAAGATAAATTTTGTGTTGGGACGAAGTAGAAATGGATCATGTCTGAAAACTTTCATCTCAGTAAAGTAGGTCATCTTCTGTGAGCGAGCCTGGGGGCCTGGGAGAGGTCAAATCTGGAGAGGCAAAGGCAAATTTTTCTTCCTAGTAGAACTTCATGCTTTATAGTTCCAATAATTAAGGAATTTTGAAACCGAGGAAACTATTACTAAATGCACAGGAAACGCATGCAGCGGAATTGGATGCTTTCCGCTGAAATTCTCAAATGCCCTTGACCCCAAGATTTTAAGCTTCTGTATTTTGTTTTTCAAAAGCTTTGATTTTTAGTGAAATTCTAAAGACCATGGTGAAGAATGAGAGGCCTATAAACCATATTTGCACGTGAACATTCTAATGTTAAGATTTATTTGTTTGGTTGGTTTTATGGGAAGATTTTTTCTTCATGGGAACATGAAACAAAGGAAAGCGCAGGAGTCACTCCGTCCAGCCCTACCTTCCCTCATTGTTGTGAGGCTAACGCTGGAGGGAAAAAAATCATTCAAGATGGACTCTGTGGGGTAAATTGATGGAATGAAAACTTAGGATTGTGTGGCGCTTTGGGGGGCAGCATCTGCCATATTTATTCATGTTTTGGACTCTGCTGGTCATGTGTTATTCTATTTTTCTTATGTAGATTAACTAGTGTTTTATCTCCACTGAGTTTTATTGTTAGAATACCACAAAACAAAGCAAACCAAAGCAAAACACAAAACCTTTCAATTTCCACTGGGCAACTCCCAATGAATCCAAATCTGTGTCTGATGTTTTATATCCAACCCTGCTACTGTGTTATCACTCCTGGGTGCTGCCTTTTCTGTGGTCCAAGACATAGTCATTCCCTTTCACATCATATCCCTGATTTGTAGGTTAATGGGGCTGCTGGGAATGGTGCTGGTTGATAAACAGAGCTAATAAGAAAAGCTAGACATTATTTTTCATGTGCAAACAGATTCGAGATGTGTTTGCTAGGTTCTCTTATTATTTCTAGAGATCTGTGGCAAGAGAATATTCTCCAGTCCTCTTATATGTCTCTTCTCTTAATTGAAATTGAGATCTCCAATCAGTCTGGGTTTGGAGAATGTAATAACAGTTTCTGTAGACTGCTTTATGCTCCACAGCCAGGCATCAAGGAAGGAAGGACACAGGGCAGAAAAATGGGCTGAGGTCTGATTGTAATGGACACTGACTGCCAGACTGATTGAGGAAGAAGTACTTGATATTCCAAATGTGTGTCTCCTATCATGATAGACAAACCACCAAAGGAAGTTGGTATTATGCCAGGAGATATGTGAAGCCAGAGAATAAATATGGCATGTGTGCTTGGGGTGGCCATTTAATCCAAATGTTTGGGGGAAAGTTTGAGATTCCCAGTTGTAGACAACTGGAAACCACTACAGAGTAATAAGCATGGGCACATTGTAACAAAACCTACATTTGGGAGGTTTGCTTGATAGCATATACACTTGGCTAGCAGAAGGCATGAGTAGGAGAAATGGGAAGGCTTGAACTGGATGTGAGGTTTCTAAAGTTCTCGGATGCATAGTTCTGTGAGGTTTATTTTGAGAAAGGAAGAACTCTCTGTTCAAGTCACTTTGGGAGAAACTGCCTTGTGTATCTACATCGTAGAGAACTTGATGCCTATTGTTAAACATTTAGGGCTTTAAGAAAATCATAAGGTAGGAGACCTGTTTAAATTTGATGAACCCACCACTTCCCAAACTTTGTGATTATACAGTTTTCTGCCAAATAGTACCTCCACTGTTACATTCTTAATTATAAAGGAATTATCAGGAATTTAAAATCCAAACCAATTATTATTATTTTTTTCCTCTCCAGCATTCTATTTCTTTGGTTGAATTTAAGATAATTAACTTGTATTTAGGGGCCCAAAACAACAACAAAAACAAGAACGACAAACTACTTTTTTTTTTTTTAAGAGTATGTGTTCTACGTTTATACACTTGAACTGCTCTCAGCTTAGCAAGAGGCTCACTGACATAGAGACATAAAATAACCAGGAATGACCAGGGGAAGACAAATTTAGACGTCAACAATTTGAAAATCTAGAATTGACTAGAGCTAACCCTCTGTTATAAATTCATTAGTGGAATAGTAGTGACCATAATAAGTGACTACAAATTTAAATCACTAGTTTTTCCTCATTCTTTTCTCTTTTCTCTTCTCTCTTTCTTGTGTTTGTGTGTTTCTATCCTTTCTTCTCTCTTTCCCTGTATATCTGTGGCTCTATTTCTGTCCCTCCATCTCTCTCTCTACTGCTTTCTTTCCCTCTTCTCCCTTTTCCGGTCCCTCTCTGTCTTTATCTTTCCCCCAAGCCAGCACATCTACACACAGAGTTGAATTCCCATAAATTAAACGTGCATTTACTGTGACTCGCTGATTGACCTTTTGCCGAACTGCTATTCCCTGGAAACCATAGACACTCCAGATAATCCCCAAATCCCTTGCTTTTGATCTGTTCACTCTCTTCCTTGGCTCTTGTGGGTTGCTTCTGCTTTTCCCCTTAACCTCACTATTCCTTCAGTGCCGTTCTCACCCATTCCATGTTTTCAGGACAGAGGCACGGAAGGGATGAGAGAATCTGCCCTGGTTCCAACCCTTTGGCAAATAATCTCTGCATTTCTCAGTGCCGACCTGGAAGGCATTTTCTTACCATCTGTGGGTCGTATAATTAATTACTTTTTTGAAGGAATGTTCAACATTTCTTATCTTGCTTGTCATGCACTTCATTTTTCAAACCTTGGAATGATGAGCTGGCATTTCAAGTAAGGGTGGTCCCACAAATCAAACACAGTGTGACTTTGGTTTCATTGCTTTGCTGGAACATCTGGTCTTGTTTAGTGCACAACAGTTCAGAGGTAGGAAACACGTACAACCCTCACTGCCCTCAGCCCTGATGTCTTTCTCTTTCTGCCGTTGAATTATGAAGCTACCGCCTCCAGTAGAGAAATGAAGTTAATTCCACAACAGCTAGATTTGCCAAGACTCATTTTCATGTCCATGGGCATAAAAGCCCTGGGTGGCCAGCTTTTCCAAATTCCAGTCCGGGACTCCTGCCTTGAACAAGAAAGGTTGAGGAACAGGTCACCGGTGTCTGGGATGACATGATTTACTTTCAACAGTGTCACGTTAAATGTCATGGCATTAATAAGGATGATGTGAACCACTGCCACCTCTCAGATTTGCTAGCCACATGCAATACTTTTCTCCCCTCAGGAATCCTAAAGCTCCTTCATAGGAATAATATTCTACAGTTTATGGTACATAAACTTCAGGTCGACGATATTTTGTAAAAACGGCATGATGTCCGCTGAAAAAATAGCTTTCGCCTTTAGAGCGAGCAGTGTGTCCCAAGCAGGTGATAGATTTAGAGATGGACAGCATGCGTAATAGAAGCCCAGTCTTTTTTGAATGCCAGCCTCACGTTCTGTCCATGTTCCCTCCCAGAGTTTATTTCTTGACAGCCTCTGGTAAAGGAAAATTCAGAATGAGTAGAGAGTAGTCAGTACAACCTAAAGGGATTGCCCTTGAACAAATATGTGGAGATTGCCTTGCTGTTACTTTGTATTATCTTCTTGCTGCTTGGTCTTTGGCAAATTCTCTTCCTTTGGTTTTGTCTGTTTTATGGTGGTGCAACAGTGATGTGCTGTGGTCACAGTAGAGACAGAAACAGTGAGAGTGATAATAGCCACCATTATCTACATGGCCAACTTTATGCCAGACTCTGTTCTAAATATGTTACATAGTAACTCAGTTCTCATAATAACTTTGTGGCAAAATCCCATGGCCCCGTACCCTACAGATTCAGATATAGTATAACTGGCAGTTGTCTCCAAGATCCTTGGAATTCTCAGCCAGCCAGCTGACTCTGGTCATTTCATTAATCTCACAATAATCCATTTTCATATTTTACGGGATTGAGTATTTAGATCCTATTTAAAAAGATATGACAAGGGTTTACTGTCCTATTAGTATCCTCATTTTACAAATGAGGAGATCGAAGTATAGAATGTTTAAGTAGCTTTTTCAAGATCACAGAGCCGGAAGGCAGGAGGCTTATGGAGTTAATGGGGCTCTGGAGTCCAAAATTTCCAACTCTATAGTACAGGAAAGGGTTTCTGAAAGGTATCTAGAGGAGAAAGTTGTTGCTTGAGAGCCAGGAGAGCAGAGTCTGGACCCTGGTTTAGTTACAGCTACTCTGTGTTTCAGCATAGCATTCTTTCTGCCTTAGTTTCATAGGGGTGGAACCAGTTCTCATAGTCATGGGAACCAGACTTGGTATCTTCAAAACCTACCGGGAAGCTGCTTGTCAGAGACCTCAACTTTGAATTCATATCTCAAGCTTTATCTCAAAATGGGTTTTATGAACTAGAGGAATTATTTCAGACCTAACTTCATGTATCAAACAGGAAGTTTTCTGAGATAGAGTTGCTCTTTCCTGAAATGCTACTGAAAATAAAAGGCATGTACTACTTTGTATGGTAGAGTGATGCTAGTAGCTAGTGTACGAAAGCAGTAAGAAATAGGCCAAAAGAGCATTCACAGGATCCTCTATCTCATTTGACTTTGGGGAATCCAAGATTGGGAAAAGTTCTGAATGTCTGCAATCACAAAGAGAAAGCTTAGATATTTATAGTCTAAAGCTTTAAGGCCAAGTAGCATGACCATTCCTGGTCTAATCATAGCTCTTGCTGGAATCTAACTTCAGGTTTGACTTGAGGAGGAAAACATAAATTAGACTCTGTTGATACTATTGAAAAACAATATGGCATATTTACCAATAACCTTAAAGTGTTCATAAGCTTTCATCTAATTATCCTTTATCTAGAGAGGTTTATGTTCAGAGATGTTCCTCAAGTGTTGATCTGTCTATCTTACTAAAGAGTACTATCCTGGCTGAAAAGAAATAAAACAGAAATATGTAGAATAAAATGTCAAAATGCTCCTCACTCCAATTCTACTGCCCAAAGTTTAACCATTCTTTTCTCCTCCATCTTGTTGAAGTATAATTGACAAAAGTATATATTTGCAGGGTACAAAATGATATTTTGATATACATATATATAATGAAATGATTACCACAATCAAGCTAATTAACATATCCACTACCTCCCACAGCTATAATTGTGTGTGTGTGTGTGTGTGTGTGTGTGTGTGTGTGTGTGGTGAGAACATATCAAGGTTTATTCCCTTAGCAAATTTTAAGTATACAATACAGTATTATTAATAGTCATCACCATGCTGTACATGAGATCTCTAGAATTTATCTATCCTGCATAATCAAACTTTATACTCTTCGACCAATATCTTTTTATTCCCCCCAGCCCGTCCCCTTCCCCACCCTGGAAACCACCATTCTACTTGTTGTTTCTAGGAATTTGATTTTGTTAGATTTCACATATAGATGGGATCATAGAGTGATTAATCCTACAGATAAGTATTCAGCTTCTTTCACTTGGTAAATGTCCTCCCATTTCATCCATGTTGTTGCAAATGACAGAATAATATTTCATCATATACATGTATATATATGTATATGTATATACACATATGTATATATACATATACCATATTTTCTTTGTCCATTCATCTGTCTATGGTCACTCAGACATTTGTGGCTATTGTGAATAACTCTGCAATGGACATAGGAGTGCAAACGGAATGAATAAGTCATGGGAATGAAAGGTACAGCATGGGGACACAAGTGGTAATATTGTGTTGGTGTTGTATGGTGACAGATGATAGCTGCACTTGTGGTGAGCAAAGCATAGAATGTATGTATAGAATGAATGTATGTTGTACATCTGAAACTGTTGCAATGTTATGTGTCAGCTATACTCAAAAAGAAAAACTTTAAATACAAAAATACAAAATACAAAATTGATTGATTGATTCATTGGGTATATAACCAGAAGGAGTGTGATTGCTGGATCATATAGGAGTTCTATTTGTCATTTTTTGAGGAACCTCTATATGTTTTCAATAGAGATTATACTAATTTGCATTCCCACCAGCAAGGTACAAGAGTTCCCTCCTATCTTCATCCTCACCATTACTGGTTATCTTGAAGTGATATCTCACTGTGGTTTTGATTTGCCTCTCCTTGATAATTAATAACGTTGGGTCTTTTTCCATATGTCTGTTGGTCATATGCATGTCTTCTTTCGATAAATATCTATTCAGGTGCTTTGCCTATTTTTTAATAAAGTTACTTGCTATTTGAGTTGCTTGAGTTTCTTATATATCTCGGATATTAACCCCTTATCAGATATTTGATTTGCAAACATTTTCTCCCATTCTGTAAGTTGCCTCTTCACTCTGTTGCTTTCTTTGCTGTGCAAAAGCTAAAAGTTTGATGCAATCCACCTTCCTACTTTAGCATTTGTGCATATGCTTTTGGGATTATATATATAAAAAAAAAATCTTTCCCCAGAACAATGTCTGAAAGTTTGTTCCTTGTATTTTCTATTAGTAGCATTATAATTTTCAGATCTTAAATTTCAGTTTTCAGTCCATTTTTGATTTGTGTATATCTTATGAGATGTAAAGATCTATTTTCCATTTTCCCTAGCACCATTTATTGAAGAGACTGTCCTTTCTCCATTGTGTGTTCTGGGCACTTTTGTCAAAGATCAGTTGACCATAAATGGGTAAATTTATTTCTGGGCTTTCAATTTTGTGCCATCCGTCTATATGTCTGCTTTTATGACAGAACAATGGTGCTTTGGTTACTATAGCTTTGCAGTATATTTTTGAAATAAGGTACTGTGATGCCTCCAGCTTTGTTTTTTTCATTCAAGATTGCTTTTATTGTTTTGAGTTGTTTATTGTCAACCATTCTTAACACTTTGTTATATACTTTTAAACTTCATCATCATATTTCTTTCTCCCTTTCATATGCACACACACACACACACACACACACATTTAGTTACTCATATATATAAAAATGTAATTTTAAAAAATATTTATTTATTTGAGAGAGAGCAGGGGGAGGGCCAGAGGAGAAGGAGGAGGGACAAGCAGATCCCACGTTGAGTGGAGCTCCATTTAGGGTTTGAGCTTATGACCTGAGCCAAAACCAATAGTCTGATGCTTAACTGAACCACCTAGGTCTCCCAAACGGTGTGTGTGTATACAAAAATTTTTCTTTTGTAAGAGAGAGAGAAAATGTGAGCAGGGGGTAAGAGGGGTAGAGGTAGAGAGAGAGAGAATCCCAGGCAGGCTCTATACCTAGCCCTGATGCAGGGCCTGAACTCAAGACCATGAGACTATGACCTGAGCCAAAATCGAGAATCAGACGCTTAATCAACTGAGCCACCCAGGTGTCCCAAAAGCGTGATTTTTAAGAAAATTGTGGAAAGACTATAGATATCGCTCAATAACTTACTTTCTCTACCAAATATCAGTATCTTTTTTTTTTTTTTTGTAAGAGCATGTGGATCTACGTAAGTATTTTCTCAACTTTATAGTGTATGAGAATCATGAGGTATCATTAGGCACTAAACTTAGTGAACAGAAAGTTTGTTTCCAATTTTGATTATACAAACATTGCAGTGAATACACTGGTCAGTATATTTTGCTTCATGTGTAGGAGCATGTCCATGAAGTCAAATTTGGGGAGTAGAATCGCTGAGTCCAAGGGACACTTACATTTCTACAGATCAGCATGAATGTGCTCCCCTTCCTCCACCTCTGCCGCCATCACTGATAAACTTCTGTCAGTTTACTTTCCTACATTGTATGTCGGTCCTTTGAGTTTGTTTGCATGTTCTTTTTCTGGCTTATTGAGCAGAATGCTGTATCTTTTGTGTTATTATTTATCATACATTGATTTTACACTGTAGATTTTCCTTTGAATACTGTGTTTGCTGGGTCTTATAGGTTTTGATATGTAGAACCAGGCGTGGTATTCACACTATTTAAGAACAGGTGACCGCCCCTCAGAAAAGGTGTCATGACTACTGACTTTAGCCATTAACACCTGGTATGTCTGTGCTGGTGTGAACAAGCCGGATACAGAAATATGACTTCCATTTGGATTTTACTACCTGTATCTCCTCATCTAACCAAACTGTACAACAATATATTGATATTTTAACTATATATCTTGTGTATGACTTTCAGCTGACTCTTTTTTACTGAGATTGCTACCTGCAGTGATTCAGTAGGTCAAAATCCTCACCCTAATTCAAGGCTCATCTCAAATGATACCTCCCTGGTAAAGAAGGAGGTAATCCTTTTATGCACTGTCTTGTCCTTTTGTCTGAACTTGTTGTGGTCCTTATTATCACCTTCACCAGGGGGCAACTTTCCTGTAAAGGACTAGTTAAAACTTTGGATTTAATGGTTATAGACTTCCCACTGCACTCAGCTCTGCTCTTGTAATGTAAAAACAGCCATAAATAATGCCTACCCAAAGGCCACAGGTGTAGCCTGATAAAACGACATTTATAAAAATAGGTAGCCAGCCCCTGGACCGCATTTTACTAGCCACTGTATTCTGAGTTCTGCTATTTAATAGTTATTGTGAACTTCTGAAATTTTCTATTCTGAACTATCTGCTTCTTGGAAATGAAGCTTGCATAAGTGGCTGGTGTTGCTTAAACTTTAATTCCTATACACTCAAGAGACATATGTTGCATGAGTGAAATATATTAATACCATTATTAATCACTGGTAGAAATTTTAGTGATCCTAATATAAATAATAGATACTGGATATATTGACATATCAAAATAAAATTTGTCAAAGGCTAATTTGGTGTATAGTTTTATAGTTTTATCATTCCCTTACTCATGCACCAGATTTAGTTTATTCTTTAAAGTTCACTTTTTTCCCCCAAAATGTTTTTTTTTTTTTTTTTTTAAGATTTTATTTATTTATTTTACAGAGAGAGATCACAAGTAGACAGAGAGGCAGGCAGAGAGAGAGAGGGAAGCAGGCTCCCTGCTGGGCAGAGAGCCCGATACGGGACTCGATCCCAGGACCCTGAGATCATGACCTGAGCTGAAGGCAGTGGCTTAACCCACTGAGCCACCCAGGCGCCCCCCCAAAATGTTTTTTTTTAGAGATAAAGAGTTTAGAAGAAACTCAGTCGAATACTAAAAAGTCTTAGATCAGAATATGATAGGTCTGAAAGAAAGCCTATCCAGTTTGAGTACTGTGAAGTTAATTCTTGTTTATAAGGTTTACATAAGTTGCTAATTTGTTTTCGGCTAACAAAACTAAGCTATGATAGATCTGAACAATGATATATTCAGAAAGCAAGAACAATCTGATGAAGGAAACTTGAACTTTTTTTTACCCTTATATTTCATTATGTGCCCTGAATGTGATAATCTTTAGTAGATCTGTAATAGCGTGATGAGTTTTGTTTGGTCTCTTTCTCTGGTTTTAGTCTTTATCTGAACCTAGGAGCTTTAATTTATCTATAGTGAAAGTCTCAATCTATCCTTAGCGTGACAGGCTAAGGAATGTATAATGAATTCGCAACCATTCAGAAGCCACAGAAGCGAAACATATATAAGCTATTATTATTTGCAAAGAAAAGACAAGAATATATCTAAAATACCACAGAGATACATGAAAATAAACGTAACTAGACAAAATTATTAAGAAATGTAACACATTATACAATGTGAAAGGGATTATATATTTGCAATCTGAAGATGTGTGGGAAGGACTACTTCTCCCTACTGACTATAAAAGGTCAAAGAATACAGTGGTGTCACATCACTTAAACAACATAGTTCTTCTAGAGGTAGCAGAAGAATGTTTTACTCACCTTCAGTTTTCTTCCTACAAGACTACACTTGTTCCATCCACTCATGGAAAAAACAGCTTGTCTTATTACCCTCCAGTGGAAATGAGTTATGAGCTTTTTATCTGGAGTTTACAGGGCAGCTTTAACCTCTTTGTAGTTGAATTTCAGTGATGAATGCAATATCTAATTTCATCTTAGTTATTTTTTTTTTCAAGAATTCCTTTTCCTGTTCTGATTTGTAGGTTCATACAAGATAATAATGGGAGAGATCAAATTACCCCATGTGGGATCCTGTTAAACACTTTTCTATTGTCCTGAATGTCTTTGGTATTAATTTCCTGTTTTTTCTTCTGTTCCTGTCAATCCAACTAGAAAAACCAGGCATTTGTGGCCTTCATAACAATTTGGTATCTTTACTATGTTTCAAAGAAAAATTTATATTTTATGCGGTACCCAGCTTAAAATCATCACTCATGGCTTAATTGAGTTAATTTTTTCTTAGGTTTATAAAATAGGTGGTCAGGAATCTTGTGAACTAGGAATATTGGAGCTGAGTTCACTTGGGCATCAGGTGCAAGTTGAAATGACATCACAAAGGTGCCACAGGTTCTGCCCCGAGTACTGTAAGCATTAGTAATAGAGAAAGGGACACATATGGGGTGCCTGGGTGGCTCAGTGGGTTAAGCCTCTGCCTTCGGCTTAGGTCATGATCCCAGGGTCCTGGGATAGAGCCCCCCATCGGGGGCTTTCTGCTCAGCGGGGAGCCTGCTTCCTCCTCTCTCTCTGCCTGCCTCTCTGCTTACTTGTGATCTCTGTCTGTCAAAAAAATAAATAAAATCTTAAAAAAAAAAAGAAAAGAAAGGGACACATATACTGCATTAGAAAAGTGGATGGCCTTATGTATCAGCAGGCTGATATCTCACTTTTTTCAAAGCTGCAAAGTCCTCATTGTTTTAACTCATCAAATCCAAGAGCTCCTTTCCATAAAATATTTTGTCCCCTGACACTGATTAACAATTACTTCTGAGCGATTACATTTGGGTGATCAGATAGAGTTTTGATCTGCCCAAAGTCACAACCAGTGTAGGCAGTCTTGGGATAAATTCTGTCTTTTGGCATTTCATTAATTCATTCACACATTTATCATTTATCTGGTGTGAACTGTGGGCTAGATAGTGTGCTACGTGCCAGGGATACAAAGTTGAGTGAGACAAGATCCCAAACCTCTAGAGGCTTATAGTAAGTAATAAATATGCAAATCAATGATTACATTACATTTTTATCAGAGCTATAATAGAAGCATGAACAGAATGCTGGGAGAGCATAAGGGCATCAAAAATCAGATTCAGGGAAAATCCCCTGGAGGAACCCATATTTAGACTGAATTTTGAAGAACAAGTGGGATTGCTAGTTCAAGAAGCAATGAGACAGCACCGTAACCTGTAAAAAGTCAAGGAGACATGAACCAGCAGCAGGTATTTGAGTCATGACAAATATTTCAGCATGACTTGAAGGGAGCTGAGGGGTAGGTGGTAGGTATGGAAGTTAAGGGTAAAGCCAGAGGCTAGATCCCAAAAGTTTGAGAAGCTAAACTGAGCATATGACACCATAATTTGGAACAAAGGTGTGTAGGTTATGGGAGGATTCTCCCTGCCCATCCCTAACATTTGGGCATCATGTTGACTCTGTGACACACAGTCACAAAACCCTTCCCTTGCTTCGCTGGGGGCATTCCATGGGGTTTGGGGAAAGATCTTCCATGGGGTTTGGGGAAAGGCAGACCTCTCTCCCTTAATGGAATTCATATACTGACCACTAAGAGAATATCTTCTTGGTCTCATTTGAGTCATATTTCCCCTCTTGAGTTCTGGGAGCCTGCTCAGCCCTGCTTACTAGTTCTTATGCTCAACTTTCCTTTGACTTAAACTAGTTGCACTCTGTAAGAAAACAGAGATGCTGTCAGGGAGGTAGAGGAGGTGATAGCTTGGCCAGTTAACGCCCTCTCCCCATAAAACCCTGTCCGCTTCACTTCACTGCACTAATATTCTGGCAAGCCCATGGTAAAAATAAAAAAAAAAAATTAAAAAAAATCTGTTTTGAGATTCTAGAGCCTCAGATTTCAGGCTTTAAACCTGGTACTGACCAGAACAGTCTTAGAGATCATACTCAAGTCTGTCAGCCTTTCTGAGCTTTCTGAACTTTCTGTCCCCACTCTGTAAAAAGAAGAACTGACTTATTTCATCAAGACCTTTCCTCTAAGTCCATGGATTGTTCTTCCTCATGGGAGACTGCCAGGCAGCTATCTAGATCACCTTTGCACAAGATGCTGGGTTACTTTTCGATGAGACTACAGTTGACTGGATGGGAAGGAGCAGAAGTTCTACAAAATAGGAGATTTTTTTCTTTTTAAGATTTTATTTATTTATTTGAGAGAGAGGCAGTGAGAGAGAGCATGAGTGAGGAGAAGGTCAGAGGGAGAAGCAGACTCCCCGTGGAGCTGGGAGCCCGATGTGGGACTCTAGGATCATGACCTGAGCCGAAAGCAGTCGTCCAACCAACTGAGCCACCCAGGCGTCCCCAAAATAGGAGATTTTATAAATTGAATTCTCTGAAAGGTTCAGAATGCCTGGTTTTATTTTAACTCTTAGGAACCAAACTCCTTGCAAATGGTCTCAGTGAATTTCATGGGGGGAAAAAAATTCTCTCCAAAGGTGAAAGAAGCCATTCATTGTTTAATAAACTGGATAATCTTCCTTCTTAGAAACATTCTAAGGCGTATAAATAGAGGCATTTATGCTGTTACAGAGAGAATTTTGCAGATAGACCATGTATCAGTTGGAGATGCTTAATCCCTGGAAAAAATAATCAGAGGGAATTTTATTCATTTAAAGAGAAATATTTTTAAAAGAATAACATAAAATAGAAAATGAAGCAGGTTGATTTTTCTATTTTACATTACCTACTTACTAGCAATGTCGTGGCTTTGCTATTCAGGCAACTTGGAGTTGTCGGAAATGCATTGGAGAAAGGATATTGTTTTTAGTTATGAATTAAGAGTTTGAATAAATGCAGTTTTTCTTTTTTTAAGGGAAAGCTACTAAGAGATACTGAAATGCCAGATTAAAATACTCTTTCACAGAAAGGTGAAGTAAATAGAATGTGGCATACTGAAAAGAATAGACTTCGAAGTCAGAGAGGATAGAATATGGATCTTGTCTCCAGTGTTTTTATTTCCAAGATCTCGGGAAAGTCTTTGAGCTTTGTCTTCTGAGATACGGTACCAGGAAGTTTTGAGGAATAGATTGAGTTAAGATTTAAAAGACTACCCAGTTCTGGTACCAAATGATCTTCTATACATGTCATGGGGAGGAATCTGAAGACAGAATTCCCTAGAGCTTTTCCTTCATTTACAACCTAAATAGCCTTCAAATACTTCCTTTGCCATTAAGCATTTTACTGTATCAGACAAATGGTCCCCAAATTTTTATGATATAGTAGCCCCTTTCATTGAAATATATGATCCTCAGAACTTCCTTAGGAATTAAAAAGTAATTATTTTACATTATTATCTGGTGTATAATAAACTAAAATAACAAGAGAGATCTTTACTGTTTCCCCCTTAACAAATGATAAACCCTGTCGTTTACCTCAAAGTTAAAATTTTGACAAATGTATATGGGGAAAAAGTGTGATGATAAAAGTGTGATGATAATGTGACCACAGAAAGATTTTGGATTATGGTGCATTTTGTGTGGCTGGATTTTTTAATTTTCAGAAGTTGTTTCTAAGTGGTGAAATAAGGTATGACTTCTGGGTTGTGAGCTTTCTCTACTTGTTACGTGTTGCTGGTGTGTACAGCTTTTTATCCCTTTTAAGTAAAGACGCAAATTGGAAATATGTCTACATGCATTTTTTTCCTTATTACGGTTGACTGTGAAATGCTAGAGTCATGTTGATGCATTATGTAAGATGAACGCAAATTTTATTGCAACATCAGTGCTCCATATGCATCCTGCCTTTTAAATAGCAGTCCATCGCGGATACAAATAATCAGTTACATGACTCAAAATGAAAGCCATTTATACATTTATGAAGGTCAAAGCCACCAAGCTGGCTAGAGGTGTTCAGCTTCGGGTTACAATCCCTGGAGCTTATCATTTGTCCCTTCTCTTCTGACTGCTATGCCCCTTTACTCAGTAGTGCTTAATGGTTCTAAGCGTTTTCCTTTTAAGAAGAAAAACTGCTTAATATGTTGTTTTATTTGTATTTTATTGATGTTTAGAAATTAGACATTATAAAAGACTCCAATATTAGCTATAATGACAAAGAGGGCCCAGGAACACATGATGAATAAGTGGTAAGATAATTAACAGTGGTATCTCCAGGCACTATGGTTAGAGTTTTCTAGAATTTTCCATGGGACGCTCCCCCCTGTGAAGAGTTCTTTTCTCTTCTTTTCTTTTTTTCCTCCTTCCTTTCCTTTTTTTCCTTACCTCTTTCATTTTTGGGGTCAACCAGCATTTACTGTATTTGCACCAAGAACCAGATATCATACAAAGCACTAAGGAGATGAGAAGTTAAAAAGTTAAAAAGTTTCTAATCTAGTGAAAATTGTTTTCTATTTCTTTGCTTTTAATTTGCTCAGAAGTTTTTCTTTATTTACATAAGAATATATGAATTCTAATTAAGTATAATCACTTTGGATCCTTTAAAAAGCAGTAACATTCTAGAACCTTTATCACCTAATTTAAGTCTCCACATGTCATAAACATGATTAGAAAGTTAATTCTTTTTTTTTTTTTAAGATTTTATTTATTTATTTGACAGAGAGAGATCACAGGTAGGTAGAGAGGCTGGCAGAGAGAGAGAGAGAGAGAGAGAGAGGGAAGCAGGCTCCCCGCTGAGTAGAGAGCCCGATGTGGGACTCGATCCCAGAACCCTGAGATCATGACCTGAGCCAAAGGCAGTGGCTTAACCCACTGAGCCACCCAGGTGCCCCAGAAAGTTAATTCTTTAACATTCAGATAGACCTGGTGAGTAGAAGGAATCCACTTTATTGAATAGAAAATCTTAGCCTTGCTATTCTTAACTGTATACAATTCTCTTAAACTACCTAGTTTAGATGAAGTTGGTTGCCGTGCTAATGATTTTTCGTATGTGGAGGACACAATGACCGCAGTCTAGCTACTGGTTTTTCTCTTTAAGGAAATATGGCATGTAAGGAAACCCCACTGTATGCTAAGGGTTTGTAGATAGCTCCTTGGAGTTAATTTCTGTGAACCTTATATAAATGATTGCCATAAGTTCTTTAACTACTTACGTTAATACAGTAGCACCCCTTTGCCATTAAATGAATAGCGTAGGAAATTTGTGGGGATGCTTAGAACTCTGGAGAAGTCCATTGTTTGAAGATTATGTTTTTGATGCTTCTTGCTGAAGTGTATACGTTGTGCCAAGAGCTGGACTTGGCATCGACATGGAGAACATCCTATCCTAGCCTCATCCTTTGGAACTGAGAAGAAGTTGGTGCTGTTAATGTCGACGAGGAAGTCAAGAAGGAATGAGGCTTGGACAGAATGTCACTTGTAAAATCTTCATTTGTGAGGATGCTGCCTTAATATCAGATGTCCTATAACCATCAGTGATTGTCATGAGGATAGAAGTCTTGTTTATATCCAGATTATTTTTTCTAAATAAAAATGGAGATACTGTTCAGTCTCTTTTCCCCATACAAAGTTGATTTTTGTCACAGGAGCACATAACACAGTAGAATTTATAATAATTGCAGAGTTATCTCTAATTATCAGATTAAAAAAATAAAAACAAACCAAGAACCAAAGCTGTCCACTAGCTCATATTTTTCCTTTAATCTTTTGGATTTTGGGACAGAGCAGTGTTGGTAACTTTCAACTTGTGACTAGGGTAAGTGGAAGGTAGGAAAGACTATGATTTCAGTCTCTACATTATTTACATTATCCTGATCTTTATGTGACCTAAACACTTCTCGACCTTTTGGCTAAGATCAAGTGTATTAACTGATCTTTACATGACCTAAAATGCATTTTAGCTCCAGTATGTTGGGTAAAATTAATGGTCGAAAGAAACAAAAGTCAGAGGCCATTTGTAACATATTTATTGTGTTCTTGGCTCTTTTCTTCCTCCCTTCTCTTCTGAAATGCATGCCCATTCTTAGGTAGGTAAGTTCTAGATAAAATATTTAAAAATCACCTATTTAATATTTTTTTTAAAAGATTTTATTTATTTATTTATTTGTCAGAGAGAGAGAGAGAGAGAGAGAAAGCATGCACAAGCAGGCAGAGTAGCAGGCAGAGGTGAAGAGAGAAGCTGGCTCCCTGTTGAGCAAGGAGCCTGATGTGGGACTCGATCCCAGGACCCTGGGATCACGACCTGAGCCAAAGACAGTGGCTTAACCATCTGAGCCACCCAGGCGTCCCCTACTTAATATCTTTGAATAATGATTCACACCCTTTTTTATCATTTCCCCCATGACTTGCATTTAAGCATAGCAACAATTTCAGGTATAAAAGAAGTTTTTTCAGACATTATGCAGTTGTAGGCATTTTTGGAAAACACTAGTGAAGCCAGTAAACAGACACACCCAGTCAGCTATTAGCCTTGTTCAAACAGGGCTCTGAAATGGGGCCCGTTTCCTTGGATTCGCCCACCCAACGTGGGAATAAATTCACTGCAAGATAAATCACTTTCACAAGACTCAGAGATTTTTCTTTCTAAATTTTTGTTTTTATTTTTAACTCTGGACTTTATTAAGAGGACAAAAAAGCTCACTAGAGTGGGAATAACATAGACTTTACTATGTGGTGGACTTAAGTGCACATTAGAAGTAAGTCATGAACACTGAGTTCAACCTTTCATTTTCCTCGGGAGGGACCCAGTTGGAACCATTAGTCACTGTGGCAGGGCAGGGAGGCACAGCATTCTAGTCTGGTCTGGATTCTTCTTTCCTTCTTGGATCCTGTGTCTGTCTCTTTTCAATTTGCAGGGCTCTTCTAAGCTTCTTATAGTTAAGGCCTTATAACTATTTACAGATGATGCACGGTTTTGACTGATAAGGTTTACGTTTCCCTCAAGCACCAGGTCTTTATACATAGTTGATTCTTTTTCAAAACGTGTGGCTTCCCTCTGTGACTCATTCACTAGATAACCTGGAATGGCCATGTCCTGGGCTCTGTTCAGAGATGTCTGCCTCCGTGTGCTGTATTTTTAGCCTCGAAACTTCTCTCTCCTGTGTCGCTGTAGTGGGTAGGATTATTTGGACAGGAAGAGTCACTTCCTTGTTATGATCTGCCAGCATTGATAAAGCTCCCTGTGATTCCCATGTGCCCTTTCCTGACGCCCTCCACCCCTGAACTACGGTTTAATCACTTCCCTCACACTATCTCCCAGAGGTCAAGAGCTTTTCCCTCTCTTAATTTTTTTCTTCTTTTCTTTTTCTCATTTTCGTATTCCTTCCTTCTTTTCCCCTGTCCTAGTCTGCCTGCCTTTATTCCATTATTTCCTTCTTTTTCTTTCCTTTTTTTAAAAAAATCTGTTATTATTTTTCTTCTACTTTCATTTCTTTTTTGTTATGAAAAGTAGACCCCAAGTTATGAGGATGTATGCCAGACCTCTAGATCCCTTGCACACATGCGCCCATAATTATGGATTACAGCATTGTTTTTAATAACAGCATTTTGTGAACAACTCAAATGTTCATCATAGGGACATATTGAATAAACTATGGCCTGTCCGTATAATGGAACACTATGCAGCTACAGACAATAATTGGGAAGTACTCTGTGTATTAATTTGGAAACATCTCCAAGACATTTTGTTAGGTGGAAAAAAGCAAAGTGCAGAACAATTTGTACTTTATATTTCCTTTTGTGGAAAAAAAAAGTGGTGTTTGTATGGAGGGGGTGAATAAGATTCTAATTTTTTGCTTGTTTATTGTACCTAGTAAACACACAAAGAGATTTGTATAGGAGGCTCAGGAAGGTACTCATGGGTGTCGGGGGTGGGTGAGCCGAGGAATAGTAAGAAGTGATTTCATTGCCATTCCTTTTTGTATTTATTTAAAAACGTGTTAATGTATTCCTCAAAAAATTAAATATAGTAATATCATCATCAAAAGTCAAAGGGCCACCTGGGTGGCTCAGTGGGTTAAAACCTCTGCCTTCGGCTCAGGTCATGATCTCATGGTCCCAGGATCAAGCCCCGCATCCGGCTCTCTGCTCAGCCGGGGAACCTGCTTCCCTTCCTCTCTCTCTCTGCCTGCTGCTCTGCCTACTTGTGATCTCTATGAAATAAATAAATAAAATCTTAAAAAAAAAAAAAAAGTCAAAGTAAGATTCAGGTGAGAGAAAACTACTGACACATTAAGTGTTAAAAAAAAGTACAAAGAATTCACACAACTTGGTATATTGGTCCAAATCATGGGTGTCCTTCTCACATATTAGTTGCTTATGGTTTGAACTACATAAAATTATCATTATCATTATCAATAACATAACAACAGCAACAAAACCCTTGAATATTGGCAATTGCATATATTTTAATAGAATGTTTACCTTAATTAAGGTATCAAAACTCCGTTACCAGTTTGCCTGAGCTCTTATGTCCTTAAAGTATTATTACATTTCTCTTCTGTGCTCTTGAAACCTGTGGAGTTTGCTTTTATTCATTTAACTGGGCTACCTGGGCAGTACTATGAGGTGTGACAGTTACATTTCTGAATTACCTTTCCATCCAAACTTCATTAGCTTTGTAACAGCTGTAGATTAAGCCTTCATAATGTACTACTGGGATTATAGTATTCTTCTGAGAAGTCTCTCTGAATTCCAGACTTTCCTTTTGGGTCTAACATCCTCATTGACACCAAATTTATCTTTCTACAAGGCAGTTTGGATCATGTTACTCCTGAGTGAAATCATCCTGTATTAGCCAGGGTTCTCCAGAGAAGCAGAAGCAATTAGCACCAAAAAACAACTATTCATCACTTCGGAGTGCTTTTTATATATTTATTTTTTGTTGTCGATTTTAAGATATTTTTCCTTTTTTAATTATTATTTTTTATTATGTTATGCTAGTCATCATAGAGTATGTCATTAATTTTTGATGCAATGTTCCATATTCATTGTTTATGTATAATAACCAGTGCTCCATGCTATCCATGCCCTCCTTGATACCCATCACTGGGGTGACTCATCCCCCAGCCCTCTCCCCTCTGAAACCCTCAGTTTGATTCCCAGAATCCATCATCTCTCATGGTTCATCTCCCCCTCTGATCCCCCCCCCTTCATTTTCCCCTTCCTTCTCTTAATGGTCTCCATGCTATTCCTTATGCTCCACAAGTAAATGAAACCACATGGTAATTGACTCTCTCTGCTTAACTTATTTCACTCAGCACAATCTCCTCCAGTCCCATCCATGTTGATGCAGAAGTTGGGTATTCATCCTTTCTGATAGCTGAGTAATATTCCATTGTGTGTATGAACCAACCACATCTTCTTTATCCATTAATCTGTTAAAGGGCATCTCAGCTCTTTCCAGATTTTGGCGACTGTACTGTAGCCATTGCTGCTATGAACATTGAGGTGCATATGGCCCTTTTTTTCACTACATCTGTATCTTTGGGGTAAATACTCAGTAGTACAATTGCTAGGTGATAGGGAGTGCTTTTTAGAGGATAAGAGAATGCAATATAAGTCCCTGCATCTTAGTTATTGGGTGTTTTCCTTCTTCCTTTATCAACAAATGATTATTCATGACCAAAGAAGAGAAGAAAATGGCATCATTTAGCAGTGTGCTAACTTAAAGGGGCCTACTCTGGTTTAGTCTCTCATAACATCAGTGTGTCTTGCTAATGGCTCCATACAGTGTAATGCCCCTCAACTCTTTTCAGAGTTCCCCTCCATGCAAACAATATAGCACATTCACATGGTTTCGCCATACTATACAATCTTTGGCTATTGTCTGTTAGACTTAAAAAATGAGCAAATTTTCCATTGAAATGAGGAGGATGTGACAGTGGGCACGACTGAAGGTTGAAATGAAAAGTCTTTAAGAACGATGAAGCGGTGATTATTTGTTAGAAGTGCTAGGTGTCTGTTCATCATAAATGTGTACAAGCTGAAATGAAAAAATAACACTTACCAGGTTAAACAAAATGTACATACAGTATTACACGATTCCTTTTAAATTCCACCATTCCCTACCACCCAATTCTTCATCCCAGAATTAGCATTGATCTGTTGCTTTCCACAGATCACATAACCACAGTTAATGACTTAAGAACTCTGGAATGCGTCCCTATTTCTCCCAGCCTCTAGGTTAAGTTTGTTGGCAGCCCCATGGCCTCAAAAGTACTTCTTCTTTCTTCACTTCGTGAGCTTCTGTTTGTCGTTCTCATCTCAGTTCAGCCTTCCGTTCTTCATACAAGCCTCCCCTGACCTCCTTGCCTGGGTCAGATACTCCTGAGTAGGTGCTCAAAGCACTGCTTCCTTGTCACAATGTCAAGTTCACATTTCCTTACAGGATTATTTGATTAGTCTTCATCCCTCACTAATACAAAAGCCCCACTTTCAAGCTGAGGATAGTCTTCAATTCACTACTATATCATTAGTTCCTAATATAGTATTTTGCACATCATAGACACTGAGTAAATGTTTTTTAAAAATGTAAGACCATTCAGATCTCAAAATACTCATTTTTGGCTAAAGTTTAGCATTCTGGGTACCTTTATTAAATGTATACTAGGTTTGTGATTTTATCAATTTTCTGAAATTCAGTTCAGTATTATTACATTATTCTGAAAAGAAAATTATTCCCTGCCATTATATAGGTAACATAGGTGTTTTGGGTTTCTAATTCCACAACGTATTTTATATATATATATATATATATATATATATATATATATATATATGTATTCTGTTTATAATTCAATTAAAACTTCTCTAGGTTTTTGAAGAGAACCCTTTCTGGTTTCAGGACCATGAAACCACATCTTCATGAACCATGTACAAGTGCAAGCATATGGGCTTTAAGATGTACATACAATTCTCCAGAGCTCATGGTATAACTAAAATTTGGAAGGACAGGTGGTTAAGAGGTCCCAGTAATTTATGGTGTTGCTCTAATATTAGAATATAAAATTTGAAAATCATGGCAAATTCTAGAGTCAATATGTGACCCATGTCTATGCAGTGAAAGCCACAAATTAGTTCCCCAGCAAGAGGGTTTATTAAAGGACTTAGAATTAAATGAAAAGAAAAAAAAAAAGAAACCAAAAGAAATAATGTATTAAGAATTGATTCATAAAATAGCATCATATAAAACTGGAGAAAGTTTAGAGAAATCTCCTACCTCCGCCCTGCGTATCTCCAGAGGCCACTGGACTGTGTTGACTAGACAGATTTATCGTTGTCTCCATTCACTAATTCAAAGAAAATTAAGTGTTTTTGTGTGCCATTCCTTGAGCAGGCATAAGGCCTCATGAACCACAGATCCAGCATCAGACTGATGAGCTGGTCCTCTACTCCGTCATGGAAATGTTAAAAAATTTTGTTCTGACCTTAAGAAACCGTGATTGGATCTGGAAAATCGGAACTCCTTGTCACATTCCCAGGATGCTTTAAAAGTGTATTCGTTCCTCCCACCTCTAGAATGACCTACCCTGGGCAGCTATTCTGATAGTTCAGAAACTCACATCATCCTCGATGACGTCTCTAGACACGACCATCAGAGCAGACCAGGCATTCAGCACTCAACGTCTCCACACCATACACATCAAGCAGTGTGTGAACCATCAGAACATGTATGACTGTTGCCTATTCGGGTCCGGTATAGCTGACGTTCAATAGCTGTGGTATTTTGGTTCCTATTTCTCTACTGGACAAATCTGCCTTCCTGGATTCTCATTGTCCTGTTTTTAGAGTGGACGTTTGTTTACAGGTGCTAGTGTGGTTTATAATTCCAGTGACGGCTGTCACTCAGCCACCCCTGTACTGGATACACTTCGGAATAAGTAATACTTAATAACTAATATTTTAAGCTAAACTGCTCTAGCTAATATATGAAATCATTTGGGCTGGAAGAGTCCTACAGTGAAGCACAGAGTGCGTCCCCTGTTCTAGAATAGTGGGATGGATTTTTATTGTCTATAAAATCCATTCTGGGTGGGTATCTATTCTCAGCCTTCATTATCTCCAGTGATAGCAATTCTGCACCCTCCCTTGGCAGCCTTCCCTATTGCTGAACTAGCCTTTCTTATTAATCCTATAATAATACCTTATGTTCTCTAAATATTGAAACAGTGCCTAAGTTCCCCCTGCTAACTCATTCTTCCGTGCCCACCCCGTGAAATGCTTCTAGAAGAGGAATAATTAGGTAAGCACACAGCACCAAATGATGTGTTGCGCAGCCTTGTCCTGAGGCATTCCGCAAGGGGCTTGTTAGGATGGACGTTGTCAGTCCATAGAAAATTAAGCTATTAAATCTGCAGCACCGGGGTGGTGATTGAATTGCTTGTGCCACTGGGATGAAATTGCTTTGCAGACATATGAATTTCACAGCCAGTAGTGTTCTTCCCTTCCTACGTGCTCTAATTGTAGCATTAGATGAATGCGCTGATTTGGGGGCTGTCTTGGCATGTTTTTGCGAGTGCGGGGACAGGGCCATTGGCCAGATCTGTCCTAGGAGGGTGTGGTCCAAGAATTGATCTCCCTGCAAAAGAGAGGTATGGCGGTTAGGTAAGGAATATCCTCGCCCGCTTTTCATCAATCTGTGTGCTACTCACTTTTGGCACTGTTACCTCCTTGACTTTCTTTGACCGTTTCTGAGCTCACATTCCCAGCCGCTGGGTGCTCTGCTTGTGCTGGCGAAGAGCTTGGGACTTTCTTCAGAGGCTTGTTCTTGGGCTGCTGGAGTGCTGAGGTGCCGAAGAGTTCATGCCTGCTCTGGTGTGTAGCAAAGCCCAGCTTCTTTGCCTTAGGCTGGGATAAACTCTAACATGCAACTTGCAGCCTGTACTTCCCCAGTGGGATCAAACTGAAGCTACCCTCTGTAGCACTCCACTAGAAAAGCTACTCTTGCCTGGCTTTTCCCCCATTCCTGTTATGCTCCTCCTGCCCCCTGCCCCAGACAAAGTCCTTACCAGTTTATACCGGGAACACTTCTTTAATAAATCTTACCCATCCTCTTCTCGGATTTCGTTTGTAGGGAACCAAACTCGAGACACCAGTCCTTGTTCTGTGATCTACCTCGAAAGTGGCCGTCAGACTCCTCAGCCTCATGTGGTTAACTGACCTGATTTCCATAGACCTTTTCCCATGAGGAACATCTGAACTGCCCTTCAAATCACAAGTTTTGTTCCAAAATTGAAAGGGTCTTTTCCATAGTATTGATTTGAGTCATTTGAAATGGCAAAGCTTACCTGGTAGTCAAACCCTGAATGGTTCCTGTGTGTGTGTGTGTGTGTGTGTGTACCTCAAGTGCTGTATCTCTTCTGTGTTCCTTCTGAAATCAGCTTGTTCATCCATTAGAGCTTCTGCTGTGTATTGCCTCTTGCCTTCAGTCACAGAATATGTCTGCCTCTCAAACTGGACTGTGAATTCTTTGGGGAACACCTGGTTATCAGAACCCCTGTCAAGCACCTTGTATGGTGTCTTCTTCTTCAGAGCTGTCCAATGGTTGCTTGCTGCCTTGTAACTGATAAAAGGTCTTAAGTACATCTATGTTTGTGGTAAGGTACTTATGGTCAGTCAGCTTTGATTAGTCACTTTTGTTTCAGTTTATTCAACTCAGCTCCTAAAACACTATCTGATTTCTCTCTTTTAGGTTTAATAATTTTTTCAAAGATTTTATTTATTTATTTGACAGAGAGAAAGAATGCCATCAGAGGGAGTAGGAAAGGGGGAAGCAGGCTCCCCACGGAGCAGGGAGCCCAATGCAGGGCTCCATCCCAAGACCCTGGGATCATGACCTGAGCCGAAGATAGTTAAGGCCCAGTTAACCAACTGAGCCATCCAGAGGCCCCAAGTTCAATAATTTTTTTTATCCCATACCAGTAAATATCAGAATAAGCAAAGACCAATGGCAAGGTAGAAAGGAAATGATATATTTAGGGACAAAAAAGAACAAGTTATGAACATTCAACTGCTTTTGCTCTTTCCCTTTGGTCTTTATCCACAAATAGAATGTGTTTTCTAGTCTGTTCTGCGTGTGTATTTCTCAAATACTTAGGAATATTTCTCAAATACTTGGGAACATTAACTGAGAAACATACTTTATTTTAAAAGTGAATATCTTTCCAAGAATGAAAGCTGACCTGAATGTAATGTCTAATTAGCCCAGGGGCACCAAGGAAAACTTGCCTGATCATGAATGTTCCAACACTGATTGTGATGGCAATGTCTTCTTCAGTTCTAAATGTTTTAAACGAATATCTGAAACATCCAGTTATATGTTCTCTTTGTACATTCACCCTGCACACAGTTGGTGTGCCATAAATGTTTTTTCCAATTAATATTGAATAAATAAAACAAGGATGAGACAGATCTGGTACCCTATTTATTGTGAGTACAAAAACATATTTTCCAAATACATTATTGATAGCACTGAAAAATAAATAATGATGTTGTTTTTATTTTTCACATTCCTGCAATCATTAGCAGGCTTACTTTGAAATGAGAACTCAAAGTATAATTAAATAATGACATTGTTCTAGGATGACCTCATGCCCTTATAGACTAGCACATGATTTTGCTTATTATTATTTTCCCAACTACTCTCTAAAACATGGAAAATTTTCAGTAAAAGAAAATAGATATTGAAATATTTTAGTAATAGGAGATCCTAACTTTTTACTGAATGACCATGTACTTTTTCTTTTTCCCCATTTGGTTGTTATCCTCTTAAGGTAGTATATGTGGGAGTGCCTGGGTGGCTCAGTGAGTTAAACATCCATTGCTTAATTTTGGGTCAGGCCATATACTCAGCATTGGAGGATAGAGCCCATGTCAGGCTCCATGCTCAGCCTGGAATCTTCTTGAAATTCTCTCTCCCTCTGCTCATGCGTGAGGGCTCTCTCTCTCTCTCAACAGAAATAAATAAAATCTTTAGAAAAATTTGTTGATGTGTGTGAGGATATAATGTATGTGCATAGTAATATTTGCATATACTATGTTTGTATCTGAGAAAATGGAAAGAAAATTGTCTGGGAAACTCCCAAACTGTTACTTAGTGTATCTTTAAGTCAGTTGTCTGCCGCTGTTATGGAATGACACTACCTGGTAGATTATTTCCTTTATTCTTATGACTGAAGGGGAGATAGTCAGTGGCCATTGGCATCCAGGACTCTCTTGGGGTTTTTTGCCCAATTAGGAAACAGTTGCAATAGAGCACAGTAACGTTGAGTGCAGGGTAAGTGACTTAAAGAAGTCATGGGGCTTCATAAAAAATACACATTTAAAAAAATTATGCTCCATGCACTCACACACTCATTCTTCTCTAACTCTAGACTGTTTTGGAGGGAGGGCAATCGAAACAAAACAAAACTACTTTCAGTCTATTGGAAAACTTAACTCTTTAATTTGTAATGAAGCTACACTTAAGGCAATTTAGCAATAGTCCTTGTTAGCAAAAGTCCCTGTTAGTTCCCCTCTAAATGGGGTGTGTGACTCTTGAAATATTCAACACAGAGTGAGGCATATGCCTAAGTCGTGTCCCCATCTCATAGTCGTCGATAAGAACAGAGGCGCAGTTGCCTTTGTTATTTTGGTGTAACTCGACTATGATCTTTGATATAGCTGACAGCTCTTCATAGGCTAGTCTGACAACCCTGTTTAGTTTTCTTTTATGTGAGGAAAACCACCCCCAATCCAGTGGAGCAAGGAAATAGGATGAAAGGGCAGTCAAGAGCTTAGTGCTTCATCAGGAAGACCTGGATTTATATCTAGCCCCACGACCTTGAGCCAGTTGGACACTTCTGTGTCTTATTTTCCTCATTTGTGCAATGGGACTATATTACAGCGTTATTTTAAGAATGAAAATGAGAACAGTTTTGTCAAAGTTGCTGAACACAGTACCCGACACCTAGCATGTGCTCCTTCCCAGTGTCCTCATTAATAATACGGAGTAGAGTCCCTTTGTTTCATATCCTTTTGTTTTTATTAGCATGATTATGATCCAAGCTTTTCACAATTTCTGTTTGCAATGCAAATATAATTTAGTGGTTCTCATTCATTCCATGATTGAAAGTAACGATGTCTTCAAGCACATGAGAAAATTAGGAGGCTAGTCTGCTTGGAATTATTTTCTATTCCTAATTTTGATTAAATATTTTCTTAAAGTAATCTTTTGCATTATTTAGCAGTTTGTTTCCACCCATGATACAAAAAAGTTTGTAAGGACGCTCTTGTCTCTATATTTTTTAAGGAAGAAAAAGCGGTCTGTTTTTATATCCACAGTAATAGTGTCTTGCTTTTGTTGTTTTCTGCAGCTGTGAGGTAGCAGATGATAAATCAAAAACTAATATTTCCAACTATCTTAAAAAATAAAAGTCTCTGACAGACTAAATATGGGCTAAATGAGGCTTATGGATGATTTGTTCTAATTAGATATAAGGTAAATGCTCCTGCAATTGTGCCTTTTATTAAAGTCAGAACATGTGGTTGTTCAAGCTTTCCTTCATTGCCCTTTTAAAAAATCATTTGAAAACATTTTGGGTCTGCTGTCGCTGAGACAATATGGCTTGGCAGTATATTGGTAACTTAATAAGCTCACCACATTTGTCAGGCAGAAACTGTTCTTTATATGCAAAGCTGTCAGACAGATTGAGTATATAATTCTTCTTCGCATGAAATAATATGATAAAACTCCAGTATCAAATTGAATGCTGTACTAGCGTTTGGAATCTTTCAGGCATAGGTTGGAATTGTTTTACAATGGAAGTATTGTTTGATGACAAATACTCTTTTCGTAGCATTCATCAGTTACGTTTTAATAGCAAGCATTATCCTCCTGACTGGAGGTCTGCCTTTTCTGCTGTTAACAAACTGGAAAATAAATCTCCTTCTCAGTTATGTTTGACATTTTTTTAATGGTTAACTGCTACCATTGGACTACTTGATCAGTGTCCTAGGTGTCTCTGTTCGTCCCACAAAAGCGGAACATACCTGACTTTGTGTTTTGTGATAAAGCAAACGATATTTACCTCCTCCCTGGTTTGGATTTGATCTCCAGTGATAATATAATATTTTAAGTCTCAGCCCACCACAGAGGAGAATCGCATGTGGTATGGGCCCATGTAATGTCTATTAGCACGAGCAGGGGGAGAATCAGCAGCTCTTGTGGTCAGAGCCCCTGTAGCAAATTCTAGAAGGTCTGGCTTTTGCATTTTGTTCAGTGGTGGACATCCTCAAAAAACTGGCCCACCCATGTCAGTTTCAAAGGGGCTGAAAGGGAAAGAAATGGCTACAAATATGCACACAGCAAATGTGCTTAAAGCAGCTCTTTGCCAAGCAAGTTCCTGTTACAGCGTGGCCCTGTGCCAAAGCTCTTCCAAGCACTCCTCTGCTACTTAATGTATCTGGTATGTGGGAGAAACTCGTAACTCTGGGACTGCCCATTCATTGTACAACGTCTGTCACGTCTGAAGTGTGAGCATTCCAAAGCCAAAGCCTCCCAGCCACCCAACTCAGAGCTCCACATAGAGATGCTTTTTCATGGCGAATGGCGAAGGTTTAAATGCAGTAAAAAGAGACCAAAAAGTACATTGGTGAAATTCGTAAAAACCTGTCCCCCCCCCCCCCCGTCCCTTCTCCCCTTCCCTTGTTCTCCCTCTCCCCGCCCATTCCTTCCTAAGTTTCCTTCTTCCCTCTCTCTTCCTCACCCCCTCTCTCCCTCCTCCTGCCTCTCCCTTCCTCGAAACTCCTCCCTCCCTTCCTCCTGGTCTCCCCCTGCCTTCTCTTTGATTTTGTTTTTTATTCTGTTTTATTTTTGAAGGGAACTCTGTTCTAAATGTATTAAAAATTATTATAAAATATTCATGGAGGTTCTTAGGCCTGGGCCCGGGTAACCTTGATTTTTCAGCTGATCAGGCTTTCTGGTTTTTCTTAACAAAGGAAAACCAGATCTTTTGCATCCCGTAACTTCATAGTGAAGCCTCCATCTGGAATGAATTCGGAGTCTTTAACAAATATGTGTTCTCTATTCAAAAACCATCTAAAAATAGTGCTCAAACAAGTAAAAAAAAATATTTTGACATTTTCTTCATGTTTTGTGTGGTAAGCACAGTTTGAAACAAGCTTTCTGTTAATTGTCTCAGGCTTAAGAGTCGATATGCTTTTGGGTGCGTGTACAGTCTGTTCTGCTCAAGGATGCTTTCCGATCCAAAATATAAAACAGCACTTGTGTTTGTTAACAAGGCACCGCACTTATCAAAAGTCAACCTTCACTTAAAACTCTGAGATATAAGTAAGTATCTAAATGAGATGGGCCATCATGGTCTGCTGACGCACACCAATACTAATTTTTCTTACATAGTTTTACATGAAGAAAGGCATGGCCAGCCTGTGAGGTGGCGTTTGCAGCCCGAAGGACAAACCATCCTGGATGGAGGAGACTTCAGTATTGGACCAGAGGACTGCCTTCTAGGAAGGCTGAGCCTGTCTAAGAAATATAACCACTCTTATAATTTATTAATCTCCTGCCATGCGTTGGGCATCACAGAAGTGAGTTTACATACATCTTCCCATTCAATCCTAAAAGAAAATTATTAGTCCCTCTATGTTGAGGAAACTGAAGCTCAGAAAGTTTAACAGATTGCTAAAGGTAAGCTCAGATCAGTTCTAGAGGGCTGGGAAATCCGAGCAAAGATACTCAAACCCAGGCCTGATGCTGTCTACTCTGCCTTTGTGTTCACACTCAGGAGAGGAAGAAGTGACACGATTGTGATCCTTTTGATCAGATCCAGATTTAAATCATTAGAAAAAAATTAGGATCAGATACCATGTATCTTCTTCCTTTCCCTGGCCTTCTAACACTGTTTGATGGGTTAAAATAGCTTTGGAACATCTGAAACTGTGTTTTTGAAAAGTGCTATCGTTATAATTTTATTGTGACATGTTTACAGTTCTAAAGTGGATGGACATTTACAGAGATGGTTACAACTTAATGAGAACATTGCTATCACAGTATTAACTTCTAGCAATCCAACCTATAGTCCTAGACATAGCTGACAAAAAATGCGGAAAAATTCTCCCAGCCAATAGAAACTACTTTTCCTATCAGAGAAATGGTCACTGTGTGGCCTAAGTGATCCATGGTCTTAGGAATATGCTACAGAAAATTATGGCGTAGATTTCTACATGTTCTGATGTTAGATGTAGCTGCACAGAACCAAGCACTGATGTAATGGTGAAACCACCTTACAATCCTAAGGCACAGATGCAAAGAAACCTCACAATACCACTGATTTCTACAGCACTTAGTGTTCCCAGGATCATAGCTAAGGGACATTTTTTGTAAGGATGACCTATTCTAAAGTACATTTATGGTATAAAATAGCATCTGATCATTGTGTTTTAGGAAAGAGCTAGCTATTTGAAAAACGAACAAGTCCACTGACTACCTGATAACCTAGATTGGAACGGTATACACGGAAGGAACTCAAGTCTTTTATTTTGGCCTCCCCATTTGTGAGATGGGGAAACTGAGTCCTCACACTATACAGTAACAGGCCCAAGACCTAAGGAAAGATAAAGATGGAAGGAGCTGAGAACAAACCAACCAAAAATCACCTGCTTTGGTCTGTGCTCTAACCTCTGACGAGTGTTGGGTCTTCTTTAAGCATTTTTGAATAAGCTTCACATCTGTTTTGTCTTTGGTTTGCATTCCTTCTTATGTGCCAGATAAAATATGGAATATCAATCCAGCATCTTAAATATCATAAATTAGTCTTAGGATACATTCTATACCTCATCTGAGAATTATATAAAAGTAATTAAAATGGTTCATACTTTACAGATTGACGTCAACTGAGGCACAGAAAAAGAGTCATTGGCTTGTTGTCAGCCTAACACTATGTCCTCAGTGCACTGTAGAATAGAGTCTCTCCAAGAAAGGTTTAAAGTAGTGGTTCTTAGGAAATAATACCTGGACCTGTAGGTTCAGAATTATGAGGGAACTTGTTCGAAAAGCAAATTCTCAAACTCCTCCTTGGATCTACAGAATCAGAAACTCTGTGGGTGGGGACTGGCAACCTGTATTTTTAAAACTCACAAGCTAATTCTGAGGCACATGAATACTTAAAAGTGGCTGGTCTATTTATGTGGATTGTACCGGTGCAATACACAACCTGCCCTCCTCCCCACCTCCCTTCCTCCTTCCTTTCTCCCTCCCTCCCGCCCTCTTTTCTTTCCTTCCTTCCTCCCTACTACACAGGTACCTTCGATTTGCAGAGTTAATGCCTTTAAAGTATATAGTTAATAGATAACCACTATATCAGCCGTGAGTCTGCGCTTCCAGTAGTTCAGAGGCAACGTTGTCACCCCTTTGTGGATCGGTAGACTAGCATCATCGGTTCTGATACGATTCTTGGAGGGTGTTTCCCTTGCTCATTTCCATCGCTTGCCTCCCCCGTTTGTCTCTGCCACACTTATTACTAACGGCGTCTTTGCTGGCATGCCCCACTGAGAGGTCAGCCATTGTAGGCTTGACGGCCCCTCACGATCCTTTCACTCTCGCTGTTCTCTCCCTGCCTATGATCCCTCCCAAGCGGGAGTGTGGAAGGGATGAGTTAGTTGGGGAGGCCTGCTTTCTCTAGACCCCTGCCATAATTCTTCGGGAGATAAGTAGGGAGACATTGTTTCTCAAGCTCTAGAGCTAAAGGCCCTTTTTACCAACACCAAATTCATGTCATTATCCTTGTCTGGCTGAAGAAAGACTAAGACAAATGGCATTTGCAAATGGAAAAATCTTGGGGGCAAGGGCTTTGGAGTGTGCCTAATAAGAGACCACTTGTTCTCTCTGTCAGTGTTTCCTGTGTGATGTGAGTGCCTGGAAGTGGCTGTAGGCCCTCACAGATGCAGAATTTTCGATCTCAGTTTCTGATCTCTGGTTGTCCAAAAATGGCTGGAGAGCACTGTGTTTCAGAGTCATTAATCATGATTATTAAGCAATAGGAGAGGAGAGAGCTTCATGGCTGTTATTTAACTCTTAGCAGACCTATGAAATAGATAGACCTTAAGTAAATGGTATATATATATATTTTTTTTTCTTTTTTTTAGAACAGGGTAATGTTTTCAGGAAAGTCACATCTTTCTAGTGGTGTTGTGGAGGTGGGGGCAGTGGTATTAAATGAACAGTTGCCTCTCAACTGCAGTTCCAAGAATTCTAGCAAGAGCCTCTATCTAAGATAATACGTTCCTGACAAATCAGAGATGCCAGAAATTCCTTTTACAGAGAGGGAGAAAAAGATGAATAAATTAGAGGAAGGCCTAAAGTAAAAATGTCTTGAGAAGAGTGTTGATTTAGAATCCCAAAATAGAAGGCACTTGGGTGGCTCAGTCCTTAAGGGTCTGGTTCAGGTCATGATCCCAGGGTCCTGGGATCGAGCCCTGCATTGGGCTCCCTGCTCAGTGGGAAGCCTGCCTCTCCCTCTCCCACTCCCCCAGCTTGTGTTCCCTTTCTTGCTGTGTCTCTCTCTGTCAAACAAATAAATAAAATCTTAAAAAAAAAATCACAAAATAGTACAGAGCTCTGAATTCAGATGATGCTCTGGGGAAGAGAAAGCACATCTCATTGCAGGAAAGAAGAAAATTAGAGCACCCACAAAGATGATCACCAAGGCAAGAGATGGTGCAGAAAGATGAGATAGAGCTGGAAATAAACATTATGTCTTGCATTTTTTGCTAAGAACAAGTCTACTGACAGATTCCTTCTGTCAAAGCAACGTTCTCCAAGTGCTGAGCCTGACCCTCAGAGGAACATCAACCATATGTAGGGGCAGATTTAACCAAGTTTGTCTGTCCTCCTCAGACTGGCTACATAATTTGAAGGTGCAATGAAAAATGATAACGTGAGAGCTCTTGATGAAAAATTGCTAAGAATTTCTAGATGGCAGAAGCAGACAATGAAACCAAATGTGGCGTTGTTCTAAGGAAGCCTTGTGCCCAAGCCTCAAGCCCATGAAGACTGTCTTCCCTTCACCAATATTTCCAAAATATCACCCCCCCCCTTTTTTCCCCCATTGCTGTGCAGCACCCACTGGAGTGCTGTTTTATGACAGAATGAGATTTTGTTTAAGTGTTTTTTCAACATCATGTGTTAAAATTCTCTCTCGACTTAAACAGCAGTTTTGAGAATGAAGGGACTATCTTCATCGAATGAAAGTTGAATGTATCTCAAAATCTACCTCTCCTTCCTATTCTTTAGAGCATTAATTCCAAGCTTATATTAGTGAGACTTGGCAAAATGCCAATTCTTTTCTTCTGTTCAAAAGTCAAGTAACCTAGAATAGAGGGCTACCTTTTGCCCAAATCCATCATATCAAAGGCAAAGCTTGTCTTATCACAAAATCTCCTGACACTGGTTCACTTTTTAGGAGATGGTCAAATATCTCCATTTCCTCCATGTGCTCTACTTTGCTTTGCTTTGTTTTTTGGTTTAACAAGATAATTATATCAGTGTTTCAGCAGCATAACAGAAATAATAGCAAATAAAGGACATCCTGTGTTTTTGATCATCTCATGTATTTCTTTTTAAGAAATAGAATAAGACAAATCCTTTTTGAATAGATAAAAAGCTATCTTTCTTTGATGCTTTCTAATCATATTTTTTGAATTTAATCATAATCTTCTATGTCCTATTAGTTTACCAGCTGTGAGATATCATTGTTATAAGCACCATGCTACCGTTTCAGTGAGCTAACCACTGACAATAATACTTTTGGCTCATTAGAGGGAAATAAATAAATAGTGCTTTTATACACAGGCATGTATAAAGAAGATAAGCTGTAAAATATTTCATTTATGATATATGTAATTAAGTTTAGAACTACTAATTTCATAAAAGTGATATTAAGAAATGCCAAAGAATTCAAAATATTTTGTATGTTCTCTCATTTAGTTTTCAACTGTTCTTTGAAGTAGATGTGATTATCCTTTTTACAAAGAAAGAGATCCAAGGAAATTGTGTTGCCCATTTTCACTCATTGGTGTTTGAATGCAGGCCTATATTAATTCTAAAATCCATACTCTTTTTCCATATCACCCTACAGTCTCAAGTAAAACATTTTTACTTTTTTTCTAAGTATTTCTATTCTATTATCCTTCCTAATCCCGTCTTTTGTGTTAAGTAAGCCATGCAATAAACACCCAGTTTGACCAAGTTCAGGGAAGTGAGGTGACTTGTCCAAGCTTGCTCCATCCTTCAGGAATCTATCAGAGACTAGAACGTTGCGGAAATGATCCCAGCTTTGTTATGGCCCTAGACCATGCAGACTCTGCTTAGCTTCCCCTCCTGTTACTAACTAGCAGAATATCTTCATCTTAAGTAGTTTATAATTTTGCATGGGTCTATCTCTAACTATTTAATGTTTATAGAATTATTATTTTCCAACTCCCATCATCTAAAATAATTATTACCCTCAAACAAGGAACTAAACTGTAGCCACTTCCATTCTGAAAATGTAGAACTCAGCTCTTCATTTTAGGCTGAAGGCTGCTAATTAGATTTCATTTAATTGGATTAAAACCAAAGAGACACCCCCCTTTTTGTCGGTATAACTTCACCCTTCTTGTTTAGTCTTCATAAAACATCATGTATTTGGTAAGATAGCATTTTGGGGACTATAACTGGGGTAGCTGGTGGCTCTCAAGAAGTCTGAAAGTAATAATAATTTCTGGTAATAATAGGGTGATACATTCTCACAGTAATAAATTGAGAAGAGACTGCACTGAATTCTGAGTCATTTCTAAGAATGGAAGCTACAAATGTACAGAAAACAGATACTTGGCTTCTTTGCCAGCTGACTTAGTGGTATATCCATGAGGATTTGAGACTTAGTTCTCTCTACTACTCATAAGTATGGTAAGAAGCCGACCATTATAAAGCAACTTTGGAAGCAATTTCCAATGGATGGAAAGTGGTGAATCTTTTGTTGGTGTTAGTATGTTTTCAGATTTTTTTTTTTTTTTGATTTGGAATATACCAAAAAAATTAATTTCCTTGTGCCTTACCCATTGTTGTCTGTTAATCTGTGTTTCTGTCTTATTTCTATTTGAAAGCTAGGAATCACTGGGGGAAAAAAGTATCTTTTTTTTTTTTTTTTTTTTTTTAAAGACTTTTTCTTTATTTATCTGACAGAGATCACAAGTAGGCAGAGAGGCAGGCAGAGAGAGAGGAGGAAGCAGGCTCCCTGCAGAGCAGAGAGCCCGACGCGGGGCTCGATCCCAGGACCCTGGGGTCATGACCTGAGCCGAAGGCAGAGGCTTAACCCACTGAGCCACCCAGGTGCCCCCGGAAAAAAGTATCTTAAAGTAAATCTTCAAAGATCACAGTAAAATAAGCAGCTAACTTATGATTTATCTTAGAAACACACAATGGATTGCTTAGCTGTAAGCCTGGGATATTACCAAGTTTGTGAGGAATCCATTTCCGTAATTGTCAAAAATATGATAACCTTGAACCTTATGTTTTAATCCTATTTTGATCAATTGTATAGTTATGTGTATAGTGTATATTAAAATTTATAAATTGTGATTTAACCTGGCAGTTTTCACACATTGTAGAAATAGTTTATACATTTAAGGAAGAGTTGGAGAAGGTCCCCTTAAACCCATTTTTACTGTACAATTCTAATGTAATAGGCCTAGGTTTGTAAGATAAAGAATGTGTAAAAACCAGCAAAAAGTTTTGTTGAACTAATTTACTAGTGTGGGAAAATTGATTTACTGGCTTGCGTTAAAGTAGAGACTGAAATTTTAATCAGATGAATGTTTTGTATTGTATATTTAAGCTGTTTTAAAAGTTGGGCTACTAGGGAATTGGTTTCTCATGTAGTTGCTGTTTAGTAGGAGAACAGTTTCTAAAATGGTGAAAAGTTTGTATCTGTAGATGTAACTAGATTCATTAATATGCTTGCATCCATTTTTTTAATCTGATAAAGCAACATGCAAAAACAACTTAAGAAAGAATATGCATGAATACAGTAGAGGTTATGATTTCTGGTCCGGGTGAACTATCTTTTCGAAATGAACAGAAAAGATGTGTTTTGAGACATCTTTGTTTCCTAAAATGTAGCCAATTACCTGCAGAAACTGTGTTTTCTACTTAAGTCTAGCAATACCAACATTGATAAATGTTGCTACATCTAAACAAACTATTTTCATTGACAAAGAAGAACAATGCCATTTAAAAATCTTACTTTTTAGGTCTGAGTGAGTAATTTGAGGAACTTCCCAAATAAATTTTATTACACGGAAGATTCTTTTACATATCTGTCTATATTTTATATTTTTCTGTTAAGTAGATGGCTATTATTTTCCTCTTTTTATGAAAAGAGTTTTCTTTGTATACGATATCAAGCCAGAGAAAAAATTTTCCCAACTTCAAACATAGATGCTGATGTTTTCCCCATTGGATTATCACTTACATCTTGTTAGGAATGTTGGTGAATTGAAAGCACCAGGGAAAGCTGGTTCTAACTCATGTTCCTCAAAACACCTGGTGGGATGGGCCGCCGGCAGGTTCTTTCTTCTCCATCATTGTTGTTCTTTACTACAGTGATGTGCTTTACTCAGAACCGTGCTGCAACCATACATAAGTTGTGCCCTCATTTCACAGATAGGGGCATGGGGAAGTGTGCATCAGTTCAGGTACTTGCCTAAGGTCATACAACAACGGGTGGCGGAGCTTGGGTTTGAACACAGGTCTCTTTCCCAGTCTATCATTGCCAATACCGGTGTCGGACAGAAGGAATCACATTTTCTCTCTTCCTTCCTCCCTTTCTGGCCTCTTCCTTCTGTCCTTCCTCTTTCCCTCCTTCCCTCTCTTTCTTCTTTCTTCTCTTGTGTCCTTCTGTTAGAACGAAGAGACAAAACGCCCTCATGTTTATAAATGGAAACCTTTTTTTTTTTTTTTTTAAAGATTTTATTTATTTATTTGACAGATAGAGATCACAAGTAGGCTGAGAGGCAGGCAGAGAGAGAGAGAGGAGGAAGCAGGCTCCCTGCTGAGCAGAGAGCCTCATGTGGGGCTCGATCCCAGGACCTTGGGATCATGACCGGAGCTGAAGGCAGAGGCTTTAACCCACTGAGCCACCCCGGTGCCCCGAAATGGAAACCTTTTCTTATCATTTTTATCTATCCCTTATTTTTGAAGGCATGCTGGAGACCAGGTGCTTTATTAGGCCCCATGGAGGGCTAAATAGTTTTGAATGCTATCACAGTACACTGTGGTCTGTAGAGCTTTATCACACAATAGTAATCGTTAGATTCCTAGAAAATATAAGACACCATCTCCTAAAAACTTACATTTCCCTTAACTAAACAGGGGCGAATTAAAATTGTCCTTGGTTCTGTTTCAGTTCAGCAGTTCTGAATGTCCTTTTGGGAAATGCTGGTAGAGAGCAAGTTCCCAATCATAGCTACTATTTTTAGTTTCATAAGGACTATTGTGTCTATAAATGGTATTCCCTTTGTTGAGGCTAATGTCTTAAATGCAGGCCAAAATCAATTAGCTATTATGTGCAACCAGGCCACCCATTAGAAAGGTAACATTTCTCTTTTGTATTTTCTGCCAGTATTTGGCACCTAAACCACAGGGTATGGAATCGAGGTGGTGATTGCTGCTTTTCTGGAACCAGCTTAAACTGAAGATTTTCGTGTGTGTGTTTCCCTTTCTCTCCTCTGAGAAAGGATAATTTAAATTTGTCAACATTTAATCACAGAGGAAATAAATAAAATAGGTTGCTCTGAAATTCCTCCTTAAAGGACTTCTCCAGAACACACAGACACCCCCGGTAATGGTTGTCTCTTACCTCCTGGCTCAGCACCTGCAGATTTGTCTTCCGGAGATTTAACTCCCGACAAGTCTTCTCTCAAAGGGCAGTAGGAGTGTTAATTATCAAATGTCGAATTTCAACCATCCTGCAAACACCACTTAGCCAGCTGCGATGGCAGCAATATTTGTCTTGTTAAAGACCCTGAAGTTAAATTACTGCTGTACTATTTTCCTTCAAGGCCAACTTGTTAGTTATGGTGGAAGTGAGCTATGGCCTGGGGTTTCCTCATTCATCTGGACTTTCTTTATTATTTTAAATGATCTCATGAACGAGGGGGCTGCAATTTGCATGCTTTGTTCAGTGAAGTCTACCTGACAGTCCTGTCTATGATTTTCCTTGTGAGAAGAACAGAAAGACTGAGAATGAATAAATTGTCTCTTGAAAACTCACAGTTTTATCTATTTCTGTCACAGAAATGTGATAGATTTAAATTTTCTTGAGTGAAGGAAGGTATGGTAACAGGAAACAGGAAGTCTTATATGCTAACATTTTTGAAGGAAGAAGGGTATTTTTTTCTCCCACTGTTTCTTTCTTGCTTTTTTTGGGGGGCGGGGGATTTCTCTTCGGTTATGCTTTACCTAAAACCGTGATTTCTCCTATTGCTTTTATGGGAATTCCTCTGAAAGATATCAAATGCCTCCCTCCATAGGAAGCCCTTTCATAAGACACAGCTCTTTTCATCTGTGTGTTTTACTTGACTTACATTTGGTTTTCTCATCCAAACGTAAAGTTCATCATGCTCTAATGCAGCTTACTAGAATCTCCTTGAAAATGCATGTTGTCAGACTTACGTGTGGGTCTGACTTTTTAAGGGACAGGCTGACAATCTGTGGCCAGAGGAGACCATTAAGGAAAGAGGTTTGATTGAAGTCCTGACACAGATGTTGATGGCATAGTTAAAATGATTAATTTGGAGTAAGAAAAGTGCTTCAAACTAATTAGAAAAATGGGTTGGTCATAGCCCCAGACTGTACATCTAGCCAAGGGAAGCCAGCTTTTTGAAACATGCTGGAAAAGCGACAATACCCTCTTTTTTTATGGAAAGGATAATACACAGTTAAAAATTTTGAGTTACATTTATATTGGTGGTTTTTCTATGAGTCTTTAGGCCTTTTACCTAGGTTGATTTTGCAAATTTGCTGACTGGCATTATGGGTGCAGCCCACTTCTGCAAACAGAAATGTGTGGTTACCTGGAATTACCCATATTAATATACATGATCTCTCAGTCCAGCGGGCCGTGTATTTACTTGCTTGCTGCTACTTTAAGTAAGAGAACGCAACATAAAAAAACACCATCAGAAGACCGAGCACGCAGTAGGGCTCAATATTTGCATGTGTGCTGAAGCAGCCAAGTGATGCTTTTGAATATGGCAAAAGGAGAAGACTATGATGTGTTGTTTCCAGTTGATGCTTTGGTTTTGTTGACCATTTCTGATGTCTTGTGAACGCTAGGGAAGGCCATTTAATCTTGTCAGAACCTCTGAATTACCCTGGATGGGTCAGTTTGAGGATTATTAATGGGTACTGGCAGGAACATATTTTCAGATCTTTCTGAATAGACAGCTAAGTTAAAATTTTCCTTAGCTTCTAGAAAAGCTAATGTTTGATATCGTAGAGTTGGCACTCTTAGTGCATAAAGAAAATATTACAGAAAAGCATTCCTTTGGCCTGCCAACATAAGATCTCAAAAGCTGTTGACTGTAACGTTCTAACGAAGAGTATATGAGAAATAAGTTCTTGCCATTTTTCAGGTTTTCGTTCTCTTTGTGTTCTATAAAGCCGAGTGGTGGATTTTTCAGTTAATGCCTTCAGCTACATGAAAAAGGAGTTTCACCAAGAATGTTGGGAATTCCTTTGGTGCCCAAAAGGAAATATGAGGACTCTGGAGGCTGAGGAGAGAGATGGGAAATGGGGAAACCTTAAACATCATACCAGTTCCTGCAGTTTGCTTCTTTTTCTTTTAAAAATGAGATCTGAAATTCTTTGAGAACTTTTTCCTTTTTTTATAAAGCGTAAGTTAACTTTCTAGCACTTTCAACTTTAATGCAAGCTAATGTCCTTTGAGTGACAGATAGGGGTATGTAAGTGCACTTATTTTAGGCTCGTAACTTTTAGATAATTAATACATAGGTTCCATTTGTTGCATGAAGTATGCAAACTAAAATTGATAGGAGAATGGGTAGGTTGGGGACCTGTTTATTTTAATTTAATAAAATGTAATTCTTTTAAATTATAGTCTATTCTGCATATCCTGGATAATTAAAGTTATTATCTATGGGATGTGTGTGCGTGTGTGTGTGTGTGTGGTGTGTCTGTGTGTGTGTCTGTATGTGTGTGTGTTCAGGATAGGGAAAAAGTGGCCTCTTGGGAAGAATGGCATTTTGACGAATCACAGGAAATAGTAAATTATGTGGATTCCACACAGTTCCCAAGGCTATGACAAAGATTTTACCTCTGAAATTCATGAACTAAGTCCGAAGGGAGCACGGATGGAATTACAATTCAAATGGTTTACTTTGGGAGGAGTACAGGGTGGGAACAGAATTAAATTTTCTGTTTATTTCTCCAAACAAAACCCATTGTGATAGCCACCCTCAAGAAGGAGAGAAATGCGAACTTTTATAATACATTCTAGCCATGTGAAGCACAGAAGCATTTATTTAACTTGATGCTAGCCTTAAAAAAGTTTGTTAGCGATCATAATAATAACTTATTCAAAACATTTCAAGAGAAAATAACTGTACTGCATAAGGTTCACCATAGACATGCAATGTAATGAAGTAAATGGTAATATGTGAGTGTTCCAGATTTGTCCATACTTTCAACACACTGACTGTCTTTATAAATACAGTTTTTTCCTTCAGTTTTTTTGTTTTCCTCTCATTTGAAGTCTTTTGGTTGTCTTGTCAATTAAGCTAATTAAGGCTGAAACTAATTCCCCAAAGGGAATATTGAACTAAAACATTTCAGGCAAATCATTTCCAAGACTTAATCTAGTCAAGAATATTAATAATATGCAAGTGGGGTTATGCATAAAAGGAATGCTATAAAATGCAACATTGTTCCTGGTGCATATAGTCAGACAAAACACTGCATTTACTGTCTCCAGAAAATGAAAGTTAATTTATGCAGTTCATCAACAGGCTTTATTATAGCATCGCATATTTGTGGTAGACCTAAGGCCGTGGGAACTTTTCACTTTTGACTCTACTCCTCTAGGAAAAAAATGTCAAATCAAATCACTCTTTATTTTTAAAAAGGGACACAACACCATAATGGACATACAGTTTATAGTCTTGGCTTTTCATTAATAAGTTAAGTAGTAGTTGGCGAAAAACAAAAATCTTAAACTCTCTGAGCTCCAGTTTCCTCCTAATTGAGGTCACAGGGATTCAGGGTTGACTTTAAGTAGCAGATTGAGGCTGGCTTCAGAAATGAGAATGTGCAGTTCTCATCCAATAATTGATCTTTAATAAATATGTAGATTAGCATTCAATTGTGTCCCTTCCTCCAGCTCGTCTACAGAAGAATGCACTCTTGACAGTAGATAGGGAAACATGGAGGTCCTTTCTGTCCTTCCCCACCAGCAGTTTACCTCCTCCCTCATCCTAGGGATTCTCATTTCTGACCCTGCTCTCCTGTCAAACTGAGGGAAGAGGAAGAGGAGAGGTGAGAAAGGCAGAGGGGTTCATACTTGACCTCTGCCTTGAGATGGACTTGCATTCTTTCACCAGCTCTCCTTGTGTGAGAACTTTCTCAGCATCTTCAGAGGCTTCTACTGTGAGTGTTTGAAAGCACCACTGTGACATTGATGATACACTTTTCTCCAGCTGTCTTCTCTGTCCTTAGCCCCCAGGAAGTGCAGTCTGTAAATTCTCTTTGCAGAAGACTCATTCGCCTCCCAGCAGCTCTCCTGGCCAGGAGACACATAGGCTTCCAACTGGCTCTTATTCCATCTCCTCTGTAATGCACATCTTGTCCACGGAAGACACTCATCTTTGACTCCTACAAAGTCAGTGTACAGGTCAATCCCAGTGCACACACCCTCTCACTTTATGCCCAAAGCAGCTTGTCAGCTGCACACGTGGTCCTCTACATTTCTCGAGTAGAGTCCAAACACAGTGCATTTGGCCCTCCTATCTCAGAAAGAGAACAGTAAGCTCTTGAGGAGTACTTCTAAAGCTCCTCTTTCCTTACTTGAGTTGAGGGGGAAGCACAGAATAACTTTCTCTAAACCCATCTTTTCCACAGGTCCTTCTTCCATGTCTGTTTCCTTGGCCTGCACCATTTTATAACGTTCGGTGTATAACTAAGGCCAGCTGGCCAGCTTTCTATCGCCCTACTCTGACATTTTGCAAATGCTATTGCATGTTGTGCCTTACAACTTACTTAGCTCTCTGCTATCCATTTTATCCTGGTACTTCAGTTTAAGGAATCAAATTTAACATACTGTTACAAATGATTTAAATTCTGATAACCTTCAGAACTTCTTAATATTCCATTTTCTTTTTTGTGAATCTAGCCAGTGAATTCCTATTTACATTTATGAGTCTAGTTGTTCATTTTAAAAACTTTTTTTTTTTGAAGATTTTATTTATTTATTTGACAGAGAGTGAGAGAGGAAAGAGAGAGAGAGCATAAGCCGGGGGAGTGGCAGGCAGAGGGAGAGGGAAAAACAGCCTTCCTTCTAAGCAGAGAGCCCAATGCGGGGCTTGATCCCAAGACCCTGGGATCATGACCCGAGCCAAAGGCAGATGCTTAACGGACTGAGCCACCCAGTCGCCCCCATTTTAAACATTTTTAAAAGTGAGGGGATTTAAAAACAATTGTCATTGTAAAACCATGGCTAGGAATTAGGGACAAATATTCTTATCAGTTATCATAGCTGATTATTCATCTTACTTTGTAAGTTGAACCATCAGTTGAGTTAGGGTTGGTTCATTTTAGAGATGACCAATTTATTTACAAAGGTTTCTAGGTCTGGATACATGCACATGCAACAGAAAATTCTATAGATAAATTTCAGTTAATTTACCCCATATAAAATAAATGACAAGTTAATTCAACCCTTATAATGTCTTCATTTGACAGACTTGCCCTGAGCACCTTATGGATGCAAGGTCCTATAGCAGATGGTACAGGGACCATGGTGATGGGTAGAACTAAAATCCTCCCAGCCTGGGACAAAACTTATGGTCTGCTCTAGGACGAGGTGTTTGTCTAAGATGAATCTGAATCTCACACATGTAGAGTGCTTTAGTTTCTTCTGGATGATAATTGATTATTTGGATAAGTAACTTCAAACATCATATTAACTAGTGTGTTTTCTGTTTAATATTATGAAATATAAAGAGGGACCAAAAAATGATCCATAATCCTCTATGAATATAATGCCTTTAATAAACAGCAAATAAAATAAAATAAAATAAAAATATATGTTCATGTTAAGACAATTTTAATAGGATGGGAAACTAGGAAAGGAAAGTAACATATTTTATCTTGTGTCTTGTTCCCTCTTCCGGAAATCTGTTTAAATCTAACAGTTCTTGCCAGTTCCACCAGGGAATTTACAGATACATCTTTATAGCTGCATGCCTGTATATCAAGTTATCATTATAGATATGCAGATACCAACGTGCTTACTTGATTTCTTTCCTCTACCCCATAGTTCTCTACCTTTCTATTTCTCTTGTAGCTTTACTTCATTCTTTTTAAATAGCAATAGTGTGTTTCTTGTTATTGAGATATGATACCAGATTATCTTGTATTTTGATGACTAAGTTATGACATGGTAATGTCCTCAATCAGTGCATTCTTGCTGGATGCTTTCACTGCTAATACAAACAATGATCGATGAACATTATTATACATATATTATTATGAATCTAAGGACAAATACCTAAGAGTTTTAATCTGAGATCAAAAGAACCCTGAGTTTTCTGTGATATTTAGAGAGAGAGCCAACTTCCTCACAAGAAATGAGGCACACATTTGTACTTTAATTAGTATTTGAGTCTGTGTTTTCTCATAGCCTCTGTAGAACTTTGACTGCTGAACTTCCAGATATTTTGCAAATCTGAACTGTGAAATATGTGATCTCATTGTTTTTGTTATATATTTCTTTCGTTATGAAGGAGGTCAAGTTACAGTTATCCATCATGTGTGTATTTTTCCTAGAAACTTACTATTCTTTATAGGTTTTCCTTTTAAATTTTGGATTCTATGTCTTTTTACTGACCTTGAGTTCTTTGTAAATTAAGGAAATAACATCTGTATCTGAGTAACATTGTATACACTCTCTCAGTTTGATTTATACACTCTGATTTTATGACATTTTTGCTAAACAGAAGTTTAAAATATTTGTGTAGTAAAATCCAACTTTTTTTTTCTTTTGAGCCTTCTGGGTTTTTAGACATACTTAAAAGAGCTCTTCCACAAAAATATTATAAATAAATTTAGCTAGATTTTCTTCTCGACTTCTTGCATTTACTTTTATATTCAAGGGTAAGAGGTAAAATACACACATGTATATGTACACATGCATCAATATGTATAATATGCATAGATATATTTGTGCAAATATGTAATTTTAAAAAATACATATAATTTAAAAATTCCAATCAGCTGAGCATGAAGTCCCAACACTAATGATTGCATAATTCTTGTTTCTGCAGTGATTTGAAATGTAATTGTATCATGGATTTAATTTCCATATATTTTGGTTATATTTCTGAATTTTTCTAATTTTATTCCATATAAATCCATTTCTTCTTGCTTCAAAACCAATTTTAATAATTATAATTTTGTAATTAGTTATATACCTTTTAGGGCTAGTCTTTTGTCTTTAATCTTCATTTTCAAAAATTTTCTTCAAGATTTTCTTCTTTTTTTTAGATACACATTTTATTTATTTTCACAGACATAAACACATTATTTTATGAATATTTTAATTGAAACTACATTGTACTTGCAGATTAACTTTGGACAATTTGACCTTTTAATACTATCATGTCTTCCTTTTATAGTGCATGGCATATCTCTTCATTCACCACAATATGCTATGGTATATAATAGAATTTTAAATTTTCTGCACATAAGTGATATGATTTTTTTCAGATTTATATAAAATATTTTATGTTTTTGCTTAGTTTTGGAAATTATTTTCTTTCTTAATATATCTTCTACATTTAGGGGTGCCTGGATGGGCTCGGTTGGTTAATCATCTTGGGCTCAGGTCATGGTCCCAGAATCCTGGGATTGAGTCCCACATTGGGTTCCTTGCTCAGCGGGGAGCCTGCTTCTCCCTCTCCCTCTGCTTCTTCCCTTGCTTGTGCTCTCTCTCTGTCAAATAAAAAAAAAAAAAAATATATATATATATATATATATATATATATTTGCTACATTTGAAAAAGAATTTTATGTAACACCCCCTTACAGAATTATCTTTGTGTTCTAGTGTATTTCAAAACTAATAGTCTTAGGTTTACTTGAGGCATAATCACATCACCTAAGATTAATGATAAATATGTTCCCTGATATTATTTTTATAACTTTATCTTTCTCTTATGTGATTACATGATCTGCTACCTACAAAGCAGTATAAAATTATAGCACATTCTTATTATATTCTTGATTAAAGTGTGACTGATTCCTATTTCCCTATTAACAGTGATGATGGCATCTAACGTGTGTGTGTGTGTGTATTGGTATAAAAGAAGTAGGTATTTCTATTATTATTTTAGATTATTTTATGATTATTATATAGATGTAATAATTATAATTACTTATAGATTATTAGACTATTTTAATATTATCAATATTAGAATTGAACTATGTACCTTCTTATATATTAAGGAGTTTAGATACATAGAAGCATTTATTTCTTAAATGGTCATCAGATTCTTTCTTTGCTTGAATGCAGCTGAGCATTTCTGTTCTTGCTTTGCTTACTATAATTAGGTTTGTGGAAAGGAAGATTTTGAAATCATGCTTCATTCTGCCATCTGAAACCAGAAGTCCTGGTGGGAATGTTTTAATTATTCATCATGGAATTTCTGTAAAGCAAATCAAATAGAGTTATGTATTTTTCTCTTGATGATTTTGCTAATGGGATTCTAATATATCACAACTTAAGAAACCGAAAGCAGCCAATAGTGTTTTAAGACAACAAAATTAATTATTGCTTGGAAGTTTCTACCACAGGGCATGTAGACTTCTGTGGGACAAAATTATACACCAGGAAAAAGAGAGCTCAACACTTATAATTTAATACACATGCAGTTTCTTATTAGCAAAATATTGTTGATAGATATATGCAGTATTATTTTAGGTGTGAACCAAAATCCTTTAGAATAGATGATTTCTTCATCTGGACTCAGTGGCATGTGAAATCACATTAGTAACTGACACTAATCGATATTAGATCCAGATGCATTGCCAGCAATTCTTATCTCTAGTAAAAGTGAGGGGGAGTTTCCTTTGTTTTTTGTTTGTTTCTTTGTTTCATTTGTGTTACTGATTTTTACTTAATGGCAAGTTTTCTTAAGTGATTCTTCTTAAAATTATTCTTACAATTTATTGATTAATCATTGTAATTTTCTAGTTTCCTTGATGTTTTGAATCAGACCATAGAATTAGGAAAAAAACAATTAGGAAAATCCCACACATTTGAATATTTGCTTGTTCTCTTTCATTTTACATAGGTGTGTAGAATGTAACACATCTATGTTAATTTCCACAAGTATTTTATGCCCATAAATATTCATGCCATCATAAAATTTTGTTCATTTATGGCGTGAAATATGGCTTTCAAGCAGACCATATCCTTGTTTTTCATGATCGCACACTCTTTGTCTCTCTGTCTCTGCCTCTTTATCTGTATGTATGTATGTATGTATCTAGTTGATATGTATCCCAACTATACAAAGTCAAGTTGTCAGAGGCTTCTACAGAGTTAACACAAGAAGAGATGGATCTTGCTGCGCTTGACAGCATCTGGCTCTGCAGTCATGATGCAGTCATTGTTCAGGATCAACAACATCAGGATACCTGGCAGAGGGGACACTGACCAAGAGTAAATACATTTGCCTGGATGGCGCTTACATGGCAATGCCTGTGTTAGCCAATTACACTTTCCTTTGGTAGCCACATGCCTCCTTGTTACCTACGTAACACTCTACCTCAGACTGTGTTCTAAGAACTTTAAATATATTACCTTACTTAATTTATAAAATTTAATGAAACAGATGCTTCTTATCCATTCCAGTCTCAGATGGAAACTGGAGGTATACAAGGCATTTAAACAACTTGTCCAAGGTTATACAATTGGTGAGTGTAAACCAGGATTTGAACCAGTTAGTTTGGTTCCAGAGCCTATAGTGTCATACAGAAGGGCCCTATCTCGTACTCCAACTGTGTTGTAATTATTCACTTACTGACATGGGCTCCTGCCAGTCTGTATGTTTTCTGAATAAAGAACCATGCTGATCTTGCCTACCTTTCTATTCCCAATGCTGTAACAATGTCTGGCATGTAACAGGGGTATATATGGCATTTTCTTTAAATTGAATTAAAATAAAATATTGCCTGTAGAAGACCCCTTTTCTCATGCCTCCCTAACACACAACCTTCATAATAAACTTAGAAAAGATGAAGTTTGGTAAAGGAAAGGCAAAACAGAAAAATAACTCTGTTTTTCTAACACAGATTTCATTAGGCCTACTGCTTAGTTCACATTTATCATCAATGCATTTTAGAATTTCCTAATAACTTGGCGCTTCCTAACACCCCACTCACTCTTTTAGCCATACAAGCTACCTCTTATGGGGAAATCTACACAGGAGAAAAAAATCAAAAAACAAAAAAGGAAGACGCTTTGGCCATCACTGATGCCTCTTGTCTAATTAGGAAACTTGCTTGCCTATTTGTCATATCCCAGAGAAAAATCATTACTCATTATAGCAACATTTGGTCTTATTTCTGAAATCAAAAGGGAAGCTTTGGGTAAAAGGCAATTCCTTTTTCTTTCTCAAAGAAAAATAGCTTGATGGAAATTATATTGAAGGATAATTTACATTAAATAGAAAGCATAAATCTTGAGTCTATAGTTCATTGACTTTTGATAAATAACTACATGAAGATACTCAAAACTACCACTCCAATCATGAAATAGAAAAATTTTAAACTTTCAGAAATTTCCCATATCCCCCCTTCATGCTAGTGATTCCCATTCTTACCCTTTAACAAGCCCTGAAACAATTTTTATCATGGCAAGTTGATTTTTTTGTTCTCAAACTTCATGTGAACCTCAGAAAGGCAGAAGTTCCTGGAAAGAACTGTGATCACAGTTTTGTTTTTGTAAGGTCCGCTGGTTGGCTACATGGTAGGTATACCATCCAGGGAAAAATCCTGATGTAGTAAGATGAGTGAAAGTTGAAATCATGAGAGAAGGACTGTTGACTACAGACATGTAAGGGTGTTTTAAGATTATTCTTGAGAAATAGGTCTCATGCTGACAGTTTCTCTCAGCTCTGTTGCATTGTCTCTTTCTTTTGAATGACTGCTGTGTGCTATGATTTCATAACCCTCTCCATTAAGTAGTGATGGGAACATACTTCTACTCTAAAATTTATTGCCCTAGTGCAAATTCTGTGGCATCCAAGTGTCAAGCAATTAGATCCTAATAATCCTTCAGGAGATATTTTCTTAAGATATTATATTGGGCCAGTGAATGCTCTGAAGAAATAATAGTATGTTTTAGTTTCAGAAAGCTTGGTTAACCTTCTTCTACCTGTTAAGACTGGTCAAAATGTGACCGTTGTGACTTTGATTCTATTAAATAGGTATACATGATTGTCTTGACTATTGTTGCTGTGTATGCATGTGTATGTGTGTGTGTGTGTGTGTGTGTGTGTACCTGTGTTTGGACATCTAAGACCTCCAATGTGATAAGAGATTCCGTCTTTATCTCCTGTAAATAACGAGTTAATCTTAGCACTTACTGTATCATGTTGCTGGGAAGACCAGATGAGAATATATTTAAGAAATGTTGAGTGTTATTTGGTTTGAAAGTTTGTTTAAAAAGCTGGTTTTACATTGGGTGGAGGCTTTGCAAGATCTTACATGTGAGTGATTACATACAAATTCCCAGTTTCAAAAGGAGAAGAAACAGTGTGTATGGTCATAATTTTAACCAATATTGTTACTTCCAAAATGCTGCTGCTTACTTTCTATATTAAACCATGTATATTGTATTGCCCAAATGGACTAAGGTATTTTTAAATGTAATTTTGATTCCATCTGACTTATAATACCAACTTTGGAATCTGCTCTCAGATAAGGAGCAACTCTATTATATTTCAGTTCTTTTGCCCTTGGAGTAGAGCCCCAATTGGGATGTCATTCCCATCATCAATATTTTTGAGATCCTACTATGTACAAAGGCATAAGTAAATGATTTCTTTCCTTTTACATTTTGAGTGATATAGAATCTTGCTTGCTTTGTAGACCAGTCTCTTCATTCCAGATAATCACAAGACATTAATAAGTCATGATAACTATTTAATATAATCTCTATGGAAATTCTCTAACCCAGGGATTATAAAACATCAAAATGCAAGAATGATGGAGGCTACTATTTAAAGAAACTATTTATATACCAAGACAAAGTTAATTTAAGTTCCAATTATTAAAAATGACAGTGAAAAAAAAATGACAGTGAGAAGTCTCTTTTCTTTTTGTTATCAAGCAGATAAAAAATTTAAGATCTATATCACCTGATGTGGGCAATGATGAGCAGACATGGTTACTCTCATATCCAATTAAATAAATCTAAAGCAGAAGAGCTTTTTTGGATTCTCATTTGGAAGTATCCATCAAAATTTTAAATTTATCTATCTTAGGTTTAGCATTTCTTTGAGGATTTGTGGGCACATATACAAAATGATGTACATACAGGGATTGCAGGCATGCTGGAAACCACTGGATGTCCAAAGTGGAGGAGATGGTTAAATGTGATGCAGCTGCACATATGGCATTGAAAAATCTCATATCTATCATTGAGTGGGAAAAAAAACAAACAAACAAACCCTGAAAAACAATGCATATACATTGATCGCATTATTATATAAAAAAAAATAGATTGATGGGTATATGTCCTTAAACATTTTTAGTCTCGTGGAAACACTGGCAATAATCCAGAGAAGAAGTAGGATTCGGGAAAGCATGATGAAATAGACAAGGGCAAACTTTGAGGGACGTATTTGTTGCAGACCTAGTTACGTATGGTAACTAAGCAGCCCTTTCAGTCATTTCTAGGATTTCTCATGCTGCAAGAGCAATAGATGAATGAACATTTAAGTGAAAACAACCGGAATATTTTAAGTGGAGCTGGCTGGCCAAAATTGGCTTCATTTCTGAGGAATATATGTGAAGGTAGCTAGCAGCAAAACAGCATGGGTAGTATCTGTCTTGAGCCTTTTTCACATACTTTGTATTTTCCCATTGCTAAAAGGATGCTTTAAACAGCCATGAGAGTCCTTCAGGAATAGCCCAATCTCTGCAGCCTTATTAGATGCACAGACGTGTGTCTCCTGGTGAGAGTCTCATGCTGTGAAAGTCATTAGAATAATAAATTAAACTTCTCCATACCCAGGCTTTCTAAGCTTCAGGTGCATATTCGTTTTATGCTTTTTCCATTTTCCTGTAGCTTGAAGTATTGGGATTGTCGACCTATTCCTTCCTCCAAAGTCTTGCCAGCGTAATGAGTTCATGGAGTCACTGATGCCTAAAATAATTTGTGGAGCTTGGATTGCAATAGCTCTACACAGTCCTACTTATTCTCAATTTCTAAGAGCTCAGTGAAAAGATAAGACCTAATTAATGAAAATAGACTTCGTAAGGGCTAACATGGAAGATCACATAAAATACTTTTTGATATTTTGTATTAGAATTTGATGCCAGCTTCCATTAATACTAATATCAAGATCATCTAATGGAGCCTATTTGTATGTATGGAAATAATTGCATTAAATTACAATTTTCAAGCAGAGAGATTTTGGAAAAGGCTTTGGTTACACCAAATGGAGCAATATTTGTGAGGAAGGCTTCAGAAAACAGTAACGTGTAAACTTACTATTAAGCTCTGGCCTTTTTTTTTCTTCTTTTTTTTTTTTTCAGTTTTTTCCTTAGGTAAGAATACCAAAAAGCTGGGTCACCTGGGTGGTTCAGTCCTTAAGCGTCTGCCTTCAGCTCAGGTCATGGTCCTAGGGTGGAATCAAGCCCAGCATCCGGCTCCCTGCTTAGAGGGAAGCCTACTTCTCCCTCTCCCATTTCCCCTGCTTGTGTTTCTTCTCTTGCTGTGTCTCTCTCTGTCAAATAAATAAATAAAATCATATATATATATATATATATATATATATATATATATATATATAGCTTTAAAAATTTTAAGAAACTGGCATTCAGTTTAGAAATTTAACATAATAGAGCATTTTTCCATCATTCAAATATTATTAGAATGGATTAATCCCCTTTTCTGTATCAAAAGGAAAAAACACAAAACAATACTTACAAGTGGTGATAAACATCTAAATCCTCAAAAATAATTCTGGGCTAAAATTAGAGAAAGAATATTATACCTTAAGGCAATAAATATGAAAGAAAAAGTCATAGTATTTCTTTGTGTTAAGTCTCTTTGTATGTTCTTTCCTTCTAGCCCGTACTCTTAGAAAAGATACTGTATTTCTTACCTATCTCTCCTGCCATTCCTATTTTCTCCATAGAATTCCATGTCTATTGCCATGGGCTTCCTTTCAAAACTTGCTCCTTAATGTCTGTCTTTAAATATATGGACTATCTACTGTATTTTGTCTGTTTCTGAAGAGGGGGAATCCAAAACAAACAAAGATAAACAATCCCAAAGAGTTAGCTGCTAACTTTTCCTACTCACTAGTTTCCTGTATTTTATTTGCAAACTTCTTGAACCCATCATTTCCATAGACTTTTCTCCAGTTCTTGAAAGTTGTCTCCTTAATTTTTGTAATTTGTGGATGGGTTCTTATCAGATTATAATTTTAGGAAAGAGAATATGAAATAAGAGTTGAACTAGCTGGTTCAACCTTAAGAATATTCAGCACCGTAGTCTGCATCTAAGTTTGGGACAGATAACTCACTCTGTAAAAACGTAGGTGAGAGGTTAGGTTTATTTCTTTTAATATACAAAAAATCATTTAAAAATAAGGTGACTTAGGTGGCAATGTTATTATTAGTGCCATGAAGACATTACCCAGCCACACAGCTCTATATTGATCTATTTGAGAAATACCAAACAAACAAAAAACACCCTTTAGGGTTCTAATGAAGGATGCCTCCCAATTTTGTTTCTGAACTGAACTAGAGTATTTGGGTAGTATTTGGGGGGACAAAAATTTTCTAAACACTTCATAACAATCTATTTTAACACAAATAAAATTAGAATCACCTCCCTGCCTTTGGTTATTTTTTATGTAGCTGAGCTGTGTCACTTTCTGATGATATCTTTACCATTGTTTCTTTAAAACTTTAAAAAAATAAAACTCAAAGTCTTTGGTAGAAAAGGATTTTGATCCTTGGTCAAGTAATCAAAACAACTATAAAGGTTAATTGGCAACCCAGATATTTAACATCATAGGAAATATTACATAGAAGATAAAATGGTACTTGGGAGCACATGAAAAATTTAAAAGAGAGAAAGGCTGTACATTTGTATATATTCTGTGGTGAAAATTGTGTAAAAATTATTCCTCAGTTGAATGTATGATCCTTATGGGGCATTGTCAACATGCTTAAAAAATTTCATGTGGTATTTCATTTTTTGAATAAACATAACATAAATTTTTCTTTAAATTTAAATATCCACCTGATCAATAGTTATAATAGAAGTGTAACTTTAATTATAATAATATGTAAGCATTTTGTTATTTTACATTTATATGATGAAATATTATATCTCCTCTAAAATTTAGGTTCAAGGAAACCATTTAATAAACTGAGAAACAATGGTGATATGTTAAGAAAGCAATATACAACGTGTATGTATGAGAGATGGAGAGAGAAAGAAAGACATAGTAGAGTGTAAAGAAAAAGAGATGGACAGAGACAGAGAGACAAGAGAGCAGCATTTAAAGTGATGTGGAAGGGCAGTGCCTCAAAATAGTAACACTGCTAGAATAAGATAATTAGTCAAGTAATCTTTGACAAAGCAGGAAAAAATATATAGTGGAAAAAAAGTCTCTTCAATAAATGGCACTGGGAAAATTGGACAGCTATATGTAGAAGAATGAAACTCGACCATTCTCTCACACCATACGCAAAGATAAACTCAAAATGGATAAAACACTTCAACGTGAGGCAGGAATCTGTCAAAATCCTAGAGAAGAACAAAAAGGCAGTACCTCTTCGACACTTGCCACAGCAACTTCTTTCAAGACATGTCTCCAAAGGCAAAAGATACAAAAGCGGAAATGAACTTTTGGAACTTCATCAAGACCAAAAGATTCTGCACAGCAAAGGAAATAGTAAATGAAACAAAGAGGCAACTCACAGAATGGGAGAAGATACTCGCAAATGACACTACAGACAAAGGGCTGATATCTAAGATCTATAATGAACTCCTCAAACTCAACACACACAAAGCAGATAATCATGTCAAAAAATGGGCAGAAGACATGAGCAGACACTTCTCCAAAGATGACATACAAATGGCTAAAAAGGCACATGAAAATGTGTTCATTATCATTAGCCATCAGGGAGATTCTAATCAAAACCACATTGAAATACCACCTTAGAATAAGATAATTAATTTTTAAAAAACATTTATCTATTTATTTGAGAGAGAGAGAGTGCACGCTCGAATGGGGGAAGGGGCAGAGGGAGAGAATCTCAAGGTGACTCTGTTCTGAGCATGGAGCCCAACGCAGGGCTCAAGGCCATGACCTAGAGAGCATGACTGGAGCTGAAACTAAGAGTTATACAATTAATGTATTTTATTATAAAATCTCCTATATTGTAAATCTTCTCTTACTAACATGTATTATCTTTATACTCAGGAAAAAAATGTTATTTAATTTACCAACAAAGCATGGGAAAACCTAAAATGTATGCAATTTAAAACAAATTTAAAAGAACTGCTTGATAGGAATATAATTGCCTTTTGTTTCTTTCTGACCTCCTGTGTTTTCTTTTTTCTTTTTTTTTTTTTACCTATGAAGAACATATATCGCTTTTAGAAGAACAGATATGGTTTTATTTATTTATTTTTAAAAGGCAAACGATAGTCCTCCATTTTTAATCAAGTATTTTGGTGAGTGAGAAAAAGAAAAGTCATATACTTTCTCTACAACTAAATTATTACTAATCAGGGAGGATAATAGTGTACTTTATTTTATTATGCTTTCTTCCTCTATTCTAAGTCAATAACTGAAAGGAAATATTGAGGATGATAGGTTTGGAAATCCATAAAATAATGATCAAGATGTCAACTTTGATGAAAAGAAGAGACTCAGTGTTACATCTTTCTTTTGGATACAGACACTACTTTGTGCATGGAATTCATTGAAATTTTAACTGGCTCCTTAAACTCTACATTAGTCAGAGAATTGTAAAATGTCTCTTTTTAAAATGAATTTACTTTTTAAAAATTTTAATTCCAGTGTAAGTAACATACAGTGTTGTGTTCATTTCTGGCATACCGTATAATGAGCCAACACCCCCACACATGACTTGGTGATCACCAAGACAAGGGCATTCCTAACCCTCTTCACCTATTTCACCTCAAAATGTCTCTTTCTATACAGATTTGGGATGTTTATGTGCTGTCAATTTAGTTAACTTTTTATTGAGAGAGAAAAGTTTCAGATTGAACTGCTTTGCCTTTAAAAGTTAGAAAGGAGTCTAACATTTGGTGAAAAAGACGAGGAAGGTCCACGTATGAGTGGGCGTGGTGATGTTGGTTCAACTCTATGGACTAACAGATGATATTACTGGTACTTAGACCGATCACCCAGAAGGATAGAACAGTTATTACTGAACTACGGAAAGCAAACGGTAGAGCAGGTTGGTTTATCTTCTTTGGAGTTACAACTGGGAAGCAAATTTGGTACCACTTCAGCTTCAATGCCTAGTACATGGCCTGGCACTTCACAAGTGCTTAATAAATATTTGTGGAATGAATTCCTGACTCCTGGAATTTTCGGTCTGAGCTATCTTTCCACACCACTACTGAAAAATGGAAGTTAAAGAGCTGCTGTTCATGAAAGCAAACGCTTCATTTTAAGTGTAAATACTGCTTGGGAAAAGTGCAAAAAGTGTTTTAAATTTCTCGAATCTATGACATCTCCAATTTAGATTAGTTTTTTTTTTCTTTGATCTCACAAATGTTCTAAGCCTTACTGTCCCTAACCCATATCATCCTTCCTTAATAAACACTCACGTACACATGCCTGTGCGTGCATACGCAGACACGTATGTGCACATATACACGTACCAGTTCAAGGTGGGGAGGGGAGAGCGAACAATAAAGAAAATAAAGTTAAGTTAATAAGGGAACTGTTGAAATTTCCTTGGTATGGCTGGGAAGAGGGAATCTAGAGACAGCTGGTGAAAGAGAGCCCCTGAGTCTGGAGCTCACTGGCAAGGAAGAGAGCCAAATATGGGGAATGAGTATGGAATGGATTATTGGACCTGGGAATGGCTGTAGCTGAAATTCTTCTTTCTGTCTAGTAAAATGATCCCCAAATGGTGACAGTGAGGATCGTAAAGGCAGCCCTTCCTATCATACTGCCCAATTTCAACCCTGATTTATAGAGATAACTTTTCTCAGTAAAAAAGCAGCTCTGTCTGAAATTTCAATTCCGAACCTCCAAGGCTCTGGCTTAATTAATCTGAAGATACAATGCAGGCACCAGCTTTTCTCTCAGATGTCATTTTCTTGAAGCCTAAAATTATGTCTCTCTAACACATAGCCCAGAGAAATGACTCTGTGGTTTTCCTTTCATACATTCAGGGATGACAGATAGACAAGCCTCATGACATGTGGTTCTGGGAAGTCTTTTTAAAATTGACTTGTCTACAGACGTAAAGAACTTGAGAAGCCAAGTTGTCTGCTATTTCCTCTATTGCCTTCCTGATGGACTTTTCTCAGGAGAGGGCAAGTAGATTATGACATCATTTGTGGATTTCCACTGGGCTTCGTTGAGCCTGTGAACCTGTTTTGTATAGCGACAATTGATCATGCATCTCATGTCTTAAGTTACAATTCGCATGAACACTTATCAAAAGTGCTGTTCAGGTTGGACATTCATTTTCAGGTTTGATAACCTGTTTTACAAGTCCTGTCTTTTGGCAGATATATTGCTTTTGATAATCTGTTGGACTTTTAGCTTCCATAGTTCAGTTCTCTTTGGACTCAACTACGCATGCCCCTTGAATTTTAGTACTTGACTTTTAAGCATATTTAGACCAGATCCTTCCTCTTGGTTAATGGTGATATAAACCTGGCTCTTCTACTCATGCGAGTCCTAGATTCGGACTAATAAATCATCAGAGGAGGAATAATTAAAAGCTTCTTTCAGTTCTATTATTAAATCACCAAGGAAGCCTGGACCCTGCTTCTAGATGTGCTATAATTTATACTATTAGTGTGGATTGTTTGGTTTTCTAAAAATAATAAATGACCCAGTGAATAGCATTTGGCCAGAGGCATACAAGAAACAATCCATAGTATATAGATTTGTTCAATGGCATTTAAAAGACCTTGATTAGAATTCAGTCTGGGCCGGGATGATGAGAATGCTGTTTACTGATGGCTGTTTGAAGCCGTCCTACATGGCAGAGGCTGGAGGCATTCACAAATAGAAACATTTCTTACCTCCAGTGGCTGGATCCAGCTGTCGGGAGGAGCTGACATTTTAAAAGAGAGGTATAAAAACGTCTGACTGCCATGCTTGCTGATACCATTTTGTGTTTTTGTTTTTCTGCTACCTTTGTTTGCTCCGAGCTCCAGCAATGAGCTAGGTTGGCATTCCCCAGATGCCGTGTCCTTCTGTTCTTGGAGAGAATGCCAGTGTTTTGTATGTGGAGTGGGGGTGCTCTTCTCTGATACAATGGCTCACCTCCACCTGTGTTCTGTCAACCAACCTAAGAATCTTCTCAACGTACTTAGTATCTGAAGATTGGGAGGCTTTGCTTGGGTGGCACAGGGAGTGCGGGTGGGGAGGAGAGGCAGGTACCAGTGATGAGCTTAAATAGTTCATCCTTGAAATGGCAACCGAGACATTGGGTTGGTTTTTCCCAAAGGGTTAGGGAAATCCCTGGTGTTGAGAAAGCAGAAACGTGTACGTGATGGGCCAGGCAAGTTCACTCACCGAGATGGGATTTAAATCTCTCGCTGTAAAATTACACTGGCAACACACACATGCTTGCTTTACTGAGTGAGCAAAGAGGAGCTTTCAGGGGACTGAGTAGTAGCACGCACAAATAACCACATTAAAACACAAAGTGATGGGGCGCCTGGGTGGCTTGGTGGGTTAAAGCCTCTGCCTTCGGCTCAGGTCATGATCCCAGGGTCCTGGGATCGAGTCCCGCATCGGGCTCTCTGCTGGGCGGGGAGCCTGCTTCCTCCTCTCTCTCTCTCTGCCTGCTGGTAATCTCTGTCTGTCAAATAAATACATAAATAAATCTTTAAAAAAAAAAACACAAAGCGATGTTAGTAGATGTTCGTGTGAGTGTGCACACAGATGTGTGTGATGCCTCTGAGAGTGTGTGTGAATGTGAAAGGGGTGGCACACATAGTTTTCTCATGGCGGATTCAATGTAGGCTTTACGTTTTATCTAGTTCTTGCAGGAAAGGTCTAGAATGAAGATGAAGATACCACTCTGGAATGGGGAGGCAGTCAGACCAGCAAACTTGACAAATCCAGAGCTTGCAGAACCAGGCGATGATTGGATTAGTTCTCAGTGCAAAATGGCCTTTTTGAATTACTTTTCCATAGCCTCATCACCTTTAAAAGAGTCCTTCTTCCTCATTTATTAAGCTTTGAACTGGTTGTATGTAACAAACGTGTCAGTGTTCTCTTACGTGCGAGGGATTCAAAGATCACTATTGGAGAGCATCAAATTAAAAGCATTGCCAAAAAGCATACAGTAAGGCGGGGGGGGGACCTCAAAAGCCTATACAGCCATCTGGCAATTACTGCTGGTATGCACTGCAAATGTATTAAACAGTTAATTTGTGAAAGTTTACCAAAACATTGCTTTCAGTTTGAGAGAAAAGAGTAAATATATTTCTTTTTAAAAGAACTTTATTAATTCTTGGTTGTGTTTGTTTGTAATAAAATAAATTAGCTACAGCAGCGTCATTTCCTCCTTCTGAAGAAGAAGACAATATCTAGTGGATAATCCAATAGGAATATTTCGGAAATTTAAGTTGGAAACTATTGTAACAAAATAAAGTTAAAAATGCCCAAATTCCTGATGTCTCAATGAACTGATAAGCAATGAAAGAATTCTATTTTTTTTTTTTTTAATTGCAGTGTTTTTCAGGTATGAAATTTCTGTGTCTCACTCTCAATTTTACTGTTGTTCCTCTAATACTCAGTGATTCTGAGAGACCAGGCCCACCTTTCTTCTGGGTTGGAAAAGAGAAACTACTAATTGAGATGTGTACTCTGCCTAGAATTACTGTTCAAAAAACAAAAACAAAATACAAAACAACAACAACAACAAAAAGAAACCCCCCAAAAAACCCAAAACCCAAAAACAAAAACCAAAAACTGAAGACAAAACAGATTTGTCTTTGAGTTTACTCATCTATGAAATAAAAATGATTACAGGACCTACCTCACAGCTTTATTGTGATGTTGCAATGAGAAAAACAAAACAAAACAAAACAAAAACAAAAATGCACTTGAAGCCATGAGAACAGTGCCTGGAATATAGTAGGTGCTCAATTATGATAGCTCTATTTCATTTATATACATTAGTAAACTTAAATACAAATTTTAAAAATTACTGGGAATAATACTAAGGCATTGGCATACATAACTGTCTCTGAAATTTTAATTTCATAGCACAGGATGCTTGGGATTATTTTCTGGATTGGTGCATGGGGTTTCTCATATTAGAGCTCCTATCTGGAAGCCACATGCGTGTGCTGGTGATGTCATGGCCCCCTTATGTGTTAATCTTGAATTCCTTCTGACAGTTTGCTTCCAGAACCCACTGATCATATGCAATCCAATGGGTTCTCAGCACGATTACTCTGGGTAAAAGCAGCTTCTGAAACTGGGGAGTAAACAGAAGGGGGATAATGTTGGGTCATGCCAAGAATAATCCACCCCCTTAAAGAAATTCTGGCTTCCCAATAATACCAGCTGGGTGTTCTCCCTAACCTCCTGGCTGCACATATGTGATGAATAATTGTGATTTACTGAAAGAAAGTGAATGGAAATGGAACAAATTGAAGCAATTAACTAAAAGATGTAAAAGGGAAACAAGAGTCAGACTTGGCCCCCAGACCTTGTGGGAAGGAAACCCTTGGTGTTGGTTAAAGAAATGGTAATAATCACTCTCACTGTTTGCAGACTGTTATCAGTGGTTAAGGTCCTTATGATTTGAGCTAGAGACTGGGAAGGAATGCTAACATATGAAACCAAGCAAAGAAGTGGCAAGTAATTGAGCCTTGAGGGATCCTTTTGGAAAGCGGGCTCGTCATTTAGGGGAATGCACTTTTGATATTCATCTAGCTGGTTTCTGAGTGCCTGTTTGCAGGAAATGAAATTCTAGGCTTTGCTATTTGAAAAGGATAGAATAGGGGTGGGTAGTGTTCTCAGAAGTAATCAAAGCCTTTTTAGCATTAAAAATGACTGTGGAATGTTTGGCGCTGGAGGCACAATGATGCAAATCAAATGGTATATTAGTTTCTTGTCTAGTGAATGTGGAAGCCTTGAAGATTCTGTGTATGGGTGGGTGGTCAGCATTAGAGCTTTGGACACAAGGCACTGAGGCAAAGAAACCAAGAATGCTGTACACATTTGCTGGGAAATAGGGTCTACTGCTGTGGCAGGGTGGGGCACCGTGGGTTTGCAGGGAGGGGAGAATATATGAGTCCAGAACTCTAACCACTCTGACTTCCCTCCCTCTGAGTGTAACAACCAATCCAAAATGGCAGAGGTTAGCAAGAACAAGATACCTAATTGTGAAGGTGGGTCATTCACAGTCTGCAAAAATAGCCCTTTGGTAAATGTGAGTTGTTTTCTAATGAGAATACAGCTGTTAAGTTGTAGAAGGTGGTATCCTACAGATAACTTCTACCAGCTGGTGAGAAGCTGATTTTAAAATTTTCCAGGAATTCTGCAAGCTGGTTTTTAAACATAGTCATTATTAAAAATTGCACTATAGGAAACTATAATTAAATGAACTATGTAGAAAAAGCAATACTCATGATCCACCACTTCATTGTACTGTTTTGCTACTGTCTATGCTCTTGAAGTTACCTATATGCATTATATCTGCATGGCAAAGGTACTATGCAGTCATGTGCAAAGGCACATTTTTTCCCGACTCTGCATTCTGTGATGTGATAAAGGCAGCTCGAAACTGGCTTCCCATTCACCACTTCAATTGCCCTTACTCCCACCCACACGTAAAACAGCAGCAATGTGGTAATTTTGAAGGTTTCACAGGAGCAGTTCAAAAGGCACAGTGTGTTAAATGCCCGTGACAGCCTATTGCTACACACTATACCGTATATGATAAAATCAGTCTGTATACCAATTCTCCACTGACTTCTCTCTTAGTGCCTTCATTTCTTAATGGTTAATGAACAGCTTCTGCTCTAGCAGCAGACTTCTGCAAAGCCAAAGGACCTCAGGGCAGTATTGCTGGTCAGATGTGCTGAACATGGCCGTGAGCGTGAACGTGAATAGAACCCAAGGTTCTGATTTCATTGGTCTGGAGTGAGGCCTGGATGCTGGGAGTTTTTAAGACTCTCCAATGATACTAATACAGATGCCAAGTTGAAAATTACATGGCTAGGCAAAACTAAGATTTATTTTTGCCTTCCACCTCTCTGTAGGTATTGTCTTCTTTCCATTACCCTGCTTCCTACATGACTCGCCTATATTTACTTTCTTAGGGATTCTTTCCCTCACCTCCCAACCCCAGCTTCAGGATTGTAGAGTTGTCAGAAGTATTCACAGCCCAACTGGAGGGAGTCTCTTTCCCAAGAGTTCCAGTAAAGGCCCCAGGGATAAATTCAATTGACCTGGCTTGGAGCATGTGTTTACCTTATGGCCAATCATTGTAGCCAAGGTGGTCCTTCCCCTGTCCGTACCACAGTCAACTCCACCAAGACAGACACTGGGCAAGTGGATGTATGTGCACTCCTCTGGGTTAGGTGTTTGTTTTCAGACGAGATCGGGCGAGTTCAGGGTGGTATGGGCATGGACTATGTTCATGTTCAGAATCATATGTGTTAAAGTCTTCACTCTAGACATGAGCAGAAGAGTGGAGGTAGTCCTAAATGTGGTACCAGATTATTTAAAATCTGGTCTTTCAACAAGTAACTTATTACATTAAAAGTGAGTTTTGTTAGATGTATTTTTGATGAGTACTTTATAGAGTGATCCCATTTGCAAATATTATAACCTCAGTATACAGAAGTCCTGATTCTCCTTTTGGGGCATTGGTTTCCAGAGACAGCCAAAAGTTATAATGGAAAGACTCCTGAGATTTCCACTCTCATCTGCCTCTGCCTGGATATACAGCCTCAGACAAGCCCCTTAACATTTCTCTCTCTTACTGACATGTCTGTAAAGTAGAGATTAAAATACCTGTCTATTTGTCTCACAGGGGTATTGTGAGGATTAAATGAGATAATGCTGATGAGATAATTTGGAAAAGTGTATCAACCCTCAGCTGTAAAGTATTATTTATACTTTACTGGTTAGGCAAGAAGTACCCACCCGCTGTTCCAAGTTAAAGACAATAAACATGCAAATGCATATGTTCAGATGATTATTTTGAAGATAAATAAGTTTTCTCCCACTATATGTTCTTTTGATTTGCAGATCTGATTTGGTTGCAGATTCTTTGTAAAGACAGAATTTAGTTGAAACTCTTAAAATGATTTTTTTCTAATCTCACTTTTTTTTTTTTTTTAAAGATTTTATTTATTGTCAGAGAGAGAGCGAGCGAGAGCGAGCACAGGCAGACACAGTGGCAGGCAGAGTCAGAGGGAGAAGCAGGCTCCCTGCGGAGCAAGGAGCCCGATGTGGGACTCGATCCCAGGACGCTGGGATCATGACCTGAGCCGAAGGCAGCTGCTTAACCAACTGAGCCACCCGGGTGTCCCTCTAATCTCACTTTTAACCCTTAAGTATGACATCAAATTTAAAACAAAAAGAGAAAATGTCAAAATCAAAATGCATTCATGTAGGAATATGTAAAATTTATTTTCCAAATTAGCTCAGTTGGGATTTAGAAAAAGAGCTCTCATTTGATTTTATAATTTCTTCAAAACAGGTTTGTTGGCTCAGCTACTTCTTACCTCCGGAGTATCACCACTATCTTGTGCGCCTGGAGACTTCCCTTTAAGGCCAATCTCAAATTTATAGCCCTCTTTGAATTCACCATGCTAAAATTCTTTGTGTTGGTCTGTGTGTTTTCTTCTGTGTTTCCTGATATTACACACACACATACCTGCATAGACGTGGGCCCTCACAAAAACACACGGCATATTTTATAAGGGTATGTTTTTATCATTTCTTTTTCCGGTTCTTAAAAGCTATGACATAGAGGGTCTCATTCTATCCCCTTGCTCCTAAGTGTACTGATAGGCACCTGTAATCCAGTAACTGCTCAACAAATGACTGAATTGGAGAATGAAGTTTTTGAAGGTGGAGAAAAGAGTAGCATGGAAAAATGGTCAAAACACTTTATTAGAATTTATTTTGGATTGTGGAGAAATATACCTCATTCCATAAGTATTTATTGAAAACAAGTTGATTCAACAAGTATTTGTTGAACATTTACTACATGCCAGGTATCATCCTGGGTACATGATTTCGTAGTACAGAACACTGGCATTGTTTGATCTCTGTTGAGGTGGACGAACAACACATAAAGAATTTCAAAATGAGAGAGACTTACCATAGTGTTACTGAGGGAGGATGCTCTTAAGAGGTGAGATTTCAACTGAGACCAGGAGAAACAGAAGGAATTAGTTTTACAGGGACCGAGAGGAGGGTCTTACCCTTAGAGAAAAAGAGCCAAAAGGGTCTGAGGACCTGAAAGAAAAGCCAAGGGTTGGGACTGTATATAGTTGGAAAGAGGTCTCAAATGAGTATTGAGTGTAATGTCACTCAGGGCCTTCCAGCCAGGTTTCAGAATGAGGGATAGTGGGAATCACCTTGTTTTTTTAGGAGGGGAAAGAAACCCGTGTGGGTGTGCATGTGCAATTGATTTTTAACACTGTCTTGTACTTATGCTTTAGAAAACATGCTAGCTCATCGTCAGTGTGGCTTACTCTGGCAAGTGGCAAGGGACGCTGACCCTCTCTATCTGTTACAGGTTGCCCTATGTAGTTTGCGGTCTATAGGTTGCAAAGCCAGCTGGGTTATGGCTTACAGTTGCATAATAAAAATAAAACCTACTACATAGTGGTTACTCTGAGCTCAGTCCTGCTCTAGTTGTTCTGGTTGCTTTGCATATTTTCACTCATTTTAATGAGCTGGCATTATTTCGAAGATAAAGAAACCGGGGCACCGAGGGATGAAGTGAATTGCCCATGTCACACACATGAGTAAGTAAGCGATGGACTAAGGTTAAGTCAGGGTAGGGGGAGCCCAATCCCATCCTCGACTCAGCCGGAGGCCAGTATGTGAGCTGCTCCTCGCCGACATGCAGTAAATACAGAAATGCAGGAGAAGTGTGTCCCGTCAGGGGTCATGTCTCCTGGAACAAACTGTAGGCCAGTTTGAGTGTTGTGCGAGTCGTGTGGAATTACATGGGCTATGAAGTGTGCATGAGCCGTGAACTGTAGGACGACACACCCGTCCGTGACAGACTGGGAGAAGGATAGGCCTTCGCCTCAGATCCCTCAGGAAGCAGAGCTCCGAAGCATATGCCGGACTGCAAGGGAAGAAATAAGGTAGTAAATGTCCTCTCCTGTGTCTCTTGATACTCCACGTGCTACATCATGTGAACCAAGTGTCATTTGTAATTTGCCCCGTGGAAGCTTGTTTTATTTCTTGGGCCGGTAAGGAAGGAAATGTGAGAGAAAAGTCCGTAAGGGGCAGAGGTCACATGACCTCCTGCTCTCTCTTGACACTGCCAAGTAGCAGTTTGGGTTCCATAGTATGATTGTCACCTTCCTGCAATCATCCTGTGACGTCTCTGGACACGGTGAGCCTATGAGAGAAGCAAGTTTGCGGAAGTGTAAATACTTACCAACTTTATCTCTGGTCATGTGGTCTAGAAGATTTGGAAATGGTATTAATCGAACCAGGTGTAGGTACGGCCTTTCTCTTTATGGAAAACAATAATTGGGTCTTCTAGCCACAACCTACTAGTCTGGAGAAATGGGGTTTGGGTGGATTCCCATAAGGTCACCTCCATGGGGTCGGGGACAAGGGCATGTGCCATTTTGAAAATTATATGAAAGTAATATTGTTCTTTTTAAAAAATTAATTAATATATTTATTTATTTTCAGCATAACAGTATTCATTGTTTATGTAGCCAATCAGTGCCAGTGACACATTGTCCAGAAATTTCCATCTTTTAAAAAAAATATTTATTTACATAGAGAGAGAGAGAGAGAGCATGAACACAAGTGAGGGAGCACAAAGGGAGAGGGAGAGAGAGAATCTCAAGCAGATGCCACGCTGAGTGCAGAGCCCAGTGTGTGGTTCAGTCCCAAGACCCTGTGATGATGATCTGAGCCAAAACCAGGAGTTGGATGCTTAACTGACTGCACTATCCAGGTGCTCCAAAATCTCCATCTTTTAATCCAATATGGTAACCCTTAAATTATACCACCCCTCCTTGTTCTAACTAGAGAGATGTATCTTGTTCCTCAGCAGTTGACTATCTTTGGGCCACATATCGGACATGTGGTACCTGGGTGGGAGTGATGTGTCTGTTTTGTCTTAGTTGTTGTTATTAAGTCATCTCATGTGTTTGGTATTCTGTGTTGGCTGTGAGACCAGATTCCTCTCCCTTTCTTGAAAGAAGCAAAACAGTATCCGTAGCCTGATGGAAAAAAAAAAAAAGACTTTCTTTCTTTCTGCTGGGGAATCAGAAAAAAGGATTTTGATAAAAACTCATAAGTGAATATTGCTACTACATGAGCATTTCCTTGCAGTTTTGAATGAAATCGGAGCCCTGATAAAGATATTCTGAAGGCTTATGATACACACAAAGTCCAGATGCTTCCACAGAGTCACACACAGAAGGAAAGGGTGGGATTTTTGGAATGCATTTAGTTTTCATGTTGTCTTAGTCAAAACAATGAAAATTTCTTTTCAAATAACCACCAACTTATTGCAACAGAAGACAGACATTTGCCTTGAGTCGTTTGTGTCATGGTCAGTAAATGCGAATACGGAAGCAATCGCTCTGCAGAACACAATGACATGAATTGTCTCACACACAGTCATGTTTGTGTAAAAGTGTGAATTTGTACTTTTTACTTTATTGACTTCTTTTTTTAAAAAAAGATTTTATTTATTTATTTGACAGAGAAAGATCACAGGTAGGCAGAGAGGCAGGCAGAGAGAGAGAAGCAGGCTCCCTGCTGAGCAAAGAGCCCGATGTGGGGTTCGATCCCAGGACCCCGAGATCATGACCTGAGCCGAAGGCAGCGGCTTAACCCACTGAGCCACCCAGGCGCCCCTATTGACTTCTTCCTTAACACTACTTTCTGCATCTTCAAGGCTGCAAGTCGTCATTTGTGTTTTTTTATAAATTACCTCACTTACAAAGTTCACCCACTGCCTGTGGTCAAAGAGAAGTTATATGATAATGAATTCTCTGTAGTGTTAAAAGTTCTTCTGTTAGCTCTTGGGAGCATTAAAATTCAAACAGCTTTTATTGGATGACTATTGTATTCATTGAGGTTCTGGAGACAATACATTATTTTGACTTGAGAAGGCAATACTTAAATTACAGTATGATCTACTAACATACCTCTCTAATTTTATTGTAGACTCTATAAATGTAGTAATTTAGGATTTCCACCCTCTATACCCTCTTTTTAGACTGTCACCATTTAAACAAACTGTCACAAAAATATTTTTTACAATTTGTTACAAAGATTTTATTTATTTATCTGACAGAGAGATAGAGAGTACAAGTAGGCAGAGTGGTAGGCAGAGGGAGAGAGAGAAGCAGACTCCCTGCTGAAGAGGGAGCCCTATATGGGTCTCCATCCTGGGACCCTGGACTTACGACCTGAGCCAAAGGCAGAAGCTTAACCAACGGAGCCACCCAGGTACCCTGTATTTTTTAAAATTTTAATATAGAGTCTAGATAGAAAGAATTCTGAATTTTATTGTCATTTTTCTCCTATGTCTTTTACTAATTCTACTTAATTAGGCTAACAAAAATCTGTAATTGATTAATGCAAAAAAAACAAAACCAAACCAAAAAACCCTGTATACACACACTCATCCAAACACATCATTAGTGACCCAACTGATGGGAAAACAAAACAAAATGAGAAAATCTGTCCTTGTATGTAGGGTATTAGCTGTAATTGTCAAAAGTGAAGCATAGTGAAGTGAAGTGAAGCATTAGTGAAGCATATCTCCACTTATTCTTATTCTTTTCATGAGCAGTCTCCAGGGCTAAAATGTCACAAATGATATATTCTTTCAAAATAAAAAAAAAGTGTTTTATTTTTAGGATGCTACTTATAACATTTTTCCAGAATACATTTTCCAGAATACCATTTCCAGAATACAGAAAATTTGTGTTTTAGTTTTAGTGTTGTGTGTTTTAATAAGGATTGAATGATAGAGGTATTCCTTTTCTAAGAAGAGCTCGGTCTCCCCTCACAGCTCAGGGTTTTGTGTGGAAAGAATGACAATGTATATACTGTCCTGTTCTATTCTGCATCTGACTCTGAATGCACGTCTTTGGCTATCAATGTTTGTTGATGCTACTTACCCCTTGAAGATGGGGGGAAAAGCTGTAGAAAGTTATTTCTGTAACATAATCTTTCTTCTATGACTCTTGTAAATTGATTTGTCGAGAAGGGTTCCCTTCAGCCTACGAGCATGTTTTAAAAAATCAATGCAGACGACTAGTTAATTTATTGTGATTCAGACTCAAACAGTTATGTGCAGGTATGCCCTTAAGAGTCAAGGGTAGGATGGTATTGTTAGGATAACATATCTAATTCCTTACTGCACTATGTGCTCCTTGAGGATGGTTGTCTCAATCAACTTTACTCTCCAGCACCTAACCCAGTATCAGGCAGTGTATTGTAGTAGATAAGAGTATGTGTGATCAGGGATTGAGACTACCCAAGTTCAAATCCGACTATGCTACTTACTAAGCATATGATCCTGGAGATGTAAGTTTTCAATATTCCACTGTCTTCAACTGTAAAATGGGGGCGATACTATTATTTACCTTTTCGACTTCCTGTAAACGTTGAATGAGATCATGCACGTTACTTAGCCCACAGTGAACATCTAATGCATGTCAACTATATAATAAAGATTAGTATACCTACCAAACTTTGAAGTAAACTTACCTAGAGGTGGTTGGTGACTATGAAATTACAATGGTTAAGAATCTACATTAGTGAAGTGGAATTCTAACTTTGCTTGGAGAGTAGAGACACATCCACCAAGAAGAGATAAGTCAGAAAGACTCCAGACATATTAAATAAGATCTGAAAGGTTGTGAAGGTGCATAGGGAAGAGAAAGAAGCCCACAGCTACTGCTTTCCGGTCCAGAACTTTCTATTAAACTACCTGTGTCGTGTAACAGGGAAAGAACTTTTGCTGCCAGTGATGATAATTTGATGGTTTCACCCTGTGAATATAGCAAGTGTGAGTCTGTGTTAGTGTCTGGAGTCTAAATGAGAAAGTCTGCAAAGAGATTTGAGCATTCCAGAGGTTTAAAGCTGGAAAAGCAATAGGCAGTTTCCTTCCTCCCTCGGCCACTCAGCAGAAAGCATCCTTACTCCCAGGGGCTTCTGACATTCCTCTGTGTTGTGTGCAGAGGGGAGAGAAACGCTTTCTAGTTGGCTCACATTACCTTGTTCTGGTTAAATGAAAAAGTATTAGCGTACGTTCCTTGTCACCACAATTCCAGCTGTCCAAGTCAGTGCTCTGGAAGCAGAGAAAAATGATCTTATAACTATTGAGGTTAAAAAAAAAAAGAAAGAAAGAAAGTGAAGAAAAGGAAAAGGAATGTGTTGCAGAACAAACCTCCCCAGCTCTGACCTTCTGCTTCCTGCCTCCTGTGTGTGACAGGAAGGGAAAGTGGTAAGGGCTAAATAATAAATACTCTTAAGTGAGTGGTTAGATCAGCATTGGCTGATGGTATATAGTGTTTGCCATCCAGGAAGACATCGATCGGAAGACGTGCTCCTTATGGAGAAAAATAAACCAGTTTTTTTTTGTGTGTGTGGTATGCTGTCCCTGAACACATGTTAAAATGACCACAGTTGTTTTATTACCGAGCAGAACTTCAAGGCTAATCCCATTACCTCAAGCCGCTGCCCAAGACTGTCTGGTTAATGCTCAGACCCTAGCTGCATTTTCTGGAATTCAGAGTCATATACAATATCGCTTTTATCCTCAAACTTTTCTTGAACTCTTTCTTTCACTTTTCCCACTTAAATTCAAACTTGAATATCCCAGAAGACACTGCTGCCCCTAAAGCCACTCCAAATTGGGGAGCGTACCCCACTGGTGCCGGAAGGACCTCCCTTGCTCTTATTTTCAGATCACTCTCTCCTCTTCTTCTGTGGAAACCCCACTTTTGAGTCTCACAGGTCTTCACACCATTATCTGCCACTACAGTCCCCACCCTTCATTTCCAGGTCATTCACTGGATCTGGATCCCTTATGAAACCTCACATAATCTTGATGATTATATTTTATTTTACTTTATTTTATTTTTATTTCATTTCATTTTAAGATTTCATTCATTTATTTGACAGAAAGAATAAGGAGGGAGAGCATCAGAGGGAGAGGGAGAAGCAGGCTCCCTGCTGAGCAGAGCCCAACATGGAGTTGATTTCAGGACCCTGGGGTCATGACCTGAGCTGAAGGCAGATGCTTAACCGACTGAGCCACTTGGCCACCTGTCTTGATGATTTTTATACCCCGCCTCTTAGTCCCTTGCCCTCTTTTCCAACAGTTCTTTATTTTACCTCAACCACCCATCTAATGGCCATATCCTGGACCTTGTCATTACCAGTTACTAAAATCCTCCAAAATCCCAATTTCAGGGGTCCTTCTCCTGGATCCCTTCTTCCTGTTTATAAGCTATAGCTTACAACTCTGGGTATTCTTATTGCAACACTTTTTTTAAAAAATCTCATTAGGAACTATGAGTCATTGGAATTTTTCATCTTTTCTTTGTTGTTCATTCTCCTCATGTCCCCACATCCGTCTATGCTCTGCTTAGCTTTCATAGAAAACTATTCCTAGCCTTTTACATACTTATATAAACTTCCTTGTCCCACTTTTCCTCCTTTGATCTACTCAAGTAAAACCCTAATCCTAGTTTTATCTATCTCTCTCTCTCTCCTTCCTTCTCCCTCTTTCTCTCTCATGATCTGCATGCATATGCCTGAGCCCGGCTGGAAAAAAGGAGGTTCTCTACCATGATTACTGGTCTCACTTTACATCATGACGATTCCCCTCAAGTGCGACTTTAGTGCTACTGTACAGCCTATTGGATTTCCCTGGTCTATTCTTTCTCTGGCTCCCCTGGAGGACCAGTTTGTGCATTGTCGCTCCTCTCTCCTAAGGAGTGTTTACCCAGCTGATAACTTTGCTTGCTCTTTCACTGAAAACAGAAGCAAACAAAAGAAAACTAAAAATGCTGCTACCACACTATCTTCCAATGGAGTTAGTCGGGTCAGCTTACAAATAGTGGTAAGCGTACAATGCTTCTCATCCTGTGAGGAAAAAAAAAAAAAGAGGGAAAACTCTTGACTCCATTTCCTTTTCAGTGACTATCTAATCTCTGCCCCATTTGAAAGCAAAACTGCCTACCAGATAAACCTCTACTCACTCTTTCCACTTGCCCTCTTTCTGCTCTCTTGAAGACACCCCCATCTTGTTTCCATCGCTAACACTCCAGCAAAACGCTTCTTGTCAGTGTCACCAAAGATCTCCTGTTGCTCAGACCGAAGGACCATTCCTGTTTCTCATTTCACTTTTAATTCTTGGAAACATCTGACACACTTGGTGAACTTTTCTTTCTAAAAATTAGCATCGTGAGGCACAGTTCTTACTGGGCCCCTGCTGGCTCATTAGCTGCCTCTTCTCGATTGTCGTGACCGGTTTCCCTTATTTCGATCTTGGCGGACTCCAGAGCCCAGTTCTGGAATCTTTAGGGGTCTTTACCCCTGCTCACTTCCTTATGAACTCATCATAATTCACACCTTTAAATATCATCTGTATCCTGCTCATTCCCAAATTTATATTGGTGAGCTTGACCTCTCAACTAAACTCCAGACTTTGTAAGGAAACGAAAAACCAACACTTTCGTGTTAGATACTAAATAGGAGTTCCAAAGTTAAAATGTCCAGAACAAGTCATTATATCCCCCTCACACTTCTTTGCCTTTAGCTTTACAATCTCAATGAAAAGAAACTCTGCCTTTCTAGTTGACTCATGTCAAACTTTGATTTTTCCTCCCCCCCTCACATATCACATAGAATTAATCAGCAAATGTCAGTGGCTCTCCTAAACCACTGCTCATCTCACCACTTCCACCACTATAACCCCAGCTGAAACCAACATAAGCTCTTGCCTATATTATAATACCTTTTAAACTAATAACTTGGTTTGTATCCCTCCCTCCCTATGGCCCGCTCTCTACCCAGCAACCAGAGTAAACTTTTAAAAATGTAATCGGCTCATGTCATTTTTTCTGCTTTAAGCCTTCTAAAAGTTTCTCATCTCTTTCAAAGTAAAAGCAGAAGTTTTTATAAACATCTGTGAGGTCAGGGAGTCTGGGTGGCTCAGTCGGTCCAGCGTCTGCCTTCTGCTCAAGTCGTGATTCCCAGGGTCCTGGTTCCGGGCTCAGCGGGGAATTTTGCTTCTCCCTCTCCCTCTGCCCCACCCCCTGCTCCTCCTCCTCCTGTCTCTGTCTCTCTCTCTCAAATAAATAAAGTAAAATAAATAAAATAAAACAAAATAAATTAAATCTTTAAAAAAATAAACATCTATGAGGTCCTTCTACTTTTCTGCCTTGCTTTTTTCTTTCTTAATATACCCTGGCCACACCATCTGCTTATTACTCCTTGAGCTAAAAGGACCCCAGGCCCACTCTCTTGCCACCACAGCCCCAATGACTTGTTTGCTCATTCCTCCAGGTCACCCCATTAGAGGATTACATATATATATATATATATATATATATGCATTTACAAGTGTATACATATGTATATATTTTAACTATATGTACACGCGCATGTGTGTGTGTGTGTACATATATCATCTTTCCACTCTATTCCTAGCTTTCCATATGCCTTATTTTGTTAGGTAGGTAGGCATATAAATAGTTTAGTATCTGACTTTTAGCAGTAGAGTGTGAGCTTCAAGAAGGACAAACTTAGGTGCTTTGTTCATTCTTGGATTTCTAGCACCTAGAAGTGTGCATGGCACATAGCAGGTGCACAATAAGTATTTGTCTGATGAAGAGCAAGTATTTGAGCTTGGATTTGATTGTCTTTTTCATGACTGCAACATTTAACCCTGGTTTGCTTTCCAAGAAGGCCAATTAAAGGAATACTGTAACTAGAGAATTCAGAATTGAGTAAACACCATTTTGTGTCCCCTGTCCCCTCCCCAGTCTGTGTGGAGGCAACAGTTTTCTGCTGCAACAAGGTTATCACTTTGTCGGTACAGAAAGAGCATGCAGACTGATGTCTCCCTCTCTTTAATGCAGACTTGCCAGGAGGCAGTTTCCTGCTGTGCTGGTCTGAGCATTTGAGAGAGTTTGGGTAGAGGGGATAGCACTTAACTAAAAATGAAATCCTCTCTTGATTCTTCTTATTATTAACTTAAAAGTGTCATTTAATTGAATCCTTTTGGAGAATTCTCCTACCTCAGGAAAAATAGTGAAGTGATAACAGCAGAATCACTTTGACTCTCCCTCTGGACAAGAAAAAAAAAATTAAAATGTGCAAAGATCCAGCTCTCACAGTCTGTCATTCCCCTTTCATTTCCTAGGTATGTTCCCTAGCCATGGCTTGTCATTTCCCTTCTTTGAGATTAGCTTGGCTTTTTAATTTTTGTGTTACAACAGCCTACTTTTGAGGTTGCTGTAAGTGATGCCAACCCCTGATCAGTCTACACATTTAATCAGAAACAAATAATGGGGGTAAAGGTGACTCTTAAGCTACAGAGCTATACTTGGCTCTGCATTTGGGTCCGTGCACTGGGTTTAAGCCCCCACCTTGAGGGCTTTGTCCTAGTGACTGCACAGATGAGGGATATGTACAGCCCTCCAGACAGCCTCAGGCATAACTTATTTATGGACTGGGCACTCATAAGTACATTCTGCCTCCGTGGTGGGTTTACCAGGCATTGCAGGTATCTGATTCAGCATCTTTTGTCTAATCAGTATCTGAATTTTACATCAATTGGGTGGTGATAAGGAGGCTTAACCAATGTTTCTTTCTTGGTTCTAAAATTCTGTACAGTGACAGACACTGGCTCCAAATAAAACAGGAACAATAATCCCCAGCCATTTTGGATGACTGCAGCCGCCGTTCCTATCCACTGAATAAAGGTTGGGGTTTGGTTTAGTTTTCTACTGTTTGGGGGCTATGCTATGGAGGTGGAATCCTTACTAGGAAGGGCTCCAGAACTGCCCCATGGAGGTGGGGATGGGAGTTGATTGGAGGCTGCTTGTGGTGGAAGAAGTAGAAAATGCCAGGCACACTCCACACTCTCTTTACTGAGGCGGTGTGTTTGTGATGGCTTTGGCAGGTCTAACTGGGCCTGGGAGTGTTCTTGAGATAGAAAGATTTTAGAAGATTCCTACCAATAAAAGGTCCCTTGGTACCATCTGCTGAAGACTAAAGTTTGGATTGATGTTTGCATGGCTTTCTATCAAATTCTGTTCTGAATGAGTAATAAAGCTATGGAGATTTAAAAAATTCTTTTGAAAATTAAAGATTGCAAAAATCCCTTTGCTTCCACTTCCCCTGCCTTGGTTGATAACTTGGGGATTTCCAAATTCAGGATGGAATGTCACTCTTCTAAAATAAATAGATTTGGGAAATATGGTTTTTTACACAATATTTCCCAAAATATGTTGTATTTCCACATATTTAAAGAGATATTCTGTGATTAAAAGAAGTCTTATAATTAAATAAGCATGGCAGACACCATCTGGTAATGTGTTTTATTAAATCTAAGGTACTCTCGATTGTAATATAGACCATTTTTTTAGTGTACCACCAAGAAAAGTTGCCGCCAGCTCAACTTTGTTTTAATTAATGGAAGCATCTCCATATCAAAGATGTTTTCATAGGAAAAAAGGGCATGCATTTGAATGTATAAAATGCAATGTATGCAACCTTTTTGGAGAGTCACAGAGTACATTAGTATGTCATAGGTTCTGAAAGGTACTACAGTAAAAATCTCTGCTGAAATTCTTTTAACTCGGGATCTCCTAAACCTCCTGATTGGCCATCTAAATTTCTATCACACCACCCAACCTCATAATATTTATTAAAACTTCTTTGGAGATAACTGATGGAATATTATTATCCAAAATAAGCATGGCAAAGACAGGTGATCTATTGAAAGATTGGGAGAAATCGTGAGAAAAAGAAGAGAATAAATGAAAGATGACATTGAAAGAAAAGAAACACAACTACACAGCTAGGACAACTATAAAGAATATTGCAAAAAAGTCAAAGAAAATATTCTGAGCAAGCAAAACTTGGGCAATACCTGTCTGTGACTTAACTAAAAGGAGTCAAAACTAGAACCAAGGTGGAGAGAACAGTGGTCTGAGGTTGTGATTGATGAGAGTTGATGGGGAGAGACACAAACCCAAAAGCTACTGCCGCCTTTGATATCATCTTTGCTATGACCATAGGACTTCTCAGGGAATGTGGTTTAAATCCATGTTGATGGGTGGCCCAGACTGTATTTGGGAATGTTCTGTGGGAAAGGTTGCAGGAAAGAGAGATATGGTTCAGGTCCTTGGTAAAAGTTGCTCACTTCAACTTTGCAAGTTGAAGTTACATCAACTTTGCAAGTTGTATCTCCCCTTAGCTGTAAAGGGGGGTTGGACAGAATTGGGTGCTTGAGACCCCCTAGAACAGAAATGTCCCGGGAACGATGAGTCTCAGACTCTCAGAGTCTGTTATTTCTGAAATTGTGAAGGAGTTATCCTCCATGAAGTTATTTACTTAATGAACTTATATTTTGGGGAAGACATTTGAAATAAGGGAATAATAATAAGAAAAGGGAGGAATATTTATCATGACTGTGATATAGTTTATATGTAATATAGTCTATATAGGTATAATATATATACATATTGAAATTAATTTTTTATTAAGCTATCTACAAAAATGTAAAGTGACAGCATGGTGTAACTCACTGACAATTAAATGAGAAGAATAGCTATGAGACTGATGTTTAGCATAATAAATGAGTTACAACTGTGATAAATGGGATTCAATTAAGAAAATATAGAAAAAAATAAAAGATTAGATGGATTATAAAACTTAATCAAATGGAAATAGGTATTACTGCAACTGAAATTACCCTGTTTTTGGTTAATTCTCTATTTCATATATTTGGAAATTATCAATGATGAAAGTAAATTTTGTCTCATTCATCATTGCATCCCAGCTCTTATGTTAGTGCCTGGATTATAGGAATCAATCAGTAAATATTTACAAAATATTTGTAAAGTAAATTTATGAATAAGTTAAACATGATTTAGTTAATCACATTTACTACTCATGGTATTTAATAATGTATCCTCCCTCCTTAAAGCTTTTAAATCTTGCCTAGCAGATGATATTCTTCTGCATCATTTTTTAAAATTATGGGTAATAAAATATTGCAAAAAACATACCATGATACCACAGTGGGGGTAAGGTTATAGACAGATGTTAGTTGCCTCAGTGTGATCGATCAGTCACTACTGCACATCTGTGATGGCAAAGGTAACAGAAGAGAATCTGCCTTGACCTTTACTCAGGTGAAGAGAGGTCATGCAAGGCATCACTTGACTGAAGTTGACTGTCCTGCCATTGCAGAATGGCACAATATCTGCAGAGAAACCATAAAGGAGCTTTCTCTTATTCCATATTATAATTGTTGTTCCAAAGCGAAGGGTCTAATTCACCCTGCTGGCTCCCCACCCTCCCACTGCCGTTTTCTGAAGGAGCCATTATTTCCACAGATTTCTTTAACAATGGGTAACTTTTGCTGGTTTATGTGTGAAAATGACACCACAAAGGTGAAGCTGCATCTTTGAAAGTCACTGCTCAGATGGGCATGAAGTGATGTCTCAGCACCACAAGGATATGAGTCATTTTTCTTTTATCATGAGACTTTGAATTGTAAACCTCCAATATATATTTATGTGAGAAGATGTATAAGGGGATATACTAAGCTCTCTGTCACTTTTCATTCTAATGCTTCCTCAGAAGAGGTGAACCTTTCAGAATATTTTATTTGAGAGGGGTACGTGGGTAACTCCGTCAGTTTAAGCATCTGCCTTTGGCTAGGGTCATGATCCCAGTGTCCTGAGATCAAGTCCAGCATTGGGCTCCTTGCTCATCAGAAAGCCTGCTTTTTCCTCTTGCCTCTGCTTCTCTCTCTCTGTCTCTCATGAATAAATAAAATAAAATCTTTTTTAAAAAGTTTTAAAAAAAGCAGCACCTGAACCTGTTGATGAGAAATGAGGAGTTCAAAATCAATTGTTTGAAAATCACTTAAAAAAATTCATTTGAGAAATTTCCTTCCTTTATATAAAACCTGAAACTTGATTTATAATTTAGTGTATTTCGGGCACCTGGTCTCTCAGTTGGTTAAGTGACTGCCTTCGGCTCAGGTCATGATCCTGGAGTCCCAGGATCATGTCCCACATTGGGCTCCCTGCTTGGCAGGGGGTCTGCTTCTTCCACTGACCTCTCTCCTCTCATGCTCTCTCTCTCATTCTCTCTGTCTCTCTCAAATAATAGATAGATAAAATCTTAAATAAATAAAATAAAATTTAGCATATTTCTGTGACAGTTCTCAGAACAATCTGGTTGTATATTTTTTCCTTTGGTAATTTGATATATTTTCATTTAACTCTTAGCAGAAGAGAATGTTTTCCATGACTGGTAATATGATATACTTTGTGAACATATGTGCAGGCATATCCTATGTCTGTCTATGTGAGGTCATTCACTCACCATTTTACAGAGTTTGTGACCCAGAAACTATTGGATTCTGAGAATTAAAAGGTACATGGGACTATCATCAAGGAACTCATGATCCAGGATATGACAAAACTGTGTGAATAAATATAGTATAATGTAGTAGAAAAGGAATGGGTCTTTTGAAATTATTTTGGTTGAGACAGCAGAGACAGTTGAAGAATTGAAGAGTTCAGGGAGAGATGATTTAAGAATTGGAACATAGAGGAACATGCATGCACACACACACAATAAAAGTAATTAAGTTAATTATGGGATGGAAAATTATGGAAAGGATAAAGAGAAAATAAGAAGGACTGATGGATGATGAGCTACCTAGATACTCAGTTAATCTTATACTTAGGAAAACCAGGCTTACCATATAGAACAAAAACATCAATGTTACTGATTCTATTAAAGTATAAGTCAGATCATGTGACTTCCATGCCCCAAACCCTTTGATGATTGTCTGCAGTCCTTGCCCTGGCCTCCCTTGCCCTCTGTGATCATGTCCCCATCCCTTGTCTGTTCGACTGCATCTCCATTACTGCGTACTCTGCTCCTTTTCTGCTTGGTCCCCTTTGCTCCAGCCACAGGGGCCTCCTTGCGGGTCCTCAGACATGGCCTGGCTTCATGTCTTCTTCTGTCTGAAAGACTCTTGCCTTAGAGAACCACACCTCCTTCAAGGCTTTGTTCAGATGTTACCTTTTTATAATCAAGTCCACTAAGACCACCCTTTTAAAATTTATAAACTGTGCCTCCTGCCCCTTCCCCCAGCCCCACCTGCCATCTTCTAATATTACTCTGTTCGGTGGTATGTTGGGCTAAAGAAGAATGCACAATACTTTCAAATCAGGAATGCCATTTTCTAATTCAAAAGTGAAAAGCATCAGGAGCCAGTTATCAGGGGACCCCACTCCTCTATTGCTGTCACATTCTTCTGTAATTTTCCCTAGCCACCATTGGAACCGGGCCATGCCAACCTTCTGGAATTAGTTATTAGCTTACATACTGGCAATAAATACATGAATGCCCACCTCAATGGGGTGTGAGAGAGAAAGAGAGAATGTGTGTGTGCATGCATGTGTGTGTGTGTGTGTGTGTGTGTTATGTATTTATATAAAGGCATCTAGGATATTGGAAAAACATTGAGTCAGAAGGAAAAGTGCTGGCACATTTCCCATTACTGTTGTGACAACTATGAACACTTAAGTGCATGCTTATATTTAATAACACCTTATGTTTTTATAGAACATGCTACTTTCACATGCCATTATTTGCATTTTATAAAAATAAATCATTGAAATTATTTTGACGTTAAAACTTAGATTCAGAGATCAGTGACTTGCCCATGATCAAATTCCTGCTAAATGATTCCTTGACTGTTGTTGGTGATATATATTACATATATATTACATATAATGGTTTTATATACATATACATATATACACACACACACACATACATAAACAATAAGACAAGTAATGGGGTCAATATGGAGGGAAACTGGAATGAGAAAATCATTTTGAGATTAAAGTAAAAAAGCATCAATAGATACTAAATCTAGGGAGAAATTTTTGATGAGTGATTATGATTTTTTGAAGATCATTAGTTGGAAGCTAAAAAAAGTAGTAAGTCTACAATGAAAAAATCAGCTAACACTTTGGATAATCAGTATCACCAGTGGTGGGGGAAGCAGGCATCACATACCTTGGATGTGGTATCCTGAAAAGGACACTGTATCACATATGTTCCAGCCATAAGTAATGTATCACCTGAATTTAATCACAAGGAGACATCAAATGAATCCAAGATAAAGATCATTTTTAAAACAAAACAACTCTTGAAACTGTTGATGTCATTAAAAAAAGAAAGAAAGAAAGAAAGAGAAAGACCAAAGAAATGTACCATGTTAAAGGAGACTAAAGACAACAGTGAAATGTACTGTTATGGGCTCCTTTTCTGTGGGGAAATTGCTATTAATGGCATTCCCCCCTCCCAACAAATGTTTTTAAGATAGATAAATGGATGGACAGGTAGAGACAGAGAGAAGAACAAATTAAAAGAAAATAGGTGAAAAATGTAACATGTAAATCTGAGGGCAGGGTAGCAGTATTTGTGGATATTCTCTGTACTATTTTTGCATTTTTCTGTGTTTGGAATTACTGTATTTCCAAATAAAACATTAAAAAAACAAGGGAGCACTAGGTTACCATTTAGTATAACCGTTGAGACTTCTTAACTCTTCTGAAAGAGTTTATTTTCTATACTAAATGCCTAACTTAAAATCAGGCAGGGAGGGACTTAGTCTCTTGGGAAGGTAAGATGTTTGGCGCATAAAAATAGTATTACAGAGGTGTTTGATATGTTAATATTTTACTGCTTTTTCATTTTTTATTATTTATTATTAATGAAATGCAGTTGTCTTTGAAGCCTGCTGAGTGTTTAATAATGAAATTGTGCAAAGTTCATTTTCAAATGTCTGCGCCCCATATGTGTTAGAAACACAAGTTCAATATGCACTTGAAATCACTTTATAAGGGGAGGACTACAGAGTTAACCAACTGATGCTTTTTAACTGCATGTTTATATACACAACTGCTGGAATGACTTGGCATGTTACGAGCATGTGTGTTGCATGTACAGTGCCCGTTTACTGAGCTTTTGATTATAGGGTCCCAGACATCTACTTAAGTGCTCATAGTATAGCATTCTTCAGTAATATTTCCCATGGTCTACAGTCGAATTATTAATTTTAAAAGACCAATTATATTTTTTCATAGTATGCCACAGTTCTTTTTGTAAATTAGAGAAAATCTGAATTTGTGGGGATGCTGTCAGAATATTGGCCTTGATCTTAAATGGTAACTGGGTTGAATTTCTCCCAACCTTTCCCATTTATACTCTCTGTGTGCCGTGCAATAGTTGCCCTTGGCTCGTTTGGAATGAGGCAGTAATGCTGACTTTAGTGCTTAAGACAAGCGAGAGATCTCACTGAACACAGCCATGCTCCAAGCTCCCCCTTATGTGCCCCCTTTTCCTCTCCTTCCTCAGTCCCCACTACCCTCCTTTTGCTCTTCTGCCCTCAACCACCTCTTACAGATCTTTTCTTCTGAGCTTTTCTCCACTCTGGCCATAGGAGAGCTAAAAGCAGGCAATCCCATAGCTACAGGGTCTTGCTATGGGATCAGTGACAGAATAAATAGTCGAAATGCTTCCATGATGACCAAGTGCTCACACTGCGGTGAGGAAGGAAGGATGTGGGAGAGGCTGCTTTTAAATCTCCCCTTGGCCTTGGGGAAATTGTATACATACCTACTTTGAGTGCCGTTAGCGAGAGTGGCAAGTTTCTAGATGCAAATGGACTTGAGTTTAAATCCCTTCTCCACCACCTAATAGCAGGGTAAGCATCAGAAGTCAGCCTTTCGGAACCAGAGACTCCTTATCCATCAAATGAGGTAATGACAATACCGACTTGGAGGATTCTTGGGACGGAATGAGATTACGCAGGAAAAACCGCCCCTGCAATGACTGGCAGGCTGTCCAGCTTGCTATTAGTGTTGTTATTTTAGTCAGAAATGTTCTTTCTTTAGTTTCAGTTTGAGGGGTTCACTCTTCAGCCCCAAGACAGTCTTCCATGAGCTCTTTTTGGTTAGGAAGCAGGATGGACACAATTTGTGCGCAGCGGTTCATGGACAAGTAAGGCAAATCCTTCTCCCTTACCTCACTAGTCCTAGAGAAGTAGCCCAGTGAGGTCCAGTGAGCAGTCCCTAGAACCACATGCCAGCTATCAGAGTAAATAAAATGAGCTTGAAACATAATAACCATATCTTGGGTTGGTGAAAGCCAGAATAATAGCTATTATTATTATTATTATTATTGACTTGAAAAGTCTTATGAATTAGAGATGAAAAGATCTTTCTCAGATCTTTCCCATTGGCAGAAGTCCAGCCAGAACACATGGCCATTGCCCATCATGACAGTTTGTGACTAGGCTTCTGGAAATGCTATGAAGACGGGTACGTGGTAAAATATTGTTCTGAGTGCTTAAAAGACCCCCGTCTCCCAAGAATGCCATGTGCTGCAAGTGTCAAGTGACCTGAGAAATGTTTACATGGCACAAATAAAACAAAAAACTGTGAATCTCAACGTCTATTTTTTATGGTGTGTCAACACGCAGGAGGACCCTTATAAAGGAGTGAATGTGATTTAGGCTCTTTGAAGAGGAGGGTTTTGGTGTTTTTGTGACAATTTTCTGCTGTACATCTGGGAAATGTTTGTTGAGAGTGTGAATCACTTTGTAGCTCTCCTCAGAAAGGCGTTTCCGTCCCCCGTGCTTCCAGCCTGCCAGCACTAGGCAGTGTTCCTTGGCTGAACGCCAGCTTTGGAAATCATTTCTGCCTATATCAGGCCTCCTCTCTCCTTCTCGTCTGGCCTCATCCTCTTTCCTTGTCCTCAAAAATATTAACTTCCTGGGACGCCTGGGTGGCTCAGTTGGTTGGACGACTGCCTTCGGCTCAGGTCATGATCCTGGAGTCCCGGGATCGAGTCCCGCATCGGACTCCCAGCTCCATGGGGAGTCTGCTTCTCTCTCTGACCTTCTCCTCATTCATGCTCTCTCTCACTGTCTCTCTCTCAAGTAAATAAATAAAAAATCTTTAAAAAAAAAAAAAAATTAACTTCCTTCCTTAAATTACAGGGCCATGATCACTTGGAATGAATAAAGAGACAAAGCCCAAATCTCAAAGAGCTGTAGTCTACATTCTCTCTCTATATACCCACATATCCATAGATATGTGTGTATGTGTATAGACATAAAAATTAGGTATACATTTAGGTGTACCTATAAACATGCTCACACATCTACATATGTTTCCTTCTCATAGGCTCAGATCAGTAATAGTTTGGTGCTAAAGCCCTTGAACTTGAAGGTGATTTTAACAAAAATCAATTCCTTGCATTTGTATACTTGGGTACAATTTAACTGAGCATCTTGATTGAGAAATAAATGCTCTTAGATGTAAGTAAAAGAAAAATCTATCTATCAGAAGCTTTACACATTCAGGTTTATTTATCTTTTATAAAAAGAAGGCTCAGAGAGGCACTCTAGGAGTAAGTAGCTGCTTGCAAGTTTCAGACACTGGTAGTGCGTTGGCCTTAGCCACATGATCTCAAAATAGCTGCAGAAACTCCAGGCGTCATGCCCTGATTACATCAGCATCCTGCATCCTGCCCATGGTAGGAAAGCCAGAGGGAAAGCAACAAAATCCAAATATGTGTGCCAGTGGAGTCTATTACCTTGATTAGAGAAGTTAAATTTTTCCCAAATACTGAGACAGCCAATTTCCAATTATCCTGTTTTGGCCAGAACTGTCCCAAAGCCACTCCTAGCTATGAGTCTGTAGGCAGGGAGAGAAATAGAATGAAGTAGAATGAAATGTAGTTGAGTCAACTAACCAACTGTGTTTTTGTGTTTGCCACATGACCCAAGAGAAGAGAGGGGGAAATATATATATATATATATATATATATATATATATATATATATATTTGGCTTGGATAGGTTATGAAAGAGTCTGTGGGGTCGAACCCTATGTAGGTTGTTATATTTAGGTTTCAAAGAAATGGAGCAAAACTCTAGCAGAAGTTTTGTGAATTCAGAAGCAAAAACATTGCACTGAGCAGAATATTCAGCTATAGCAATAAATCAAAATTTTTCATGTCTATCTTCCATCCCTTCTAGGGAGAAAAGCTTGATAAACCTACTAAGGCAATCAAAAGTTGTCTTTATTTAATTCTGAGACAAATAGTTGAATTCAATTCAAGGAATACTTATGTACTATCAACTAAGTTCAAAGCACTGTGCTTAATGCCACAGGAATTCTGACACAAGCTACAACATGGATGAATCTTGAAGATATTATGCTCAGTGAAGTACAACAGACATCAACAGACAAATACCATATTATTCTGTTTATATAAGGGAACTACAGTAATCAAATTTATAGAGACAAAAAGTAGTCCACTGCTTACCAGGGGCGGCAGAAAGGGGAATAAGGATTTATGATATAATGGATATGGAGCCCCTACTTACAATGATGCAAAAGCTCTGGGATGAATGGTGTTTGCTAATGGTTGCATTACAGCAGGAGGGTACTAAAGGCTAATTGTTGTACACTTAAAAAGGGTTAAAATGGCAAGTTTTCTGTCATGTGTAGTCAGTCACAAAAAAATTAAGAAAGCAAATCAGAAAAAAGCAACCAAGAGCAAAATGCCTGCCATAAAAGAGCTTATAGTTGAGTGGCAAATGAGACAAGTACATGACTTAATCTTAGACAAGGTGGGACAACCTTGTCTAAACAACCCCAAATGGAATGAATGTCTGTAGGGTTCAACAGGTTGAGAGACCATATTTGCTCAGCCAAACAGGGAAATTTTTCTCCATTCCTATGAAATTTATTCATTTAAGGTGGATCTTGGTGAATCAGTGCAAGTTTTATGGGGGGAAGTGGCAGGGATGATGGTGAGAAAACTGAGGATGGTCATGACATTTCTAAGGGAGGAGAAGTAGATTCCTTTGCATGGAGTATGGACTAGAAATAGAAGGGTAATGTACTAGAAAGTTCAGAGAGTAAGTGAGTACTACGGTAGTGAAGATCTATGCAATTTATTGTGTAGTTGGAGACCACTGAAGGTTTTGGGTGAGATATTGATTTAATCGGTATTGCTCTTACGTCAGAGAAGAAGCAGTGCAAATAAAAGCAAGACACAGTTATGGCCACGGTCACCAAACTGTGGAAAGAACCAAGATGCCCTTCAATGGATGAATGGATAAGGAAGATGTGGTCCATACACACTATGGAGTATTATGCTTCCATCAGAAAGGACAAATACTCAACTTTTGTAGCAACATGGTTGGGTCTGGAAGAGATTATGCTGAGTGAAATAAGTCAAGCAGAGAGAGTCAATTATCATATGGTCTCACTTATTTGTGGAGCATAACAAATATCATGGAGGACATGAGGAGATGGAGAGGAGAAGGGAGTTGAGGGAAATTGGAAGGAGAGGTGAACCATGAAAGACATGGACTCTGAAAAACAATCTGAGGGTTTTGAAGGGGCAGGGGGTGGGAGGTTGTTGGAACCAGGTGGTGTGTATTGGAGAGGACACAGATTGCATAGAGCACTGGGTGTGGTACAAAAACAATGAATACTGTTACGCTGAAAATAAATTAAAACAAACAAACAAACAAAAATACACAGTTACATCTCTTGATCTTAACTGCTGATGTAATTCAGATAAAACAGAACACACTCAGATTTGAATCCAGTTGACTGGAAGTGGTTTCATTTCCCCCAATAGGCATTCCTGAGGAAGATAATGAGTTAACTTCTCTTAAGTTCAGTAGCACAACTAACCAGTACTAGGACATAGAGCTGTGCTCTGGATTCAATATTGGGAATCATTCTCTTAAGCACAGGGGCTAAAACTACACCAGAGGGAGAGAGAGAACTATTAAAAATAAGTTTGGGGCCTTTGAGATATGCCTTCTGGATTGTATAGAAGTGGGGAAGCAGAGGGACTGGCATCCCAAAAGGGCAGGTTTGGGCAGTAAAACACATTGTGTAAGGAAGGCAGAAGAAAGGAATGCTCAAAACCTGGAATGTAGTTCTAGGAATGTCAAATGATAGCGTGCAACTGCTTTCCCAATTTGGGGAAGACCGCAGTCCTTTGGATTGGGTGATTAGAAACCTCAAAAAACCTGTAAGGGTTCCTAGAGTAGTTCTGGCACAACTGAGTTGAGAGGAGCTTGAGGAGGGAGGGTGAAGTTGAGAGAGTAGAAGAAATACACATGGGTGACTTTTTTTTTTTTTTAAGATTTTATTTATTTTTTTGACAGAGAGAGATCACAGGAAGGCAGAGCAGCAGGCAGAGAGAGAGGGGGAAGCAGGATCCCCGCTGAGCAGAGAGCCCAATGTGGGGCTTGATCCCAGGACCCTGAGATCCTGACCTGAGCCAAAGGCAGAGGCTTAACTCACTGAGCCACCCTGGTGCCCCCATGAGTGACTTTTTAACAAAGCTCATTAGCCAAGGAAAGAGAAGATGAAAACAGAACCTTGGGAGGAAAGCAGGAGCCAGTGAAGGGTGTTTCCCCCTGGAGAGATCCAAGCATATTGCCAGAAGCGAATGAAAGAAAAGGGAGAAATTTAGAAATGCAAAAGAGGGTATTCAGAGGGGCAGGAAAAGATAGGGAGGATGGAAGGAAGAGCTTCGATGGCCCTACACTGACCAATGCTGGAAAGAACCACAGAAAATTAGAGGTAGAGTTAGAAGAGAATCAATTCCAGGTGTGAGGGTAAAACTATAACAGCTGAATAGAGATTGTTATAGAACCTGGGTGAAGACCTGGTGATGGGTATTAAGAAGGGCACGGGTTGTAATGAGCACTGGGTGTTATAGGCAAGTCATGAGTCACGGAACACTACATCAAAAAATAATGATGCACTGTATAGTGACTAAAAAAGCATAATTAAAAAAAAAGCAAAAAAAAAAAAAAAAAAAAGCAAAAGACAAGAAGGGATCCTCTAAGAAATAAATGATAATACAAGGAAGGATAGATTTCACTACTCAGCTTTCCAATACTTGTGTAAATGGTTTCTGCATGCTTTCTGTCTCCCTAAGCTTTATTGAGATATGAATAGCATTTAACTTCATGTAAGTTAATGTGATGATTTGATACACATACATTGTAATGTGATTACCACAATAAGGTTAGTTAACACATCCATCACCTCACATGATTACATTTTGGGGGAGTGTATATTGTGAGAGCATTCAAGTTCTCTCCTAGCAAGTTTTGGGCATATAATATGCTATGGTTGACTATGGTTATAATGCTGAATATTAGATCCCAGAACTTATTCATTTCAAGACTGGAAGTTGGTACCCTTTGATAAATATCTCCCCATTCCCCCGACACTCTAGCCTCTGGCATTCTATGATATTTCTGCGAGTTTGGCTTTTTAAAGATTCCTCAGATAAGTGAGATCATATAGTGTTTGTCTTTCTCTGACTTATTTTTACTTAACATAATGCCTTCAAGATTTATCCATGTTGTTGCATCGTATTTAAGTATATTTCTTCATATATAAGCATATGTGTGTTTGTGTATAAGTGTGTGTGTGTATAGGTACATACACACAAACACACGCATGTATGTATGTATATATGTATTTTCTTCATACATTTGCTGATGAACACTTCGGTTTTTTCCATGTCTTTTTATTGTGAGTAAGGCTATAATTGCTATAGGAGCGCAGATCTCTCTTTAATATAGTGATTTGTGATATAGTTTGATGTAATTTCCTTCAGATATATACTCAGAAGTAGAATTGATGGATCATAGGGTAGTTTTGTTTTCAATTTTGTGAGGAATCTCCATACTGTTTTCCCTAATAGTCCCACAAACAGTGCCAAGGATTCCCTTTTCTCCACATCCTTACTAACACTTGTTATTTATTCTTTTTTAAAAGATTTATTTATTTATTTATTTATTTGAGGGAGAGAGAGCACAAGCAGAGGGCTGAGGTGGAGGAAGAGGGGGAGAAGCAGACTCCCCACTGGGAGCAGAGCCTGAAGGGATGTGGGGCTTGATCACGTAACCCTGTGATCATGACCTGAGCCAAAATCAAGAGTCAGATGCTTAATCAACTGAGCCACCCGGGCGCTCCAATTTTCTTATATTTTTGATAATAATTATTCTAACATGTGTGAGTTGATTTTTTATTATAGTTTCGATTTGTAACCTTTTGATGACCAGTGATGTTGAGCACCTTCCCATGTTCTTGAGGGCCAGTTGGATGTCTTGTTTGGAAAAAATGTGCTGTCAAGTTCTTTGCCCATTTTTAATCAGGTTATTTATTTTTTCTATTGAATTGTATGAGTCCTTATATATTTTGGGTATTAATTCTTATCTGACATGTGGTTTAAAAATATTTTTTTCCCATTCCTTAGGTTTTCTCTTCATTTTGTTGACTTTTTTCCTTTCTTTTCTCTATACTGAAGGATTTTAGTTTGATATAGTTGACTTGCTTATTTTTCCTTTTGTTGCTTGTTCTTCTGGTGTCACATCCAAAACATTGTTCCCAAGACCCGTATCCAGGAACTTTTTCCTTGTGTTTTATTCTAGGAGTTTAAGGGTTTTAGGTCTTACATTCAAGTCTTTAACCCGTTTTGAGTTAAGTTTTTTTTATTCATGTTACACACATCTTTGCAATTTTAACAGGGATTGTAATGAATCTGCAGAACTTTTTGGGTAGCATGGGCATTTTAAGAATATTAATTCTTCCAACCCATGAACATGAGATATCTTTCCATTTTTTTTGTCTTTGAATTTTTCCATCAATGTTGTAGTTTTCAATTTACAGATCTTTCTTGGCTAGATTTATTGCACAGTTCTTTCATGTCCTTGGTTAAATTCATCCCTAAGTGTTTTATTGTTTTCAATTTGATTGTAAATGGAATGGTTTTCTTTATTTCTCTTTCAGGTATTTCCTTGTAAGTGTATAGAAATGCACTAGCTTTTGTATGTTAATTTGTATCCTGCAACTCTACTGAATTTGTTCATTAGTTCTAACAGTTTGCTATTTCTTTAAATGCAGTGGAAGGTAAATGTTTCCAGTGTTTTAAGCACTTCATGAATTACAGTTAAGGAAACTGAAATCTCAATAAGGCACTGCCAAGAAAAATGACAGGATCCATAACGGAAGGCTAATTAAAAAAAATAAAGCTGAGCAAACAAGTGAGTGAACAAATGAAATACACAAATGTTTGTAGCAGCTTTATTCATAATTTCCAAAGCTTGGAAGCAATTAAGATGTTCTTTGGTAGGTAAATGAATAAATAAACTGTGATACATCCTGACAATGGGATATTTATTATTCAGTGTTAAGAAGAAATTAGTTATCAAGCAGTGACAACACATGGAGGATACTTCAATGCATATTAACAAGTAAAAGAAGCCAAGCTGAAAAGCCAGTTATACTGTATGATTCCAATTCTATGACTTTTTGGAAAAGGAAAACTAAGAAGACAGTAAAAAGATCCATGGTTTCCAGCGGCAGGGTTGGGGGGGGATGAACACAGATGGAACACAGGAACATGGGTGGAATACAGATGAGCTTTAGGGCAGTCAAACTATTCTGTATGATGCTACAGTAGTAGATGCACATCATTATACATTTGTCAAAATCCAAATGTAGAACACCAAGAGTGAACTCAATGTAGACTTCGGGCTTTAGGACACAATGACATGTCAATTTCGGTTCATCGATTATAAGAAATGTACCACTGTGGGGCAGGATGCTGATAGAGGACAGAGACTATGGGTGTGCAGGGGCAGGGGGTATGTGGTAATTATCTGTACTTTCTGCTCAGTTTTGCTGTGCAACTAAAATCCTCTAAAGACAAAGTCCGTTATAAATAGTGGGCCATAGGGGCACCTGGGTGGCTCAGTGGGTTAAAGCCTCTGCCTTCTGCTCAGGTCATGATCCCAGGGTCCTGGGATCGAGCCCCACATCAGGCTTTCTGCTCATCAGGGAACCTGCTTCCTCCTCTTTCTCTGCCTGCCTCTCTGCCTACTTGTGATCTCTATCAAATAAATAAATAAAATATTAAAATAAATAAATAGTGGGCCATATTGGATATAAATAAATAGAAGTTTCCAGAAACAGCTATTACTTGCTGCCAAAAACAACCAGTATTAAGTATAATTATGAAGAATGCTATATTCCATCATTTAACATGATAAGAAATATACTTTGATAAGATCTCATCAGATCATCGATAAAATAAAGTTATAAGCTGTTATGTGTATCACTCCGAAAGAAACATGCAGTCTACCTAGGGTCTCTTATGTTGATAGTCTTTGCATTTTCAGTCTAAAATTTGTCAGGAGAGTGGAGAGTTTCAGAACAATGCCTTTTCACCTGTGAGGAAATATTTGATGCCTTCACTGGTGCAGAGCTATAGGAATGAATATTGCTTTTGTTTACTACTACTTGTTTAAATCCTGAGCATATTTTAAGAGGAAAAGTTATGGCAAGACCATGTGGCTTTTAAATAGTGATAATGACTTACGTGTCATAAAGGAGTATAGATGTGTGGAATGACATCAGTGGGAAGTTCTGAATGAAGATTAGGAATCGACGTCTGCCTTCCTTTCAAATGCTGTTTCGACATCAAATGAACTTTGATTTAATTTTCCTTAAACCTTGTTAAACAGAGACGCTTCCGTCAGCGAAAAACCTCGGCGCTGAGGACATATCCATGTCAGTGTTCGCATAGCCGCTACACCCCTTTTCTCTCTCGTGGTCTTGGTACGATGGCTAATTTTTTAAAAACTGGAGAAGGGATATTGCCTCAAGTTAAAGAAAGATGGCTTTGAACAAGTTGGCCCAAGTTGACATTTCAAACGTCAAGAATGTGAGCACAGCTGCTGATCCTGTAATTTAGATAACAACACGGACACCACACTGCTGTGTTAGTTGTTGAGAAGCGTGAATGATTGGTACTCTCACCGCTGTTTCCTTTATGCCACAGTGTTAACTTTTATACCCATAATGGCAACAAAACAAAACAAAACATTAAATTAAATTAAATTAAATTAAATTAAATTAAATTAAAAAAATAAAGGCCCTTAGTAATATGTTGATATATAAGGATATATATGTGAAAAAAAAAAAGTAAACACTATGGCTCTCGGGTCATAAGAGATAGGGATGTAGAAGAACCTAATGGATGAAGAGAGCTTATCTGGAAGAGCTAAGGGAGAATTCAAGGTCGTACTGAGGACTCCACAGAAACATGTCTTAAGCCAAATACAAAACAGTTCAATCACCCATCCTTGAAATCAGGCAGAATATTTCAAGAGATTGTGTCTTACTTGTTTTTAGATTCCCTGCCGAGAGTTTGTGTTCAATAAATGTTCCTTGAATGAACACATTAAGCAGTGATGTGGGTTTTTACAACACAACCAAAAATGTGAGTAACATTACATAGTAGTTTTGAGATATGCTCTATCGTTTTTTGTTTTCTAATAGTGATGGCAGTGAGTTAGCAATATCGATCTTCTCAGAGAGATCCTGTAAATGTTTTCCGCTTTGATTTCCAAGTATTCTTGTATAGAATCACAATCGGTAAAAGAGCAGCAGATTTTGGAGAGACACCCCCCCCATGTACCCTGTACTGACTCCAACATATAGCCTCTTAACTGATTTGGGAGCGGGATTAGATCCTCCCCCCGCGCCCCCCAAGAGGAGGGACAGACCTTTGTAAGCAGTTTTCAGTTTGTGGCCCAGAACTTTACACCAGAGAATATTCAAGCAGGGTCCATAAAGAATTCAGATGGAGGGACATGGAGATGAACCAGAGTTTACTGGCACAGAGTAACTCAGCGGGTCCAAACACAGGGAGACAAAAGACACCATAAGATCACACAAGAGCAAAATGCTGTTTATTTACTGAGCACTTAATTTGTACAAGGCCCTAGAGCAATGGAGAGAAGTGTAAGAGGATTCTTTAATGTTTTAAGCTAGGAGGATAAAAGGGAGAGGGAGTTGAATTGTTGGTCACAAGTCATTCATCTATGACCCACTCTCAAGTTGAGTAAAAGATTGCGAAGTCAGAGATTAAAAGAAACATGCACATATTTCCTGCTCTTCTATAGTTCTAGGTGTTACAGCTGTATGTGGATATATTTCCATATTTTGGCAGGAAAACGTCTGGCTATGCCAACTTTCCCATCTTCGCAACACCCTGGTCGCTCAACATTCTGAGCCAGGATGTGGAAGGTCTGCACCTCCAACGTTAGGCCCAAGTCATCGTGGGGCTCACAGGGAATGGCAGACTTGAAGAAGCAGTTGGATTTCTGGAAGGATATTTTGGAGTTGTTGAAAACTCTGGTTTAAGGCAGTGGGAGGGTCAGTGTAAATTCTCGAGAAGTAGATGCAACAAGGAATTAAAATTGAGATGGAGGAAACACAATTGTTTTTAGTTTACCCTTTTCTATTAGTATTAAAATCTGATCCCAGATGTGAAATTAGAGACCTTTAGCAGTGGAGAAACAAATTCCTACCCCGATTTTTGTCTAGGAAAATAATAAATAATCAAAAAATGTTAAGGTCTACAGTGTAGTCCCAGAGTAGTGCTGTGTAGTTTCCAAAATTATCAGTGACTTCTCCCTTCCCTATGAAACTTCATTGTAGTAGAAATTTGAATTAATTTTATGTCGCTTTGCTACTAACAAAAGTCTGTGTCTGATAGAACATCCTCCCTGACTGGATTACGCAACAGTGTCATAGATTGGATTATGGTGAAGGGCATGAAGGTATAGCTGGGAGACCAGTACCCTGGGGTTAGACGGCTGATTTCCAGCAATGCTTCTCAGCCAATCCAAGACAAAGATCAAGTTTTTGTTTCTTTCCAATCCATCGCAGACAGATAACTTTTGTGTCATATAAAACCAGACGCTGGACAATGTCAGACTGGCCTGAATGTGTTTAAATTCTTATTCCCAGTTTCTACGATTGACCTTGTTGCAGACTCATTGCGCTGACATGAGGGCACAGACAGTACTTGGAGTAGCACTGGTTTAGAGTGCTTTGCTGTTTATTTGTTTATTTATTTACCTCTCAGATATTCTTTTCCCCATTTATAAAATAAAATAAAGTGGGAACATAATAGATATTTGCTGAGATTCTGTGTTTCTATCTTACTTTGGTGGTATTTTCTTTTTACTAGTGATGAGACAGTTGTCATATGAACAGTCTACCATCAAAAATGGACACCATTAGGGGATCCTGAATAGTTCAGTCTGTTGGGCGTCCTGCTTCTGGTTTCAGCTCAGGTCATGATGTGGGGATTCTGGTATGGAGTCCTGCATCAGGCTCCGTGCTCAGTGGGGAGTCTGCTTGAGGATTCTCTCTCTCTCTCTGCCCTTTCTACCTTTTGCACACACTCCCTTTCTAAAAAATCAATTAACTTATCAATCAATCTTAAATATAATAACATAAAATAAAATGGTCTCCACTAAGCCACACTAATATAAATGAGTGAAGAGCATATTTTAGCTTAGGGTTTACAGGCTATATTTTTGCAGAGCTGTTGTTTAATTACAGCACCATTTTCAGAGTAGCGACATTTTTAAAATAGCTACTGTGAGGCAGGACATCATCTGGACTCTCTAATGATCCCTCCACCCCTGTGCCCCTGGGAGTCCCAAGTGCTCTGGGTGGTATAGTGATGAGGAGTTGTCAGGGCAACCCTGAGTGATAAATCTGCAATTTGCTTCACTAACAAGAGTATGTGTATTGAGTTACAAAGAGATCTGTTCTGAAGATGACAAAGTACCTGCAAAATGGATACATTAGCTTCCTTTTCTGTCCCAGTACCTGTAGTGAAAAAAAAATACATGCCCAAAAGATGGCAACAAAAATGTAGCTGTACAAGTTGATAAATATTGGGTCTTGGATAGGTGTTTGACTGTGGGGTGATTATAATGCTAGACGGTTCCTTTACCCTCTCTGAATGTTAATGGGTGATAATAAAAGTAAAAATGGAAGAAACATTTATCTAGAGTCACAGGTCCCAATAACCATGGGTAAATGATTGTGCTTAGTCATTTTGTGCCTGTGGTTTATGTTCTGAGAATGTGTTTTAAATTCTAGGCCCAAAATGTAAGTTTTCATGGATTTTAGAAAGCTATTCTCAAAAGGAAGTTAGATCTTATGGGAAATTCAGCATTCCTCATGAATAAGTTATTTGGAAGCCTCCATGCTATTTCTAAGAATTAAAGATTGTCAAAACTTTCTGTGAGAAGACTGATACTGCAGATAGGCAAAGCATTGTTTATGCCCTTGGATGTTAACTTCCAGACTTCGTGCATGGTCCTGTGTCTATGTTAAAAAAAAAAAAAAAAAAAAATCACAGAAAATTTATTTGCCAAGTCATGCTTTTAAGAATTCCTCATTCTTAAGTGACTTTAAGAAAAGAAAATTTTTTCCAACTTACACTTCTAAATCCATAAATATTCTTGTCTACTTTTTAAAATTAATTTTATGGCAAATCAGGCAGGATACATTATTTTCATAGTAAGCATCATTGTTTTATGACATATTGTAAGTACCTTTTGCCACACATGTCATAGTGTTTCTTGGGTAAAGTGGGAACAGAGGGAGGTTGTATTAATTTGAGGAATGAGTAACACACACACACACACACACACACACACACACACAGACTTGCTGAAGCACATCTTACTTAATTCAACCTGTAAGCTGTATGGCTTTTTTTCAAGTGTTTGTTTCATTTGTCACCTAAAATAGTGGGGAAAATTCAGCCATTTTGGCTGTATTTGCAATTATTCAAGGTGTACCTGGTGTGGTCGAAGGATTTATTTGGGTGATAGACTGTTGTTTTGACTTTCTGACTTGCCCCTGTTGGGAAAAGGTGAAGACGTTGCCCAACGAGCTTTTGAACTTACCGGCCATCTTGAAAGAGTTGTATTAGTTAGATTAAAACAGTCCTTGACTATCACCACAAAAACTCCAACTGAACACACACAGATTTTCCCCCCGTTGTATATCCTAGTTGTTAAGAAAAAAATAAAAAATAATTTCTAGACTACCTTCCAGAGAGATGCAAATAAACACCCAGACTATGTTTAACAAACCTTCAAGTTACACTGTCAGTCATTCTGATGTTTGCCTGGAGGCAGATTAAAGCAGGTATCTTTGGTGCCTTTCTGAAGGAGACATTCATTCAGCATTGTGATCTGCTTTTGGTGTGTTAAATAGTTGTGGCTCACGGTTATGCTATCTTCAGATTCATTCTGTTGAGCCTGACCTTCAGATAATGTAAAAAAGCAATTAGTTTAAAACAGTAGGAGTGCCATCAGTGTGAAAGAAACAAATTACATGATGCGGTGATATTTTTAGTGATTTTTAAGGAGATTATTAAAAATGAAATCTGCACTAAAAGCTGTGATTGCAGTCTTTACAACTGACACAGCGCAATGTATTCTTTTCAAACACCTAGATTCCTTAAATGACAATCCAAGCCCCTTTCTGTGCCCTAATGAAAGGTGGTCTGGCTCATTAAGTCATATCACAATTCCCCCAGAGTAGTCAAGCCAAACATTCTGTACACATGATTTGTTAAATTCTACCCCTTTGCTTTGTCATTCAATATTTCGGCAAATATTTATAGTACACATATCATGAGCCAAAACTGGGCTTGGCATTAGAAACTATTGTTTTTCGCACTTAACTGGATCCTTCCCTGCATTGAGAAAATCCTTATCTGTGTGTACACACAACCACCCACTCACACTTTCAGTGTTTAATAATTTTTAGTCAATAACATTATAACTTTTTGTTGACTGTATACTTCAGTTAGAAATAGCAAAATGCAATTCTAGTCCTTTGAAACTGCACTTCTTTTCATTTAAGTAGGGGAGCTATAGCTAAAACGGCAGGATATTTTAATATAAAAATCAGATTTGCTGTCCTTATTATAGTCTTTTATCTGTAGCCAGGTTTCTATTGCCAAGGAAGAAAGGACTTAATGTTCTGAGTTTGATCACCATTAAAAAATCATACTGATGAAACACAAACACGTGCTGATCTTCTGGACAGGGTCTTGAAGCTCTCACATGCAGAAGCTGTCTGGTACACTTTGTAGAACTAATGCAGATTTTAATGCAGTTCAATAATAAATTTATAAACAAGTAAAATACAAATGCCAACAATGACTGGTGATTACTGTCTGCTTGCTTGAGCTAGGAACGTTTTTAAGCGGTTTGCATTCACTCAATTCACTCAGTCAACGCCACCGCCCTAGGAAGGTTTGAACAGCAGTTACTTTCAGTTTTCAGGCTTAGAAACTGAGGTTCAGAGAGGTTAAATAATTTCTGCCCAAGTTCCATACGTGACCTTGAGGAAGCATGTATGCAAACCTCAGCAGTTTCCAGGATCTTTGTCACTGTATTCTGTGGTTGAACGATAAAGGCAATTTTGCTCATCAATATACTCATCCACATTTGATTAAAATAGGCATGGACATATAAGACAGACAGCTACAATATACTTATTGTAATTTGATTGAAATACGCGGAGTCGAAGAATCTAATGTAGGTGGATACAATGTACTCATCTGAATATGATTAAGTAATGGAGAGTCAAAGAATCTTAAGCACATGCTATGGGGTCCAACCACTTAGCCAGGCATGTAAACATTCCTACAGCTTCTCCCTCTTCACCCTAAAACACTTGAGTTAGATTTGAGCATCTCACTATCTTCTGTGGTTGAAATGACTCATGTCAGTCGCAACTCTAAGCATAGCCTTCCTTACACTGAATATGGATTAGTGTCCCCCAAAGCCAGTTTGGAAAAATCAACATCATGAAGTTAGGTTGTTGGGATTATGTGTGTGTATGTGTGTGTGTGTAAATATACTGACTTGGGTGATAATAGGATAATTTGCATTATTAATGGAAAGAAGAGACATTGCAGGACTTATAGTAAAGCAGTCCTTTGAGGTGACTTTTTGAAAGCTGAGTAAATGAAATATTTCTGTCTAGTGAGTACTGCAATTACGATTTATTTTGACTCAAGTTGGTCTTTGAGTTTTTTCTCAGTGATAACCTTCCTGTCCTTACAGAGTTTCTGATACAATTTTTCTACTCATTTTTTTAATATTATATTTATTTATTTATTTGAGAGTGAGAGAGAATGATGGGTGGCATGCAGAGCAGAGGGAGAGAGATAGGCAGACTCCATGCTGAGTGCGGGATCCTACAACCCCGCGATCATGACCCAAGCCAAAACTGAGAGTTGGATGCTTTAACTGACTGAGCCACTCAGATGCTCATTAGCTTTTTAAAATGCAACTAACAGGGCTCCTGGGTGGCTCAGTGGGTTAAGTCTCTGCCTTCGGCTCAGGTCATGATCTCAGGGTCTTGATGATCGAGTCCCGCGTTGTTGGGCTCCTTGCTCAGTAGCGAGCCTGCATCTCTCTCTGTCTCTGCCTGCCTCTCTGTCTACTTGTGATCTCTCTCTCTCTGTCACATAAATAAATAAAAGTCGTTTGAAAAAATAAATATAACTATCATAGTAATTAGTTCACCTGGTCAGAATTTGGTTCAAATAACAAGAAGAACCTGGGTTTATTTCCCTTATCAGTTCAAAATGGTGTGTTTATGATTAAGAATAGAGTCTGGAGCCAGCTTGCTCATACTTTAACACCAGCTCTGCTACACACCAGTTATGCATTTAATCTCTCTCTACCTCTGTTTTCTCATCTGTAAAATGTTTGGAACAGTATGTGCCATACTGTAAGTACTATAAAAGTGATGGTTTAGGGAATTAAAAAAAAACTCTCAGCCTTAAGAAGCAAGCATAACCTTATTCTTGGTATTTCATTTACAGAACCAACATTTGGTAATGGTATTTAAATTATCCAGTAACCTTAACTGTCTTATGTGCATAAATAGGTACCGATGTCTGGCTCTCTGATGTCATCATAATACATTGTATTTTTATTTCTTTTCTTTCTGAATCATGGAATGAAGTTATACCAGCAGATCCTATCTCTTTCAAAAAGTACCCTTCTCATTATATTGTGTAATCATTATACTAAATAATTGTGGGTTTTTTCTTATTCTTCTTTGGGATATACACATTACAGAATTGAAAAGTCTCCATCAAAATGCTCAGCTATGAGGAGGCTGAGCTAGAAGCCTTCTCTACAAAGAAAGTATTTGTTTGTTTTTTTAATCTAGTAGGTTTATATTAGTCCATGGCTGCCAACTAAAATCCCTTTCTTTTAAGGTCCTCATGTCACATAATTAGTTTATTGTTGCAGTCAGGTCACTACCAACCTTTATTCTAATCCCAGTGCAGAATGAAATAGAGTCTCAGAATTGGAAGGAACCTCCAGGTCATCTGGTTCAACTTGCTCATAGTATAAATGAGAAAACAGCCTTTGGCAGATTAAATGTCACATAGCAAATGAGTTAGCTGTCCATCAGTATCTCAAAAAACGGTTGCATTTATTTATTTAGTTAGTTAGTTTTAGAAAGAGAGACAGAGAGCATTCGGAGGTGGAGGAGAAGCAGAGAGAGAGGGAGAGAGACTCTCAAGTAGGCTCCACTCCCAGCACAGAGCTGGACACAGGCTTAATTTCACAACCCTGAAATCATGACCTGAGCCGAAATCGAGAGTCAGACACTTAATTGACTGAGCCACCCAGGTGCTCGAAATAGTTGGATTTTTTACAATGACTATTTCACTTATCTATTCCTACGTAACAAGTAACAGTAAGTAACATAATGGCTAAAATAATCATGATTGTTTATTTATTAAACTATTGGCTTATTGAATAATGTCACGGTTCTCTGTATTGACTTCGCAGACCTTCTGCTCCTCGTGGTACTGGCTAGGGTCACTCGTCCAGTTCCACTTACCCGAGAGCTCTGCGGGGGCAGGTCAGTTCTCCTCATGGCCTCTTTCTCTCTCTGGGGTCTCACCTGCTCGAGTCTCTCCATGTAGCTTCTCTGTCCTGCAGGATATTTCTGTGACCAAAGTAGCACATGTTTCAGCCCTAACCCTTAGCACAATCTTACTCACATTGGGTACAAATGGTTGTCCTAAAGCTTCTCTGGAGAAATCAACTTCCAGATATTATGCTGTTGGGATTATTTCCTTACAGCATGATGGCTGGTTTCCAAAAAGGACTACCTCAAGAGAATAAGCCCCCATGTGCAAGTGCTCATGAACATCTTGTTCCTTATCTGTCAGTCAAAGCACATCTTTGGGCCAATGTGGGAAGACACTGCCATAGAGCATAGATTATAGAAACTGGTTCATTTGAAGCTACCAATGTGCCTGCCTCCAAAAGTGGCAGATAATTTATGTGGTTAAGGTTAAAAGAGCAGGTTGCAAGAACATGGTATATTTGCACATAATGTAATGCTACTTCAACTAATTAATTAGCTTCAGTATTCAGTGCACAGCCATAGGTGGGTTGTAGGATTAGGGGACAGGTGAGACTTTCCAGAATATTATGAGCAACAGGAATGTTTCATTGACTTTGGTAGCCCCTGTTTCCTTATTTCAGACAATAAGATCGTGGTAGAGCCAGCCAGCTCTCAACATTTCAATACTTAAAACATTAGCCATAAGACCAGAAACAAGCCAATATTTTTAATGCATATGTAGTACAAATTGAATGCATGTGAGAGCTATTTTGGGTGTGATTCACCAACAGGAAGAACAAGACTTTAGTATTAATCTATTATTGGGATGAAAATTGTTCTAGCTTGAACCTACACTGAACTGCTGCAGATTATAATTCAGAAGGCAAATAACAAAACAGTGCTGCCATTAAACTGCAGGCTTCCTGACAAATATCACCTATCAGCATGAACAAACAAATGGAAGCATGGATTGGTCATGAAGCTGTATCCTCTATAAGGTTTCTCTTGGCCTCTCTTAAGTCCTTGACACACACCTGTGTCACTGATAGCTAGTATGCAAATTACCTCAAAGCTCCATTAGGCTGATCTAGGCAAGGGAAGGCCCATCTGTCAGTTCTGTGACACTTTCCCTCTTGGAGTCTCATGTGGGAATATGTCCTTGAGACACCCAGATGGATGAATTTGTGCCAGTGTCTGGTACCACCAACCTTGGAGGAAGTTGTCAGTTCTGCTTCTTCTCTTGACTTTAATATTTGATCTCTATTCCCCTCGACTCCAAAAGAATAAAATGTTGAGACTAAAACTCAAATAGATGGTAAAACTTTTATTCTCAATAAAAGGATACTTTATTTTTTAGGCAGAGAAAAAAGAACATGACGAGTCCACCATTTGGGAAATTGTGGTATTCACTGGGTGTTTTTCCATACTGCGTGTGTGGTCTGGTCTTCTCAGGAGAGAACACATGATTTCAAATTAGCCGGAGCTTGTCAGCTGTTGCAGATAGCTGCTGGAAGGTTTTGGAAAAGACAGTGGCATGGTGTTGTTTTAGCAGGCCTGCCTATTAAGGGCATTTATTGGAAATAGCTTCTTGATTCCTATCCCCTCCCCTTTCTTTTTAAAAGAAGACAACACAACAAGTGCATGTAAGCAGTTGAAAATGGAAGTCCATTCTTTGATGGTTGTAGGAGTAGATTCAAGTGTCTTGCCTGTCGCAGGGTGAAATCCCCAGGGGACAGTTGGAAGTGGCAACAACAGCATCTGAAGAGCAGCTGTTCTTTGATAATGATATCTGTTCATTAAAAACAGACTTCTTTCATCCATCTGGTCTACCAGAAAGATGCTCTCATAGTTCTTTCTAAATGAAGGTAAGGGAGCATGAAAGGAATGATTACCCCAGCATACGTAGAAAGAAAACACTAAGGATCAAAAAGTAGTTCATAGAAATATACGTAAATTACAATCTTGAACCAGAAGGGTAGAGCATTTCTTCTTTGGAAGAATTCTCAAGTCAGTGGCAATAAATGTACGCAGGTATGTGAAAGGTTTACAATAAGACAAGACTGATGCTTTTGATCATTTTGGCATATAAATGGTTCATCATTTTATCAGATTAGAACCTGTTTTCCATTTTCAGGAAAAGGTCCAGAAGACATACTGTTGTTATTGACAGGACTTCAAAACTGATTGTTATTTGCTAATAGTGTTTCGTTAAAAGTCTGAGCAGAGCATCTTGCCAGAGAGAGAGAGTAAAACTTTTATGCCCAACGGTGTTTGGATGAGCAAGATAATTATACCCTTGTCCACAGCAGATGCTCTGTTCTTCGCTTTGGCAGTTTCCCTGTTCAGTGTGCAAATAATTTTCTCTACTGAAGTTGGTGGCTATTTGCTACAGATACATTTCTTCTCCAGCAAAGAATGGATCTTTTCCACCACCATTTGCAAATAGCAACTGAATTGATTGGAATTTTTATTGTTTCAAACGCACACACAGATCTGATCTGAAATGAAAAGAAGTACATCTGCATGCTCCATATCCATCAAAGAAAGCGATACTAAGAAATAAATTATGTGCCAGAGTAGTTGGAAAACTCCATTTTAACAATCATTCAGTATCCTTATCAACATCAAGATTAAAAAAATTTAAGTCTCAAAGTTGATAGGCCACTAAAACTTTAATTCAAATATATATAAATTTAGTTTACAAGAGAAGAGAACTTCATTTGCATGCATTTGCAAAAATCTTCTAATCACTCTTACTTCTGTATTTCTGTAACAGGCAAAATTCACTTTATGCATATATTGGGGACATAAAATATGAAATTCACTTGGCCTTAGTTTTGATAGACATCTATGATTCTCCTATGTTTGAAAAAATTGAATGTATATCCCTAAACAAGTGATTAGCAAATAGATTTCCATAAGCCATTCTGCTTACTTATTTTGGGGTAGCCCAGCTGCTATGGTTGTGTCCACAAGCAGCAGGCTAGCAGGTATTTGGCAGAGAGCTACAGAAGAAGAAAGGAGATGTATTTACCATAGCTCCCTTTCTCTGTTCTTACTACAGGATCCCATGAGTAGAAAGGCAGGTATAACCTCTCCTCCAGTTGCCCTGTTTTCACAACCACATCATGCAACATGCATTTACCTAATAAAACTAAGAATATAATTAGAGGTTAGATTTCTGGATTATCCCTGGATCTCCCAAGAACAATCATTGTCGACAAGATGTTTATGGCAAAACTCAACATCTCGCAAATGATTAAGTACCAACTGACAGATTTACCCTAAGTATATATGTAAGTTCTGAGGTTCAGAGGGGTGCCTCTTTGCACCCTGTCCTCAGCTCTCCAGCATGCCAGGAGTGGAAATAGTTACTGAAGGATGAAATATTGCACAAAATATTTATCATCAGCAGAGGCGTGAGGAAAATGTCCCCTAGAGCCTTGAACAAGGAGGAGATAAATCTGCCTGTGATAAAGGTTTCTCAGAGGAGGTGAAATTTGAGTCAGAATAAATAGGTTTTGCTACCGGGGAACCAGGAGGAGGGCATACCATATAGTGCAACAGCATGCATCAGGATGTAGTAGAGTCCTCTTTTGCCAAATGCCTTTATCAGAACATTCTCAAATACCACTATTAGTTTAGTGGTCAATGTTGCAACAGACCAGCGGTCCTGTTGCAACATTGACAAAATTTCTCTCCTCTTGTTGGAGAACAAGCTGTAGCTGAAAAATCAGGAGAAATCCAGTAGTCTTGAAAAGAGTAGCAGACTATGAAGAGTATTCTTATCTATTTTTTAAAAGATTTTATTTACTTGAGAGAGAGAGAGAGAGAGAGCACAAGCAGGAGGAGGAGCAGAGGGAGAAGCAGACTCCCTGCTGAGTGCAGAGCCCCATGTGGGGCAGGATCCCAGGACCCTGAGATCATGACCTGAGCTGAAGGCGGAGGCTTAACCTGCTGAGCCACCCAGGGGCCACCCCTGTATTCATATCTTAATAAAGACTTACAAACTCAAACATTCATAAGTAGAGTCTTAGTTGTGTGTAGTCAGACTAATGTCACTTGAGATATCACAGGTAGTGAAAGTAGGAATAGCAGTACAATGGGATTCTAGATAAAAGTAGAGCTCAGTGGCATTAGTGATAATTTTTATTGAGATGGTACTTGGTAGGACTTCCAATCCTACTTGGTAGGACTATCTATATCTTGGATCCTCAGTGTTAGATTTTCATCTTGACTTCCAGATGAAGGGAAATGAGTGTGTAAGGACCATTCACAGAACTTAATCACTGCTTAGAATGCTGCATCCCAAGTTATAAATAACCGAGGAGATCCTGTATAAAGTCAGGCATTTCCTTCCCAATACAAGAATCAGTGTCTGTGGCAGGGACAGGGCTCTTCTTTCCTTCCCTTAACCTAATTTTTCTCTTTCTAGGCTTTTGCTGTGTCTTCTCTTCTGTAATTACGCACACCTTGACACATCTGTACTTCTACGCCTTTCTCCCTTTGGAAATGTACTTGTTTACACTCTGTGTAAAGAAACAACTTTGGGATATTCTTTTCTCTTTGTAGAGCATTGCTCACAGGGCTGGCAACCTGTGTCCTTTCCTCTCATTGAACTGTCTCTGCACTGTCTGGGCTTATGCTGTGACTGGTCACATCCAATAATGAGGTTTTTGCAAAAATAAACAAAGATTGAACTGTAATCAAGTAAAGAAGAACTACCTGGTTAAGCAAGTTTTTATAAGATATCAGAGAAAAATATACCCTTCCTGTGAGAGACAGACCACAGTCAAAGGACCACCCACTCTTTCCATTGACGGGTGACTAGCTGAATCTGCTTCTCGCTGCACTTTCGGTTCTCTAGGTATTAACACCAAGGTCTTTTTGTGGGAGAAAAAAATGAGTTAGAGCTAAAAACAAAGAAACATCATTCTTCCTCAGATAATTTAATTACTCAGAAATGCTTTTTGGAGAAACATTGTTTCTAGCATCTTCCATCTTCTTGCTATTTATCCATACTCTGGATTACCTCATTCATTAGTTCTGACAAGTGACTGTATTTGTACCATTGCCTGACAGATGTGTTACATGTTTCAGCTTTAAAATATTCGGCTCTGAGTTCAGTGCTGCATACTTGGGAGATGATGTTAAATCAGCCTTGGCGATGCACCACTGTCATCATGCCAAATAGCTCAGGGGAAAAATGATAAGGATATAAAGAGATCAATAAGGCAAGGGAATCCGTGCTTTCAAAAGTAAGGCAAAATATGAGAAAGATGATCAGTCAAGCATTGGGGTGTAAATAAAGCAAGAATATGCCATGTTTGGGACACCCTTCCGCTACAGAGAGCCATTATCCTGAGAGTAGTAAATTTCTCTTACGTTTGCCTAACTCCTTTAATATAGGTCATTCTAAAATACAGCCATAAAACTCACTGGCACATTGATCAGTCTGCATTGCTCTTCCTTCCCTCCTAATAGAATAAAATGAGGGGATGGCTGATGAATGCTGAGAAGGACAATTCCCAGGCCATTTAGATGTAAGTGGTCACACCAGAGCATTCTCCTGCTTAATGAAGATGTGCATAACTGGCATCTTTTGTAAATGTGAATTATGTAAATGTATTTCTGCTCTTTGAGATGATATTACTCAACAGGGCCCTCATAAGTGCCCAGTTGTGCTGGAATTTTTGGGTGAAAATCAAGCAAACTGTAGAAACTGGCAATTTGGAAAGGAAATTCTTTACTGAGTAATAGGTACTCAGATGTGCACAGAGCAATAGTTTTCCTTTTCAGCAAAAAGCATCACATTATTTTAGATTTGCAAGAATAAATTGGAGTGGCTTCAAACATAAAATTGTAAAAGTTATGAACATTTGGAAACAAGAATTTACATTTCTGAAGCCTAATGGTCAAGGAGATGTTGTGAAAATTCTTTAGAGTCCTTGAATGTCAGTCTAAGGAAGGTGATCTTTAGACTATGAAGAGCATTTCAGGATTTCCTTTTTTTTTTTTAACATGGGGAAGAAGAGTGAAAATTAATTTTTGTTTTAGGAAGATAAAGCTAAGGCTGCATGCAGGATAGATTAAAGTATTCGGAGCTTGGGAACAGGAAACACAATTTGGAGATGGTTACATTAACCCATATGTGGAGTGCTCCCAGACAAGAATAGAAACAGTGAAATGAATGGAAAAGACAGATGTGTGAGACACTAAGAAGGAAGCATAAACAGGACTTGGTGCCTGAATGAGACAGAGGCATGAAAATAAAAAACAGATGTATCCACAGGTTAAGTCACCAATACACAGTTGATCTGTGAATGATGACTACTAAATTCAAGTGGAACATTCAAGGCATAATGTATTGGGTCATGTCCATGCCATAACCTAGGGCAACACTTCATGGTGCTCTTCAGCACAGCGAGCCATCAGGAACAGTGCCCAGAAGAGGATACTGGAGGACATGGGCTCAGAGGAGGCAGAAAAAAGAGCAAGTGGCAAGGCACAGGTGCACATGATCACACAAGGCACTTACCTGTGAATAGGGGAGATCACCTATCTGTAGAGATGGAGGGTGACTACAAAGGTGGGCTGAGGAGTTAGTGGCAGCAGGGTTCCTTAGAAGCCAATGAATCTGAAGCTTTAGGGCCTCTTGTTTTCCCTAGCATTTCAGTGATTCCCTATCTAACCTTGTGTCTTTTTTTTTTTTTTAAGATTTTATTTATTTATTTGACAGACAGAGTATCACAAGTAGGCAGAGAGGCAGGCGGCAGGGGGGTGGGGGGGGGTTGGGGAGCAGGCTCCCTGCTGAGCAAAGAGCCTGATGTGGGATGTGATGCCAGGATCCTGAGATCATGACATGAGGCAGAGGCTTAACCTACTGAGCCACCTAGGTGCCCCTAATCTTGTGTCTTAATTTTGTATCCTTCTCCTTAAAATGGCCAATGATGCACCATCTAAATTGTTTAACTTTACCCTGACCAAAGCCATATTTCTCCATTGCCTAGCAATGTGTTCACATGGTGATATGGGTTTGGAAGTTTTGTAGAAGAAAGATACTTTAAGACTATTGTCTTTCTCCACTTCAGCTTCCCCATTGCACTTTCCTGTTTGTCAGGTGGTGATGGGAGATGCATTTAGTCTGGATTTAATGGGATATACATTGTGTCATCACTAGCTGCTCTGTGGTAAGAATGGTTTCCAGACTGCCCACTGTACTGATGTCCTGGGCATTGTGGCAGGGACATGCTGCTCTAGGTCCTAATGTGATAGGTATGTGGCCTTTGGTGTCCAACACTGCAAGTATATGGGAAGTAGAAGGAAAAAAAAAAAAGGATTTGTAAGATCTAAAGCCAAAAGACAGGTCTATGCAAAATTCTTCCCAATTTTTAGTCCCCACATTTACCATTCCAACAATTTAGAAACCATTACCATTAGTGAGTTGTAAAGCTGTAAAGAAAACTGTTCTGAACTATCAATAAAAAAAAAAATTCTATCAAGCACTAGAAGGCACAGAGAATTATCTTTTTATTCTCTTTATAGAAAATATTATGAAGCTACTGCCATATGATGAGGCAATCAAAGAGTATGCAGAAAAAAAAAGAGGGAAAATTATTTTGAAGTGTGTCAGGGAGTTAATATTATTTCTGGCATTTTTTTGAATGTTTGTGTTATCAGCTTTTAAAATTGGTGACTTCTTACAACTTTTTTGATTCTAAATAAATGTTTTTGTAACCAATTTTATATTTATACATTTTATTCTTTTTTTTTTTTTTTTTTAAGAAGTCTCTCTTAAACTGTGTGTAAGTTTTAGGCACTGCAAAACCTGGATCTGTCCCCACGTTGGTGGGATGTTCATTTTCACAAAGTACATAATCTTAACCTTTAGCCATGTATGGCCCCATGCTGAACATTTTGAACTTAAGCATCTGATGCAGTCTGAATATTTGTGTTCCCTGAGCATGTGTTGAAATTCTAATGCCCAATGCGATAACACTTTGTAGATCCTCAGATATGAAGGCAGAGCCCTTATGAAGGAGATCAGAGTTTTTATAAAAGAGACCCCACACAGAGCCGCCTTTTCCCTTCCATCATGTGTCGATACAATGAGAAATCTGGGAGCTGGAAGACAGTACCTTTACCAGACCATGCTGGCCCCGTAGCCTCAGACTTCCAGCCTTTAAAACTGTGCGAAATGAAATTCTGTTGTTTGTAAGCCATCCAGTCTGTGGTATACTTTGTTACAGCAGCCCCAACAGATGAAGAAAGCATCTGTTGCTTTCAATTTTCATGGTGTTCAGACTATTTATCTTTAATCATTTGTCTCTACTTTATAATATTCTAATTCTCTAATTATTATAATCAGAGAATATATATTAGTGGCATATATATTAGTGGAATACTTTCATATTGCCTAACATCCTACACACAAATTCTAGCCGAAAAGAATGATTCTTATACCTGAAACTAATGTAACATGGTATATCAACTATACTTCAACTGAAAAATATAGCACTCCTGGATGGTTCAGTTGGTTAAGCATCTGACTTTTCATTTCGGCTCAGGTCATGATCTCAAGGTTGTGAGACTGAGCCCCGAGTCAGGCTCTGCTCTGGGTGTGGAGCCTGTTTGATTCTCTCTCTCCCTCTACCCCTTTCCCACTCTAGAAATCAATTAATTAATGAAAAAATAAAAAGAATGTTACGTTTTCTGCATAGCATAGAATTTGAGTAATATATTTAAATAGAACTTGGAAACTGGTTTAAATCAGAGATGTGTGGTTCAAATCCAAATCACAGTAGACTATATACCAAAGTCAGGAAGATGTTGATATGTAAGATTGCTCTATTTGGAGAATTTCACCAGTTATAACTAGTTTCATTCAGAAAAGTATTTTCAGAAGTACGCAAGGGATCTTGAATTACTGCCAATGGAGAGGAATTGATTGTCAGCTATCAACACTCCATTGCCAGGAAAACAAAAGTTAAATAATTATTTTATTCAGCTTTATAAGGGAACATATAACAAGATGAGTTCTCGTTCACAGGACGACCACCCACTGAAATTTAAGTTGGAATGACAGTGATAATTTCCTAATTTTCCCAATTTCTCTGTGTCTTCAATAACAAATAATCTGTAAGATCAGGTAGGGAAAAGATATAGGGATATTGATTGCTCACAAGAATTGACATATCAGCTACAAACATAATCTTTATTTTCATTCAGTTCGTAAATAAGTCATATTTTTATTTGATCTGCCAGTGTGAGATAAGTAGCTCAAAGTAAATGGAACACATTGACTCATGCCATTTTCATCCTTTTAATCAAGAAAAAACAAGTGCAAAACATGTGTGGGTTTCTTGGTTTTTTGTTTTTGTTTTTGTTTTTGTTTTGGTGGGGGTGGGTCATTATCTCTGTCTTCACATAGGATTGAAGATTATGTCCACAATAGAAACAGTGACCAAGATTAGAGATGTATCTGTCTGTCTGTCTCAGATTGCTAACATTCAGCATTACCTGGCTTTGCCAGAACCCTTGGTGCTGATTGAAATTAACACTAATGGAATCCCATAAGTAAAAGGAAACATGCTTTTGCACGTAGTTTAGCCAATCTCAGAGTGTGCGGACAGTCAACATTTTAGAATATTATAATATTAAAGCCCCCCAAACAGTGCTTCTAGCCAGAGGTTGCTGTGCTAGAAGAATCCCATGCTTCGTTATGCCTACATTGGTGTATTGGATATTAAGAAGGATTCTGCCACTATGTCCCAAAGTATATAGTCTATCTTTTGGGAATCTCTACCTTCCTCTGCTCCATCAGAACATAACACCAGTGGATGCCCGTTTTCACTGGATAAATAATATCCCCATGCAAAAAAAAGAAAAAAAAAGAAAAAAGTCTTTCTCTATCCTGGTAGAGAAAGTTCTATGTTATTGTCTCTTTTCTCATTTTGTTTTTATCTCTATTATTACTGATTTCTGGAAACCAATGAAATTAATTCCATTTATTACCTTGAGAACAATGGTTATAAAATTTGACCATTTCTCAGCTCTCTTTATTCCTCTACTTAAAATAATCACTCTGAGTAGTAAAATATGTTGTTCTTTACTTATTATGAAAAGCATAGGTTACAATTAAAAAAACAAGATATTTTCTTAAGAATTAGCCTTGAACAGAGGTACTGTGTTCTCTTGACCTTTATTATTTGTTTTTGTTTTTGTTTTTCTTTTTGAGAGAGAGAGAGAGAGCCCAATGTAGGGCTTCATCTCACAACCCTGAGATCATGACCTGAGTCGAAATCAAGAGTCACATGCTTAGCTGACTGAGCCACCCAGGTGCTCCTGTACTCTTATACTTTAGTAGATGTAAAAATAGACCACATTTGGCAAATTTCTCGATCTTTCCTTTGCTTTCTGTCCTGCATTTACATGTACTGAGAACTCTATGCTATTATTAACTGTTATCCACTGTTTTCTCTAGAGGTGCCTGGGTGGCTCAGTTGGTTAAGCCTCAGCCTTCGGCTCAGGTCATGATCTCAGGGTCCTGGGATCAAGCTCCCCATCGGGCTTTCTGCTCAGTGAGGAGCCTGCTTCCCCCCTCTCCCCTGCCTGTCTCTCTGCCAACTTGTGCTCTCTCTCTCTGTCAAATAAATAAATAAAATCTTTTTAAAAAATCATTTAAAAAACATATTTTCTCTAATTTTGTTTCTTTAAGACTTTAAGGAATAAGTGTCACCGGGTATTTTATCTTTCATAATATTTTCTCATAGTAATATTTAGTTTTATGTTACTGTTGAATTTATATGATAAATTCTAAGTTCTGTTTTATACCTGTTGTAGTATGGATTAAATTTGTATTGGTTATCTGAAAATTAGAAGGTTTGGGTCTTTCTTTGGTATAATATAACTTTTCTCTAATTTGATCCCTCCTTCAAGTCAAATTTCTAAATGGAGATTCTTAAAGCCAGTGGGTTTAAGAAGTCTATGTACAGAAACAAAAAAAATTGTTTCACTTACAAATCTATAAAGAGCTACATTTCTAGCCTTTGCTACACTGCACATATTTGCAAACTTGAACAAGTTGTTTACCTATTATCAGCCAAAATTTTGGGTTCTGTATGATCCTGGTTATAAGTAGAAAGGGTGATGGGATACATATGTGTTTTATCATATATACATACAATTTAATATATAAAGTTAGCTTGTTAAAATGTTTAACCTAACAAGTTGTTAATTAACCCATGTCCTGAATTGAGCAATGCTTATAAAACTATTGATACCATGATTTCAAGGAGGCAGCTTTTATTATTACTCTAATAGTTAATGCTATACTTTTTGCTTTGTTGATGGATGCTTTCATAATTTAGTTTCTTATGTTTGGTTGTCTCTGTTTTGATTCTACTTAAGAGTGAGCAAATCCATGGTGTTAATGTTCTGCCCTCAAAGAGTTTAATTTTAAAGTGGACCCTGAGTGTTTGTACCTCAAGGAATGACAGCATAAATTTACTTTCTTTTTAAGAAGTTCTCTGTCGGCTAATGAATGCAATGGTTCTCTTTGAGTCCCATCTTTCTTCAAGAACTTCTGTTTTCTGTATTGTTCCTCCATGAGATCATGAAGATTTCCTAAATCAGTCTGCACATTCCAAATTCTCTCACGGTGTCCTCTGGACATAGCAACTGAGACAGAGACACCAAGAAATTCATATTCTGTTTTCTGTTTTCCTATGTATTCCTACCTTCCTTCCTACTCAGGCATATAAACTCTTTCCTTTGTTTATGTCTCCTAAGATGCTGGGCCATTAGATAGCATTTCAACTATGGTCACACCCATTTTTCAATGTAATGGGATGCTGGAGGTGGATGATACTCCATATGAGAGCTGGTCACTAAATTCTCAGAAGTTCTATGAGCCAGGTTTCAACTCTTAGTAGGTTAAAACCCACCCTGTAAGAGTATTTACATTTCAGAAATCAGCAGCGTTATATATTGGAACTTTTGTTTTTGTTTTTTCCTCACAGAACTGGAATAATAGAAGTAATTCTGAGTTGGTTTTCTGTTTTGATTCCCCAATCCAGCCAATTTGGCTTCTGCTGAATATTCAGAGCAAACTCTGAGGCTTCCCTTGAGGAGGCAAAGGGATGGTCACTCTTGGAAAACTCTTTTAGTAATTACATCTTTGAAAAGGCTGTTATTTCTGTTTGCTGAACTATACATATAATTCTCCAAACTGAAACAAAACGAAATAAAATAATTTTCTGGAATATTGGAGATGTGTTGTAAGCACTTTGGAATGTATAAAAGTATGGCTATCCCAATTTTATACTAGAGACTATTCGTTATAGTTACCCTAAGGCACATATCATACAAAGTACTAGAAATTAGAGAGATAATTAAACTGAAATAAACAGTTTAAATAATTGTTTACTTATAAAATATCCTTTCAGGGCAACAGTCTTTAAAAACATAATTATTTTTGGAGTTAGAAGCTATGAAATTGTATAGCTTATTTTCTGTATATAAAAGTCCTTTTCGTTAAGTGCATGGACATTTAGTAGTTAGTGTGTTATTTAACTGATCTAAGCTTTTCCATTGGCAATGAGATATATCTTATTTTAATGAGTAGTTTCACAATTTGTAGATATTTTCCTAGAACTTTGTATTCTAAGAATGCTTCCCTTGTGAAAGTTTTTATTTATCTTAAAAAAAAATTCTTCTAACAGTCTTCTCAGCAGTTTATCTGAAGGTAATCAGTATCACTAACTAAAATAGTACTAATTGAGCCTAAAGTCTCATCAAAGAGTGACATTTCTTGATTCTAATCTAGAGAATTTCAGTTTGACAAGCATCAGTGAACTTTGGATTATAAGATTTTACACTCGACAAACCAGAGTTTGCTAGATCATTCAATAGACCAACCAATATTCCTCTCTCAAAAGAACACTATTGTTCATGACAACAATGAGTATTGTAAAAAGCTTTAGGATTTATGTAATAATAATAGCAAGTACTCCTAGAGGGCTTATTGTGTTCCCGGCTTTATTCTCGGTGCTCTACAATAATTATTCATTTGAAATATCTAACAATCTTCAGAGGTAGTTATTATGCCCAGTTTCACAGATGAGGAGACTGAGGCAGAAGAATTCAGGAAATTTGCCCAAGGCCATACAGACAAATAAGTGGTAAAGCAGGATTTGAACGTCGGTGGTGTAGCTTTGGCATTTATGCTCTTAGTCACTATGCAATAATAATAATAATATTTCCTTCTTCTCGAGACTTTGGAGTCTACCAATTTGCCAGTCTCTGAAGCATCATTTATTTAAAAAGAGCAAAAGTAATTTGGAGAAAGAAAAGCAGTACTGTCTTTTCTAGTTTGTTGTCTAGTTTGTTGTCTTGATTATGGAGGATATCACTGGGCAAAAAACACCTCCAGTAATCCTACAACAAAGAAGATGCACTAGAAATTGGATGTGTCCATACCTTTTTGAACATTCTTTAAGGTGCAAGGCAGACTGACTTAAAATATACTGAGAACAGGAGACTTCATACAGGTTTACAAATAGGAGAAATAAAAGTTTGAAGGTATTAATGTAAATTTCTGATTTAAAAATTTTAATAAATAAGTTAATAATATAAAATGCCTAATATTCATTTTATTGTCAGATCACTTTTTGTTGAACTTGAGCATTAATTTATTCTCATAATTATCATCTCCTGGCCCAAAATACAATGAATGTTGAAAATATATTCATAGAAAATTATCTGTGCAAGTGCTCCTTCCAGTTTTTATAATGAAGCAATTATTTTGCATGTATTAATTGCTGTTGCAATTTTAATCTGTGTTCCAACGTTGTCTTCTTGAGGAAATTATTGTGTTTTATATTCCAAATCTCTTAGATTTAGGACTTTTGAAGCATAGGTTCTGTTTGCATTTAATTTTGCTACATCAATAAAATATGAATGAATTGGCTAATAAAACAACATAACTATTTTATGTCATGGAATATAGGTTATTGTTCATGAATTTGCTAAATTGCCTCTGTAGTTCACTGTAAGAACACTTCTCCTTTTTTGCCTTGGTTCAGTTTAGAGGAAAATAAGATTGGTAGAGTAGCCTGTAATACATGGGAAGTAAGGGTGCTCTTTTTTGGGAAAAGGAGATGAAGTATGAAAATGTAGAGCTTCCTCCCAGGCCAGAAGCTTGCCTGGCAAAGACAGAGACATCTATTCTGTAACAATAGTTTGTCTCTGTTGCTCTTCTTTCTTGGTATTAAGAAATTTTAAAATATAGATGAAACTTTGGTTTTGATTAAAAACAAGTAAAATACATCCTGTGCTTCTCACAGATTATATTTTACTTTATGGAGTTTGCTTTTTTAATAATTTCCACTTTAGGCTAAGTGAGGTATCAGTTGAAAGAGAGATTTTATATGCCAAAATAGACCGACTCCTGAAGGAGAAAAATACTTAAATATAGTCTGTACTGAAAGGAGATTAGTTGCACTTAACAAAACCCTATGCAATTAAGTGCAATTAATACACTCAGAATACATGCATAGAGATCATGACCATTATTTAACTCAGCACATTTAAGCCCTGCAGTTGTGTGGTGTAGTCTGGGGAGATGCTGCTTTGTGTCTGTAGGAATGGTCTACATCAGTTCTATTCGGTAGAACGCTATGTGATGGTGTAGATGTTCTGTGTCTTCCCGTCTAATATAGAGGTTAGTAGTCATGTGTTTTTGAACATTTGTAACATGACTAGTGTGACTGAGGAACTGAACTTTTAAATTTTAATTAATTTACATCAATTATATTTAAATTTAATTAGCTACTTGTAACTAGTGGGTGCCATCTTGGACTGCACATACTTAGAGTTCAATCTGGAGTTAACTGGAGTGGAGACTGCCTTGCTTTGGGTTCTGAATTTGCCACAGAGTAGCTGAACAACCTTGAAGAGTCATTTAAATTCCTCGAATCTCTGTATTCTCATCTTTGTTATCGGGGTGGTAATAATAGCTACTTCCAAAAGTTCTGAGATCATCCAAATAAATCAATATGAAATTCTTAGAACAATGCCTGGCATATAGTGTATGTTTTCTTTTTTTTTTTTAAGTGTATGTTCAATGAACATTAGTCATGCTATTGTTGTTAATTATTTTATAATCTTTTGCGGATATTTAATTGCTAGAAACTAAAAAAGAGGCATAAATGAAATAGGCTTAAAGTAATAAAAGGATAATGCTATGATGTGGAGTGAAACTTGAGGAGGTGACTCTAGAGGAATGTGCGAGATTCAGGTAAATAGAAAATAATCATAGGATGATCATATGTTCCAACTTTCTTTGGACAGTCTCTATTTATACCTTGTGTCCTGGTATAATTATCAATTTTGTTCTCAAAAGTCCCCAGTTTGTAGGACACACTTTAGAGTCACCTTGGAGAAAGGCAAAAGAATGCAGCCCAGGCATTCCAAGTGAAGGGAGGAAGACAAAATAAGGTATAAATGCAGATGTCACTATGGTATGGCAGGAGGGAAGTAGAGCATTGGAAGTAGAGCAAAACAGGGTTAGATAGGGGTTAGAGAGACATTATGTACCTGGAATGAAAGCCTCAATAAAGAAATCAGATTTTGGGGTACCTGGGTGGCTCAGTGGGTTAAGCCAATCAGTCTTTGGCTCATGTCATGATCTCAGGGTCCTGGGATCGAGCCGCACATTGGGCTCTCTACTCAGCAGGGAGCCTGCTTCCGCCTCTCTCTCTCCCTGCCTCTCAGCCTAATTGTGATCTCTTTCTCTCTGTCAAATAAATAAATAAAATCTTAAAAAAAAAAAAAAGGAATCAGATTTTACTGCACTTGCTCTTTATGCTATTATCACATTGCTCCTAAGTCAACATAGATTTACTTTCAGAAAAAGCAAAAAACAAAATCTGGTCTAATTGGACAGAGTCACCAAAAAAGTCATAATACCATTTGGTATTCTGATTGACCCTCCATTATTGGTTGTAATTTTTGTTACACATGGTTTGAGAAAAAAATGCTTCATTTTTATCATCCATTAGCTACTAGTAACCAAGTCAGTAATAGTTTTGGTTAACATGGAAATTAGTCAACTGAGTAGAAATGGCTCATTATATCTGTTTTTATGGCTGAAGAAGAAAACTTTCCAAGTGTTCATTTAGTCTCAATAAAGTGCTAGGGCAACACATCTTACCATCTTACAGTGGTGTCCTGTAAGCTGCATCTACTGGTCTTCATTCTGTTTAGGGTAGCATACGTCACAAAGCTAGGGCAACTACCTGTTGACAATATTACTGATTGTTGGATTAGGAAACATAGAATATTACATAACCTAGAATATTACCCAAAAAACCAGGAAACAACTCAAAATGAGATTATGGGGAAAAAACTAAACTAAACTCAAAATGAGATTATGGGGAAAAAACTAAACTTAAATAATAAAATATATCAATTTATTAAATAATTAAATAATTAAACAATGTGACTCAAGTGTAATTCTTTGGCTCTTTGCAAGATCTCCTCTTTATCTCTGATCACATTTGGACTTGAGATGCTGACCATTGGCTCTCCCAGAGATCTTGTGGAGAGATCTCCACAAGAAGTTATGATGACTGGTTCTGGGTTTTCAGTCTTTTCCCAGTGATTCTAGCCCACTACAAAAGCAAGTATTTGAATTGATCTCTGAGATATAACCAGGAGAAAGAGAACAGAGGTCCCATCCCAGGATTATGGCCACTTTCGATATTTCTGGGGAATTCTAACAATTACTGTTCATAGCATAGATGACATTGTAATCTCTACCTTGGGCGCCAATCATGGCTTTTTTTCTTTTTCCTTTGGATGAGGAATTAGTCCTTATTAATATTGGGATCATGAGCTGTCGGGGTTATTTTCTAAGTGTAGACTTGAACTTTAAACGAATGCTTTAAGTTCCTCAAATTTTGAAATGTATTTTAATTTTGTTTATTTTTCCTTAAAGAGATCAAGAGTTGGCCAAATTACAAGATGGATGGGAGCAAAGGCCAGATATCATCGGCATTTGGAGGACTAAGCAATCTTTTTAAAGACCATTGGCATCATTTATGGCAGCCACTCTTCTCTAGCTTATAAATTTGTTAATGAAATTGGTTTATAGGTGTTTGAAATGAACAATAACTAGTTTACTTGTGTTTCCAAGTACCATGAATTTTAAAATGTCATTTAATATCCAAACCTCTGAATGGAATTCAATGACTTTAGATTAATCCTATTTGTAAATAGCACAGAGCAACGTGTGATTATGCAATCTGCTGAGGTTTTTAAAAACTAATATTTACTGCAAAAGTGAATCTCCTCCTAACAGAATTTTAATAAAACCTCAGTAGTGATTTGTAAATACCTCGAAACTAATTAGTCATTCAATCCACAGTGATTGTTTCATTAGTGCTCAGTTACTACTTTTTGATTCTTGAGGAAAATGACAAACCACAGTTCTAGTGACATAGTTTCCTCTCAAGAATAGTGGCTCCTTTGCTTAAAAAAAATAAACCATTGACTCTTGCAGCAACTCCTTCAAGATAAATTACTCCAACTGGGATTGTGAGAGTAGTGTTTCTTTTAAGGATCTGTGTCATGATGATGCTGATGAAAATAAGAAGATCAACAAGTATTTATTGAGTATTGACTCTGTGCCAGGCACTGTGCTAAATACTTAATATGTAATTTATATATTAAAGCCTCATGGCAGTCTTACCAGGTGAGATCATCGCAATTCCTGTTCTACTCATGACTAGAGGTTTAAGTGCCTAGTTAGTGGTAGAGCAGGATTCCCAGAGGGCAATGTGGAGGTCTTAAACAGAAGGTTACCACTATTGACAGTGGCTATTACTAAGACCCCTTGACAGAGGATGTGCAAGTGATTGCCTTTTGTGAGGAGTCTTGTCCTTTATTGCTCATTTCTGTATCTGATCTGTGGGTAGGAAAAGAGAAGTGGGGCAGATTTTCACCAAACTCTGTTCTAAAATGTGTAATTGAAACAATTGTTTTATATAGTTATATTCTATGTAACGGTCGGGCAATTGTCTAGCATAAAATTGCAAAGCTATCATATATGTGGTTCATGCGACCATGGCTCAAATCTCACATATTGCCTCGGATATTCATTTAGCTGCATTTATTTTTGCACACGTGGACAAAATTCATACGCACCCTCATCTGAGATTATTATAGGCACTCCAGGGACTGCGACAGTTCTTGCCATGTCTACTTGCTCGTGTTGTGTTCACACTAGAGGAGAGGTCTGCAGAAGTAAGGCTATGTGGAAATTACACTGTCTGGGAGAGGAATTCAATAGCTTGCAGCACTGTGATCCACCGAGCAATGGATTGCATGTGTACGTACAGGCTAAATAATGTATGATTTAAGACAGGAATGTGGTTTGTATTCATTTTTGGATAGTAAAAGACTTGGCATGTCAGTCCCATGGGAGACTTTATCCAAGGCTTTACCCTTGAGTGGATAAAAGAGTACAAATTCTATTGCACTGGAGATGAATAAAAACAAATTGGGGAGACCATCAGCAAAACAGACTGCTGTGTGATGGAGTCCAAGGCTACTCCGAAAAACCACCAGACCAACTGCTTCAGGATCCTGCCAGCAACCAGATGCTGGGAATAGAATTGACTGCAGTGTGGCATTGAGGCCCTGTGATTCCCAGCCAAGGGGAATTGCATGCAAAAAAATATTTAAAATTCTCTTTGTGAAAGAGTTATGTTTTCAATAAGAGGAAGAAGTATGTTTCAGACCTAGTCTGTTGCAGATGATATCTGGCATACCAGCATCTTAGTTCCTGAGGGTAGAGGCATGGGGAGTCGAACACCATATATACTTGGGGGTAAGAAGTTGAACTTCGGTGGGTGAAGGGGTTTTTCATTGAAGTGGGTTGTAGGCCACTGAACACTTTTACCCCTCAATGGGGCATTTGACAGTATCTGGAAACATTTTTGGAGACCACAATTTGGGGGGATGGTAGTGCCCCTGTCATCTAGTAGTAAAGGACAGGGGCGCTGTTAAATATCCTATAATACACAGGGCAGTCCCCTCCAACAAGGAATTATCTTGTCCAAAATGTCAATAGTGACAAGTTTGAGAACTCTGGTTTCAAATGAACTAGATAGTGTGTGCGTGTATTACAGCCCTGCCTTTTTTTCATCTAATAGGTTTGACACTGTATGAAAGATGATTTTTAGTGATTTGCTTTACCCTATTGATATGTGAGCAGCATTTATTTGGATATATCAAATGCTTTCTGTTAAAACACAAAAAAGGGGGAAAACAAACAAAGCTATAACTCATATTCTTCACGTCCATTTTACCTCCAAAATACGTAGGGGTTGAAAAACACAATGAACCTCCCTCCAGACCTACACACACAAATCACACATTTTGTAAGAATGTAGGAGGACCCGGTTGACTCACTTTTCACACTTGAAACATGAGGCATATTAACAAAGCACACTAAATGAATCAGCTGTTTAGGATGATCTACAAGCCAGTTCATTTTCCTGTTATCAAATAACACACCATGAATCTTGACGAATGAACCCACTTGCTTGATATTATTTGAAAAACTCATAGCATGCTTGCTTGTGATGGTCACTTCCCCTTCGAAATTAAATTTTAAACCGGACTCCATGTAAATTCCAAGAGAGGAAAGGCTCATTCACCTCCATTTTGGCTGTTTATCCTCCTCCTCCTTTGTCTCCACCTTGTACTTGGGTGCACCAGAGCCTCTGTCAGCGGCATCCTCCCAAGTTCACGGTCAGAAAGCCACGAGGTTTATTGGTGCCCATATCATTAATACGTGAAGTTCTAGAATGTGGAGGTGGGGACTGTGTGGCTTCTGGAGTCAAACTTCCTAAGTTCAAGTTGGGGCTCCAGCTCCGTGACCTTGAGAAGGTCCTCTGCCCATTTTGCACTTGCATTTTCCCATTTGTGAATGAGAAGCGTTTTATTTGCCTCATTGGGCTGTTACATAAAATGCTTAGGAAGCACACCGCAAATGCTACCTGTAATTATTAGAATCGTTATCTTCCAAAATGGATGTCAAGACATTTTATTTAATTTCCCAAAGAGGACACTGGCCCTGATCCACTGATGTGGCGGCTCCAACGTGTGGTTCAGAGGGCTTTCAGCCCCAGCCCCTGACACCTAACAGACCCTCCCAGCCATGCTGCTGTGAATAAACATCTGAGGGAAACCTGCGTCCTTGCCAAGCATGTGCAGGTAGGTTCGAGAGAGAAATCCGATCTCCCTCCTTCAATCAAATGCCATCTGAAGGCCCTCTTCTGAAAATGTGCCGTTTGGACTGGTTGTATTCAAGCTGACACTGCAAATTTGTAACAGCTCCTGGCCCTGATACAACGCAGCATTATGGTGCTGGGTAACCCCCACTGTAAGTCCTCACTGCTCCTAAATAGGATTTATAAAGTGTGACTTTGAGCAATATAGCAAAGTCGGTTTTATCTGAGGGAAAATAAATTCTTTTGGTTACTAACATTTTCGAATTTCTTCTTTAGTGCCTCAAAATGATTTAAAACCTAATCAGTGATAAAATCCCAACTCCATCTGAAGACAAAAGAATTGAGAAAAGTATCAGAGCCGCTTTTAATTAGGAAAGTGGTTGCTGTGACCCATTAACCTCTAAAGATTATTGCCTTTTTTTTTTTTTTTTTTTTTTTTTTGAGATGCTGTAGTTTGGTCATTTGTCTTTGGCACCAGAGCATACAACATTGCTTTTGGCTTTTCACAAATTAATTCATTTAGGCCTTTGCATTTGTCAGACATTATGGGAACCTTCTGCCAATGTTTTGTTGATTAAAGGATGTGTATTTGGAAAGTGGGTGGAGAGGAGGGAATTTATAATTCTTAACACCAAAGAATGATTTACAATGCAGGCTGCTACCTGAATCATTCAGTATATCATCAAAGAATAAATGAAATATTAAGGATTAGGGAGAGATGGGCACTAGGTGTTAAAATCTGTGGGTTGATTGGCTCAGTAACGCTGGAAAAGTCTACCTCTTTCTGCAGAACTTCTAGAACTCACAAACAGGAATATGACAGAGAAAATCACGTTTGATTGTGTATTCTTTTCAAAGGGCTTTTGGAATACATCATTTCTCTGCAACAGCCTGGTGGTACTATCTCTATTTATAAATCACATACCTCACTCCCATGCATACAAGTTCCCTATGGTCATCACAACTTTGATTTGCTTTTGACTGTTTTGTTAATTTATTTATTTTATCCTGGTGAATGCGTGGGGCACTTTGGAGGGCATATTTATTGTTTTAGGCACCATGCAATTTACTGAATGGTATTTCTGGCTATGGAAATGCTTACAAAGACGATGGGAGGGCGGGGAGGGGAGAAGTAAGTAAATACACATTGAACAACCTGTAAAGGATGCTTTCTTATTTGATCAGTCAGGGACTCAAAGTCTATGCTGGTCCATCAGATCTATGATACAAAGAGCTGAAGACTTTTTTTTTTTTTTTGGCTCCCTAGTAGTTTTAAAAGCTGTGCAGTGGGAAAAGCTGCTTTAAACAAAGCCTTATTTTAAAAGAACCCTGAGTACAGAATGGAATTCAAAGAATTTAGGGAGAGGGGAGGTGAAAGTGGTAACAAACAGCTTTTAAAAAGCCCTGGGAAATTTAAGAGAATAAAGCACATAATGGAAATAAAAGATAAATCCCATCTGCCCCATTGGGAGATGCGAGACAAAAAGCTGCTGTAACAAGGATTTGTTGAAGACCTACTAAGTGCAGGGCTTATTAAGAACTATAGCTTAAGTGTCATGGGGCGTCCAAGGAGTGAAATGGAATTTTTTAAAAGAATTTATTTATTTATTTGGGAGAGAGAGAGTGGGTGCACAAATGTGGGTGGTGGGGGGCTGATGGGGGAAGCAGAGGGGAAGGATAAATAGACCAGTGCTGAGCACAGAGCCACATCCCGGGCTCTACCCCAGGACCCTGAGATCATGACCTGAGCAGGAATCAAGAGTCAGATGCTTATTCGACTGAGCCACCCAGGCACCCCAAAACAGAATTTTTAGATTAAGGAGGAATAGTTTTTCACGCCAGCCAAGAAACTTCATGCAGTTTTTTGCAGATATTAAATTCCTAAAGGCAATAGATGTATTTCATTTTATTCAAACGGTGGGGACAGAAAATTCTCCTTTGTGATTTGTTGTAAAATTCCATGTTAAGAATGTTGGTAACAAAAGAGGTAATGCCTGAGAAATGGTTTAGGAGTGTTTATTTTAAAGAAGGAAGCTCTAGGATTTGCTCCTCTCATGTCTACTGTCCCCTCTCCCCATTCCTTAAAGAAACTGCCCAGGACACTCTTGACCAGTTTGCGTTTGCACGTGAGCATTCAGTCTTCTGCTCTCCCTCACTTTCCTCCCTAAGAGGAGAGCAAGAGGAAAAAGTGTTCAGAGGATAGATCTGATGGGTCTGCAAGGTGGACCAGAGCCTGGCCTACGAAGGCATGGGAATTCAGAGACAAGGAAGCTTCTAACAACCTCTCAGAGATTTTGGTAGCTGACTTTATTTTGAGATCTAAAATCAAGGAACAGATGAAGCTAATACCGAGGGTTCTAGCATGGGGCTTGATGAACGTCAGCAAAACCAAAAGAAATGGGGTTGTTGTGCTGGGTGACTGGAGTGGGGAATTGGGAGATGAGAAAACAGAGATAATGAGTTTCATTTGACATAACTGTGTCTAAGAGGCTTTGTCATAGCTGGGTGAAAATAGGGACTGGGACAAATCCGATAATTCTGGAAGGTGTAAAACAGACTATTATAGCAAGAAACAAGGCTGGCTACTGCTAAAACTTGGCCTCTTGTCACTGGGGGCTAAGTGTTGTGTTCACTCACTTATTTATTATGTACAATATAGCCTAAGTATTTATTAAGCACCTACTTGCTGTTTGATAAGTATGCACCTTCCAACCCCTGATAAAACAGCTAATGTGTCTTCAGGTTAAAACTTGGCTAAACAGGGGCACCTGGGTGGCTCAGTGGGTTAAGCCGCTGCCTTCGGCTCAGGTCATGATCTCAGGGTCCTGGGGTCGAGTCCCGCATCGGGCTCTCTGCTCAGCAGGGAGCCTGCTTCCCCTCTCTCTCTCTGTCTGCCTCTCCGTCTACTTGTGATTTCTCTCTATCAAATAAATAAAATCTTTAAAAAAAAAAAAAAACTTGGCTAAACATTTCCCCACTGGAATCTTGACAAATGTGTTCATTATGCCGTTAGGTGACATTGCAGGTTACATTGGAGAATATCTGGGATAGTTATACAGACTAATACCACTGGCCAGACAAATAAGAACTACAAATATTGCCATTATTATTATTCTTGCATTTTTATTATTGCTAGCATTTTATTGTGCATCACTAATTTCCAGGAATCATTTAGTTACAGGAGCTCATTAAGTTTTCATAGACACCTTGTGCCATACTATTGAGAGTACTATTTTTATCCTCCTCATATGAATGAGAATGTTGAGTCCCAGAGAGGCTAAGGCACCATCCAAAGGTCACAGAGTCGGTAAGAGACACAGCAGGTAGTGCAATTTTAGAACTTCTGAAGATTTGCCTATGGGACAAAGAAATAATACATAAAGAGTAATATATCTACTAATTCTGGCATGTAGAGTTCTAAAACCCTTACCCTGTATATTCTAAGTTGCTGGGGATCATTTTATCTTTTTATTTTATTATAAACTAGTTTGACAGATTAGAATGGTAGTTCTTTACTGGGGGAGATTCCCCACTCTCCCTGTCAGGGGACACCTGACAAGGTGCAGAGACATTTTTGGTTGTCACAACTGGAGAATGGGTGCTACTAGAATCTGGTGGGTAAAGGACAAGCATGCTGTTACTATCCTGCAGTGAACAATGGAAGTTGTGTGATATAATTAACACGAAGAGTCCCACAGCAAAGAATATGCCCTCCAAGTTGGCAAGGCTGCCTAGCTTGAGATTTAAAGGGAATCTTGACTGTCGTGAGAGGTCAGTGGCTCAGTATTGCAAACAAAGGGTGTTCACCATGAAGAAGCAGATTTGGGAGTGGGAAAAAGAGGTAAGATAGATTCATCCATCCATCCGTTCATTGATAGATTCACTATAGAGCGAGTTCTGTCTGTGTATCAGGAATTTTGTTGGAGAATGATGGTGAAGACAGTCATAGGAGGGAAGGGTGTCTTTCTGTGTTTTGTTTTATCGGAGAGGAGGGAACAGGGAGTAGAGACAAAGCAAAGATGTGGGCTGTTGAAGTGAACTAGGAGCAGGGCTTTGGTGCCAAGAGTGAAGGAACTATGTTCTTCTAACAGGGAGGGAGGTACCAGGCTACTTTACAGGTCTAAGGAGAATCACAGCAGACTAGCTCAGAAGCCATATGCCACTGGCAGGAGCACCTGGGAGCTTCTTTTTGTCCCATTTATGGCTAACACACGGATCCAAATGCAGGTCCAGGGTGGGAGCGGGGGAGCAAGTGATGTTCTCAGAAGTACATAGGGCGGGGATAAAAGATGTGTGTGCGTGTGTGGGTCAGAGAGGCCGAGAAACTTGTCTTGCTTTCGAGGTGTGCTGCTGGCCTGTATTTCCGCGCTGGCTCTGTTTTTCCAGTAACAGCCTTTTCTGTTTCCAGCAGTCCTATGCACCAGCTCCCCACCCCATGGCTCCTCCCAGCCCCAGCACAAACAGCAGCAGCAACAACAGCAGCAGCAACAGCAGCGGGGAACAGTTGAGTAAAACCAACCTGTACATTCGAGGCCTTCCACCAGGCACCACTGACCAGGACCTAATCAAGCTGTGCCAACCGTAAGTGCCCCTTGGCTCCCTGCGCCGTGTCCCACCCCCCACCGTCTCCTGTGCGCTCCGGCCACGAAGGACTCGGGTTTGCACTCCGTATTCCCCTGTATTGGTGCCTCAGTGAGGAAGACTCTACTAAATGGGACTTAAATTTGAGCTCTAACTCGAGCTCAAGGAGCTCTGGATTTGCATACTTTTTGTTGGGGGAGGGGAGGATCCTGAGCAGGCAAACCTGGGACAGGGGGCAGATAGGTAGGTATTGTCCCAAAAGACCATGGGCAAACATTAGTTGGGCCTTCGGACCTGACGTGGCTGGCAGAAACAGTGGTGAATCTCGTAAAGGTAGCTGCTTTTTTGGAGAAGTGTTAGCAAAGGGACTCTCAAAAATTTTGAAGTGGTAGATTTCAGGATGATGACCTCCCGTGTTGCAGAGTTTTTCTGGCCAGTTCTTGGTAAATATAAGTTCAGCCAGGACCAGGTAATTGGGGAATCATAAAACTACTACTCCGCTTTCCTTGAAAACATCACCTTCCACCTCCAGTGAAGCTCTTTCCCACCAAGGCCAAGAACCATACTCGGCAAGTTGTTTTGGATTTGCTGGGGAATGTGGTAGTGATTAAACGCCCTTTGGAAATGTTTTTGTTAATCTCTTATCTACCGACACTTAGGTTATTAACACTCTTATTTCTGTGCAAATAGAATAAACATATTTAGGTTCGCCCTGCAAATGAAATTAATAATGGATAAAGAATTAAGATTCATGGACCTGTATTTTTAGATTGTTATCTGATTATTTTTAAAGTAATATCAGTGTTACTATTTGTCACTTGAATATGCCTTAGCTGGGTATTTTTAAATTTGGGGAAACTATTACTCAATTTTTCTTCTTCTCTTTTGCAATGCTTTCATAAGAAGGTTGAGAGGATATTTATTTTGTAAATTTTCCAACCTCTAAAATACTGAAAGAGGAAAACAAAGTGGACGGTATTTATTTGTCTTTGTTCTGGATTTTAAGATTGGGAACAAATATCAAAACACCAGGAAGTGCCTGAAAAACTGAAACACAAATACCTAAATCTGTAATCACTGACAAAGTAATCAATGTCGATTACGGTGGGCAGGGGAGGGGTGCTGTTGCCACTGCCTACCTTGATTTGTGAAGGAGGTAAGGCAAAACTTGGAAAAATAAATATTTACTTAAAAAGTAGTTATTTAAACAAAAGGAATGTGCCAGGGCTAAAACATATAAATATATGTTAGGTTTTGGTCTGTGAAAGGTTGGAGTTGGACTTGAAGATAAATAACTCAACTTTTTCCTGTGGTTGTTAGAAAAACCTAAACTATTTTGAAACATAAGGACTTTTGAAAATGTGAAAGTTTGTGGACTTTATGTTAAAAGCTTCCAAAGAAGTATCTATTCATGGATGCTGATAGGAAAAAGGATAGCTATGATCTCTGACTTGTACTGGAATCTCACTTATAAAAAATATTGATGGGCTTAAGGAAGATACTTTCTCTTTGGTCTATACCACTCAGAGAGCTTGTTGAAGCACAGATTTCTGGGCCCAAGAGATACTGAGTCACCAGGCCTGGGGTAGAGACCAAGGATATGCATTTCTGACATATCCATACATTTCTTGACATATCCTCGTATCATTGCTGCTGGTTTTCAAGAAGGAATACTCTCCCTTCAATAATATGGAGACTACTGACTATTTCTAACACATAACACTTACGAAATTAGTTTATAGAGATAGTTGAGGTAGACTCCTGTGTTTTAAAACCCACTCAGCTACTGTGTGAATTTGAGGCAAATCATTTAATTTACTCTCTTTGAGCCTCAGTTTCCTTTTCTAAAAGAGTGTGTTGACCTTGATTATTTCTAGGTCTCCTTGTACTACCAATGGTGCTTTGAGCTGCCTTTGACTGGTACATTAGGATCAATTGTTCAATACTCAGGAATTCCCTGTGTGGTGTGTTCCAGACCCAGCAGCTTGAAATCAGCCATGGTGGGAGTATTTCTATCACAGGAGCCAGCAAGCTCTAGAAATAAGGGCATTTTAAATTTTATCTTGTGTTTTTGGAGAGCTGGTTTCTGAGCACACCACTGATGTAGCATTATACTCTAGATTTCTGTGTCCGTGTCCACTTTTGATAGGATGTTGCCAGAAGTCTACAGATGGAAATGTCACCTAAAAACCTGTATTGGTGTTTTTAACTCACGAAAGAGATTTAGTGATACAGAGACGTTATTTTGAAGAAAGACGTTCTGTTGATGTTCCTTATGTGCATCTGAGAAATTTAGAGAATGCTGAGAGCACAGAGGGTACTGGTTATTTGTTCATATTAGTTTTTGCTGGCTAATAAGATCAGTCCCATTGGTATTGTTATTATAAAGATGTTTGTGGGTTCTCCAGTTACTGAAGTGGTCTGGATCTGGGGTTTATTGCTCAGATTATGTTTCGTAGAGAATTTTGGAGAACTGATGTGATCAAGCCACATAATGCATTGGGGATAGCTGTGTCCTAAGAGATCCGGTTTGGGTCCTGGCTCTGCCATCAACTGGGTGTGTGGCTTTAGACCAATGACTTGTTTTCACCCTAACTTTGGTTTCCCCATGTATGAAATAATGCGTTTAAACTTGATAATCCTTTAAGCTTCCTTTACCCCAAAGCTCTAATATTTCATTGAGGCCTTCATTATTTTGTGGTGAAACCTGCTTTTGGATGCTTTTTTATCTTTCTTCAACCCCCTTTTCCAGTGTTGGCAGGGCCATAGCCCGAGTTGGTTCAGCTATATCGGTAAGACCTGATGTATGGGGTTGCCTGTAGTAAGAGACTGATGCACGTTGTGGTAAGAGACAAATGCACGTCACTTGTAAAATCACGTTCCTCTCTTGTAGAGTTGGTCTCTTGCATTGGTCATTAGTATTTTACATTAGTAGTATTCTAAAGATTCAGATCATTTTATGTTCCTATTACTCAACCAACACTGTAGAATCATCTTACCTACAAACATAATATTAGTGGATTTAATGACCTTACCACCACGATTGATTTTTCACGTTTATTTCAATGAAATTATAAGTATTTTAGAGTTAGTATTTCCTTTTATTATAGGAAATGCAGTATTTGCTAATATCGATAGTAATAAAATAATAGAAAAAAACAGAGATGTACCAAAAATAAGCATAGATATATCGAATTATCTGGTATTAGAGTGCAGTAATCCACATAAATACTAATGAACAATAGGAAAATGATATTAAAACAAAGAAATTATATTACTTCTCAATGTATAATCTGAGAGCAGATTCTTTTTAAGGGATTCCATTCACATTCATCATCAAAGCTTCTATGTTCAGGGGTGCCTGGGTAGCTCAGTGGGTTAAGCCATGGCCTTCAGCTCAGGTCATGGTCTCAGGGTCCCAGGATCGAGCCCCATATTGGGCTCTCTGCTCAGCAGGGATCCTGCTTCCTTCTCTCCCTCTGCCTGCCTCTCTGCCTGCTTGTGATCTCTCTCTGTCAAATAAGCAAATAAAATCTTAAAAAAAAAAAAAAGCTTCTAAGTTCAGATCACCAGTAAAATCAAAGAAAAGAAGACAAACTGAAAAATGATTTCACTCTATAGGAAACCTCTCTGGTTATGTGTTTGAATGGGTACATCACATTGGGTGTCTTATAGGAGATACTTTGGTTAAACACTTTGTAATCATCTTTATCTTGAGAAAGCTCAAAGAACTTCATTCTGTTATCAATCAAGAAATATTTACAGACCACCTTTGCTGCATGCCAGATACAGTGCTGATGATTTATTGGTGAATAAATTTAGGCAAAGCTCTTGCTTTAACAGAGTTTATATTTTACTAGGAAAAATAGACATCAATGAAGTAATCTTATAATTTGATATAAAATTGCAACTAGTGGTGACTGGGTGACTCATTTGGTCAAACATCTGACTCTTGATTTTGGTTCAGGCCATGATCTCAGATTTGTGGGGTAGAGCCCTGCATTGATCGATCCAGTTCCATGCTCAGCGAGGAGTCTGCTTCTCTCCTTCCCTGTCTTCCTCTCCTTTGGCCCCTCCCCCTATCTAAACAAAACAAAACAAAAACAAAAACAAAAACAATACAGCTATAAATTTAAAAAAAAAAGAGAGAGAGAGGAGCTTGGAACCAAGAGTGTTTATCATATGGGATCTGTCCTAATTAGGGCAATGAGCAAAGGAATCTCCGAGAAAGTGACAATCGAGGTAAGATCAAAAGAAAGAATAGGTTTTACTACATGGAGAAGGAAAGTAAGAGCATTCCAGGGAGAAAGAGCCTCATGTGTGTAAAACCAAGGGCTGGAGGGAGCATGGCAAGAACAAGGGGCTGGAAGAAAGCCAGTGTGGGTATAGCAGAGATGGAGAGATAGACTATGGGGCAAAATGAGCTGGAAATATGGGATAAGGCGATTTCTTTGTAGATCATGTTGGGAAATGTGTTTTATATTAAGAGCAATGGAGGAAAACATTGGCTTGTCATAAACAGGAAGGTGAACTAGTCAGATTTTTGTTTCCAAAAATTCCAACTGCAGAGTGGAAAGAAGGCATCCTGTGAGACCAGGGGACAATCAGGGTAGGAATAGTTGAAAAGCAAGTGGGAAGAATAATTTAGTCAGAGAAGAAGGTGTGAGGATTAATAATTGTGGTGGTAGAATAATTATGTGTGGTGAAAGATACCAATTTTTATATATGCATTTATTTTTCCATCAAAAAACAAAGACTTGAGAGACAATCTAATGAACTGGAAAGAAACTGTGAAGTAGTATGGAAGACCCAAATCGGTGATTTTTAATTAATTTCTCTCTCTTTTTTTTTAACCTACTCATGAATGGGTCATCAATATACTATTAATCATTTAAGGACTGCAATATTAAGAGCACTAAAGGCAAATGTAAAGAAAATAAAAAACTCCTATTAATTATACAGTTCTATTCGTGGGATGAGTTTTCTGTTGGAGACCATGGGTGGAATGCTTGGATTTATATACTCTTCAGTTTATCTCAAGAGGAGGAGGTAGAAGTGGGGGAAAGATAGATTTGACTTGAGGAGGGGTGGTGCATTGCAACTTATGGCCCAAATAAAATTTGGGTGGTGTAATCATTTTTTACATACAAAACTTTATTTCTTCTCTCAAAAAAAATTGGTAGCTTCTCCGATATGATTATAAACATGCCCATAAAACACATTGAAATTGCTCTTAAAAAACCCCCACCTATTGAAGATAATAGAATTAAAAATGAAAAACGAAAATCATGTTGTATTTATATTTTCTACATCTACAATCTCTTTTATCCAACCAACCTCAAGACTTTCAACTAATTTTAACTAATACATTGCTCTGGAAAGCTCTGGTCGTAAATTGCCCCACTTCTACATGATTAACTAATCTGGCATTGATGACAACTCTGTACAGGTACAGACTGAGTTGTTCTTCTGTCAGAAAATGAGCATGTGGTTACCGCTAAGGCCACCTGAAGCAGAATGAAGGGAAAGGAGGGAAACTCTTGGCTAGGTGCACACATATTTTCAATCATCACCGGAAGACCAGGAAGTCTGCTATCCTGCCCTCCTCCATTTTTCTCTGTAAACGTTCTCTCTGCTAAGCTATGGCACCCTAGCTTTGCTCCCTTTAAAATGAAGCTGTAAATGTCACTTCAGCCTTTAACAAGAGAGGAGAAATGCCCCGAATGAAAAGCCAGAACAAAGTAGGGGTCTTTGAGCTCCCGAGCTGAGGGTCTGCCCAAGCTAATCTCCCCAACTTTCACCCAACCCTGTTGGATGTCTCCTGACGGTGTGTCCGGAACACTGAATAGTTAGAATAGACTCAAGTGTCATCCGCGCTCCGAGTGCAGAGTCCATTATACATGGTGTCAGACAGTTTTGACAAATGCACCGACACAATCAAACCTTTTATCAATTTAAAAGTAACCTTGTCACAGTAATCTGTCAAACTGTTCAGATACAACTAAAGGAAAACAAGTCATCATGCACTCCAGAGTAACGGAGTAAATAAGAAAAATGTGACTGGAAATTTTTTTTTTAGTTCTTTTCTACTGTGTCAATGTAGATTTAAAAGTTCCCTCTAATAAGACCCAAGGAAATTTATTAGTAGCTTGCTCCTGAAAGTTGGACTCAAATTACAGGGCTGCTTTTGAGGGATCATAAATCTGTATGGAGGCAGGTGTGAATAGGAAGTGAATCTGAGGACCTTTGAGCACTCCTTTGTGCAATTTAAATGAGAGAGTGCCTTTACGGTCCAAACTAGATGTCTGAATTCATTGAGTCAGCATAGACCTGACACTTGATTACATGTATTAATTCCAATGTGTGTATAATTATATTTGCCAACTTTGAATTATAAACCAGACACAGTATTCGGTTTGTAATTAGTTAATGATTATCATTAATAATGAATCGTTGTGGGGCACCTGGGTGGCTCAGTGGGTTAAGCCGCTGCCTTCGGCTCAGGTCATGATCTCGAGTTCCTGGGATCGAGTCCCACATCGGGCTCTCTGCTCAGCGGGGAGCCTGCTTCCTCCTATCTCTCTCTCTGCCTGCCTCTCTGCCTACTTGTGATCTCTCCCTGTCAAATAAATAAATAAAATCTTAAAAAAAAAATAATAATGAATCGTTGTGTTTATATATATAAGCCACGTTTATTGTGGATTACATAACATGTATTGTAAGTTTTTATGTTACTTCATTTAATGCTCAAAATGGCCTTATGGGAACATGGGGACGGCTCAGTTGGTTAAGCATCCGACTCTTGGTTTTGGATCAGGTCATGGTCTCGTGGGTCATGAGGCTGAGCCCCATGTCTGCCATGGCACTTGCTTGAGATTTTCTCCTTCTCCCTCCCCCCGCCTCACACTCATGAACTTGCTAGCACCCATGCAAGCACTCTCTTTTTCTCTCTCAAATTAATAAATGAATAATTTTAACAATAGCCTTATGAAGTGGGAACAATAATTGCTGAGTTTAATAGTTGAATAAACTTAGAGGCTTAGAAAGGTTAGGAGCCTTGTTTGCCCAAGCTTACACAGACACCAGCATTCAAACCTAGCTCTGACTTCAAAGCTCTTATTTGTAACCACTAAAACATTCATTTAATGAGAATGAGGATGGCATAAGTCACACGAGTTCTCACATCCTTGGATGCCCATGAGAATCCCTTGAGAAAACTAAAAAAAAAAAAAAAAAAAATTAGTATCTGGATCTCACCCCCAGGGATTCTGATTTAACACATGTGGGGTCAGCTTAGATATTAAGACTTTTAAAAGTCGGCCCATGTAACTCTAATATGTAACAAAGTTTGGGAAGCCCTGGAGTGAATCATGCTCATGCTAATAGAAAAATATATTCTAATCATGTGTTTTAACTTCCTTACTCTGACTGGCAGAGAATCTAGAAACCTCTTAGGAGCTACCAACTTGTTTTCAGTTAACCAGAAGACTTAAAAATAAATTTTAGTAAGATAATTTTGGGATGAATTGGATTTTCCAGTTAAAAAATGGGATTTTTAGATTTATGCATGGAAAATCAATCCCTGAAACAGGGCTCTAAAAGCACTTTAAAGAATGTCCTTGGAAGGATCTTGCTTTCTTTCTTCACACAATTTTCATTAAGTCAAACATTTCCTTAACACTCCATTTTTAAAAACATTTGCATTTAATTAATGATTGAGCAAGGAAGTCCTCCTATTTTGACTCATGTAATAACAAGCTTCTATATGTTTACATTTTTCTTGCTGACTATAGTCTAGTGTACCTATCTAGTGAATCATAAAAAAATTAATCCTCCAACATTTGGGGGGCATCCTGGAAATTATTGTTCTACTGATTCATTGAGTATTCTTTCATTATTATTATTATTATTATTTTATTTTGGACAAAGAAGATTCTGTTGAATGCACATGATTTTTCCAAAATCTATTTATTTAAATTGCGGATATCTAATACTTCTTCCTAGAAACAGAGAAGGGAAAAATAAAAATGAAACCATTGAGAGCACCAGTTAAGATAGGTTACTGTGTTAGTAGTCACACAAAAAAGCTGGGGATGGGGAAGGATGTGATTAACTCTCTGTGAATGTGCCAGCTAAAGGCCTGGAGCTCCAAGAGAAGTAGAATTCCAGGCAGGTATCTTGCTGAGTTCCTGAAATTGTGAGGGACTTGAGATTCAAAGGCAGGACTCTTCACAAGCTCAGATGGTATCTTGGTTTTCAGTTTGTCCATTAATATTCTAATTGTCAAATGTGGCTGACTTTTTTAGTCCTTATCTTATTTGATCTCTGTGTTACTTAACCCTGCTTACCTCTTTTTTATTCCTGAAATGTTCTTCCTGGGCTCTCATAGTATTCTTTCTTGGGTTTCCTCTTACCTTTTGGAGATTCTTCTTTCCAACTTCTCTTCATCGGTCTTCCTCTAGAATATTTTGTGTTTTCCAGAGTTTGGACCTCCTCTCTTCCTGCTTCACCAAAGCCTACTTAATAACCTCAGTGACTCTGGTGATTATTAAATCTGCATCTCCAGCTCATGGAGTCTTCTCTTAGTTCTAGACCCTATCTCATTATTCCTGAAAGGTTCCAAATTTGTAACCCAAAAGTTATCAAACTCATTGCCCAAAAAAGGATTATTCTTAGAGTCGTTCCTTCTTCCGTGTTCTCTTTCTCTGTGAATGGCACCACCCATCCACCCAGTCATCCAGATTAAATAAAAAAAACAAAAAACAACAACAGAAAAAAAACCTTAGAGTCATTCCTTTCCCCAACCAAGAAGTAGTTGCCAAAGTACATAGATTCCAATTGCTTGGTATTTATGACATCTAACACCGCTTGTGCTTTACTATTGCCATTGTTTATTTACTCGTTTATTCAAAGGTATTTATTGAATGTCATCGATGTGCCAAGCACTGCAGATACCTTAAGGATTGGTTAAGTCTTGGCATAGAGATTACATTCCCATGGAGAGACATAATATATCAATAAATAAAGAGAGAAAACACCAGAAAAGAAGGTTAAAATACCATGAAAAGAGACATAATATATCAATAAATAAAGAGAGAAAACACCAGAAAAGAAGGTTAAAATACCATGAAAAGGGGGTTCTAAGTAATGACTGGCAAGTTATTATAGACTGGATGACCTCTTTGAGATGAGCTCTCAACTTCAAGAAGGAGACAGGCATATGATATTCAGAAGGAAGGGCATTACAGGGAGATGTAAGCTTGTACCAGTGTCCAATGGTGGAAATGAGCTTGGTGTATTCAAGGAACATAAAGGTCAGAATAGCAAAAGAACAGTGAGTAAGGGGAGGTAGGGGTAGTAAGAGATGAAGCAAAAATAAAAAGTGCAACAGGCCAAATCAGTAAGGTTTTATGAGCCAGAGTAAAGAGGTGGAATTTTATCCTAACCTATTCATTTATTTATAGAAGTTATTCTGGTTAGTCTATAAAGAACGGATTTTAGGGACACATGAGAGAAGAGGAGAGCAAATGATCAAGGAGGTCATTGTGGAGGTCCAAGCAGGAGATGGTGATGGCTTGGAGTAAGATCATAGTGGTGGAAGAGATAAGATGTGATGGATTTGGGATATATTTTGGAGATGGTTTTGATGGAATTTACTAATGATAGAAGTTACTAATATGGCAGGATTATCGAGGAAAGAGAAATTAGGAATAATTCCTAAGAATTCCTCAATTTTTGGCTTTACCATCTAAAATAAGTATAAAGTCATTTCATCAAGTGGGGGGGATTGTGGAGAGAACAATTTTGGGTGGATAGACATCAAGAGTTCTCTTCAGTCTTGTTATTTTTGAGATCTATTGGACATCAAAAATGAGATATCAGTTGGCAGTTTGATATATGACTAGTTTTCAAAGCAGAGGTTAGAGTAAAAAAAATATAGACTGGCAGTCATAAGCATTATAAGTGGCATTAAAACAGATACCAATGTCAACAATATAGTGCCTAATATGTGCTGAACATTATTCTAAGTAAGTTACATGTAAATACTTCATATTACACGTGTTAACTCAGTTATACTTCATGGGCAACCCCCCGTTTTATTGGTGAAAAACCAATGACATGAAGAACTTAGTGAGTTTCCCAGTGTTACACAGGTGGTAGTTGGCAAGTCAAAGGTTTAAATTAAGGAGTTTGGTTTAATAGTTCCTCACTTAAACATGATTCATACACAAGGTGTGTACACAGCAAGAGAAGCGGTCTCTCAACTCAACGTTCTGAGATTCTAAAAAGGACAGAAGCCAACTAAAGAGTTTATAAAGGAACAAGCAATGAGACTGAGGAAAACTAGGAAAGCAGGTGAGTGTGGGGGAAGAAAGATTCTCAACAAGGCAGAATGATCAAGGATCTCGATGACATACTACTGAGAAGTTAAAAATTGTATCAATAGACAAGTGACATTAGGTTTGGCAATATCAAGGTCATTGGCAAGCTTGACCAGGGTGGTCTTTGTGGGGTAGTGAAAGCTGAAGTCTGTTTGGTGGGCCTTTCTGCAGGGTCATTATCTGACAATCCTTCCAAGTAAAAATGCCTGTCTCTCCTTTGTGCCCAAACCATACCTAAATAGCCTATCTTTCCTAACACTGTCTTTCACTGATCTTCTGGTTTATTCTCTCTGTCTCTCTGTCTCTAATTCTCTTTCTCACTCCTCCTTCCCATTTTCCTTAACTACAAGCTTTTGAGGACAGCACATTCATCTTGCTCATTTTTGTACCCTGAGTCCTAGCACAGTTCTAGGTATTTAAGTGGAAATGATAAATATTTAGTAACAGACAAAATCCCAAATCCATCAGTAATGTAAAAATGACTACGTTGGATTTACATCATGAAACTTGTTCCAGGCTAGATATTAAGTTCATGGTCGGAGACATAGGAAGCAGGGGTTCCCTCAGACCCTGCATACCAGATTGTTCCACCAGAGTGAAAGAAGAAAGTTTTCGAATTACAAGCTCTTTTATTGTCTGGATCCCAAAGAGAGTTTTGGAGGGGTGCCTCGGGATAGCTTGAGTCCCATGCATTTCAGGAACCAAATAAGGATCAATACTTTGCTTACTCACTCAGTAGTGCTGCTGAGGCAGGAAATAACCATTTATTCTTGCCTCAGGTACAAGGTTTCAGCTGTCAAACAGATCACAGTGTGCCACTAACTGCTAATTCCACACCTAATGCAAAGTAATCTGGGCTCACTGAATGTGGAAATTTTCTTTTTTTAAAAATTTTTATTTAGTTGACACAGAGAGAGAGCCAGTGAGAGAGGGAACACAAGCAGGGTGAGCAGGAGAGAGAGAAGCAGACTTCCTACTGAGCAGGAAGCCAGATGTGATGCTCCATCCCAGGACCCTGGGGATTATGACCTAAGCCGAAGGCAGGCGCTTTAACAGCTGAGCCACCCAAGTGCCTCTGGAAATTTTTTTTTTTTAGCTCTGGAGTTTTTCTTCAGGTTTCTCTTTGCAACCAATGACTTTTGGGGACACAAAATTGGAGACTCTTGAAAAAAGACAGAAAGTATATCTGTGTATTTGTCACATTTTAAAAATGGCAGCTTGCTATCTGAAAATTGGCAAGAGTATGATCTATATATGTAATTTAAAATCATAATTTAACCATATGATTGCAAACAAGTAATTGTTACAATTTATTCTTAGAAAGAAAATTAGAAAAAACCTTTTAGCTCTACTTTTTATCCATTATAGTCATCATATCTCTAACACTTTGGTGTCTCTTGATGAGTGAATATCTTACACAATAAACATGCCCCTAAAATTGTTTTAGTTTTTCAATGAACATTTTTGAGAAGTAACACAAAATACATTATTTTTAAGTGTAGGATTTGATGGGTTTTAACAAATATATGTACCTATGTACTAACCAAGACAATCAAGATGTAAAATATTTTCATCACCCCCAAGCTTTTTAAAAATACAATCATATGCTATGGAATCCATGATTTGAAATCACCTTACTTAAGAAGGAAAGGAGACAGCATTGTACCATGGGAGTAACAGAGAATTTTGAGTCATTTGTGGATTCTAGTTAATCTCTTACTGGTTGTGAAAATGTGATCAAGTCACTTGGCCCATCTGAGCCTATGAGTGACTGATACATATTGAACCCCTAATAAATGCTAGTTATTTACTTATACAATGGTAAAAATCCTTATTGTCATTCACATTTACATGGATAAAGACTGAGTTTGTATAAGGACTAAATTAAGTGGCGCTCACCCGTAATTTTAAGGAGTATATATTCAAACAAAACACATATTTTAGTTTTTATATTATTCCTGTCTTATTTGTCTTTATGTAGCAATGAGTCCTTGTATTATCTTACAATATTTTGTATTATCATTGCTATTCGTTGTTTAATGATGCATTTATCCTATACAAATTCACAACATCAGGATAAATATACTCCATTTAGGCTCTATCTAAAAGAGGAAAATTAAAATATAGTGCAAAACAAATTTTAAAACCCTTGCAGGTTTAGTGCATAAATATGGCCTAATGATATGCTTTAAAAAAATAAAATGGAAGTTTTCAAATAAAATTGATGCCAAGCATTTTAGTTCTTGAATATAATAAAGTTATTTTAAACACATATGACCATCTTGATCAATGTGTTTATATTAATGGCATTCTGATATCACTTAGACTTTATTGTGAATCAACAAGTTGAATTTGGTTTAGGTTAAATCAGTTCTTATCAACTAAATCTTATAAAATATATATTTAAAAAGTATTTCCCCAGTGTTTCCATTAAATGAATTTTAGATGTTCCTTTTTATTTACCAGCAACCTCTATTTATCTAAATAGCTACACTAAATTTTAAATCAGGGAGACAGATGCTTCAATAATATCAATTACTGAAACATTCTTTTCATAAATATTTTTTCATGTCAAACTTGTTATAGGTTGTATTCTTTCTCAGAAAATAGAGCAAACCTGTTATTTTGTTTCTCTGTATAAGTAGCCTTGTTCTCTTTATATCATGAGGACCACTCAGGATTCAACTCTCAAATCTGTCTTTTTTTTAGAAAAAAAAAATGCTTACTTATTTATTTGAGAGAGAGAGAGAGAGAGAGCAGAAGCAGCTGCAGGCAGGGAGAGAAGCTGCTCCCCACTGAGCAAGGAGCCCGATGCGGGGCTCGATCCCAAGACACTGGGATCATGACCTGAGCCAAAGATAGATGCTTAACCGACTGAGCCACCAGGGTGTCCCTTGAACCTGTCATTGATCAGGTATGTGTCTTTAGACAAGTTACACTATTCCTCTGTTCCTCTGTTTCTCTTTCTGTAAAATGGATGTAACAGTCATAACCTCCCTTTTAGGGTTACTAAGGAAACCGAGTGAGCTAATACCCAGAAAGCATTAAAATAAAGCCTGGTATGGAATAAGCCCCCAGTGAGTACTATGCATGTGAGAACTTTCCCCAATATAAACTGAAGTTAACTTGCTCCCAATGTAGGCAGTCTTTGCGAAGCTGGTGGTCATTTTGTTCCATCGATTTCTAGCTCTGTACTGAAATTTTGTATATCAAACATCCTATCCCAAGTGGTATTGTTGTTGTTGTTTCCCCCTAGTTCTGGTGTTCTTGTGATTCCTTACTTCTAGACTTGATCTATGTAAACACAATTGTCTTCATCACCCAGGACCTGGACCTTCACTGTTGGTACTTGCTGTCCTCTATACAAGAGTTTTCAAAGGCATGGAGCCTGACATTGATTCCGTACCTAGAAAATTGAGCCTTGCTGATTCTTGCACAGGAATCTTGGGAAAGCAACCAAGTTTTAGATAAAGAGCTGACCTGTTTCACTGATTCATGCTTCGGCGTTACAGAGCAAGCCAGAGGCATAATCTGTCGATGGTCTGCATGTCTCAACACAGAACTGTGCCACAGTCACACAGTGAACTCTGTGATCGCTACAATTACCTGCGTGCTTTCCTGGATAAAGTGTCCTTATGATACCCTCATGACCACAAGCCAGACAGAGACCATAAGCAGTTCAAGTAAGAACTAGAAATGAGGTTATCAGAGAATAGTAACAGACTTTCTCACTTTCAAAATTTAAAAGGGGAGTCATCTTGCACTAATAATGAATGACACCTCTGAGAGAGGGAAAGGAGACCTATTTCCTGGGAATGCTTTCATGTCAGGATCCTTTTGTCTGAGGAGAAAGTGATTTGCTCTGGGCCTTTACATAAATAGTGAGATCTTGGTTCTCTGCGTCTGTCCATGACTCTGTTTTCTCTAACTCTAAAGGAAAAGGGTGATATTTATTAGGGTACAACTTCATGCTAATTCCTTGGAAGATGAGTGCATTCACATCCACAGCCTATTTGGATACCAGTGAAAAGAGCGACAATGACAGTGAGAGTAGACATTTTCGTGAGTGTTCTATACCAGATACTGTTACAAGCACTTGTCTGGTAGAGTGACCAGCTGTTTGTGGCTTGTCCAGGACTTTCCCAGTTTCAGCACGGAAGTCCCACATCCTGGAAACCCTCAGTTCCAAGCCAACAGAATGCTCTGTATAGGTATTTCATTTAGTGGAATTAAATGGAAGCGGCCCTTCCATTTCCAATGAGCTACTATTATTCTCTTCTGTCCCCAAAACAACTAAAGCACAAAGAGATAAGATCATTGGGAGCTATGTGTAACTACCGACATATCCTACAAATGGCTGAATGGGAACTCAGATTCAGGCAGTAGAGCCTAGTCTCACCCTCTTTACTTGGTTCACTATTGGAATAAACACACGTGTTATAGAACCGGACCCCCCCCCTTCTTTTTTTTTTTTAAATCAAAACTTGGCCTAGAACTTGGGTACATCAATCCCTATGGATGTAGAGGGCAGGGAGAAATTTACTTCCATGCCATTCCTTGGTGACACCGAACGAGATTACAGACAGGAAATGCCTCTCTGTGGGCTTGAAGGAATGACTTCTTGAGGAACTACACAAAAATCAATTAATGACTTGGAAAGTTCTACAAAAACCACATACCTATAAAGTTGAGTGAGTTTAACACTTTGCCTCATAGCTGCTTCAATGATGTTGAGTGTCTGTTTTGGACACAAATGCCTCAGCAACATGTGTTTTGTTTGTGTGAATGACTTTTCTCCCTTTTTAAAGAAAGCATGAAAAACTCTACAGACAAATCATGATAAAATGCATGAAAGTATATAATTGAGTTTTATTTATTTATTTATTTTTTAAAAGATTATTTATTTATTTATTATTTGACAGAGAGAGAGATCACAAGTAGGCAGAGAGGCAGGCAGAGAGAGAGGAGGAAGCAGGCTCCCTGCTGAGCATAGAGCCCAATGCAGGACTCGACCCCAGGACCCTGAGATCATGACCTGAGCCGAAGGCAGCGGCTTAACCCACTGAGCCACCCAGGCGCCCTATAATTGGGTTTTAAATGGATGTCACTATTTCCTGATTATCAGTGTGACATAAATGTCCCTTGATACAGTTTTATCCCTCCCATCACTCACTGTCTGTGTAAATGCCAACTGTACCAAGTAGAATCATATAATTCCCAGAATCAGTGAATTAGAAAAGCAGTCACATAACAATGAAGGAGACTGGTCAACAAGGTGTTACCAGCTTTTAACTTTATTAAGCAATGAGTGATACTAAACAAAATGCCTACTTCCTATTATTTATTAACACATAAATCTAATAGCATTGATTTACTATCATCAACACATTTTTTCCCCCAAAAGATAAAAGTGGATCACTTTCATGTAAGGCAAGAAAGTTAAGCTTTGGGACACCTGGGTGTTTCAGTCAGTTAAGTATCGGCCTTTGGCTCAGGTCATGATCCTGGGGTTTGGGATCAAGCCCCATGTCGGGCTCTCTGCTCAGCGGGGAGCCTGGTTCTCCTTCTCCCTCTGCTGCTCTCCCTGCTCCTGCTCTCTCTCTCTGTCTCTCCAATCAATAAAATCTTAAAAAAAAAAAAAGCAGCGAAACTTTATCTCAACATAGGTCAAAAATAGGCGTTTTATGGCAAAATTTTTTTTCACTATACTCTTGCATCACACTCTCTTGTTTTTTGGTACCAGTGTGTCAGTCTGAGATGCCACGGTCAGTGAAACACGACACAGGACTCGGGTTTCCTATTTGCCCCATTTTGTTCTTTACCACAGTCATTGTAGAATTTCAATTTCACATCCTTGTGTTGACAGAAATGCTAACAGCACAGTTCATGTTATTTCACTCATTCGAGAATTTTCTGGGCCAGGTGAGAGAAGCTGAGGGGAACTCTAGCCCACAAGGGAGGACCAAGAAGGAAACCAGCTGTAGCAAGCTTTGTGTCTTGCCTAGAATGCCCAAGGCAGGAGATTCTCAGCTTAAGGGTGCTTACCCCCTCTTCAGAGCTCCCAAATGGCCAATAAGGAATGGTAGGGAACGCATTTGAAAGGCATACACTTGGTCCAGGTAAACATTGCTTAGAATTGGCCATTAGTGCAGTGGCTGGGAATTGGGAGACCTGAAATCTCTTCCTAGCTCTGTCACCAAAGAGTTCCATGACATGACAAGTCCCTTAATCTGCCTGAGCCTCTGTTGCCCCTCTGGCTTTATGACCTTCCAGATTCCTTCTGTTATAAAACATACAACTGTTTAATTTCCATTTTTCTGAGAGCCCTGCTTTCTGCTAATGAACACTATGTACCAAAGCATTAATCGGTCTTTACTGTGTAAGTAGATTTGTCTTTTCAAGTATGACATTCAATTTTACCTGGATTTTAGTGACTGGTTTCACTTAAATTCAGAATCCTATGTTGCCTTTGTGCAAAGAACCGCTTGGTGTAAATACTAATTGTTAAAATGGTGAAATTGCTGCAAAGGTATTACTCATCTTTTGTTCCTGATGCTTCGTTCATAGAGGTATTTTAGAACCTGATGAAATATAGACGCCTTATGGCTAAACCATGGTGATAAATAGAAAACAAACACACAAAAAATCAAATTAAGAAGGGATAAGGGAAACATTTATATTTAACATACCAAAATATACCAAAAAGAGTGGGGCAAGCTGGAAACATGGCGAGTTTTCCAAAGCAAGTTCTATGGTCAGTAGACACCAGCACACCCCACCCCCAACAGACAGTGTCTATATGCTTATTAATACTTTTATATTAGGAGACTGTAATTTCCTGGAGAGAATGAATGGTGTCTTCTTCACTATAGTTTGCCCAACATTCAGCTCAATGCCTGACACATGTCATGTGCCTGGTAAGAATGTGTAGCATGAATTATTAAGTATTGGAACAAAGAGCCCTCTGGATCCTTCTTCCATCTTAAACTCTTATGATTTTCACCCCTGAAGACAGAATGGGAAGAAACTGCATCATATAGAAATCAAACTTCAGAATAACTAGTTTGTATTAATATCTCTTTGAATATTAAAGCTGTAAGACCTCCCTTTTCATAACTGCAAGGTGCTGAGCCAGACAGCTAGAGAGATGTAGGTGGTGAAGACGGTGAAACAAGAAAGAGATTCTCATAGCACATTGTCTTAGATACTTTCAAAAATTAGTTCCAGGTCTTTGCACTTAAATAAAAAACAACCAGAAAAAATAAACAAACAAACAAAAACAACAACAACCCCAAACCACCATCAGTAAAGGGCATTAGTAAAGAGTGAACAGACAATAGACTAATCACGTTGCAGCACATCCTATGTGAGTGGTGTGACCAAATCATGGTGTAACTCACAAGTACAATAATACAATTTGCTTGACCCCCTTGGTTTGCCCTAAGAAAGGAAAAAAAATAAAATAAAATAATTAACTGCATAGTGAGTGTTATGAAAGATATTTTGGGCCAACAAAGACCAGTCAGACCATAAGCTTTTCAGAGGACATGTTTTCTGTCTCCAGGTGTGTTTATGTTTACAGGATGTGAAATTATACATTTACACATGACATCAGACAGACACATGGATTTTCCTCTGTAAGGTGCTAATAGCTGTTGACTCTGCTATGCACAATATTTATCTCCCTAATGGGAATTGTCCCTCCTAGTTGAATCTCAACTTATTTACCTCTCTGTCATGTATCTCATGGACAACAACCCTTGGGAATGTGTGGGTCAGTCTTAAACAGACAAAGCATAGATTTACAATCTATGGTTTTCCTGCAATCTGGTACAATGGAAGGAAAATAACCTTAGATAGGCCAATGGCTTTTTAGCTGCCTTCTATTTTTAGAGCCCTTGACATGACTGTAATTATGGACATCCTTATTCTGTTCTCTAGAATCAACAATTTCTATAAAATTTATACCAAAGATAAGATTTCTGAAAACAACTGGAAAAAGGGAGCTCTTGTGAATCTAGATGTCAATATGATGAACAATTAAGTTTTCTGACATCGAGAGTGCCCATCAGCCAGTATTAGTAACGTGGTGCATCAGTAAATTTCCAGTGCTGTCGCATACATTTTGTGCAAAAATTGAAATCAGTCCGGGAGAGCTGGAGAGAAGAAACCGTTTCAGCTATTGGGCCAAAAGATTTAGTCATCATTTATGTCTCACCAAATTACATGACCTTTGTTTGCTTGATCTTCCAATGAGGATCTGGATTATACTTTACAAGAAGAGATAGTAAACATTCAGTGAAGTGGAGAGAAAAATATATTGGCCCTTCTTGAGTGAGTAGCTCAAATCAAGTATTTTATATTAAAGAGAAGAAAGCTAAAGTTACAGCTGGGTTCTTAAAAGGTTCTGAGGAGCGGCCAAAATGTATGCAAAATTTTGAAAGTATGCTTGAATGCACTTTTTTTTTTTTTTTTTTTTTTGTCTAGATGAAGTTTACATGGCATGAAAACATTTCTAAACATTGGTACAGACTCATCTCATTTTATTGTGCTTTGCAGATATTGTGTTTTTTGCAAATTGCAGGTTTGTGACAACCTGGCATCAAGCAAGTCTATCAGCGTCAATTTTCCAGCAGCCTTTGCTCACTTTGTGACCCTCTGTCACGTTTTGGTAGTTCTTGAGATATTTCAAACTCTTTCATTATTGTATTTGTTTGGTGGTCTGTGATTATTTTTTTAAAAAGATTTCTTTCTTTCTTTATTTGAGAGAGCAAGAGTGAGAGAGCATAAGATAAGCAGGCGGGGGTGGGGGGAGCAGGCAGAGGTAGAGGGAGAAGCAGGCTCCAGGCTGAGGAGGGAGCCCAATACGGGACTTGATCCCAGGACCCTGGGATCATGACCTGAGCCCAAAGCAGATGCCGACTAAGCCACCCAGGTGCCCCTGGTTATCTGTGGTTAATGATCTTTGATGTTACTTTTATAATTCTTTTGGAGTACCACAAACCATATATGTGTTTGTTACAAACACCGATATGAGGCGGCGAATTTAGTGGATATGTTTTGTGTGTGTTCTGCCTGCTCCACCAACTGGTCATTCCCCTGTTTCTTTCCCTTTCCTTGAGCCTCTCTAATCTCTAAGACAAAACAATATTGAAATTAGTATGATTAGTTACCCTACAATGGGCTGCAGGTGTGGAAGTGAGAGGAAGAATCACTTGTCTCTCACTTTAAACCAAAGCTAGTCGTGATTCAGCTTCACTTAGTGAGGAAAGTGAGTTGAAAGCTGAGGTAGGCCTCCTGCACCAAACCGTTAGCCAGGCTGTGAGTGCAAAGGGAAGTTGTTGAAGGAAATGAAAAGTGCTACTCCAGTGAACACACGAATGATAAGAAAGTAAAATAGCCTTATTGTTGACTTGGAGAAAATCTTGGTGGTCTAGACAGATTAAACTAGCTACAAGACTTCCCTTAATCCAAAGTCTCATCTAGAGTAAGGCCCTCAGTCTTCAATTCTGTGAAAAGCTGAGAGAAGTGAGGAAGCTGCAGCAGAAACATTTCAAGCTAGCCGAGATTGGGTTATGAGGTGTAAGGGAAGAAGCCATCTCCATTGCAAGGGGAAGCATCAAGTGCTGATATAGAAGCCACAGCAAGTTATCCAGAAGATCTACCTTAGAACATAGATTTAAATATATATATATATTTGACAGAGAGAGACACACACAACAAGAGAGGAAACACAAGCAGGGGGAGTGGGAGAGGGAGAAATAGGCTTCCTGCTGAGCAGGGAGCCCAATGTGGGGCTCGATCCCAGGACCCCGGGATCATGACCTGAGCCGAAGGCAGATACCCAATGACTGAGCCACCCATGTGCCATTAGGAAATATATTTTTAGTGTAGGTGACATAGCTTTCTTTTGGAAGAAGATGCCATCTGGGACTTTTGTAGCTGGAGAGAGTTCAATGACTAGCTTCAAAATTTGAAAAGAAAGGCTGACTCTCTTAGGGGCTAATGGGTGACTATAAGTTAAAACCAGTGCTCACTGACCATTGTGAAAATCCTAGTGCTTTTAAGAATAATGCTAAGCCTACTCTGCCTATAAATGGAACAACAAAGCCTGGATGACAACACATCTGTTTACAACATGGTTTGCTGAATATTTTAAGCCCACTGTTAAGAACTACTGCTCAGAAAAAATGATTTCTTTCAAAAGAATACTGCTCATTGACAATTTCTTGGTTACCAAAGAGCTCTGACAGAGATGTAGAGTGAAATAATGTTGCTTAAATGCCATGGGATGCCTGGGTGATACAATTGGGCTGGACAACTGACTGATGGTTTCAGCTCAAGGCATGATTTTGAGGTCATGGGATTGAGCCCTGTGTTGGGCTCTATGCCCAGCATGGAGTGTGCTTAAAGTTTCTCTCTTCCCCTCCCTTTGCCCCTCTCCTTGCTCTCTCTTTCTCCCTCTAAAATAAATAAATAAATTTTTAAAAAATAAATAAATGCCTGCTAATGTGACATCTATTCTGCAGCCTGTGGATCAAGAAGTAATTTTGATGTTTAAGTCTTCTCATTTAAGAAATATGTTCTGCTAGACAATAGGTGCTGTAGATAGTGATTCCTCTGATAGATCTGGACAAAGTAAATGGAAAACCTTCTGGAAAAGATTCACCATTCTCAATGTCATTAAGAACACTTGTGAATCATGGGAAGAGATAAAGACATCAGTATTAAAAAGAAGTTGGAAGAAATTAGTTCCAGCCCTCATGGATGACTTTGAGGGTTCAAGACTTCAGTGGGGGAAGTACCTGTAGATGTGGTGGAAATAGGAAGAGAACTAGAATGAGAAGTGGAGCCTGAAGATGGGATGAGTGGCTGCAATTCTGACAATAAAACTTGAGTGGATGAGGGGTTGCTTCCTATAAATGAACAAAGAAAGTGTTTTCTTGAGACGGAATCTGCTGATGAAGATGGTGTAAAGATTGTTGAAACGACAGCAAGGGATTTAGAATAGTACCTAAATTCAGTTGATAAAACAGCAGCATAGTTTGTGACCAATGACTCCAATTTTGAAAGGAATTATAATGTGGGGGTGAAATGCTGTCAAACAGCACCATTGTTTGATAGCATTATTCACAAAAGGAAGAGTCAACTGTTGCAGCAAACTTCGTTGTTGCCTTATTTTAAGAAATTGCCACGGGGCGCCTGGGTGGCTCAGTGGGTTAAGCCGCTGCCTTCGGCTCAGGTCGTGATCTCAGAGTCCTGGGATCGAGTCCCGCATTGGGCTCTCTGCTCAGCAGAGAGCCTGCTTCCCTCTCTCTCTCTGCCTGCCTCTCCATCTACTTGTGATTTCTCTCTGTCAAATAAATAAATAAAATCTTTAAAAAAAAAAAAAAAAAAAAAAAGAAATTGCCACGGACACCCCAGTCTTCAGCAACCGCCACCCTGATCAGTCTGCAGCCATCCACATCAAGGCAAGACCCTCTGCCAGCAAAAAGATTATGACTCGCTAAAAGTTCAGTTGTTGGGTTGCATTTTTAGCAATCAAATATTTTTTACTTAGGGTTTATACGTTGTTTTTTAGGCGTAACGCTCTTGCACACTTGACGCACTACAGGATGGTTTCAACATAATTTTTATATGCACTGGGAAAACCGAAAACTCCATTTGACTCACTTTATTGTGATACTCACTTTATTGCAGTGGTCCGGGACCAAAACTGCAATGTCTCCAGGATATGCATGTATACATTTTGAGGGATTCCTGGATATACAACAACTCAAGACATATAATTCTGCTATTAATATGTTTATAAATGGAAGAAAATCTATGTATTCATGGAGTTTACTCTGAAAGCTCTTTGAATCCCTACTGCTTCTCTTGCTTGCTAAGACAGAAGCCTCAGGGATAACGGCAGCCGTTTCAGGAATACCCCATTTACCTAATCGCAAATGTTTTGCTGTGAACCCATTTGGGAGAGAAATTTTAGTAGGTAGCTTTTGCTTTTCAGCCGTTTTCTCCGGAATGCTATTACTCCTCTCAGGCAAGGAAAACTCCGACGGAAGTCTTCCACAGGAAGTAGATACCATTGGAATGGATTTTAGGCAGGGAAGTGCTCTGTGTCTCTAGGTTGGCACAGTCTGGTGAGAACTGTTGAACTGTAGCATTTCCGTCATGGTGCCAGCTCGATGGCTAGACGCCAGGATTGCTATTTGGCAACAAGCAGCCAGACAAGCAGCTGGTTATTGCAGCAAATCTGAGCAGTGTGCCTGGGGCCATGACTCTGGTGCCAGATCCTCCAACCCAGTTAGCAACTGAACCCTTGAGGCTCTTTCTGGCTCTGGTCCCTTCTCGCCTCGTGATGAGCTTTGCCCTGGCAAGGGTGGTCTCCAGCAGGTTGTCCTGCCTGGGCCCTGAGCTCTGGCGTCTGGCTGCAGTGGGATGCTTCTAGACCACCTAAAGCAGAAAGAACACTTGGCAGCGGTGACTGTCTCTGTGGGGGCACTGGCCAGAGCGTTCTTTCACTGGAGGCTGGCTGGAAGAGAGCGGAATCAATGGGAACTGCTGGCATTCCACTCAAGCCAAGGGCAAAGAAGTGACAGCCTCCTGGCGTCTGCCTTTGGCCCTGCTGGCGTCTATTTTGTGCTGTCCTTTGTGAAAATTGGTAAGACTGAGGGGCCTGGTGAGCAAACTTGTCAAGAGGAAATGGGGAGGTGGGGGGAGAGGAGGTGAGAGAGAAGAGAAACTGGCCCAGGAAATACAGCCATAATCAACGAGTATAATGACATTAGCAATGGGTGAGCTGGGTCTTAGTAAATATTCTCTATGTTTCCAAAGCGGGGGAAAAAAAAATCCCTTCCTGAGGCTCTTTAACTCTCTTCTTCTGCCAGAACTTCTGGACCTTGAGAATAGTTTGATGTTAGGCTATTGGACAGGAGAGAGCACAGCTTTTCAAGAGGCCCCGTCTCCCCGTAGGTGTTCCCCTCTGGGGGTCTGGCACCATCTGCAAGTTTGCTGCAGCTGCTGATGAATTTAAACTGAGTTAGCAGGAGTTGGGCACAGCATATTTGGAAAGCACTCATCCTTCTTCTTTTGTTGCGGTGGGAGTGGGGAGAAGGGACTCTGGCAAGATCATTTTCCCACTGTTCTCTAACAGACACCAGAATGCAGATTTCAGCACTGTGCCCTCCATGTTGATTCCCTGGAACGTGGAGGGCTGTTCAGAATGGTTCAAAACGAAGTCTGACAATTTGAACATAGCCATCGGGTAATTCTCAGCATCTTTCAAAGGATGCCTGTAATTTCTCCTGGGGAAAGTTGAAGTATACTACAATGGTGGATCTATTAAAAATATTGGCACAGAGGAACAAGGACTCCATTGTGTTTAATTGCTGGGATTCCCGTCTCACCACAGAGGACAAGTACTGACAGGATACTTTCTATGAAACTTGTCTTTTATTCCTAATATTTGATCATTTTCTGGAATGAGACATATGGGGCGTATGTCTATCACTTAATGTAGTTGAAGTAAATAGAATAGGACGTAGTTCCAACGTTACACCGCAACTGTAAATTACTTTTCTCTTTCTTTGTTTTTAAGATTTTATTTATTTTTGTGAGAGAGAGAGAAAGAGAGAGAGTGCACACAAGCAGGGGAGCGGCAGGTAGAGGGAGAAGCAGACTCCCCACTGAGCAGGAAGCTTGATGTTGATCTTGATCCTAGGACCCTGGGATCATGACCTGAGTGGAAGGCAGCCGCTTAACCGACTGAGCCAACCAGGCACCCCCTGTTTTTTGTTTATGATCAGGTCCGCTAACATTATTTTACTTCCTTGGTCTTTTATCCAAGAAATATTTATTGCTGAAATTCGCTACGTACCACAGTCCTAAGGACTTTGTGGTACACAGACCAAGCAAACTCACATCTACCCCATGAAGGAGAAATCTGTTAGTAGTTTAACGAATAAACATTTCACTCAAAAATAATTTCATAATACATCACCACTTCCTCATGGGGGCTTAAGTGGGTAGGAGAAGAATAAATGAAACAAGATGGGATTGGGAGGGAGACAAACCATAAGTGACTCTTAATCTCACAAAAGAAACTGAGGGTTGCTGGGGGGAGGGGGTTAGGGAGAAGGGGGTGGGATTATGGACATTGGGGAGGGTATGTGCTTTGGTGAGTGCTGTGAAGTGTGTAAACCTGGTGATTCACAGACCTGTACCCCTGGGGATAAAAATATATGTTTATAAAAAATAAAAAATTAAAAAAAAATAATTTCATAATAGATAGGATTGCATTACTTACATAGAGACCCATTTTGGTTGCCAAAATAGCACATTGGCATTTGGCGGTTTTGTCCACAAAGTCATAGCTGGATAATTTGTGTTTGAGCCTTCATTCACTCCATCGCCTTCCTCATCTGTCTGCTTAACTCCCACTCATCCCTGAGAAAGCAGCTCAAATACATTGCATCATGCACTCTGTATTCGTTCTCCAATTATCACAAAATCGTTTGCCACAGTGTGTGTATATATTCCCACTTCACCTTATTTTTGTGTTGATTATCACATTTACCACCCCGTGTTCTAGTTCATGTGCACCTATTTATCTCTCCTGCTAGATACTGAAGGGAACGTTCTGAAGGGAGAGCTGTTTATTTTCTATATTTGTGTGCATTTTTAAAAAATTTTAGTAACATTAAATTATACAGTGAAATGAAATTATCACAATTTATGGCAACATTTTATTTTTTTTAGGCTTCGAGATATGAAAGTTCTGTTGATTCTGGTTATTTGTAGTAGTTATTTCCATGAAGTCTAAATTAGTAAATATTGAATGATTGCTCCTAACAGAGTAAGGTTTCTGTGAAACTCTGATCATAGCATTTTCATCGACCTATCAATATATAACCTTGTTTTATGTGTGTTTCTGTTTAAAGACTCCTATTTAATATATAATGTAATTCATTAACATTGAACTCATGCCCAACAGCCTTCTAACTCATGCCTGAACAAAGGTTATCTAACATGCATTCTCTCTATGAGACACTGCCAAGAATCTGGAAGTAGCAAAATTAAACCACCATATCAGTAAGAGTTGATTGCGTATATAAGAACAGTTTCACAAACTGGGAGCTTTCAAATCCAAAACTGACGCGAAGCTCAGAAGGCTGACATTATAGGATGGCTTATAAAGTGAAACAAGGAAGCTGTTTAACCTTTACAATGATTGGTTCTTATGGTGGGGGTTTCCAGATGGCAGGGGATTCGTTGAAAGTGATTATCTTACACATTTTTAGGGAGATGACTTAAGTTTCTTTTATGATTGTCGGAGGCATTTACAAGAAATAACCTATGTTACATTCATTTTCATGAAATAAGCTAGTTTTAGTTGTGCTTACGTGGCTCAAATGGTTTTGTCTGCTTGGGGGATTTTCAAGCCTGGCTTCCAATTTTATTTTAACAGCGCATTGTAGCCTTCTTGCGCTTAGGAACACTAAAGAGCACTTCAGGGCTATGCTTGGGGGGGTCATTGTAAACAGAAAAAAAAAAAAAAGGTGAAAAATGTGATACTAAATAGACTGCCAAAAAGACATTTGTTTCCAGTGTGAGAGCTGAAAAAGAAGGCAGAGCATTGCCTGGTTCAACTTCAGCTGAGAGCATGCATATCAGGCAACTCAAAATTTTCACCTCGTGGCGTGTATCCACCAATGACCACAAAACCACTATGAGAGTTGATTTGGGGGGGTCCCAAATAAACTTCAGTGAGTAGGTACATTCACAAGTACAGAATCTGTGAATAATGAAGATTGGCTATATACATTTAATACCATAGTTGCCATTTTGTTTAGTCCAAATTGGGAGTGTGGTGGCATATAGAGTTAGAAAAATTAGTTTCTGTATACTATTTTAGGAGTAGCGAGTAGGAAGTTAGTATTTGCAGTAGATCTTATTTTAAAATTATGTGATATCCGAAGTACTTCTTATTTATCTTGACTGTTTAATTCAGAAAAGAAAAATGAGACCATTTAAAAAAAAGTGTGTTTTCCAGAAGATAATCCACACCCCCTATAATTTACTCTAATATAGAAGTTAATGCAATATTAACTAAAAATAAAGTATTGAATGAATAAAGGCACATCCTGAGCACAAATATCTGCACAATGGATTTTCAGCAGCAGCAATGAGCTTGACTCAGAATAGAATATAGATATGCATGTATTATTGATGCTAATTCACTCTGGGGAACTTCCCTGTGCAATTTATCCAATCCACTATGTACCACTGGATATAGTACATGTATCTTTTTATTCATCCTATGTGGGATTATGAACAGTACCAGAAGGATGCATTCATTAAGATTCATAGGAAAGTAATGACCATTTTCACAGTAATAGATTTTTTTCTAATAGAAAAAAATGGGTATTGTACTTCCAAGACATTATTCAAGTATGTGTGTGTGCATTAAGTATTTGAGAAAACTCAGGAAAAAAATTAAACTCTTGCATCTCTAAATGGATATTTTCTATTAAAGAACCAAGTGTTTGTGTGTGGAAAGTGATCTGAGAAATACGTGATCTGTAGCCCTAAAAATACAGGGGTGAAGGGAGCCATAGCATAGGAATTAAACAAGTCTACATTGGTGAAATGGATGAAAGGGGCCAAAAGACACAAACTTCAGCTATAAAATAAATCAATCACAGGGAGGTAACATGCAGCACATTGACAATGGTTACTAATACTGTGTTGCATATTTGAACCTTGCTAAGAGAGTAGATCTTTAAAGTTATTACAAGAAAAAACACAAGTATATAAACAACTTTCATAAAAGAGTGATAGACATAAAATAGGGTGATGAAGATGTAGGCAGAATGAGTAGACCTAGAAAGTGTCTTTAGAGATCGTAGTATAATACTTGTGTAGTATCTTTGCATTATGATGAGGCAGAAAGAAAAGTGTGAACAGCAGTACAAATGGGCCGTCACCGAGCACACAGAGAGCCACACCACAGCCCAGGTTCACTAGTGTCTGCAGCATATGGCACAGGTTGGCCTAGAAGTAGATTGAACTCATGCAAGTCAGGAATCTGGGAATAATGCTTCACTCCATCTTTCTCCACCTCCACATCCAATCAGTCGCTAAACCCTGTCATGTCCGTCTTCTGGATTTATCCTCTGTTTGTCCATCCTCTGCCCTTCATCCTCCCCACTAGTGCCTGCAGCAGGATCCTGTCTCTTACTGAATAGGTCTCTTGATTGTTCCCTGTGCCTTTAACAAAGGCTCTTCGATCTGTACTCTACATTGCAACTAGAATCAGCTTCACCTTTTGTGATCCAGACAATGTCACCTCTAAGGCCAGAGCTCACAGTCCAAGTAGTCCCACAGTCCTTGCATGTCATAAAGGCCATTCGGGATCAGCTAGGTTTTCCATTTCCTTCTCCAACCTTTCCTCTTAGCATCTCTCACCTTGAACTCTCTATTTCAACAACAGTAAACTTACGTTATGTCACTACAATTGCCATGTCATCTTTTGCCTCCAGACTTTCATACCTGCTGCCACATCTGCCTGGAATCCGCTCCCTTCCTCTTCACTTTCCTAGCGAGGTAACCCCTATACAACTGTTCAGGTGCCAGTCTACATGCCAGTTTGTCTAGGAAGCCCTTCCTGATTCCTCTCATATTAGACCAGATGGCTTTCTGAATTTTTCAAATAGGATGCTATACTTATTATGTAATCAATCCACAATGTATTACAATTACATCTTTTTTTGTTAAAGATTTTTTATTTATTTGAGAGAAAGCAGATTGAACATGAGTGAGAACACAAGTGAGGGGAAGGGCAGAAGTAGAGGGAGAAACAGGCAACCCACTGAGCAGAGAGCCCGATGTGGGACTCAATCCCAGGACCCTGAGATCATGACCTGAGCTGAAGGTAGATGCTTAACAGACTGAGCCACCCAGGGGCCCCACAATTACATCTTTAAATTGTTGTCCTACCCTCCAACTAGACTGTAAGCTCCTTGCAAACAAGGACTATGTTGTATTTACCAGTATAAATTGAATGGGTACAAGACAATTATAAAAGGTAGTGAAGATTTTTGAAAGAAAGATAGTGCTGAAATCAATGTATAGCTGGAGATAACTCTGTATTGAATATCTATACACACATAGTTCATGGTTACTCATGGTTAAGCCTTTATAGAAATAATTACATAGAAATAATAAGAGATCTATTAAAAATCTTGGCAGGATGAAGAGAGAAATAGCTGTTGTTTGAGTTGTTTTTCTTTCCTTTTTATTTTTAAAAGATTTATTTATTTATTTGAGAGAGAGACCAAGAAAGAGAGAGAGTGAGCAGGGCGGTGGGAACAGGAGGGAGAGAAACCTTTAAGCAGACTCTCTGCTGAGCTGGGAGCCTGGAGTGGCAGATCCCACAACCCTGAGATCATCATCTGAGCCGAAATCAAGAGTCACATGCTCAAATGATTGAGCCACCGAGATGCCCCCTTTCAAAACACATGCTTTGAGTATTGCAAATTACTTGTCTTTTTTGAGTACTTGGATGGAAAGGGGTTCCACAGGATGAACACTAGCACCAAACTCTCAGAGAAGCATAGCATATTCTGTAACATTTTATGAAGAGTTAGGACTATGTCTTCTTTTATTCAATTTCCCTAAAAGTTTTCTCAGCAATTAGTTAATTTCCCTATGACATCATGAAGGGAGAGAACCTGTGTGGTGAAGTAATTGATGGGACAGCGATCGGGAGACCTTGTTCTGAGCCTGTTTCCTTGGCTTAGTTATTGTGGCTCTGCCAAAGAGGCTGCTAGGATGTGTAGGTAGAACTCGCAAGTCCCTGTTCCCTGGTCAGTGAGTTATTCACAGCCTGTTATGGGCAGGGCATGTCCCAGGGTCCATTGATAAACACTCATCATCTTTTCTTCATTATCTTTAGGAAGTAAATTGGTAAGGTTGGCTTGCTTGGCTTAAGCTTCACCACCATCCCTCCCCACATGCTTGGACAGTTTAATAGCATACTGTATCATGCAGTACTATCACCAAGGAGAGTCCCTCCCATCAGGAGCGCCATCGGGCAGAACTCGTCTCGAATTTGAAGACTTGACTTATATTCTCTTTTTGTCCTACGACCAGCTGAACAATTACACGAGCATATAACACTCATCTAAAAAAAGTAAAGAATAGCATTATTTGCTATCTACCTGTTTAGGATGCCATAAAGGCAAATTATAGTCTTCTTATAAACTGCCCTCTGCTTCCTGGGCACAGGTGATTATCATCATGAGAGAGGTTCATTCATTCAGTCTTTAACTAATTCAGCAAATTTCTGCTAATTGCCAGCTATGTTTAAGCTGCTGTGATAGGTGCTGGGAATAAAAAGTGATTAGAGCAAAGATCCAGGCCATGAGGACTGTAGGGGTGAGTGGGGAGACAAAAGGGAGGAAATAAATAATCGTAGCAGTATGCTAACTGCTGGATGCACCCTTTCTAACTTCAGACATTTCTGCTTTAGCTGCATTTCTGTCATGCGGGCCCTTTGAATAAGTGCAATAGAAATTTTAGTTGAGAAATGTGCTAATGCGCAGCAAGAATCCAGAACTGAAAGAACCACGGAATCACAGGGTTCGAGTGGGCATTAAAATGCATTAAGTGAAAAGGATTTTCTGATGCTCGAGTTCCATCTGAAACCCAAGTGCCAAGTGGTCCACAAGCTTAGCTTGAGCACTTCTGATGAGATGAACTGGGTGCCTCTTGATAGATGTCATGTCACTGCTGATCAACTCTCATTGTTTTTGAGGTATTTGCTTGTAACGAGTCAAAATACGTTTTGCTATACCGAGCAAAACTAATTCCTCTTTAGGATAACAGCCTTGCAAATGTAACAGGGTAATTGTCAGTGACCTTGGGTCTTTTCTCCAGGCTAAATAAAAATCAATACACTGTTGATAGAAGACAGTTTACTGTCCCAAAGTCTTTTCTGAATATATACAATAGAATAGGATTTTTCAATGTTCCAGTTACAGTCAGGGGGAGCTGAGATCAGTCTGGTGGGAAAGAATTAGACTGGAACAAAACACAACATATCAGGGTGTTTTGCACTTAGTAACCATAAATATTGTTTCATGAAAGTTTTATTTGCAGGTGTGTGTACATGTCTGTGTAGCTGTATATTTCTGTTTGTGTAAATACTGAATCCCAGATTAAAATTAGTTCCTAATGTGAATCACAATAAATAAAACAAAATCCCACCGATACATCCCCACAGGAGACTTCACATGCCTTAAATAAATGTTTTTTTGAATGTGTGCTTAATAATCACCTGGAGGGTTTGTTAAAAGATCATTCTATCCCATTTCCTTCCCTCCCCTTGTCCAGATTCTGATTCAGAGCACCTGGTGTGGGACAAACTACATCACATTTTAATATGAATTGCATTTTTAATAAGCCCTTAAGTTCTGCCACTGCTGATCTGTGGAGCCCACTCTGAGGTCACCACTGCCCTAAGTGACACATGACTAACTACATAAAAGTAGAGTGAGGACCTGGGTGTTCATCTATATAGTAAATGTTTGAAGATGCTTAATTTAGTTAGTCATGCTTAATTTCTTTTATATTTTTAAGTCAAATTACACACAAATAGAAAGTTTTAGTAATTTCTACTCACACCCCACATTGGAGACAGTTGGTGAATTGGGAATAGTGCTTGAAGGGGAGGTCAGGGTTAGAGACATAAACTATAGAAGGACTTCCAGAAACAGTATCTGATTCCCAGGAGTTAGCTCATTTATATTGGTTGATCTCTGAGAATGCCTGACCCACCTTAGTTTCTGAACACATGGTCCCTGAATGGTCCTGTCAACTAGTGAAAGACAAATCTGCAAGCTGCAAAATAAAATATGTGCATTTATTTGGGATTCTAGGGATTGCACTCCAGAAGACACAGATTTGACTGTAATCAAAAGTGTGTTCCAGAGAGACAAAGGAGGTTAGAATTTTTATAGCAGAAAGAGGGAAATTGCATAGGTTACTTGAAGTAAAGGTACTGGTGTAGCTGCAGTTCCATTAATCTGTATGTAATTGGTTGCTAGTGTAAATGTTAGGCAGAAAGTCCATTTATGTTCATATAGCAAATGCCTTGGCTTTTAGCTGAGCTCAGCAAATATTCCAAGAATTTGAGAAAGAAGATGTGCATAAGCCCCACCTCCTCCTCAATGTCCTCCTGGCTTCATTTTAAATAACTCTCTTAACAGTGGTTATTCCATTTTCTTCTCTGTGTTGTCAGTCCTTAATTCATCTGGGAGAGAACTCATCTTCAGTGGTCTCAGTTTTCTTTTATGATCTTACCATCAATTCTATCAAACTTCTCCATTCCAAAGTTGATTTTCCCTAACAGAAAACCCCAATGCAAAATAGCCTAGAAATTGTGTAAAATATTGATCGTTTCCAATGGATGTCTAAAGTTTCAAGCAGGTTTCCTATCTTGATTTTCTCATTGCGTGGCTGCTGTTTCTCCATAACATTTGGTTCTCTCTTCTTCCTTTCATGGGCTGCTTGTTTTATCTAAGAATTATTGGAAGGCCCCTTTTGAGAATACTTCCATGTATAGTATGCTTGTGGTTTTCTGGGACTCTCCTACCCTCTAAAACTGATTCCAGAGGTATGCATCACAACATACCCATTCCTTTCTCTTTACTGTCTCTCATCTTCCTTCCTGAAATCCAAATCATCACTTGGCTTTACCTTTCCAGATCTTCAGCAGCCTTCCCATGCCATAGTCCCTCTCTCCAGGACACTTCTGTTATGCAGACAGTAATAACAGTGACAATAACACAATTCACACAATTCTTAAAGTATTAGCAGGCTGTAACGATTGCAAGAAGAAGCTTTGATACACAAGGATTAGGAAGGCATACATCTCTGTTACATTGCAACATTGTACAGGAGGAGCTTTTGAGATATACACATAGAGTCAGGAAGTGGTGCTCTCCTCTGTGAAATATTTTTGGATCCTTAGTATTTGGGGTTGTAACAACAGGAAGCTTAAATATAAACCCAGAGTCTACACTTCGGAGTTCAAATCTGCCACGTATTAGCCTTGTGAAGTTTGGGCAAATTAATTTTCTGAGTCTCTCTTTCTCTTGAAAATGGAATAATAATGTACAATGAGACTGGGTAACTAAAGGACATGATAAAATATAAAGAATTACACTAAAGGAAGATTCTGTCTTAATTACCACTGTTAATCTGATTTTTGAAGTACAGCTTCATTTGTTCAGTTAAATCCTATTTCTCTATAGGTCCTTTCTCAATGGTGTTTTAACAGCAACTTTAGATTGTGTGCCTCCTTTTGGGAGAGGCTGTTTGCAAACTATGCTATTTATTCCTTTAATCTTGCTGTTAATTCCAAATAAAACTCTGGCTACTTTTGTGCTCTTACACTATTGTATATCACCTCCTAATTGGATGCCATATTCTATTCTCATTTATTTCTGTTGCCTATTCATTAAGCTTTCTGGGCAGTCTAGAGCCAAGTGTTGGCACTTGCCTGGCTTCAGCCATCGATCTGCTGTATCTCACTTTTCCTGATTGTTTCTTAAATGTCATTGCTGGGATAATGCTGCTTGTTCTGCTTTTCCCAATGTCACCCAGCCCTTAGAATAGATACAACACCCACTTCACCCCTGCTCCTTCTGTTTTAGTAGTCTCAATAAAGCTGCTTTTGATGCTGTGCCAAAATGTATAAATGTAAATGACTACTGTGGCTAGGTTGTTGAGAATGATAAATCTCCATAAGCTAGAAGGATGGATTTTACCAATAAGAGTTCTTTGCTTATTGCTTTTTCTTAGAAACAAAATACTTGAGAAAACCAAAACTCAAATTTCAAAACAAAACCTCTCTTTCTCTCTTTTTTTTTTTTCCCAGATAGCTACAGCTTCTTAGATATCGATTCAACAAATTTTTAGTAAGTGCTGATTATGAGACTGTGCTGTGTTGGGTGTTGGGCTATCACAGGACACTGGTATAGAGATAAAATTGTCCTTGTGAATCCTCCAGTCTAATGAAAAGAGGTGGATGTGAAACTACTAGAAACTATGGAAGAAAAGCACAGAGTATTCTGAGAGTTCATGTTAAAGGAATTGATACAAGATGGAGAGATGGGTAACCTCAGAGAAAAGCGATATTTAGGTGATATGTGATATTTAGGTGATATGTGTCTATAGAGTGTGTATGTTGTGCCACGCGCACATGTTTACTATTTAACCCACTTGTAGGTAAATGTTTGGGTATTATGGCTGCTAGAGCCACAGGCTGTTGATGAACATCACAGGCAGAAAGTTGTTCATCAGGTAAAAAAATGAATATACACAGCTCCAACTCAGCTTTAATGCCACTTCCTCATCTCCCTCAGTTCCTCCTCTGCCCTTCCCTAACTCTCAGAATAGATGTACTCCTGCCTGCCTTATTGCCTTCTGATACATCATTTCGTGTCCTTCAGCCTTAGCCACACGGCACCACCACCATCATACTGGACTAAGTTATTTTCATGTCTATGGTCCTGCTTTAGTCAAGAAGCACTTTGGGGATAGAGTTCAGATCTGATTCATCTCTGTATTCCCAAGCCAGTGATAGAAGAAGCCAGATATATAGTTACAAAACACATAGATGAATACTAAATAATAAGCACAATGGTGATAAACACTTTCATTTACCTATCTAGTACAATTTCATTTCTCTTTAAGGTCAATGAAGATAACACAAAGGGTTTTAAAGATAGGGAGTGAAAAATGTAAATCCGGCTATTTCTTTTTCCTATTTTCTGAAAAGCCACAGCAGAAGTCACGTGAATAACAGATGTAAACGTCAGCAAATGGATTTGTTGGTGTTAACCACGCTGGCTTCTTGGTGTAAAGCTTGGGCATTAGTAGTTAGGCAATACATTTTAATGACTGTTTCTAACATACAAGTGTATACTTAGAGCCGAGAACACTATAGCACTTAAATAATTAATAATAAATAATTAACATGTTCCACCAGAGAAATGACTTCTATTATCTCTGTCCTGTTGGGTGGTCTCCATTTATCTTTTTAAATGGCTTTATGATTTGGAATCAAAATAGAGGGGGAATGTGCATTTCCTCTGAAACTTTTTTTTCCCCCTTGTATATTTAGTGAGGCCCCTGAGCCTGAAGGCCTTTCAGACACTTTGTATTTGTAGGCTCAGGTATCTATACGGTAAAAAATCTCTTTAACTGAAATATTTTGTGTAAGGTCCTTAAAAATTGCATTTTCAAAAACAGAACTCATCGCTATTTAGAGTATTTATTTTTCCAAAGCGACTAGTTGATAGTACTGACTCCTTAAATTTAAGTTTCCCTAAGAATTCTTTCAGCCATGTAGATTTTGAAATCACTTGAAGGGTACTTTACATATATGCTTTGTTATTTTATTTCTTAAATTCCATCCCAATTTGGGTCTGGGGATATTATGGTGGAATTGCCTGGGAGAAAAAGATTTGGTCATTTTGGTTTGCCCTGGGCCATCTAAACAGCTGTGTAAGCAGCAGGTCCTGGAAACACTGGGCTCACGACTTTTGGATATAATTCAAGAATCAGCGTGACTTCACCACAGGACCTCACTCACTGCCTCTAACTGTTCCTTTGTGGTCATTCTGGAAGTCAGAATTCAGTATGAATGCCTCTTGAGAAATACTTTTAATGAACTATAAAAATCAGTAGTCTGAAGAGAAGGCCATTTCTGATACAGTGATTATCCTCATTTCTGCACACCAATGCCAATTAAGGACTATAGACATGTCACAAAAAGGAGACACAACACTATTATAGCAACCACAGCTGAATTATGGCAGCTGACAGAACACATACCTGCAAGTTGGTGATTTCTCTTGAAAGGTAGAAGTCAGCCTCCTACACTTTACATTCTCCTTTCAAGTGCCCTTTCCGTGAACTCTCCAGAATACTTTAATTTTAAATAATTGTTTTGATTTCACTGACCTAGTCATTGTTTATCTTTTTCCAAAAGGCCTCCTTTTGGAAGATTAAATATTTAAGACTATTTTTTTTAGATCATGCATTTGCACAGCTTTTGAATTCTATTGAAATAAAATTGCTCTTAATGAAACATCTGAAAACATGAACAAACAGTGAATAAGCAGAGTTTTCTAGAATAATGATGCTATTGTTAAGTGATTGAATACTTGGGAGATTAATATCATGGTGTACTGGCATGTTGGTTAATTCTAGCCATAATTTAACAGTAAAACCTACTTAAGAAAGCAGGAGGCAGAGCGGCTTGTCAGACACAAGGCACACACATGGAGCTCAACACAATAACAAATTAAGCACTGTTTATATATAGACATGGTTGGTCTTATTTTTCCCATAATCTGTGATTTAGGTAATAATTGCACTGTAATTTTAACTCTGTGCAGTTTGAATGTTGGCTTAATTGTTTTATTACCATTGTATTTACTGATACTAATACAGGTTGCCAGTGAAATTTGGCTCTGTGTCCCTAAATCTTTATTTACAAAAAGACCGACATTGATTTAGACTTGATAACACATATCCCATTTCCACTAGATTACTCTAAAATTGTTTGACCAAAGGCTATGGGGACATTTTAGGCCAAGTGAAAAACGTATAATTAAATTTCTGAAGAGTTCTCACATTCTCTAAGCCAGGCTTTTCTTTCTCTTGCATATTTTACAAAATTCCCTAGATGAGACCAGAGTGCTTTTTACTCAAATTCTGGCATACCGCACACTGTCTGCATGTATTAACTATAGACCATGAAAACGTATTAGCTGAAAGCAATACAAATTCTTGCAAGAAGAAGAAGACAGGAGCCTCCCATAAGGTTCCAGCCTATCTTTCAGCTAGTCAACTTGGGCAAATGCAGAGTCTTACTAACTTGAAAGTTAACTTGACTCTTAATACAAAGTTAATTTCTTCTAGTTAAGGTTCAACAAAAATGCATGGAACTGCATGCCTTCTGTGTGTCTGTATGTCATGAGACAGTGGGTTTATGACAGCCATGAGCATATGAAATCCCTGGGGATTTACTAAAATGCAGATTCTACACCAGTAGTTCTGGGGTAGGGCCTCAAATTCTGCATTTATAAGAAGCTCAAGGGGATGACTATGCTTTTGCTCCGAAGACTGCACTTTGAATAGCAAGATCATAAAACATGACAATTAAACATGCAACATCTTTTGTAGGTGGAAGAATTGGGCTTCAAAAAACATGTACAGAAAGGGTACTATTAACTTAAGGAACTGACAGTTTATTAGGACTTTTATCAGGGTAGAGGAATAAATAATGTTTAACATCTTTGCCTTTTAAGCAAACTTTAACCTTTCAAGGAATGCTATTAGTCATTTCAACTGCTTTTTTTCTCTACATTAATGTGGTGTCATATATGTATAATACAGAAATATATACGACAGTGGAAGTGATTTCAGGGTCATGAAAGTTCCCATAAATCGGGTTGCTTTTGTTGATTTTGTGGTTTTACAATGAATTTGTGAGTCGGCGAGCAGTCTACATGCTACATTGTTGATGTTCTTGGAATTTTCCATCCTTCGTCAAGGAAGGATAAACCAGAAGATCTTCACATACTCCGACTTTTGTGGTGGCAGATCCCCCAGAAGGCTTGTGGGTTGATAGAACGCAAGCTTGTTTAGATAACCATACACAATAACCCATATGTTACCTCCATAAAGCCTCAGCTTTTTATATAGATGTTATACTTGGAAGAACATCATGTGATGTGACCTAATCTGGAATAAGTTAAGTGGCTGATTCTGAGGACTCAGTATAATACAGTAACTTTGTAGGACTGGGTTTGGGCTTTATAGTACAGACAATACTCTGATATCTTATATAGTATTCCAGTAATGATTTACTTAAGAGAAACATTTATTTCTGCTCTTAATTTTGTCTTTCTGGCAACAACAGGAAACATAGTTTTATTTTGACTGTTAAATACTGATTATTTGAATTCTTTTTTTTTTTTTAAGATTTTATTCATTTATTTGACAGAGAGAGATTACAAGTAGGCAGAGAGGCAGGCAGAGGAAGAGAGGGCAGCAGGCTCCCTGCTGAGCAGAGAGCCTAAGATGGGGCTCCATCCCAGGACCCTGATATCATGACCTGAGCTGAAGGCAGTGGCTTAACCTACTGAGCCACTCAGGCGCCCCTATTTTAATTATTTCAGTAATTATTTATTTAATGAGTTTATTTTGTATGGAGTCCGTTTTCTGGGCTAGAAGAGTCTTCTCCAGACCTAATGTAAATTGCCTCAAAGTGACCAAACTCTTTGGAGACAGAATCTTTTAAGGAACAAGTATTTGGAAACATGGGTGTTCTCTAGATAATGTTATTTTCAGCTGCTATTGTTGCCTGTATTATTCAAAGTAATACATACGTTTACACACAGTTTGAACATTCTGCTTCAAAGCATAGTAAATTATAGAGACATAACAGGACATAATATTACCAACATTTAACTCTTCTAAAAAAAAATCAGACCGTATACTTAAACTAGCTCACGACTCAATGAAGTTGTGGTATACTGATTCTCAGAAATAGCAAAAAGTTATGCCTGGAAACTTTGCCCAATTTACATTTGCCCATCAAGTTTCATTACCACATTGTTTACTAACCTGTAAAACTTGGAAATCTTACAAAGGATGATAATATTTTATTCTCAGTGATTTAACAAATGTTACAGAAGTCTGCAACATTAAACATTGGTAAGGTTGTGAAGAGCCTAGGATTCTGCTGGTGATCCACCATTTTGGGAAATAACATGTGTTCTGTGTGCCCCCTATCCTCCTCCTGAACGCAGAGCCTTGCAAAACTCTTGCACATTTGCACCAGTAAACAGATATGAAACTAATAATAATAGCAATGTTTATAATGGAAAAAATAGAGATGTGTATGGATCAGACTAAGTGAAAATAGGACTGCTATAAAGAAATTATAAATCATATATCCAAAGAAACATATAACCCACTGAAAATAAAAAAAATCACAGTCTCTTGTGGCAACATGGTTGAATTAATTATTTAAAATATTAAGTGAGGGGGCACCTTGGTGGCTCAGCCATTAAGCGTCTGCCTTCAGCTCAGGTCATGATCCTGGGGTCCTGGGATCAAGCCCTGCGTGGGGCTCACTGCACAGCAGGAGGCCTGTTTCTCCCTCTCCCTCTGCTTTTATTTCCTCTTTCACTGTCTCTCTCTCTGTCAAATAAATAAATAAAATCTTTTTAAAAATATTATGTGACAAAAATAAAATAAAATAAATAAAATATTAAGTGAAAAAAAGCAAATTGCTTAAATACATAAGCTATGATTCACTTACATTCTAACCTGAACAAAACTAAACTGTATCTACCATATATATATGATAAAACATAGAGAAAAGCAAGGGATATTTTACTACAGAATACTGGGTAGTGGTTATCTATGGAGGAAAGTATAAGAAATGGGGTTAGAGAGAGGCAAGCAAGATATTTCACAGTTAAAATTAATAATTAATTTCTTAAGCCCATGATGTCTATTCATCTGAAGAAGTTTCGCATCTTTTACATATGTCATAAATAATATTTCACATATTTAATATTCATTTATGTACCTATTAATATATTTACCTAAATTCATATGTATTTTAACAATCATATATACGATTTTATATAATATGTAATTATAATAGTTAAACATATTTATTATTTTTAATTTGAATTCTAATAAATTCAGTATCCTGAATTATAATAAATCTTAATGCAAATAAGACAGGGTCTAGATAGAAACACTAAAATCTAAGAAAAAAAATCTGTGACTCCGCAGACTTTCAGTTTTTCAGTACAATATAAAAAATTACAGTGATGCATATCTTAAGTTTTTAAAACGTCTGTGTTTTTTTAAATGCAATTTGATAGTCAGTTCTTTAAAATCCTATTATACTGCCATATAACAGGGAGCTGAAGCGTCAAAGTGTCAAAGTTCCATAGTGTCTGAGTCTTTCGAAGACATGTCACTTAATGTGCAGTGAATGAATTCTCTCAGTGTATCAACAACCTTAAATAGATATACTACTTATTTCCCAAACAAGATAAAAATCTTTTCTTAGTGGCCCCATGTTGAGGCTATAGGGAGAGACCTCTCTACAAGCACACATACACAAAGACACATAAACACACAGATCTCAATGCTGCCTCATGTTATTTTTTGAGAAACATGTAATTTCTAAGAGGAAACAATGAACGTTAGCTCCAAAGATACTCGTTGCAATATTAATTCTAAAACAGCCAGCAGATACATACATTGGTAGCCATCCTCTGCCCACACCTTTTTTCTTTGGTAGTTGCCTGTTATGCTAACATACAGTGTCTTCATGATCTGTATTCTCGAAACAAAAACAAGAGAGTAGAAATGTAGCACATGAGTTGTCACCTTTACATTCCTGAGGATATCTTTTGGTACTTGGTAACTATTCATTAAGAGAAAAGCAAATGAGTTCGTCAATTCCTGAAGTGATAGTGACGATTCCCTTTTAAGTATATACATTATAAAATACATACAATATATATATATATACACATTATAAAATTATAAAGTAATGTATATACATTAAGTATATACATTATAAACCACCAAGTGAGGATCATTACTTTTTTCATGCCCACTTGTCTTGGTGCGGCTTATACTGTTAACATTTTCTAACATTAGTGAAAGGATTTATGTATTAAATACATTGATTTTGGCATTGCTTCTTCTTCTTTTTTTTTTTTTAAGATTTTATTTATTTATTTGACAGACAGAGATCACAAGTAGGCAGAGAAGCAGGCAGAGAGAGGGGAAGGGAAGCAGGCCCCCTGCTGAGCAGAGAGCCCGATGCGGGACTCGATCCCAGGACCCTGAGATCATGACCTGAGCCGAAGGCAGCGGCTTAACCCACTGAGCCACCCAGACGCCCCGGCATTGCTTATTCTTAAAAGTCATCTAGAAAGTCCTTAAAAGCCCTAGTACTGGATACAAGATTATATAGGTGGTATGACTATATGAAACACATAAATAAGAACAAACGTATGTAGAAAAGGAAATTAACCAATATAGTAAATGTTTGTGTGGTGAGATTATGAATAATTTCATCTTCCTATTTTTTTCCCTACATTTTCCAAATCTGACTTTATGAGATATATTACCTCTATAATGGAGAAAATAATCAATTTATTAAAATGTCAGTACTCGGGTGAGGAGTGGGCTAAAGACTATTAATAGAATTTCAATTTTATGGGCATGACATGTTGCTTTTCATTACATTTAGTGTTAAGAAAAGTAGAACCAATTATGCTTTCATGCATATGAAAAATACATGCCATCTAAACGTATCAACTTTTACTTTGGCTTACCAGTGGTTAAGTTTAAGACAAGTGAACAAGAGGCCACCTCCTGAGCAGAATATATTACATCTTATCTGTATAGATACATCTAGGTGAAGTCCTATTGTGTAATACACATCTGTAACCATAACACATGTGGGGAACAGCTGAATTTTTCTTACATTTTCCCTTTAGCCCATGACCTTCTCAAGTGTCATAGGTGTGTTCTTTTCATGCAAGACATTTCCCTAGTGGAATGAAAGGAATGCACTCAGGAGTGTGTGTGTGTAACTGCAGTAATAATGTCAGGGTTAAGGCAAATGAGCCAGAAGTCACTGAGCTAAACAAATTTTATAATCTACAGACTTTTTAAATTATGTTTTTGGAACTATTTATAAAAGCACCCTGAATTTTCTGACCATTAAATAATTGAAAGATTGATCATTACCCCAGCAACTATATTTTTGAGTATCAGCTATAAGCTATTCATTAAGCCAGAAGGCTTAACATGAATTCTTTTATTAAGTCTTCCCCCTTACCTGGTGTGATAGTGATATGTATTTTACATATAATTTTAAAAGTACTAATGCTAATACAGAGACACTATAAAACAAATAATCCTCAGGCAGGTAATTGGATTTCTCCATTGGTTTATATTATTATGAGTTATTTGAATATCCACTGGACAGTGGGCATACTGCTGTTGATCAAAGAACTGGATCCTTTGGGGTGACACAGAGCAGCTTTATCCAGTATACCTCTGACAACTTATTTTATTTTTTTATTAACATGTCTGTGAGTCATCAGGCATATGCACTTCACAGCACTCACTGTAGCACATACCCTCCCCAATGTCCATAACCCATCCATCTTCTCCATATCCTCCTCCCCCCAGCAACCCTCAGTTTGTTTCATGAGATTAAAAGTCTGTTATGGTTTGTCTCACTCCTGATCCCATCTTGTTTCATTTTTTCCCTCCCTACCCTCCATAGCCCCATGTTCTGCTTCTCAAATTCCTCATATCAGAGAGATCATATGATAATTGTCTTTCTCTAATTGACTTATTTCACTCAGTGTAATACCCTCTAGTTCCATTCATGTTCTTGCAAATGGCAAGTTTTCATTTCTTTTGATAGCTGCATAGTATAGCTGCACTGTGTATATATATATATATATATATATATATATATATATATATATATATATATATATCTCACATCTTCTTTATCCATTCATCTGTTGATGGACATCTAGGTTCTTTCCATAGTTTGGCTATTGTGGACATTGCTGCTATAAACATTTGGGTGCACGTGCCCCTTCAGATCCCTACATTTGTATCTTTAGGGTAAATCCACAGGAGTGTGATTGTTGAGTCTTAGGGTAGCTCTATTTTCAATTTTTTGAGGAACTTCCATGCTGTTTTCCAGAGTGGCTACACCAGCGTGCGTTCCCATCAACAGTGTAGGAGGGTTCCCCTTTCTCCACATCCTCACCAACATCTGTCATTTCCTGACTTGTTAATTTTAGCCATTCTGACTGATGTTGAGGTGGTATCTCACTGTGGTTTTAATTTGTATTTCCCTGATACAGAGTGATGTTGAGCACTTTTTCATGTGTCTGTTGGCCATGTGGATGTCTTCTTTGCAGAAATGTCTGTTCATGTCTTCTGCCCATTTCTTGACTGGATGATTTGTTCTTTGGGTGTTGAGTTTCATAAGTTCTTTCTAGATTTTGGATACTAGCCCTTTATCTGATATGTCGTTTGCAAATATCTTCTCCCATTCTGTCAGTTGTCTTTTGGTTTGTTGACTGTTTCCTTTCCTATGCAAAAGATTTTCATCTTGATAAAGTCTCAATAGTTCATATTTGCCCTTGCTTCCCTTGCCTTTGGCGATGTTTCTAGGAAGAAGTTGCCATGGCTGAGGTCAAAGAGGTTGCTGCCTGTGTTTTCCTCAAGAATTTTGATGGATTCCTGTCTCACATTGAGGTCCTTCATCCATTTTGAGTCTATTTTTGTGTGTGGTGTAAGGAAATGGTCCTTGTCTGGTGTCAGGAATTGGTCCAGTTTCATTCTTCTACATGTGGCTGTCCAATTTTCCCAACACCATTTGTTGAAAAGACTGTCTTTTCTCCATTGGACATTTTTTCCTGCTTTGTCAAAGTTTAGTTGAGTGTAGAGTTGAGGGTCCATTTCTGGGCTCTCTTTTCTGTTCCATTGATCTGTATGTCTGTTTTTGTGCCAGTACCCTACTGTATTGATGATGAGAGCTTTGTAATAGGGCTTGAAGTCTAGAATTGTGATGCTGCCAACTTTTCAACATTCCTCTGACTATTCAGGATCTTTTCTGGCTCCATATAAATTTTAGGATTATTTGTTCCATTTCTTTGAAAAAAAATTGATGGTATTTTGATAGGGATTGCATTAAATGTGTGGATTGCTTTAGGTTGCATAGACATTTTCACAATATTTGTTCTTCCAATCTGTGAACATGAAACATTTTTCCATTTCTTTGTGTCGTCCTCATTTTCTTTCATGTGTACTTTATAGTTTTCTGAGTACAGATTCTTTGCCTCTTTGGTTAGGTTTATTCCTAGGTGTCTTATGGTTTTGGGTATAATTGTAAATGGGATTGACTCCTTAATTTCTCTTTCTTCTGTCTTGTTAATGTATATGAATGTAATTGATTTCTGTGCATTGATTTTATATCCCGAAACATTACTGAATTCCTGTGTGAGTTCTAGCAGTTTTGGAATGGAGTCTTTGGGCTTTCCAGATAAAGTATCATATCATCTGCAAGGAGTAAGTCTTTGACTTCTTCTTTGGTGATTTGGATGCCTTTAATTTCTTTTTGTTGTCTGATTGCTGAGGCCAGGACTTCTAGTACTATGTTGAATATCAGTGGTAATAGTGGATATCCCTGCCGTGTTCCTGATCTTAGGGGAAAAGCTCTCAGTTTTACCTCCTTGAGAGTAATATTTACTGTGGGTTTTTCATTGATGGCTTAAGATGATATTGAGGTATGTACCCTCTATGCCTACACCATTTTGATCAAGAAAGGATGTTGTACTTTGTCAAATGCTTTTAAGCATCTATTGAGAGTATTATGGTTATTATTCTTTCTTTTATTATGTATTGTATCACACTGATTGATTTGCAGATGTTGAACCAAGCTTGCAACCCAGGAATAAATCTCCCTTGGTTGAATAAATAATTTATAATAAATAAATAAATAAATCTCCTTGGTTGAATAATCATTTTAATGTACTGTTGGATCCTATTGGCTAGTATTTTGATGAGAATTTTCACATCTGTGTTCATCAAGGATATTGGTCTGTAATTCTCTTTTTTGATGGGGACTTTGTCTGGTTTTGGGATCAAGGTAATGCTTTACTCATAAAATGAGTTTGGAGGTTTTCCTTCCATTTCTATTTTTTGGGGACAGTTTCAGGGGAATAAGTATTAGTTCTTTAAATGTTTTGTAAAATTCCCGTGGGAAGCCATCTGGCCCAGGGCTCTTGTTTATTGGAAGATCTTTGGTTACTGCTTCCATCTCCTTACTAGTTATGAGTCTGTTCAGGTTTTCTATTTCTTCCTGGTTCAGTTTTGGTAGTTTATATGTCTCCAGGAATTCATCCATTTCTTCCAGATTGTCAAATTGGCAGGTGTATAGTTGCTCATAATATGTTCTTATAATTGCTTGTATTTCTTTGGTGTTGGTTGTAATTTCTCTTCTTTCATTCATGACTTTATTAATTTGGGTTCTTTCTCTTTTCTTTTGGATAAGTCTGGCCAGGGTTTTATCAATCTTATTCATTCTTTCAAGGAACTAGCTCCTAGTTTCGTTGATTTGTTCAACTATTTTTTTGGTTTCTATTTCATTGATTTCTACTCTGATCTTTATTATTTCTCTTCTCCTGCTGGGCTTAGGCTTTCTTTGCTGTTCTTTCTCCAGCTCCTTTAATCATAGGCTTAGGTTATGTAATTGAGACCTTTCCTGTTTCCTGAGAAAGGCTATATATTTTCCTCTCAGGACGGCCTTTGCTGTGTCCCACAGATTTTGAACAGTTGTGTTTTCATTATCATTTGTTTCCATGAATTTTTTCAATTCCTTTAATTTCCTGGTTGACCCATTAATTCTTTAGTAGGATGCTCTTCAGCCTCCATGTATTTGGATTTTTTCTAAATTTCTTCTTGTGATTGAGTTCCAGTTTCAGAGCACTGTGGTCAGAAAATATGCAGGGAATGATCTCAAACTTTTGGTACCTGTTGAGACCTGATTTGTGACCCAGGATGTGATCTGTTCTGGAGAATGTTCCATGTGCACTAGAGAAGAATGTGTATTCTGTTGCTTTGGGATGAAATGTTCTGAATATATCTGTGATGTCCATCTGGTCCCATGTGTCATTTAAGGCCTTTATTTCCTTGTTGATCTTTTGCTTGGATGATCTGTCCATTGCAGTGAGAAGGGTGTTAAAGTCCTATACTCTTACTGTATTATTGTTGATGTGTTTCTTTGATTTTGTTATTAATTGGCTTATATAGTTGGCTGCTCTCATGTTAGGGGCATAGATATTAAAAATTATTGGATCTTATCAGACCCTTTGGGTATGATATAGTGTCCTTCCTCATCTCTTATTATGGTCTTTGGCTTAAAGTCTAATTTATCTGATATAAGGATTGCCACCCCAGCTTTCTTTTGATGTCCATTAGCATGGTAAATTGTTTTCCACACCCTCACTTTAAATCTGGAGGTGCCTTTGGGTCTAAAATGAGTTTCTTGTAGACAGCATATTACTGGTTTTGATTTTTTAACATTATGATACCATACCCTGGGTTTTTTGATTGGGACATTTATCCCATTTACATTCAGGGTAACTATTGAAAGATACAAATTTAGTGCCATTGTAGTGCTGGTAAGGTGACTGTTACTGTATATTGTCTCTGTTCCTTTCTGGTTTACTACTTTTAGACTCTCTCTTTGCTTAGAGTACCCCTTTCAATATTTCCTGGAGGGCTGGTTTGGTGTTTGCAAATTCTGTTAAGTTTTGTTTATCCTGGAAGCTTTTTATCTCTTCTTCTATTTTCAATGATAGCCTAGCTCGATATAGTATTCTTGGCTGCATGTTTTTCTTTTTTAGTGCTCTCAATATATCATGCCAGTTCTTTTTGGCCTGCCAGGTCTCTGTGGATAAATCTGCTGCCAATCTAATATTTTTACTATTGTATGTTATAGACTTCCTTTCCCGGGCTGCTTTCAGGATTTTCTCTTTGTCACTAAGACTTGTAAATTTTACTATTAGATGATGGTGTGTGGACCTATTTTTATTGATTTTGAGGGAGTTCTCTGTGCCTCCTAGATTTTCATGCTTATTCCCTTTGCCATATTAGAGAAATTTTCTACAATAATTCACTCCAACATACCTTCTATACCCCTCTCTCTTGCTTCTTCATCTGGAATCCCAATTATTCTAATATTATTTTGTCTTATGATATCCCTTATCTCTTCAATTATCCCCTCCTGATCCAATAGTTGTTTGTCTCTCTTTTACTCAGCTTTTTTATTCTCTGTCATTTGGTCTTCTATATCACTAACTCTCTCTTCTGCCTCATTTATCCTAGTAGTAAGAGCCTCTATTTTTTATTGTACATCATTAATAGCTTTTTTTATTTCAGCTTAGTTTGATTTTATTTCTTTTATTTCCCCAGAAAGAGCTTTTATTTTTCCAGACAGGATTTCTCTAATATCTTGCATGCCTTTTTCGAGCCCAGCTATCATCTTGAGAAATGTCATTCTGAACTCTAGATCTGACATATTACCAATGTCCATATTGATTAGGTCCCTTGCCTTCGGTACTGCCACTTGTTATTTATTTTATTATTATTATTATTATTTTTTTTTTTGTGGTGAGTTTTTCCACCTTGTCATTTTATCTGGATAAGAATATATGAATGAGAGAATAAAATACTAAAAGGGTAGCAAAGACCCCAGAAAAATGTATGCTAACCAAATCAAAAGAGATCTGAAACCAGGGGGAGAAGAAAAGGGAATAAAAAGAAGTTTATTTTTTTTAATTAAAAAAGATATATATTCAACTGATGAATAGAAAAGAGCCACCAACTTGATTTAGGGTGTATTTTGCTCTCTTAGAAGAAACTACCTCCCATAATTTTAAAGAAAGAAAAAACATATATATATACAAAAATAAGGGTAAGCACAATGATGGGATAGAATATGACTGTAAAGATGGACATTAAAAAAATTCTAAAAAAGGAAATTAATAAGATAAGTTGGTTGGGAAAAGAAATTGGAGAGAATTTGCTTGGGCTTTAGACTAGAACAAAGCCCTGTGTTAGATTTAGGGTATATTTTGATCTATTACAAGAAATTGCATCCCAACATTTTTTAGAAAAAAAAGCCCTATATATATCCAAAGAATAATGTAAGATACAATGAAGGATAAAATATGACTATAATAATGAAGGTTTAAAAAGTTTTTTTTTTTTTAGAAAGGTATTGTTAAGATAAACTAGTTAAAAAATGTTAAAAGAGGTAAGAGGCAAAGTTTAAAAAATTAGAATAAGAAAAAAATTAAAAATATAATTAACTTTGTAAGACTGAAGAATCATGGGGAGAAAGTTATGAATTCCATGCTTTGCTTTTCCCTCCTCTGGAATTCCACTGTTCTCCTTGATCTCTGAGCATGATCTTGGCTGGATGTTCTTGTTGATCTTCTGAGGGAGGGACCTGTTGCTGTGATTTTCAAATGTCTTTGCTCAAGGTAGAATTGTGCTACCCTGCCAGGAGCTGGGATAAGTAATCTGCTCAGGTTTACTCTTGGGAGCTTTTGTTCCTGAACACTTTCCATAGAGGTCTGGAGGATGGGAACGAAAATGGTGGCCTTCCAATCTCCAGCCCAGAGAAGCCAAGAACTCGGGGCCCCACCCCTCAGTGTGTCCTTGGAGAAAAGCAGTCAATTCCTCCTGTCTCCCTGGTCTTCGGCCGAGCTCTGAGCTCACCCGGCCTGTGACCAAGCATTTCAGTCTTTGGCACATGGCCCCATTTGGTGTCTCCAAACCCAGCAGATTCCTGCCACCAGAGAAGGAAGGTGAGTCTCCCTGTATCTGCCACTTCTAGGGTCCCTGCTCAAAGGACAGTGGCCCAACTATGCCCCAGATCATGGTTTAAGGGAACCCCAACCTAAGAACTCACTCCTCAACTCTGTCTCTGTAGCCGACTTCCCTGCTCTGATACCTGTGAGCTCTGCTACATTCAGACAGCCCCAATCCTTCCGTGACCCCGCGGGACCTGGAACCACACTGCCCCCATGAAGTATCCACTCCTACCTAGCCTTGGAGCAATGTCCCTCAGTGGAGCAGACTTCTAAAAGTTTGAGTTTTGTGCTCCATTGCTCCACCACTTGCCGGGAGCCAACCCCTCCCCCCACGGTCTATCTTCCCATTGCTTCAGATTCACTTCTCCACATGTCCTACCTTTCAGAAAGTGGTCAATTTTCTGTTTCTAGAATTGCTGCTCTTCTTTTCTTTGATCTCCTGTTGGATTTGTAGGTGTTTAGAATGGTTTGATAACTATCTGCAACCTGATGTCATCTCAGTCTGCTACTCCTCTGCCATCTTGACCCAGGTCTGGAATTTTGAACTAAAGTAGTGGATGCTGGTACAAAGTTAGAAGGTAAAAGCCCTTGGGAAGATAGTGGAGGAAGCATTGACATGGTTGAGTCTGGAGAATAGGCTGAACCATCATTAGGGATTATCAGGAGGAGACTGAGCAAGTGAAGAAGAAATTGTGAATTGAATCAGAGTATAAATGAGAAGCCATAGGAGTGCTAAGGCATGTGCTTCCTAAGTGGGTTTTGGCAAACATTTAAACTGTGACATGCTGGCTCTACCAAATTCAAGGGGCAGCTGGCTGGCTTAGTCAGTAGAGTATTTGACTTTTGATCACAGAGTGCTGAGTTTGAGCCCCACATGTTGTGTAGATTTTACTTAAAAACAAAACAAGAGAAATTTTACCCAAGTGATCATTTTTATGCCATAAAATAAATATAAAAACAACAAAGCATAAGGCAGAATTTAGTAAGAGAACAAGAATGTCAACATGCCGCGCATTGTAGTAGGTGTTTTAACACACACTGTTTTATTTCATCTTTATAGTCATTTCTGAAAGCAGATCCTACAGATCAGGAAAACTGGGGTACTGAGGCATTGAGTAACTTTTCCCACATCATAGGCATGGTGGGGTTCAGATTCCAGTCCATATTAATTGAGCAAAAGCCCATTTTCTTTCCACATTAGTACCAAATTTTAAAGAATGTTCAACATGTTGAAATGTGCTATGATCAGTTGCAGAAAGTACACAAAAGATGTGATTTCAATTGTGTTTGCATGGAAACCCCTTTCTCACAAGCTTTCACTAAGAAGGTAGGGTATATACCCAAACTATGAATCCAAAATATATAATCTAAAGTGTAGCGCAAGGGTTACAAACTCTAAGAACCAGCAACATAATGATTTTGTTTTGTTTTGTTTTATGTTAGAATTTGAAAGTATTCATCTTTGGTCTGGTATATTTGCTCCACATTTATACCCATTTCTAATTAAAGAACCAGCTTTTGCACTAACCAATTCTAATCATCTGCTTGCCAGTTTTTTTTTTTACTATATTAGCAGTCTAATTCAATCAAACTACAAGTTAGCCACTAGTTATTTTAAGTGAAGGAAGAGAGTTAACATAGACATGGCCCATGTGTTTACATTGGATTTTCTTTCTAAAAAGTACCTGAAAAAATTCCAAACCAACTTTACATGGGTTTTAAGTAGTGATTATGTTGGCTATTTTAAGCAAAAACTCTGACAAAAAATTATAGTCTGCCTTTTTAATATGGAATATCATTTGATCAAAGGCAAATATTGTTTGCAGTTTTGAAAGTAGTTTTCCGTGTCTGCAGAAAGCTCCCTTAGTCTCTGGAGCCTTGCAAGTAACTAACCACACGTGCTTTGCTGTTGGTGTGTTATTCTCTTGAAGTGGTGGTTCTCAAAACACTATCTACCTATATTAATGTCACCTGGGATTGTGTTAGAAACGCAAACTCTTCAGACCTAACTTCTACCTATTGAATCAGTATTTCTGGGAGTAGGGCCTTGTGATCTGTGTGTTAATAAGCCCCTCCAAGAGACTGTAGGGCAGATTAGCCTTCAAGGACTGCTGTCTTAGAGTCGGTCAGATTGTAAATGTAGTGTTAGAGCCACAGAAGTTTGGTGAGACTATTTGAAGTGTGAAAATAGTAATTTACCGGGGTGCCTGGATGGCTCAGTGGGTTAAGCCTCTGCCTTCGGCTCAGGTCATGATCTCAGGGTCCTGGGATCAAGCCTTGCATGGGGCTCTCTGCTCAGCAGAGAGCCTGCTTCCCCCTCTCTCTCTGCCTGCCTCTCTGCCTACTTGTGATCTCTCTCTGCCTGCCTCTCTGCCTACTTGTGATCTCTCTCTTTCTCTTTCTCTGTCAAATAAATAAATAAAATATTAAAAAAAAAAGAAAATAGTAATTTACCAAATAATACACTGGTGTAAAAAATAAACTTTTTTGAGAAATTGTTTTAATTATCCCAAAGAAGTACAAAAAGCTTCTGATTGCCAAAATAGTGCCCTTTCTTCAAACACTTCCTCTTTTGAGAAGTTTTCTTCAGTTCTCCCAACTGGAAACTCCTATTTTGTGTTCTTTGTAATGTGTTATTCTCAAGTTGTAAGTTAATAAATGACATTTTGGTTTGTGCAGTGAACTTGTGAAATTTACTTGGTGTGGATCCATGATTCAAGAGTTTGATTATCTCTGGCGTGGGCAAGGGAGGGAAAGAATGTCCAGACTATAAGGCCAAGAATTAGGTTCTAGATTATTAGTTGTCTGTTCTAGGTCATACTGGGATATTTCTTGGCCTTTGTCATCCACCCAAATGTTGTATGACAAAGAGGTTGGAGGTGTTAGGTTAGGGCTTGGAGGGACCAACTGCAAAATTATTGAGCAAAGCACTAAAAGGGGGAGAGTGGTCTGGATATTTTCATTTCTGTTCTTTATTCCAAAGCTTACCAGGCCTTGGATAGGTGTTATTGTATTAGTTTGCTAAGGCTGCCATAATAAAATATGGCACACTGGGTGGTTTAAATGACAAGAAATCTATATTCTTACAGTTCTGGAGGTGAGAAGTATGATATCCAGATGTTGGTGGGGTGTTTCTTTTGAGGCCTCTCTCCTTTGCTCACAAATGGCTGTCTTACCCCAGTGTTCTCACATGGTCTCTTCTTTGTGCCTATCTTTGTCCTAATCTATAAGGACACCAGTCATATTAGATTTAGGCCTACCCATATGACCATATGACCATATCTAAAGGCTCTCTTTCCAAATATGGATTACATTCTGAGGTGTGGGTGGTTAAGGCTTAACTGGTGGTTAAGACTTCAACACATGAGTTTTGAGGGGATATAGTTCAGCCCACCACAGTTATTGCTGGCTTTGGTGACTCAGTGGTAGATTGAGCTTGTTAATGTTTCAAACTATTATTGAGCTGTGGACTTCTCTTGTAGGTGAAACCTGACTGATGTGACCCATCAAAGGAAAGGCCCCACCACATTCCTACTGTATCCCTAAAGCCATAGCTATAATCCATTAGCATCCCCAAATGCCAAAGAATGAATGAGCCATCTAGAAGTAGGCAAACAACAACATTTGCTGAAAGGATAATGTTTCATCCATTAAATAAATGCAATACCTTTTTTGAGTCTGGTATCAATACAGAAGGCATGTGAAAAATGAGTTAGCTGGGAGTTAATTGACTGTGGAGACTCTATTTTCAGTCTTTGCCTGTATTTTTTGAATTAATATACACAGTGGGTGATTCAGCAAAAGGATTTAAAAATAAATTCTTTATAGAAAGATCCCACCAATTTGATGTCTTCATAATGCATGAAGAGTAGACCCATAATAGCTCTATTTTCTTTTCAACTTTGGAAAATAAAAGATGCCATTAGTTCAAATTAGGCTTGTATGTGGAATAATCAAGTATATCAACAAACAGTTTGACCCAAATGCTGTTTAAGAATAAGAATAAATACCAGAAAGCATTGGCTGTTCTTTAAAAAATTAAATGTAAAACTTCAATTGACAAGCTAGGGTAAAAGTGAGTTAATACTCAACACATAACTACATAAAACTCAGTTATGAAAACATAAAATATAATAATTGGGTAGTTATTACAGATTGGCTAATGTTTTACAGAGTACTCTTAGAATGGAAAGAAAATGTTATTTGGGACCTGGCTGCATTTGGAGAATGCATGGGCACTCTTGGATAGCTGGTGAATATGTAGATATTATGTGGAGTCACATATTTTTATGTCCAAAAGCATCCTAACAATGCGAATTAGGGGCTTCTCACATTGGCTTAGAAAAGGTGTTGAAGGTAAAAATCTTGATACTAAGTGTGTTCACTTCAATTTTTTTGTTTCCCCCAAGAAGTTGAATCCCCCTGGAGGAAGTTGACTGTGGATAATCCTGTACCTCTTCTAGCTGTATTAAATGAAAGCATAGAAAAGTGAATTGGATTTTTCTGAAAGTTTCTAGCACAAGTGCTCAGGTGTCTATTTCCAGGCATAATCCTGAAATAATCTGGTCGCATATTTTGTGGCCATTATCAGATTTTGCTTTCTGCTCATGGGTGTCATAAAAACAAAACAAAACAAAACAAAACAAAACAAAAAAACACCATATGAATACTTAGGGTCTTTCTCTAAACCCAAAGAAGGGGAAGAGTAAAGAAGTGAGATAACTTATGTTTGGAAATACCTTTTTCCTCAGAAGTATTTTTTTCTTCAGAATGTGTGAAAATATGTTATTAGCCTGTTTAATAGTTTTTATTCTAGTACATTAGGATACTTTAACAAAACACTGGGAAGAAAGATTTGATATAATTCTTCACAGGTATATTACATAGGTGGCTTTTCTGTTTATGGCGGTTTGGAACCAATAATAATAATAAAAAAAAAAAAGCCTAACTTTATTTACCTTCATCAGATGTTGACTTTGCAAAGCATAGAGAATACAGCACTAGCCATGCAGAAAGTACCTGTTTGTCACTGGGAGAGTTCAAACACGAACTGGAACCAATGGCCCATTAAATACCTTCTCTTGTTGTTTAAAGCATATCACCGCTTTGTGAAGTAATTGTTAATGCAACATACTGTAACTGAGCCAAAGAATCAAATTCCTTTAACTCTAGTCAGACTAGTAGCTGAGTCAGGTATTATCAGTTGTGTTCCATTGTTTCATGATTGGGCACTCTCAGAAAGCCTTGCCTAGATTGTAATTAGGAATAGGGAAATCAAGAAATAGCATGATTTTGCTGTGTGTGTATGTATGTGTATGTGAGTGAGTGATTTTCCACTCTCAGTAGCATTATAATGCTTCCTGGGACATAAAACTTTGTTTTAGAAAAGAGTTGCTTGCCAAAATATCCACAAATGCTTTCCATAAAAAAGTATTTCCTTCCTTTCCATTTTTTTTTTTGCTGTAATAAAATGACAGCTATTTTTTTTTACATATACTGCATTTAATAAAGGAAAAGAAAGACATCCTAGTAATATTGATACAGTAGGACAATATGCACATCATAGGCTAAAAGTCCCATTGGGAGATGTAATTCACTATGAGATACAGTAACTTTTAATTTCCTCTTTAAAAGATAGAGCTAAATTTTAATTTGGGAGGTACTTATATATAAAATTTTTAAGAGTAGCTTTAGAAACCAATTAAAAACGATTTTTGTCTTAAGGGTTTGTATGCCTGATGTGAGATGGTTATAAATATTCTAAATTCTTTTTCTTTCCTTTAGTTTTTACTTCTGTATTAATAGTGCTTTGTGTGGAAAAAAAAATTTCAGCAAATGTTCCCTTTCTTCTCCCTTTTTGTTTTCTACACTAAGATACAAGCAGTCTTTCAAATGTTTACTTGCCTGACTAGCCCAAATCTAGCAAACATTACTGTTGTTAGTAGGTACAGTTATAGAGGGGCACCTGGGCGGCTCAGTCAGGCTCTTGATTGTGACTCAGGTCATGATCTCAGTGTTGTGTGATCCAGCCCTGTGTAGGGAAATCTGTGCTCAGTGAGGAGTTCGCTTGAGATTCTCTCTTTTCCCTCTCCCTTTCCCTTCCCCGTATTCATGTTCTTTCTCTGGAAAATAAATAAATAGATAGATAGATAAATAAATAAATAAATATATATATTTTTAAAGGTCCAGTTGTAGATACCTTGAACCACTGTAGACTGAAGAGACCATGCAAATATGATAGTATTTTACTGGTTCTTTTCATAAAAGAGAAACTCTTGGGATGAAATAGAGCTTGAAGGAGAGGCTGTATGTGTCTGTTGGAATGCGGATGCTGGGGAATGACAAATTTTGGAGGAATTGTGCTTGTATAAGAATAGGTGTGAGGTAATAGACACTTCAGTAGTACCTAACAAACATACAAATAAACAAAAGCTTTGAACCTATGGGTATTTGTATGGTTAAGGACAATGACAACATAGTTAATATAATCCCTAACATTAAAAATAACAATATAAATGGTAAATGAAAATTATCCTTTTTGCAAATAATTTTAGCTTCCAAATTTTTTAGTGGAAGATTTTGACAGTCTCAGTAGTAATGTTTTAAGCTATCCTTTGGGATTCCTCCCTTCTATTTCTTAACCACCTCGGAGAAGGCCAAGGACTAAATATTTTTATATTTAACAGGAAGGAAATAATTACAAGAAGAGCTAATATTTAATGAGTACTTATTCTGTGCCGCCACTGTTATCATTTTAGGTAAACCCCATTTAACCCTTAGAACAAGCTTATGAGATAGAGGTTATTATCATTTTATATATTTGTACATAGATGTACATATTTTAAATAGATAATCGTCTAAATGAATATTTAAAAAAATAGATTTATGTAATTATAGGTGGTGAGATGATAGAAAGGATACATAAGGCTTACTTAGCCAAACGGATGTACCCGGGCTGAATAGCGATTTGAGCCATGACAGTTTGTCTCCGTAGCATATTCTTTTCACCACTGCACTAGATTGCCCTGGAGTTGAATACCTGGATTCCCAAAGACGTGATGATTGATTAAACTAGAAGGGTTGATATACACAGCATCTCTGTTTTGAAGGCACTACACCAATCTTAAAAATCCCATATTCTTATCCCTCCTATAACTTTCACAAATTATGTGAATTTGATCAAGTTGCCGATCTTGTAACTTTTGCAAAGTGGTAATAGACATTTACAGGCCCAGATCTCTTTGATTTATTTAGCTATAGAGTTATAGTTATCAAGGGGTAGAAAATGCAGTGGTACCAGGGATGTAGGTAGCTGAAATGTCAGGATTATGCTGGCAAAATATACTTAATTAAGTTTTGGATAGCTTCATCCCAGTTCTGGCTGGCTTTAACAAAGGGCATGGAGGCGACTGGTGGGAATTACCTCAGACCCCTTCATCTAAATATATATAAATATTCTAATTCCTATTATCACCTATTGATAGGTCAGCTCATAATGATTTTCAAAGCTATTGGTGCTATCATTTCATAATGACATTAATTCCATGAATTCCTAGAGGACTGTCAGTGCATCTTTGGTCAAATCATCTGAGAGGTGCCTGGGTGGCTCAAACAGTTGAGTGTCTGACTTTTGATTTTGGCTCGAGTCATGATCTTGGGGTCATGATATCAAGCCTGTTGTTGGGGTATTGATAAATGACCACCAAAATGCACCAAAGAATTAATGACATAATGAGAGGTATTATAAATGCAAAAGAAACAGTGATGATAGGGAACCTCATTTATTCTGACATGGGACATTTACTCTTTGTCATATATACTCATACTTCCTTAGGAACACAGAATTAAAAAAAAAAACAAAAAACAAAAACAAAAAACCTTGCCAAACACGTTGGACATGGCTGAAATTTTGAACATAAGTACGAGTTGTTAGTAAACTTGGCACTTAAATTTGCATTATAATTTCTCCATATTATGATGATTCAGAAGCATCCTTCATGGAATCCTAAAGAAGGACAGGGTTTTAAAATTTATCTTCTTCAGTCCTATCATTTATACCTTAGGAAACAAGCTTAAGGAGAGTGAGTTTCAGGAGCGCCTGGGTGGCTCAGTGGGTTAAGCCTCTGTCTTGACTCAGGTCTTGATCTCAGGGTCCTGGGACTGAGCCCAACATCGGGCTCTTTGGTCTGTGGGGAGCCTGCTTCCCCCCTTCTCTGCCTGTCTCTCTGCCTTGTGATCTCTCTTTCTGTCAAATAAATAAATAAAACCTTTAAAAAAGAAAGAGAGAGTGAGTTTCATTCTCTATATTACCCATCTTTTAAAAAACAAAACCTACACTGGGTCTTCTGCAAGAGATGATAAAATAATCAATATATGTATTTATGGTAGAAGCTTCATTGTCGATGAAGTAGCATTGTATTACTTGTATCATTCACTTATTTATAGCAAACCTTTATTGAGCTCCTATTACATATGATTGCAGGCATTGAGAATACAAAACTCAGTCCTTCTCCTCAATTAACTTACAATATGTGTTTAATAACAAAAAAATCCTATTTATCTTAGGAGCACTGCTAGGAAATCTCAGTATTTCAATTTATCACTCTCCCAAATCCTGAAAGGGAATTATTAGAATTCTCATGTTCACAGATGAAAAAAAAACAGCTTTGGAGAAGTTGTATTAAACTGCTCAGCATTGCCACACTAGGTCAGTGCCAGCCCTGGAAGTAAGCCCTTGTTCAGCCTGGAGCCAAGGTCTGTGCTTTTCTCCAGCAATCCACAGTATGATTTACTTTGATCACAATCACACGCAACCCCCTTTCAGCCATCTATGACAGCCTGACAGGTCTATTTTTTAAGGCTCAACCCAGTGATTATGCAGGGAAGCACATTCTCAAGTTATAGAGAAGAACTGGTGAAAAGAGATCATCCAGGTGTGAAATGGAAGTACAGAGCTTGTTTTTTTGGTTTATTCCTGCTCAATTGTGTGTACACCAATGTTCATTAAGGTATTTTAGGTGTCTTCATTGGGCTATAATAACATAGATTTCTCTCTCTCGCTCTCTTTCAGGTATGGAAAAATTGTATCCACAAAGGCAATTCTGGACAAAAACACAAATCAGTGCAAAGGTATGTATAAGGGTGTTTGTACCATGGATTCTTACGTTGGCTGTTGGATCGATGGCACCTCCAAGGCAGAGATCCAGGCATCAGCTGCACAGTGATCACGATGTACAGTATATGGCAAACCTCTTTAATAATGCTGAAGCTTTGATGAGTTGTATTTCTAGTAACATTGTTCATTAATTTTTTTCATTAACAAACAAAATGAAAATCACAAATCAGAACAAGTATCAAATTGCTTCAGCATAAAACTAAATTACCTCTTAACAACTTTGGGTTGTCTGATTTGAATGATATCATCAGTGATGCAAATTGATTTCCTATATAAAAATGAGGAACTCTGGGGAAAACTTCCCCATGCAAAGCATGTTTTAATTTATCTGTTCTTTAAAGCTTTTTCGCAACCTTGGTTGACTAGGAATGAGTTTATGGATGGGCCCGTTGTGTCTAAACTTCTGCTGTCAACCTCCCTCGGGATCTAAGTGGTATCTTATTAAGGCTTTTTTGTTTGCTTGTTTCCCCCTGGAAACATTTCTGAAGTTATTTGACTCTATCTGTGACTTGTGTTTCTTCATGTCTGGGAATCCCATACTCTTTCAAGGGTTGCAGTATATATTATTTGTGAAATCTGTATGGTTTCCCTTGCATGACTCAGTTCTTACTAGAAAATTGGAATGCTTCTTGTGACATATGTTATTTGTTGTTCCTGTAATCCAGCCTTTTTTGTAATACTGTCATCAAGAAGTATGGAGAGCCAAGATCATTCTAAATACTGCCCCTATTTCACATACAGATATAATGTGCATATGTTTTATGAACAGACACTCATATACTAAAAATATATCCTAGCCTACTTGGTAATGATTAGATCTATTCACCAATTAAAAAAAAAAGCATTTTAGTCTCCTAAAAACTCACAAATGTGTTTGGTATTTAGGTACTATAAGACAAAAAATAATAAGACAGGTTCCTGTCATCTAATAGTTCAGTTTGAAAAGGAAACAAACAAGAAAATCAGGGAACTAATCCTAACATGCTTACTAGAATCAGTGTTATGGGCCTAATACATATGAAAGTGTAACAGAGATATCCATAATAGACATAAACACCAAATACTGTGAGAGGAGAAGATAGAGATTTCTTTTGGGGGCATGAAGTTTATAAAGGCAAGTCAGAATGGATGAGCTTGAGAATGGTCTGGGAAAAAGAATTTTAGTATGTAATTGAGCAGACCCCCATAGCTAGAATAGAAGAAACTCCTAACACTCCAATCCACATTTTCTTGTAATTGCTTAAGAGCCTTAAACTCAATTAAGATAGGACCTGTATAACCTAGAAAGCTTATCTTCAAAGGGATGTGTTGCAGGGAAATGTTTGGCCATCTGCTGGGAATGCTAGCAGAAAATATTAGAAAATCTCTCTCTTTGTTTTTATATCAACCTCCTCTGTGTGGTTTAGAACATATTAGGATATTTTTACAAATGCATATGTTTTAAATATATAAATGAATTATGGGTTTGCTGATACAACATATTTTTACTCATTGTAATATGGATTTAAAAAATGGTTTGGAGACTAGTGTCATAATAAGCACCGATAAATACAGAAGGAGATGGAGGGAGGGAAAGATGGACAAAAGGAGAGAAAGGAAGGGAGGAAGAGAGGGACCATGGGACCTCCTAGGGAAATCATTTAACCCACTGAGCCGCCCAGGCGCCCCATCCTAGGGAAATCATTTAATAGAAGGGCAACCAAAGATGACATTATGGGCAGGCAGAGGGCTATTAGACCTTTTGCCCTGAGGGAAAAGAAAGCGGAGTGAACATGTTGTCATTATACATACACAAATAAGAGCCTCCAGTTGCCTTTTCAGCATTTGGAGCCTGTGGATTATCCGTAGTGATTCTGATTCATAATCTTCCTCAAGTACATGGAGGTGGGTCTCCTAAAAATAAGCACTCATGATCAGAACGGTATTATTGTCACTTTCATGTTGAGGGAAAGTATTATTTTAATGACATTCTGAATCTTATTTAGATTATTCCTTTCAGAAAAATGGCCCTTGAAATAACTACTGTAGAAACAACATGCAGTTGGGAAGAGGCAGCAATTATACTTAGAAAAATTGTTTATAGTTGTCAATGATAAGCATGGAAGTGCATTTCTAAGGTTAGAAGGAAGGTGTGACATCATCGAGGCATTCAACGAACTGACGAAACAAGACATTGAAACGATCATCTAGGTCTTTATTGAAATAGCCAAGAATTGAAGCAGTAATAGTGTTGGGGAAGGTAACTGATCCAGAAGGTATTTGTGGAGCGCTAAGAGTGATCATATCTGGGGATTCTATAGACAATAATGAGAATGAAGAGTCACTGGTTATAAGATTTTAATGATGAAAGATTCTAAATTGAAGATTTTGGGTAGGAGTGAAGCCAAATGGACTTAGGAGCAGGGAGGACTCACCACGTACAGGTCCATTGGGAGAAGAGATGTTAGAAAGGAAAAACAAGAAACAAAAACCAGCAAACACTTGAGAAGGCTGCAAAGGAGCAGTGCCTTCAGGGTGAGTCAAGAAATAATCGGAAACATGCAAATTAAAGAAATTGGCAGTGATACTTTATATCCACTTAGGTAGCAACCATTATTTCATGTGGGTCATCCAGTGCTGTTTCCTGTCCCCATCTGGTCACCCGTCTTTGTTGGTATCATCCTAAATTCTCAGAGGCTTTTTAAAAAATCAGTTTGTAAAGAGCAATAAAGGGCATTTTTAAAAAAAGATTTTATTTATTTATTTGACAGAGAGAGAGATCACGAGTAGGCGGAGATGCAGGCAGAGAGAGAGGGAGAAGCAGGGTCCCTGCTGAGCAGAGAGCCCGATACAGAGCTTGATCCCAGGACCCTGAGACCATGACCTAATCTAACCCACTGAGGCTCAACCCACTGAGCCACCCATGCACCTCAATAAAAGGCATTTTATTGACACTGGTAATTACACTGAGAATGTTGCCCCAAATATTTTTATTTAAACAAATGTTTAAAGTACATGTAAATAGGCTCAGGCTGAGCACTCTTTCATTCTCTACAATGGACACAGATATAGGCAATCTCCCAATTCTAGCTTATGGAGCATATGCAAGTGATACAGCCATTACAATGACAGGAAAGAAGACTAAACTGTGTCAGATGATGAACATATTTATTATAGGAAGTTAAATTAATATAGAGGAATATAAAATCATGTGTAAAAGAAATACAGATCTAGGTAAATATTTGAGAGTTAAGTATGGCTTATAGTTATGTCTGTGGTGAAGCCAGACTGCCTGGTTTGGACACTGCCTCTCCACTAAGTGAATTGTGTGATCTGTGGTAAATGACTCAACTTTCCTAGGTTCCTTAATTTCCCCATCTATAAAATAATGATAATAATAATAATAATAATAATAATATGGCCTGACTTGAAGGTTAAGTGGGTCATACATGGATAATACTCAACAATACAAAGTGTCAGCTGTGGTATAATTTACTGGCAATGTTAGACAAAAAATATATCAAGGAGTGGGAATATGGGTGGTAGATTATTATTAACTTTACATCTCTTCAAATCTGTTGTATTTCCACACAAAACAAACAAAACCCACTTGGAAAAATGATCTGGTTTTAATTATATTTATGTTTTGTGGTTCTTTTTGTGAACTATGAGGGCCTATGACTATATGTTTCTTTGTTTCTTGTAAAATAATGTCAGATGAAAACAGTAACGGAATGGGAGAGAATGTTATGTTTTGCTTTTTTAAATAATTGGCAGATATTGAGTTCTTCTGGACCATGGCTTTTTTAGGAAGGATGTGGAATGGGTGAGATGGCTTTTTCAAGTAAAATCACTACGAGCGTCGGACTTGTCATTAGAGAATGAAAATTGGGTGTGGTCTTCTCTGAGACACTTGCTTCTGAACCATTTGCAACTTCGCCTCCAGACTCAGGCTGTGCAATTAAAACCAAATCTTAGGAAGACAGGATTTATTTATTTTTGTTTTAAAATATATGGTATGAATTCAATTTTTCATGAGCTGTTGCACATGCAGTATATTACATGCAAGTTAGTGTTGAGTGGGGTGTGAAGAAGTACATTCACTAGTCTCCTTGGAGATGAAAAGAAAAAGCATCAAAATGAACCTTGATGTATTAGCCTAACCTCAGACTCTTACCCTAACTTAGCATCTGAAAGAAAGGCTTTTGTTTCCTCCCTGTGTATTATTCACACCCTGAAGTTCTGTACAGTAGACAGGCCCAGAGAAACAACTTGCTCTATTCTGGAAGGGGTCATGGAGAACTCTTTCAACATAACCTCTCGTTTTCAAGATTGTTCTTTCTTGGGTGGTGGCTGTGGCAGCTTTCATTCTATAAAATATGGCAACATAAAACAAAACAGTCACCATCAGGCCAAAATGACCAGAAATTGCTGAACAAAGCAGGCAACAGCTCCAGATGGAGAGTAATGAAAAGCAGACCACAGTTCATTCCGATACTCAAATGCAAGGACCAAATAAGGGCTATTGTATAAGTCACAGAGATTTGCACTGCATTGTTTTTTTGTTTGTTTGTTTTCTGCTTTTCTCCATATGTTTCCCTCTGGGTCCAGTATATTTACTAATTTAAAAAGTCAGGGAAAATCAAATGAAAGAAGCCATTGAAAACATGGTATAAATCTTCAATGAATTTACTTGTCTCTGCCTTTTCCTGCTTTTTAAGTTTGGCTTCTTCTGTACCTCTCACCATACCACTTTTTTCTGACAGGCTATGTGTTTAGAGCAGAGGGAATGAGTAATGGATATTCCATAGAAAGTTTCCATGCCTAATAGCCATAGGATATAAGCGTAGTTAGCGTGTGCCAAGCATACCAACTTCTAAGAGTTTGAAATACTCCCTTCTGCCTTTGTTGTCACAAGCTGGTTGAATTATATTTATGGAAGCTTATGTTGCCTTTAACATTTCATTGGACCCTTAAAATCAGAGTTGAAGACAAGTATCTCGAAGTTCTGAAATCATCCATGGAAGATATCATTCATTCTTTATTAAATGAAATCATAAATTGTTATTTCTTCTGTAAGAAAAATAATTTTGCATGTTCTACTAATTTTATAGAGAGGGATAGAACCCTCCTAGATTGTTTCAAGGTGGGGCGTGAACAAGTCTTTCTGGCAGTTCTAGACACATGGCCCTGTTACACATTTTTAAAAATGACTTATTTATTCATTTTTAGAGAGAGAGGTAGGGGTAGGTGGGCGTAAGGGCAGAGGAAAAGAATCCCAAGCAGACTCCCTGCTGAGTGCAGAGCCTCATGTGGGGCTCAACCTCACAACCCAGACATCATGATCTGAGCCAAAATCAGGAGTCAGTTATCCAACAGACTGAGCCACCCAGGTGCCCTGCACTTTTTTTTTTTTTTTTTAAGTATTTTAGGTAACTAAATATGAGGCCATATACTTGGGCAGATTTGGAAGTATTCAATTTATTTATCATTTAATTTTCTTCCTTACTGAGAGGAAAGTATGGCTTTCTATATTAAATCCAATGGACATGGAGAAAGGAGGAGATACTATATGTTGTCATTTTTATGTAAAGTTATTGTAGGGTATGAGGTAGCCCCTACTACCTATGGACGTGCACCTGGGTGGAGTATATATGTGTAAATGGAACTATTTGGTTTCCAGAAAATAACATACAAAGTAGGTAAAGAAACTTAACACCATGGAAAGTCTCCTTTCTAGTACCCATTATTTTCCCAAATCAGTGCAAACTAAAATAAATGTTCTATACTTTTTGAGGGGAATAAGGACCTCCCCCAGGTGGGGTCACAGTCTATTGAGGAAGAAGCCCATGAAGCAAAATGACTTGAAAAACACACTTACTCAACTTTCAAATAATGGGATTAAGTTTTTTTTTTTAAAAAGGCAAAAACATCTCTATTTAGACAACTGCATTTTCCTTTGGAAAATGAAATGTGATATTTCCCTGAACTTCTTTTGTGAAGTTTAATTTAGTCCAGTATTAATTTTACCACTAATCACACGTAATCAATACATAAATGTATTTGCTTCATTTGGCATTGATATTGACTTTTATTTTCATTTCAGAAAAGATTAGTTTCTGTAGGAACTTTGCTAACTTCTGCCAGTACATCAAGCTTACTTAGAATCATCCTCCAGGTACTTTTTATAGGGAGTTTTCATTCTGGACATCTTTTGAAACAACAACAACAACAACAACAACAACTAAACCCACCAGTTTTTATAATGTTATAGCCAGATTTTGGAAAGAATAACTTCTTTGAAGGTAAATGGTCTCAATTTGTTGCATCTAGTTTCTGTAGACACCTACAACTAAAGTTGTTTTCTCCTGTTAAAAATAAACCTTCCAATCCTGTTATTTCCAATGCAGAGAAGTAAATATTTTGGAGTGTTCTTTATTATTTTTTTAAGTTTGTTTTTGTTTTGTTTTTGTCATCATTGTTGCTGTTATATTTATTTATTTATTTATTTGAGAGAGAGAGAGAGAGAGAGAACTCAGCCAGGCCAAGGGTCCAGGGAGAGGGAGAGAAGCAATCTTAAGCAGCCTCACGCCCAGCATGGAGCTCCATCTGAGGACTCTGAGATTATGACCTGAGCTCCCTGAGCCAAAATAAAGAGTTGGATACTTAACTGACTGAGTCACCCAGGAATCTCTAGTTTATTTTATTTTTATTTTTATTATTATTCTGTGTTAACTTTGAGAAGTCTCTGAAATAAATGTAAAGCAAAATATGTACTTATATTTTGGTGGTCATACAACAACACAAATTTCTTTAAAAGTCTTTTTTAGCTATATATTTACTCAGCATTGGTTTCTGGTCATTTTTAGTGTACTGACTAAGCTAAAGTAACACTATGCACAGATATTAAATATAGTAGGTAACACTGCTATTTTAAGTATACGATTATATTTTTCATCATTTAATACTATAACCTACCTTCTTCTTTGCACATGCAGAGATTATTTTATTGGAAAGAAATTTTAATAATTTTTGTGGAGTTTAAAACAGCTTAAAAATAAAATGGTACAGTAGTGTTTTTCCTCCCATAATCTGAGCATGACTTTTTCCTAATCCATATTTTTTAAGTTAACAGAAATCCTTTTATTCAGATATTCTGTTTGCTTCTGTGTCTCAGTTCTGTATTTTTAGAATTTGACTTTTGTTAATATATATAAAATGCTCTTTCTTTTTACCTTTTTTAGTCTATGTCGATTATTTCTTCCTAAATTCACCTTTTCAAGGAGTTTTTACCCGACTCTTCCATCCTACTTAAACACTTTACAGGGATGCCTGAGTGACTCAGTCAGTTGAGATCTGACTCTTGATTTCTGCTCAGGTCATGATCTCAGGGTTGTGGGATCAAGCCATGTGTTGGGCTCCACTCTGGGTGTGGAGCCTAATTAAGATTCTCTGTCACCCTCTACCCCTCCCCTTTGACTCACTGGACACTCTCCCTCTCTTTCTCAAAATACAAAAAAGATTTTACAATATTATCACCTTTGAGTATCATCTGGAGTCAAAGATCTTATGCCACGTTATCACTCTTGCTTTTGTGATTATAATCTAGATAATAAAACTCGAGATTCTGATGGGACTTATTTTCTATTGTTAAAGTATTGAGGAAATAAGACAGTTCATGGTAGTTACTTAGATTCCAGAGGCTTTATCTTTCTCTCTGGGAGCCTTTGATGTTGCATCAATGGAAGGAAGGGACATGGACAGTTATATGTTCTATAGGTCTGTAAAAACACCAAGGGTACAAGACATACACAGACACATGTTTCCTTGAGTTATTCTTTAAACATTTTAACTGAGAATATTTTATAAGAATGGAATTACCCCTTTTATTGTTTGAAGTTACCTGTTTTCACTCATCAGTAATTTCACAAGTGTATGGAAAATCCAATATGGTAATATATTTTAAATAACATGCAAATTATAGTAATGTAGAGTGAACAGATATGATATATGTTTGCCTAGTTTATCAAAATAAATGTAAACTTGTAATACCAGGTAAATAAACATCCTTTCAAATACAGGATTTCAAAACATGTAGATTTTTCAAAAGAAACTCCATTTAGTTCTTGAGGGATTTTCCAAATGAAGTCTATACTATGAAAGTTGCTAAGTAATAATTTTAGTTCTCTTGGACAAGTTATGTAACATCTCTAATGATTTGTTTCCTCAGTTGTTAAATGAGGTTATTTATATCTGTGATGAAAAAAGTATTTTTAGAATTACATGGAACCATGTTTGTAATATATCTGGTACCTACATCAGGTAAATTTTTCTATGGCTTCGGACTTTGATTTTTTTCTCATAAGAACCAGATTTTCTAGAGCTTCTATATATCTTGCATAATTTAATGCAAGTCTGAGTACATTTTCAGCGCTCAAGGATTATGTATTTTATGAATTGACACATATTTATCGAGTCTCATTTCTTAATAGCAAAAAGTGTGAGTACTTAAAGGATTTTTTTCCCATATATTTTGGTGTTGACTATTTGATAGCCCTCAGGATTTTTCAGGGCTAATAAACCTTATGTCTTTGAGAACAAACACGTTCTGTCATAGTAGCAGGTGGTAGAATTCATTCAAATGGAGTCAGATAGGTTCTGAAAAAAATATGCTTCTTTGTTCACCCTTTGTTATGTTGTTCACTTCATAACGTTCACAAGTTTAAAGCTAAAAAGGAAGAAAAAGAAAAATAAAGGCTAAAGATTCTTGCTTTGAAAAGATTCTTTGAAAGCACAGTGAAGGTATATTTAGTTTAAGATATGATTAATAGTCATTTGATTTGATACTTCTCAATGTTCTTATTGACTCATTGGTTATTCATGTTGCTATTAAAATAATGATTTTTTCTGTCCTTTAGTGAGGAAATGAGACCCCCAATGTGTGAAAGAGAAAAACTCGTGCATGTGGCTAAAAACCCCCTAAACTACAAAAATATAAATTGAATTTGAGAGATGAATGTATCATGTATTATGGCTCTCCAAGTGCTCTAAGCTCAAATGTCTATCCATAAAATATTGGTGATACAAGTTCTCTATTTTGTATGATCGTTTTAAATATTGGTGTGATTTTCTTCCTGTGCTATGGAGTAAGAGAGAAATAGCAAGGTCTGCATTTAATCTGTATTACATCTCTTAAGAAAAGGGCAGCTCATTTTAATTAGTAGACATCCAGATAGACCTATTGGTCATTCAGCTTACATCAGTCTTGAGTTGGAAGAAAGGAACCTGTGTTCATAAAGCATCTTCAGAACACCTTCTCTATGACACTTATAAAGATATAACTTCTCTCAACAAGAAATAGTAAGATGCAGATATCACAGCTGTTCGCATTCTCAGGGCTCGTTTACCAAAAGCGAGCTAAAACAAAAGATTTTAGAGAAACAGTCTGAAAGGACATACTGAGCTTTGGGTATAGGGATGATGTGGAAAATAACCACATTTGAGACTGTGCTGAAGTCATGTGGTAAAATTCCAAGAGAAATATACTCTAAGCTACCTTGGAATTTATGTCTTTGGAGTACTTCTACTACAATAGATAATTGAAGTAGAAAATATACCTTATCATTGAAGGAATGAATGAAATAAAAGATTTTTTTTAAAAGAATTATATGAAGTGAAGTGAGAGGCTGTTTTAAAAAAATATTATTAAAACACTGATTAAAAAGTCTCTCAAGGTATTTCATGAGGTGTTTTCGAGTGAGAAGGGGTAAAGAACCAGAAAATCTTTAATTTCATATTTAAGACTTCAAGAAATTATGACTAATACTATATATTTTCATAGAGAAGCAGGTAATGAATTTGAGACTGATTTGACTAGAGGAAACCTTCTTCTCAAGTATTTTTAAAATAAAATTTGTGGGGCGCCTGGGTGGCTCAGTGGGTTAAGCCTCTGCTTTCGGCTCAGGTCATGATCTCAGGGTCCTGGGATCGAGCCCCACATCAGGCTCTCTGCTCGCCGGGGAGCCTGCTTCCTCCCTCTCTCTCTGCCTGCCTCTCTGTCTACTTCTGATCTCTGTCTGTCAAATAAATAAATAAAATCTTTAAAAAAAATAAAAATAAAATAAAATTTGCGTGTGTTCATTTGACATTATGATGATTTGACATACATATACATAGTTAACCAATCACTGTCAAGTTAATTAACATATCATATCCCCACAAAGTAATTTTGTGTATGTGTGTTGAGATCACCCGAAAGCTACTCTCTTAGAAAATTTCTGATATTTCTGTATTAACAATAATCATCATGCTGTACACTAGATCCTAGACACATTCTTCCTACAGAGGAGCCATTTTGTACCCTCAGATAAACATCTCCTCATTTCCCCCAACATTTTGTCTTTGATAATCATCATTCTACTCTCTGTTCCTAAATATTTGGATTTTTTAGATTCTGCGTATAAGTGAGATCATGCAGCTGTTTGTTGTTGTTTTTTTGTTTTTTTTCTTTGTGTGGCTGGTGTATTTCATTTAGCATAATGTCCTCCAGATTCATCCATGTAGTTACAAATGGCAAGATGTTTTCTTTTTTAAAGCAGAATAATATTCTGTTGTGTATATATACCACAGTTTCTTTATTTATTCATTTGTCAGTAGACATTTAAGTATTTTTCCTTCTTTGGCTGTTGTGAACATTGCTGCAACAAACATGGGGGAGCATATGTGTTTTTGATATTTTGATTTCATTACCTTTGGATGTGTACCCAGAAGAGAGATTGCTGGGTCATACAATAGTTCTATTTTTAGTTTTTGAAAAACCTGCACACTATTTTACATAATGGCTATACAAAGTTAAATTCCTACCAACAACATGTAAGGATTTCTCCCCCCCCCCCGCACATCATCACCAGCATTTGTTATATCTTATCTTTCTAATATAACCATTCTTTTTTTTTAACATTTTTATTTATTTATTTATTTGACAGACAGTGATCACAAGCAGGCAGAGAGGTAGTCAGAGAGAGAGAGGAGGAAACGGGCTCCCTGCTGAACACAGAGCCCTGTTCTGGGCTCAATCCCAGGAACCTGAGATCATGACCTGAGCCGAAAACAGAGGCTTAACCCACTAAGCCACCCAGGTGCCCCTCTACAATAACCATTCTGAACAGGCATGAGGTGATATCTCATTGTAATTTTGACTTATAATTCTGTAATTGTTATTAATCCTGAGCATCTTTTCATATACGCATTGGCCATTTGAACGTCTTCTTTGGAAAAATATCTATTCAGATCCTTTACCCATTTTTTAAATAGGGTAGTTTATTTCTGCTATTGAATCATATGAGTTTGTTATATGTTTGGGATATTAACCTTTTAACAGATGCATGGTTTGCAAATATTTTCTTCTGACTAAATAAAAACTTAAGCAGCCAAAGTTTCCCAGCGCATCTGGATGGCTCAGTTAGTTAAGTGCCTGACTGGTGATTTTGGCTCAGGATGTGAGATTGAGCTCATTGTTGGGCTCTGCACTGGGTGTGGAGCATTCTTGGGATTCTGTCTTTCCCTTTGCCCCTCCTCTGTCTCCCCCTCTCCCCCTCTAAACAAAAACACAAACAAACAAACAGACAAAAAGAAGCAGCAAAAAATTCCCATATGAAAGTGGAATTTTCTCATCTCTCTCAATTTTTAACCATTGTTTTTGAACCAAATTAAAATAACCCCCAGGTGAAATAGATATACATTCATAAATATTATTATATATTAATATATTTAATTTTATATTTATTATACACATATAAGTACTTGTGTATGTTACATATAAGTACATACATATGTCAATATGTCTGTGTGTGTGAGAAAGGGAGATGGGCAAAATATATATGAGATACTTGTAGCCTAAGAGAATTTTAAAAATCAAAATCTAAAGATTTGCCTTAAAGTTTAAGTTTAATGAAATATAATTTTTTAAAAAGGAGCTTGAAGTGAAATCCCCATAGCTGTTTATAACTAAGCATCCTCTGTGTTACATAAACCAAAGAAGTCCTGGGGAAGTTGTTCTGCCTTAGATAGCAGTCAGGTTTTTTGTGTCATTTCTCTATTTTGTGAGGAGAATGTAAGACAAATCATAGAGAGTCGAAGTTGCACAAGCAATTATCAAATAAGATCTCGTTCAAGCATGGATAAAGTGTGTATGTATTTGAAATCTGTGTAAAAATTTAATGTTCCTACTTTGCATCATTGTATTTCCACCAATTACGTCCTGGTAATATGGACTATTAATGCTAAATATCCTATTTATATCCTATCTTTTCCAGTTCAATCTATCTTTTCTCTTTTATGTCTTCCCTCAGTTACTAGTCTAGAGCCAATCCTTTGGCTCTGTTCTTGTTAAGGACATTAAAAAAAAAAAAAAGTATATAACTTTCCAGATAAGATTATTTTAGTTTAAGGGTGCCTGGGGGGCTCAGTGTGTTCAGCCACTGCCTTCGGCTCGGGTCATGATCTCAGCGTCCTGAGATAGAGTCCCGCATTGGGCTCTCTCTCAGCGGGGGGCCTGCTTCCCTTCCTCTCTCTCTGCCTGCCTCTCTGCCTACTTGTGATCTCTCTCTGTCAAATAAATAAATAAAACTTTTAATAATAATTTTAAAAAAAGATTATTTCAGTTTACAAGGGAGCTGCTGTAGATGATAAAAAGCCAGCATGGTGTAAGAACTGGTAGAAGCATCAGACACATGGCAAACCAGAAGATAGCTTATCTGTTCGGGGAGGAAGACTTTTAGTACTTCTGTTAAACTGCAGTCTTGGGTAGCATCAAGGGCTATGAGGCCTATCAGCATTTGCCAATATTTTAATCTTTCCCATCTGAATTCCCTTAAGCGTAGGAAATAAACTCTTCAGCCTATTTTCCACCATCCTAGTGACCAACCAATCAACCAGTGAACCACATAAACACACTAAAGGACCAGGACAAAAGAAAATAAATAAATAAATAAATATAAAGAAGTGAATCCTAACAGGAAAGGTCAGGAATGGTAACTTTGGCTTGTTGGCCCAGAGAGAAGGCCCGCTCAACACAGTGCGTTGGGTAATGAGTTGATGAGGCACTGTGGCGTCCTCAGAAATATGGTAAGCAGTGGTTATGGGGACAGGAGATATGTTTTTACTGATACGCTGTGCAACTCAGCCTTGGTTCAAAGAGTGGTTAAGCATACTGGAGTCTATAAGTCTCTTGGAACACTCCTGTCATTCATCAAAAGGGAAGATTTGTCTAATAAAAGAATGTTGTTTGGCTACAACACTGCTTTAAAGTATTTAGATGAGAATCCTTTTTAGTGGAGGCTAAATCACTGTTAATTTTCTTAAAACCAGCCCACTTCACACACTTTTCTTACCTACTTAGCTCATGGGCATGCACGTCTTCAACTTTCAACAGCCTGTGTCTTTTTGAATGGCTATCAAGTAACCCAAAGAATTATTCTCTATCCCCTTTGAACTGATGAGGAAGCAAATCTGGAGAAGTTCGTTGAGGCCTAACCCTCTGTTATTTGCTCTTCCTCCCATAAAATAATCCCCTTACTGACTGGCAGTAAATGGTCCTGGATGTTATTAATGACAGGCAAACACAAGGACAATGTTTTCATTCTGTGTAAAGGTAGACACTTTGAAAAACAAAGAGACAAAAAACAAAAACAAAAACAAAAAAAACAAAAACAAAATAAAACAAAACAAAGCATGCAGCAGCTTTTACCCACCCACTTTCAGTCCACTGGAAACAGCATTGACTGGGGGTTCTCGCTCTGTCCTGTCACTACTCTGGCTGTATATGTGCATGAAGATTGTGCCTTGAAAGAAGAGGCACCTTTTGACAGTATTTTGATCATTTTGTTTCATTCCACATACTGTTTTTTTGAGAATGGTTTACTGTTCGCTTCAGTTTTACACTTAAGTTATATTAACAAATGTCTAGCCTACTACCTGGGTTAACTTTAAAGCGAGCGCAAGTGTAATCAATTTTAAGTGGAAAAATATCACAGGATTATGGATGGTAGTAAGAGGACAAAATGCGGTTGATAATTTCCCTTCTTCTCAGGGTTCAGAATGAGGCATGTGCTTTCTTAAAGGGCTTGTGTGGTAGAGTTTCACAGCAAATGCACCCTTTCATCTTATTTAAGTTCTGTTTGGCTTGCCTCCCGTGTTTGCTTATGAGGATAAGGTTAAGACCTCTGAAGAGGCCACTCTATCCCAATTACTTACCCAGGCTCCCCTCTTTCCTTTAAATAGTATGCACTTAGCTGTGGAGAGTGGTTTGGGGTCATTATCTCCTTGATGGATGAACCCAGGGACAAACAACTAATTTCTTATTTGGATTCTAAGAGTATGATAAAGTTTGATCAAAAAGACTTTGAATGTTTTGAATTTATCCACAAACCAGTCCTTGCCGCAAAACACACAAATGCCTATGTCAGTTTTTCCTTTTTCAATCTGGTTTTTCTCAAAAGGTTCTGCCCCTAGCCACAGACTTTCCTATTGTCTCAAGTTGCCTTAAAGCTTCTAACTCCAAACCAAAGGTTGCCTGGTCTTTCATTCCCTTGTGTTTTAAAGAAACTTGAAGCATCTGTGTTTAGTTTGGTGAACAGCTCTATTTCGGCACATGTTTTATTCCCTTGACTTCGCTCTAGAATCCCTTGCCCAAGTGTGGAGTCTGAATTGTTAGAATGTTGGGACTGTAACTCCACTTCTTCCTTGTCTGGTCCCTAAGAGTTATGTCTCAGGCCCGATGTTCTACTTCCAAATGCTGATCTTATAAATAGGTCTTCATTACTGGGACCGTTGAGAGAGTTATGTTTCTTCTCCACCATCATTTGCATGTAGACTGTTTTTGTGGATGGAGTTTTTGTAGGAAGTAGTGTAATAGCAAGGCAGCCATTTTATATTTATAACCAAAATTAAGTGATTGTTAGGCAGGGCATGGGTATATTTTGTTGAGTTTCTTGTCCATCTGAAAGTTATTATCAATAGGCATCTATGAATTCCTTATGCATTGGAAACCATAACATCCTATATGACTTGGCATTTTTATTCCTCCATAATAACTAGCTCGCTTTGACATTGCCAGTCCCTTGAATTTTTTTGGACAAACAAGGGGAAAGACATGTAAAGGCATTCTCATTTAGAGGTAAAGCATTACCTGAAGTTCTGTGTGGCAAATGGTTTCATTTGGGCTTTGTTCTCTAAACAATTTGTAGATGGTTGTGTTCAGAATTCCTTGCCCTCATTAGCTAACTGCACACATGTGGAAACACAGAGCCTGTGACCTTCTGATCCACTCCAGAAATCCAAACTTGGTCTCCAAGTTTAGAGAGGAAATGCTTCCCTCTCTTTCGCCAGAAACCAGACTGATATTTTGTCCAGGTCACACATATGTCGGTGCTATCCCAGCCAGCAGGGAAAAAAATGACCTCCTGGGTAATATGTGCGTCATTGAGATTTAACTATGTCCTTGGTCCAGGGAGCAGAGACTCACTTAAAGTGCACAGAACCTTAGGATTTTTTAATCCATAAAACATCAACCCAAACAAAGTGGAAATTATTGATAGTTGGTGATATTATTGATCATTTGTCCATAAGAAGTTAACCAAGAAAAAATATTAATTTAGAGGGGCAGTGGAGATGCCTCTTTTTTTATTAGATTCATTTAAAAGAAGAAGTGTTTTTTTATGACTACATTTCAAGAGTCACTAAACTTCCCAACCCTTTGAGCAAATAAACTTAATCATATTTTTTTCAAAGAAATGGTATTTTAAGTGTAGGAAAGCTAGAGACATTGATAATCTTTACATTATATCACTGAAGCTCAGAAATAACCTAAAAATGTAAAAATGGGGAATGATAAAACTCTGGTTAAAGCAATGGAGTGTTTTGCAGCAATTTAGAAAGATAATTATTAAGACTGCGAACAGCATGAAAAATTAGTTATAGTATGATGTTAATAGGGAAAAAGAAAAATAGAAAAATCTATGTATGCTTTGCTAATAGCTAGGTCAAAACATGATCTATGATGATTTCTTAAGATATTTTTGCTTGAGATATATTATTATTGGTTGACACTTGTGTCTTCTTTTCTGGACTGTGACTTTTTTGGGATAGTAAACATATTTTACTATATCTGCAAAACCAACACTTAGGACATAATAAATGCTAGTAAGTATTTCTCAGTTAACCCTTTAAAAGATAGAAAAAAGAAAGCAAATTACAAAATCGTATTCAATATCTGAACACAATTTATAAACACAACACATTAAGAAGGTTAAGGACTTGAAGGAATCATGAAACGGTGATTATAGATTACAAGGATTCTTTGTATGGTGATATATTGATTTTTGAATTTCCGTTAAATTAAAAAAAATAGTTGTGCTGTCTGGAAAAATAATGATAATGAGCACTGTCAGCATAATTTAACAGTGTTGAAATGCAAAAGAAGAAAACACTCATTTATTCAATAATGAGAAAATTTAAAGATATGTATCTTCATTAAAATCCAATTATATGTGTAAATTTGGGGGTCTCTATCATTTGAAATGAGATGTCACAAATGATAAACTTCAAGTTGTTCATCACAGAATATAAGACTTTCCGTGATCTGGCCTGTCCTGTACTCTCTAACACAAAGGCTACTGCATGTCTTTGATAATGTGAGCCGTGTGCCATTCTGGGACTGCTGGAATATTCACATTGTAGTCCCTGTGACAAGCACAACTGGAATTCTACAATGACCAACTCACATGGATGCATTGATGGCCCTGGTCAACTTTTGTCTCTTACTACATGTCCAACCACACCTGGTTACATGCCATGTGAAAGGCATCAAGATTCCTATTCCCTTTGCTAGAAATGTCACCCACCACCACCACCCCCCCCCACCGGCATAAAGTCTGGTATTTATTGAGCACTTGCTACATATACAGAAGTTATGCTAAGAGCTTTATAAACATTATGGCAGTCAAATCATTATAATTATCTCTCCAGTTTATAGAGGTGAGAGCCAAGGAAGTTGTTCGAATCCCCACAACTGTAAAATAGCAAATATAGAATAGTAATTCAGGTTTGCTTTGTCTTGAAGCCTGGCCACTTGAGCTCTCATCCGTCCTCCCTCTCCTGTGCTATTTCTCTGCTCTTCGTTGACTTGCAAGGCTCAACTGATGAGCACTAAGTCTTCAGAGCCTTCCTTTTCCCTCCACCTCTGCCCAAGCTGACTCAAGGATGCTTTCTTTTATTTATTTACTTTTGAGACAAACTTTAAATTATATATTTATTTAATGTTTTGCTTTAAAATAACAATAACAAACCCATCCCATTTTAACATAACCAACACATTTCTATGGAAAATCAAGGATGCTTTCTCTGTATGCCTTAAGAAAACTTTTGCTCTCCCAAAATTCCAGCCAGCACTGAACAAACTGGGTATAGGCAGTGACTTTTCACTATCAAGGCCAATCAAGAACAAGAATAATATATTTCTTCAGAGAAAATAAATAAAGACTGTATCTTTTTCGTTTCTCATTCACTGGTACTTAGCATGTGCTTGAAATGTGAAATCCTCATCCAGCGAATGTCTGGGAGAATAAAATAACAAATGGCTTAACCACATCTTAGATTCTCAGTACATGGATGTAGTACCAAGAAGTCATCATGTATGTGATTTTGGTTGTGATTAGAAACTGGGACAAAATTGTAGCCATTTATCACATAACTGCAGTAAGCACAAGTTCTTGTTAAGAACATTTGGACCCAGTACTTGGGCAATTCATTTGCGTTTTTCAAACAGAGACTTGATCATGTCCCTTAGCTGATGAAAACCTGTGACTTGTTATTTCATTCTTTATCGAGTCTGAATTCCTCCGTATGGGTTTAAAGGACTTGTATAATATGGATCAATTAACAGAGCTGTTCATTCTGTTTCAACATTTACCTTTTAACACTAAGCAGGCCAGGCACTTCGGTCTTCCAACACATCATGCTTCTACCACCCTTGGGTTTTTACTCAGTTCATCCTTCTTCACCCCAGAATACCCTCCATATTCTTCTTTCCTGCAAAATTATTAACAGACTCCATCCATATCTCTTGGTGTTGCTTAAAACCACAAGGCATTGAGCTCCCACTATGTGTCAGGATTTATATGGTGTATTTTATAAACATGTTATCAGAAAAAAAATTGAGTTTCCTTTTGGTTAATGACAAAGGAGAATATTTTTCAATGGAGACAGGAAGACAGGGAGATTCAAGTTAAAAGTTGATTTCTAAATATAACTTTGACTCTCAAATGTAACAGTGATTCAAATAATGCATTGTTGTGTGTGGACAGAAGACAGCAGAAAACTAGTTCTGTGCTTGGGTGTTTTGTGTGACTTTAATATTAAGTATATAACATTTGTGGAGAAGAGTTTTTACAGAGTTGGTGCCTCCGTGAGTCTCTGTGTTTGGTCTACTGACTATCCTATGTCAAAAGACTTCAACCCTATATTTAGCCCAACACTTTGCTAATGTCTGCTGCTGGTTATAAAGAGAAACAAGGTAAAAGAGTTTGAATTGGTAGGCATAAAAAATGGAAATTATGGGCCCTTTTCATAGGACTATCATCTATAAAGAATAACACCCAGTTTGCCTTTACTTGGAGAACATTGCTCAATCATTCACCGTTTATAAGAATAATAACAAAATGGGATTTTCATATTATGACTTAAAAGTTGAGGGGTCCCACTGTGTCTTAGGAAAGACTAAAAACACATGTGTCACAAGACTAACTGAAAACAGAAATTTCATATCTGTTCATGTTCAGAGTCACTTTGCTGACACTGTGCTCCTGAGTTTGGAATTCCTTAGAGAGCAGAAGTTGGAAAGTAAAAGGTGAGCTTTTCCAGTAACATTTGGTTTAAATTTATCTGCAATTAAAATTCTTATATTATGGTAGTCATATTTTTCGTTTTTGGGTTTCAGAAACATTCATAAATATTTCTGATACATTTAGCAAAGGACTCGCTTTACCTATAATTTCTAGCCGTTCATTCTGATTTATTAAAAATATAAGGCAAAGGAGAGAAAAAAATGGGAAAATCCGCATCAAGGTCGTCTTGCCCATCTTTCCACAGATAGTCCTCAGGATTATTTAAGAAATGGAGGATTGTTCTGTGATTATTATACTATGCTGGATAATAAAGAAATGTATCACATATTCTTAAGTTTTGGGTATGAATGTTTGAAAATGGTTTCCAAAAAAGAACTTATTCTTTAGATGTAGCATGTGATGAGTGCAATAAGAGAATTTTGACTCACCTGATATTGCAGTGTGAATTAAATTATTATCTAGAGACTGTGACTATTGCATGAATCCTTCTTCAGTATAATAATTGAAATCTGTAAGTCTATCCCCAAATATTCCTGGACTAAGTAACCTATATCATCTTGAAACTTTAAGACTTGATCTCAGAACATAAATATAATTCCACTTATTTACATTTTCCACTTGATATCTGATCCAGCCTGCTCTAGAGTTCCCTTTTCACCAAGAAACTGACCCAAAGACTTGAGAATTAATACCAAGGAAATTTCACAGAAAAATAAAAATGAGAACGAAGTCAACAAGACAAAAGCAATGGTGGGGAAAGCTAGAATCCTTCCTGTTCCTTGTACATCAGTCTTAGACAAAGAGCATCTAATATTTCAAATTCTGTGGTATGTCAACACTACTATGTGCTGGGCTTCCAACTTTGGCATTTAGAATATAGATAGATAGATAGATAGATAGATAGATAGGCAGGCAGCGGAGTATTCTGACATCCATCTTTTCTTTATAATCTTTGCAGCAGTTCCAAAAGTCCTTAGCTGGGGGATATATTTGGAAAGTGCTGCTTTTCTGCCTCAACACATTCAGGTAACCATTCCAAAGCTGCTAAGGTTCCACTTGAGAGGTAACTTGCTATTACCATTTGTGCTGTGTGTCATAAATGGGCCCTATTATTTTCACCGAGACCCCTTAGCAGTAGTTCCAAAGGAGCGGCTCGAGATTTGATTATACAGGTCTCTCTCCTGAACACATCCTTTCACATTTGACATTTACACTGGTTGCGGATTTTTATGTAACTCATTAGAGAGCAGTCTGAACCTTAAAAAGGTGTTAGTCTTCCTAGAACCCTCTGGCAAAGCAAAGTCTTTTATTGGACTTAAATGTTTTGAGTTGAAACCTGTACTTGTCTGATTGGAAAGTGTTTCAGGGAACAGATTTTGTTATTTTTCTAAGCGAGGCTGCAGGAATTGAGCTGGAGATACCCCTGACCGAAAGGAATTTTTTTCTCCCCTCAAAGAGCTGAGAACCAAAGGAAATGACTCCAATGTTTAAAATCCTTTTATTTCCTCTGTGGACGATATCTGTGCAGCTGAGGCGAACCATTCCAGTTGGCCCCCACCCAGACTTTATGGGAACTGAGATTAGGAAGTTGTATGGTCAAAATAGTCATTGTACAAATTGCTTCCAGTCTAAAAACCTCAAAAGTTCTTGACAAAGCCATGATTTCTTGCCACATTTTATTTTTTTCACATGGGTGACTGACCTGTCATTCATTAATTACCCTGCCAGGATTTCTTCGGTGTGTGTGTGTGTGTGTGTGTGTGTGTGTGTGTGTATTTTTTTCCCATTTATTTTGAGAGGAGGAGGCCGAGTTTATGAGAGAAGTATGCGGGTTTCTGTAAAACTTCTCTTTGTGAGACACCACGCATTTTGCCCTTTCTGTTGCCTTCTGTTTGAAATAAAATATTTCTGGGTCACAGTCAAGCATATGAAAATGCCTTCTTCCTTTTCTAATTTCATTCCACACTTTTCTTCTTGCCTGGCTTTTCCATATCTGAGAAGAATAAAATGCTGGACATGGCCTCAGAATTCAGCGCCCATAACTTTCTTTGACACTATCATGATCTCTCCCTGGAGAAAGAGAATGTATTCATCACTCTAAGATATGACATGTCCTCAGCTACCTTCTCCAGGCTGTGGGAACTTATCCGTCTGTGTATTTCTAATACCTAGCATGGTGCCTGCCCTGTTTGGCGTGTTAAATGAATGAATGAAGCAGGCAAGAATGGGCAGTGCGTAATAGCGTTGGGATGCATACAATAGGGGGAGAACAATTATTACAGGCTTTTAAAACTCAGGGATTGTTCTCTGAATTAGAAACCGTGTTGAGAGAATAGCAATAGATGCAATTCTGTGTTCCTCTAAAAATGTTTTCCTTGTATCTTGTCTGCTTCATGGGAAGTCATGGAAGCTGGAGGCTTTCTTGCTCTGATTAATATTATTCAATACCAACCTAAAGCTACTCAGATTTTTGTGCAGGTGGCTGCTCTACTATCTCAGTGATTTTCTTTCTAAGAAGTCTTTGGATTTGATGGGGAGTAGTAGTTGTTCTCTAGTTTAACATATACAATACATTAAAATGAACTTCAGGGGCGCCTGGGTGGCTCAGTGGGTTAAACCTCTGCCTTCAGCTCAGGTCATGGTCCCAGGGTGCTGGAATAAAGCCCCTCATCGGGCTCTCTGCTCGGCGGGGAGCCTGCTTCCCCCTCTCTCTCTGCCTGCCTCTCTGCCTACTTGTGATAGCTGTCTGTCAAATAAATAAATAAAATCTTTAAAAAAATAAAATGAACTTTAGTCACCTGACATTTGCCATTGAATGAGATTTACATGTACTACTTTTTCAGTCTCATTTGATTTGATCTGACATTTGTCAAATATCTATTTTTGATAGACTCCCTGGTTGGTACAAGGATAAGAAATAGGGGGAAAATATATATATATAATATATTAGTATTTATATACATAGTAAAACTATATTTACTTTTATATATAATATTGTATATATGAAAATATATATTTGCTTTTATATAGAATTATGTATAAATATATATTTGCTTCTATATATACTATAGCTTTTATAAATAGTTTACATATATTTACATATGTAAACTAAAAATATATTTTTATATATATATAAGCTAAAACTGTGTTTTCAAATATATGTAACTAAAAGATAATATTCATGGGTTCATGATACCCAGGTGAGGCTGGAAATTGTGGTTTTCACAGCTGGACACGTTGCCAACCATTAATAAAATAGAGTACTGGTAGGGAGAGAATTCTGTCAAAGTGGATATTACAGTTGTCTGTGTGAAAGTTTAAGAGCACAAGCACAGAGGGCTTTAGAGCAGAATGGTAAAGTGGAGACATGTGTTAAAGAGAGATTCAGGAAGATCTGGGCACCAATAAGATGAGGAAGACTGGAAGAGGAGAGGAGAGGAGAGAGATCAAGGAAGAGTATAGTTTCTGACTTCTGCACCTGGATCACTGATGGTGGTTCTGAGATGGGAAACAAAGACAAATCATTTGATTTGATTCAGGATATATTGAATATGATATCCCACAAGGACATCCTATAAAAAAAAATGGTAAGTTAGTATAAACAGACCTAGAGGTCAGGAGATGATGATACAAGGGTCAGGGTCATCTAAACCATAGCAGCATTGGTTAAATCCTGGAAGGAGGGGCTATGGGGTGGCACATAGGAGAAGACTAAGGAGAGTAAGTGTTTAAGGGCAAGCAAGAAAACCCAGAGAAATGGACAGGGCTCAATGTCATAAAAGCTGAGGGAGTAACATTTCTAAAAATGAATAGTCAATGGTGTGAAGTACCTTAAATTTCCAAGGCAGCAGAGAAGACATTGGATTAGCAATTTTATCATTATTAGTGTTCAGCGGATGTTAAAAAAAAAAAAAAAGCAACACAAAAAAACAACAAAACCCAAATGTACTGACACATGTACTTCTTAACTATGTATGTTGATTTCATATCCTTACAGAAACCAGTTGTATTTAGAGAAGAGGTTACACAAAAGTCAGGGAGTTCTAAAATCTACTGAAAGATAGAAGTGGTACTTGGGGATAAGAAACATCAAGGGGATACTGACATCTACAAGGAGTAGAGTTCTAAGTGAAAACATTGAATCTTACACCACATGCCCCAGTTTGTTTGTTTGTTTGTTTCTTTTTTTTTTTTTAAATAAATATCAATCTTGTAGCCTTTGCAAAACCGTGACTTGTAGAACATCTGGGAGTAACTAAGAGAGCAGGAAGAAAGCCTGTTGTACATTAGTCAGAGTCCATTGCAGTGCCTACATTTTTAAAAATAGTCCCTGCCTCTTTGCTCTTTCTGAGTGCAGGGCTTTCATTAATGCATCTACAAGTATATATTCTATGGCCACTGTGAATCTGACACCGGACTCGGCCCAGACCATGGAGCGTAGCTGGCACCTGGATCATCAAGGACTCAGTCAGATTCACTGTGGTTCATTTTGGAGAAGGACTAAACAAATATCCAGTTTTCCTATTTGGACCAGAGCCACTTAGAGATGAGTTGTCTCTTGAATTTTAAAAATAGAACAGCTAGTTTACAAGTTGTCATGATGGTATTGGGAGGATGTCATAGATCTTCTAGATAATCAGACTGCTGTGTCCGTTTCTTGTTTTAGACTATAAAGTAGCCAATTCCATGCATGAACACATACAAATAATGAAAATGCCTCAGGAAAAATATAGAAAGTTCCTGTTGTTAACAAATGCATATGGATAGTTCTTCCAGACCTCTTCCAGAGTAAAAGAAGGCCATTGTTAAAGATGCATCCTTTAACAGAAGGAAATATGAAAACATTTGTAGGTTTCAGGGTAAATTAGCAACTCTCTTTTCACATTGGCAGGAAATGTCTTAAGTTTAAGTGACCATTTTCATCTTGTCAACACACTTCACCGCTTTCTTTGTTCATCTTTCAAAACTGGTAAGATTTGGTAAGCTTATTCACAGTTTGTAATTCACTGAAGGCAGGGGTCCACTTACATACTGTTTGTTACAAGGTGAGGAAATGACGTTTTAATTGTGTCTTAACAAATAAAGTATTCAGTTTCCCATAAAGATTTTATGGTGATGTTCACTCACAAACACAAAACAAACAACAAACTGAAAATGATAGGGATACCTACATGAGCAAGGCTGCTGGGGGACCACGATAGAGATGTGAAGGGAATAATTGCTTTACATAGGCCCAACATATATTTCAGTGCCCCCCCCCCCAATAATAGCCTGATTGGTATCATTACAGTAAAATTGTCATACTTTCCGTTGATGGTTGCAATGTACATTGGTACAACTCTTCTAGAATGCAATTTGTTCAGATGTTTCAAGGCCCATAGGCATTTTAGCTTGGCCTTTACACTACTGGGAACTAATCTTGGATCAGAATCTAATCCAAACGAAGAAAGTCACCTGGAGAACTATACAGGAGAAATTATGAGGGAGGAATTGGGGAGGGGCTATGTGAATAAAGATTTAAGAGATTCAAGAAGCGTGAGGTCAGTTTGACAGAGTCAGGTGATGGCGAGGGTAGGTGGAGATAGGAAGGGAGAGAAGAGAGAACCTGGAATAACCTGGACAACTGTCTTGGCTCATTCACCTAGAAACAGAACGCACAAAGAGAAGAACAATGCTAGACAGGTTCCACATGTTTGCATTTAGGACTCTTGCCTTTGAGAGGTGTGGTGACCACGTGAAGTTGTCGAGTAGATAAAAGTACATGTCTGGGATTAGAATATATCCAGGTTGGAAACATCGATTTGAAATCGAAGGTAGATACTGGCAAGCAGCCACCCCCAAAAGAATTTTAACCACATTTTTATTGAACAGAATACTAGTACACAGTAATCATGGCAAGGATTATGTTGTATCTTGGGAAAATTCAAATGATATAATATTAAGTAAAAAATGAGAATAAATGCATTTCTGCAATGATTGTACTCTTTATGCATAAGGAAAAGGACTGGAAGGAGACAACAAAAATGAAAATACTGTAGTTTGAGTGGGTAGTAAGATGACAAGGATTTTTTTCTTTGATTTGCTATTGTTACTATGTTTGTGCCACATAAATAATTTGAAAGCATATATATATATAGGAGTTTACCCTATGTGCTGCTCTAGAATTATGAAACTGAGGGTTGTTCTTAGAAGTTCTTGATTTTAAACCTTTCCTTGCAGTAAAATAACATATTAGATGCCCATGAATCTGAAACAAATAATGGGGGAGCACTCTAATTGGAAGCTTTGGTGAGAATGTCTTTAGCTTCCCAGCCCCTCCAGCTCTTCTGTCACCCCTGAGGTGTGAGGCACAGTTGGAAAACCATCTAGGACTGCGCCATTCTCCTCAGACGAGAGTGTGAATCTCAGAGGTCCACCAGAACTCAAATCTGGTTTGCCTGTTAGGCTGGCTGGTTTTTGGCTCTTTGATTTCTATCTGCAAACATCCTCCTTGGCTTTCACACTTCCTGTCAACGAGGTCAGTGAAGGTGGCTTTATAGGGTAGATTTCACTGCTGAAACCTCAAACTTGCACCTCACTTTTCCCTCCAAAATACATTCACACTGCTGTATTGGTATTCTAATGGAAGCTGCACACTGGCATTGCAAGGTATTGTCATTATTTGGTGTTTTATGGTAACTTTTTCTGTGATTTATTGATTTTTTGAGTGTATGCCAGAAACTTTAACTTCCATTCTAATTAGAGTTTCCAAATAAAACATAGGCATTCCTATTAAATTTGAACTTCAAATAAACACAAACACATTTTTAGTAGAAGTATGCTTAGTATGAGTTTTTAGTATAAATGTGTCCTATATAATTATTATTTTGTCTACCTGAAATTTAAACTTAACCAGATAACCTGTTTTGTCTTTTTTTTTTGTTTTTTGCTTTCCTTTTTGCTACATTTGGCCACCTTAGTCCCACTATTAAGATGGTACCTTCGTTCTAATAATCTAGATCTAGTGAAGTAGACATAACCCACATGTAGCTACTGTGCACTTGAGATACGCTTAGTCCAAGTTGAGGTGTGAGTGTAAAATACACACCAGGTTTTGAAGACCTAGTACCCCAAAAATGAGGTAAACTATCTCATTAACAATTTCAATATTAACTACATGTTACAATGATAACATTTTGGATAGGTGGGTAAGCAAAAGAAAACGAATTTCTCCTCTTAATGTGGCTGCTAGAAAATTTTATTTATTTATTTATTTATTTTAAGATTTTATTTACTTGAAAGCGACAGCATGAGTGGTGGGGAGGGGCAGAGGGAGAAGCAGACTCCCCACTGAGGGGGGAGCCTGGTGCGGGGCTGGATCCTGGGACCCTGGGATCATGATCTGAGCCAAAATCAGATGCTTAACCGACTGAGCCACCCAAGCACCCGATAGAAAATTGTAAATTACATTTGTGCCATGTATTATATTTCCATTGGATGGTACTGATTTTCTGGACCTAGGGAAATTCCAGTTTTTATCTGTCTTATCTTGCAGAAGATATTTCCAAGAAGGCAAATAAATACAGTCAGCACACAAGGCTGAATAGAAGTTTTATAAGATGTATACAAAAAAAAAGTGGCTCACCTAAGCTGAGAAAAATGAGAGTGTATCTTTATGTTGGTGGAAGTAGTTTCATTTGATAAATACTTCAACACTTTGGGGTGGATTAGTTCTTCCAGATCGAGAATGCCTGTATACTATGCAGAGATTAATATAAAAGGTGTATTATGCTTTATTGCTATCTCTCAGCAAAACACTAAAAGTGCTGATTTCTTTGTGATTTCAAAGATACATGTACCATTTCCTTATGGATTCCCATCATAACTCATTGGCATTTAATTCTACTCAAGGAGGTTAAAGAACCTTATGTCATAGACAGGTAAATTTGAAAGGAATTACAATGTATTACCTCCAAAGGTCAAGGTTCATATTAACTAATATTAACCGTTTCATCTGCCTGTAATATACTTTCCCCAGAGAGGGTATGGGGTCACTGTTGACCGTGTTCAGTTCTCTGCTCAAATGTCATTTCTTCAAGAGTCCCTCCCATGACAGTATTATCTAAAATAACACCCTGTCACTTTGTCACTCTTACCACACTGTTAATTTTTGGTATATTTTATTTTATTCCATCCTTTCTTGTACTAAATATTTTGTCCTTTTTTTTTTTTTTTTTGTCTTTGTAACTAACATAAAGCTTCATGACGCACAAACTGCTCACTTCAGTAGCCTCAGAAATTGGAATAAATAGTGCTTAGTTCCTAGGCAGGTTTTGTGATCCTATGCCTGTTAGATTTTTCTTTGTTCATTTCCTTCTTACTGCTTCTTGTTATTTAACAATCTGTATCTCAAAATTCAAGTTTTAATGGGCCTTCCTTACTTTGGAAGTCAGAAAAATATAGTTCCTGGATCTCTGCTCACCTGTTTCCTCCTAGTGGGCTCCTAGCCTGAGCCTTGCACGTGCCAGGTGCTGGAATACAACAGAAATCTGTAGAGCCAGAGCGCCAGCCCTCAGCAGGCTTGTGTCCCTATGAACACTCTCACTCTTAATGGATTTAAACGTCCCTATTGAACTGAGGTGCCAGAAAATTGAGTTTGTGTTGTGTAAATTTGTGTAGAAAAATTTCTTTGCTATTTTTGGATGGAAACAGTAAAATGTGGAGCACTTTGTGTTGAGTCCTTTCCTCAGCTCTTGATGTATATTAATTCATTTATCCTCACTGTAACATTAGTGCTATTGTGATTCCAATTTTTCAGATGAGGAAACTGAGGCAAGGAGAGGTACATAATCGGTAAGGACAGAGCCAGAAACCAAATAAGAGGAGCTATAATCAGAAGTGACAGAATCAGAATTGAAGTCCAGAGAGGCTAGCTCCAGAACCTTTTAACAACCTGCGGACAGAAAGCTCATCCAGCCAATTATGTACCTACCAGAATAGAACTACAGTTGACCTCTTTGTTGAAAGTTTTAAATCATGAGTTATTTAATCTAGTTTGGGCATGCAGTCAGTTTGGCATGTTCTTTATCTCCATTTAGCATAACCCAGACTTACCCATTTCACAAGACTTGACATGTTATAAAATCAAGGTCCAGTTAGGAAAATGTAAATGCCTCTAGGCAGTACCTACAGAGGAAATATTTGCATAGAGATGGGACAGCCAAGAAGCTAAACACAGTCTAGATGGGTGACCCAGAGGTTAGGATGGCAAGGAACTGCTAGCTGTTGAGGTCTGGAGGGATGGAGGGAGGGGGCAGGGATATAGGAAGCTATTAGCACAGCTACCTACTACTGAGTTACCATGACCCAGAAACTAGGGCCATCCAGTGAAATTGGGAACCATAGATGGGCTGTCTGGTGGGAGCAGGGATCAGGAGAAGACACTGTAGGAGAAAGAAATATATCCTCTTCTTCAGGCCTTTACTCTTCTTTCAGTACGTCCCATTGGCTAAACCTTCTGGAATCCATTTGGCACTGGAGCCTGGGAAATGCACTTTCCAACGATATAGAGCAGATGAATGGTTCTGTAGGCCAACAGATAACTGACCAGCATACATGAGGTGTCATCTGAATTCATAAGTCCCATGTCCTTCCTTAGTCCCTCTCCTCTTTTGAGGCATTATGGATGCTAGAATAGTGTTCGGTATATGTAGTCCCTGTTCATAGCCCCTCTTATGTACCAGCACTGTTGTGTGTACTGTTCATATAGTAATTTCTTTTTAATCCTCACAAGAGCTCTTAAAAGTAAGCAAAAATAACATCCCCACTTATCTGATGGAGAAACTGAGGCACAGTAACTTCCCCAACTTCGTATAACAAGTGGCAGAGTTTGGATTAAAATCTAGGCTGTCCAGCCCCAGTGTCCATTCTCCTAACCGCTGTGCTTTGCTGCCTCTCAAGATCCCTGCCGAGCTCCCCCAGCATCTAGTGCAGGGTGCTCACCAATACTCACTTGAAGAAATGGGTTCACTGATCTTAATATTGTCTAGCCGTCGCTTAGATTCTTCAACTCGGACAGCCACTTGGTTTTGTTTGTTTTTCCAAACTGTTTTCCTTCCTTTTCTCTTTTCATGTTTCAATAGTCTCATCTCCCACAGGCTGACTGTCCATTTCTATGCTTTTTCATTTCCATCACTGAATTTTTTTGTTGTTGTTGTTTTTTGGAAGGTGATATTCAGAGGGTTAAAGACCCAGAGATATCTTTTGCAGCAACTCCAGTGTTACTGAGGGAAATGACATTGTAATAAAACCATCCCACATTCTTGGGAACAGAATCAGTTTGATTCCTGGAAAGTCAGCTTTAATGAGGCAGATAATCTTACAACAGTGACTTTCTATGATCCATCTACCATTGGCAGCTTACTGTATTTAAGAAGTTTGACTCACACGATCCCTTTCAATGCCCACAACAGCCCTAGGAGAATTCTGATAAAATTCTCTGATGCATTTATTATGTATCCTCTTTTGTTACCTGTTCTTTTTCAGCAGTTATCATGTCTGGTTCCAACACCCAGAATTCAGGCTAGCGTGCCATACCCAAGAAGTGGCTGAAGGAGGATTTGAACTTGTATCTGTTTGGGTGCACAAATTATGAAGGTCTCAGTGAAGCTCAGTATCTTACAGCATGAAAGCATGCAGAGAAGGAGACACACCTGCTCTTAAAATGCCTAAGGAGTGGTGAGGCTCCTTTAAAATGCGCGTGCTAGACACTGATTTCACAAAACATTTGGGACCATAAAATATGAGTGGTTCCCTTTAAATTCTTCAGGACGACCTCTTTTGACCACACAGAGTAGAAGGAAGCATTCAAAAAATGAATTCCTTTCAGTGAGAGAGACAGTAATAAACATGTATTTTAAATGTAATTAACAAGTACCTTTAATTAAGGAATTCATCTTCCTCTCTCACGTTCTGGTTTTTCTTGTAGCTGAGTTTCTGTGTATGTGTTATGGAGACCGTGTCTTTAAAAAAATATTTTCTAAAAGGCCCCAGTTACCCTGTGCACACATTTTTATCCTGGATGTGGCCATAAGAACTGAGTTTGACTAGGCTCTACATCAAAATAAAATCCAGAGAGGCATTCCTAAACTTGGACCTTTTGTCCATGTCCACTTCCTGTTGACCGAGTGACAGCCTTTCAGTTGGCCTGTGCTCAAGCTGTTCACACAGAATAAGGAACAGTGTTCTCGAGGGCAGCAAAATCTTGCAGCTGATTAAAAGTAGCATGAGATGAAACCAAAATGCCAATTCTCTTTCCTTCTTGGGTTTGCTTGAGTCCAAAGGTCAAAAGGAAGACAGACAAGCTCAGTCCATTGGTGTGTAATTCCACTCCCGCTATGGCTCAATGCTACAACATATCCTGATCCTTGTCTCATCAAGGAGTTCTTCAATCTTCAATCTCTGTCCCCTAAACACGGGCTTGTGTGAACATGCTATTAGCTGGCAGGGTCCAATTTCAGTATTAGCTGTTAACATTCGGTTTCAAGCTCCTCACACTTGTCTATGCAGGGTATGAATCGGGAACTGCTGCCAATTTTCTTTGAGGGCATTTTAGTATCATTATCCCAGTGCTTATGCTATTATCTCTCAAGTGTTGTTTTCCAGCTATTTTCTGCCTCTAAAAAGACAGGGTGGTGTAGTTATTTTATCAATGAAATTTGAGCGTGCAGTGTAACTAACTCTCGACTTGTGATTTTCTTTATTTCATTCCCTGGCTGAGGAAATGCTCGTATTTACAGTGGGAGGGCACCTAAAGGATCATCTGGTCCCTCGCTGCTCAGAGGCTGTTCCACAGAGGAATGGTGTGGGCATTGCTGGGGAGCTTGTTAAAAGTACTCAATCTTCGGCTCTATCCCAGACCTTTTGGGAGGACTCTGCATGGTTCATGTGTATTTCATGTGCAAATTAAGGTTTGAAAAACAGTGATCTGGTCCTGATCCACAAGTACAAATGTATCTTCTAACCAGTCTTTTTTTTTTTTTTTTTTTTTAAAGACTTTATGTATTTGACAGAGAGAGTGAGCGAAGGGAACACAAGGAGGGGGACTGGAAGAGGGAGAAGCAGGCCTCCCATCGAGCAGGGAGCCCGATGCGGGGCTCGAACCCAGGACCCCAGGATCATGACCCAAGCCAAAGGCAGACGCCCAATGACTGAGCTACCCAGGAGCCCCTCTTCTAATCAGTCTTGAGAGTGGTTTTCCAGCCTCTTTTTAAAGACTTTTAGCCCTGGCAGTGTCACTTTGGCAAGACTGTTTAGACAGTTGAACTTTGCCTTCTTATAATTTCCACTATTAGATCTTTTTTCTTTTTTAGAGCAAACAGAATATGTCTACAATGACCTTTCTAATACTCAAAGGTAGCTAGCATATTCCCCGTCCCATCCCATTCCTCCCTCTCTCCTTTTCTCTATCTCTCTCATTCTCTCTTCCGTTCCCTCCTAGCTGGCTCCTACATTTATTCTCTTTCTTATCTCTGTTCGTGCTAAGTAACTTTTTCTGCCATTACCCCCTTGCCTTGTTTCCAATTTTTTTTCGACAATAATGATTACTATTTTATTAATGGGCTCTATGTTGTCAGGTTCCTCTTAACATGTAATGTCCAACATAGAATACATATGTGTGTGTGTGTATAAATTTATATATATATATATAACCAATACATTAAAGGAATTTCACACACACACACACGTGAAATTCCTTTAATGAATCAGTTGTCTATTTTAAGATACTCATTTTTAGAGAAGTGCAGGCAACTTTTTTGACCCATAGAACAAAGGCTGTCCCCACTGACCTGGGAGGATTTAAAGGCTGGGTGATCCAGTGAGTGACATCACTATTTCTTAATGGTGTTGGTAGGAGAGCAAAAAATATTGGGAGCAGCTGCTTCAGTGGGAACTGTGCTAAATAACACCAAAGCTGTGATACTGAAAGGCACCATACTCCTAACTTGAGTGGGGAAAAAATTCTGGAGTAAACGTAAAATGCTTATGAAAATTAAAATTGTAGATTGATCACCAAATGCCATTTCATAACATGTCCCTTGAGGTCAGGGATGGTCTAAGCAATCAACCTCTTCCCTGTTATTGACAGTTGAATCATGTGTTACTGTGGTTGTACAAACCTACTGAGAGCCATTTAAACAAATCTTAAAGTAGGATTTAGAGCAGTGTTTTCAGCTCTAGTGCCTTGTACTGACATGGGTAAGGAACTCAGATATTTGCAGTAAATCTAGGTCTGAAATTTTGCGCACCCCAGTTCATATCCCACAGGTAACTCGGGGATCGGTATTCAGTGAGGAGTATCACAATTTCCAGTTTAAAGTCTGCTCTATATTTTTCATGTTTTGCATAAACTATCCATCCAGAATCTAGGGGTTTACCACCTCTGTTAACTATTGGTTCTTATATGGCAAAATGTCACTCAAAGAAACAACAATTGTTGACAGTATTTTGATTTAATATAAAAACGTTGCCTGATTTATAACTAGAACTTCCATGTGAAAATATCAGGTATGATCTTCCTGTTACCTTTTCCATGTCTTTCTTTCTCTTCTTTTCTTTCCTTCCTCCCTTCCTTCCTCCCTCTCTCGCTCCCTTCCTTCCTCTCTCTCTCTCAAATGTTCAAGCACTGGTATTTTTCTTCACTGTCATTACTGCAAAGGAGTATAAACAAATCAGGATAAGTAAGAAATATTAACCATTTCTGAAACTTTGAAAAATTCAAATAAATTTCATAAATATCATTCTTTTAAGTGGGATGTATGGTAGTCTACCTCAGAAGGATTTTAAAAATTTACCCAACAGTAACACCATTATTCAAGGATTTATGATATTAAGAAGTTAGTCACTTAGACTTCCCCTGGATTCCAGAAACATTATCAATGATATTTTCATGATCACCTTATACTCTTAATTTTCATAATAAGCATTTGCACTCACTCCAGAATTTGTTTTCCAACTCAAGTGACTTTGTGGTTTACAGATACAAAACCACCCTATGAAAATGTCTGACAACTTTGGAAAATTGCTCTGTAGTAAGAGTTTTGGTGGTAGAGTAGTCATTGGCCCTCATATGGGTTTTTGAGACGATAAAAAATAGTATCTGGCATTAATCTGCTACCCATGTTTTAGAATTGACATGAGAGTGGGAAAACATAAGCTCATGAGACTTTATTGATTGATCTAGGCCACTTCCTAAGACGAGTATATGTGTGCTCTGTGACGGGAAATTCCGAAGTCCTATCATGACTTATTCCTTTCTCTGACAAGGATCTAGTCTTCCAAATAATGACGGTTAACTGCTAGAAATAACTCAAATGGAAGTTATGACTGTGTGAGCAAAAAGAAATGGAGAGATGTGAAATTTTAGGAAGAAAGGAGGAAACAGATGACCACTAATTTGCATATATGTAATTTTTTATTAACTCACATATTTAATTGTTTTGAATATGCCAAGAAGCCATGTAAGTGCATTTGATCATTTTAACTGCCTTATTAATGTGATTTCAAAAAAGAACTTTCTGTTATGAAGATAGCATAAACAGGAGTCAGGAATGTATACAGAATGTAGTATACACCCCATAGACATTTTCATTTTTTTCATTTAAAATACAGCATATACTGATCCATTTTCAAAATGTTCATACAAGCTGTTTTAATGGGAGACAGTAGTTAAATATCATGATCACTACATATGTGTCTGCCTCAGTAAATGTAAATGTAAATATAAATGTATTTCATCAAAAAATTGGAAATTTAAAGATTGATTGATTGATTGATCTGATTTGATGGACTAGAAGCACAATGACAAATAATGTCAGTGTGAAGTTGTGAGATTTTGTGAGTAAATGGGATCCATGGCAGTGTTTATAGAATTCCATGAACCCTTTACAAATGCAGATGGATAATTATTGGGAAAGAAAAGGAAACATCTGAAAAGAACCATTATGCTACGATGACGATGACGTTGGTGGAGGATTAATTTCAATTACTGACACTCTAGGTAAGGCAGATGGTGTGTTTGTTGGAGAGTAAGTAAAATTCCTTTTCATTACAGCATATTTTATTTGCATCTGATATTTCCTCTGCAAATCTTCCCTTGCCTTATACATTCGTGGAACATTTTCTTTTCTTTTCTTTTTTTAATCTCAAGATCCTCCTTTCTTCAGAGTTCATTAATTCCAAGATAACTCAATTATGTACCCAGATTCAGTGCCTTTCTCTACTTAGGCCATTTGTTCTACAAAATAAATGCAAGTTCTCTTTTATAAAATTTATAATAAACATTTGTGTAGAAATTAATCAATGCAAATGATTCTGACAAGAGCTAAAACAGCACATCTTAATCTTTCCAGAAGAATCAAATAATGTAGAACAAATTCAAAATTATAAAATTTTCACCCCTTAAATTTGGATGTGTTGAAGTAATAACCACAAAAGAGAATTTAAAAGAGAATAAAATTTGCTAGACTAAAAAATAAAATTTGTAAAATTTGCATGGAAAATAACGGATCTAGAAAATAATTTCAGTAAAGTTGAAATTAAAGTATTTTGATGCTATGCATAGAAGATCGATAATGGCTCAACACAGATGATTTTCGAAAATACTTGATAAAATTCTCTAATGATCTGATCTCAATGAAAGTGTCCATAACCCTGAAATAAAAATGTCTTGTTGGTCCAAAAATGGAGTCTAAATGGTTGGATCAGAATGTATTTTACTCTCCGGAGCTTAAAAGTTTATTTCTCCTTGGGTTACTTAGATGCTTGTAGAACTCAAAGTTTAAATTTTGAGAATTAAAAAAGAAAGAAAGAAAGGAAGAAAGAAAGAAAGAAAGAAAGAAAGAAAGAAAGAAAGAAAGAAAGAAAATGTAACCACGCAATCCCACTGAGGGTGTTGCATATTTTGTGGCCATTACCTTGTCCCCTCTCTCATTACTCAAAACAGGGTCTACAAAAACAGCAACATCAGCCTTACCTGGGGGTTTCCAGAAATACAAAATCTCAGTCCCAGACCTAATCTGCAGAGTCAGAATCTGCATTTTAACAAGATCCCTAGGTGATTGTATACACATTAAAATTGGAGAAGCTCTCAGCTATTCTAATATCGCATCAGACCAGCTTCCAGCAGGAGCTTTCCCCAGATTATGTTCATTTTAGTTTATTTCAACTACAGAGTGCACAGTGACACTGCCCACCTTTGTGCTTGCATAAAGGGAGACGTCTTTTGTTCCTCATTTGTTCTATTTTCCACTTCATTTATGAGGAGACATAAACAATGTAATTTGAAAAGAAAACCTTGTGATCTCTTTCAGAGCGGAATTTTGTAGCAAGGGTATTTATAAACTAAGAGACGGTGATGTTCTACATGTCCTCTGTGGCGGCTTCTGATGTTTTCGTTGCTAATAAGCACCCTTCCCTTGGTGTTTGGGCATCTCAAGTGTTCTTGCTGAGGCAGCAAGGAAAAGGCAATTCAGTGCCTGTGCAGGATGTCGTCCTGGTAATGATATGATGCTAATCCTCCACCACTCTCAGCATTTATCAAATGAGAACACAAACTTGAAAAACAAAAATAGAATTTGGAGCACTGAAGTCTGAACTATACTTGAGTAGCTCATTTGGAGAGCCCCCTCCACTGGTTTTGGTCACGTAGCTGTTCCTCAGTATTTTCCCTCTTTTTCCATTACTTGTACATTCTTCTGGAAGCCTGGTCAACTAACTATTTTGGTCTTCAGTCTGTTTACTCTGTTCCTGGGAAGAACGGAAAGAGCGCCATTCTGAGTCTTAAGAGGCCGGGATCTGCACTGCACCTGCTGATACTCAAAGTGGTCATTCTTTCCCTCTCTCTCAGGCTCTCTTTAGTGATAATTAGATACAGGGCTTCGAAGGGCTGTCTTTCTTTTAGCTTTCATTTTCCTTTCTACAAAACAAGAATTAGCCTGAAAGAGATATGTATCTATCTCACACGTCTAATTCCATTGTTCTATTATTTTCCACGTTCTTTGTAGGACAAAAGTCCCTTAAATTACCAGGGTCCAAAAGAGATACCTTAGCTGCCATCCTAAGTCAGGGGAACTGAGTGAATGGAGATCCAGACTCTCTGCTTCCCAGCGTGGGAGCCCTTGCACCTCTCGTACCTACTATGGTTCTTCATCAGATTTTAATTGAGAAAAGTTCCTGAGCTCTTAGGAAATAACTGTGAGACCTGATTTTCTAAGAAATTAAAATAATTGATAGTGCAAAGCACATCAAAATCACTCTCGCAGGAAAAGCAATAAAACATATACATGTGCATGTCCTCTAGTCATCACTGTGCAGGGATGAAAATCAGAGTATCATGGGTACTATAAAATATTTTGCATGAATGAAGCCACTGGATACCTATACAAGTTTACTTTTTGAATTTTAGGATTTCTATTTAGGTTTTATTTTAAAATTCACTACCTCAAAGGCTTCTTGTGATTACTTTCTTTCAGGTGCATTTTTCTTATTTTGAGTTTTTAAATGGTTATGTTTTATGCCAATCAATCTTCAAGTCATCACAAGCCAGAAGCATTTTGGCCCATATGGTTGGATTAGATATCCTCATGTCAGTTTCATTTTAATGCAGTTATTTTTAACTACAATTATATATTAAATACCCCTTTTGTAGTTTATACTTCTGCTCAGTTCTTGCTATGGAGATTAAGAAAATCTGTTTCTAATCTATTCGTTCTGCTGAGCATTAAATGTCCTGTGATTAAAAAGCCTAGCAAGTATTTACCAAGTGTTTCTTGATCAACATTATGGGTCATTCCTCAAATCACTCCTAAATGGGTTACATTTTCATGTTCATTTTACTTATGGAAATGTAAATGCAAGAGTAATTAAACACCAGGGCTCAAATTAAGAAATGAGGTCAGGCTGATGTTCTTGGAACTTCGAGTTTATAGTTTAGTTCCCTATTTATCCTACTGTGGTATGCTTCCTCTTCACTTAGTATCACCTCCCACCTGGAGATGCAACAAATGTTTCTGAAAGGGATAATTTTCTTTCTTTTCAGTAGTTGGAGGACAAGGGTCATGTTCCAGCAACATCCTAAATACGCCTTCATCACCAAGCACAGTTGACTTTGAAACTCAGTCACTTATCCTTAAACAAGAAATCTGGGGTGCCTGGGTGGTTCCGTCACTTAAGTTTTGACTCTTGACTTTGGCTATGGCCATAGTCTTGGGTTTCTGAGATGGAACTCTTCATTCAGTGAGGAGTCTGCTTGAGACTCTCTCCCTCCAAGTGCCTGGGTGGCTCAGTCAGTTGGGTGTCTGCCTTCCACTCAGGTCATGACCCCAGGGTCCTGGGATCAAGCCCTGCATCAGGCCCCCTGCTCCGTGAGGGGCCTGCTTCGCCCTCTGTCTGCTGCTGACCTTGGACCCTGTTTGTGCTCGCTCTCTCTCTCTCTCTCTTTCTGTCCAGTGAATAGATAGAATCTTAAAAAAAAAAAAAAAAAAAGACTCTTTTCCTCTCTCCCTACCCCTCCCCTGCCATAAATAAATAAATAATAAATCGATTAATAAAAGAAATCTGAAGTGTCTAGACAGAAAGGAAAAGCTGACTGGATACCAGTGCTTCCAAAACTAAGCAATGGTTTTTCTTTCACATTTGCTTTGGTTAAGTGAAATGAGGCCATAAGTTTACTTCATTCTTGAAAGAAATATTTCATTCTCTAATTATATCCAAATTCATATTCTCTAATAGGGAAAAACAAAAATGTCTTTCTTACAAACCTGTCACAGGTGGGAGATAAACCACCTATGTCGCATGTGAGAAAAGCTTTTCTAGAGATTCTCTGCAACCTCATGTTAACATTAAGGGATTTGAAATGGCCATTTTCAGATTTATAGATTTTGCTGAAATTAGTTCAACCTCTGGAATCATGAAAATATTTAGTAGTGGGAATTGAGAAGAATTTATTTCAAAACTTCTAGATGGTGACCAATTAATTATATTTCCATCAAGCCTTGATTATCCATCAACTTTTGAGTATGGTTCTACAGCTTTTAACAGCTTAACTGATATATTATTCACTCATAGTATATGTCATCAAGAAAACTTGGTGAAGAATTATAACTGAAATACAATAATTAGTTAAAAACTCTTTGATGAGAGGGATTACTGATTAAATAAAAATATTTGAAGAAAAGAAAGCCCAGCACAAATTGAGAAAATAAAACTCCAACCAGTATGATCATTTATGTTAGCAGCTCATTTTATGGTAGCTACCAAACTAAATATCAAAGATGAATTTTATGCCTGTGAATGAAACTGGCTTTAAATAAATAGGTAAATTAGCACACAATTTATAATTTACCTAGTGGTTCTCTATTAAGGGCATTCCATTGTCAGACAAAGGGGTTCTTATGTTTTTGATAACTTCCCATAGGGTTTTTCAGAGCAATTCTGAATTCAAGCTATAAAACACATCATCTTCATATAGCAAAGTTATTTGTGTGTCAGAGATGATGATGACTCTATCATGATAGATTTTACAAATGCCATTTAATGATTGTTTTGATCTTGACAATTTCTGTGAGATTGAAAGCATTATCCTTCTGTAATCTCATTTGATGAATCGTAAGGTCACTTCCATTAAAAGTTTCTCATTACATGCCACTGTTAAAATTCTTTGACTATGGTTAAAAAGGAGCTAATTGTCATCTCCAGTTAAGTTTATTTTGCCCTTTGAGTATGTGGTTCTCCTGATTAACTTTTTCTATTCTCTGGAGATCTCTGAACGTTCAGGATAGCGGAGTTTCCTCAGATCTGGAGTCTTCAGAGCTGGGATATGGCAAAACCTAGTCTACATCACAGTGCCTTCCACAAACTTGCCCTTGATACTCTATCATAAGGAATTTGGGAGACTCATGAAATAGATGTCTATCTAATAAGACATTTAAGTATGAGATCAATGGTTGAGGTCATTGCTCTCTTTTTATTGCTAATAAATAGCAGTTAAGTTGCAACTGATCAAGAAGAATTTCAGTACATTGGCTTTGGACTGCATGGCTCATGTCATGGGCTGATTTAAAATTCAAGCAAGGATTCTATTAGAGTCATTTCCCTCTTACTAGGGACTTGATCTACTTCTGGTCTATAGGTAGTCTATTGGTTTGATGTGACAGTAACATTTGATTATATACATTTGAGAATAAGTAACAAATAGGTGTCCTAATAGTCCCTGAAGTATAATAATCTGAGACTTTGAATCTTTACAGAATTATCAAGACACTTTTATGAAGACACACTTATATAATCCCTATGGATTGTCCTCTGGATTTGTAAACAAGAGGAAAGTTAGCATGGTATATAGGTAGTTTCAAATGTCTCTCTGATTTACTTTACTTTCCCAAAAAGAGAATGTCTGATAAAGGCAATACCAGGAATCTCCTGGGAGGCATGCATGGTCCACTCATACTTAGTAGGAGCCAGGCAATCTATTTTTGGTATTGTTGAATCATTCTGAAGATGGTTCCTCCATTCCTCTTTGCCTTCCTCACCATGTGCAGTGCTTGTATGGGTTTCGTTGTGGTTATGTGTTCTGTTCTGATAGCTACTGATTTGGAACACATGCTATTGTAACGGGGTCGTGATCTCTGTCATATTTCACCACCATACCCTTTCGAGAGCTTCGGAAGACTTGGAGACATGTCAGAAGAGTTTACCAGCCTCATACATTAGCCGCACCCCACCGCAGCACCGCAGAAATGAGCTGCAAATTCCAAGCAGCATATTGAATGTGTGATTTATTTGTTCTCTGGACAGGGCAATTAATTATTTCATGGTGACGCCACCCTGGATTGTAAATAGAAAGAGAGAGAAAATGAATTGTCACATTCTGCGCCTGTCTCCCTTACCACTTAGGATGACAAAAGCAGTTTCTCCCCTGAATGCAGGTGATAACCAGAAATGGGAGGGTTGGGCTGCATCTAAAAGGGTTGGTCAGCATAGCTCAGAGATGCAGTTTAAACGGACTTTCAAGATAGTGTACTAATACTTTCACCACCTGCAGGTTCTTGAAAGGGTATTTGTTCTTGTCATTCTGGGCTGCTGTAACAAAAATACCATAGTCTGGGTGGCTTAATCACCAAACATTTCTTTCTCATGTGTCTGGAAACTGGGAAACCTGAGATCAGGATGCAGGCAGGTTTGGTTTCTGGGGAGGGCCCTCCTCCTGGTTTGTAGGCAGCTGTCTTCTGGTTAATTCTTATGTGGCACAGAGACCTAACCCATCTTTCTTTTTGTAAGGACACTAACTCCCATCATGGGGCTCCACCCTCATGCCCCCACATAACCCTAATTACCTCGCAAAGGGCCTCCTTCCTAAAACCATCCCACTGGGAGTGGGATTTGACATATGAATTTTAGGGGGATCCAAACATGTTGTCCATAATACTATTATAAGGTGCGGAAAAGGAAAATAATAATTATTATTTCCTACTTACTATAATGTGTTCTTCCTGTCTTGGAAACACAAAAGAATGGTAGCTTTCTTAAATTTCCAAATATATTTTTCCAGGTAGATTTTGGTTGGTTTTGTATTGGTAAGAAGAGGTATTTCTAGATCTTTTGCTGAAAGGGAATGGGATAAGAGGTAAGAAAGATGAAACTAGCACATGGAGAATGTAGCTAAAAGATAGCTTTTCTAGTAAAAAAAAATGAAGTATCTAAGTTCTTTATCACTGATTTGCTGCTCCATTTATAACCTTTGCCAATAATTTCTCTTTTTCCCAATTTGAAATCATATTTGTGTTAGCAGAATGGACAGCTGATACGTTTTAAGAGTGAAAGTTAGGACCCTAACTTTGGCCCCAAAGTCTCTTTATTAAATGAAATACTCTTGTTTTGTTTGGAAATAAATTAAACAGTATTTTAATACATTTTATTAAAATAATATTATTAATAAAATAATAAAATATTATTAATAAAATAAACAGTATTTTAATAGGACCTTCTAATTTCCAAACCTGAACCCTTGGCAACAGCGATGTAAAATCCATATATGCTGGCAACTACCATAAACTCCTGAGAAGTCACCCAAACACCTTAAATGAAATTGCTTGGAAAAAAGTCATTTTAAGTAATTCTTGTTCTTCAGAAGAAACACTTAGAAGCCCTCGTGAAAACAAATGCAATCTCTGATACTATGAATTTGAATCTTTTTTCATTTCATCCTCATATTCTAAGTCACGGCTGACTATTAACACATTACACTGGCCAAGTTTTCAGTCTTTCTGTTCAGTGTGCGTCTGCCTGTCTGTGTGCATGTGTGTGTTTGTGTATGTTTTACAACTTTTGGATATCAGATAGCAGATAATTTCATGATACTTAGGAAATAGTCTGTACCCATCAGGTTAAACTAATGTAGATGTTTAACCCTAAATGTAATTAATTCATGATTCATGTTGTTCGGCAGTTTGTCACATATCATAGACAGGTACTATAGACTTATATTGGATTTTACTCGAGGAACATGAATAAAGATAAATGTGGATGTACAGATAATCAACTAAATACTGAAGCATTTATGTTACCATCACATACATAAACACATAAATTGTATCGGCCTTCATACGATTTATTGAACATGGATTTTCCCACAGAAGACTTGAGGTAACTTTCAAAAGCATAGGCTTTACAATAAATACAATAAACCTGAACTAGAAATAGAAAACTAAGAGCATTGACAGAAAATTGAAGGAAATATATACTGTAATTGGTTGCCCAGCTTCCCGGTAACCCAAACAAAAAGGGACACAATTAAGAAGCATCTTTATCCTTATTATACCTGAGGAAATTCCTCAGGAGAGGCCAAAGTTTTTCCTGGCAGAGGATAATTCTAAAAGATATGTTCTTAATTTATTTAGCAAGAGTTTATTAGAAGCTCCTGAATTTGGATTTGTCTGGTCCTTAAAGACAGTACTATAGGTAGATCTATATTTCCAAATTACAGGCTTTGGATTTTTTCAGAATTAACTTTATAAATGCTGTCTTATTATAAAGCAGCAAATGGTTTACTTTGGTGGACTTAATCCTTGTGGGCAGTGAAGGCACATGCTGTCTGGGAGGCAGACAGTGCCATGTCAACCCAACCTGGATTCAGACCCAGCTCTGTATCCTTGAATAGGTTTTGTGACCTCTGTGATTATGGGGGCTTTGGTTTGTTTGTTTCCTATAACATAAGAATGCTAAATTGCATGATTATAGAGATTACATGAGAAAATATATTTAAAATAGCTAAGGTCATCATAGTACTATCTCAAACATTGATGCTAAAGATGAAAGTAAAGTTTTCATCATTTTTTTAATGCTTACTTTCCCACTAATCACTAATTTTTGATTATATAACAGAGGAATAAGATGCATAAATAAATGGGGGCACCGTGGTGGCTCAGTCAGCTGGGTGTCCAACTCTTGGTTTCAGCTCAGGTCATGATCTCATGGGCTGGGGGATCGAAGCCTGCATGGGGCTCTCTGCTCAGCAGGGCGTCTGCTTGGAAGATTCTCTCCCTCTGCCACTCCCCAACCTGGCATGCTCACACGTGTGCATGCTCTCTTTCTCTCTCAAATAAATAAGTAAATCTTTAAAAAAGAAGATACACAAATGAATGGAATAATCACAGACATTGTAACTGAAGTCTGGACTCAGGTAGTTCCATTTCGCAGCCAATACCATAGTTATTTGGGACTTGAAGAAAATGACTTATAATGGATATGTGGGTTTTCAAAGCTGAGGATTTACCCTTTTGAAAACAAAACATATTATTGTTTCCAAAAAACAAAAGTACCTGTTCATAATGAAAATGTTTCTTGGATTGTATTATACTCTTTCTTGCTTTTAAAGGTAAGTATGCCACAAAAAAATAACTTTTCTAGCAATTTAGAATGTTAGACTTTATTCTGCTTTAAAGCAGTGTTTACTCTGGGGCTCTTTGTGGCCCATAGGATGTTTGTCCTACAGAAGTAGCCTCAGCCTCCGGTGCATTTGAAATTGTGATTCCCATTGTTCCTTAAAACCGCCCTGTGGCTTCTTTAGCCCCTTTTAATTTGTTACAGCTAATGTGCTTGGGAATTTAAAAATCAGATAACCAAGCTAATTTTAACTGTGAGTAAAATAAGAATAAATAGAATCTGGTCGTCTAGGTATCAAGTACCTGGGCTGGTTTTTATACATGAACTCTGTGCCTTGTCTTTAGTTCCTTGGAGCTCCATTTGACTTAATTGCTAGTTTTCACTGTGTTCTGAAAAGGTGAAATGTTATTCTATTTTCTCCAAGAGTTATTAAAGACTGACAAGACATTGGGAGTGCCCCACATGCACAAAGTTCAAAGTCATTAAAATTCTCACATCCTTGAATATTCAGTTATAGTCACTAAATGAAAATCACAGCTTTTTTTTTTTTTTCCCGCTCCAAGTTTACATGGGAATTTTTTCACAAGAAGTAATTGTTTGTTCCTTAAAAGAGTTTGAGGGAAAAAAAAAAAAAAAAAACTTTCATCATCTTCCCTGTAGGGTTGCTTAAAGGGTTAGCAACACTCATAATTCATGCATTCTCTTGTGGGTCTCACCTAGATGCCACTGAGTAATTATTTGACCCTTTCTTTGGGTTTTATTCACAGTGGAAAGGAAAGACACTTTAAAACTGTCCCATAAGTGGTTTAAATGAGCTATTAGATATCTTTACGTTTTAGTTTTCATTTCCACTAAATCACAACTCACATCTTGCTTTGTCCTCAGGCTGTGCTTCCTAGTACTTTGTAAAGGGGCTATCTTTTATATTCCCTCTGTTCCTTAGAGATAAAGGGACTTGGAACCAGAATAAGTGCTTCCTATATACAAATTGGAAGGAAAACCTAAATTTTACATTTTCCCTGGGATCTACGACTCCAACATTTTTCTTTCTTCCTTTAATTTGGTTATGTGCCACCTTTACGGAAACTTCCATTAGGCAGTTAATTCACTTCTTGTCATTTGACTTCACTGTATAAGACTCTGTACAACATTTGTTTGTTACCAACCTTTACTTGATCTTTCTGTTGTGTTTGTGACATATTGAGTTGTGTCCAGAATGCTCCCACCAGTCCTCCTGGCTAGCATTTACCCATGCTCTTAATCTGTGTTGCACTCCGAGAGCAAGGCTCTGTCCTAGCTTTCTAACATACATAAAGTAATTACCCACTTTATAGATGAGAATACCAAGGTCGGAGAAGTTAAGTTACTGGCCTTAATTAGCAAGTAGAACTGTGACCTGGAATTGTATCCTGGAGGGGTGGTTGTACCTCTTTATGCCAGTACTGTGAGGGGCGCTACTGATACATGGCCACGATCAGTGGGCTGATGGCTGCGAGCAGAAAACGTCTGTGCATGCCCATAATATTTCTTTCGGAAGGAGTAGAGATGTAGCCTTGGGCTCATCTCCATTTGACAGAGGGATCAATTTCTTCACAATCCGTGGAGTTTCACAGACGTGTTTCCCTATGCTGCCAAATTGCATGACTCTCATGCAAATGCTTCCAACTCATCTTCACTCAATTGCCTGTGCTTGCACATGATCTCAGGGCAATGAGATGAGAAATAGACAGAAAACTGCATAGCCACTGTGTGGCTTTCGGGGACATGAACATGGCCTAACCAAGTTTACCCTCAGTGTCACCTCTAACAGCCTTAGGTGGATGGGCCTAAATTGCACACTGTTAAGCACTAAATGAATATAAATGAATATAAAATATGTCTCTAAGTACCTACTATATGTGAAAACCTTCCGAAAATGTATTCGAAGCTCAGATCTCACTCCAAAAGTGCAGGCTCATGTACCCAGCTGCCTGTCACTTACTCTAACAAGTAGGTGGTATTTTTTGCCCCAAATCAGGAATTAACACCCCTAGTTTTTAAACGGCAAGAGCGATGACAGTTTTCTCCCTGTTAACTACCCTGTTTCCTCTAATAAGTGTTGAGCCATTTCTAGGTTGGCTGACGGTTGTAAATTTTGAATAATTTTCCATTTCTCTTATTTTAGCATCCCCCAGGGGCATTTATGTCAAAGAGTAGCTTCTTTTCTTGCTTTTTTTGTGAAAAGATCAGAGAATCTCTTAAGTAATCTATAAAATGCTGTTCACTATCCTTGGTTAAATGTAAAATTTAATAGTCCATAAGAGTTTTCAGAAGCAATAAAAATATTTTAAAATGATTTAAGTCCAAGGGAAATGATAATGCCTCAGTATGTTCACTGTGTGAAAGAATCTTCTGGACAGTTTACCCTCTTTGAATGAGGGAGAGTCTCCTGAATATGGGCAGAGGGGAGAACCAGTTACATGACAGGGAGGGCAATAAACAGATTGGAAATCAGGTTTCTCCTTGCTCTCTGAGAGACCTGTTTCTCAAGTTCTGGATTAGAGAGGCGAGTGTTACTATTCGAAGATAAGCCCAAATCCTGCTACACATACTGGGCAAAGGTTTACCTTTTCTTAATTTAACTGGAGGTAACAGCAGAAAATAAAATCTGAAGAAAAACTGTTTAACAAAAACCACAATATTTGCATAGTTCAGATTGGGGGGGGGGATGGAAAAGAATTTACATGTGATATGACAATTTATATTTACCAAATAAATAGAGGGACCCAAAATCACTTAGTTAATTCTCTGCCTTGTCATAGTAAATGTTTCAATACACTACTTAAGATGTGTTCTGTAATCTGATTTTTAAAGAAATTATAAGATAGAATATTCTTTATTTTTTAGACTTTATGGTTTAGAAAAGTAATAATACTCCTTTAAAATAGAAAATGTACATAATCATTAAAACAAGTGAGTTATAATTATTGAGATAACTTTTAAAGAGGTTGGAAAGATGTCAAATAACTTTTGTAATAGTAAAAGATATCAAGTAACTGTTCATCATCCTTTTGATATTTAATAGCTTATTTTTGATGATCATTATGGAAACAGCAAATACTTTTTATGAGTAATATATCTTTCATATGCAAAGAGGATTATCAGCCAAGGAACCATTGTGGCCCTAACACATTGTACCAGGGAGGAAGAAAAAGAGAAAAAAATCAATGAAATGCTATCTTACACTGTAACTTAATATTCCAACCAGATTATAAAAGGCAGGATGTTAAAGATCATTAATTCAGTATTATTTTTGCCACAGCTTAAAATCACATAAAGTAGTGCAAAGTAGAGAAAGTATTAGAAAATAGAGAGTAGTAGAGAAACAGTAAGATCTTAGAGATTATTAATACATTGAAAATATTTTAGAACTTTCTTTCACTGATTATGAAATAGAGTTGGTCCATGCTTTCTTGAAAAATCTGCAAAATTTGGCTTTTCAGTAAAAAAACTCCTTTGTATAGGTTTTATTTCAGAAGGTTTTTTTGGTTTTTGTTTTTCCATTTTTCCTTCCCTGCCCTTCCCCTCCCCCTCTTTTTCTCTTCCCCTCCCTCCCTCCTTCTTTCTTCCTTTCTTTCTTTCTTCCTTTCTTTTTCTCTCTCTCTCTCGTCCTTTCTTCTGTTCTGAACCATTTGGATGTAGTAGAAAGATCACTCAAGTCAGAGTCCAAGCACCTTTTGATTACAGTAGCAATTATATTACATTACTTAACTTCGGTTATTCTCTCTGAATTTCAATCATCTGTCTAGAAAACAAAGAGGTTAAGACAAGTTTTCATGATTTTGTGTAAGATTTACAGTGCTCTCCAATTACTAGAAATCCCACTGAAGAGACTATTTTTATATTAGAAAAAAGGAGGAAAACTCTGTGTATATGTGTGTGTGAGTATGTGTCTGTGTGTGTTTCATGAGAGCCCATCATGATGAGATGAGGGTTTATATCAGTGGTTGACAAACATTTCCTATAAAGAGTCCGTTTGTCATCTACGCTGATGGGTAGGACTGTATTCCAATAGAATTTTATTTACAGAAACAGACTGTGGGTGGGATTTGACCCAAGGTTGTAGTTTGCTGGCCTCTGATTATACATGCTGGGGAAGGTTTGTTAACTGATACGACCCTTTGGGTGGGCAATTTTGAGGCCATATCAAAAGACTTTGTGAACATGTCTGGCCTTTGACACTGCATTCTCACTTCTGGTAATTTATCCTAAGGGAATATTTTGAAAAATCTATAAAGATATTATCTACCAGGATATTTAATGATAGCAACAAAGGGGCAACAAATCGAAAAGCCTTTTAATAGGAAATAAATGGAGAAATTTGCCCTAAAAATTCCTTTGTTATGATTTATTCTTACAGTGAGATACTACATAACTATTAAAATGATATCATGTGTCTCCAGGTACTGACATGGTATAATATCTATGATACCTTTTTGATTGGAAAAGAAACTATAACACATTAAGTATGATATGGTTCTGGATTTGATGCTATCTTTAAATTATGAGACTACAAGTAATTTCATTCTTTTAATAACCTCCAATGGTTTTGCATATAGTGTGTTGCTTTCATGATCATATTAAAAAACAGCAAACATGTTTCAATTTAGAAAAAAAATGTGTAATACTAAAAAGTTTACACACTTACAACGGAGCAAGTACTTCCAATAAAATCTTGAAATATTGTGTATCCTTGTAAACACTCCAGAGCCATCAATTTATTTTTGCAGGGGAGATTCAAACTCTTAGAACCTCAAAGAAACAGGCAGTGCCGCTCTGATTTCAAGATATCCCTAACTACACACTTATAAATGAATATAAATGAATAGCTTGCTATATTTAACATTTGTAGTCTAGGCTATAATTTATAATCACAAATTTGTTATATAATATTGTAAGGTAGCTTATGAGCTAAGTTTTTCAGAAATAGAGAACAAGCTTGGAAGGCTGTCCAAATCCCCAGATCTGTGGCCTTCCTTGGTTTTTCTATTTAAAGTATAAAATTATAGTCTCATTATGAACACTTTTTATCATTCTGTTCTGTCTGTCCTGAAGTGTCAGTTTTACTAGGAAACCTTTGCAGTTTTCCTAGGAAAGCTTTGTTCTATACTTAGCAACAAATTCTATTAGAATAAAACACACTGACAAAAAACAGTAGTAACTTCTCGAAAAGTCTGTAGTTAGTGCTTAATATGTTGCTGGAACTCTTTGGTGACATATACATTTTTATAGAAGCTCATTTGCTCTCATGTAAATCCTGAAAGGTACTCGTATTATTCACTATCATTTGTTTTACAGAAGAAGAGGGCGAGGCACAGAAAGGTCAGGTACATGGCCAGAGGGTGCATGCTAGTATATGGCAGAGCTAGGATTCGAACCCAGGGAGACTGGGACTGGATCATCTCATGATGATGCTGCCTCATGGCACTTGCTGTGCAGCCTACGTGACTGTCTGATACTAAGAAGATAAATGTGTCCCCCAAATGGTAAAGAGGCAATAAACGAAAAACAATTCACCCTGTGCAACTTCTCATGGATATCTCTCTCAATCACTCAAACAAATAACCCGATGTGCTTGCTTTACAAGAAACTGGAATTTTATTCCAGCACAGGAAGAAAAAGTGTTTTGTTTTGTTTTGTTTTGTGAATCTGAACTAACTTTTTAACAGAATGTAAATATGTATCTGGGCACAGTGACACAATGGGCATGGCTTCCAGGTGCATGTTGTTTGCTAGTCCAGAATTGCATCAGGCTGGGGTACAGGCAAGGGTCTGCTTGGTTAAAAGGAAATAAATGTTTATTTCACTGAAAAAGACTTTTTCCACCATGAAACTGAGGGTGTTCTAGGAGACTTTGATACCTCTTTCCTACCTCAATCAGACTTAATTGATGACAACAAGTTTATAATTTGGGGGATGCCTGGGTGGCTCAGTTGGTTAAGCATCTGCCTTCAACTCAGGTCATGATCCTGGGGTCCTGGAATAGATCCCCACGTGGGGCTTCCTGCTCAGCAAGGAGTCTGCTTCTCCCTCTCCCTCTGCCTCATCCCCCTTGCATGCACACTCTCTCTGTGTGTCTCAAATAAATAAATAAATAAAATCTTAAAAAAAAGGTTTATAATTTCTGAAGGTGCCACCTATACCTAGAAAGCTTAGAAAATATTTTCTAGTAATGACAAATTGTCCTTTGCTTAGAAGTCAATGCTTTATGAAGTTTTATCTTTATTAGCGCCCTGTCTCCTTTAAATTTTGCACAGAATTTGCCCCTCTTTATCATAAATGCCATTCAGAAAGTCATTCAGTTACTATGGGTGACAATTTTTATTTCACTATTTGTCATTCTTCTCCCATCAGTCATTTGCAACAGCAATTGGAACATAGGCAGTATCATCCCTCCATATTACAAATTCCATTAGCAAGGAAAGAGAAAAAATAGACCTGATCAAAACTATCATTATAGTTGATGTTTTTTCCCTTAATTCAGAGTTTCAGTAGCCACAAATATAAGACACAAAATGACCAAATTTAAAGCAAGCCTAAAAACTACCAGATATTTTTAAGAAACCACTTGCCATTGATTCAAGTCTGAATCCTTGCAGAAAACAGTTAATAAAGATCTGCTAGAAGTAGAACCAGGTCCCAGTTTACTTGTGGTTGCTAGATAAGCTTGTTTGTGGAATGAATTTTTCCCAAGAAAGAAATCTAGCCATTAAAAAAGTTAATGAAGGAATATAAGAGGGGTTCTTATTAAGTTCTTCAAAACTTTATAAGAAAAAGGAAAATTGTATCAAACCAGAAGACCCACCAGGTCAAATGTCATCTGTCAGCTTCCAAAGTACTCATCTTGTATTACTTACCTTGTTTGTCCTTGTTCTATCTTCTTCATTGGTGCACACGCACACACACACACACACACACACACACACACACACACTACACACACCCCATATACACCCACCACCCTCCCATATACAAACAGCAACCAAACATAAAATAGTATCAGTCAGCCCTGGTTGTTCCAGTACCCTCAATAACCACTGCTTCCCAATCACATCAGTGTAAAATCAAAACATCTACCCTACCGATTGAGCTCTCAAATATCTAGCCTCACTCCTCTTTTTAAACTTTATGTTCCTTAGTGCTGTATTAGTCAGGAGAGCCTAGCCTTTGTAGCAGTAAATCCCTCTTCTCAGTGAAATTGGGCTCAGAGAACATTTATTTCTCAGGGATATGGTCTGAGGCAGATCAGCAGACCTTCACTTTTACCTAGTAAGTCAGACATTGGGGTTCCCTCCATTTTGTGACATTGAATTTCATCAGGTTGCCAGAGTTAGCAAATAAAATAGAGAATGCTCAGTTAAATTTAAATTTCAGAGGCAACTGCACAGCTCAGTCAGTCAAGCAGCTGCCTTTGGCTTGGGTCGTGGTCATGGGGTCCTGGATTGAGCCTGTTCAACGGCGAGCCTGGTTCTCCCTCTCCCTCTGCTGCCCCACCCCTTGCATTCTTTCACTCTTTCTCTCTCTCAAATAAATAAATAAGATCTTTTAAAAAATTAATTAAAATTTCAGGTAGGTACTTCTTTTAGTATAAGTATGTCCATGCAATACTTGGCATATAGTTATACTAAAAAAGTATTTGATTTCCATCTAAAGTTCAGTATTTAAGAAAAAAAATAGTATAATAACAATATGTGTTTTCAATATGTGAATAGCACAGCAATGTAGTAATTTAGTATATAAATTAGTACTCGTATTATTCACTATCATTAGTAATTTAGTATATAACACTTCTATATAGTATTATACTATAATACTGGTATACAGTAAGTAGTAGTAAGTATAATAGCATAATAATTTTGTATAATACTAATTTTTAGTGTAAGTATATCCCATGCAATATTTGGGACATGCTTACATTGAGAGTTGTTTGCTATTTTTCTGAAATTTGAGTTTAAATGGGAGTCTTATATTTTATCTGGATACCCTACACATTTCAACAAATGTCTTGCAAGGTGACAGCAGCCAAGATGAGAAAAAAAAAAAATTGGGAAGGTATCACTGACACTTTATCTTCTTTGGCCTGGAAGCAGTATATATTGCTGCTGCTCCTAATCTATTGGCCAGAACTGGTCACATGGCATCAATCTGACTGCGGGGGGCACAGACTTGAGGATAGCTCATGACTGACTGGTGATCACTGAAGGTCTTCATTTCATTCATCCTTTGATCCTTGTACATTAGTAAAGGGTGTAGCATGATTACATAGCAGTAGCAAGGTCTGGAAGTGCTTTGTGCATTTAAAGAAGGAACAAGTTCTTCTACCTGGGAGTGGCATGTTGGTGCTGGAATCTAAACCAAACTTTGAATGGGTAGGCATAGGGAAAGTAAAAGGGCACTTCAGGGGCAAACAGTGTAAATGTTATATTGGAGATAAAAAAGGCAGAGAAGAGACTTGAAACTGACATCATCCTGCTGATCACACATTGGTTGGAGTATAAATCTCTCAAGGTTTATCCGTCATCTCTCTTCTTACCTTATTAAAAAGAAGACTTAAATTTTAGATTGACACATGATATGTTATGAAGATGATCAGAAAACTTGGAAGAGTGAAGGTTGTGGGTTATAGGTAAATTTGTCAAGAGAGTGATATAGCCAATAAGAATAGATGACAAATCCACCATGATACATTCATTAGCTTATACCTCCAACTATAAGAACCATGGGAGATCTTGTCAGATTAAGAAATCTTAAGCTTCTGGAAGTTTTAGATAGATACCTTAAAAATCATGAAGATATCACTAATTATCAGGAAAATGCAAATCAAACCATGATGGTGATATCACCTCATGCCAGTCAGAATGGCTAGTATCAAAAAGATAAGAGGGGCGCCTGGGTGGCTCAGTGGGTTAAAGCCTCTGCCTCTGCCTTTGGCTCAGGTCATGACCCCAGGGTCCTGGGATCAAGCCCCGAATCGGGCTCTCTGCTCGGCAGGGAGCCTGCTTCCCACTCTCTCTGCCTGCCTCTCCGCCTACTTGTGATCTCTGTCTGTCAAATAAATAAACAAAATCTTTAGAAAAGAAAGATAAGAAATAACAAGTATTGGCAAGGATGTAGAGCAAAATGAACCCTAGTGTACTGTTGGTGGGAATGTAAATTGTTGCAGCCACTGTGGAAAACAATATGGAGGTTCCTCAAAGAATTAAAAATAAGAATACCATATGATTCAGTAATTCCACTACTGCGTATTTACCCAAAGAAAATGAAACTTTAATTTGAAAAGATATAAGCACCCCTGTGGTGTTTATTTCATCATCATTTACAATAGCCAAGATATAGATGCAGCCCAGGTATCCATTGGTAAGTTAGTAAATAAATGTGATGTATATCTATAGATATAGATAAAGGGAATATGACTCAACCATAAAAAGAGTGACATCTTGCTATTTGCAACAAAGTAGATGGACCTAACGACTATTAAGTGAAATAAGAGAAAGGCAAATGCTGTATGATTTCATGTATATGTGGTATCTAAAAAGTAATTGATCAAACAAGAAGACAAGACAAGACTCTTAAATACTGAGGACACACTGGTAATTGTCAGAGGGGAAGTTTATTAAAAAATTATAAATATACTATACAGAGAAAGAAAATAATCAGGCTTAATTGTATTTAAGTTTTTACCTTGTATGTTTGTCGCAAATTCAGTGATTCAGAAGTTGTGAGTGTTTTTTTGCAGGGGACTTGTCTGGCTGTTACTGAATCATGACAGGAATAACATGAGACAAGCTGAAAGAGAAAAAAAAAACACCTTTTACTTTGTTTTTTTGTTTGTTTGTCTTTGTTTTGTTTTTTTTTTTTTAAAGATTTTATTTATTTATTTGACAGAGAGAGATCACAAGTAGGCAGAGAGGCAGGCAGAGAGAGAGGAGGAAGCAGGCTCCCTGCCGAGCAGAGAGCCCGATGTGGGACTCGATCCCAGGACCTGAGATCATGACCTGAGCCGAAGGCAGCGGCTTAACCCACTGAGCCACCCAGGCGCCCTTTGTTTTTGTTTTTAACATTTTATTTATTTATTTGACAGACAGAGATCACAAGAAGGCAGAGAAGCAGCCAGAGAGATCGGGGAAGCAGGCTTCTTGCCCAGCAGAGAGCTGGATGTGGGGCTCGATCCCAGGACCCTGGGATCATGACCTGAGCTGAAGGCAGAGGCTTTAACCCACTGAGCCACCCAGGCACCCCCACCTTTTACTTTGTGAAAAATTTAAAAAGTTATCCAACAACTTAAACCTGAAGAAGTATACAAATCTCTTTTCTAGAAATACTCAGTTAATATGAATAGAAAATAGGGAATTCTCATGACAGACATCTTGAAAGATATACATACTTGAAAATAAGTTCCTAGCTCCTGGAAAAGAAAGACAGAAAGCTTTTAGTTCCCATTCACTACGCAGACACAGTACCTGCTGACCCAAATGTTATTTATTTTAATAAGATACTTTTGCAATATCTCCAAATTAAAAAAAAATTGTGCAAGCCCATAAATATTTAAGAAAATAAAAAACTACATGACAAATCTGCTGCTATCCTTGGATGTCACATCATAATTATATTTCAGGGGTTAATGGATGGCATTCTGAATATTGAAATTGAAAATGAAAATCTTGACACAGCACAGCATAGCTTTGGGGAGTGAAAGGAATGTTTACTCTTGCTAGGGTTAGTGGACAAGTCTGGTCAGAACATCACAAGGAAAACATATTTCTGTGCTTGGGACCGTGTTATCTCAATGTTTCACATTCTTGCCCTTTTTGGAAGCTGTAGTTATTATTCCAAAGTCTCAAGGGTTTGCTGTAAGATCTTAATTGTTACACTCACCCTTTCTGAGTGGGCATGCATTTACAAAAAAAGGACATATTTTTAAAAATAGTCTCTGTACTCTAGAATCTTACCTACAGCATGACTCTGAGAGTGGCCTCGTCTTCTTCTCACCTGATTTTTGCAGTCCCTGAAGCATGCACAGGAGTCATTTTATATCTTCTTAAAATATAGTGAGAAAGAAGTTAGTTGGTGATGGGAGGCAACAATCATCATCTCTAAGTAAAAAGTGAATAGCAGTAGCGTTATTCGAATGGTTTCTCTTTGAATCATTTCTTCCTCACAATTTTTATTGGATGGAAAAGGAAAGGGAAAAAAAATCACTATTACTCAATACCTCAGAACTGAAGAGTTTTGTTTACTCCTAGGTGGCCATGATAACAAATGGGAACGTGAGATTGTTGTGTTCTCTTTGTGTGTTGTTTCTGAGGGTACTCCCCTCTGTGGAGAGACAACATGGCATAGAAGCTCAATGCTGTTCCATGTCCCTGAGTTCCCAGCCTTGTTCTAGCACTAACTAGCTGTGTAACCTTAGGCAGGTGAACTCAGTACTCTAGGGCTCAGGTTTTCACCTGCAGATAAGACTAGTGAGGGAACAATTTCAGCCTCATAGGGTTATTATGAACACTGAATACACTGATATCTATGAAATGCTTGGTGTTCACTGTGCCTTTACACAGTGAAGGCACAGTGAAAAAATATATATTTTCTATATATATTTCTATATATAGAAAGTAGAAAAAAACAAACACTGCTTTTATTTAAAAATTACCAAAGACTATCTCCCACATATACACTTTTTCCCTGTATCTGATTATTTCCAATGTTTTAGGTTTTAAGTAGAATTATGACAACTGCCTTAGGTAAGGTTTTCTGGAAAGAGGAAGTTAGGTGGAGATTTGCAGGCAGAAGTTCATCAGGGAGTGCCCTTGGGACCAATAGTAGTGGGGAATGAAGGAAGGAGAAACAAGAAGAAGGAATAGTTGGGCTGTCGTGAGAGCTTGCTAACACCTTGATCTCATGGGAAGCTCTAGAGTTGGAATGGCTTTTCCAGATTGTCTCAGTTAGGGGAGAGAGGACCAGGCTTCTCTACATTCATTCACTTTAAATGCAAGGTTTGAAGTGAGGAGTCTTTAAATGGAAGCTGCTGCTGTGATGGTGGGGTGGGGAGTGGGACAGGACGGGGAGTGCATGACCTTGGGCCAGGTGAGTCTTTTGGCCAAGGGTACTAGCCTGAGAGAGTCTCATCTGGCGGCTGGCAGCCACCAACACCATCAGCAGTTAGGAGAGTGGACCCCTCAGTCCTGAAGAGAGCATCTGGTGACCTGTCGCCACAACTGTCATGTGGACAAATATAAATTAGTATTTCATTTGTCACCAGTGTTTTAATTTGCTTCAAAATAGATCTTCCATGCTCAGATGGAAAACAGTGTAAAGCAATTTTCTTATAGTATCAAATTAACTGGTCACAATGAAAAATAACATTCCCTCCAGGCACTTGCCTTCTTATCGCCTGAAAAAAACCATGTGAATTTTGATGTTTCAGCTTGTCATCCCATTACAGTGTACACACAGTATCTTGAGTTTGTGAGTTCGTAATGTTTGAACATTTAATAATTATTGTAAACTTCTTCCAAGCCTAGATGATTATAAGCTTTTTGTTTTCATTTCTGTGACATAAATAGCATTGTAGGAAAAACAAAGGTCTTTTTAAAATATACATGTCATTATTCCATGCTAAGATATCAACTGTATTTATTTTTTTCTATTTGCTTTATTATCCTTCTTAATATGCAAATGTATTTTCCATAGGCATATTTATGGTAGGTATATGTTTTTCATTATCTCTTTTGTTTAACTTAGTGTCACAATCATAAACATTTTCATGTGGCTAGTAAATTTCACAGTTGTAATTGTAATAGAGACACAAGAGGGATGCCTGTGTGGCTCAGTTGGTTGAGCATCTGCCTTTGGCTCAAGTCATGATCCTGGGGTCCTGGGATCAAGCCCTGCATCAGGCTCCCTGTTCAGTGAGGAGTCAGCTTCTCCCTCTCCCCCTGCCTGCTGGTTCGCCTGCTTGTGCTCTCAATCCGTCTGTCAAATAAATAAATATTAATATCTTAAAAAAAAATAGAAACGTAAGATTCCAGCAAGTTGCTCTACTATAAATTGCTTCACCATTCTCTTATTGTTTGGCTTTTAGCTTGTTTCCAGGTTTTTCCTATCAAATCATAGTATAAATTTTAAAATTCTGAACTCAGTAAATTAATTCAGTAAATCGTAGTGGTCAATACTGGCTCATATCAAAGTACAGGGCAAGCATAACAATGATAATATTCAGTCTCTGCCTCAGTGGACGTGGGACAGTCATATAAATGTGGCTTTAGTGATGTGGTAGAGCCGAGACAGCCGTCATCATTTCTAACTGTGTAGGAGGGAAAGAATCATTGAGGAGGAGGATTTTAAGCTAGGCTTTGCAAGGTGAGTAAAATTTACACAAAGAAATAAGATGATGAGGGAATTTTGAGCCACAAGAACAGTAACAGCAAAGAAAAGGGGATGTAGAAGTAATTACAGATATAAGGAACCATGAGTCAACTGGTCTGGTGGCTTATAGGAGATAAAAGAGGTGATGGAAAAGATAATTTAGAATCATGTATTCTGGGAACTTGGCCTCCATATTAAAGAATTCGGATTCATCTGTAAGTAAAAAGGTAGTTTTAAGAAGAATACCATGATTAGATTTGTGCTTCAGAAAAAGTCATTGGCATTACCCTGAAGAGATTGGTTGGAGAGACAGACAGGAGACTCATATTCTAGTTAGAAAGATACTAGACTAGTTCAAGGAAAATTTATCAAGCTATTCTTTCATTTTTTGTTCTTGCCTTCATTTCTTCATAATTCATGAATATCTAATCTCTTTAGTGGGTGTTAGGCCTGAGGCTATTGAAGATCAAGGTCTATTTAAAATTATCCATCTTCCAAGCAAATATGAAATGAGAGCCCACTTTGGGCAAGATGGGCGAATCAGTTTCCTACCAATGCTTGGTCCTGAGTTCCCAGTCTGGTTGTGAATAGGGTAGAGCATTTGGGGATCACAAGTCAATGCATCAGTTCTATGTATAGGACAATTAAGTTCCTCACCAAGTGAGATTCCACAAAAGAGATTAGAGGGACTCTATAAATGTCTTTTCATCTCAACTCTTGAAAAGACAATGGATCATCTCTGTCTTCTTATTTCTTTTTCACCTCTATCTACAAACAGAGAAGCAAAATCCAAACCTGGAATTGTAAACCCAAATGGAACAATACACAGGCCAAGTTGTCTGGCTATTTGGGGATTAGGAGAAATTCAAATACCTTGAAATATGTCGCATTCATTTACTGAGTTAATTGGAACACTTCTATGAGAAATAAAGGGTTTTTGGATGCCACTCTGCATTTTCACACTGCTATTCCCAGTCTAGGGAATACCACTCCTTTCTTGCATTGCACCGAACCCTCGTCTTAAATCAGGCATATGGTAGGACACCAGGCTGTTGTTACCGTATCACTTAGATGTCATACTTGTGAATGAGACACTGCTCTAAAAATATGCTTTGTTTAAAAGGACAAGACATATTTTCTAAAATCTTTCGCAGAACTAATGTAGTATACTAATTCTTACACACTAGCTATTATAGCTGAATCACGTGCTTGATAAAAAATAAGAACATTAAGCCAGATTACGTTTGAAATATATCATTTGTGAAAACACGTTTTAATTTAAAGACAGGTTGAAAGTGATTAGCTGCATTAGGGATTTTGAAGTGTGAATTTCATTATTCTGCCACAATCAGTTGTCTTGTCAACTACCATAAACTTAAATAAAGAATAAGCTTACGACCAGGGAAATATGTCATCTGCTTTCAAAGGACGAACTTATACCTCAAAACCATTATTCAATCAATGCACTATTACTTGATGGTTTGAGGCAAGAGTTATCTACCTTTGTGTTGGTGTAATTAAAATTCCATGCCCCTGGAGGTGTGGAATAGGTGTAAGAAGGGAGCAAACAGCATAAGCAAGGTGTTTAGACAGGACGCTGTCAGATCCCCTTGGCTTTTCATTTCTCTTTTTAAGATTTTATTTATTTATTTAACACACACACAGAGCATGAGCTGGGGTGCGTGGGGCACGGGGAGAAGCAGGCTTCCTGTTGAGCAGGGCTCCTTCCCAGGACCCTGGGATCATGACCTGAGCCAAAGGCAAAGTCTCAACTGACTGAGCCACCCAGGCGCCTCCCTGGGCTTTCATCTGTTCCCACATCTCACCCCAGAGGGATGGAATTTCCAACTCTTAGTATCTGTGACTTCTCTTCCTGGGATGGCCCTCAGGCTGCTAGTACTACTCTGCCTATAGATACAGAGAGCCAAACAGCTGCTCCCTTCCCCACCAGTGGCCCTTACCCAAGTGACCCTCTGCTGCCTGACTCTGAAAGCCCCATTCACTTGCTCAGCTCTGTCGTGTGATTTACATTCACTGTTCCCTGCAAAGTGTAGGCTAAATCTACCCTTCATGAAACTTGGTCTACAATCATTCCCTTGCTTGGGTTTTTCTCTGCTGTCCGCTTCTGTAACTCCAAAACAGGTTGTTCTGGGAGCATTTCCTTAATAAATGGCTTCCATATAAATACCTGTCTTGAAGTATACTTCTCAGGAAGCTGAAAATAGTACTATTGCATAAAGTCTTTCTTTCCTATAGTCAACTTTTAAAGATACAGTCTGTGCAAATATACACTGAGAGGGCTAAGCGTAAATGAAACAGAACATTCCCAAGAACTTGAAATGGCATACAGATCCGGCAGATGGGATTTATAGGAAGACCAAAACCAGGCTACCTATATGACAATTGCTTTTGAAGGTACCCAATTTCTGCCAACCTTATTCTTTCTATACACAAGCTACAACCACAATTCGAAGATGCGAGAAAGCTGTTGAGCTGAGCTCTTGTTTGGAGGTCTAGATCCCGTAAGGAAGGTGCTATCCATGGGAAGATCGAAAGGAAGACATAGGAGAAAAGTTGTGGGAAACTGCAGATTTTACTGTTTGCTCGGTTCAGAGACTTCATGCAGAGCGGAAAGGTGGGAAGTGTTGACCTCTGCTCAGGACATCCACACGAACTGTTGGCCCTGGGATTGCCCAGCGGTCATCCACTTAGAAATCTGATTGGGATTTTAACCTAGTCATTTTAAGAACAATTGTGAAGCATAGGGAATTCACTGACTGTATTTATGGAATGCAAATCTGTGTAATTTTCTCCTTGTTTTGGGTAAGTAGGGAAAAAAATCTAACCTACAAAGGCCATGCTGTGGCAAAATGAAAGGGAATGATATCGTGAAGACAAGAGGGAGAGCAGACCTTTGAACACTATTTATAACAGGAACCAGAAAAAATTTAGAAGACTATTTGTCATACTTAATCTGATTTAAGGAGACATCGCCTTTGGTAAACAGGAAGAGAAGCCCACGAAACAGAATAAGCCGAGATGAAGGGACAAGAGGATGAAATGAAAAGCGGACAGGATGCGAGGCCAAGGCAACAAGCTGGGGTGGAATGGGAGCTCGGCGAAATCAAAGGGAGGCAAGAACAATAATTTAAAAATTTAAAATCACGTTGGAGTCAGGCCTTACACACACACACACACACACACACACACACACACCCTACTGGCACAAAAAAGAACACAAGAAAGTAGTATTAAAGGAAATGAATGATATCCAGGACAAATGAAACAGATATAATTGAGAATTATAAGTGTTCTGGAAGGAAGCTTGATAATGTGGAACCAAAATAACAAAGACACAAGTGAAGGACCTTTGTCCCGATCTGGGAGTTTGAGAGAAAAGGAAGGAGGGAAACTAAAATGCAAATGGCAGGAGTCTGCCATGATCAAGGCAAAATTATTTAAAGGAGAATAAGACACATATCCTGATTTTATATATGTGTGTGTGTGTGTGTGTGTGTGTGTGTGTGTATACATATATATATATATATTTGTTTTTAATGTGTGTGTATATATATATATGGAAAAGAATGACAAGCACCCAGGAAGAAAGATCCAGGTTATCTCTAAAGGGATTAGTATTAATTTAGCACCATAGAATTACTGGCATTTCAAAATTCCAAACGATAGTGAAGCCAATTTAGAGGAACTGCCATTTAATTCATTTAACAAATATAAGCTCCTATGTTAGGAGCTTATATGTTTCTAACATGTTAGATTCTGAGAGTACTACAGTATAAATTTTTATAAGCTGAAATGAACTGTGTATGGAATTAAAAAATAATAGATCATGGCGACTACATGCAAAGTCTGATGTAGAAGTATAACCACCAAAATTATTTATTTGCTAGACTCTTCTCATGGAGTGTCTGATTCAGTAGGTCTGGGGTACTTCCCGATAATTTGCATGTCTAAAAGTCCCTAAGTGATACTGATGATGTAGCTAGTCTGGGACCCACACAATCAGAACCACTGATTTATATTAACTAAAATTTGGGAAGGAAAATACCAGAAATGCTCAACTACATTGGAATGATTACATAGTTGTAGACACTAAAATAATATTTTTGAAGATTATACAATGCTATAGAAAAATCCCAATTGAGGGTACCTGGGTGGCTCAGTGGGTTAAACCTCTGCTTTTGGCTCAGGTCATGATCTCAGGGTCCTGGGATCGAGTCCCGCATTGGGCTCTCTGCTCAGTGGAGAGCCCGCTTCCCTCCACCCCCGTCTCTCTGCCTACTGCCTACTTGTGATCTCTCCCTGTCTGTCAAATAAATAAATAAAACAAAATCTTTTTTAAAAAAAGAAAAATTCCAATTATAATACTGTACAGATTACTTATCACGTAAGAATTTATGAACCATGTTCTTTAACTATATAAAGAAATTCAGATAAAAAGACAGAGAGAGATGTCGAATACACAAGGACAATCAGGAAATCCAGAAATAGTTGCACTTATTATCACTATTAAGAACAATAATGTTATAAATTTAATAATTCTATTAAATTTATAATAATTATAAATTTTATAAATTTTATAAATTTTTATTATATTGAGAGAAATTATATTATATTGAGAGAAATTAAAATAATTTTCCCAAAAGACCTCATTCAAATATTGTGTCTTCAGTTCAGCTCCTACAAAGTTCCCCATTCTATTGAGCCAAATATGAATTCCTCTGTCAACTCATCAAGGAAGCTTTCATCACATTTTCTATCATTCATTAAAAATTGATGATTTACATTAGCATTTTAAAGGCTCTGAAAAGTCTCAATATTAAATATTATTCCAGTATTTTCCAAACTTATTTTTCCACAGAACAGTGTAGAACATGCCTCACTGTTTTACAGAATAGTCCACACAGCCGCATCAGCTACTCTTTCACATTTATTGAATGAATGAATGAAACCAATGAATCAAGGAATCATACATATTAAATACCTATTTATTAATATTTTCTTGTCGACGAACCTAAACTAAAGGTTTCCCTCACTAAAGCCATGAGCATCTTTATTTATATATACTTATACTTCCCATTCCCTAAGTATCCAACACAACATACTTTAAAAGTGCCTACTGGGAGCAAGGTACTCGATGTATAAAGGTATTTATTTTATTTCATTTTACATGGTCAGATTTCAGCCAAGTATTAATTTGCCAGTTCCTCATTTATTTCAGTTTTCAAAAAGCTTTAAATTACTTCCTTTTTTTTTTTTTTTTAAGATTTACTAACTTATTTATTTATTTGACAGAGAGAGACACAGGAAGAGAGGGAACACAAGCAGGGGGAGTGGGAGAGGGAGAAGTAGGCTCCCTACTGGGGAGAGAACCCCTTGCTGGGCCGTCCCCAGGACCCGGGTGTCATGACCTGAGCAGAAGGCAGATTCTTAAGGATTGAGCCACCCAGGTGACCCTTTAAATTACTTTCTATAGATGACTGTCTATCTACATGATCATTATTCAAATTTAATCGAATGAGAATTTCATTTAATATGGGTGAAAACTGACAATGAAAGAATTCAAGCCTCTCCCAGATGGAGTTTCCTGCATTCTGAAAGTTGATGACACTGCATTTCCAAACAAATATTGTATGCCAATAATAAGAACCCATCTGGAATTTTATAATTAATTATTTTCTCTGACAAAGATTCTTTTTTTTCTACTGTAATGGCTACCTTCCATACCATTCCTACCTTAGATCATAGGATTTCTTATGACCACTTATTTTACAATTACATGAGCTATAGAAAAATATGCAAAAATATTTGGAATACTTGGTAACTTCACAATGAAAATAGTATGGGGTGTTTTCATATATAAACAGCAAGCTTCCCAGCATACCACCAAAGATGAAAAATGGAAATGAAAGTCTCTGAAATAAGGGAAAAATCATTAATAGAATTTAAATTTATGACTTTCGTGTGAAGATTACAAAACTTTGTCCCCCAACACTGCATATAGAACAAATGCCCCAAAATAGTGTGTTCAGGAACATCTAATAGAATTAAAAGATATCATGATTTTGAAAGAGAAGGACACCAAAGGGCGACTGGAATTAAAGATGATCATTTGATCTTATAAACTGTTTTTAAAATGTCTTGATGGATGCAAACATTTCCTTCATAATGAGATGATGAAAACCAAGTACTTTCATGTGGAATCCTAGGTTTAAAAAAAGATCAAAACACTTTAAGAATATTACTACCTTCCTTTAATAAACACAGCCAGACCTTTTTGGGGCGAGGGGAAGAGACAGGAGAACCAAAATCAAAGGGTTTATAAGGTCATTGATTTCATGGTTTGATCCAAGAAAGATAGTGCAGACTAGGGCTCTTGGGATCCTGACCGGTGAGATCATAGTCAGAGAAACCTCTAGAAAAGCAGATCATTGTAGAGGACTGACTGCCTTTTCTGTTTACAATCTCTCCTTTCTCCTGTTCCCAAGAGCATTCTTCGACTGGTGATAATCCTGGGTCTTCCTTACCCCTTCTAAAGGCCATTCATTAATTTGTTTATTCAACCAATATTTCTTGAGCTTCTGTTACACCCCAGCCAGCCTTGTGGGGGATGAGAATCCAGGAGTGAACCAACACTTATCTGAACCCTCAACTGGGTTACAGCAGTATAGAAATTCTTACATATTTTTCCTCATTAACACAGGCAGAGCCTCTATCCCTAATTACACAACAGAATGTTTTGATACCATATCTTCACTCACTCAGTTAATATTTATTGAGGGAGAAAACTACTCCAGTTTTTCTTTTAAACCGAGGGGAGAGATAGATATTTTAAAAGATCCTTTCCTATGTTATGTATAAATATTATAAGTGAAGCACTTTTCTTAGAAAATGCCTGAATGTATGGTTGTTGTTTTTAATATATATTAATTATAATGTAACATAATGTAATGTAATATAATGTAATATAATATATTTCAGTGAAGCCCGGCTGCATAACTTCAGATTGCATACATAATTCATGGTATGTAACATTGAAAAAATCTCAGCTGAGACTAGGCTGCCTCATATTCAAAATTGGAGTAATAGTACCTAACATTAAGTTATTATGAGATCTCAATGAGATAAAATGTAAAAAAAAAAAAAAAAAGAACTTAGGACATAGCACAGAATAGGTTTCTCTAGTTTCTAGTATTATATAAATTTTTATGTTGATATTTTAGATAATAGAGCATTTTGTCTATTTCAAACCAGAATATTTAAAGCACCTTGCAGTACCTTGCCAGGAAAAATGTTGGGATACTACTCTCCAGCAACACCTTATTCTTCAGGAGGGAAATCATCCTGTTGTAATGATGCATCAGCTTACGGCACGTCAGCTTCTGGAAAGACAAGGCCATCAGTGCGGGTCTAAATACAGGACACCTTTATCATTTCCAAGAAAGAATATCTTTAAAAAAAAAAAATCAGTCTCAAAATGTTACTGAAACTATGCTGCTTTTCTTCCTCTTCCTAGAAGAGGATGCTTTCGATCGCAGGATTTTCCCTGAGTCATTATTATTAGTATAATTATTGTTATTATTATTTTCACCCCTTCCTTCTTCATGAGGACAGAAAGGACACTCTTAGGCCAATCTTTTTTTTTCTTTTTTTTTTTTTTAACATGTCTTTCAACCCCAGAAGGAATTCCAAGCTTTCTGTTTTTCAGCAGAAGAAACTAATATAAAGTGAAGAAGAGAGAAATTTATTCTCCCCTCACCAGCAGTTTGGGGAAGGAAACTTAAATTATGTATCAAAACATTTATTTTCTTATATGCGGTATTTGTTAAATGGCTACAAAACCCTAGGGTAAAGTGAAAGGAGTGCTTTCAGGAGTATATAGAAAATGAGTTATTAGTGTGGTATTGCTGTGTCAAAAAGAAATAAAAATACTGGCTTGTGCCACTGCTTGTGAATCTTTGTGTGTTTGAAAAAATTTCCAAGGTCAAGTTTCTAAAAGTATGACTTGAAAACAGTGATTTCTCTACTTTTACAATTATCCCGTTGCACTGCGGAGTTCTGGCATTCTCTAGAGGGCAGTTCTTTGTGAACATTGTTGATCTTGGTATTTTTCTGTCCCTTCTGGATGAGCATCAGCTCACTTATTTTTTTTTCTTCTGCTGAGCAATATTGTTCCTGGGCCCTTTTGTTAAGTCACAATAAACGAGACAAGCAACCAGCAGGTCCTTGACACAGAGTCACTTATTGATCTGAAAACCGTGCTGTGCTAACCTCACCTTAAAACCCTGCAGCATAAAACTCCAGGCCCTCGAAAACAGCCGAAGCTTTAACACCCAAACACTTATCATCCTTATTTTCAGTAACATCTGACATATTTAGAGAAGAGCACCCCTTATTAAGGTAACAATTACTAATGTTTAGTTATGGTAACCTTGACATCCAGCATCTTCCCCAGGTCTCTTCGGAAGTTAAATACTATGTCTTGTTGTCCCCCAAAAGTGCATGAACACAGATCAGGCCAGTCAGTGTCACCATCTTATGGCTGTTGTTGCAAATTAACAAGAGTCTGTGTTGCTCCTTAAATTATGTGATTTTATAATAAAAGGGCATTTTAGAAGAGAGGTGAAGAATTGTTTGTCGGAAAGAGTTATGTGACTTCCAATGCCTAAAGTTTTGCATGGGACTGGATGAAGTGGAGGTTTTGTTATGCGTATACTCCTCCATTCCTTCCCTCATGCATTCACTCAGTCTTTCAGTGGCTAAATATGAGCCATAAAGCATCATTAAGTCCTGCTGAACTGTCCCATTTTGAACAAAATCATTCTGTTCTCTATTGTCTTGGCCCTGACAATCTGTTGGGATAAAACACAATCATAAGCAAACTACAGATCGTCCTCGGTACAATGAAGGACATCAGCAACATGTGGTGATAGAGACTAACAGAGGGGAGAAGGAATCCAGCTTCTGGACAGTCTGGGAGATGATCAGTTATTCCAGTAAGAGGAAACAGCGGATACGCAGTCCTGAGGCAGTGTAGCCAAAGTGCAGGGAGGGGAGAGGATATCATGAGCTTTGATATAAAATTGTCCGAAAGTTCGTTGTAACACATGGTCAGGTCATGTTATCTACCCTGTATTATTTCATGCAACTCCTTGTAAATTGCTCAAATTGCTTGTAAACTCTTTGGTTTCTGTTAGATGTCCTTGTTAAGTTCTTGAACTCACACTTTACTTACCTGTCCCTAAATCGTTGCTGAAACTAGGATGCTGTTTCCCTTTCATCATCATGCTAAGCAAAAACAACAACAACAACAACAGAGGAAAAAGAGAAAAATGATTCCATTTGTGTGAGATTCTAGGAAAAACAGATTCATCCATGAAATTCATCAGGAAGCAGATCAGTAGCTTGCTGGGGCCCAGAAGCTACAGGCAGGGGTGGCTCTAAAGGTGCAATGAGGGGCTCTGGGTGGACTTGGGGGAGGGGGGGAATGAAAGTATTCCATATCTTGATAGTTACAGTGGTTCTACAGTGACTATATTTGCAAAATTCATCAAACAGTATGCCAAAATGGGCCATTTATTATGTGTAAATTCTATTTCAATGAAGTTGGTTAAAAATTTATAAAATAAGAACAAAAAAGAAAAGAACATTAAAAAAAAAGCTCAAATTTCCTTTCTCCATCATCTCTTCCCTAGTCTGACATAGCTTTCCTTCCACCATTGTGTTATGGGCTATGGGTTTTTGTACTTGTGACAAGCATACCACGTACAGCTTTTAATGAGTATCTTGGTGTTAAGTTGGCTGTTTCTCCTTGGGGCTTGCATATTCCCTTGGGAGAGAATCTGTATCTCATTTGTCTTTTTCTCCCCCCACTTAGCACCTACCTCAGAACTCATAAAAGGACCTCACTGAGCACTTGTAAAATCAATAGCACTATTTTCATATTTACATCCTGCCTCGTTCCCAAAAAGGATGAACAGGAAACAACATTGATTTCCAGGGGTTGATGAATGAATGGAGTGTTCTTGGCACTGGAGCCCACATCCTGGCTCCATGTGTAAAAACTGGGGGCAAAATGGGTTTTCGACCTCCCTTCTTCACACCTGTACTTGCTTATTGATTGAGTGAAATGCTTGCGATGGTTTCTCTGTTCTCCAGTAGGGAAATGCTGTACAGACGCTCTGCATTTTCCTTCTTAATGGTCCATTATTTCTCTGCAGAGAGGCCAGGAGTAGAATCAGTGTTGGCAAACCACAAAGAAGTGGACACGACAGTGTAATAGGAAGGCAGCTATTATGTCCCATTATTACCTCGAGTGAAAGAAAATCGAAGGAGCATAGTGGTTTATTGCATAACTGCCACTCTCGGGTTGTTGTGGGGGAAAAGCTGTGTAAATCAGCCCTCCTGTGCTGGTTCTTGAGAAGACTTTGTCCCCTTCCCACAGACCCTCTCCCTATGCAATTTTTCGTTTCTCAATTGGCCGATTCCCTGGAATATTAGCTTTTCAAAATATGACACAGAAGTTCACCAATTCCTTCCAACTCATAACACTTTAAAATTGCAACTCCAAATTATTTCTGTTAAAAATAGCTGATTTTTATGACTCCTAGGGGATTTCTTATTTTAATCTGAAACCTGCAGAAATGGTTCAGTTTTGTAGAAATGATGGGGGAATGTCTGCTCTTAGCAGTTTTTGTGTTCAAGGGCAAATCAACCTCTGTGCTTGCTAACTCTAATTTTCCAAGGGTTATGAGACTTTAATTTGATTCTTTATCCAGTGTGCATAAAACGTTCACTGGAATTTGCATAATACATTTATTGTATAATCACTCTTCACGTTGGTTACCTGCTTCCTCAAATGAACATTGCTTTTTTAAGGGGATATATTAATGTAGGGCCAATTTGAACTTTGTAACTAAACAGAATTATGTATATCTCTGAAGGACAAACATAAAGGAGAGAGAGAAGGAGAGCATGGACTTGTTCTGAAATTGGCTATTATATAAAAATAGCCCTGATCCTGAAATTCCAAATATTAATTTTGCAAACAGAAGCAGGGGAAAGATTCCTGTCTTTAAAAACATAGAGATTTATTATGTGGAGAAGGAATACACTTGTCCAGCCTATCTCTTAAAATGCAGTTTAGGCAAGTAGATTCCTTCAGGATGCTAGATTTTAGCACAGTCTAAGAAGATGAGGGAGTTGGAGAAAAGGGTGCCGTAGGCTTTAGGCCAGGAGCTTTGAAGGTGTTTTAATTCATTCAGTTCCCAGAGCCCATATATAATTAAGGTAATATTATTATTACCCTCAGTTTTGGTTTAGTGTGCTGTGTCTTTGGACATACTGCTATCAAACAGCAGAGCGAAGATTTGAACCCAGACTATATGAGGCCAGCATCTTTGTCCTTCAACTACACCAGACAGTTTTCCTTTAAATAAACTTGTCTAGGTGAACCATGAGAGACTATGGACTCTGAAAAACAATCTGAGGGTTTTGAAGGGGCGGGGGGTAGGAGGTTGGGGGAACCAGGTGGTGGGTATTATAGAGGGCACGGATTGCATGGAGCACTGGGTGTGGTGCAAAAGCAATGAATACTGTTATGCTGAAAAGAAATTAAAAAATAAATAAATAAATAAATACACTTGTCTAGTGTGAGCCACCTTGGGGACTGTGTATCTCTTAACATTAGCACTGTCCAGTGGAGCCTGAAGAGCACTTGGCACAGGGACTATTCAGAGATTGGGAAACCTGATAGAGATTGCATGAGATTATGTCGGAGATCTCCATTTTCCTGTAATTTTATAAGGATAGTAGGTGCAGACCAGACCTCATGAATGGCTTGTTGCAGACCAGAGTGTCTCAGTCTTTAATGTGGATACAATCATCTGGAGATCTTGTCTGACTGAGTAGATGCACAGTGAGTAAGAGATTCTTTTTCTTTTGTTTCTGATTTTTGTTTTTTGTTAAGATTTATTCATTTATTTGAGAGGAAGAGAGAGAGAGAGAGAGAGAGAGAGAGAAGAAGAGCATGAGCAGGGGAAGAGGTAGAAAGAGAGGGAACAAGAAAATCTCCAGCAAACCCCCTGCTGAGTGCAGAGTCTAGTGCGGGGATCGATCTCACCACCCTGAGATCATGACCTGAGCCAAAAACAAGAGTCAACTGCTCAACCAACTGAGCCACCCAAGCACCCCACAGTGGGTGAGAGATTCTGAATTTCTGCAAAGTCTCAAGTGATGCCATTGTTGCTGGTTCACAGACCAGATAGAGAGTAATAAAGTAGAAAACCTCTCTGAGGAGGCCCCTCTGATCTCTGATTACAGGGCCATTTCTCTAGGGATCCAGGTCCTGACCTTAGTTAGGACATTGTACTTAACCAATGGTCATAGTTCTCTAAGCAGTGTCTTAACCAGCATATCCTAGGATCATTGAGATCCCATTGTCTTTAGTCAACTAAGACTCATCAAACACGTCTTCCCTATAAGAGAGAAGATCTGAGCTGCAAGCCATAGGTCACCAGCTATGAAAGGGACACAGAAGAGCTGGTACCATCAGCTCACATACCAGTTTCCATACTATAGTAAAATTTCCTTGGGGAAGACATATCTTTCATTGTTGAGTAAAAAGAAAAACAACAACAACAACAAAAACAAACAAACAAACAAACAAAACACCTCACTTTCAACTTCTAAATAAATGCACAGTCATGAGTATAATGACATGACTATTGAAATTCTTGGCATCCTTTCTGAATCACAGATCTGAAATTGTGTCTCAAGGTCCCAATATAGTTCCAAAATTCCTTTGAGATGGGTCCAACCTAATTGCAAGGAGAAGGAAAATGGGCCTCCATTTTCCTGTATTTCAGGAGGGCATTATTTGAATTTGATTTAACTGGCTTCTGAGATCTTTGGTTTGCATGCATTAAGGTCTTTGAAGTATCTTTCAAAGAAACAAAAAATTCAGAAAAAATTACTCCCTAAGTCTACGAGGCTTTAAGAGTATTGCTTATTCCTACTTTATTAATTTTGAAAATCTTTCAAAATGTTGGAATAAAATCAGTTTTGCAAATCAGTTGGCTAAGTCATAATGTAGAACTCAGAAATCTTTAAGGAAGAGCTAGGCAATTGGATGTTGAAAATAATATATTAATAAGATTATAGTGATCCATATTTATCGATCAGGAAAGGTAACCACATGTCTTATTAAGAGAAAAAAAGCGGATTATAAAACTGCATAATATGATATTATTTGGGTTAAAAATAAAAGAAAAAAATGAACAGTTTGTTTATTTTTGAGCCATGGCGTCATGCTTAATTTCCCTCCATATTGACTGAAATTTCTTCAATAAAATTGTATAACTTTTAAAATTAGAAGAAAACAACACTACTATTCATTTTTAGGGATAAAATAGCTGGGGAGCCATTTATAAAATTTTTACTACAGTGATTTTCATTTCATGTTTTTTGATAGTAGGAATTTTTTTTTAAGATTTTATTTATTTATGAGAGAGAGAGAGAATGTACACGAGCAGGGACAGGGACAGAAGGAGAGGGAGAAGCAGACTCCCCGCTGAGCAGGGAGCTCACCACAGGGTTTGATCCCAGGACCCTAGGATCATGACCTGAACCAAAGGCAGACAACCAACTGAGCCACGCAGGTACCCCTGATAGCAGGAATAATTTTTATCACTTTATAATCCCCTAAGTGCTTCCAATGCATATAACAGTAGAGCACAAAATTGACTTTTGGTTGCTTTTTCAAATTAGAACATCAGAAAGAAACATAGGAGAGTTTCTTGGGAAAATGAACCATAGCACTAAGGTCTAGGTAGAAAGGAACTTAACATTTATTTCATTGAATACGGTTTTGTTGGTTTGCTTTTTATTTTTTATTTTTATTTATTTATTTTTTTACCCTATGCATTTTCTTACTCTCAGTTACCTACATGTATACATAATTACAGAACTAGAATCATATTTGTTATATCAGGTAGGATGAAAAGAAGTCATTGGGGTCTAGTAGGATTAAAAAACACCATTTTTCATAATGCTAGGGACAGTATTTATGGACATTTACTTAAAATATTTGGAATAAGGCCTATAAACACACGACTGAAGACTCCACCTGGTAAAATACGGGTTTAAAATAGAAAATGCATGACTTTCGTTAAACAGAAGCTTCCTGAGGGTTTCAAAGTGAATTTTGTCGGTTTAGAAGGAGGAAATCATGCATGGAAACTTTCCCAGGAAATTCAAAAGTTTAAAGGAATGCCAGGCTTTGTGCAGAAATTTAGATGAGGTGACAACAAAGTGGAGGGAATATCTAGAATGTAAAATGTAGCCAAAACAGAGACCCACAGATAACATGTCCTTCTTAAAAAGAGTCGACCTGTATGTAGGATTTCCCTCCTCTTCCTTCCTTTTTGCACTGAGCTACTTAATACACTCCTCTGCGTGGTTGCCTAGTTCTGCTAAAATATCCATCCTCTTAAGATGAGTGGCCATGGGTTAGGGGCTGTTTCTACTCTAGAAAGATGTGAAAGACTACACACGTGCTTCCTAGGCCATTAGCTGGAGCCATTGAGTGTGCCTGTGCATTAAAGCACCTGGGAGCTGGGAGATGAGGACATGGGACTGTCCTTCCATGGCTTCTCACACATTGAGACCATCATCTCTGCTCTTCTGATAGAGGAATAGTAGAGTTCCACAAGTCTGTAAGACCAGAGCAAGGAGAGGGAGGGCAGGATGGGTACTCAGGAATGAAATCATAACTAGTTTTGCCTACCCTACTGTGCACTGGGATTGTAGAGCTATAATTAGAGTGTTCAGTTACAGCTTGCTTCCATCATAGTTACAAACTCAATGGAATTTTTTTATCAGTACCCTGGCTGGCTCCTGCAGCCACACAGCACTACACGTTTGTACCTCCCACTGCTGTGGATGGCAGAGACACATTAGGATCAAAGGTTCACACAAGACATATATTTTCTTTGTATCCTTGAACACTGCCTGTTAGCAAAGGAAAGCTTTGCAAGATGATTCGCAGAGGCTAATCTGCCCATTTACAGCCAAGCAGACTGCTCCCTTAATCTCTGTGATATTATAATAAAGTAATGGTTGGTCTAGTCGAAGACCTTGGCAAATCAGTGAGTTTCTTTAATCGTAATAAAGAATAGTGATCTCTCTAAGCCTATAAATGATGATCCTGATCTTAATTTTGACTTTATTCAGTATAAAGAAGCAATTTCTCTCATTTAAAAATCAATTGAACGGGGTGAGTAGGGAAGCGAGTTTTGGGATTTGAATTTGTGTTTGGTTTAATAAGACTTTCTGTGCAACATAAATGGGATGAGATAGTGTCCCATTTTCAAGTGGCATACTACTAAGTACTTTGCTCCCTAACTTTGTCTGTCTTTGTAATTGTTCTGTTCTGCCGGGAAATGCCATATGGGACCTAATTTCTTTTCCTGGTGCTCCCTTTTGTCATTTGTGCAAAATGTATTGACTTTTTCCCCACCTGGAAGAAATACTTACCATGTTGGAATACTGGGATTTTCCTTCCACTTTTTATGTGGTGCTGATTCTTCTCCATACTTTGTGTTTAACTTAATTCATTTCTGCTATGCACAAAAACTGGCAAACAGAGAGAGAGAATAATACATGCATACATAAATTTAGAAAATTGGATAATTTTACCATCAAGCCACACACAAAACGAGTTAGGGCATGTTGAATCAGGCATTCAGCTTTGATGAGCAGAACTGTATACATAAAATCATGTGTACTATATTGATGGAAAACATGGCATTTTGCATATGCTCACCTATTATAACCCCCTATGTGTCAGGAGACTCTCTATTGGATGCCTGGGTGGCTCAGTTGGTTAGGCGCCTGCTTTTGGTTCAGTTCACGATCCTGGAGTCTCGAAATCAAGTCCCAGTCAGGCTCTCATTCTCCTTCTCCCACTCCCCCTGCTTGTGTGCTCTTTCTCTCTCTCTCTCTCTCTCTCAAACACATAAATGAAATGTTTAAAAAAAAAGACTGTATTGTATTTAAATTTCCTTATCTACCCTGCTAGACCATTAGCTGCCTGACGGAAGGGACTATAATAGAGTGTCCTAGTTTTCCCTGTAGCATCTAGCAAGGTATCTTTCTTGCACATAGTAGATGTTCAGTAAATGAAATAATAGGAAAGTCATATTATGATTTAAAAGCATTCCTCCTTGGGGCACCTGGATGGCTCAGTGGGTTAGGCCTCTGCCTTTGGCTCAGGTCGTGATCTCAGGGTCCTGAGATCAAGCCCCGCATCAGGCTCTCTGTTAGGCAGGGAGCCTGCTTCCCCCTCTCTCTCTGCCTGCTTCTCTGCCTATTTGTGATCTCTCTCTGTCAAATAAATAAGTAAAATCTTTTAAATTTTTTAAATCTTTTAAATTTAAAATCTTTTAAATTAAAAAATAGAAAATAAAAGTGTTCCTCCAAACAGTTAAAACCTCCCAAAACTGATGTCTCATTTTAGTGTTTCTGGCACTAGAATATCAAAATGTTTGGGTAATTAAATTCAAACAACAGGGGAATCTAGTGAAGTAATCTGTTTACCGTATCTAGGAAATTGTTACCCTTCTTATTTACCTCTATTTGCTGAGCATCTGAGGGCTGCAGCCCTTTGCAGAGAAAATACATATGCTTTTCTTTTTTTTTTTCTGGATAAAATCATTCCAAATCACTTTCTGAAGATGTTTCAAAGCATAAGTGATTTCAGATTTTAGTGGATTACATTTTAGTTCTCTCAAAATTAGCATTCTTATCTCTGGCTTTTGCATTTTACAGGATTTATCTTTTGCCTTTATTTTTCACACATCTAAATTATGCCATATGGCTCTTCTAGTTCCTCTGTAGTATACTTGCTTCATTATACTAATCACCGTGAACCTACTGAAGTCATGACTGGGGTTTCTGGTTAGCTTGGTTTTAGAAATATACAAACAGTGAAGAACTTATCAGTGTTACCCTGCAAACATCTTTTTTGATCACATAAGGCAGAGAATTAGGAAATGCAAAAATAAGAAAAAGACATTCAGCAATCACTCAACATTTTCGAGATGCAAGAGGAATTAGCTGAAATGTGGAGGCAAGGAGCCGCCTGGACTCCACCAGACCTGTAGGAAGTCTGCAAACCACTCCTCACTTCTGCCAAGTCACCTTCTGTCCCCGAAACTCTGGTTTTCAGCTCTGAGGTCAGAAGACAGCCACAGAATATCATTAAGCCTAAAAAGAAGGTGGGGGGATTGATGGGAGGGCAATCCTTAAACATCTTCAACTGTTCAATTTGAGTGGAACTTCAGTTGATGGTGTAATTCCCTGACAAAGTGTTCCCTTATTCTGTTTAAAAATCGCATTTGACTCACAGCTGGATCGTCTTTGAAAGGAGTTGGGTGTTACATCAAGCCATCTGTGTTTCAAGTGGGCTTTTACAACAGCCATTCTAAAAAGGAAGAGCAATGCAAATGTTGTGAGATTTAGTGTGCAGTTCACTCTGAGAGCAAGTGTCTCTCTGCTGACTAGATGCCACCACAAATCTGAACCAGGAGTTCTGGTTTTAATGTCTCCCTGCACCCCCTCCTCCTGCAGAAAGTACAATCCCAATGTTGGTCAATGAGAAATAGAAAATTTAAAAAGCAAGCACAACAGAGGAGTACCAAACAGGCTGGTGAAGATGGCAAAGAGACTTTTTAAAAAATTTTTTTATTTTTAAAATTTCTTTTCAGTGTACAAGAACTCATTGTTTATGGACCACACTCTGTGCTCCATGCAATACGTGCCCTCCACAATACCCACCATCAGGCTGGCCCAACTTCCCACCCCCCCATCCCTCCCCTTCAAAACCCTCAGATTGTTTTTCAGAGTCCACAGTCTCATGGTTCATCTCGCCGTCCAATGTCCCTCAGCTCCCTTCTCCTCTCCATCTCCCCATGTCCTCCGTGTTATTTCAGCAAAGAGACTTTTAATGAAATGCAAAGGGATTATCACACAGTGATCCAATTGAATGGCAAAGGTCGCACAGAAGTTGCCCACAGATGCAACCCGTTGGGGCCAATCCATTGTTTGTGGAACTCGGTTACACTTTTTAAGTGTGTATATGTCTATATATATATTTTTCTCTATAAAGTCACTGGGCTTGTGGCTCAATAAAAATAGAAAAATTTTAAATTAACAAGTTTAAGGTATTTCATGAAAACATTGATCATATCTGCCAATGGAATGAGTACATTTGGCGAATGACCTAATTAGCACAGAGTTGGATTTTTCTCAATACTCTGCTCCCCACTAATTGCAGAACTGCTGCGGCCTTCACCACTGACAAGGAAGAAAAACAAGGACTGGGGTGTGGAGAAAACAGTGACATTCCGGTTTAATTCATTTGAACCTGCTGCCAAGCTTAATTATGTAATTGAGGGAGTGAGGCTGGTGTGCGTCCAGCCACGTGGGCTGGGGTTTGCGACGGGTTCCATTCACCAGTGTTTTCTTGAATATTTTATCAGTGACCATAAAGCATTATTAGCTGGGGCTGAACTCATCTCCCTAGGCTACCCCTCTCCAGAGGTAGGTGCAGAGGTTCCTGTTCCTAGACTTGGTTCTTTGGCATTAAGGAAGCAAATTGAAACCAAATTGAAGTCATTGTATTTTGTAATAAATGCATCATTATTCTTTAGCAGCAGCTTTGCATCTCATTCTGTTCTCCTGGTTGCATGTAGTGCATACCGTCCCATAAAACTCAGAAATGCAATGTGCATTTCTACAGTCAGAGTGTTTTTCAGGGTTGCTTGAGACATTTTTTACCTCTGCACTTTCATTTGAATTAGTGAAACTGAATATGTATAGAAAACACAGAGCTCAATGAAATATTTCATATCTGGTGGCTTATTCTTTCTTTAGAACTTTGTGTCACGGGGTCTGAGCACCCCTGTTGCTGTGGAGCCTTCTGTAGAAGTGATATTTTGTACAGAGGCAACCTTCTCCTTGCTGGCCTGATGGCTCTAGAAATGCATTCTTCTCAGAGTTCGCCCATTCCCTCCCTGATTCAGAGAAAGCTCAGGTATTTCATTCCCTCACAGAGATTTCTTCTGTTTGGCATTGAAGTTCAGCCCTGGAGATCAGCGTTGTGATTTTGTAATATCTTGTGTAATGTGTGGGGGTGGAAGGAAACAGAGGCAGCCAGAGAAGGAGCCATGTTGGAACAGAAGCGGTCGTGAGGTCAGGGGCCGCCTGGCTGGATGGCAGCATGGTGGAGCCAGACGCGGACCCCTTGGCATTTGTATTGTTCTTTAGAGTCAAAATGTATTAATAGATGTTTTAATCAGTTAATTCCCATTCTAATCTGTGAAGTAAACATACTTTTAATTAATTTTGACAAATATTTATTAAGCACAGGTTATGTGTTAAGCACAGGCCCAGTAACCCAGTACATATGAATAAATAACACTCATTAACCAAGAGGGACCTTTTTTTCTTCTGCCTTCGAGTTGCAATGACCAAAGGGAAGGATCCCTCTTTCAGTAAGGGCAGCCCTGCATATGTGTTCCAGATTCTCTCACCCCTCCACTTTTCAGGAACATTATTCTATAAATTATCTCCTTGCCCTCATGAAGTTTTGATCTCTTGCTTTCTGCTTTCTGTCCCTATCTGTAATTACCAAGAACAATCCCATAATGGGTGCAAGAAGTAAGCATTTGTTGAATAACTTGAATGAATCTTCTGTATTTTCCTGGCTTCCTACTGAAATCAGCTGAGGAACACACATGTATACATGTACACTTGCACACACGTGGGTATGTACTTGCGTGTAAACACCTGGGCCACATTACTAAAGATATTGATTTACTTTCCTGGAGGTGAGAAACGTACACTGGTATTTTTTTTTAAGCTCCCAAAGTGATTCTAGTGTATAACTAAGATTAAAAACCATGATATCTCCTATCTTAAAACAAACGAAAACAACTCTTTTGGCCTCATACCATCTCTGTAGTGGACCTGTCTCGTAATTCTCCTTCCCACCAAGATAACAGCAAGGAGGCCTGTGAACACTCTCTCAACCTCCTTCTCTTTCTCTCACTCTTCAACCAGTCAAGCAGGCTTCACTCCCCACTATTTGCCTGAAGCAAATCATGATCATGATACCTATATTCCTAAGCACACTGGACATTTGCAAGCTCTCATCTTATTCTCATTGTCTGTGGCATGTGACGGTGGATTTCTCTCCCTTTCTTGGAACACTTTCTTTCCTTGGCTTTGAGACATCCTATTCCCCTTTCAGTCCCTCCTTCCTCTCTGATTCTCCTGCAGCCTCCTTTGCAATCTCCTGTTATTACCTGTCACCTAAATGCTGAAGCTGTTCAAGCTCCAAACGTGGGCCCTTGGTTTCTACTTACACTAGGCATTTTTGTCTGTTACCATCTCTGTAAATCACATCTTTATGCTGTTGACCTCCTACTTTATATTTCCAATCCTAGCCTCTTTTCTGAGCACCAGCCTAGTATATCCAACTGCTCCTTGACATTTTTACTTAGATGTCTCGCAGGCATTTCTGACTCAACCAATATTTTAATTTTCCCTCTCCTCGGTTAGATCCTCCTCCAGGCTCCCCACTTCAGTAAATCACATCTTCACCCACCCATTGGCTTCTGCTGAAAAATCAGTAGTAAGCCTTGTCGTCTGTATCTCCCTTACTTCCCAAGCCAGTCAATCTATCATCAAGTCCTGCTAATTCTGCCTCCAAAATATAATTCAAATCATCCACTTTATCCCCTCCATTTTATCGCCGGCCACCATTTGTCTGGATTGCTTTAATAGCCCCTAAATCTTGTCCTGATTCTGCTTATGCAGCCCAGCTTCTCCACAACCATTCAATCTTCAGCAGAAACCTGTTGGAGGGATATTTTAAGAAATGCAAATCATTTCTTGCTACTGCTTCCTTAACTTTCAATGGTGAGCAATCCATTGTTAGATTCCATATTATATGCATTTGTTTTCTTTCAAGGGCCCAATTGTAGATTCATTGGTATGGTTATTTGTTTCATGTCCATCTCTCATCTCAACTCTAAAAACACATAAGAGTGGGAGGTGGAACCATTCTCTTCTTTTTTAAGATTTTATTTGTTTGAGAGAGAGAGAGAGAGCAAGAGAGAGCATAAGCAGGGAGGAGAGGAAGAAGCAATCTCCCTATGAGGAGGGAGCTGGATGTGGGACTCGATCCCAGGACCCTGAGATCATGACCTGAGCCGAAAGCAGATGCTTAACCAATTGAGTCACCCAGGCGCCCCAGGATTACTCTTTTTAACGCCTATATACCATGTGCCTGGCAAAGTGTCTTAAATAGAATTTCATTACTCAATGAAAGAATGAGCATGTTAATGGATGAAGATAATTGACCAAAGCATGAGGCAGGAGGGGGTGCCTTGTCCAACCTCACTTACCCAGCTCTACTGAGAATTCAACCAGACTGAATGAACTGCATTGAATCTGTTTGTGGGACTGTTTTATTCGATGCCCTGACTTCAGAATAAAGGGATTTCTGAGAACTGTGCCTGTTGGCTTCAGGAGCTACAGACAGAAGTTTGCAAAGTAGGCTTATAAAGTAGTTCGTTGTGTGATGCATTTGGAAAGAGCTTATGAGGACTTCGCTTCAAATCCTGAACTCACCAATTAAGCAGCTTGCAGTTTAGGGGTTAGTTGTGCCACCTTGCTTCAGCCTCTGTTTCTTCCTGTATCCATGAATGGGCACAAGGCCAGTAAGACCTGATGTCATTGTTTCCCCAGTGATCAACATGTCAACCACCCAGCATATAGTACATGGTACAAAGGAGATAACATCTACATTTTAGTTTTACTTTCTGTTCCCCCGACTCTACTTCTTGATTTATTTTGTTCTTTTTCTCCATTCTCGTTTTGCTTTTATTTCCCCTATTTGACTCATCTTAGTGGGTGGTAATACTCCTATTACTCACATAGGTTGAATTTTGTGGCAAGAGAAGAGTTAGCAGGACTTACAGAGGAGGCTTCCGTTTGGAAGAGAAACACAAACCTCATAGCTTCTCTGCCCAGCTTTTCAAGAGCACTTTGTGGTACACTGCTGTGTAACAAGTTCATTTTAGGATAACATGCTGGGAGGGAGGAAAAGAAGAAGGGATTCGAAGGGAGAAAATTAGAAAGTTAATTAAAAGAAACAACTTGGTAATTGAATTCCCTCGCTCTCTTCTTTGGTTATGGGAGTGGGTCATAGAGCATGGTTAGTAAGTTTGCTTTGGTAGCTCACCTCCAAACTTCTGAGGAACAAGTGTGAGAGCGCAGAGTAGATCCCTGACGGACAGATGAGGAAAGGGCATATATGATGGGCCTTTTATACATGCCATGCCAAGCTGCCCTTGTACTCATGCTTGAGCTTTTTTATTTTGAAATATAATTGGCAGCTGACATTAGAGTGAGACTAAGCCCAAGACTAAGCTCATCTAATTTATGGGCATGCAGAATCCCCTTTCCACCAATTCTGCTTCCTTGATTCTAGCTTTTTTTGTAGACTTATTCTGTATACACACTCACACAGGCAGCAAGGGCAGAGAACAGTATAGGCAACACTGGTGACTTCTTCAGATTACACTCAAGTAACAAGTGACATGGGTCTATTTTTGTTATTTTTAAAAGAAGTTTTGGGTATTTATTTAATTACTCTAGCACATATAACTTAAGAGTTAACATAATTTATCTAAGACATTATCACCAAGTGAGATGAGGTCCTGTGGTGCACTAACAGGAGCTTAGGTATGAATGAGAACTAGTTTCAGACTGTAACTCTCATTCACAACATTTATTCATTCACCCAGTTGATGTGCATCTGTATATCAGATGTGTACTGCGTTCCAGGCCCCGTGGAGGTTGTTGGTGATAACTCTGAGTTCTATCAAGGCTTTTATTAACATCAGCTTTTTTTCCCCCATCCCTCACCTCATCACAGAGAAGTTTTATTCAACTGGCCCATATTTACCCCACAAATGCTCTTTCTTCAGCACAAAAGCTAGAATAAACTCCCTAGAATTACTCAAATCAGGGGTCAGCACCTGCTCTGGCTCACATCTCCTCAAACTTGAATAGGCATTTGAATCTCCTAGGGATCATCCAGAAATGCACATTTCCAACTCAATACACTTAGGATTCTGCATTTCTCACAAGCTCCCAAATGGTTAAGCTGCTTCTGATCCCTGGAGTCTGATGCCCCATCTTCATTGACTCATTCTTTCCTACACAGGGGAATTGCAAATAACCAAGGACTAAGGAGCAGGCATGATTTGACCCATTGCTTATATAAGGGATCACCGTTATTAGGTCTTTCTTTTTTTAATTAACATATAATGCATTATTTGTTTCAGGGTACAGTTCTGTGATTCATCATTCTTACACAATTCACAGCACTCACCATAGCACATACCCTCCCCAGTGTCCTTCATCCCACCACCCCATCCCTCCCACCTCTCACCATTCCAGCAACCCTCAGTTTGTTTGCAGGACCAAGAGTCTCTTAAGCTTATCTCCCTCTTTGGTTTTGCTTTGTTTTATTTTTCTTTCCCTTTCCTCATGATCCTCTGTCTTGTTCTTCAAATTCCTCAAAACAGAGAGATCATATGATAATTGTCCCTCTCTCACTGACTTATTTTGCTTAGGATAATACCCTCTAGTTCCATCCATGTCATTGCAAATGGCAGGATTTCATCTTTTGATAGCTGCATAATATTCCATTACACACACACACAAACACACTACATCTTCTTTATCCATTCATCTGTCGATGGACATCTAGACTTTATCTATAGTTTGGCTATTGTGGCCATTGCTGCTATAAACATTGGGGTATATGTGCCCCTTCAGATCACTACATTTGTATCTTTGGGGCAAATAAATACCCAGTAGTGCAATTTCTGGGTCCTAGGGTTGCTCTATTTTCAACTTTTTGCGGAACCTCCATGCTGTTTTCCAGAGTGACTGTACCGGCTTGCATTCCCACCAAGAGTGTAGGAGGGTTCCCCTTTCTCTGCATCCTTGCCAACACCTGTTGTTTACTGACTTTTTTTTAGCCATTCTGACTGGTGTGAAGTGGTACCTCACTGTGGATTTGATTTGTATTTCCCTGATGCCTAGTGATGTTGAGCACTTTTTCATGTGTCCATTGGCCATTTGGATGTCTTCTCTGCAGAAATGTCTGTTCATGTATTCTGCCCATTTCTTTTTTTTTTTAAATTTTTTATTTTTTATAAACATATATTTTTATCCCCAGGGGTACAGGTCTGTGAATCACCAGGTTTACAAACTTCACAGCACTCACCAAAGCACATACCCTCCCCAATGTCCAAAATCCAACCCCCTTCTCCCAAACCCCCTCCCCCCAGCAACCCTCAGTTTGTTTTGTGAGATTAAGAGTCACTTATGGTTTGTCTCCCTCCCAATCCCATCTTGTTTCATTGATTCTTCTCCTACCCACTTAAGCCCCCATGTTGCATCACCACTTCCTCATATCAGGGAGATCATATGATAGTTGTCTTTCTCTGCTTGACTTATTTCGCTAAGCATGATACGTTCTAGTTCCATCCATGTTGTCGCAAATGGCAAGATTTCATTTCTTTTGATGGCTGCATAGTATTCCATTGTGTATATATACCACATCTTCTTGATCCATTCATCTGTTGATGGACATCTAGGTTCTTTCCATAGTTTGGCTATTGTGGACATTGCTGCTATAAACATTCGGGTGCACGTGCCCCTTTGGATCACTACGTTTGTATCTTTAGGGTAAATACCCAATAGTGCAATTGCTGGGTCATAGGGCAGTTCTATTTTCAACATTTTGAGGAACCTCCATGCTATTTTCCAGAGTGGCTGCACCAGCTTGCATTCCCACCAACAGTGTAGGAGGGTTCCCCTTTCTCCACATCCTCGCCAGCATCTGTCATTTCCTGACTTGTTGATTTTAGCCATTCTGACTGGTGTGAGGTGATATCTCATTGTGGTTTTGATTTGTATTTCCCTGATGCCGAGTGATATGGAGCACTTTTTCATGTGTCTGTTGGCCATCTGGATGTCTTCTTTGCAGAAATGTCTGTTCATGTCCTCTGCCCATTTCTTGATTGGATTATTTGTTCTTTGGGTGTTGAGTCTGACAGGTTTTTTATAGATTCTGAATACTAGCCCTTTGTCTGATATGTCATTTGCAAATATCTTCTATTCTGTCGGCTGTCTTTTGTTTTTGTTTTTTTTACTATTTCCTTTGCTGTGCAAAAAATTTTCATCTTGATGGCGTCCCAGTAGTTCATTTTTGTCCTTGCTTCCATTGCCTTTGGAGATGTTTCTAGGAAGAAGCTGCCATGGCTGAGGTCGAAGTGGTTGCTGCCTGTGTTCTCCTCAAGGATTTTGATAGATTCCTGTTTCATATTGAGGTCTTTTATCCAGTTTGAGTCTATTTTTGTGCATGGTGCAAGGAAATCATCCAGTTTCATTCTTCTGCATGTGGCGGTCCAATTTTCCCAACACAGTTTGTGGAAGAGACTTTTTTCCATTGGACATTCTTTCCTGCTTTGTTAAAGATTAGTTGACCATGAAGTTGAGGGTCCATTTCTGGACTCTACTCTGTTCCAATGATCTATGTGTCTGTTTGTCTTGATGATAACAGATTTGTAATAGAGCTTCAAGTCCGGAATTGTGATGCCACCGGATGTGCTTTTCTTTTGCAACATTCCTCTGGCTATGTGGGATCTTTTCTGGTTCCATATAAATTTTAGAATTATTTGTTCCATTTCCTTGAAAAAAGTTTATGGGATTTTGATAGGGATTGCAGTAAATGTATAGATTGCTTTAGGTAGCATAGGCATTTTCACAATATTTGTTCTTCCAATCCATGAGCATGGAATGTTTTTCCATTTCTTTGTGTCTTCCTCAATTCCTTTCATGAGTACTTTATAGTTTTCTGAGTACAGATTCTTTGGATCTTTGGTTAGATTTATTCCTAGCTATCTTAAGGTTTGGGGTGCAATTGTAAATGGTATTGACTCCTTAATTTCTCTTTCTTCTGTCTTGTTGGTGTATATAAATGCAACTGATTTCTGTGCATTGATTTTATATCCTGACACTTTACTGAATTCCTATATCAGTTCTAGCAGTTTTGGAGTGGAGTCTTTTGGGTTTTCCAGTTAAAGTATTCATATCATCTGCAAGGAGTGAGTGTTTGACTTCTTTGGTGATTTGGATGCCTTTAACTTCTTTTTTGTTGTCTGATTGCTGAGGCTAGGACTTCTAGTACTATGTTGAGTAAGAGTGATGATAGTGGATAGCCCTGCCATGTTCCTGACTTTAAGGGAAAAGCTCTCAGTTTTTCCCCACTGAGAATATTTGCTGTGGGTTTTTCATAGATGGCTTTTATGATATTGAGGTATATACCCTCTATCCCTATACTGTGAGAGTTTTGATCAAGAAAGGATGCTGTACTTTGTCAAATGCTTTTTCTGCATCTATTGAGAATATCATATGGTTCTTGTTCTTTTATTAATGTATTATATCATATGATTGATTTGAGGATGTTGAACCAAACTTGTGGCCCAGGAATAAATCTGACTTGGTCGTGGTGAATAATCCCTTTAATGTACTATTGGATCCTATTGGCTAGTATTTTGGTGAGAATTTTTGCACCTGTGTTTATCAGGGATATTGGTCTGTAATTTTGATGGGGTCTTTGCCTGGTTTTGGGATCAAGGTAATGTTAGCCTCATAAAATGAGTTTGGAAGTTTCCTTCCATTTCTATTTTTTGGGGACAGTTTCAGGGGAATAAGTATTAGTTTTTCTTTAAACATTTGGTAGAATTCCTCTGGGAAGCCGTCTGGCCCTGGGCTCTTGTTTGTTGGGAGATTTTTGATGACTGCTTCAATCTCCTTACTGGTTATGGGTATGTCCAGGTTTTCTATTTCTTCCTCGTTCAGTTTTGGTAGTTTACATTTCTCTAGGAATGCATCTGTTTCTTCCAGATTGTCTGGAATTTTCTGGTGTATAGCTGTTCATGTATTTGAGTTTGTCCTAACTTTCCTCTTGTCCTTGAGTTCAAGTTTCAAAGCACTGTGGTTTGAAAATACACAGGGAATGATCCCAACCTTTTGGTACCAGTTGAGAACTGATTTGTTACCCAGGATATGATCTATTCTGGAGAATGTTCCATGCATACTAGAGAAGAACCTGCATTCTGTTGGTTTGGGTTAGAAGGCTTTGAATATACCTGTGATGTCCATCTGGTCTAGTGTGTCATTTAAAGCTTTTATTTCCTTGTTGATCTTTTGCTTAGATGATCTGTCCATTTTAGTGAATGGAGTGTCAAGGTCTGCTAATATTATTGTATTATTGTCAATGTGTTTCTTTGATTTTGTTTTTAATTGGCTTAGATAATTGGCTGCTCCCATGTTAGGGGCATAGATATTTAAAATTGTTAGATCTTCTTGTTGGACAGACACTTTAAGTATGATATAGTGTCCTTCCACATCTCATATTATAATCTTTGGTTTAAAATCTAATTTTTCTGATATAAGGATTATTACCTCAGCTTTCTTTTGATGTCCATTAGAATGTTAAATGCTTTTCCCCCCTTATTTGAAATTTGGAGATGTCTTTGGCTCTAAGATTAGTCTCTTGCACACAGTATATTAATGGGTTTTGTTTTTTCTTATCCATTCTGATACCTTGTGTCTTTTGATTGGGACATTTAGCCCATTTACATTCAGGGTAATTTTTCAAAGATATGAACTTTTGCCATTGTATTGCCTGTAAGGTGACTGTTGACTGTATATTGTCTCTCTTCCTATATGTTGCTTTTAGGCTCTCTCTTTGCTTGGAGGACCCCTTTCAATATTTCCTGTAGGGCTGTTTTGGTATTTGCAAATTCTTTTAGTTTTTGTCTCTCCTTTAGCTTTTTGTCTCTCCTTCTATTTTCAATGACAACCAAGCTGGATATAGTATTCTTGGCTGCATATTTTTCTCGTTTAGTGCTCTGAATATATCATGCCAGTACTTTCTGGCCTGCCAGATCTCTGTGGATAGGTCTGCTGTCAGCCTAATATTTCTACCATTGTATGTCACAGACTTCTTGTCCCAAGCTTCTTTCTTAATTTTCTCTTTGTCACTGAGACTTGTAAGTTTTACTATTAGATGATGGGGTGTTAACCTTATTTTTATTGATTTTGAGGGGAGTTCTCTGTGCCTCCTGGATTTTGATGCTTATTACCTTTGCCAAATTAGGGAAATTCTCTACTATAATTTGCTCCAATATACCTTCTGTCCCTCTCTCTCTGTCGTCTTCTTCTTCTGAGATTCTAATTATTCTAATAGTTTTTTGTGTTATGGTATCACTTATTTCTTGAATTCTCCCCTCCTGGTCCAGTAGTTATTTGTCTCTCTTTTGCTCAGCTTCTTTACTCTCCATCATTTGATCTTCTATAACACCAATTCTCTCTTCTGCCTCATTCATCCTAGCAATAAGAGCTTCCATTTTTTACTACATCTCATTTATAGTCTTTTAAAAATTTCAACTTAGTTAGATTTTAGTTCTTTTATTTCTCCACAAAGGGATTCTCTAGTATCCTCTATTTTTTTCAAGCCCAGCTAATATCTTTATAAGCATCATTCTGAACTCTAGTTCCAACATTTTACTAATGTCTGTATTGATTAGGTCCCTGGCAATTAGTACTGCCTCTTGCTCTTTTTTATTCCTTGAGGTGAGTTTTTCCATTTTGTCATTTTGTCCAGAGAAGAACAGATGAATGAGGGAACACAATGCTAAAAGGATAAATATACAGAAATATACACGCTAAATGAATTAGAAGAGACCTGCAACTGGGGGTAAGGGGGATGGAGGGGATGGGAGAAAGGGGGAAAAAAGAAGAAGAAGAAGAAAAAAATATGATCAGGCTGGTGAATAAAATAGAGCCATACACTAGATTTGGGGTATATTTTGGTCAGTTAGAAGAAACTGTCTCCCAAAATTTTAAAGAAATATATATATATATATATATATATATATATATACACACACACAAATAAGGGTAAATACAATGAAGGGATGGAATATGACTGCAAAGATGAAAATTTAAAAAAATATATTTTAAAAGGAATTGATAAAATAAGACATTGGTTGAAAAAAGAAAGAAAAAAATCAAGAAAAAAGGGGGCAGGGAGAATGCCATCAGGCAGGAGACTAGAATAAAGTTATATAGTAGATTTAGGGATATATTTTGCTCTGTTAGAAGAAACTGTATCCCAAACTTTTAAAGAAAGAAAAACTTCTATATATGCAAAAAATAAGATTAAGTACAATGAAGCGATAGAATATGAATGTAAAAATGAAGATTAAAAAAGAAATTTAAGAAAGTATTGATAACATAAGATGTTTAAAATATAAAAAAGGAAAAAAATTCAAAAAAAAATAAAAAAGAGAAAGAAAAAATTAAAGAAAATTTTAAAAATTGAACTTTGGAAGACTAAGGACCCTTGGGGAAAAAGCCATGAGTTCTATGTGTTGCTTTCCCTAGCTCTGGGGTTCTGCAGTTATCATTGATTGGTGAACTTGGTCTTGGCTCGATGCTGTAACTGATCTTCTAGGGGAGGCACCTGTTGCAGTGATTCTCAAATGTCTTTGCTGGAGGCATAATTGCACCACCCTTGCCGGGGGCCAGGCTAAGTAATCTGCTTGGGTTTGCTCTTGGGAGCTTTTGTTCCCTGAACGCTTTCCATACATCTTTGGAGGAGGAGAATGAAAATGGTGGCCTCCCAATCTCTGGCTTAGATGAGCCAAGAGCTCAGGGCCCTGCTCCCTCAGAGTTAAGCAGCCAATCCTTCCCATCACTCTGGTCTCTGGCTACATTCTGTACTATCTAGCTGGTGACCGATTATTTCTATCTCTGGTGCATGGCCCCTTTTGGAGTCTTTAAACCCAACAAATTCCTGTGGTGCACTCCCATGCCACTCCTCCCAGAGGAGGAAGGAGGGGTCTCCCTGGATCTACCACTTGTGGGGTCTCTGCTCAAAGAGCAGTGGCCGGACTGTGCCATGGATCACAGTTTAAGATAACCCGAACTGAGAGCCCCGTCCTTAGCTCTGCCTCTGCAGCCAGCTTTCCTGCTCCAATACCTTGGAACCCTGCCACACTCAGGCACCCCCAGTCTTTGTGTGACCTCATGGGTCCTGAGACCACACTGTCCCAGTGAGGATTCCACCCCCTGCTTAGCCACTGGAGAGACATCCCTCAGCAGAGGAAACTTCTGAAAGTTCCAATTTTGTGCTCCACTGTTCTACTGCTTGCTGGGAGCTGGGCCCTCCCCTGCAGTCTATCTTCCTGTATATTGCCTCGGATTCACTTCTCTGCATGCCCTACCTTCCAGAAAGTGGTTGCTTTTCTGTTTCTAGAATTGCTCATCTTCCCTTCGATTTCCTATTGAGTCGTTAGGTGTTCAGAATGGTTGATAACTATCTAGCTGAAGTCCTGGGACCTGATGATATTTAGGTCTCCTACTCCTCCACCATCTTGTTCCTCTAACATCAGTTTTTTTTTTTTTTTAAAGTTTTGAAAATTAACTTTAGACATAGACTTCTCTGTATTTTTCAGCATTTTGTGCTCCTCATTTTTTGTAGCAAATTCACCAAAGAAAGAAGATCCTGATTAAATAATATATTACCTTACTGATCAAATTAGCCCAAATCAGATCACTAACTGCATACCCAATCTCCAAAGCAATCTCCAGATAAATAAGAGAATTACAATTTTGTATTTAATGATATTGCAGTATCTTTCTTGACATGTTAAGGCCAATCAGTTGAGAACCTTCACAGTTATTCCAAGAGTTATGAATGCAAGTGTGACTGCAAACACCCCTTCCATTGGTAGGAGAGAGATGTGGTACTAACAAGCGCTTTTGTGTTTTCACAGGTTATGGTTTCGTAGATTTTGACAGTCCTGCAGCTGCACAGAAAGCAGTAGCATCTCTCAAGGCAAATGGCGTGCAGGCACAGATGGCCAAGGTAAGACTGGGGTTCAGATATTTTTTCTTTTGTGATCTTATATTTCTCCATTATTGTGAGCAGAATCAGAATTGGAGATTGCAATGATTTGGATTATATTTACTTGGTAGGGAAAACAAGAAACCTTCTAATAGCTTTGGCTTGGAAGAACCTGGCTGGTTTATTTCATTGTTTTCTGTGTATATTTCTGTGTATATTTATTAATAAGCTCTTTTGTTTTGGTGAACTCATTAGCGCTTTAAGGGCACTTGTGAAGCGCTCTGTTATGCCTGAAAAGAGTGTGTGTGTCTATGTGTATCTAGGGCTTTCACAAGTAAACTGTTTGGGAGTAGTCTGATTCTCAGCAAGTTTTCATTGGTAAACTGTGCTCCAAAACTGTTCACTCTCATGTTGGGGAGAGATGAAAGCTGAATAATGAGGTTGTGTGATTTATGCAGGAAAATGAGCTTAACCAAAAGTTGTACATTGTCTATATTGATAGAATTTCACTTTGGCCTTTACAGATAGTTTTACTAGGTGATAATCTCCTTGATATTAATTACTTCCAATACTCATTTGTTGTTATGCAGTACAAGTAGTTCAGAGCTTTCTATCTGAAGTCATAATGCATTTTTATATTAAAGAAAATAAATAAGAGCATTTTAAATAGTTTTGAATTTTGACTGCAGTGGTGGTTACAAGAATCTACACATGTGATAAAATGGTGTGGAACTATACATGCATATCAGTATCAACTTCCTGGTGTTTATATTTTACTATAATTACGTAAGATCCAAACTTTGAGGAAACTGGGTGAAGGGTACATGTGATCTCTTTATGCTAGCTTTGCAATGTGATATAAATGTATGATTAGTTTCAAATAAAAAGTCTAAGAAAAACGTTTATGGCATGTAGGTGCTTGATACATTTCTGCTTTAAATTAATGGTCATTTTGGATTTGACCACATGCAAATATATTTTTAAATAATTTTCTCATTACTCTTACTAAATTTGTTTGTCTCTGGATTCTCAAAAGTTAAGTATAAGAGCCAACAGATCTTGAAATTCAGACCTAATGCATTTGGGCCATCTTCATGTATACTCTTACCCTTAACTATTCCCCTAAGAACTGAGTGATATAGCAACCAAGTCATCAAACCTTCAGTCATTTGAATTTTGTTATGGTTGCAAACATTCCCTGACAATATTTTCCAATTTCAACCTGAGACAGCCAGAGGTGGGATGTTTGGTTTTCTTCATCTTCAGTGTCTTTTAGCAAGCTGATACCACTCATATCTGTTAATCTTTGGTTGTGGGTCACTTCCCACAAAGATTACTTCGGTGAACTCATTGCCCTTTATGATACATTGGTTGTTTTTCAAGGCTCTATATATTAGAATTTGAATTCTTTCAGCTATGTAATGCATTCCTCATCAAGACTGTGCCTGGAAGCTTTGAATTTGGTCATGAACTAAGAATGATGAAGTTAACATTTGTAATTAATAAGGAGATTACCTACATGTCTTGGTTTAAAGGTCACTTGGCAAAAGAGTCAAGTTACCTGGCAATTTAAGCAGGCATTATGCCCAGGAAACAAATGGTAAAACATAGTTGCTCAGTACATGCAAAATACAAAATTTGAAATTCGATTGAAAGACAACTGACAGGAAAATCATCATAAAAATGCTTATAAAAATTATTATTAGAATATCTTTGATTTATTTTATTGATGGACTAACAAGTTTTGGAAATTGCTAGGTTGTGGTAGTTTGAAAATCATGAATACAGAGTATGCAATCTCAACTGTTTCAAATGTTCTGAGAAAAAAATAATATATATGTAGTTTTACTTGTTGGGTTAAAATCACTATCATCTTGCACAACAGGCAAAGAAAGTTGGCATTGATTTTAAAACTACTGAGGAGCGATTATGACTCTTTTTTCTCTGTGTCTGAGCATTCTGGTACACAAGGAATCTCTGTCCATCTCACTCTCTCATACACACACATACACACACACACACTCACACAAGTAACATGTACACCAATCACTGACCTCTCACCTAAATAGGAGGTAATCAAAGGAAATATATTTAAAGAGCTTCTAAAAACTGTTATTCATTATACGCAGCATTTTTATCCTTAGCACATGCCCAGCATACACTGCACAATGTACAATGTAAGGAGATTCCAACTGAAATGTTTGCAGGCACTTAGTTTATTTCTGGAGTTGCTGAAAGATTTCTACCTTATCAGTTATGTTGTCTGTGGAGTAAATTCTTCTTCTTTTTCTTCTCACAGACTTTGAATCTAAAACCCAGAGCTTTAGGTCCACATCTGTGTACTTAGAAAACTTTCAGCAGTAAATAGCTCTGTAATTTAACTACCCAGAAGCAAATAAATAGCCTCCCTTTGACAATGAAATGGAACAAGCTTGACCACCTGTATTAGCAAATTTCTCACTGAGCTATTGGATTTCATGGCCTTTTTTTCCCCTTTTGTCCTGGTGATAACTATAATTTATTATCATATAAACCTGCAGTCTGCAGGGTGTGTGAAACTTGCACCGTATTTTTTGTCATTTAAGTATCTACTGAATCGCCTCCTGCATCCTTGTTCTTATCAATATCCTACAATTTAGGTCGTGGTGCTACATTTTAAAGACTCCAGGATTTTAAAGCAAAAATGCAACAAATAATCTGGGTTCTCAATAGCAACCAGGAATGAACATGAAGCTCTCCAAGGGAATCACTCTAGCTAACTTATTCCAGTGTGTGCATATGAAAAATTCAACTGATTTGTCAACTAAGAAGAATCAAACAATAAATCATCCAGTAAGTGGTAATTGATTAATAATGTATAACCATTAACACAGACTAAAATTTTCTGTATACTTGCTGTTCTGTCAAAAAGAGTTTTTAGGGATCAAAGGAAATGTTTCTTTGAGGAGAGCAGATTTAGAATATTTTAGTAATACATAGTGGTTAAGAGTGTAGGTTTGGAGAGAGAGAAACTTGGCCTTGAATTTCGGCTCTGATACCACCCGGATGTGTGGCCTTGGCTAAGTTATTTAAATATCTCTTAAGCTCTCTAATAATAATACTTGGGTAATGGGACTAAGGACGTCTGTCAGAATTAATTTAAAAAAATACATAAAGAATTTAGGATGGTGCTTAGTTATACCAAGAAGTAAATAAATGTTAATTATTCAATGAATGTTGTTATTCATTAAATTCAAAGTTGGTTACTGAAACTTCTATAAATTCTAACACTTGCTTTAAGTGGTGTGTCATTACAAAACAGTCTCTTGAGAAATATAATAAATAATATCAATAAACATTTTTATTACATGCTAAGTGTCAGGTACTGTGCTAGGTGTTAGAGAATCAAGTTGAAGAAAACCTCTCTTATTCTGAATCTTTATGTTTGGTCTGTCTCCTGGGATTGCTACTGGATTGCTCTGGATTAAGAATATTGGCTATTACGGTTCTTGCCAACCTCAAAGTATTGAGAAGAAAATCATTTGGCTGAGGAATGAGTCTCTATAAGCATAAAAAGAAAAGAGCTGAAGAGAAACCAGCTAAGAATAGCTTTACTTTGTAGGTGTTTTATTTTCTTATCAATAAGAAGGTCGTAGATAGGCAGCAAAGGGCAAATACTTTGGTACACCCTCAAGGATCAAGGCTTCTCTGCCATTCATTATGGATGGCTTTCATCTGTACGTTTATGTTGTTTCTAAAGCCTATATAGGATATCCCCATCTTAGCAGGAAAAACAAAAGGATAAAGGAATCTGAAGCTGAAGCTGAAGCTGATGGATTGTTCTGGCTGATTCTGTCCTTTTAAAAGGCTTTCCAGAGAGGTGCCCGGGTGGCTCAGCAGGTTAGGCATTTGCTTTCTGCTCAGGTCATGATCTCAGGGTCCTGGAATTGAGCAGCACATAGGGCTCTCTGCACAGTGGGGAGTCTGCTTTTCCCTCTCTACTGTTCTGCCTGCTTGTGCTCTCTTGCTCTTTCTATAAATAAATAAATAAACTCTTGAAAAAATAAAAATAATAATAATAATAAAATAAAAGCTTTTCCAGAATATTAACGTAGGCCCAACTATTTATATCATAATGGCCCAAACTGAGTCATATGGTTGCCCCCTTAGCTGCAAAAGAGTCTGGGATTATGCATAATTTAGCTTCCTCATCTCTAGTAGAGAAAATTAAGAATAGTTCATCTTTTTGGCTGTCCAACATCTATTACACCATTCCTCCCATTTATACATTTTGGGTGGCATGCGTTTATTCCTTCCCTAAAAGAACCTACCTTAGAGCCTCATCCTATAATCACATCTGGTGATATCATCATCCCTAACAGGCTCAGACATGGTTGCTCCTCATGGCTTAACACTCATTAGCTTAAAAGATGAGTTATCTGTCCCAACTCCCACAGTAAAGAACAACAGAGAAAAAGATAAGATACATGAAGTAAAGGAAAACCACCATTCAGGGACAGAGAGAATGGGAAATAAACAGAAGTAACCAGTTGCTAGCACACACCAAATCCTGGGGGCAGGAATAAATTCTAGCTTTGTCCGTGCAGTACACTCACTGATTAGCCAGTCATATAATCCCTGCTGCCATATAGAGAGGGCTTTCTTGTCCTTTTTTCCCCATGGCCACACTAAGGCCTCACTGAAAGACTATATAGCTTTAGAAACTGAGTTTTCCTGAACGGAAATTTGGAGCCTCTGGAATGGCTCTACATATTTTGTGTTAGCAATTATTACCAGCCATGCCCTGAGCTTTTTCAAGTTTAGCAGGCCTCTTTCTTACTTTCTGTCTGTCAATTCCAAACAAGTAAACAGAGTATATCTCTTTCTAGATGAAAAGTCCACAGGGAAGAAGCCACTGCCTCCTCAGGGCCCTTACAAAAAGCTTTTTCAGGTCTACTATTAGGGATGCTATTCCAATCACCAAAGGTGATTCACCTCACTGAGGGATATGTAGAATAAATTGAAGTTAAACAATTGCAAAAGAGACCAAGTGTCTAACAGAATGTCAAGCACATCAGGGATAGTATAAAAATCCCATGTCAACTATGACAGAGAACCGTATTGGGACCAGAGGAAAGGAATTCTCTTCCATAAATCAATAACCTGAGTAGCAGTTCATTTCTAGGAAAAAAAAATAAAATACAATGAGTGGTTTTTTTTTTTTTTTCCACTCAAGATCAGAAGAGATAAAAAATGAAAAATCAATGAATATATGAAAATAAATTCTGTAAATTCTAATATGTATATGCATAAACTTAATTTAAAAATGCATTACCCCAGGGGTACCTGGGTGGCTCAGTGGGTTAAAGCCTTTGCCTTCAGCTCAGGTCATGATCCCAGGGTCCTGGGATCAAGACCCATATCCGTTCTCTGCTCAGCAGGGAGCCTGCTTCTCCCTCCCCACCCCCACTCTCTCTGCCTACTATAATCTGTCTGTCAAATAAATAAATAAAATCTTAAAAAAAAAAATACATTACCCCGGGACACCTGGGTGGCTCAGTCAGTTATGAGTTTGCCTTTGGCTCAAGTCATGATCCCAGCATCTTGATATCGAGTCCCACATCGGGCTCCCTGCTCAGGAGGAAGTCTGCATCTTTCTCTGCCTGCTTGTACTCACTTCCTCTCTGTCTCTCAGTCTAATAAATAAAATCTTTAAAAAAAGAAAACAAAACCAGAAACTTAAAAAAAAATACATTATCCCAATGGTTAGTACATAACCCTAATATTTATAGTCTAGTAGAAGAATTTTAGTTAATGAATGAAGGCCTACTTTATAAAATATTCTAGAAAAAAAATTAAATTTAACCACTAGCCTTAAGATGTGGTTTGTTACCAACCAAAGCAACTCTTCTGAATGCACAGACACATGCTGGACTTCATCAGCCAGACTCCTGTCATCTAAGGCTCTATTAATAGTCTCTGCTTTTACTATCCTTAGGTTTATGAGAGCAAGTTATTTGATGTCCATGGGTCACTGTAGTGGGGTTGGGTCTTGTTTGTTCAGCCAAACAAGGAAGCTTCTCAGAAGCTCTTGTGTAGGAAGGAGAGAAGCATCGTTCAAAGGCAAATTCAGTAGGCAATAGAGGTAATCCTGCCTCCTGAGACTGGGTGGGAAACTCAATCAATACTTATTATAATGATGGGCAAATTCTGTCTGGGGATCTAATATCCTAAAAATAATTATCCAGGTGTTTTTGTTTTGTTTTGTTTTCAACAAAATTAAAGAATCAGAGAAGCCTATATACTATCATTTGTCTGTATCCCAAAATGTGTCTCAGAGAGAATAAAGGATATAGCCTAACATTTAGGTAGAAATCTCTTTCATTCTCTTAGTTTTTCAACACATTTATGTTGAACACCTTCTATGTACAAGATTGCTCTACATGCTAAAGATATAGCATTGAACCAGTTTTATGAGGATTACATTCTTCTGGTGGAAGGCAGAAAATAAACAAAGAAATACAATGTATTAGTAAGAAGTGGCTTTAAGACAATTAAAAGAAGTTATGGATACTAAATATATAGGAGATGAGGATGGTGGTTGAAGGTTGGGCTGAGATGCATTTTAGATAAGAGTGGTCAGGGAGAGTCTCTCTGATGAGGTAATATTTGAGCAGAGATCAAAAAGAAATGAGGAGAGCAAATTACAGTATAATCTCATAACAAGAGATTGTTATGAAAATTCTTTCTATAATAATTCAAAATAGAGCAGACTTTTCAGTGAGCCAACATGTCTGCACTTTGTTATCATCTCTATCCCACACCTTCTTAATAATGGTAGAGATGAATACACCACAATCACTTCCTCCTTTATTTTTTGTGGGAGTTCTCTGGTTTCAATCTATCATAATGGTGCATTTCTCAGAATATATGTTTTCATACGAACCAAGTTCTAATTTAGTCAGAAAGTACTTTTTTCCAGTACTTAACTTCTTCAAATTGTGTTGTTCTGTTGTACTGGTGGATGTAAAGAGATCATCTTTACATCATGTAAAGAGATGATCTCCTTACATCCATGACAAGATACCCTATACCACTGTCATGAAATGTTCTTTAAATAACTGTAATTCTGAAGAGTGGCAGTCCAATGTTGGTTTTAGCGCAGTTCATTACTTTTGGATGACTGATGCCATGTAATGAAAACCTTGCTCTGTATCATTTCCTAAAATGAATCTTTGTGTCACATGCTCTTGTGAAAGACATTTCCAACAGAAGAACATCTCTCACAAACACCACATATTATTTTTCCTCATGATGGATATTTTTGAAGTTGTCAGTAAAAGAAAAGCTAATGGTTGGTCTTTCACAGGTCTGTAAAATATTTGTGAGTGCCTGCTTGGTTGCTTACCTCATTTATTTTTCCTTTTTTTAAAATCCTAATGCTGGATGCAGGGATACAAAACCCAATATTTAAATTGCCAGGTTGATCTTAATCCTATTTGTTAATTATTTGAAGTTTTTGAAGCAGAATCCTCTGAAGTTAAATATTTGTATTAGCTTCTACAAAATGATTTACATAATCAGGTTGTGAGTGCTACCCTGTGCTTTTGCAAGGACTCCACTATATTCTCTTTGGTGAAATGGTGGGTATGTGCTCTAATTGAATTTCCTGCCTTCCTAACATTTGACAAAAACACAAATCAATGAAAAAATTTGCCTTAAATTGTGTTGTAAATCGAGGTCTCTATCAGGTGTTCAGATACTTTTTTTACTGCAGGATGTCTGTGGACTATAAGTTCTCTTCAATTTGCAAGAAATATCAACTCTTTCATCCTACCTCTCTGAACAGAATGTGACCACAGGGTGATCTCACTTAATGGCTCATTTCTTGATATACTGTTAAGAAGTAATACTGAATGGTCTCCATTCTTGGCTTTAGTCATTTGTTCTTAAAATTGGAAGGAAAAGATCCTGTCTCTAGTCCCCATTGTGGAGGACCGAAGGGACCTAATTAAAAGCATTACTTTGTAGCATATAGATTCTGATTCCATTGAGAAAATTAAAGAACATCAAATTGAAACAACAAAACAAAACAAAACAATTGATTCAATTATGGGTAGTCCTGTATTAGGAAATGTGGCTTAGGTTTATGAGGAAGTGAGTCTTTAAATATTGAACACCAGATTTAGTTTAGCCATCCAGTCACAGCAAGTGCCAGAGAAGTATGGGCGTCCTGTAAAAGGGATGAAGGTGTGTTGTATCACTAGACCTAGAAGAAGATAGTGAATGTGGTGTCTGCTGGATCTCAAGGAGAAGGGAGGGAGCAAATGAGCCACCCTTACTGAGTTCTTGCTCTCAAACTCAACAGTCAGGTAAATCATTACTCCTCCCATCTGGGAATATTATGTAAGTGAACAAATAAGAAAAGGGCCAGGAGTGTCATACCATTATCCTTCCATATGAAAATACTGTGAGAAGGGATGGAAGCTTCTCTGGCTGGCTGACTCTAAATCCTTTTTGTATCTTGTTTTGAAGTGTACCTTAAAGAAAATTACTGAATGAATTATAACATTAGAATTATATGTTATATATTTATTCTTAGTAGTTTAACATCCTAGCATGGAGAAATCTGCTGAATACTGAGGCATGTGATCTACCTTGTTTCTACATTTACCACTGGTATGCTGTGGAACTTTTGTCAAGTCCCTTAACTATCTATTTTAAAAGAGGCAAGGAAACAGACAACAGGATGTACCGGGCAAAGGAAATTACATTTATTTTTCTTTTAATTGAAGTATAATTGACATAAAATGCTATACTAGCTTCAGGTGTACAGTACAGTGATTGAGCAACTCTCTCTCTCTCCTTTTTTTTTTTTTTTTTTGACAACTCTTTATGTTATGCTACACTCACCTCATTGACTGTATTGTCCACACCGTCCCTTTCATACCCATGGCTTATTCTTTCCATAACTGGAAGCCTTTAACTCCCACTGCTCTTCACCCGTTTCACCCATCCCTCTAGCCCTCTCCCCTCTGGCAGTCAGCAGTTTGTTCTCTGTTTTCTTGGGTCTACTGTTTTGTTTGTATGATTTTATTTATAAGTGAAATCATATAGTATTTGTCTTTTCTTGCCCAATTTATTGCACTTAGAATAGTACACTCTACCAGCTTTATGCTAGTAAACAAGTGTTTATAGTTATTATATCACTTAATCCTTACTAGGATCCTACAAGGTAGATATTATTATCCCCATTTCATAGATGAAGAAACAAGAGATGACTTAGTTTCACAATGGTAGTCAATGGTGATGCTAGTTTTGAACCCAAGCCAGTTGGGTTCCAAAGCCTTGTTCTATGCAAGCAAAGTGTAGAACTACAAATGCTTCTCTTTAGGCTCTTTACTGGTGATTGGATATTTGATTTCCTTTTTGTACCCAGCTTTATTGAGATATAATTGACATAGAGCATTGTGTCAGTTTAAGGTATATAATGTGATGGTTTGATATGCTTAATATATTGCAAAATGATTATCACAGTGGGATTAGTTAACACCACGATCACCTCACATAATTACCACTTCTTCTTCTTTTTTTTTTTTTTTGTAGTGAGAACATTTAAGATCTACCTTCTGAGAAATTTTCATGTATATAATGCAATTTTATATTAAATATAGTCACCGTGTTCTACATTAGATTCCCAGAACTTACTCATCTTATGTAACTGGTATTTTGTATCCTTGACCAACATTTTCTCATTTTCCTTCACCTCCAGCCCCTAACAACCATTATACTGTGTTTCTGTGAATTCAGCTTTTTAATATTCCACATATAAATGATATCACAGTGTTTGTCTTTCTCCATCTGACTTATTTTACCTAGGAAAATGTCCTCAAGTTCTATCCATGTTGTCACAAATGGCAGGATTTCCTTTCTCTCACAGCTAAAGAATATTCCATTGTATATATAAACCATATCTTTTTTTCTCTTCTTTATCCATTCATTCATACATGAACATTTAGGTTGTTTTTATACCTTGGGTATTGTGACTAATGCTGCAATTAACATGGAGGGAGATATCTTTTTGCCATTCGGTCTTTATTTCCTTTGGATGTATATCCAGAAGTGGGATTTCAGGATCATAGTCCTATTTTCTTAATATTTTGAGGAACTTCCATGCTGCTTTCCATAGTGGGTACACCAATTTACATTCCCACCAACAGTGCACAAGAACTCTCTTTTCTCCATATCCTGACCAGCACTTGTTATCTCTTGTCTTTTTCATGATAGCCATTTTAACATGGGAGGGAGTATTTCAAGGAGGTTTTTTTTTCCTCAGAGAAACTGATTTTTTTTTAATTTTTTATTTTTCATAAACATATATTTTTATCCCCAGGGGTACAGGTCTGTGAATCACCAGGTTTACACACTTCACAGCACTCACCAAAGCGCATACCCTCCCCAATGTCCATAATCCGACCCCCTTCTCCCTAACCCCCTCCCCCCAGCAACCCTCAGTTTGTTTTGTGAGGTTAAGAGTCACTTGTGGTGACAGATGCTGGCGAGGATGCGGAGAAAGGGGAACCCTCCTACACTGTTGGTGGGAATGCAAGCTGGTGCAGCCACTCTGGAAAATAGCATGGAGGTTCCTCAAAATGTTGAAAATAGAACTGCCCTATGACCCAGCAATTGCACTATTGGGTATTTACCCTAAAGATACAAACGTAGTGATCCAAAGGGGCACGTGCACCCGAATGTTTATAGCAGCAATGTCCACAATAGCCAAACTATGGAAAGAACCTAGATGTCCATCAACAGATGAATGGATCAAGAAGATGTGGTATATATACACAATGGAATACTATGCAGCCATCAAAAGAAATGAAATCTTGCCATTTGCGACAACATGGATGGAACTAGAGAGTATCATGCTTAGCGAAATAAGTCAAGCAGAGAAAGACAACTATCATATGATCTCCCTGATATGAGGAAGTGGTGATGCAACATGGGGGCTTAAGTGGGTAGGAGAAGAATCAATGAAACAAGATGGGATTGGGAGGGAAACAAACCATAAGTGACTCTTAATCTCACAAAACAAACTGAGGGTTGCTGGGGGGAGGGGGTTTGGTAGAAGGAGGTGGGATTATGGGCATTGGGGAGGGTATGTGCTTTGTTGAGTGCTGTGAAGTGTGTAAACCTGGTGATTCACAGACCTGTACCTCTGGGGATAAAAATATATGTTTATAAAAAATAAAAAATTAATTTAAAAAAAAAGTCACTTATGCTTTGTCTCCCTCCCAATCCCATCTTGTTTCATTTATTCTTCTCCTACCCATGTTGCATCACCCCTTCCTCATATCAGGGAGATCATATGATAGTTGTCTTTCTCTGCTTGACTTATTTCGCTAAGCATGATACTCTCTAGTTCCATCCATGTTGTCACAAATGGCAAGATTTCATTTCTTTTGATGGCTGCATAGTATTCCATTGTGTATATATACCACATCTTCTTGATCCATTCATCTGTTGATGGACATCTAGGTTCTTTCCATAGTTTGGCTATTGTGGACATTGCTGCTATAAACATTCGGGTGCACGTGCCCCTTTGGATCATTACGTTTGTATCTTTAGGGTAAATACCCAATAGTGCAATTGCTGGGTCATAGGGCAGTTCTATTTTCAACATTTTGAGGAACCTCCATGCTATTTTCCAGAGTGGCTGCACCAGCTTGCATTCCCACCAACAGTGTAGGAGGGTTCCCCTTTCTCCGCATCCTCGCCAGCATCTGTCATTTCCTGACATGTTGATTTTAGCCATTCTGACTGGTGTGAGGTGATATCTCATTGTGGTTTTGATTTGTATTTCCCTGATGCCGAGTGATATGGAGCACTTTTTCATGTGTCTGTTGGCCATCTGGATGTCTTCTTTGCAGAAATGTCTGTCCATGTCCTCTGCCCATTTCTTGATTGGATTATTTGTTCTTTGGGTGTTGAGTTTGCTAAGTTCTTTATAGATTCTGGACACTAGTCCTTTATCTGATATGTCGTTTGCAAATATCTTCTCCCATTCTGTCAGTTGTCTTTTGATTTTGTTAACTGTTTCCTTTGCTGTGCAAAAGCTTTTGATCTTGATGAAATCCCAATAGTTCATTTTTGCCCTTGCTTCCCTTGCCTTTGGCGTTGTTCCTAGGAATATGTTGCTGTGGCTGAGGTTGAAGAGGTTGCTGCCTGTGTTCTCCTCAAGGATTTTGATGGATTCCTTTCGCACATTGAGGTCCTTCATCCATTTTGAGTCTATTTTTGTGTGTGGTGTAAGGAAATGGTCCAATTTCATTTTTCTGCATGTGGCTATCCAATTTTCCCAGCACCATTTATTGAAGAGGCTGTCTTTTTTCCATTGGACATTCTTTCCTGCTTTGTCGAAGATTAGTTGACTGTAGAGTTGAGGGTCTATTTCTGGGCTCTCTATTCTGTTCCATTGATCTATGTGTCTGTTTTTGTGCCAGTACCATGCTGTCTTGATGATGACAGCTTTGTAATAGAGCTTGAAGTCCGGAATTGTGATGCCACCAACTTTGGCTTTCTTTTTCAATATCCCTTTGGCTATTCGAGGTCTTTTCTGGTTCCATATAAATTTTAGAATTATTTGTTCCATTTCTTTGAAAAAGATGGATGGTACTTTGATAGGAATTGCATTAAATGTGTAGATTGCTTTAGGTAGCATAGACATTTTCACAATATTTATTCTTCCAATCCATGAGCATGGAACATTTTTCCATTTCTTTGTGTCTTCCTCAATTTCTTTCATGAGTACTTTATAGTTTTCTGAGTATAGATTCTGTGCCTCTTTGGTTAGGTTTATTCCTAGGTATCTTATGGTTTTGGGTGCAATTGTAAATGGGATTGACTCCTTAATTTCTTTCTTCTGTCTTGCTATTGGTGTAGAGAAATGCAACTGATTTCTGTGCATTGATTTTATATCCTGACACTTTACTGAATTCCTGTACAAGTTCTAGCAGTTTTGGAGTGGAGTCTTTTGGGTTTTCCACATATAGTATCATATCATCTGCGAAGAATGGTAATTTGACTTCTTCTTTGCCAATTTGGATGCCTTTAATTTGCTTTTGTTGTCTGTTTGCTGAGGCTAGGACCTCTAGTACTATGTTGAATAGCAGTGGTGATAATGGACATCCCTGCCGTGTTCCTGACCTTAGCGGAAAAGCTTTCAGTTTTTCTCCATTGAGAATGATATTTGCGGTGGGTTTTTCATAGATGGCTTTGATGATATTGAGGTATGTGCCCTCTATCCCTACACTTTGAAGAGTTTTGATCAGGAAGGGATGCTGTACTTTGTCAAATGCTTTTTCAGCATCTATTGAGAGTATCATATGGTTCTTGTTCTTTCTTTTATTGATGTGTTGTATCACCTTGACTGATTTGCGGATGTTGAACCAACCTTGCAGCCCTGGAATAAATCCCACTTGGTCGTGGTGAATAATCCTTTTAATGTACTGTTGAATCCTATTGGCTAGTATTTTGTTGAGTATTTTCGCATCTGTGTTCATCAAGGATATCGGTCTATAGCTCTCTTTTTTGGTGGGATCCTTGTCTGGTTTTGGGATCAAGGTGATGCTGGCCTCATAAAATGAGTTTGGAAGTTTTCCTTCCATTTCTATTTTTTGGAACAGTTTCAGGAGAATAGGAATTAGTTCTTCTTTAAATGTTTGGTAGCATTCCCCCGGGAAGCCGTCTGGCCCTGGGCTTTTGTTTGTTTGGAGATTTTTAATGACTGTTTCAATCTCCTTACTGGTTATGGGTCTGCTCAGGCTTTCTATTTCTTCCTGGTTCAGTTGTGGTAGTTTATATGTTTCTAGGAATGCATCCATTTCTTCCAGATTGTCAAATTTATTGGTGTAGAGTTGCTCATAGTATGTTCTTATAATAGTTTGTATTTCTTTGGTGTTAGTTGTGATCTCTCCTCTTTCATTCATGATTTTATTTATTTGGGTCCTTTCTCTGTTCTTTTTGATAAGTCGGGCCAGGGGTTTATCAATTTTATTAATTCTTTCAAAGAACCAGCTCCTAGTTTCGTTGATTTGCTCTATTGTTTTTTTGGTTTCCATTTCACTGATTTCTGCTCTGATCTTTATGATTTCTCTTCTCCTGCTGGGCTTAGGGTTTCTTTCTTGTTCTTTCTCCAGCTCCTTTAGGTGTAGGGTTAGGTTGTGTACCTGAGACCTTTCTTGTTTCTTGAGAAAGGCTTGTACCACTATGTATTTTCCTCTCAGGACTGCCTTTGTTGTGTCCCACAGATTTTGAACCGTTGTATTTTCATTATCATTTGTTTCCATGATTTTTTTCAATTCTTCTTTAATTTCCCGGTTGACCCATTCATTCTTTAGAAGGATGCTGTTTACTCTCCATGTATTTGGGTTCTTTCCAAACTTCCTTTTGTGGTTGAGTTCTAGCTTTAGAGCATTGTGGTCTGAAAATATGCAGGGAATGATTCCAATCTTTTGATACCGGTTGAGTCCTGATTTAGGACCAAGGATGTCATCTATTTTGGAGAATGTTCCATGTGCACTAGAGAAGAATGTGTATTCCGTTGCTTTGGGATGAAATGTTCTGAATATATCTGTGATGTCCATCTGGTCCAGTGTGTTGTTTAAGGCCTTTATTTTCTTGCTGATCTTTTGCTTGGATGATCTGTCCATTTCAGTGAGGGGAGTGTTAAAGTCCCCTACTATTATTGTATTATTGTTGATGTGTTTCTTTGAATTTGTTATTAATTGGTTTATATAGTTGGCTGCTCCCACGTTGGGGGCATAGATATTTAAAATTGTTAGATCTTCTCGTTGGACAGACACTTTGAGTATGATATAGTGTCCTTCCTCATCTCTTATTATAGTCTTTGGCTTAAAATCTAATTGATCTGATATAAGGATTGCCACTCCTGCTTTCTTCTGATGTCCATTAGCATGGTAAATTCTTTTCCACCCCCTCACTTTAAATCTGGAGGTGTCTTCGGGCTTAAAATGAGTTTCTTGGAGGCAACATATAGATGGGTTTTGTTTTTTTATCCATTCTGATACCCTGTGTCTTTTGACAGGGGCATTTAGCCCATTAACATTCAGGGTAACTATTGAGAGATATGAATTTAGTGCCATTGTATTGCCTGTAAGGTGACTGTTACTGTATATGGTCTCTGTTCCTTTCTGATCTACTACTTGTAGGCTCTCTCTTTGCTTAGAGGACCCCTTTCAAGATTTCCTGTAGAGCTGGTTTGGTATTTGCAAATTCTTTCAGTTTTTGTTTGTCCTGGAAGCTTTTAATCTTTCCTTCTATTTTCAATGATAGCCTAGCTGGATATAGTATTCTTGGCTGCATGTTTTTCTCGTTTAGTGCTCTGAAAATATCATGCCAGCTCTTTCTGGCCTGCCAGGTCTCTGTGGATAAGTCAGCTGCCAATCTAATATTTCTACCATTGTATGTTACAGACTTCTTTTCCCGGGCTGCTTTCAGGATATTCTCTTTGTCACTGAGACTTGTAAATTTTACTATTAGGTGACGGGGTGTCGGCCTATTCTTATTGATTTTGAGGGGCATTCTCTGAACCTCCTGAATTTTGATGCTCGTTCCCTTTGCCATATTGGGGAAATTCTCCCCAATAATTCTCTCCAGTATACCTTCTGCTCCCCTCTCTCTTTCTTCTTCTTCTGGAATCCCAATTATTCTAATGTTGTTTTGTCTTATGGTGTCACTTATCTCTCAAATTCTCCCCTCTTGGTCCAGTAGCTGTTTGTCCCTCTTTTGCTCAGCTTCTTTATTCTCTGTCATTTGGTCTTCTATATCACTAATTCTTTCTTCTGCCTCATTTATCCTAGCAGTGAGAGCCTCCATTTTTGATTGCACCTCATTAATAGCTTTTTTGATTTCAACTTGGTTAGATTTTAGTTCTTTTATTTCTCCAGAAAGGGCTTTTATATCTCTCGAGAGGGTTTCTCTAATATCTTCCATGCCTTTTTCGAGCCCGGCTAGAACCTTGAGAATTGTCATTCTGAACTCTAGATCTGACATATTATCAATGTTTGTATTGATCAGGTCCCTGGCCTTCGGTACTGCCTCTTGTTCTTTTTTCTGTGTTGAATTTTTCTGTCTTGTAATTTTGTCCAGATAAGAGTATATGAAGGAGCAAGTAAAATACTAAAAGGGTGGCAACAACCCCAGGAAAATATGCTTTAACCAAATTAGAAGAGATCCCAAATCGTGAGGGGGAAAAAGGGGATAAAAAGAGGTTAAAAAAGGAAGAAAGAAAAATAAAGAAAAAAGAAAAAAGAAAAGAAAAGAAAAGAATTAAAAAAAACTATAAGAAAAATATAAAAAAGAAAAAATATATATATTAGATAAACTATTTATAAAACTTTAAAAAAGAAAAAGGTAAAAGTTAAAAAAAAATTTTACTAGAAGGACAAAAACAAAAAACAAAAAATGAAAAAGAAAAAAATTAAATTAACTGCAAGACTAAAAAAAATCACAGGGAAAATGCCATGAGTTCCGTGCTTTGCTTTCTCCTCCTCTGGAATTCTGCTGCTCTCCTTGGTATTGAAACCACACTCCTTGGTAGGAGAACTTGGTCTTGGCTGGATTTCTTGTTGATTTTCTGGTTGAGGGGCCTGGTGTAATGATTCTCAAGTGTCTTTGACCCAGGCGGAATTGCACCGCCCTTACCAGGGGCCGGGGTGAGTAATCCGCTCGGGTTTGCTTTCAGGAGCTTTTGTTCCCTGAGCACTTTCCGTAGAGTTCCGGAGGACGGGGAATACAAATGGCGGCCTCCTGGTCTCCGGCCCGGAGGAGCCGAGAGCCCAGGGCCCCACTCCTCAGTGCGCCCTCAGAGAACAGCACCCAGTTACTCCCGTCTGCCTGACCTCCGGCCGTGCTCCAAGCTCACGGAGCCTGTGTCTGGTTCAAGTTAATCCCGAGCTGTGAGCTTACTGTCAGCTCTGTCTCTGTAGCCAGCTTTCCCGCTCCAATAGCCGCAAGCTCTGTGACACTCAGACACCCCCAATCCTTCTGTGACCCTGCGGGACCTGAGGCCACACTGACCTGAGGCCACACTGACCCCACACTTCGCCCCGGTTTAGCCTCTGCGCGATGTCCCTCAGCGGAACAGACTTTTAAAGGTCCTGATTTTGTGCGCCGTTGCTCCGCTGCTTGCCGGGAGCCGGCCCCTCCCCCCGGGGTTTATCTTTCCGTCGCTTTGGATTCACTTCTCTGCCTGTCCCACCTTTCAGAAAGTGGTTGTTTTTCTGTTTCCAGAATTGCTGTTCTTCTTCTCTTCGATCTGCCGATGGATTTTCAGGTGTTTGCAATCTTTAGATAAGCTATCTAGCTGATCTCCGGCTAGCTGAAGTAGTCTCAGCCTGCTACTTCTCTGCCATCTTGACTCCTCCCCCTTCTTATACAATCTTATAGTGCTTTATATCAGGGTAATTCTGATAATTCTGATAATTCTAAGGTAATTTTGTCTTAGCAAAATTAGTTCAGGTGTGTCCTCTCCTCTTCAAATTTTTGAAAGAGTTAAAAAGGATTGGTATTAATTCTTCTTTAAATGTTTGATAGAATTCACTAGGGGAACCATATGGCCCTGGGCTTTTTCGTGGTGTGAGGTATTTGATTACTAATTCAGTTTCCTTACTTGCTATTGGTGTCATATATATATATATATATATATATATATATATATATATATATTATTGTTCAATCTTGTCAGGTTGGTTGTTTCTAGGAATTAATCTACTTATTCCAGGTTATCCAGTTTATTGATATATAATTGTTCACAGTAGTATCTTACGATCTTTTGTGTTTCTCTGGTATCAAGTATGATATGCCTTCTTTCATTTCTGATTTTAGTTATTTGGGTCTTCTCTGTTTTTCTTAGTCTAAAAGTTTGTCAAGTTGGTTCATATTTTCAAAAAAGTTTGCTCATAATATTGTTGATACTTTCTATTTTATTTCTGATTTCTTTTTCATCTATCTGCTCTGTTCTTTTTATTTCCTTACTTGTATTGTCGCTGAGCTAATTTTATTCTACCTTTTTTAGTTCCCTGAGTGTAAAGTTAGGTTGTTTATTTGTGATTTTTTTTTTCTTTCCCTAACACATTCATTTATCACTATAAACTTGTCTCTTAGAACTGCTTTTGCTTCATCCAGTAAGTTTTGGTATGCTTTTTAATTTACACACATTTGTGAATTTTCCAGTTTTCCTCCTGTTACTGATTTTTATTTTCATAATACTGTGGTTGGAAAAGGTACTTGGCATGATTTTAATCTTCTTAAATTTGCTTCTATGTATTTTGTGACCTGTCATATGATCTATCCTGGAAAATGTTCTGTGAGTGCTTGAGAACAATTATATATACTGCTGCTATTGGATAGAAGATTCTGTATATGTCTGTTAGGTCCATTTGACCTACCGTATAGTTTAAATCCAAAGTTTCTTTATTGATTTTCTGTCCAGATGATCTATCCATTGTTGAAAGTAAGACGTGAGGTACTATAATATTACTGTATTGTATCTATTCTCCATTCAGATCTGTTAGTATTTGCTTAGTATATTTAGGTGCTCCAACTTGACTAAATATCTGTTCATATTTGTTATATCTTCGTGATGAATTTATGCCTTTAGCATTATACAGTGACCTTATTTGTCTCTTGTTACCATTTTGATTTAAACTTTATTTTGTTTTATATAAGTATAGCTCTCCCTGCTCACTTTTTATTTCCACTTGCAATGAATATCTTTTTTCATCATTTCATTTTGAGCTTCTGTGTGTCCTTAAAACTGAAATGAATCTCTTATAGGCAGCAAATAGCTGGATCTTGATTTTAATTCAGTCAGCCATGCCAAGCCTTTTGTTTGGAGAATTTAATCCATTTACATTTAGAGTAATCATTGATAGTTAAAGACCTCCTGAAGTCATCTTAAATGTTTCCTGGCTGTTGTGTGGTTCCCAGATTCCTTCCTTCCTTTCTTGCTGCCTTTCTTTGTGAGTTGATGATTGTCTTTAGTGGTACACTTTAAATCCCTTCTCTTTATATTTTGTGTTTCTACTATAGGTCTTTGTTTTGTGGTTATCATGAAGCTTACATAAAGCATCTTAGAGATAAGATATTTATTTTATGCTGATAACAACTTAACTTTGACTCCATACAAAAACTCTTTACTTCGCTCCTTTTATATTTTTGATGTCACAATTTACCTCTTTTAATACTAAATTCACTAAAAAGTTATTATATTTGTATTATGACTATTTTGAATTATTTTGTTCTTTAATCATTATTCTAGAGTTAAGTGGTTAATACACCACCATATTACAATATTAGAGTATTCTGAATTTGATTGTATACTTCCCTTTATCAGTGTCTTCTATATTTTCATATGCTTTGATGTTACTAATTAGTGTCCTTTCATTTCATCTTGAATAACTTACTTTAGCATTCTTTTAAGTCAGGTTTAGTGCTGATGAACTGGCTCAGTTTCATGGTGTCTGGGAATGATTTTATATCTTCCTAATTTCTGAAAGAAAATTTTATCAGGAAAAGTATTCTTAGCTAACCTGTTTCCCTTTCTTTGTTTTTTGTCCCTGCTCCCCTCGCCCCATCACCAGCACTTTAAATATATTGTCTCACTTTCTCTGGGCTTGTAAGATTTCTGCTGAGAAATCCACTGATAATCTTTTGGAGATTCCTCTATAAGTCACAAGCTTCTTTTTTCTACCTGTTTTAAGATTCTCTTTATCTTTGATTTTTGACAGTTTCACTATAAAGTGTTAGAGAAGATCACTTTATTTTTAAAAATTATTTATTTACTTACTTGATAGAGAGAGAGAGAGCATGAGCAGGGGGAGGGGCAAGGGAGAGAGATTATCAAGCACTCCGTGCTGAGCATGGGGCTTGATGCTGGGCTTAAATCATTACCTTAAGATCATGACTTGAGCTGAAATTAAGAGTTGGACACTTAACTGATTGAGCCTACCAGGCCCCCCAGAGATCACTTTAAATTACATTTATTTGGGGACCTATGAGCCTTGTGAACTTGCATATCCAATCTCTCCTCAGATTTGGGAAGGTCTTGGTCAAAATTTCCTTAAATAAACTCTCTGCCTCCTTTCTTTCTCTCTTCTCCTTCTGGAACTCCAGTTTGTAGATTATTTATTTGATGGTCTCCTATTGTTCATCCAAACTCCCTCACATTCATACATAAGTACACACATACATTAATTACATAATTTATTTATCATTTTTGTTGTTGTTCTCTTTTGACTGGATAATTTCAAAGGTCCCATCTTCTACTTTATACATTCTTTCTTCTACTTAATCCATTTTGCTCTTGATATTCTCTATTGCATTTTTCATTTCATTCCTTACATTTTTCGTGTCCAGAGTTTTTCTTTTGTGTTTAATGATTTCCTATCTCTTTGTTAAACTTCTCATTTTGTTCATGTATTGTTTTCTTAATTTTGTTGAATTGTCTTTCTGTGTTTTGTTTCAGCTCATTGAGCTTCTTTAAAACAACTATTTTGAATTACCAGGTAAATTGCAGATCTTCATATCTTTGGGGTTGAACACTGTAACAATATTGCAATCCTTTTGTGGTATCATGTTTCCTTTATTTTCATGTTCCTTAAGTTTGAAGTAGTAGTCATCTCCTCTAGTCTTTACTGACTGACTTGAGGAAGAAAATATCTTTCATTAGCCCCACTAGAGATTCTGAAGCTTTCTTATACTTTCTCCAAAGATGCCTGCTCTATGCTTCTTGCTCCCTCTTGTGGTGGAATTCTTAAGCTTGTATGCCCTCTCTGGATCCTACAACTGCACCAAATTAGGTGCTGACAACCTCTCTTTTGCTTTCTCAAAGGTGAAGGTAAAAACTCAAGTTTTGGCCCACAGATTTCGGTTGGCTTTCTGTGTGTGCTCACTAGCTGTCTATCTAAATTCACTCTCACCACCATCAGGAGCACACACATTGTGTGGGGTGTGTCTGTGTGAATGTGGGATAGTTGAGGGGTTAACAGGTGAGGCATCCCCAGTACCTTTTGCCTTATTTCTTGTTTGAGTCCACAATGTAGTTTTTAGGACCAGTGTCCTTTTAATACCCTTTGAAAATCTGACCTGCCACTCTTCCAGCTTCATCTCACACTCAAGTGATGCAGCCATGACTTGATATTCTAACTGATATTCAAACTCTTTCTCATGTCTTCTCCAGTATATTCAAAACACACACACACACACCCCTTTATTCATTTATTTATTTATTTATTGCTTCAGTGGTATGCTAGAAAATTTCCCCTGGCAAACTGGATTTCCACTAATATTCTCTCATCTATGGGTGATTATCTAAGATAGTGTTCTTCAGGGGCTACCAGACCACAGTGGGGAGGGGGCACTGGAGCTAGTTCACAAGCCAATGACGTGTTCAAAGCTGGACCAAGTTTTGTATACATGAGTGTGTGACACTGTCTATGGCCCTTGGTATATGGTACTATATCCCACAGATCCCATAAAGGCACTTCTATCCATGGATGGATGCCAAATTATTGTTGTGGAGGCTCTATGGGTGAGAGGCATCATATTGAGCCATGTTGTGATGTCCTCCCTGATTTCAAAAATGAGAATAGTAGATTGACAAAATCATTAATACTGTGGGTTCAGAATCTGTTAGAGTTCCTGATTTACATAGTAGGAACTTAATAAATCTTTGCTGGATGAATGAATGAATGACCAGTATAGGTTATTGTAACAATTCAACTCTGATAAAGCATTATGATTGTAAACTAACTTTGGCTGAGGGATTTTTCTTTAACTCACTCCTGACCAGTTACCTGGGAGGGCATAATCCCTCAGCTCACTAAAACTGGCTCAAGGTAATCATTCCACCTATTGATGGGAATGGTGGTTGTGGTGGCATTGGCAGTGGTAATGGGACAAGATGGACATCTTTGTTTCTTAAGGAGACATACATCAGGGATTTGAAAATGAAGATTAATAACTCCTACATTTTAGAAGCCTTAAATAAACTGGATATACATCATATGTGCATATATATGTCCATATACATCCACAAAGTACATACATTTTTAAAGGATGTTTAGTTATCACAAGTAGCCATGATCTTTCAGTGCAATTACTCCATAAATACAAAAATGTTTCATAGCTCCACAGCATGCATGCCTTTTGTTTTAAAGTGGAGCCTAAGGTTAAACAATAATAAAATTGAATGGTAGGCCTTTGTGATCTCTGGTTTTCTGTGCATCCTGTATTTATTACATTATGATTCATATCACTTAGACACTTATGGGAACTATTCACAAATGCGTTACACTAGAGAGAAAAAAAAAGAACTTTGAGTGCTGTGAATAAGTTAAGCATCATATTCAGCTTGATTGTCTTTTCTTACCACCTCCTGGACACATGTTTTACCCACTACCTGAATTATTCAACCACGCCATGAAATTCCGAGTCTCCAAGTCTCACGGCCAAATCACTGGGAGTTGACATCCCAACCTATGCAAGCAAATCTACCCCTCATCCATATTAAAAAAAAAAAAAAGTCCAAACAAAAAGAATATTGAACTTCAGAAAAATTGTCAAATTCCGAACAAATTTGGACTTCCTTTTCCCATTGAAATTCTTTTTTTTTTTTTTTTTTTTTTTGATGTCTCTGAAAAAGTGACTTAGGCAACTTTGCACATAAACTTTTAGATGAAGCTATCCTAAAGACTCATTTTCTTGTATTGGTGAATAACCTTTAGCCTTTTTCTTGCATTGATGAATGTTTTAACCTTTTAGGATCTATTTGGGAATTATATTCACATGTCAAACATAAACTGTCTTTCCTGGTGTTCATATTTAAAGTAATTGAACAGAATTGCTTGATAAGCCCAATGCAAAGTAAAATTTAGATTAAGTTATTTTCTAATTCAAAGGTAAATTGTGGTAGACGTTGCTGAAATCATTATCACTCAAAAATTAATTTACATTCCGTGAGGAGAATGGTATGTTGTTGTGGGTACAAACACACACATATATATCTCCAGGGATGCGGCTTCAAAAGCAACCCTAATCAGATGTTTATATAGCAAATATTGCCACTTTTTAAGGATACAATATCAAATAAAGTAAGAGTTTATTTTCTTAGAGAAGACTTTTGACTGGATATAACACACAAATATCTCTATGTATTCTAAACTCCCAGAAAATAAAGTATGGATTTACTAAAGTACTGATTGACTGATTGCAACCTCCTGGATGACTTTAAAGGGTTTGAGACTTCAGTGGGGGACGCCACTGTGGATGCGGTGGAAACAGCAAAAGAAGTAGAATTAGAAGTGAAACCTGAAGAGGGAACCGAATTGCCGCAATCTCATGATAAAACTCCAAGGGATGAAGAGTTGTTTTTATGGATGAGCAAAAAAAGTGGTGCCTTGAAATGACAACCAAAGATTTCGAATAGCACATAGTTCATTGATAAAGCAGTGACAGGGTTCAAATGGATTACCTCTAATTTTGAAAGAGGTTCTACTGTGGGTGAAATGTTGTCAAACAGCATCACATGGTACAGAGAAACTGCTCAGGAAAGGAAAGTCAAATGAGGTGCCAAACTTTTTTGTTGTTTTATTTTAAGAAATTGCCACAGCCTCCCTAACCTTTAGCAACCGTACTCTTGATCACTCCTCAGACATCAACATGGAGGCAAGACCCTCCACCAGTGAAAAGATTACAACTTGCTGAAGGTTCAGATGATGATTACTTTCTAAAAACATTTATTTATTTATTTGTTTGTTTGTTTGAAAAAGAGAGAGTGATTGGGGATAGGGGAGAGGGTGAGAGAGAATCCAGAAGCAGACTGCCTACTGAGGGTGGACTTAGACGTGGAGCTCAATTTCAGGATCCAATCCTAGGACTTCAGCAGAAATTCAGAGTTGGCCGCTCAAACCGACTGATCTACCCTGGCACCCCAGTAACAAAGTATTTTTTACCTAAAGTGTGTACATTGCTTTTTTAGGGTAATGTTATGACACACTGACTAAATATACCTTTTATATGTGCTGGGAAACCAAAAAATTCAGGTGACTTGCTTTATTTCAATATTCACTTTGTTACAGTCATCTGGAAGCCATCCTGCAATATCTCTGAGATATGCATATTTGAGATCAGCTTCTCTGGAGGATGCAAGGATGCTGGAAAAGAACTCAGATCGACAGGAAGGAACACATTTGAGCAAATGCAGTAAGAGAAAATCTAGAAACATTAAGAAAAGAAGAAAAAGAGGCCGAGTGAACTGAAGAAACATTGCAAAGAAAAAATAATACAGTAACAGAATTAAATGCCATATTGGTTGGTGGTACTTGGGAACAGAACTGATACCATAGAAAATCAAATCAGTGTTTTGAGAACTGATTAGTGAAGCTCTTTCAGCATGCAGGAAATAAGAAAAAGTCAAATTATGAAGAGGGTGAGACAGAATATGATACATATTGAGGCCAGCATGAAGATCCAGCATAACAACTGATAAGGGTAGCTGAAATAGAAGCAATAACCAAATATATAAACCAAAGCCACCTTTGCAAAGCTGATAGGTTCTTTATGGGAATTGAATGATTTGACCAAATCCAGGCAAAAAGAAAAGACATACGTTTATAGATATTTTGGCATAACTTAAACAGCTAAAATTAAAAATATAAATGTACGGACATCCATGCAACAGGAAAAAAAAAACTTGATTAACTGAGAAGGAAATAAAAATTAACTCTCTTCATAGATATATTTTTAAAGATTTATTTATTTATTTATTTATTTTAAGAGAAAGCAGAGCAGGGGAAGAAGGAGAGGGAGAGAAACACAAGCAGACTCCCCGCCAAGCAGGGCTCCATCTCATGACCCTGAGATTAAGACCTGAGCTGAAACCAAGAATCAGACCCTCAACTGACAGCCACCCAGGCACCCCAACTTTCTTCATATATTTACAGTAGGGTTAAAAATCAGAAGGGAATGGAGTCATGCTTACTGATTGTTGAAGGTATGACCATAAATTGTATGCTGAAATTTCAGAATGAAACCACAGAAGGATTGTCTAGTTGAAATGCAAAAGGCTAATCTTTTTCATATGTGTGTGTGTGTGTGCACGTGCGTGTGTGTGTGTATGGTGATTACCTCACTCAGTAAATATACTAATATACTAACACCCAGATATAATACATAAGCAGGCAGGTTACAGATGGAAAAATACACATAACCAATAACATTATAAATCATCATAAATATTGTTAGTAAGTAAATATAAATAAAAAGATAACATTTTACTATAAAATTTGTACTGATTAAAATAAATAGAAATGTAATATTTTGGTAAAGTTACAAATTATTGAAATGTGAATTTGTTTGGCTTTTCTAGAAATTATTTTGTTGACTATAAATATATATTTCTTTCTAGAAATTCACTTTAAAAAAATCCAACATGTAGATTAAGTCCAATTAAACACTAATTTTAAATGTGAAAAATTTGAATGATATCAAGTAGGAAAGAATAATACTTGTAGACATAGGTTTTGTAGGGTAGTATTTTGATAGGTTATGGTGAATCATAAAAAGTGGTATTTTTTGAAGCATATTTAATCTTCAGAGAAAAACAATTTAGTTACAGTATCAACTGGAAAGCCAGGTACAAAATGATAATTAATGTTACCCTAGGTTTTCCTTTTTAACTGCTTTGCATAGAAAAACAACAAAAGGAAGTAAACTAAAATCTTATCCATGGTTATTTCTAGATACAGAAAGTATAGTGATTTTAATTTTCTTCAGTAAGCACATGTGTGTTTTCCAGTTCTCTAGAATAAACAGTAGCTACTTTGTAATAAAAAATGATAACATCTAACAAAAAATATGTAACAAATTTTATGTATGAAAAATTCACCTTGCTGATTATTCCGAGAACATGTCCTGGTTAGTGGATTGTCAGAGAATAAATAATGATGAAGCTTCCCTTGATCAAATGTAAATGAAATTAATCTTCTTTAATTAGGGACTCATTGTGACAATTGAGCTTGTCTTAATAGCATAATGTAATTAATATAACATATATATGTATTTGCTACAGTTATATATCATATGAAACAAATATGTATAAATATATAACTGTACATAAATATGTGAAAATTATTTTTACACAATGCTATGTTTTTTAGCTATGTATTACCTAGAAAATGTCATTCTGATGTTTGCGTGAGAAAATTTAACCATGATAGGCAAATAATTCTATATAATGATTCCACATGATAAAAGTATAAATGACATGTTTGAAATTATGAAATTGGGAGCCCTCCTCCTCTAATGTAGTCAGTAAACTATTTAAAGTTCTAAAGGAGTGTCTAAGATTAAATGAATGACATCATTTATCAAAGTTTGAAACTCATTGAAAAAATCTCCATTAAGAGACAGATTTTTGAGCTAGAAGAGAGCATAAAAAGATTCCAGAAGTATTCATACTAATGAAATGATATGCCAAGGTCAAATATGTATGCTCAAAGTTAAAGGACAACTCTACATTGATAACATGTCAATAATGCTCACAATATTAAAAACAAACTACCTCCTCATTATGCTATTCAAATGTTTCACTGTGCAAATAATTTCTAATTACAAATGAATTAGTAGTGGTATCCTGTACATTAAAGAAGTCAGTAATTGAAATACTAACAGTAAAAAGTAATAATACTCTGGTCACTTGTTTAATTCAAACTGTCAGTCTTTTTTGTCTGGTGGTGCACCTTTTAATTTTTTAATTTTTTTATTTCCTTGGTATCACCAAGATAAAATAGAGGGAGGGATAATGAAAACATCTATTATGGGGGATCATAAGCAGGGACTTTTGGGCAGCATTAAGATGTATGAGGTGTATTCCTTCCCCATCTTGGGAATTCTAGTTAGTCGAAGAGCAATACTTTTAGACTAGGAAGGAAGGGAAGGACAGTGGTTATGTATTTGGATGTATTTTATAAAGAAGCCCCTAAATTCCGTATGGGAGCTTCCTGGTAACTCGTTCTGTTCCCTAGTACTCATGCTGTCTTCAACCAAACTTCCAAAATTTTAACAAAGAGTTTCACCCGCATAATTACACTAGTACACTGTTGGCTTTTTTTTTTTTTTTTTAACCCATTTCCTTTGCTTGAACTCTCTGGCCTTTTCTCATATGCATTTGACAAAAGAACTACTGATGGAGTGTTATTATGTCTTAGGTGGAGGAAATGGTCTACGGATTCATGTTTGAAATGTGCAATATTGGCAATCAAGACTTACCTCAGCATTTGCTGGGACACAGGAAACCAGCTAATGGCTGATAATGTCCAGGAAATTAGTAACTCATACATATGGTAAATGCTCCATTCCCAGCCAAATGATTTGTGTAATGGATGGCTGAGTTCTCAAAGGGACTGTTAGCACGGTGGAATAGTAGGGCTTTATTAACTAGACTGTGTGCTAATCCTTAATGTTTTGTAACCGAAGAATTTAACCATACTGTACAATACAATGGGAAATTGTAGACCCAGAAAGTGAAGAAGTTTAAGGCACCAGTGTTCTATTCTCCAAAAGGACTATTTTATTTTAAAAATATTAGTATTGGTATAACACCAGTATCTCAGTTTAGAATCCTGTAAAATGAATTGTGAATAGCATTTAGTTGTAAGAAAGATATTAAATCAGTTGCCACTTTGCTTAATGTCCTATTTCTATCTGTTAATTTTGTTAGTAATGGTGTTGATTATTTATAATCCGTTGCTTGAGTTCATTGATTTTCTACTGAGTATCAGGCCACCCTTGTGCTATGTGCTTTCACATGTTCCCTCATTTAATCTCACCACTCTTCTCCTGCCCTCCTTGCTAGGTTAGCTTTCACATATCCCTCAAGCCACAATTCAAATGTCAGCAAGATTGTCTCAGGGAGATCTTAATGACATCCCAGTCTAGGTCATCTGCTCTTTCTATATGTTCTTATAGAATCATGTATAATTTCATAGAATCTTTGTACACAATTTGTAATTTAAATTTTATATGGTAGGTGATTGGATACTATTCCTTTCCTACTTTAGAGTAGAAAATTTGTAAGTGCAAAGACTGTAATAGTTCTTGCCACTACTGTGCACCCTTTGAGCCAAGTACTCTGTCTAGCAGGTAACAGGTAATAATAAATATTTGTTGAATGAAAGAACTCTATATAGTGGTTATCATTTTCCCAGGTTTGCAAATGAAAAAACTGAAGTTCAAAAAATTTAACCTAATTAAAGTCATACAACCACTGGATGTTGGGATCCCATCTCATATCTGACTTCAAAACCATTACTGTAGCTTAATTATTTGCAATGGGTAAGATAATGAAAGTATTACAAAACTTATCTTTCTCTTTAATAAAACTGAACTTTACTAAATATTTGCCATTTCTCTGTATAATCTTTTAGAGCAGTCATTCTTAACTGGACGCAATTTTTTCCCCAAAGGACCACTGGGTAAACACTTTAATTGTCCTTACTTGGGGGTGTGGGGGGGTTGGTACCTGAAAGAGACCTTTCTTACTCCATTGGCCAGTTCAGTTATATACGTTTTTTCCTTCATTAGTTTCCTCAACAAATATACATAGGGAATGCATAGAACCGATAGTGAACAAAACACAAGTCCAGATGAAAGCAAACTTACAGTATATAGGAAGGTACATATAAGTAGATAAGAACAGTTATCTGGAGGTATACATTCAGGAGAACCTAGTGGAGACAAAATATATTTTATCCAGGATGTTCAGGAATCCTTTCTTGGAGAAAGTGATATCTAAACTCACATTTGAAGAACGCTTTTGATTCTCAACTGCATTTTCTAGAAACATCTTTGGTTGTCATGACTCTGACAGGCATTGCTGCTAGGACTTAATGAGTAGGTATAAGCCAGGCAGGATGTTAACCCTCTAAAATGCATGGAAAGCCCCCTCCCCCAACACACACACACACACACACACACACACATAAGGAATTATTTAGTTAAAAATAGCAATAATGTTGAGGTTGATAAACCCCATTTTAGAATGTTAATGTGATAATGTCAGGTCATCATGGTGTCACCGCTGCATTTTTTCAAGTTCTTGTCCTCAATTATTTTTCTGATCATAGCCGGCAATAAAAGTATCTGTCTATCTATCTATCTACCTATCTAATATTTATCCACCTATGACATTTCACCCTATTAAATGGCAATAAACTATATGACGATGTATTAGAAACAAAATAATATTTCAACAGATTTAATGACATTCAATACATTTAATGTACTTAACAATAATAATTTATCTTGCCTCCTTTCTTTTGAATTTCTATCACAGTAGAGTCTTAAGTCTCTTCAGCACTTCATTTTCAGTGCAGTCCTATGATCATGCTCTCCTTGGGGCCAGAGTCTGGGCCTGATTCCATACGTGGCGGGCTCTCAGATTTTTTGTTGGTTGACTCCAAGCAAGTTAATTCTGTTGAAGAGGCTGAACAATTAAGTTTGCTGCAAGGTAGAAACTAACTGATTAAACTACTTACCGCACGGCAATACCTGCAAATGGGTGCAAACAAGAAGTTTTGATCGCTAAAAATTCCTTCCATTAGAATCCTGAAATCATATATAATTAAACTTCTTTTGGATAATTTATTATAAGTGTTAGAATTTTCCCAGGAAATACCTCTGTTTCTTTATTTTTTAAGATCAATCTCATTAGTTAGAGATCATTAATTTTCCTCCAAGGTCGACTACCAGAAGAGTCAAAATCTGATTGTCATTTGTTTACTAGCACGTTTTTTAAAAAGGATCGTAGATAATGATAAATTAAAACTCAAGTATTTTTAGATATCTTTTGGCATGTTGATGAGACTGAAATACTTTCCCCAAATAAAGCAAATATAAAACTTTATATAAAGACTTTCTTTCCTTTTTCGTTTCATATTAATGACTTGAACCAGAGGTCTTTTCCTTCAGTGCATACACTCAACTTTCCCAGGGCTGGTTTTTGTAATTTGCGTTGAAGATTATGGTTCTATCTCTTCTCTAAATATTTTTAGTATAACATTTATATTCTGCCTATTTTTTATAAATTGTTTATCCTTATTTACTTTTCCTTCTTTAAAATGCAATTTGAAAACCAAGTTGTAAATTAAGTAGAACACCTGTGCAGAGTATAAATTTTTAAGCTGAAGGAAAAAAATGAAAAGTACTACAAATGTTTAATTTTTGAAGACATTAACCTGACCTGATGATAAAAAGGCCAGTGCACTAGTTTAAGGATGCGGTGTTACTCCATTGCTAGATTGTTGTACATTTCCATCCATGGAATAATATGTAATTTTATAGGAGTTCCTTTGTGTTTTCCAGAATTTTAGGTGAAGTGAATTCATAAAAGGTCTATATTACTCTTAAGACCAGTGAGTCCAGATTATAGTGTGGATTGAGGAACCACCTGTGTACTTCAATGTAATCATGGCGGACCCTTGTAGAAAAGGAAACTGGGTTGAGATTGGGTGCAAATAACAAGAAGAACATGGAGAGAGTAGAAATGGGTGATGACCGAACATGGACTCACAGGTTGATAAACTAGTGAGAGTAAGACAAGAGTTTCTATTAGACTTGGTCTTGGCATTTCAGATTCTAGAGGGGGAAAAACAGTGCAGATTTTGACCCTTTTTTGATATTCTCCCTGATTCTGTTTTAATGGATGGCATAATGCATGATGTCCAGTGTGCAGGTGCTGGTGATATGTGTCCTTTCATGTTAACTGTTAACATGCTCTTTGCACTTCCAAAGATTTTTTAATAGCTAGGAGGGAGCTGGTCTGTTTTGCAGCTTATGTGTGTTATATGGTCCTGCTGTTTGTTCCTTTTTCTGATGTTGTTAAGATACAAAACAAGAGAGTTTTCTTTTTTGCTGCTCGGCAGTGGGTAGGTGTCTTAGGAGTTAAGATACCAGCTTTGGCAAAAAGTTTATAAGGTTCAGCTTTTCTTAGGTGAGTAGCAATTTTGTCGAACCATGCCCCAATAGTTCAAGGTTATGAGTTATCTTTCTCTGCCATCTTTGGGTTGTAGGTGATAAATTAGAACAGAGATGATTGTATTTTCTCACTAACAGATTTTGTTCAAAATGAACTCTGTGGCATTCCAGCACTCCTCTTGGGTGGTCATGTAGTTGATGGCTAAGGACCGTATTGTCAGGCTCTGATAACACAATGAGGTGTAGGCAAATGGGTGTGGATCAGGATTTGGCTTACAGACTGGCAGGCATTTTGGCCAGGTCATTTGCATACCAAAGGATTTTGTTCTCAAGGATATTTAAGTGTGTTGAACTTTTTTTGGACATCAACATCAATCTTCCTAGAGCCCAGGGGATTTCAGGAACATGTAGAATCATGCATCAGAGCTGGAGTTGGAGATGGTTTGCTCATATCATAGGAATCTATCCTTAGACTCTTGAAGTACAAAGCATCTATGAAAAGCTGCCATGTGTAATTTTTTATAATAACTAGGGTTGATTTTGTGAGCAGAACATATGACTGTATTTTATGTATGCAATCTAAAATCACAACCAGGCATAAGTGGACCTGAGAAAAACCAGCAGCCAGATTAAACATTCACATCTGTTTCTGAGTTTTTCTGTACTATTCCTCTTCTATTTGTTTATTCATTCTTTCATCTTCTAGAGCTCACTTGCAGACAAATGTTGCTCGTGCCAATGTTTAAGAAAAATACATGAGGCAAAAACATTCTATCCATCAATGCACTATTTTTTCTTTAAATTGGAGAAGAAAAAATCTCCACTGTATTAATTTAGAACAGAACTCTTTCAGAGGAAAACACCACTTTTTTATACTAAGTAAGCCACGCCATATCATGCAAGATAAATTAATAAAATAATCTGAAAGAGGAAAGAAATGTTTTTTTTCACATTTTGACTCAACATAAATGAGCTATTAAAGTCTGTGTGCTAAGATGTGTGAGAAAATGGCAAACATCTGTTTGGGATTCTAGAATTGCTGTATTGGCTACGTTTCCAAGATACTGTCAATTTATTTTGTCAATTTAGTAAAAAATTTCTATATTTATGAGTACAAAGATATATATGAAAAATCATTCAATTTTTAATCTAATTTAATTTTGAAGTCCCCTTCCATTTGCTCCTCAATTCACAAAAATTGTAGGGGAAAAAAAAAAAAACAAACAAAAATACTCCTTTTTACTTTCCTGGATTTTTTTTTTTTTTTTAAGATTTTATTTATTTATTTATTTGACAGAGAGAAATCACAGTAGATGGAGAGGCAGACAGAGAGAGACAGAGGGAAGCAGGCTCCCCGCTGAGCAGAGAGCCCGATGGGACTCGATCCCAGCACCCTGAGATCATGACCTGAGCCGAAGGCAGCGGCTTAAACCACTGAGCCACCCAGGCGCCCCTACTTTCCTGGATTTTGAAGTCTTTTTTTTTTTTTTTTCCAAACACTAGGTACAAAATTTAAGCATTTTACCTTTTTTTCTTCACTTTCAGAAAACCCATGCCTGACTCATATTTTCCCTATAATATCTTTGCCTGAAGTTACCAATCAATTCATATGAAAACTGAAATTTATAACAGTTAATTGTTTCCAATATGTTATTTATAAGTTTTAGTTTATTATTCATTTATAATATTAATGTCTTACTACTGATTTTATGGAAAAGATCAACTTTGTTGAAAAAGGTAGGCATACACATTTTTAAAAATTTTTACCTTTAGAATAAAATATTTTAAAACTTACATAAAAGCAGAGAAAATGGTCTAATGTAGCATAGGGAGCCTCCACATGTCTATCACCTAACTTCAGCTTTTACTTACTGTCAATCTTGTTTCATCCAAACCCTTTCTCAATTTCCTTGCACCACTAGAACATATCCCAGGCATCATATCATATTATCTCTAAATCATTCACTATTTACCTCTACCAGCTAAGGATTTGAATAAACCTGTGAAACCACCATCCAGACAGATATTTTTTAGAAATTGTTCTAATTTTTGTGGGGATATTTTAGTAAGTTTAATAGGGTACTCCCAGTTAAAATCAAGTATTAGTCTTTCTAATCAAATAGTTGAAAATTATCTGGAAAAAAAAAGTCTTAAAACTAAGATTAAGATTTCTAATGGGATATTAAATGATAAGGCAGGATACATTTCTGTTTACATTCTTAGTTTCATTATCTCTGAGTTATATGTTGCTTGAAGTCAGGACTATATAATTTTGCAGAAAATGTCCCAAGCTAATCCCTTGGGGGCTGGTGCTTTGCTTCTGCTAGGCTGTTTGGATGACAGGAATGTATTCTTTCACTTAGGCACATTACTCTTCTGAGTTGGGTACACTTTTATATATATATATATATATATATATACACACACACACACACACACACACACACACACACACACACACACTGTTTGAAGCTGCTGAGGCTAAGAGAAGAATATATATATATATATATATATATACACACACACACACACACACACACACACACACACACACACACACTGTTTGAAGCTGCTGAGGCTAAGAGAAGAATGTGAACAAGGCAAGAACAGGCAGCTGAATTCAATGTTCACCAGAGCTGCTTAAGGAAGCACTGCTTAATTGACGCATTGACCAGAAGAACTGAAAGGCAAGATCTCCAAATGCTCCCTGAGTCAAAGCAGAAATTCAGTGTGCTTAGTGGCATATTTTGTGTGTATATATGTCTCTCTTCCTGGCTTCTTGCTTGGGTTGGGGAGAATGTTAGAATGCAGCCAGGGGTCTTCTCCTATGCTAATAGAATGCTCGCTTTATGCATCCTTTGTAGGTTTCATTCACACACTTTTTAAAAAAGTATTTTTATTTATTTATTTTTGAGATAGAGAGAATGGGATTGGGGCAGGAAGGGCAAAGAGGGAAGCAGGCTCCCCGATGAGCAGAGAGCCCAATGCAGGACTCGATCCCAAGACCTTTGGATCATGACCTGAGCCGAAGGCAGGTGCTTAACTGACTGAGCTACCCAGGAGCCCTCATTCACATTCTTTTTATGCAGCATTCACTGCAGAGTGTTAGGATAACAGTACTTGCATCTCAGGCTGTAGGTTTCAGGACCCATTGTCTTTATTTCCAATCTGCTGTGCGCTGATGCTTCTGTAAAATATGAGAAAAATGAATTGTCTGAAAAATGAAATAAAAGCAGAAACATAAAATGTAAACCTTATGATCAGTTATTATTATTATCCTTATTAGCTTCAACAGACATACAACTAGTCTGTCAAATTGCTCTAACTTTCTACATGCTCACTCTGCATTTTGCTTCTGGTCTCTTCTCAGACAGTGATGGACATTTTGTGATGTAGCCCTAGTCAGCAGGCTGCACTGGATGGTTGACGAGGGTTGTATGCAAGGCTGGCAGTCCCAATATTGAATTGCCAGAATGATATTGTCAGTGAGCAGTAAGTTCAGACCCCAACCAAAGAGATAGAGAGGGGGTCCGAGATGCTGTTTTATCTGTACCAGGTTTTAGGAGACTGGGTGACACTTTGCAGGGATAAGGTGTGATGGTTCAGTCAGAAACCATCTTCCAAGAGGTATGGAAATGTTTCAATATATTAACAACCATTATAACCATTCACAAACCATACCAGGACCCATCAGCATTTCACATCTTACTTTTTTTTTAATTTTTTTTTTAAAGATTTTATTTATTTATTTGACAGACAGAGATCACAAGTAGGCAGAGAGGCAGGCAGAGAGAGAGGAGGAAGCAGGCTCCCTGCTGAGCAGAGAGTCCGATGTGGGGCTCGATCACAGGACCCTGAGATCATGACCTGAGCCGAAGGCAGCGGCTTAACCCACTGAGCCACCCAGGCACTCCCCCCTTTTATTTTTTAAGATTTTGTTTATGTTTCAGAGAGAAAGAGAGAGGGAGCGTGCACAAGATGGGTGGGGCAGAGGGAGAAGCAGACTTCCTGCTGAGCAAGAAGCCCGATGCAGGGCTCGATCCCAGGACCCTGGGATCACTACCTGAGCTGAAAGCAGAGGCTTTAACCCACTGAGCCCCCGCAAGGTGCCCCTCACATCTCACTACTACAGACCCTGGGAGACCAGGGGCCTACTCTTGCTCCTGTGCCTAGCAGAAACCTAACACATAGTAGATGATGAGTAAATATTTGTTGAGCTAATGGGTGGCTGAATGGGTGAGATTTGTAGAAGGAAGTGTTCTCTCTTAAAGTTTTCATTAAGCCATGGTAATTCAAATACTGAAATAAGATGTATGTATGTCACCATCATGATGGGCAAAGCTTTTTTTCCAATCAGATGTAAGAGGACCTAAGCACTAAAAAAGGCCAACAAGTTGTTCTCAAGCCTATATATATGCCCAAGAATTATTAGTGAGTATTTGCTTGGATCTGCATGTGGGTCTTTTCTCTTTACTTGACCATCTATTTGCATGTTTGCAGCTATGAAAGATTTGGCTTTTTTCCCCTCATAAGTAGACATGTTAATTTTAAAAATTCAGATTTGCTTTGAATCAAAGCCTTATTTGAAAAGAAGTTATTTTTAACACTTTATTTGAAATATTTTCTAGATGATTCATTTACTTTATCTGAGGACAACCACTAACGTGGATATAGAATATTAACTGATGAAAGCAGATACAAGACATGTGTGGACCCTATCATTAACACATGTACAGTCTAGAATGAATATGACCAATTAATGCATAAACATCAGCTAGAGAACAGGGACAGAGTAATACAAGCCTAAATGCCCATAAGAAATAAATTTATACAGCAGTAACCACAATTTGTCATGTTCTTTCTGAAGTCCAGGCTTATGTGTAAGATTTGTTCTCCCCACCCACGCTTACCCTCCTTGGTGAAGTAACGCACAACTGTTTTTCAGATCTCTGTGGAGATGACATCTCTTTCAGGACCACTGGGAGGGACAGTGTCTCCACTCATGTTCAATTAGATGTCCCTTCCTTGAGACTTCTCAGCCTCCTCTAATCATCCTGTCAAATGACAGGCTCTTTTTTTCTGGTCTTTCCATGGTATTAGCCCTATGTCTGGCCTATAAAAGCTCAAGAAATATATAGTGACTCATAAAATAAATAATAGATTGTCAGTCTACTAATGAACTTCCCCAAAACATGTGGCCTTATTTTAATTTCCTAGAAAATGACACCTGTCCCTACTCTTGCTAAGCACAGCTGTGGATAACACTGGGCATCCTCTTTTGGAAAGAGAAATTATTCGGTGAGAGATTCATGCATTCTGATGGAATTCTACACATATTTTTTAAACTATACAAGAACAAATGTTTCTACACACATATTTTCTACCCCACATCCTTGACCTTTCTGCTTTTCTTAGGGGAAAAAAAAATCCATCATTCTTTTGATATATTTAATGGGAGTTGTCAAGTCTTCGGTGCAAACATGTTTTATTTCCCGAGTAATGAGATACTTCCGTTTGTAGTAGGGCATCTTGTCCTGCCCCAAATGAGATATGCCAACCAAACATGAATTGGAATGCCAAACATTATGTCTTGTGTGTTTGTCAGTTTTGTGATCTATTTCCAAAAATCCAAACACGGTGCAGTGACATATTTTACTATTTGTGAACTTTACCTTCTGTTAATATGATTGAAGCCACTGGAAATGGAAATTGTCAGGGCAATTTAACAAAGAAGCCCTGTAAAACTTATTATAGTCCAGGTAGTAAAAATCAGTGTAGAAGGCATATTCTTCAAACCTGAGTTTTATTTGGTAAAACATGTTGGTGCCTGACCTTTTCAGAAACATACCAAAAAAGAGTCATTTAGAGGTCCCTGTCTTAAATTATAAACAGCAGCCTGATCAAATTCGGCTGTGTTTTGTTCATGATACAAGACAGAATGCATATGTACACCAAACAGACAGCTAAATGACTGGCTATTTGGATGAGGTTGATGTGTATTTTAAGAAATTGCATTCTCTGCAAAGCAGTAAAAGTCAATCTTAGGTACCAGAAGAACCCAAGTATTGAGTAAATCAAAGAATCTTTATCAGTTTGTAATTCAAGTTAATCTTTCAACAGCTAAAACTGGAGGGCAGGAACTCGCATAGGCAACTTTTAAATTTCTGTAGTTGAGGCTTCAGAGCAGAAAACCAGAAGTTTTGCACGTATTGCACATTAAAAAATATTTTTAGGGAGTGTATTTTCAATATGAAAAAATATAAAAGTTCCATCACTTATGAAATGTAAAGGAAGCCCTCATTCCTCATCTTTTCCCAGAGGTGATCTCTGTTGACAGGTGTCGTGTATATATCCAGACATTTTCTCTGTATATCCAAACACAGATGTGCCTTCCCCAGTGTGCACACCTGAGACATAGTACAGCTTAGGGGCTGGGAGTGCAAGGTCTGGAGTCTAATTCCTGGGCCTCACATACCAGCTGTATGACCTTAAACATGTCACTGACCCTGTCTACTCCTTAATTTCCTCATTTCCTCCTTTGTAATATGAGACTGGTTATAATATGTAAGTCATAGGGTTGCTATGAGGATTAACTGGTATTTTAAGCTGAGAAGAACACCTATCTTATTGAAGAAGCATGTAACATTAACTATTGGTTATTTTTGTTATTATGAATAATAACATAGTGTCTATTTAAATCAGAAGTGTGTAACTAGATAAGTGCATATAGTTTTTCCATACTTACAAAATATATACCTGTATATACTGGCCTGCAAATTTTTTGGCATATATCTTGGGCACATTGCCATGTTAGTATGTGTGAAGATTTTTTTGTAGTCACTGTATACAATTCTATATTATGGATATACCATCATTAATCTATGAGTCCTCTACTGATAGATATTCATACTTTTTTCTAATTGTGTGCTATAAAAATAATATTATAATAGCACCTTTGTATATGATTTTGCTCTTATAAAACTGTATCTACAGGATAAATGCATAGAGGTGGGTGCATAGGCATATGCATTAAAAATATTAGCAGTTAATGACAAAATGTGCAACAGAATTTTTGCCACATTTCTCTTTTTACAAAGATACAGAAGCTGTCATGTAAGGAGGATGTTTTGAAGACTCTCTATGACCTAGTCTTTAGCAGGAGAAAAAAAAATTATGAAAGAGACACAAATGTCAGAAGCTACACTGGAGTTCAAAAAATTAATTTAATGAGTAGCATGTGATTACTTTTACTTTTTTGACCAGTAGTCTCATACTATACACCGAAGCTGACATGAAGAATGACATTCCAAACATAAACTTCACTGAAATTTAAAATAAATATTGCAAACAACTTTTACGATCTTAATATACTGTTTTAAAATTGTATAGTAAGGGTTTCCTGTGTGCCTCCTTTGGTTGAGCATCTAACTCTTCATTTTGGCGGGGGTCATGACCTTGGGGTGTGGGATCAGGCTCCGAGTTGGCTCCATGCTCAGCACAGAGTCTGTTTGGGATTCTCTCTCTCCTTCTACTCACCTTTGCTCACCCTTTCTGTTTTTCTAAAATAAATAATAAATAATAAGTAAATTAAATCTTTCAAAATAAAATTGTGGAGTAAAGTAGTCAGATTTAGTTTTATAACATGTTAGTGGAATTGAGGGGGATTTTGAGTCAAGTCAGTTTCATATTCTCCTCTTCTCACCTTGTTAGCACAAACACCCACTACTTGGGGGGAGATGTGTGTAATCACCCAAGGTTCCATGCTCAGTTGCGTCCCATGTATGAGTACTATGTGTCTCCATCTTGAAAGACTTAATAATATTTGAACAAGTCGCCCCTTGTATTCATTTTGCACCAGGCCCCCCAGATTATATAGCAAGTTCTGGTCAGTAATAATTAAATTCCCTGGGATTAATAATTAATAATTATTACTATTAATTTATTAATTTATAATATTATTTATTAATAATCATTAATATATAAGTAATAATTAGGCTGGGTCAGTTGAAATACCGTCAATATATTTCTTATTTATCTTGGGAAATGCTCCGTGGTTATGCTCCTGTCTTATTTCTGAGAAGATGACATGATTTAAATGTCTGTAGTGGATATCAGCAAAAAGTATACCAGCCAAATGTTTGGTATAGAACTCTGAGAAAATAACTATGAACGAGGCTTTGATATAGATCTATTTCAAAGGGATCTTATTTTCTGAATAATAAAAATGCATTTATATGGATGAATATTCTATAAGACTGTGGCAGAATATCACTGTACTGAGACAAAATTATTTCCCCATGTAAATTATTAGGTTAAATGAAAAGTTGCTCATTCCCTGACAAGTTATATACTTCAGAGACTGAATTGTCTGTTAATCTCAATTTAAAGACAAAAATGAAGCTCAGGAAAATTTAATAATTGTACCGAATAACATTGCACATTAATAACTGACCTTAAACTTGAACCAACTCAGTTTTGCCACCTTCTTTCCCAGTCCAGATTTTCCTTCCATCTTTTGATAAATGGTTCTAATTAGAGACAATTGCCACCATACTATTCCATGACTGAATTGTCCTACCTGCTATGGAAATCAAAAGCAATTTAAGATCAATTTTCCAAACAGCTGTGGAACATGAGAACTTCTCAGATCCAGGAATTAGACCACTTTGCTTCAAAGTCTGAAGCCTATGACCTTGAGACGTTAAGAACCTCCATGAGCTTGACCTTCTGGACTGTGAAGTGAGGATGGCAATAAAACCTATGTCACAGGAATTTTTTTAGAGACTAAATGTGATTAATATGAAAGATCTGAACCATGATGAGCAACAACAACAAAAACTACTATTAAAACAAACCAGAAAAATCTATGTCACATAGATGGCTTTGTATATGTATCATTGACATAATACAGTAGGACAGGATATAGTTTAAATCAAATTTTGTGTTTTTGATAATGTATCTGATATTTCTAATGGAAACAGAAATGAAAACATTAAGTAAATTATACATTTCTGGTTTTGTCATGAAGTGTATGCAGCGTACACACATTTGGATTAACAAGACTGAAATGTGATAAAAATACAAAATTAAAGTAGCTTTAAATTAACATATTTGATAGACATTTTTAGAATATATGTAATATGTTAATTTTCTACACCAAATATTATGTTGGATGAACAGAACATACAACCTTGAATTGCTGGGCAAACAACCTATGTTTTGGGGTCACAGCATTATTTATTTAGTTAGTTAGTTAAGATTTTTAAAATTTATTTGACAGAGAGAGAGAGAGAGAGTGATCACAAGTAGGCAGGCAGAGAGGTGGGGGAGGCAGGCTTCCTGCTGAGCAGAGAGCCCGACCTGGGGCTCGATCCCAGGACCCTGAGATCATGACCTGAGCAGAAGGCAGAGGCTTAACCTACTGAGCCATCCAGGTGCCCTAATCAAAGCATTTTTTAAAGATTTTTTTTTTATCACAGTAAAAGATATTATAGATAATTTATTCCCAAATCTTCATTTATAAGTGAGAGAACTGAGCCCCAGAGTGATTGTTCAAGTGTTTAATATTGGATCATACATGACGATATTAACAAACTTAATCCAAAACCCGAGGCATTGGTGTAAATTAGATATCTTGATGACATACAGCTCATTGCCATCTTTAGCAACATAGAGTTCTGTCATTCTGAGATCTTATTTCCAGAGTGACCCAGAGTTAGTCAACAGTAAGTGGCAAACTCATAGAATTATAACCAATGTTTATTTTCTTTTATCAATTCCTCATACAAATGAAAAGTATATCTGTGTCTTTATGTTGCACTTGTTTTAATGTTCAAACCTATAGAATGATGGGAGGAAACAATAATTTTCACAATAGGCCATAAAGTAGTTACTCCATGGATTTCAGATTCAGGATTTAGGGAACCGAAGCAACTTTGGCTGAGGAAAGAGAGGTTGAGCGGTTGGATCTGAGGTTCCTCTCGAAATAATAGGACAGGGAGATAAGACAGTGCAAAGAAAAGATGAGAGGTGGTTAAGGAAGAGAAGAATTGTGGAAAAATAGAGCCAGTTCTGTTCTCTTATAGTTTTCTTATAATAAGTTTATATGTTTTCTTATAGTCAGCCTTACTGAGGTATAATTTATGTACAGCAACTGCATCCATTGAAAATATACAAATCAATCATTCTGACAGGTATATACGACTGTGACGCTGCCAGGAGAGTCAGGGTACTGGACCCCCTCCTGTGTTCTTCTGCTTTTTGGGAGCTGGCCCCTCCCTGATATGCTGCACCTGTGCCTTTGTACTTGTGCCTTCTGCCTATCATGCCCCCCCCCCCATCCAAAATGAGCTTATCGGCTAGGTTTCCCTTAGGTTTTTCAGATTGGTATCTTTGCACTGTGTATTCCTGGGGAAATAAACAGAATAGATTTTATAGCTAATTGGCCAAGGTTATTTAATAATTAGAAAAATTAGAAATAATTATATAGAAGAGATAATATTTAACATTTAAAAATGTGCAGTAGTAAAGCCAAAAGACCAGACCAAAGGATACCACACCCAATCAAAAAAACCTAGGTTAACCATTTGAAATACAAGCTGATAGATGGGGAAAATATACAAGTAGAGAAGTTTCAGGAAGACCATTTTTTAAAAATATTAACTCCTGGATGGGTCCCTGCAGATTTGTCAAGAATAAAAGTCATTTTCATTCTCACTTCAGTACATAGCAGAGGGAGGAGGGTCACTAAATGAGTGGAGAGATGGATAGATGGTTGAAAGAAGGAATATAAGAAGGCAGGGAAGATCACATCAAGGGCACTCATTCATAATCATTCCAAAAATTGAAGGATAGAAGAGAAAAAAATGTTCCTGCAAAACCATATTGCCCTCAAGAGCATAAGCTAAATGTTAGAAAGATCCAGATTGAACACTAGTCCATCTCTCAATTTTGTTGAAATTTGTTTTTGTGATTTATAAAATGTGGATGATAAGGGCCCCTAGGTGGCTCACTAAGTTAAGTACCCCCCTCTTTGTTTCTGTTCAGCTCGAAAGATCTCAGGGTCATGAGGTGGCGCTCCTGGACCCACTCTGCTCTCAGAGCGGAGTCAGCTTGGGATTCTCACCCCATCCTTCTCCCTCCTCCTCTACTCCTCCTCCCACTTGCATGCACGCTCTCTCTCTCTCCCTCATAAATAAATAAATGCCTTAAAAATGAATAAAAGCTTTAAATATAAAAATAAATAAAATGGCAATGATATTGTCAGTAGTAGAGTTGATTTAATCATTAAAATGAGATCACACGTGTTAAGTTAGCAGATGTCAGACACAAAAAAGAATGTGGACTATGATCTTTTTACATAAAGCTTGAAAACTGTAAAACTAAGCTATGGTAGGAAAAATTAGAGTAGGTACCATACCTGTAGGTGGAGGGTAATAACCAGAAAACAGTACAGAGTTCTCTCCGATCATGTTCTATTATTGTCTTATCCTGGTAGTCATAAGGGCATAAGGGTGTGTGTATATATGTATATTTTGCATATATATATGTATATTTTGCACATTATTTAAATACTGCAGGCCATTTTTTATGTTTTAAAAAGCAAAGAGAACATATTTGGATTTTCTTATATGATTCTATACACATCTTATTATTTCTAGGGATTTCGATTAGAAATATCAGGTAACTCAACAAGCATTTTTAAATACAATAATTTTAGCCCAGACTTGCTATTTCAGTCTATGGCAAGGAGCTAGGTGCTGCTAGCTTGACTTTTTTTTTTCCCCCTCTCCTTTTGATCCAGCAAGAACATGACAACAACAACAAAAATTAACTCGAAGTAGTGTCGGCTAGAAGGAGTGGTGATTATTTTCAAGCCCAAACAAAATTAGGTAGGAAAGGAATTATGAAGAGAAATCATTTTTAAGATCTTTTTGTAAAGTGTGTGGGAAAGTACGTGAGAAGGAAAACGCACATGTAAATAATTTTATTTCCTTCTACTTAAAACATGAAAGGGCTGCCTGGCTGGCTCAGTTGGTAGAGTGATTCTTTTTTTTTTTTTTTTTTTTTTTAAAGATTTTTTTTTTATTTATTTATTTGACAGAGGGAGATCACAAGTAGGCTAGAGTGATTCTTGATCTTGGGCTTATGAGTTTGAGCCCCACGATGGGTGCAGGGATTACTTAAAAATAAAATCTTTTAAAACTTGATAGAGAAGAGAGTCTGAACATGAAAAGTTTTCAGCAAAAATAAATAAATGAAAGGAAATAAAACAAGAAAAAAAGAAGTTCCTTCAATAAGCTATGATGTACTTATTAGGATTAAGAATAGTTGTAGATTGCTTAAAATCACCATGATAGATATGGTAGTGTAGCTTTTTTATTTTATTTTATTTTTTTTTAAGATTTTATTTATTTATTTGACAGAGAGCGACCACAAGTAGGCAGAGAGGCAGGCAGAGTGAGAGCGGGGAAGCAGGCTCGCCACTGAGCAGAGAGCCCGATGCAGGGCTTAATCCCAGGACCCTGGGATCATGACCCAAGCTGAAGGCAGAGGCTTTAACCCACTGAGCCACCCAGGCACCCGGTAGTGTAGCTTTTTAATGGTGAGGACCATGTCACTTATTTGTTTTGTGCCTCTGCTAATAGAGATAGAGGTATGCAACTGGGAGATCTTTATAAAGGCCAGGTGGGCAATGTGGCAGTGGAGAAAGCTGTAGAGAGAGAAGGAATGTGCTTTCTGCTGACCTTGGGCCAGTCTCTTATCTGTACAGGGCTTCAGTGTATTCATCCATACAATGAACACATTGCTTTAATTATCCTCCACCAGTCATAAAATGCAAATCATTTGATTCAGTTGAATATTCCAAAATTTCCTTAATGAAGGATTTGTTAATATCGAATTTTTGCTACTGGACTGGATTGTTAATTAAGCGGAATTGAACTTTGGATTCCCCCTGTAACAAATGCCTTTGGATAGGATCTATGTTACACCCAACTTACGTTATATTATTGAATGTGGTACGTTCTGATATAGTGAAGTGTTTTTGCACATGAGGCTGTTTATTCTTGCCTTCCTAAGTATTAGCTGTTGAATATTTCAAGCTCCCAAGAAACTGTGGAATGTTGAACTGTATTTACTAAATGTCCACAAATGCTTGTTCTTGGAAGATGAAGATTGACAGTAGGAAAACAAACTTCCAAATGCTTTGAACCTTGAGAAAATTTTGCTGTAAGTGGTAATAAGGGTGAATAATGGTGCGGAGAAATTTAACAGTTCCAGAAAACAAATGGAAAAATTCAAGAATACTACTGGCAAGTGTGAATTTAACAGCTTGTTTGTCTACCACAAGATTTTTGTCTTCTGTACAGGGCCCTGTAGTAGTTAGAGATGCATGCCATCATTCTTATTTTTATTGACATCCATGCTCATGACCCTTATTAATACATCTAGTGTATGAAAACACATTTTTTCATACATTCTGGGTTGTATTGCATGTTATTGACTATTTTCTAGTGACTTCTTTGTATGATTTTTAAAAAAGTCTTCACCTGCACTGGTGATCTCTCTGTCACGTGTTTGAATTTGCATCTCACGTCTCACTTTTCATGGGAGCCAGCTACTGCTCGCCAGTCACCTTAAATCATAGCTAACATAATTTTGGATAAAGTTCCTTGGACATGGGTCATTGTTTAACTGAGGTGGGCTCTCTACAGTCTAGATGCTATAAAAAATATAATCAATTAACAACAAAATATTTGTAAATATTTTATCTTTCCCTACTTTATTTCCATATCTGCATTTAAAACAATGTAACTCAGCAAGGAGTCTGCTTCCCCCCACCCCTCCGCCTGCCTCTCTGCCTGCTTGTGATCTCTCTATCTTTCAAATAAATAAATAAATAATATTTTAAAAATTAAAAAAAATGCGACTTAACTAAAATTTTATCTCTGACTAAAATTTCTAAGCTATCTTTGGCATTCTTTCAAGAACTTTCATTTAGGGAGAAAGGGGGGGCTTAATTAACTTTTTTCTTAGAGATGTTTGTTAACAAGTCATCCTAGGAACCAGTCCCTGGCTATTTGGACTGCCTTTTTCAGTAATTTAAAGTAACTGGTTTACTTTTTTTAAAAAAGGTTATTGTTTCAAGGAATTAAATTAGGTGGCTTTACTTACAATTGAAATACTGTGGTGAACACTTTATTATTTTTTTAATAGTGGTAAAACAGCCATATCAATTATTTTAATATCTAAATATATTAATTAAGTCCAAGAAATGTAATGTTGCTTATTTTTAAGCATGCCCCTCACACATAATGCAAGAGACCCGTAGAGTTGTGGGCTGCTGGAAAATGCAAGCCCATGTGGGAATTAAGCCAGTATTGCATCCCTGAAATTCTGGTCCCTGTTTTGGTAAGTCTTTCGGGGTTATTTATTCATGTCTCTTTGCTCCAAATGACTGCTTCTTTATGCTTCTATTGCATGAAAGAGAATATGTGAATTCTACCTATTTAAATGTAACTGATATAATAAATAGTGGAGTAGAAATTTAAACTCCTACCTACTCCCAGAACATGGGGAAGGTGGGATAGAAACATAAATCTTTCTGTACTCCTACAGTAGTTATAAATGTTGAAATTTAGACAATTGTATCCATTTCAGAAGGATCCTTAAGGAACTGTGGACAGCACAGAGTTGGACCATGTGCTTTTGACTGTCATGAACTCTGTAGATTCAGTTTGATGGCTCTTACATCATTAATAGAATGATAAACACAAAAAGTAAGTGATGTAGCTGTAGTATTTTTTACTAAACTCTTCAGTAAAAGTGAATTAGAGTTTTACTTACATTAGTTGGGAGGAAATAATTATAACCTTTCAGAAAAATCTCTAGACAACATCAAGTTCTGGTTTGGAAAACATATTTGGTTTGGGAAGATTAAGGATGCCTGGTTTGAGCATTCTACTTTGTTGTGGCAGTAAAAAATAAATGCGGTGCTATTTTTAAAAGAAAGGAAATCTCTTAGATAGCAGAGGAAATCCTGATTGAAAAGATTTCACATAGTTGTGAAAAACAGACAACTTACTTTACAGAGTCAGCTCAAATCTTGAAGCTGGGATGCCTGATTTGGCCTCAGCTTTGCCACAGTAAAAGCTACATACATTCACAGAGCACTTATCCTGTGCCAGGCACCATGCAAGTTTCTGGAGATGAAATAAACAAGTTTTGGCTTTATTGTCTTCATTTATTAGACCATAGATCCTCAGTTATGATATAAAAGAATCTGATGACCTCTAAACTCTTCTAGATTTGATAGTCTATAGAAAAATCAATAAACATATTCATTTATTCTTTTCTATAAATCTTATTATTTAGGAAACATGTAGGTGTTGGTGATTGGGTGAACAAGACAGATAGTGTCTCTGTTTTTATAGGACTGATATTTGGGGAAAAAGAATCTGAAAAAAATAAACAAAAGATACAATATCATTTGATTCAATAGTAATTCAATAACTGAAGCACATAGGATAATGTGATCATGCCTTGGCAGAGCAGTGTGTATTATCCAAATAGAGCTAGGAGGCAAGATGATGTTGTTGATAACATGCATGTGCAATTAGTTTTTGTAATATGAATCTAAATATAGTTCATAAAACAAATGAATCAAGAGATCTTGGGAGACAGCTTTAAATATGGAACTCACAAATTGGATCCAATAGGAACAATCTTCTACCAGATAACGTGTATGAGAAAATTAACCTGTTAACCTCCCTGCCCCATGGAGTGGAATGGAAATATCCAAGTTGTAGAAATTTAGCAAGTGCCTGGGAGGGAACTTATAGCTTATACAAATAGTAAGTGCTATCCAATTATCACTGATGTGGAACACAGGTTACGGAGGTAGAACAGCCATGCTTACATTCCAGATCTGTCACTTACTGGGGAAACTTAAGCAAGTTATTTCATATTGCTGTGCCTTGGTGTCCACAGCTGTAAAGTAGAGGTAAAACATAGTCCATATTTTGGGACGCCTAGTGCCTCAGTTGATTGAACATCTGACTATTAGCTCAGCTCAGATCTTGATCTCATGGTGGTGAGTTCAAGCCCTAAGTTCAAGCCCAGCATGAAGCCTACTTAAAAAAAAAAAAAAAAAGAAATTGTTTTAAAAATTAAAATAAAATAAAATATAGTCCCTATTTTATAAAGTTGCTGTGAGGATTAATGGAGTAACCTACTATTTTAGGAATCTAAGTTATTATTAATATTTATTTTAATATAACTAACTTTAATCTGGTCATAATGTGATAAAAATACCACTATTAAGAATGCACTGATTAAAAAAACTATAGTGAATAATCTGGTCATAATGTGATAAAAACATGACCATTAAGAATGCACTGATTAAACAAAACTATAGTGAATAAACATTATAAAAGACAGTTTTCTTTCTCCCTACTTTCACCCATGACACTTTGTGTTACACAGGTCACTTGTTATGGGCTACATAGAAAGCATAGGAGTTGTGCTGAAGAACACAATGAAAACTTTAGCTAGAGGAAAAATAACCCAAAAGATCTTCTTCACCATATTGGAATGTGGAATGCTTCCTTGACAGTAAATGTCAATGGACTAATGGACTAACGCATAAATAACAATGGGCCATAAGATGTGAATGAAGCTCAAGTTTTAGAGGATGTTACTATGACAGTTTCTCTAATTATCTACCGGAATGAATATATATGTTTATATGATATGTCTGGTAAATTAGTTTTGTAGAGTTTAGTTCACTTAAATTATGAAACCAAAAAATAATTATGAAACTAAACAGAAGGTCAATATGCTATTACTGTAGGCTCTTTTATTTTAACCCTAGAGTCCCAGGAGAAACATGGGTGTTTAACTTTGTTCTCTATGACCCCACATTTTTTTTCTTTTCTTTCACTATTTTTTTTATTATTATGTTCAGTTAGCCAGCATATAGTACATCATTAGTTTTTGATACAGTGTTCAACGATTCATTAGTTGCATATAATACCCAGTGCTCATCACCACACATGCCCTCCTTAATATCCATCACCCGGTTATCCCCTCACCCCCCACCTCTTCCCTCTGAAACCTTCAATTTGTTTCCCAGAGTCCAGAGTCTCTCATGGTTTGTCTCCCTCTCTGATTTCTTCCCATTCAGTTTTCCTTCCCTTCCCCTGTGGTCCTCCTCGTTATTCCTTATGTTACATGTATGAGTGAAACCATGTGATAGTTGTCGTTCTCTGCTTGACATATTTCATTCAGCATAATCCCCTCCAGTTCCATCAATGTTGAAGCAAATGGTGGGTGTTCATCCTTTCTGATGGCAGCATAACACTCCATTGTATATATGGACCGTATCTTCTTTATTCATTCTTCTGTAGAAGGACATCTTGGCTCCTTCCACAGTTTGGCTATTGTGGACATTGAGCCTATGAATATTGGGGTGCATTGTCCCTTCTTTTAACTGTGTCTGTATCTTTGGGGTAAATACCTACTAGTGCAATTGCTGGGTCATAGGGTAACCCTATTTTTAATGTATGACCCCACATTTTTAAAATGCATCCAGGTTACTTCAACAAAACATGTGTGGTAAGCTACAATTAAACTTCAGCCACAATGTGTATAGTAATCATTTCAGGTAATAGTTTCCAGAAAGTGGAAAAATTCTTTTCAAATAGCTCTATAAACAGAGCTTATTCATTATTTTATTCCCTAGGTCAGTGATATAGAAATCTAGTTCCCCTCCAAATTAAAAATGTTAATGGTACAAAGTGGTACAAGAGGCTATGCAGAGTTAAAGATCTTTGCTGTTCCCTTTATATTTGGGTTAGAAATCTGTTCCCTTTATATTTGGGTTAGAAATCCTGAAAATACTGAAAATTCACTGCTGGATATCCTACTTTTGAATATCCTGAAAGCAGGACCTATAAACATCAATTAGCCTTTCATTAACCAGATTTCTTTCCTTTGCTCTTCCTATGTTTTAGTATTATCTTCTGAACTCTTTCTCTGATTATTGGGAAGAGGAGGGTTGTAAGAGTAAAAGGTAACGTAAGAACCCGATAGCCCCAAAGAATGACACTCCATTTTTGTTTCTAATTTCTCTAATTTTTGTTTCTTATCTTCATTTAAAAACTTAAAAAATAAAAAAAGCTCATATATATGCATAAATACCTAAAAACATACTCTTTTAATTCTTGAAGAATGTTCAGTGTATGATATTTTTTGAAGGAAAGGGATACATTTATTGATTATATCAGGTTTTTCATTGACTTTGAATATTGTCTACAAATATTTAAAGTTCTCCGCATCCAAGGCAAACTGTGGCATTACTAAACATAGTTGGTTTTTGTTGTTGTTGTTGTTGCATTATTTTGTTTTATTTACATTTTTCTGATGTTTGTGTAACAAGACTCCATGGAACCATGAAGCCTACTAAAAACAAGTGTAAGCAAAGCCTTTGGTGCTTGGGGAAGACAAGTTGATACAACAAGACATCTTTTCTTCTGAAGCCTCTGTAGATCCACCATTCGCCAGCTTTGACAGTTTTCTGTAATCTATGGCCAATAATCTCTGCTTAATTGACAAAGTATAAACTCTTCCAAGAAGGCAACTATGCTGTCCAGGTGTTAAGAAGGTCATCAAACCTGGGGCGCCTGGGTGGCTGAGTGGGTTAAGCCGCTGCCTTCGGTTCAGGTCATGATCTCAGGGTCCTGGGATTGAGTCCCGCATCAGGCTCTCTGCTCAGCAGGGAGCCTGCTTCCCTCTCTCTCTCTCTGCCTCTCTATCTACTTGTGATTTCTCTCTGTCAAATAAATACATAAAATCTTAAAAAAAAAAAAAAAAGAAGGTCATCAAACCAGTTCATTTGTTGAGGTATAAGACAGTCATCTTGGGGATCAGTTGCCTCCTCTGAAGTCATTAGGGAAAGAACAGTTCTAGAATATTCACTTAATGAATGATAAGCAATAACAAAAAGTCCTGTGAAATGTAATAGCATGTATATGGAGTGCCTACATAGGCCTTTGCTTATTCACTTCGATATCTGATTATAAGAGGACGTAGTGGCTCAGGAGGCAACTTTCTTTTTTTTTTTTTTTTAAAGATTTTATTTATTTATTTGACAGACAGAGATCACAAGTAGGCAGAGAGGCAGGCAGAGAGAGAGAGAGAGAGAGAGAGAGAGAGGAAGCAGGCTCCCTGCGGAGCAGAGAGCCCGATGCGGGGCTCGATCCCAGGACCCTGAGATCATGACCCAAGCCGAAGGCAGCAGCCCAAACCACTGAGCCACCCAGGCACCCCGGAGGCAACTTTCTTGATGTGGAGACAAAGTTGAATATCTTGGTGTGCTACATGGCAACATGGCTGAAGAGCTCTGCCTTTAGCTAATTATTGGATCTTGGTCATGTCAGATAAGTTCTCTGAGTTTCAAGGTCATTGGTAAAATGGGAAGACTAATATTTGGTCCACCTCCTTACCAGATATTTCTGTGTGATTCCAGTAAGAAAGAATGAGAGTGTAGAAAGCATAGAAGAATACATGAAAGTCAGAAAATTTTGCTTAAAAGTAAAAGCCTATGAATTTTAACAAAAATTTTTTTAACAAAAACTGATCAACCTCTCTTAATTGCAGACATCAGAATTAGCTGTTCTAGCCTATGGAAGATACAATTTCAGGACAAGTTGTTGCAGATGACCTACATCTAAAATATTAGAAAATAACTATTTATCCAAAGTGGCGGCTAAGCAGATTTACTGTTTGAGTGTGCATGATGTTTTGACTATTCTTCTTTGCTAATCATTGAACAGTAAGGTGGGAATATATAAACATGGTAATAGTAACATCAGTATGAGCAGTAAAAAACACAAAGTATCTACAGTATCAGTAGACTTGGATGTAAAGGCCAATGTTTAGTAAATATCACCAAGTGTATAATAGTAAATAGAGCAAAGGTATAGTGTGGAGATTAAGGGATTAAACCCTGCAGCCAGAGAAAGCATTCTGAAGCACCCATTATTGTCTTTCCTACATATTCCTGTAGGTTCACCTCCAGATAATACTTTACCTTGTTTACTTATTCACATAATTACCTGTTTACTTATCCATATCCCCCTGTAAACTGTAAGTCTACTCTAGTGAGAAATTGTATCTTACTCACAATTGGTTCTCACATAGCAGAGTTCAGAAACAAGGCAGAACCTGGATGGAACTAACCCTTGCTTCGGAAGGATGTTGAGGGAGTAATGGGTATTTTATGAGAGGGAACTCCTAGCATAATTCAACTGGAGTTGGTTAATTAATACTCACCAGCATTACTGAAATGGAAAGGCTGCCTCAGCTGTTACATGAGTCCATGTTTTTGTCAAAACAATGGCAAAAAATGGGCTGAAGTCCACAGTTGATTATGAATGCAGTTGGAACATTTTCCCCTAGAGAAAGGGAGGGATAGAGGCTTTCCTCACATGGAACTGGGTATGTCAGTGATTCTCTCCTTAGACTAGTTTCTCCACCCAACTTTCATAATGGACCTCAGTGACAGTGAAATTGAGAGAGGTTATGTGGTCTCCCTAGAGAGCTGGTACTTGCCATACCTCAACCATCAGAGGGTAACCAAGAGTTTCAACAAGTGCACCACCATCTTTCCCTAAACCTTCTGTATTTGAAGGATATGGAGGTTCTGGTTAATGTACTTAATCTAATTTAATATAAACTATTAGTGTATGTATCACAAGGAAAGAAAAAGCATTACCTTTTAAGATGGCAGCAGAATCTTACGGCATAGAATATTCTTATATAGGGCTTTTAGACTTATTTAAGCATAATGTTTAAAATCATTTGTACACATTCATAAAAAGGAAAATATAAGTAAGCTAAACTCTTTCAGGGATTTTAAACAGTTTTTCATAATCAGAATCTGATTCTTAATAACTTTATGACTGAGAATTGTCATACTCCATGTCTTACCCCACGAAGAAGGCTCCTTTGTGTCATCAAGAGGTTAATTATGAAGCATTGCTTAGAAGGATGCTCCACTGATGTCTCTGACATTTTCTTCTATGTGACCCACTCTGGGTATTTAGAGGCTCATGTGTAGGCAATTATGACTTCGTCCTGATTGTACCTAGCTGACAGCTCCTTTAAGAAGCACCCTAATTTCAGAGCCATTAAAACATGGGGAAAATGTGCATTTTTAGAATTGATGAAATAAGTAATTCACACCTTCATGATGAGAACTATCTTCTTTCTACTTTAAAGGCTTGAAAAAAATTCAGAGTGGAAAGCACATAGATTACAGAGGCAGACATAATTCAGTTCATATTCCTCTACTGACTAGCTATTTGAATGAGGGCAAATGATTTAACTCCTCTGAGACTCAATCTCTTCATCTGTAACACTTGTCTTTAAGGCTCACGGGGAATAATAAATACAAACAAACTTCCTTGTCATAAGTCATTGCACAAAAATATATATATTTTTTATTTTGTTGTGAAACAAATCTCAATTTAAACTAGTATTTTCTCTGGGAGTGCCTGGGTGGCTCAGTGGGTTAAAGCCTCTGCCTTCGCCTCAGCTCATGATCCCGGGGTTCTAGGTTTGAGCCCTGCATTGGGCTCTCTGCTCAGCAGGGAGCTTCCTTCCCCTTCTCTCTCTGTCTGCCTTTCTGCCTACTTGTGATCTCTCTCTGTCAAAATAAAATAAAATAAAATAAAATAAACTAGTATTTTCTCTGCATTTAAACATTATATATGTGAAAATTCCAGTTGGAGACTGCTAAAACTGGTAAAGTTGTTATATCTTAAAAATGAATGGCTTACTTTTGAATATCATGGTCACCTTCATTTTTAATATATATATATATTAACTTCATTTTTATATATTTTACTTAACAGAAAACCCATCCATGACTGTGTTGTCAACTCTTTTTATTACTCTTTTCAAGAATTTGGATTTTGGCTAATTTCAAATTGTGAATCCACAGTAAATCAAAGAATTGGTTTTGTTCTTTCTCCTTTACCCCTTACAGTCCAACTTTTAAACAAATGTTAATTCAAAGACTAAATCATGGCTTAAAATGCAGTTGACATGTTAAGGCCATTATCTATTTTAGACTAACATGTATCTTCCAGTGTAAGGGCTAATAAAACTTCCACCTCCAGTATAAGTCTGAAAATTCAAATCAAAGGATGGGCATTATCATTCCTGGTATTAATTCTGTATGAAATTCATAGTAGGTCACAGGAAATCATCATTTTCTCATTTTATGGAACAGAAGGAGAAAGGAAGGCAGAAACTAAAAGCTGTGTGTGGCTCCTTCCAGGGGGTGACTGAAACTTGGGGGTCACTGGTGACCCTTGGTATTTTCCTTTTTCTTTTTGATTTCTGTTACCACTTAACCTTGCACACTTCTGATGGATCTGGAAAAACATCTCATTTCCCAAGGGAACATGAAACAGATTCTGGTCCCTTTGACAAAATGTAAAGTGGGTCTTCCCCTGAATGCCATCTTAGATTTGTTTTTTCTTCTGTCTCTTAGGATAGACAAGCTGGTAAGTACTCTTCTTAAAGTCCTACTGCTCAAATTGGGAGAATTTTAGAGAAATTGAGTTTATCACTATTGATTCACATGCATTTTATGGTATTATAAATTTTTATTATTATGATAACAGGCAATGAGCAGTCCAGAAGGAACAGCTGAGTACAAATTTACTGCCAGTCACCCTAGTGCCTAGTGTAGTGCCTGTCATGCATAGGGCTTTCATTAAATTCTTGTTGATTCTCATGAAAATTAGTAACAATAGGAAGGAAGAAGGAAGAGAGAGGAAATTAGCTATTCAGAGAATACTACTGAATTCTTTATGAATCACACCAATAGAACAACGCAACTGCTTAATCAGATGTATACTATCACCTACATTTATGGTTAGAAATATGATTCTTGAACCCTACCCAGGCCCATTGAATCTAAATCCTCAAAAGCAGTGCTTGGAAATCTATGCTTATAATTGTCACTCTTGATGATTCTTATGCTTTTTTTTTTTTTTGATACTGGAGAACAGTAGTGCTTTTACAAAAATGCCAGGCAACAAAATGATTAGAGACGAAGTTTCCTTGTTTTAGGCTTCATTTCAAAAACTATCATTTTACTCTTCTTCCAGACCTCCCTAATGTTTCTCATTGAGCAGAAAAAAATTTTTTTTTCAATTTTATATGATCTCAAGACATAATATTCTCCAATGCTCAAAAAACTGAGTATTTTTTTTTAAGATTTTATTTATTTATTTGACAGAGAGAGATCACAAGCAGGCAGAGAGCGAGAGAGGGAAGCAGGCTCCCTGCTGAGCAGAGAGCCCGATGTGGGCCTCGATCCTACGACCCTGAGATCATGACCTGAGCCGAAGGCAGCGGCTCAACCCACTGAGCCACCCAGGCGCCCAAAACTGAGTATTTTTTTAAGTGTTAAGTTGGCATTGATTGAGAGAAGAACTGCCTCAGAAAGTCAGAAACTTTTTCTCTATATCAATTGCGCTATACCTATTACTATAGGGATAATAAATAATAAGTTATATTAAAATAAAGATGTATGATCATGTAAAAACTAGAGCATTCCTTAAGATCCTACTTTTTAACAGCTTTCCACTGCAGAATGATAAAGAGATGTGTAATAACCTTGCCAAGTTCTATTTGTGCACATTTCTGTCTCCCGACACAAAATGTGGGTACCGCCATTTCATCTCTGTTTCTCTTCATTATTAGGGTTGCATCAGATAAAGCATCATAAATAGTAAACCTTATTGACTGACCTGATAGCTCAATCCCAAAGGAAATAAGAGACTCAAATTCCCATATAAGATTGTGATTAACGTCTGTAGAAATGCAAGTAGAGATTTTTTTTTAATAGTTTTAGAAGGTTACTAGTTTCTTTCAGGAAGGCACGTTGATACACCATAGGTCACATACCAGAATCCCACTAGAACAAAAGTTGACCATAACCAAAATAATCAAATGTCTAGTATCATTAATAGATTGCTGATTCATTTATAAGGAGATCTTCTGCAATGAATAATCAGTCTAAGCATGTTTTTTCTGTTCCTTGTAAATCACTATTTGTCTATCTGAAACCCTATTTTTGTTCTGTTTGCAGAGCACCTTTCACTTGCTAATGATCTGTGCAAATTAAACAGTAAAGGGGAGGAGAGGCAAGGTTAACTTTTCAAAACTTCTTTACTCTAGGCAAATGGTAAGCAAGAAACAATTATCCTCTGACTTGCCACCCTCCCCATACCAGTATTCCCACTGCCTCCCTCCAAAACTTCCCAGCCCCAGAGAAGAACAGATGCATGCCTGAGCATACACATGCCACCGGAAAGAGCAAATGGGTGGGAAGGAAAGTTTGCTCATTACACCTCCTTGCACAGGAATAACAATTAGATAAGATGCTTTCTTAATGTTGTGTAGCCTGGTGTGTGCTGGATTTCTCTGTAAATCTGCCTCAGTTCAGAGCCTGAGCATGTGCTTTGACGAGATTTTTCCCAATGAAAGTCCAGTAAAGTAGGGTGAGATTTCACATCAATTAATTTTGCATGAACGTAGGCACTGTGGATCCAAAGAGGTAATGATTTTCCCAAGACTAGAGACCATTTGCGTTACCAGTTTGAGAAAGAAAGACATATTTATGGAATTATTTTTGTTCTGCATTAAGTTTTTGTTTCCTCATTTACCAACTTCTTTAATGGTCTCAGCGGACAAAGAGACTATAAGAAATAGTAAAAGAGCATTTCCATCTGAATATGTTTATAGTTATTTAAGTTTTATTGATTTATAATGACAAGGTCCTTTTTCTTTTCTTTCCTTTTTTTTTTTTTTTTTTTTTTTTTAGTTGATGTGCTAGAAAGTTTTCAAGTTCTTTCATTTCAAAACTAAGAACTGCTATACACTTGGGCACTTGAGTTATCTTGGGATTTGGGAATTCTATTCTTCCCTTGTTTAGTGCAGCTAGTGTTTTTGGTGATAATTATGAAGAGGATTTTGTGGTGGCTTTGAAAATGCTCAGTGTTGTAACTAGCATTTTTCTATCCAAGAGCCAAGGGAAATGACTAAGTGGGTCTTTGCACATTTTAAAGACACTGTAAGGTAACTTCTCTGAAATGAGATTTATGAATGTATAAAACTTAACAAGCGAAGAATGGATTTTTATGTGCATTCTTCCCAACATTGAATTTAAGAGGTTTTTCTCTGGACAGTACAAGAGCAAGGCCACGCATATTCCTTTTCTGCTTATTTCCCAACACCTTATACAATTTCTAATGATACCTTTTATTTTCTTCTGAATAAATGGCATAACCGTTTTCATTTGTATTCCAATTTATTGTGTGCTAAAAGCAATTTTGTAAAGATCTCCAAACAAATTGTGTACTGTATTTCTATAAATCATATTTGAAGGCATTCCAGGGAAATAAGTTATAGGTTTTCACCATCTTTACCCTGCTGAAGCATGATCTCTGGCTTCTTTTCTTTTTCAAACTTGTATCCTTTTATCCATAGCTATTGTCTTCATCCATTTCGGCTACTATAACAAAACTCCACAGACTGAGTATCTTGTAAACTATGGACATTTATGTTTCTCAGTTCTGAAGGCTGGAAATCTCAAGACAAATGCAGCAGCATGGTTCCATTCTGGTGAGGGCTCTCTTTCTGGGTCATAGACAGGACCTTCTCACACTGTCCTCACATCATGGAAGCTGCTTGGAAACGGGGCAGGGTCTCTTTTATTGAGGCACTAATCTCATTCACAAAAATCCACCCTCATGACCAAAGTACCTCCTAAAATCCTCATCTCCTCATCCTGTCACATCAGGCCTTGGAGTTTCAACAGACATATCTGGTGAGGGGCCACAGACATTCAGACCATAACAGCTGCTTTTAGCCCCATGTATCAATACCTAGAAAAAGTAAATTTCTGGACAGCTGTCTGAAAATTTCAGATATAGATGGAAGAAATAAAAGAATCAGCTTTTTACTTGGAACTTGTCAGATTTAGAAATGCACCTTGACTCCAGTTCTCTGGTTAACCTACAGATAACTTTATCGGGGAAGTTATTTGTACAAGGGAAAAAAGCAGAATAATAGGAAAACACATAGAGTATGCATAAGGCATTTTCAATGTCTTCTCTATATAACAGTGTTAGAGTTCGGATGGGTTTTGTTTTTGTCATTTATCCAACTTAAACTGTGTATTTCACCATCTGCTTTTTTTTTTTTTTTTTTTAAAGATGTTTTATTTATTTGACAGAGAGAAATCACAAGTAGGCAGAGAGGCAGGCAGAGAGAGAGAGAGGAGGAAGCAGGCTCCCTGCTGAGCAGAGAGCCCGATGCGGGACTCGATCCCAGGACCCTGAGATCATGACCTGAGCCGAAGGCAGCGGCTCAACCACTGAGCCACCCAGGCGCCCATCACCATCTGCTTTTAAATTAAGAACCTTGTACAACAAGGGCATTATGAGACAGGAGAAGGATTGTGGCATACCACATTATTTTTATGTAATATAATATTGCTGTTTCCTTTTTGGTGTCTTGTATTTTGGAATCCAAAATCAAAATTAGTGCTAAATACAAGTTTGCTATCTTGGGCATCTGGATACCATCTTGCTATTTCTGTTCAATGTTGTAAATGACCAAAGGACATGTGTTTTTCCTGAATTGTTTTTTCTTGAACAGTTGGTAGTCTGGCTAAAGCCAGAAACCTGGTTCTGCTCTGAAAACATCCTTGAGGCATAGACCTCTGTCCAGAGTGTAAGCAGAGGAAGAATTTTTTATCTTCTCAAGTTCCCAGAAGTATGGCAAGAAGCATTATCCCACAGATGAACAGGCAGAAACCCTGTCTCACTGGTGTAATCAGAAAAAAAAAAAAAAAAAAAATTCCAACTTGTCCTCTTGGCTGATTTCCTCGCTTGGTTGAGATTGGACACAAGGTTTCTAAATCGCACATGTGCTGAATATTAATAGTTCTCAGTAGGCAAAGCCTTCATTTAAATAATCTCAATAATTTCTGAGACAATTGGGCAATATGGAGACTACTAATCTGCTAGATCTCATGAAGAAATTTTTCACTAATGTTTTAACACCTCATTGTTAATTGCTGCCTCTGACAAAGGGGAGTGTTTATATCAACAGGATAATTAAAACTAAATGATCAAATAGGTAGTTACTGGTCACCAACAGTATTAAAGCTTTGTACTAGGCATGATAGGTGTACAAAAGAGGGAGAAAGATACATTCTTTCCTTGATGCTGCTTCTCTTTGGGGTGGGTTTTTACTACTGGGCATTTGGGCATTATGGCACTGCCTCCCACTGTTGGAATTGCTTTAATATGCAGAAATTCATTATGTGTTTTTCCCTGTGTTAATATGGACACACTTCTCATCTAGAAAAGAGATCATTTTTTTCATAAACCAAATGCCCCTTCTTTTTCTGCAGTGTGTTAAGCCAGCAGATGCTCTTGGTATCCCATTCATAGCTCTATACACCAAAAATAGCTTTTTGTAAACACCTGGCACTCTACGTGCAGGCTTTTCCTCTGGAAACAGTAGCCCTTAAAAACAAAACAAAACAACATCCAACTTGTACTCTTGGAGATAGCTTAATTCCTCTTTTCCCCATCACAGTCCCCACAATCTACCCTAATCCATAGAGTCCTCATGTCCCTAACTTCAAAATATATTCAAGAAACTAACTACTTTTCACTCTCTGCACAGGGAAAATTCTGGCATGAGCCAACATTGTATTTGACCTGGATTGGTATGTTTCCTTGGTTGTTCTTCTGCCTTTTGTCCTGCCTTCTTCCATCTATTCCCCAATATAGATGACAGACAGCTCCCTGAAAGCTTCGGTCAGATCATGGTTCTTTCCTGCAAAAAGCCATGCAGTGGATCGCTTTCTCACTCAGAGTGAAGGCTGATGTCCTTGCCAGCTCCCGTAAGGGCTGACGTAGAGTCCTTCATATCGTTCTGACCCTCATATTCTACATTCCCCTCTCTCATGTCACTATGGCCACATTAATTCATTAATTAGTTAATTAATGTAGCCATTAATTAATATATTCATTCACTAAACAAATACTTCTAAACACTTAGTTCTATGTCAGCCATATTCTAGGCATTAGGAATACATATAAAATAAGACAAGTATGTTTCCTGTCTTCCTAAAGCTTAGGTTTAGTAGCTTCTAAAGTGTGGCTGTTTTGAAGTATAATTCTAATTAACTATACGTCTCAGGTTTCTTCTGCAAGATCTTGTGTCTCAAACCCCCTGTCTGTGCTTCCTGACAGGAAAGAAGGAAAAGAAATAAGCAAAGAAAAGGCAATGCCTATAGCTAGAAAGGAAAACTCTCTAAAAAAAAAAAATCGCCATAACCTGTTGGGTCTTCCTTGGTCAAACTGTGTCATTTGGCCACCTTTGCTGCTGGGTGTGCTGAGAAATGCAAGTGTTTAGGAGGATTTGTTGCTGCCATGAAAAAAATCAGGTGTTCCTTGATGCACCCGCCTTGGTCCGTTAAGAAGAAAGGGAGAAGGTACCATATAGATAAACAGCAGTTTCTACCATGGCTGGTGTAAATTACCTATGCTTTACACTGAGTCTAAGTCCTGCACACTTTGGAGCATTTTAATCAGAAAAGCATTACTACACTCACTTGCTTTTATATTAGAATAAGGGCTATTTATTACCATCAGCTCAGGAAATGACCCGGTGTGGCCTTGTAAGACAGAATTAATTTGCAATGACTCCAGCTGAAAGTTGGCTGCCTTTTAACTTAATAACTTGAGAACTGTCAGTATCCTTTGAAGTTAATGATAGTTGTAAAGTGCAAATAAAAATTTTCCGAAAGGAAATCAAACTCACCAAGACTAGTAAAAGAATGCTCTGTCACTACAACTATTAATGTGTGTGTTGAGGGGGTGGGGTATTAGGGAGTGGGACAAGAGTTTAGAATTTCATTGTTCTTTTGCCTTGTTTTGTTTTGGCTTTTGGATTCTAGAACATCCAACAAGTTTTCCCCCTTGGAAATGAAATTTGAAGTATTTAATAGGCTCCTGGTTGGCAGGTAGAGTATTAGCTGCAAATATATTTTGTGTGAGCATTTGTGCTGGAAATACTTAAAATGTGAGTGTCATCTCTGGTTTAAATATGTTCACACAGCAGGACTTCATGAGGTAAATGAATGCACAGTTACTTCAGTCTCTCTGCCGGAGGAGGTGATTTTCTGAATAGGTATATGGATCCCCATTTTAATTAGCTTTTATCTTCTTGAACGAGTAAAGTAACTGGCTGAACCAAGCACACAAGATTTATCAGTGTAGAAATAGCAGGCAACTGTTTGTCCAAGGGATGCGAAGTAGCAAAGGGGCCATTTCAAGAAATCATCAGGCACCATGTCATGTACGCTTGAAATGCAACCCTTTTTAATTTCAGTCCCAGGCTGTTAGCAATGTGGAAGCTCCTAATAAAGCTGGAGAAACTTTCTCCCATTGGAGCACCCTGGCCTTTCATTTCAATGATGCCACTCAAGGTTTGTTTCAGCAGGAAGCAACACTTCTGATTTTTTTTTTCATGTTGCTCATTTGTGGGTTTATTTCTTCTTAATTTGCTGATCCGAAGAGATGCCAGATTGACATCCCTGGGGACTTCAGTTTCCTGTTGGTTCCTGTGCAAACGAAGGCAGCAAGCCGGAGCTCTGTGCTTGCTGGATTTCGTGGTGATTTTAGGTTTCCAGAGGCAGAAGCTTAACACCTTCCTGGAAGCTAGGTTGATATCCTCTGCCCACCACCGCCCCCAAAAGACACAACCGTCAAGTTAATTTCATTAAGGTTGGCTTAGGAGAAATGAAAATATTCTTTCACATGCTGCTTTTCTCCAATGCAATCTTTTCAGAACGCCAGTGTTTTCTCTAATTCAGTGTTGCTAAAATGGCCTGGTTGTAAGAGATACGTGCTTCATGAGCAGATCTCCAGATGTTCCCTGGGAGATTTCACTAAGGCCTGGGTGTTGCCCAGGGTTCTGCACCTCTAACAAGTATCTCAGGTTGTTCTATCACCAGGCAAGTTGAGCAAGCTCTCCTCCTCCAGAAATGGGAAGCACAAAGGATCTTAGACTAAAGCCTGACATTTAGTATTGTCTCTTATCTTTCTCATTTCTTCATTATGGAAAGTTTATTACTGGGATACACTTATTAAACATTTATTACACCCATAACAACATGGCTGTTGCAGCAGGCCGTTTCTCTCTTCATAAAATGGAAGGAAGAGCTTTAACAGCAAACAACAACAACAACAACAACAACACTTCCCGAACACATTTATTGATTTAGTATAATATCAGAAGTAGTTAAAGGCCCCTAAGAAGACATTGTGGGTGGTTAGAGGCCATCTTCTTTGTGCTTTGTCACTAGCAAAACAGAAACACAAAACACAACTATCCATCTTTTCTTTTTTTAAGACATTATTTATTTATTTGGCAGAGAGAAGGAGCACAAGCAGGGGGAGCAGTGGGCAGAGGGAGAGGGAGATGCAGACTCGCTGCTGAGCAGAGAGCCTGCCACAGGGCTTGATCCCAGGACCCAGAGATCATGACCTGAACCAAAGGCAGATGCTTAATGGAATGAACCAGGCCCCTATCCATTTTTCCTGAATTTTCATACCAGACAGAGGAATTGTGGTTGTGGAAAGATACCTTTTCTAAGAGAACTAGGTTTATTTTACTGAGACATGTGGGTATGCTAAGTGGTTTGGACATGTTCTTGGAAAGCACAAGAAGATAAAGTAGCCTCCCTGAACTCCCACCAGACAAAAAGATACAGAATCTAAGCACAATTTTAATATGACTGCAAACAGCATCCTGATGAGTTTCATAGTAGTAATTTTCTGTCTGTTGTAACTCTCTTGGAAAACTTGCCAGGACAAGATCATAAGGCATATGATTCTTCTGGGGTAAGACCATGTATTAAAATTCAATCCAACAATATACACGAATAGGTGATGGATATATATTTAAAATCATTAATCTACCAAAGCTGTAACTCATAATTTTTGATACTATGATATTATCTCCCTGGATCATATGGCTTACAAGATTTTCTTTCGCAGCTGCAAAATTACTTAATAGTTTATCTGTCATCATCTTCTCTTACCCAACAACATCTCAGAAGCTGGTGATGGGTGTCTCATAGTCACTATTGGAGTATAATTCCCAATTCTTGCCTCATCCTGGATCTCCTAAAAGATAGCATCAGTCCTTAAATATTCAACTGCCTTTCAAGTGAATGATTTGTAAAGCATTTGAAGTCTGGAAAGATCTGTACAGAAAGAGACAGGCCAATATATTCTAGTTTTTCTTACTCTAAAATTTCTTCCTAGACAATTCTTGACTTAAATATGTGGAAAATGGTTAAAAATGTGCTGTTATTCAGACATTACCAAATTAGGTTTAACTGGAGCCAAATTGGCATAGACTATCTGATTGTTTCTCACTTTGCAAATTGATCCAAAGGTTGTTATTTATGAAAGAATATTTCAAATTTAGAAATTTTCTTAATGTATATCAGTGTAGAACAAAAACACTTTTTTTTTTTAATTTGAGAAATTTGAAAACATTTTCAGATTCCTATACATGCTAAAAAAATTTATGAATCACAACAACCCATGCCCCAAGAGTTAAAAGTTTCCCTCATTGTCTTTTATTTTGAAGCCTTGCAATTTTCCTTCCAACTTGATTATTATAGTGGACTTACAAAGTAAAGATGCAAAAATGCTAGTGTTAAAAATAGTCCAGGGGCACCTGGGTGGCTCAGTGGGTTAAAGTGGGTTAAAGCCTCTGCTTTCAGATCAGGTCATGATCCCAGGGTCCTAGGATAGAGCCCTGCATCACCCCCCCCCCCCCCCCCCCCGCTCAGGAGGGAGCCTTCTTCCTCCTCTCTCTCTGCCTGCCTCTCTGCCTACTTGTGATCTCTGTCAAATAAATAAATAAAATCTTAAAAAAAAAAAAAAAAAAGAAATAGTTCAACTTGGGGAAAGAGGCCTGAGTGGCATTTTGGACATGCTTAGATCGTCTACCTCGGCTGAAATTCTACGAGATTTAGCTTATCTCTGTATGAGGCTACAGACTTCAGTATTATTTATCTACTTCTGAGAAAGTTGGAAATGAACTTCATATATGAGAGAAAGAAAATGGCCATATAGGCAAGACAATCTGGAGACACTTCTTAGAAAGTACAGATGCCTAGATTCTATCCCAGACCTACCCAATAAAAATATCCATGTGGAAGTTTCTGGAAATTATATTTATATTATATATATATATATATATATATATATATATATATATATATACATACATACCCCTGGTGATTCTTATCATACTGCAAACTTGAGAAATATCTCACTATTACATCTGTAGGTCAAATTTTACATATTATATTCCACTTCTAAAGAATCTGTAATAAGGAAACATTTATAATAAAATACTTTATGACATAAAAATAGAATACAAAACTATATAGACATTATAATCAGAATGTATCATGGAGGAAATTAGAATATCATTATAAATGTTGGCCTCAGGTGTCCTCTTTTCATTTAGGAAAATACCTGGATGTAACTGGGAAGGCTTAGTGTCTGTTTGGGAAGAGGACCAGATGAGACAAAGCAAAATCGAAAAGATTGCAGGAAAGTGGCAGATATCTTTAGTTCCCCAGATATTCCTTAGGGCAAGGACAGTTATGTTTAAATGGAAAAGGAAGGGAGACTGAGCAAGAGATTCCAACTATAGAAATAAATGGTTAACTCTTTAATGAGGTATTCCAGATGGGGAGGATAACAAAGACACAGAGGGCCTGGGATATACCCTATTGAAAGTTAAATTCTTTGCTGTAAGGTCCAGTCCTGAAACACCGTGTAATCCCCTAACCTTCAGTGCATATCCTCTAGGAGGACTGATGAGAGAAAACACTGGTATACTCCATGGACACGTTTATTTGAGCAGAAAGAAAAGAATATTGGCAAATCAGAATGACACGGTGTAATAGATGCAAAGATGTAGGCATTTTGGTTATCATCCCAAAGGGAAGAGTGACACCAGAAACCTAGAAGATCTGGGTGGTCCCATGTAGTCGACATTTTGGCTCCGCACATGCACACACACCATGGGAAAGATCTAAAGAATGAATGGCAAAAGTTGGAAAGGTTATCTGTGCATGTTGAGATTAGAAGTGATGCATGTCTCATCTTGTTGTTTTCCCCCAATGAGCATATACTACCTATAGAACAATGGGGAAATAAAGATAATTATCAGGTGTTTTGCAACAAAAAAGTTCTAAATTTGATAACAAGCCAAATCTAATTCTCAATTTAAGTATGTTACCAGTTAAAATTTTAGAAGACCTTTATTGGTCAGCCTGTTATAAAATTGGTTATTTATACATGTATAATCATAGTCCATAGATTATATTGTTTATAGTCATAAATACAACAAAATCCCCAGGTTCAACGCAAAATAATTTACACTGAACTATTGGATGATGCATAGATCCCACTGGTTCAAAGTTGGGAAATACATTATAATGATTTTATATTCATCTGTACAGTTCTTTTTGCTATCAGTATACAGTGATTTGTGGCTTCTTTTCCTTCTTTTAAATATAACTTTTTCCTTATTTAAAGAATAATACTTACAAAGCAGTATTGTATTTAGCCCCAAGCATGCAGTTTCTGCTGTCAGTTATAAAGTGAATTTGAAGGCCACTTCTACCCCTTACTCCTGTGTCACCTTGAGTATGTTATTTTCTCTCTCTGCAGCATGTTTATCCATCTGTAAATAGGGATAATGATGCTTTTTATTCCATAAGGCTTTTGTGAGGATTACATGAGTTAATGCATGTAAAGGGCTTAGCATAATCTGTAACCAATTTTATAAACTACATTAACCATGATTAGTATTTGTTCATAATCGAAACTTCCAGGAAAATAAAAGCATTTGGAAGGAAACAAGCATCATCTAAATTCTTACATCGAAGGCTAGAGGTACTATAATTTTGGTAACTTTTCATCTTTCTTTGTTTAAACAAAAAATGCAAAAAGGACCCTTGTCTATGGCATTATAATCAAGTTGTTAAATTTTATGTAAACTAAATCATTTTCTCTGTTATTAAATGTGCTTCCAAAACATTTCAAGTGGTCACATGCTTTTCCATTTATAAAAGCATCATACTTCATTTAAATAATATTGTATTGTTGGATTCACTCTTTCCAAATCATTGATATTTTAAGAAAGCTTCACTGCCTATTCTTAATTAAATATTTGTGCATATCCTGATTAATTCCCTTAGAGTCAATTTTTAGAATTGGAATTACTGAACGAAATGGTATATCAGTATGTGTTTTATTATATATTGCTTAAGTCCTTCCAGACAGTTTGTGCCAGTTATCACTTCTGATCATAAATGAAATATTCTGTAAACACTAGGCACATTCTCTCCTTTTGCTAAAAATAATGGCAGTGACTTTTAATATTTTGCTTATATTTTATTGAGATTGAAAAAACTGGCTGGTTTTTTTTCTTATATATTAATGAGTGTTTGGATATTTTAAGGATTTTTTTTTTTAACTTCTTAAATTGTTAGATTCAGTGGAGTGACATTTATTGAGCACCTACTGCTGTCAGGCACATTGCCTGAGGTGAGGAATGCACGGAGAAGGACCAGCTGAAGTCACTGGTATCTAAGAGGAACGCAGGCTACTGAAATCTGCATGGTTCCTGAGGGCCCTGAAGATGCATATTAAACTTCAGAAACCAAGGGATCCCTCATGGAACTGAACTTCTTCTCCTAAGTAAAATGGACCCCAAAAGCAGGGAGATGTGACACATCCCATGCCAAGGGAACTGGTATTTCTTGAGCATATTTCAAAGAGATAAAGAACTCTAGTTTCCCTTCTCAAAAACAATAAAGGCTTTCATTTGTTGGGCCTGCAAACTGGAACAGGCTCACTCTCATTTTCATCTGTGTTTCTCAACCTTGTCTTTTTGACATTTGCAATTTCTGCCGTATCTGCATGCTGTTTTTCCTTAAATTGAGCTCCCGTGCTTATTTTTTAAAATTTCATTTAAAAGGAAACTCTCTATCATAGTTGGAAAATCACTAATATTTACCACATATAGATATGATAAAAATATATGCTTTCATGTGTACCTCCTAATATCATCACATCCTTTCCCCTCCCCCCAACTCCTGCCAGGGGCAGAGCATCACAGGTGTGGAAATCTGGCTCCCAGCCTTCCTCCTGTAAACAGAAAAAACTCAGTCACCAGGGACAGCAGGACAAGACTGTTGGGAACTCTGTAAGAACCTGGGACCTCTGTGCTTTCTCCTGTTGGTTTCTTTTTTTTTTTTCTTTTTTTTTTTTCATTCTCTTCTGTCTGGTTCCAGGCATAACTAGGGGAGACAACTTTTACAGTATAAAGCGGGTGTGTATCTGTCAGTGGAGGAGAAGAGCTTCGGAAGTTCAGCCCTTGCTCGGAGAAGGTGCTCAACATACCTTGTTTAAATTCATTTGAACAGTAAAGGGCTAGAGAACTCCGAGCATTAAAACAGAACCACGCTCTTCATTCTCTGGGTAATTCAAGGCTGCTTTTTCCATCAATAGATCCCAGGGGTGGTTGGACAAGCCTGGTGATTTCCATTTACCAACACAGATTAAGGCTGTCTGGCCAAGTTTCCTCTGGTAGCATTCTCTTAATTAAATATAATGACAATTTGAATAAACTCTTAAGTGCATTGAACATTTCTCATGTTTTACTATTGAGAAGAAATAGGCACTTTGCTTCTTTGAACATTTAAAAAACCCTCACTATGTCAGCCTCTGTTTGTTATTGTGCGCCATGACAGTTATCTGAAGAGAACCAGCCAGATTTAATCTGACAGCCACAGTCAGGGAAGAGTGCTACCAATCTAATTATCCAGTAATCTAGTCAGAACGAGAGTAATTCTAGGCCTTTCTCAGGCAGCTAATCACATTTCCTGTGCATTAGCAGCCACACATGGGGAGCTTTTAGGAACAAGGTTTTTGGTCTGTGTGGGTTTTGTGAGCCTCAGAGTGGTGTGATTTCTTTGTTGACTTCCCCAAAGTGGGTTCTTTGGGCTTTTTTCCCCCACCCCTGTTCCTTCCTACTTCGTCCCTTCATTGCTAAGATGTTCTCAGCTCACCTTCAAGTTCTAAGTTTGACGACCTTGGGACCTTCCTTTCAGAATGCAGCAGCAGAAGAGGGATGAATGCTTGGATCGGTTTGCTTATTTTCTGGTGCAGGAACAGATTAAGGAATGCTGTGCAATCGGTAGGGTAGGATAAATGAAATAGTCATTTTTCTACAAGGAAAGCACCATTTTGGGGGTGTTTTCTGTGTGTGTATGTGAACGGTTTCGCATGTCATTTCTCTATTGTGGTAGGCAATTTAGAAAGAGGTTTGTAGAGAAAAAGAGAAAGAGAAAAAAGACAATTAACAGATATTCTGCCAGTGGCATCAAATATCAGTCTCTAGGCAATATCAATCATGCACTATTTCCATAATTGCAATTTTAACAGGGAATGTAAAGATTGGGGGAAAGAAAGGAGGAACAATAACAGTATATGCAGGGAACAGGAGAACTTGTGCCTCCATGTTAATTAATACCCTGCCATATTCTTTCTCTGAAAACCTCCATTTAGGATAATTTCATATTATCTTTATAAATCAAAATGTTTTTCAAATGCATTGGTTTATGACAGGCCAAAATTGAGGTGTTTCTGAAAAATCATTATACTAGCATCAGGTCTCTTTTTTCTAGTCCTAGGTCTTGAAAATTCCTCCCACTTTTCATAATCTTTGCTTGGTGAATTGGAATCTGAATATTTGAATCTAATAGGCAGGAGTTCCAGTCACCAGTCAGTTTATAATATAGTAATTTCCCCCAAAGTTATCCAGGATAAACAGGCTTCCCAAATAGCCTCTAGCACTCATAACATAACACATTAGCTGGAAGGCTATAAAAAAGAGGAAATGCAAGTGCTGTGTTAAATGGTTGTGTTGTAATCTTGAACAGGTTTCAACCATAATTTGTACTCTCTCAGCTGAAATTTTTTTGTGAACTTAAAAATGTTTTTATTCCTGTGATTGTGGGAGTTGTACACCCCTAGCGGTACATCGTCTGGGTGTGCCTCTCTGCACACGCAGAGCCTGCTGCTGAATCCCTGGTAGATTTGGGCCTAGTGTCCATGAACCTGGGGGCTGGTGTGTCTGGGCAAGGTATGAAGTCAGATTTCCGAGTCACGTTTTTGTTTCTAATGATGTTGTCCCCTCATTTGTTCTATGTTCAGATTCCACAAAAACTATTGGTATGATCTGATCTAAGGAGTTAAACTCTAAATAGACCCTAGTTTTGGACTATCACCCAATATAAGTCTCTTATGGCAAGCTCTGTCTCTGTTTGACTCTCAAGTGCAGACAAGAGTAGAGTACTGCCTGAAGAGTAGTTCATGCGGGCATTTCCATCAGTCCTTCCATTGTTAGAATGTGCATTTCAATCCAGATGAGATGTATTCTCTAGGTCACTAATTGGAATGTTTACCAAATGGAAATTATATTTAAACATGTCAATACAACATCACCTTATTTAACAACTTCCATCTGAGAATACGAAAACATTTATGGGAAATGAATGCCACGGCAGCTAATCCCCACAGAAATGTTGCTTAACAACAGCTCACTTCTTACAGAATCAAAATGAGAAAAAAAAAATTATGTTATAGCGATGACTTGTAATGATTCCAGCATCTCTTAGTAGATAATTGGCAGAAATAAAAAGAACATCAGTTCTTACATTTCTCAAGGCTATTTCTCAGTACGAGTTAAAATGATTCAGGAATGCAGAAGATGCACAAAGGAGACTGCATATTGAGAGCTTATCTGAGCAATGAAACCTCTAGGTATTTGCAAATGTGGCACTCTTCTCTGCCTTAAACCCTAGATCTTGAATTACGCAAGTGATTGTGACCTGCAAATCAGTGTACATTCATTGTTGATTCTTCTGTTCAAATGAATACCTGCTGAAGGACTTGAGCTTTGTGAAAGTTCAGCTTTGTGTCTTATTCATTCTCTGCCAGGGTGTCTGATGCTGTCCAAGGAATGTCTCAGGACAAAAGGGTCTTTATATAAAGAACAATAATAAATTCCATTATTGCCATATATGAATTAACAGCTTGCCCTCGATAAAGTTAGTTTCTGTACAAAGAGTTCTCTCGACTTTGAACTTCGGTTAAATCATGATCAGACAATGATTCCAAGTTCTGATCCAGTACAGGGGATCTCCCATTTGACTGTATCATTTTTAATACTGTTTGTTTCCTATCACTTCTGATTTGGTTTCTCTTTTTAAAAAAGTCAAATAATGTAACATGATTTAGTTTGGAGGCAGTCTATGTCAGGCTTGCGATCATTTTTCTTTCTTCCGTAATAAAAAATTTCCAAGGGGGATATTTGGTGTTTTGCAACATGGATGGCATACCTCCTGTATTGGCATTGTTCAATGGCTTTGATCATATTAAAAGAATGGGCACTTTGTGTGAATTATTATTGGCCATTGTCCAAACCTTGTTCTAAACCTAATGTAGTCTTTTAAATTTGTATTGTCTGTTTACACGGTCCTTTGTTATGGCCTAAAATTTGGAAATTCTTGCAAAGTCCTACATTATTTCTGACCTATTTACACAATCTTGTTGGGCATGCACTGATTATTTTATACTGATAACACAGTCCTGAGGCCCTGAATGGTGTTTCCTTAGATCAGTGCTGCCCAGTAACCATTTGCCACATGTACCCGTTTAAAGTGAAATTTAAGTTAACTAACTAAATAAGTAATTAATTAAAAAGTTCAGTTTCTCAGTTGCACTAATCACATTTCAGGTGCTCAAGAGCGGCATGGAAGTAGTGGTTTCCAGATTGGACAGTGCAGGTGTAGAATATTTCTGTCATGGCAGAAGGTACTGCTGGATAGCATTTCCTTGAATACTTGATAAACTTGCAAAGGAGAGTATCTCCATTGACTCAGAGGCAGAGAGCAATGATGGTCATAGAGTCCCAGGCTCGATACCGGAAACAGCAAAGTCAATAAAAGTGGCTGAGACTCTCAGAAGGTACACACTTGTAATTATACCTCATCATGAGTTCTTACTGAAATTAAAAGAAATCATTCAGATGTTCGTTGTATTAAATTCTTTCAAAGAAACAGGGCAAATAGCCACTTGACAGTTCATTTTATTTCACTGCTCTTAACATGCCACCTAATGACTCTTACAAATATGTCCACTTCTAACTCCTGGTTAAAATTTCTCAGCAATTATTGTGTTTTCCCTTCATACAAAACCACATCTACACCATACCAGTTAAGGGCTCATTTCTCCCCCTCTTTTTCCCTTCCTGATTACAGTTTTCTCTTCCCTTTTTAATTCCCTGCCCTTCCCTTGACCTTCCCTTGCCTTTCCCTTCCCTTTCTCTTCCCCTTTTCCTACTATTTGGTCTTAATGATATTATCAGAGGGAAGGAAGGGAGGAGAGTCAAGTGTGTCTTTATTTTAACATAGATACTCTATGTTTGGAATCTCTTACTTAGTTCTGGTCAAACGGAAGACTCTTTGGGGCAAGTCGGTTATCTTTTGTACTTACCATCCTGCTTCTGAATGTGTGTATGTATCTGGGTAGGATTTGGGGGTGGGAGAGGACAAATACCAGGTTCTAAATCACACTTCCTCTCTTTCTGTCAAGTGCTAGAACGTGAATGTCCATGAGACTGTAGTGACCCCTGCCAGGAGGATACCTAGCTCTTTGTAGATACCCCTGCTCTCTGTAAATACCTGTACATCTTAAAAGCTGGGACTCATCAAATTCCAAAAAAGACATATCTAAGGTTCAAAGTTTTTCCATGAGACAGTCACAAGGAAAAAGACTAAAGTTCTATTGTCATGTTTCTAAATAGAGGAGGGACTTTAGAACAACAAAATGTGCTGGAATTAAAAAAAAAAAAAATGTGGGCGCCTGGGTGGCTCAGTGGGTTAAGCCACTGCCTTCGGCTCAGGTCATGATCTCAGGGTCCTGGGATCGAGTCCCGCGTCCGGCTCTCTGCTCGGCAGGGAGCCTGTTTCCTCCTCTCTCTCTCTGCCTGCCTCTCTGACTACTTGTGATCTCTGTCTGTCAAATAAATAAATAAATAAAATCTTTTAAAAAAAATGTGCTGGAATAATTTAGTGGGGAAACAAATGTACAAAATAAAACGAGTTGTATTACTCGCATAAAATTTTCAAGAATGCCGGGTGATTGGGCATATATTATTATATTCTTCCCAGGCTGTGTACTCAGAGCAGGAGGTAACCTACTTCAAAAACATGTTTGACAAACCTGAGAGGTTAAGATTTGGCGATTTCATGATATAGGTAACTAATTTTTAAAACTGAATTATTGCCATATTTTTTAACTGATTATCCAGTCCTCCTAAAATATATGCATTATTAAATCTATTTTAAAACCTCATATCTCTTGTGAATGTCCTGCTGCTTTCTTACTGTCATATCTGCTACCACTCTCCATGCATACCATGCCTGTTAGCAGTATTTAACCCACTGCAGTTCCTAGAGCATGCTGTGGGTGCCCTTTCTGTGTAACTAGAATGTACTCTTACCCCTCAGCTATTTTGAGAGCTTGGACTCATCATTCAACTTTGCCCACTTGCTCCATTTGCAATGAGGGCCCAGCACCCCCATATTAGCAATCTACAGCTGCATAGCAAATTACCCCAATACTTAGTAGCTTAAAACAACGTTCGTTACCTCACAGCCCCGTTAGGTCTAGAATCTCTGAGTGGTTTAGGTTCTTGAAAATTCTAAACCACCTTGCAGTAAAGAAAAGTAATTTTGTAGCATTCTTAGCTTTTCCCTAAACATCTCAAAATGTCTATTTTTTTTTCTTGTAAAATAAGCTTGTGAGGAATAACCTTGTAAGAAAGCTTACTCTTAGTCACTTCAATACATTAACATGGTTGGAAGACTCTCAGAGAACCCCACAAGATTTCCATGTAATTCTTACATCATTCTTATTTTTCATTTGCATTTGAGCTGATTCATGTCATTGAAATACTCAATACAGAAGAACAAACTGTCGAATTCTTCCCATCTTTAGGAAAATCTCCCATGAACCAATTCAACTTCACCACTTGTTTTGAAATATAAAAGGTATCCTTAGGCCTTTGGTCAAGCTTACATGCTGACATTGTCCTCGTTTCCAGCTTCAGAACTAACTGTGATTTTTAATAAACGTAACTTTTTTGGTCCAAGGCTCTCAAGAGGCTCTCTGTTAGTCTGTTACACACTCATTCACTCCTTTCCTTTTTACAAACGCTAAATGTTGCCATATTATTTTTTTCTTTATTCTTAATGAATTTCTAATTGGTATTTTATTTACTTTTTGAATAGACATTCTGTTCACATGGTAATAAATGTTAAGACATGTCTGCTTCCATGCCTGAACATCATTAAGACAATTTCCCTGCTGAAGTCCAGGAAATCTTGCTATGAGGTTTATCCCATTCAGAGCTGTGCAAGTGTCATGTGAATTTATCATTACATTTCCGACTGTGTCATCAAATTCTAACAGGTGACTTTTTAGACTCATACAAGCACGTTCTTAGCATTAGTTTAGCTAGCTGGGTGAGGTAAGTGAGTCAAGTACATATATGATCTGTAGCTTGTGAAGGTATGTATTACTTGGGGCTTTATAAGTTGTAAGAAAAAAAAAGTACCATCATGAGTGATAAGTATTTATTATAAGCATATGTGGGAATTGAGGAAGTATAATGATCCTTCTTGGCAGCTGCAAGTCATTCTGGATCTTAGAGGTTCCCAGTCTGAAGTCTTTCTTTTTTTTCCCCCCTTTAAGATTATTTATTTATTTATATATTTGAGAGAGAGAAAGAGAGAGAGGAGTGAGCAAGAACAGGAGTTGGAAGGAGGGGCAGAGGGAGAGGGCAAGAGAAGCAGACTCCCTGCTGAGCAGGGAGCCTATTGCAGGGTTTGATCCAAGGACCCCGAGATCATGACCTAAGCCAAAGGCAGCCTGAACTGACTGAGCCACCCAGGCATCCCTGATTTATTTTTGGTGTGGTTGGATCTGGTTTTTGTCTGTTAGATTATGAGTCAGAAGCTAATCATTTTTGTTTATTTTTGTTAATTGTTTTTTTAAATTCAAGTATAATTCACACCCCAGTCTAAAAAGTTTATGAAAAAACTGGAGAGGTGGCAATGGCACATTGTCATTCAGGAAACATGAATAAGTCTACTCACCATATTTTCTTCCACCCAGAAGCATGTTTGAACTGTCTTTTTGTGTGTATTCATATACTCCTAAAAAATAAATTACTTAAAAATAAATAAATAAATAAATAGAAGATAAATTTCTGAGTGTATCTACCAAAATCCTACCAAATCCATGATTTTGTCCATGGATGCCACCAACTCCAGCTTGAACTTTAGCACAGACCTCTGTGATCAGGGTGGTAGAGTTCCATGGCACAAGACCAACATTCCTAGTCAGAAAGGATGATTTCCCCTTGGTCACTCCCCTTAGAAATGGGGTTGTGGTGGCAAGACAGGCACATAAGCATTTCAGAGATTACTCAGAGGAGAGAGCTTTACATTGTATTTAGTTTAACATCCTCATAAGCAAGTTATTTGATTTTATTTTGAAGACACTATCTGAAAAATTAAAAAATAAAAGCAAGGGTGCCTGGATGGCTCAGTGGGTTAAGCCACTGCCTTTGGCTCAGGTCATGATCTCAGGGTTCTGGGATCGAGTCCCACATCGGGCTCTCTGCTCGGCAGGGAGCCTGCTTCCTCCTCTCTCTCTCTGCCTGCCTCTCTGCCTACTTGTGATCTCTCTCTGTCAAGTAAATAAATAAAATCTTAAAAAAATAATAATAAAATAAAAAATAAAAAATAAAAGCAAAAATATCTTCTCATTTTGCAAATAGCAAACACCCAGAAAGGCTAGTGTATTTGAACTTTATCTATATGAAGTCTAGCCAATACTTGCGACCCAAGTACATCAACAGCACCCTTGCTTTTTCTGCTTGAAGTGGGAGTTCCATTATGGCAGCAAAGTGTCAGTTATATACAGGGTTTGACAGGGTATTTGCCCAGTGGACAAATGAATCGAATTAGACAATTTAATTACTGAGTAAGAAACTGCTTAAGTTATTAAAAGGCAGCACTAAAGTTGTCTTTCAGGTATGTTAGCTAAAAATGTCCATTTTATTAAAACTATACTCTTGTGAGACTTTCTAATCCTTCAATAAATCTAATGGTCTTAACTGCATTTCAGAAATTTATTAAACATCATGTTGTGTTTAGGAATGGTAGTTATTCACCAGGGTAAAAAGGCAATTTATTTTATAGAATGTGAAGTCTTGATATGGCTCTGTACTCCAGGATAAATCCCAACAACCTTGATTTCTTTTGATATTACCTTTTAAAGAAATCAAATCAATTTATTACAGTATCAAACCAATAGGCTATCAAGCTATCACGTGAGAGGCTATAAGTCTCACTTAATAACAAGCTTTTTAGCACAAAAACAAATTCTTCCCCTGCCTTCAGGGACTACTGATTCCAGGGTATGGAAATCAGAATAGGGCTCTTGCTTAGGCCTCCAATTAGCTTGAGAAGACTGATACATGTAAAGCACAACAGATGTGCTACCATATATATTATGAGTGTTTCATTTTTGCAATTAAGAAATTGGGGAAATTCAAACTATTCTCAGAATACATTTTTAAAGAAAACAGTTTGCTTTATTGTGGGGTGGGAACTAAGAGTGTTAATGTAGGCATAGAAAGATTATTCTTTAAACAAGGTGTAAGGTAGATTTTGGCACAACAGAAGAAAACTTTACTAAGTCATGTGTCATGATAAACGTAAAGCTGAAGGTTTGCCTGTGCTTTATAGGTGAAAAGTCAGAAATTAAAATTAACTTTGGGGGCGCCTGGGTGGTTTAGTGGGTTAAGCCACTGCCTTCGGCTCAGGTCATGATCTCAGGGTCCTGGGATCGAGTCCCGCATTGGGCTCTCTGCTCAGCGGGGAGCCTGCTTCCTCCTCTCTCTCTGCCTGCCTCTCTGCCTACTTGTGATCTCTCTCTGTCGAATAAATAAATAAAATCTTAAAAAAAAAGAGAGAAATAAATAAAATTAACTTTGGTCCATGTTCGCTTTTAAAATTAATAAAACACACACATACAAGTGCACACATACAAACGTATATACAAATTTTGTTGAAAGTTGGTTAGTTTCTAAGCACTGTTAGTCCTAAAGTAGTAATCTTTTCTTCTTTCGTAGATATGATTTCAGCCTGTATTTCAGCCAGGACTGCAGTGATATAAACCTTACTATCTACTTAGCAATTACAGGTTGGGTTGGTAGTGTAACAAAATCTCATTGAACTCAAGCCTAGATACAAGTTACCATGTCTCATATCATGATTTTGAATACACTCTAGAAATAGGCACTGTAATTCCATTTAGAGTACTTACTTATTTCAGATTTTTCGAAAGACAATGATAATTTTTTTGAGACGCCTGGGTGGCTCAGTGGGTTAAAGCCTCTGCCTTCAGCTCAGGTCATGGTCCCAGGGTCCTGGGATGGAGCCCCACATCGGGCTCTCTGTTCAGCAGGGAGCCTGCTTCCACTTCCCTCTCTCTCTCTGCCTGCCTCTCTGCCGACTTGTGATCTCTGTCTGTCAAATGAATACATAAAATCTTTAAAAAAGGAAAAAAGAAAGAAAATGATAATTTTTATCTACTTTTAAGCCAACTTCAAAACTAACTCTAAATTCTTCATATGAGTAGAATCATATGGTATTTGTCTTTCTCCAACTGACTTATTTTACTCAGCATAATTTACTTCCATCCACATTGTAGCAAATGGCAAGACTTCTCAAAACTGATGAACATGGGGGAAGAGAAGGAAAAATAAAATAACAAAACAAAAACAAAAAGAGAGGTAAATCATAAGAGACCCTTTTAACTCTAGGAAAGAGTCTGAGGGTTGCTGGAGTGGAGGTGGATGGGAAGATGGGGTAACTGGGTGATGAGCATTAAGAAGCTCACTTGAAGTAATGAGCACTGGATGTTATAGGCAACTGATGAATCACTAAACTGTACCTCTGAAGCCAATGTTAATTAAATTGAATTTAATTTTAAATATTAAAAAATCTATTCTAGCACACTCTTGCCCAAACGTACACAAATAAGTAACTATATCCTCCTCCTTTAGTGTAGGTACTCACTGGTCATAAATTTCTGGAGACAATAGAAAATCCCCCCCCCCTTTTTTTGATAACAATGGTCAGAAGATGTCTTTGATCCCAAACAATTGCAGTGTAGAAATTTCAATCCATTGCCAAATTCCCAATATCTTCCTAAAATGTCAGAAACATGTAAAGATGCATGCTGTCATAATTTCCTCAGCTGTGATATCATCCTGTCTTTCACAAATATAAATTCTTGTGTTAATAAAAAAAGTTCTACTGAAACCTCTAAATTTTTCCACTACCTCATATTCTTGTAGGGAGTTGGGAGATGAAGTAAAGAGAGAGACAAAACCCATATAAATGGCAGTTATTTAAGATAGCACCAGGGTGCTCATCAAAATGTATGGAACCCAGATAAACACTAAGGATTAGATAAGAAAACCAACAAAATTTTTAATTTCTATGCCTACCTTCAGCCATTTAAAATTTAATCACAAGTCAGTGGTTTTAGGATCCGCTACCAGCAACCTTACATTTATATGCCTGATATGTATCTGAGGACGGTTTCATTAAGAGACTGTGGCAGTATTTTAATGCTCATATATATATATATATATATATATATATATATATATATATAATAAGAGACAAAATAAAGATTTTCCTGAGAAAATTCTTCTGGGAAATGTCTAGATCAACTCTAGAAAAAAAGAGTTTCATGGTGTTTGAATAGGCACAATATTTAAAATTTTTTCAGGTCTGTTTTAAGACAGAAGCCCTCTACATCTCAGAAGTTCCTAGGAAATCTCTTTACCAAACCATGTTTTCTTGTGAATGTGTGAACTCTAAGGAAATGCAGACTTCATAGTATTAATTTTCTGCTCCTAGAGGCTGACCTCTAAATTTTGGAGCCTGTTTTAGTCTCTTTGGAATGAACATACATGAAAGTTAGAAGAGAGAATTTGTAGACGCAAGGAAATGGATGGCAGCAGGATTTATGTAGGCAGACACATGGACCGGAAATAAGCTAAAGTCAAATTCCACATGAAGGAGTGGATTAAGATAACAAATATTTGGAGATACTAGTTGGGAAAGATTTAGTATCTGGTAAAATAAAAAGAAAAGTCCTCATGAAGAATTACTTTACCTGTTAATATTTGCTTAGAAATCTTTGTGATAATGGCATTATGGCAAAGCTTTAGGTCCATACAAACCTCGGGTTTAATTCCAGATGTGTTGCTCATTACCTGTGACATCTCAGATAAGCTACTTAAAGTTTTCAAGTGGCATGTCCTCGACCGACTAATTGGGATAAGTACATGTACATTGCTTGGTTATTTTGAGGGCTACATGTATTGAATAAAATTTTAATGTAAAACTTGGAAAATGTTAAGTTTCAGCTACTATGACTTCTCCTTTTTTATCCTTATCTTTATGATCATCATCATCATCATCATCAGAGATGCATGTTTCTGTTTAAAGGATGATATAGAGTTGAACACAGCCATGTCTGAAGTATGTTTAACTACCTTAAGCCAGAGATGCAATAATTTCAGGATTAATATTGTTTACCTCCAGCTAGAGGATTCTAAGCCATGGACCAAGAGGATGATGTGTATTTATGGGCTTCTAGGTGGTAAGAGTCTTTGCACACAAACCTTAATTAACAGACTCATCTCTTATGCTAATAACACTTTCAGCATGGTATTGGCCCATATCCGTTAAGGGAATACTTTTTCACCAATAAGCCCCACAGCTACTCCTTAAACCCCCCATAGCAAGCACCATTATATAGCACTACTTCAGTCATAGTTCTGCTTTTTATGATCTTGTCACCACTCAAGATTCTTGACTGCAGCACTATGCTTGGGAAGGTCCAATGTTTTCCATGGGACAGAAACTGTTCAGTCCTCAACTTCAAGGTTAGTTTTGTAAAGTGACATTTTTATTATCTTCATAAACCTTGTTATAATTCAACTCATTCAGCACATATTTACTGTTCTGTGCTCAAAAATTCATAAGTACATAGTGTTTTGCATCTCTCCTGAGTGACCTTCCTCCCCCACATTGCCTCCCTGCAAGAAGGAAGATTGGGTCACCAGCAGTGAGTCAATCTGCTGGTGCCACTTAGATGGTACCTCTGCCCCAAACTCCTTTGTAACAGCTGCCATTGTAGACACAAAGTTGAAGACAAAGGATAGGAAAGACCAACAGAAAAGGCACCGTGTATAATCCCAATTCTGATTGTTCTGAACCATTTTTAAAGTGACAAAACTAGGATGGAATTTGGTGATGGAAGAATCTAGATTTCTAACTCTTTAGTGACATACAGTAAATATAGAGCTCACATGCCTTCAGGATCCCCATGATTATTGGCCATCAGGTTTTTGTGTGGCCAGTGTAGCAAATTAGAGAGTGTATCCCTAGAGGATAGGGGAACACCACTACTTATGTACAGCTGTAAGGTGTCCTGAGGTGTCGGAACATGGGTTACATGTGACCACATCTTCTAATTTTTAAGAGAAGCCTAAACCAGATGGTGTGTGTGTGTATGTGTGTGTGTGTGTGTGTGTGTGTGTGCATATATGTATGTATGTGATATGTAAACATCAGCAACTATTTTTTAAGGTTATACTCTCCAAAACCTGACCTCATGGACCTTGTGGACTCAGAAGATTAGCATGCTGCCTCTAGATCCAAATACTTCCATATACTTTTCTTCATGTGGCAGTTAAACTGCAGCCCTCTTGTTTTACTCTGTAGCCTTTCCCTCACACTCTTTCTCCCTCAGTGTCTTCATCTGTGAAATAGGGATAAGAGCATTTGTTTTTCTACCTCCAAAAGATCAAGGATCATGGCGCATGTGAAGATTAATGAGGTCATTTGGTTAAGTGTTTCTTGCTGGGTGAAAGAACAATGGCTTATGAATACTAATAGCACTTGAATCATGTGAGCTTTCATGGAAAGTGAGTTGAACCATTTAGCTCCCCATCTGCAGGGAGTTATAAAGAGGGAACCAGGGAGGGAGAAGCTGAAAGTATTTCTTCATGACTGTCTCCTGTGGTGAACTGTGAAGGGGTATTGGGAATGCTGAGAATTTGTCAGTGTGTTACTCTAGATTCTGTATGCAGTGCAGTCTGGAAGAGAGCAAAACTCTCACTATGTGAGTTTGTGAAATTTTATCTGTTGGAGAAGGGTGAGCAGGTATGGATGAGGAATAACTTGTTAACTATCTACCTAAGGACCTGGCTCACAACCCACTCTTATGTTCTAATCCAACTGTCTTTTACCACTGAGCTCTCACCCTCCCTAATATGTTAGTTAGGGTTGACTAACTACTGAAATATACCCGACATGTTATTATCTTAACCCAATAGCAGTGCGTTTCTTTCTCAGATATTCTTGGTTTGTGAGTGGCATTTCATGTAATAATTCAGAAAACCATGCCTCCTCCATGCTATTGCTCCCTCATGCTCTGGGCCTCCCCATTAGCTGACAAATGAGCTAAGAATGCAGTGAATTACGTATTGAAGATCACTATGAGCCAAGTGTGGAAGTAACACACGCCATTTTGGCTCCCATTCCCTTGGCTAGAACTCAATCACCCTGCCACACAAGAGAAGCTGGGAAGGGTAGTCAAGTTTGCCCCAGGAGGAGAAATTCATTTTGATCAGCCAGCAGTCACTGCCAAGCCTGACATGTTTCAGTCACTTGTCCTTTCATTTCATCATCTGCTAGGTATTTGGTTGATTTCTTTAAGTAAGACACTGAAGATAGACTTCGCTATTCCCTTTACTCTGTTGCATCTCTGTAGGCAGCATGCTAGTTTCTTGGTTTTCTGACAAATGTTTTCTACACTATTTTGAAGGTTTTGTTTTGTTTTGTTTTAACCTTTCTGTTCCTTCCATATACTAAATACATCATTCTGCATGTTATGGCTCTAAAGGGAGAGCTGAAGGGAGATTTCATCTCCACTGAGTGTTGAGAGTGTCTAAGTTTGGATACCTTTGTTGTCTGTAAGAATTAACAGTGAATAACATAGCCCGTTATTGTCTATGATTTCCTTAGCGGTGGCTCCTAGGAAAGATTTGATTCCTAGGTATAAATGTAAAAATATGCTTATTTTTAGATTTTGATTCTGAAACTGTCACGGGGTAGCATTCTCTTTGGAGTGATGTGTAATGTAAAATTGAAATGATTAAGTATTGTGAAATTATACAGTGACTTTGATTAGTGTAGGCACTCAATACTAATCAATGCACATAAAATAATACAAATGATCTTCCTCTTTTAGCACAACATTTTATAAGGTGTGACTGTTAATGGTTGATAAATGATAATGGAAAAGATTCATACATATCTACCCAAGCTTGTGCTTGTCGTGAGAACTGGCAATCTATGAAAAACATAGGCTTAATTAACCTTTGACAGAACTTCTGTTCAAAAATCCATGAAAATGGAAAGCTTTAAGATACTAAAATGCAAATAAGTGACAAAATACCCTATATTAACTAGCTATCTCTATGCAATAGAATATAATGGCCAAGAGCTTTATAGCAAGACTGCCTAGACTTGAATCCTAGGCACACCAACTCTTGTCTATGATTCTCAGCAAAGTGATTCTGAAACTCTATTTCCTCTTCTGTAAAAAGAAGATAATAACAGAAGTAGAACTAATGATGTCATAAGGATCAATAAGATGATGATTGTGAAGAGTTTATGAGAATTCATGACAAGTCAAAAGCGCTTGATAAGCCACAGAAAAGACAAGCATCTTCTTACAAAGAAATACGGTTTAAAAAAATGCTTAAATGATGTGGGCATAGCAGTCTCCTGAATATCATGCTAGTATGGTGATTCTGGTACTGTAGGTCTGTCATGAAGCCTGAGATTCTGCACCTTATTAAAGTTTCCAGATTGGGTGCCTGGGTGGCTCAGTGGGTTAAGCCGCTGCCTTCGGCTCAGGTCATGATCTCAGGGCCTGGGATTGAGTCCCGCATCAGGCTCTCTGCTCAGCAGGGAGCCTGCTTCCTCCCCTCTCTCTCTGCCTGCCTCTCTGCCTACTTGTGATCTCTGTCTGTCGAATAAATAAATAAAATCTTTAAAAAAAAATAAAGTTTCCAGATTATATTGGTTTTGCTGGTCCATGGAACATACTTTGAATATAAAGGAGCTAAACTTTATAGTTATATCCCTATGTAAGTCTTGGGTTATCAGTTGTTTATCTGTGAATGTGGTGATTGGATTCACAGAAGGCCATGAGAAACATCTTCATGACACAAAATATCTGAAAAGCTTCCATAAGTGATGATGAGCTAAGACATGATATTGAACCAGATGTCTAAGGAACAAAAAAAAATAATCCCAAATTTCATTCACGTCATATTTAGTGTGCTGTGCTGTGCTTTGTGTCCAAGGCTGCTGTGTCCAATAATTCAAATCTGGGTCATCTGTTTATTGAACTCTTACCATAATACTCTACTGTCTATTGATAGAAAACTATTACAGAATATTTCTTGTCCCTTATTTACATTTTAGTATCTTGAAGCTTTCCATTTTAATAAATTATTAAAGAGAAGCTTTGTCAAAAGTTAATTAAGTCTATGAATTGCTCTGGCCCAGGAATGTGGTCTTAAGGGCCAATGACATAAGGTTGATATGCTTCAATATTAACGAGACTTCTGATATTCTAATTTATTTGCAGTTTGTTTGTTTTTAACATGATCTCTTTGAGCTGCTGTCTGCCATGATTGTTCTAACATCTGACATTAGTATTTCTTTACTATGCTGAAGATGTAAATTTCAGTAGAAACTTAAGTGGAAGACAATAGTTGTTTTTGCTTTGTTTTTCACAATATGACCCATTTATATATTTATTTATTTTTCATTTTATTTTATATCTTTTCAGTGTTTCAAAATTCATTGTTGATACACTACACCCTATGCTCCATGCAATATGTGCCCTCCATAATACCCACAACCAGGCTTATCCAACTCACTTCCCCCGCCCCTCCAAAACCCTCAGTTTGTTTCTCAGAGTCCACAGTCTCTCATGGTTTGTTTCTCCCTCTGATTTCCCCCAACTCACTTCTCCTCTCCTTCTCCCAATATCCTCCATGTTATTCCTTATGCTCCACAAGTAGGTGAAACGATATGATACTTGACTATCTCTGCTTAACTTATTTCACTCAGCATAATCTTTTCCAGTCCCATCCATGTTGATATAAATGTTGGGTATTCATCCTTTCTGGTGGAGGCATAATACTCCATTGTATATATGGACCACATCTTCTTTATCTATTTGTCTGTTGAAGGGCATCTTGGTTCTTTCCACAGTTTGGCAACTGTGGCCATTGCTGCTATGAACATTGGGGTACAGATGGCCCTTCTTTTCACTACATCTGTGTCTTTGGGGTAAATACCTAGTAGTGTAACTGCAAGGTCATAACGTAGCTCTATTTTTAATTTCTTAAGGAATCTCCACACTGTTTTCCAAAGTGGCTGCAACAACTTGCATTCCCACCAACAGTGTAAGAGTATTCCCCTTTCTCCACATCCTCTCTGACACTTGTTGTTTCTTGTCTTGTTAATTTTGGCCATTCTAACTGGTGTAAGTTGGTATCTCAATGTGGTTTTAATTTTAATCTCCCTGATGGCTAATGGTGATGAACATTTTGGCTTTTAAGTTGTCTAGCCTTATTTGGCTTCTGTTTCTGGTAAAGCTTTTTGCATCTCTTTTTCAAAGCAGTATCTTGAGATTCCTGCTAAATTACTTAATTTAGGTCACTCCTGTTTCCATTAATATCATCTATGATTTCCCCTTACATACGTTTCCGGTTCAATGTATGTCATGGTAAGAATTCTATATTATTCAGATTTTGAATCCTTTAATTTTTGTTGATCATCTTCCAAATATTGCTCTATTTTTCTCCTCCTTTAAAGTAAACCTATCTTTATTTTAATGGGGCTTTATGGCTGAGTTAAGATTTTGGCTATTGTTGTCAATGGCCTGCCACTGGGCTTCAAAGATGCAGAGTTGGATTCCCATTTTTCCCTTTGTTGTCCTTGCATCTGTCTATCTACTAAATGTCCATAATGAATGGTACAATGCTTATAGCTCAAAGAGGTGGTTGAGGAAGCTCTCATAAGTTAGTATCCTTGGCACTCACCTTATCAAAATCATAGGCCCTACTTCTTATCACAATGTACCATAGGTACTTTGTACCCTTAATGCATATATTTTCAGACTGGAGAAAAAAGGTATGTAATAAGTGTGATCATAATTCATCATATATTTATAAATATTATATATATATAATTTTATAAAGTCATGACACTTAGAATTGAAAGCATTGAAGGAACTTTGACATCTCCTAGTGTTATCAATGAAAGTGCCAATTTATTTTACCTATTTCTAAGCCCTGGCATGAAGGGGATGTGAAAATTAACTGGTAATAAATAAATATTTTATTTTTTCTAGAAGAACTGTCAATGCCATATTTGTATTAACCAGCCCATTTCAAATGTATACCATAGGGGATACCCAGATTCTTTTGGTAAAAAATTGACAGTGAAAAACAAGGGGTCATTCCTAAATTGACCAAAGTTAATGACAGAGCCAAGCTCTCAATGCAAACTGCAAACACACAAAATTCCATCCCTATGAGGAATGGGGATCAGAAGTAGATACTTCATGCCCTGAAGTTTTCTGACCATACTAATTATTTGATGGCTGTGCCCATCTCCAAGTAGTTATTATCTTTGGATTCTGCTCATGTGATTCTTCTCCCTTCTATTTAACTGCCCCTCTAGAGATTTCCTCTCCATGAGAACTTAGGAATAAAAGATACAGAAATAAGAGGAGGGTGATCCTCCAATGAGTTGTTTATAGAAAGCTTGTGTTGCTAGGGCACCATCTTTATATTTTATTTGTTAATATAAATGATACAAAACATCTGGTCCGTCCAAGAATATCTTTAGTTGTGAATATAAATCTGAGCTAGTTTTAATAAATGTCTGGGGTTTATATTGGTATAAGTTTGTTATTACCAAGATGGAAGACAGTGAAGTCCTTGGAGGCAGAGGTTCCTGCCTGATGGATAGTTCTGTGGAGTCAAAAGCTGTGCCTCATTTTCTTTAACAGCTTAGGTCATACAATGCCTCACCTAGAGTAGGAACTCAAAAAATGTGTATTGAATTTATGTTGTCTCTCACACTTTCCCCTGTGACTTACCATGTAATAAACAAACAAACAAAAAAAAATACTTAGTGTTTTAAATCACTCCCATGAATATTTCATGAGAGAAATATTTAATTCCTATCATATCCTATGAAATGAACAAATGGCCAGTAACTCCTAAAAATTCCTTAGTAGCAATGTTAACATATCTAACAACTGTAATTAAGTTTTTGTGAATTTTTTTGTTTGTTTCTCTTCGTTTGTTTTTTACATAATGAAGACTTCTACTCTGGATTATCAGTAGTGCCACTTTCAGATAAATGAAGAAAGAACTATTTTCTATAGTTTTGATTATTAAAGTGGCCTTGAAGTCATATTTGTGGCCTTTAGTGACCTTTTTTCTGATTTTCCTAATAATTTGATGACTTTCTGCCAAAAGGGATAGAAAAGTCTTTTTGGGAGTCTGGAATAATACAATAGCATTGAGAAATCAGTTAATGAGCTAAAGATTGTGTAGTCACCAGAGTTTGGGGAGATAAAAGAACTCTGATACACTCAGGAGATCTATATTAACTAACAACTCAAGTGATTAGTTTGGCCACACCATCGCATCAGTGGGAAATGCCTCAAAATCTATCATGATCAGTGATATACATAGGTTATTTTTTTAAAAATATTTCAGATAAAGAGACTAATAAATTTTTGTTAGGTCATATGTTCCTTGAGGTCAAGTCTTTGTTGGTTTATGGCTGTGTTCCCAGTGTGGAATTCTCTGGTACTTGGAGGAGCAGGAGCTCAATAAATATTTTGGATGAATTAATGGATTAATTACTAAACTGGGTAAGTTCTGTGGCTTCAATATCCTAATTTTGATAAGATTTTCAAAATAAACTCTCTTAAAAGTTTTCTACTAAATACTGCAATTGGGTTGATCTCTAAGTGAATATGAACACTTTGAAAATGGTGAAATTACCTAGTACTCACTTTGACTATGAGTTTTACTACTTTTAAGACAGAAAGAGGATAACATCCCTAGTTTGCATTCAGAAATGTGATATTAAAGGATTTGGGTGCCAAGTACACCTGTTCATCAAGGTTACTCTTAGCCTGTATATATTTATATGACTGGTCATTGTTTTCCAAGTTTGAGACAATGGTTCTTTTTAAATATGTCAGATTAACCCCATGGAATAGGGATGATAAAACATTATGCAGGGAAGTAAGACCAAGTCAAGAAAATCTCAATTAACCAAACATCAACTTCATAATATGTTTAAATAAAAAGAAAATAGTATTTTCTTTGGTGCCTTAGGTGTTAGAATATACTTAAATACTTTGAGTATTAACCTGTTAATGGAAGCCCAGGTGTATATGTGGATTGAGTTTAGCATACTTCTAGGTTAATGGGGTTTATTTCTGAATACCAAATAGGAAAGAGTTTGTAGAGACCAAATTTATAATCATTGTGGATTTCTGCACAATGCAAGAGCCCATTGAAGGGAGAAAAAAAAGAAAGAAGGTAAGGAAAGTGCTTATTTGAGTTGGGTGGAGGAAAAAGAAAGGAATAATATTTAAAGCACAAGTATGAGTAGGTGGAGTAGAAGTAATGGTGCAGAATAATACTTAGTGAAAATAACCTGGTTCTCTAGGTAATATCAGCTAAAGAAATACATATAGTAACTGGTGAAGACCCTCATAACCAGAATAAGGCATTTCTACTCTTCTGGAAACCAATTCTTACCAGGTTACTGGTAAGATAAATGCCAGGATACAAATACTTACCTAGTTATTCTGCATGTGGAAGTCTGGGTACATCGAACTATTTTTGCTATTTTTATTGGGATTTTATTAACACGAGACCACTGAAGAACAAATAAATTCTGTATCGCCTCAGAGAAAAATATAACCCATTATATATCAGTGACTCGTGTCATAATTGAATTCTGTCATTTTTTTCTTTTTAAGACATTATTATATTTTGAAAGTAAAATAGTGTACATATTTCAGCCTTAGGTGGATGTAATGATTTTAACATTTTACAACAAAGAAATATTTCAATAATTTAAGATTCTTTTTTTCCTTCTCCCCTCCCAATTCCCATCCCCCCCAGCTTAAAATAGTCAGGAATGATATCGTGAACATAAACATTCTGATAATATCCTCTTCTATGCAAACAGAACGGATGGCAGGATAAACAGTTGTTCTCAATAAGTAAGCACTAAGTTCTCTGTTTCTCTTTGGGGTTTTATAACTTACTCAGAACCCATTTCAGTTTGAGAATAACTTGTTGGTACTGGTTAAAAACAGTTAGATCTTTTTCATTTCAAATGATTTATATGCTCCAAAAAGAAAAAAAAAATAGTATGAATTATTCATTCCTATCTGGTACTGTGGTCGGGATTCTATATGAAAGTTTCCAACAGTATGGTACAGATACAGTTTCTAATCTTAATTAAATACCAGTGCCATTATCTGAAAGTACCAGTTCATATCTAATGTTTAATAAGATTCCCTTCAGTGGCTCCACATCTCACTCAGAGGAGTAAGAGCTAGACTTTAGACTAATCACCAGTGTCTTAGGATACTTATCGCTGGTCTCTGGTTCGCATTCTCTTCATCTCTCCTACTTCCCTTTACTTACTCTGTTAGTTCATTCTGGGTTCTCTGCTGTTTGGGGAACCCCAGAGGCATACTTGGGTATCAGAGCCTGTGCACATGGCATTTCCTTTTCCTAGATTGGTATTCTCCCAAATTCTCATTGGCTCCCTTGCCTCTTTTAAGTGTTGGTTCAAATGTCACCTCCAAAGGAATTTCCTGAATATCCCATTGAAAATTATATCATCCCCGGGGCGACTGGGTGGCTCAGTGGGTTAAGCCTCTGCCTTCAGCTCAGGTCATGATCTCAGGGTCCTGGGATTCAGCCCGCATCAGGCTCTCTGCTCAGCAGGGAGCCTGCTTCTCTCTCTCTCTCTCTCTCTCTCTGCCTCCCTCTGCCTACTTGTGATCTCTGTCAAATAAATAAACAAAATCTTAAAAAAAAAAAAAAGAATATTATATTATCCCCACTCCAGTACTTCCTATCCTCATTTCCACATTATTTTTCTTCATAGTGCTTATGATATATTAAGTAATTGACTTTTTTGATCGTTTATTTCTACCCACTAGAGTGAAACTTCACTGAGGGAAGGGATCTTCAGATTGTCAGGGCTCTATGCCCAAGGCACAGAATCATCCCTCGCACCTAAGGGGTGTTCAGCATTTGTTTACTGAATGAATACATGCATATTTATTGCATTTTATATTTTCACAAGTCTCTTGCACATTTTCACTATGTCAGTAGAAATGTGTGTTTTGGGGTTCTATTTGCACGGCAGATAGGTGAGATAGAGAAAAAGGTGACTGTTTTTTATACTTGAATAGAAAGGAATGTCACATAATTGAGTGTGATTATGTAAAGCCAATACTATCTTTTAATCATTCTCTCTATTAGTTGAATATTAATGTAATTGAACATGTGTCATTTGCCTCCCTGGCATTAATTTCATAACTTTTTTATTAATAGCTATATAAACTTGCCAAGAGAACATTTTTTTTTCAAATTAGTTACTTTGTATAGAAATAGTTTTAATATTTAGCGTTACTGTACAAGAAGGAATTAGACTATCATAAATATTAATTATTAGCCCTCAAAATATTCTTCAGCTTTCAGTTCAATCATTTACCTAAGCCCTACTGATCTGTTCAATTTAATAATCTACTAAGATCGGGGATTATCCTGCTGGCATTGAACAGGGCAAATAAGAATAAAAAAAGTTTTACTGCCCTATCTTTGTACTCAGTAAGTCATTTGTTGAAATTATCTGGATGGGTAAATTAATATTTAACCAAATCTTTTTTCTGTCTCAAAAAACCTGGGGAATAAGGTGCTTGTTCCCTCACTCCCAAAGAAATTGGAAAGATAACAGGTGGAAAACACTGTTGGTGAATGAATGAGGTCTGGCTTTTGGTACGTGATGGAATATACTTTTAAAAATTAGAGCTATCTATTATCAGGCTGACATTGACATAGGTTGGAAAATACATGTTTTTCTTTGGTAAGAATCCATCATTTAGTCATATTTAACTCTCAGAGATTTTATAATCTATCCCATGGGTTCTGAACATGTGGTCTTTAGACCAACAATATCAATACTTGTGAACTTGTTTGAAATGTAAATTCAGACTTCTGAATTAGAAACTCTGAGAGTCAGGCCCGATAATTCAAGATCATTTTTTTAACGAAGCTTCGAGGTGATTCGGATGCAAATAGTTGAGAAATGATGATTGATCCTATCCTAATAAATATGCATAGAGCCGATATTTTATATGATACACTGTGTGTTGGTAGGGAAGAAAAGATGTGAAATACACATTTTCTGTCAGAGAAGAAACTATGCTGATGATACTAACTGGCAAGACTGAAGAAAAGTATTCTGCAGTGACACTCTACTAGCACACATTACCATTTTTTTTTTTAAGATTTTATTTATTTATTTGACAGACAGAGATCACAAGAAGGCAGAGAGGCAGGCAGAAAGATAGGAGGAAGCAGGCTCCCTGCTGAGCAGAGAGCCCAATTCAGGGCTGGATCCCAGGATGCTGGGATCATGACCTGAGCCAGAGGCAGAGGCTTTAAACTACTGAGCCACCCAGGCGCCCCCACATTACCATTTTTTGATGGATATCTGCAGCATTGATATGGTCTTTCTCTGGTCCTTGGTTTTGTTTTTATCTGCAGAATTCTGTATACTTTTGTTTGTCCATTTAAATTTGTAGCATAAAAGGTAAAAATATATTAAATATAAAATATATTTTTATATAATATATAAAAATATATTAAATATAAATAAAAGCTTCAGCAATCTGCTAAGGATAAATCATATTCATGAATAACTGAAACACAAAACAAAGGAAGTGTCCTTTTTAAATAAACTATATATAAATTTCAACTCAGGAATTAGGACAAAGAATAACCTACTGGAATCTTGGTAGCAGATGCCCCACAAGACACCTCCTTTATTATTTGTGAGTTATACAATTAGCTACCTATTCAGTGTCTCTGATGTCATTCTCATTATAAACCATGTTTGTTACCGTATCAATCAGCATTCAGATGGGAAAAAAAAAAAAAAAAACAGAAATCACTCTAGGTATTTCAGACTAAGGATATTTAATACAAGAATTCTTTACCAAAAAGTAGTTAAAAAAAAAAATCTTAGGACTAGAGGAAGAAAGGGAGGAGGATGTAGTAACTCAAATCAGTAATAGTAGTTTATTGCTGGCCAAACAAAACTGAGGAGGGTTGTTAACTGGTAACACTTAACCTCTAGCTCTGCTGCAAGACTCTGCTGCTGTTGAAACTGCCACCAATCCCCCTGTGGGAGGAGCCAGATGCACCTTCTGGCCCACCTGGCCCTGGCATTTGCAGAATACTGTGGGAGGGGCGCCTGAGTGGCTCAGTGGGTTAAAGCCTCTGCCTTCCGATCCAGTCACAGTCGCAGGGTCCTGGGATGGAGCCCCGTGTCAGGCTCTCTGCTTGGCGGGAAGCTTGCTTCCTCCCTCTCTCTGCCTGCCTCTCTGCCTACTTGTGATTTCTGTCTGTCAAATAAACAAATAATGGGGCACCTGGGTGGCTCTGTGGGTTAAGCTGCTGCCTTTGGCTCAGGTCATGATCCCAGGGTCCTGAGATCCAGCCCTGAATTGGGCTCTCTGCTCAGCAGGGAGCCTGCTTCCTCCTCTCTCTCTGCCTGCCTCTCTGCCTGCTTGTGATCTCTCTCTGTCAAATAAATAAATAAAATCTTTTAAAAATAAATAAATAAACAAATAAAATCTAAAAAAAAAAAAAATACTGTGGGAGCTAGCAGCTGAATGAGAGCTGCTGAAGTTCATTGGAAACTATAGCTGGCCATGGATGCTGATGACACCTACAGAAGCCTGGAGAGAGAAAGCCCTTTTGCTTCTTCCTACCTTCCAGCCTCCCACTAGTTCTTGGCATTGGCAGACCTAACAGGAAGTCAGCTGGGAAGTCCAGGAAATGTGGTTTTTAGGGCCTCAGCACCTGGGATACAGAAGAATATACAATGAAGCTGAAAGAAAAGGGGCAAATGACCTGCACAGGCATGAGGACACATCTTAAAACAGTTAGAAGTCAGAATGTCAGAGCTTAAGTGATCCTTGGCATTCTACCTGTGACTTTTTTCAAATATCCTTCAGCTATGGAACTGAAGTTTGGAAAAGAAATAAGTTCATTATAAAATAGAGGCAACATCACTCAGGAAGTGATGTTGGGGAATTAAATCCTTACCTGTTTTGGGTACTACTAGGGTATTGCTGTGCCCCATTTGCTTCCCTTTTGCCAGGTTAGTCTCTCATCTCTAGTTGACAGGAGTTTTGGTTGCTACTGGCGTACAACTGCCCTGTTCTCCTGAGAATTTCCCTGGGCTGAAAGGAGTTGTCTCACGTACTCTGGCAGAGCCTGTTGCAGTGATTGCTTGGTTTGGAAGTATGGAAGGCCGTCTCCACTGTCCCAAGCCTGTGGTGGGAATATGCGGCAGAGCCCTCCATGGAATAAACCAAGGTTGGACTTCACTTGAGGCCACATCTTTGCTCAGTGCTTCATGATTCCCTCCCATGCTTCCCTTTCCTTGAATCACCCCTCCATAAACCATATGCACTTGGATCCCTCTCTTAGGCCCTGTTCCTGGCAACACCAACCTAAGATACTACCCATACTCTTTTTTTTTTCCACCCCTGTCTTTGACCCTTACATGAGTGAGCCTCATTGTACTGTTGACAAAATCGGGTCACACAAAGCCATCTATCTAAGTGCCTTGTCCAAGATCATATTGTTTGTCGGGAATAAACTTGGTATTCTCACCCTAGAGTCTCTATAGTGACTGACCCTAGTAATCAGTGCCGCTAAGCTCAGCAAAATAAAAGAAATTCAGGACCACTTTTACTGTCTTTGTAATTTCCCTTGGGACCTACTAAAATGGGAGTCAAAAGCAGCTGGTAGATAAAAATTAGCAGTTTGAGAACAGAGATCTTACTAGAGTATTAGATTAATAGCTCCCAGACCATTTTGAGGGCTCTGTGGGTGATTCGTTAAGCTTTGGCATGATTCTAGATTCTTCCTTCCTTCACATTCTTTCTTCCTTTTTATTTCATTCCCTCACTCAGCACTAGCATCTTTGTTTTTATTTTTGAAGCCACCCATCCAAAGGAAGAAGGACTAGGTTCTTATTGGAGCTGCCTGAACACATCAGTATCCATCTAGCATTGTTGAACTTTGACTCCACCGGCAAGTGCCCTTTCATAGAATCATGCCTACCTGTCTTTCTGAAAACATTCTGCCTTGGTGTTCTTTGCCAAGCTTCAAATTACAGTGCTTTGTATAAGGCTTCCATTTGGCAGGGCATTTTTGTTTTGTTTTGCCAGTTTCTGATCTCTTTAACACAGAATGACTATGAAGTCACACTTCAGTTGATGATTGGTCTCTGGTGATGATTGAAAACTTTCATACATAGTAAATCACATTTACTATATTGCCAATTGCATAAGAGCCAGAAAGGGAGCTTATTGTGGGTTGAGATGTGTCCCCTCAAAATTCATTTGTTGTAATTTCCCCAGAACCTGAGATTGTGGCCTTATTTGGGAATAGGGTTGTATCAGGTGTAATTAGGTTAAGGTGATGTCATACTGGAATAGGGTAGAACCTCTAATCCAGTATGAGTGATGTCTTTATAGAAAGAGATTTAGAGATGGTACACATAGGGAAAACACCATGTGAAAATCAAGGCAGGTGTTTTCTTTTTCCTCTTCTGGAGACATTGTCTAGTGGCATTCAGAATGATCCAGTGTTTGACATACAGCCATAGGCTGTCCTACAACAGACCATCTTCTAACAAAGCCAGGTTATTGGAAACCCCTGGTGATAGAATTGTTTACCTATAGACCAAAGAGGTTGGGGAAGTGCCCAAATCCAGATGTGGTGTGTGCCCAGGAGTTTGTGCCATGAGACTAAAATTCCCCTGAGGTTGTCTAAAATGAAAAAAACCTGGGGCACCTGAGTGGCTCAGTCGGTTGTGTATCCAGCTCTTGGTTTCAGCTCAGGTTGTAATCTCAGAGTCCAGGGATCAAGCCCTGCATCAGGCTCCACTTGGCATGGAATCTGCTTGAGATTCTCTCTCTCTTTCCCTCTGACCTACTCACTTGTGCTTGCTCACTCAAAAATAAATAAATAAATCTTTAAAAACTAAAAATAAAATGAGAAAAACCTGTCACCAGAGCCTTCAGTGGTTTCATGCATGCTAGGTGTGTCTATGATGGGATCAAGCATGTTCTGCACATTGAGGAGCATATAGTTGTTGTGAAAGTGTTGATGGCACAAGCACAGAGTCAGAGAGCTAAATGTAAGAACTTAAGAATTTAAGAAGCTTTTCAAGTAGTTTAAAAAAAAAATCAAAAAGCTAAAGAAAAGAAAGAAAGACAGAGATTGGGGTGATATTTCTGCCCTTCAGGTCATGTCAAAGATTGCCCACAAACCACTAGAGCTAAAGGAGAGTCGGGGAACTCACTCTCCCCAGAAAGAACCAACCCTGCTGACACGTTGTTCTTTTACTTCTAGCCTCCATAACCAAGACATAAAAAATTTCTATTAAGTCATACAGTGTATGGTACTTCATCGTGATAGTCCTAAACTCGGATAGTCCTAAACTCCTCCTGCCTGTATTATAAATGGAACTCCTTTTAATGAGTACTATTTAGTGAAGTCCTACTCCAGGATGGTGTTTTTCAGTAGAACATCTCCATTTTTACATGAATGTCTTTATGTTTATGTATTCTTTTTAAAAATGCCTACTTTGTTTTACTTATTTTGTATTATTATGTATTTTGCTGTTGTATTTGTTATTCTTGCTTGTTCTGGTTATTTGAGAGGTGTTTAGTCTTTTTTGAGCTCTTCTACGGGTTACTTTTAAAAATTAAATAATATAGATACATTTCCATAATTTAGACAATTATTAAAAATAAAAAGTGTAAAAATAGAAAACTTACTTTTTCTTCCATCACCTCTCTTGTCCAGTTTCCAAATTTAATTATTTTTATTATTGTTTTTACAACCACCTTCATAATATTTAACTTTTATTATAAAGCCATTATAATAAAAATTATTGTTTTAGTTCTGCATTCAAAAGAAATCAGTATTCATTTTTGATCATTTTATATAATGGCTATACAGTTCTTGAATTCTCATTTTTATTTATGTCACAGTTTTCTGAAATTTCATAAACTAGTAGTTTATAGAGAAAACATCATGAGTGTTATGGTCCAATGTGTGTGTATTTCAAAGTCTCTATTTTTTTTTCACATTATATATGATTGATAACCATACTGTGTATAAAATTTGTGAGTCATATCCCCCTCTTCAAACCTCATTGCACTATAGTTTCTTGTTTTTGTTTTGTTTTGTTTTGTTTTGTACTGTTTTTGCTTGCTTTTTGTTTTGTTTTGTTTGTTTTCTGATGTTAGTGTTGCTAAAGTAATACTGATTTTCTAATCTGATGGATAAATTTCTTTTTCAGGATGGATGTCTCAAGAGTTCTTTTCCATCCCTGAAATCCAATTCCTATCATTTCTTTTGTATCAATTTTTTGCTAACATGTGGTATTCTATTTTGAGTTATGTTTATTAAAATTATTATTATTATTGTTATTATTATTTTGGAAATGTTCGAGTACACCTTTGAGTATTTTTGTTTGGTGTGATTATCCTCAAGTCTGTCCACCATATCTGTGACTTGTTTTCAGTAGTATGTATATCTCTTATTCCAAATTTCACTGTATTTGGCAAACATATATCAACATCTATTGTCTGGAGTTATAGTATTTTCCCAGTTTTTTTTTTTTTTTAATAGATGACTTTAGCTTCCCATTTTTACAAATTCTTTATTTAATTGGGTTTCCCAGAAAGCATGAATTTTATCCACAGGTAATCTGGTACAGTTTTCTTGAGAACTAAATATAACAATGGAGGATAATCTAATCAGTTGTTACACTTTAGTGGTTAGTGTGGTATAATAGGAAAAGTGCCAAAGTGGGGCTTGGGCCAGATTTGAACTGCTGCTCTCTCTCTGTCATACCATGTCTGTTTTGTTGTTGTTATTTCCCGTAGCATCTTTGCCATAGACGTCTTTGCCACAAGCATTTTGGCCGCTTAACTAATGCACTGTACGGCAATTTTGTCGTAAAAGATACCAAAAAAAGGACATTATAAAGGACATAATGAAACATTAAAAACAATTAATGAAATTGCCATAAGGCAATTTGCCATCAAAGATAAAATAATGAAAAATAAAAGAGGAACATTAAAAAAGGACATAATGAAACATAAAAGAAAATAATAATAAAATTAATTACTAATCCCTTCCTTCTTTGAAAGAGATACCAGTTTTCCAAATACTGGGATGAATATTGGTAGCTGAGCTTTGTATTGCGTTATGAAAGCCATCCACGCCATTCCTGGCACATCGTCACATTTCACTGATGGATGTCCCAAAGATCTATGGAAAGGGTTGGAGAAATGCTAATTCTGTAATGCCTTTGTAATTGAGCTTTGTATCATTGTAACATTGGCCTCATGGTAATTTAATTGTGTCACTATTATGTCATTTTCTAATACAGCATAGTACGCAATGCAGCTTTGCACTCTCTTATTTCACGCTTCCAGGAAGCTTTATCCCAATATTTTCTATCAAGTTGGTATACATAGTTGTTATCATCACTATTTTGAGACCACCATACGTGCTTGTCACTGTGTAGACCATCATGAGAGCTATCTAAGATTCATATAATATAAAAATGGAAATTTTGTTAATCGAAAAATAAAACCAAACTGACAACTATTAGCTTCAATACCTTCCAAAGGTAGGTGATTTGTCAATGGAGAAATGAAACCAAACTATCAACCAGTTATTTTATCATTTACAGAAAAATTACCTTATGGCCAACTAGTTATGTGATAAAAAATACCTGTGGTGAAAATGTTTATAGTTAAGGTGTGTATGGCAAAGGTGTTTATGGCAAAGCTACCTGGAAGCCAGTCACACACCAGCGCTGTGACCCCAGTTAGAATTCCAAAACTCTGACTCTCAATTTCTTTACAAAGTTGTCACAGGAATTAAGTAAATAACCTACCCAAAGCTATGAGTAAGTTACATGTGAACCATACATAGAAATGCTCGTAGCTACTATTACCTTATTTATTTAAAAACATCCATAGGGCTAAGATTAGTCTATGCAGGACCCTGGCAGCAATCTTTCCCCTGTGCTCAGCTCTGGTCAGGCTGGTATTAAAGGTTTTGTTTCTTGTTTTTGTTTTTGTTTTTCCCCATTCTTCAACCCCTGTCAACACATGATTCATTGCAACTTTGGTTGATAGACACTATTCTATTAGATTGGGGATGGTGAGCGAGAGGTAAAGACAGGAGGTTTAAAAAATATTTCACATAGGACCTTGGCTTTCAAGTACTTACATACACTCCATTTTAAAGGAATTTAAAGGAGATTTATAATATCATTAGGGGTTAGGAAGCAGACCTTATACCAAACACTAAGGAAGCTGATAGGATTTTGCTTGGAGAAGAAAAGTCAGAGGGGAGATTTAGTACTCTACTACTTGTGTTACAGATGAGATTAATAACCAGCGGAGATTCTTTGTCTCCCATGATTATAGCACCAATGAAAATTGGCTTGAGTTGCATCAGTAAAAATCTCCAGAACATGGACAAAGTAGGGTTGGGCTTTCTTGGAGGGAGAGGCCACCCACTTGCGATGTCAGGGGACATCTTGAAAGACTACTTGTTCCCCTACTTTGTGAGTACTTCCCATTATCTCAGGGATTGATGCCATCATTTCCATGATTAACATGTTATTGCTTTGATTAGGAGACAAAATATTCTGTCACCCATGAGGTAATACAACAATGAAAACAGAATGAGTTAGCTGATAATTTCCTTTAAAAAGTTTGATTGACATTGGGGAGAGGGCTATAGGAATGGGGTTTTCAATGGGGGAGAAGTTTATATTACCTCAACAGGAAAAAAGTACAGCATGTGGAGTCTGGAGGCCTGTTTATCTCTTAATTTTATTGAGATCCAACTCTCAGTAGGAGCTGTAAACCACTGACTGATTATTGCTTCATCTGATAGAAGTCACATTTCTGGATATCCTTAAAAGCTGGACGGATGAGTTATGGTTATCTTCTGTTACTTCCTGAACTTCACAACAACCATTTAGTTGTGCTTGCTTGTATCTGAAAGGTTGGACAAGCATTGCTCCAAGTGGTCCTATAATCACATCAGGGCATCGGCACCACTTGAAAGGTTGTCAGAAATACAAATTTAGAGGGAGGCTGGGAATATGACAGAGTGGGAGGACTCTAAGCTCATCTCATCCCAAGGATACTAGGTAATATCCACATCAGTGTAAAATAATTCAAAAAATGGCCCAAAGACTTGCAGAACAAGCTCCACAACTGAAGGTCAAGAAGCCACATTTCTGGGGCGCCTGGGTGGCTCAGTGGGTTAAAGCCTCTGCTTTCAGCTCAGGTCATGGTCTCAAGGTCCTGGGATTGAGCCCCACATCTGGCTCTCTGCTCAGCGGGGAGCCTGCTTCCCCCTCTCTCTCTGCCTGCCTCTCTGCCTACTTGTGATCTCTCTCTATCAAATAAATAAAATTAAAAAAAATATTTAAAAAAAAAAGAAGAAGAAGAAGAAGCCACAGTGAAAAGTAAAGAAAGGGTGGAGATGCTGTGGGGAACCCTTGGGCAGTCCATGGGAGGGAGGGAGCAGAGAAGTGCAAGAAACAGACTGTCACACCAGGGAGTAGGTCCAGGGTGGACAGATCCCCATAACAGTTGGCTTTGAAAACTAGAGGGGCCAAATTCTGTGAATTCTTTCAACCAGTGGGACTTAAAGCCTGGAATTTTAAACACCCATGGGCTTGGTTCTGTGAAAGCCTGAAGGTCAAGAGGAAGCTGAGTCCTCACCCTTAAAGAGGCAGTACAACAAATAGCCACGGAGATAAAGTACAAAAGCAACAGTTTGAAAAACTCCTGAAGTAACTGAGAAGGAGTGTAGTTTATTCATCTCAGAGCTTGTCCCAGAGGGACAGATTTTACTGGAAGATTCCTCCCCTCCCTGAACAAAGGAGCTGGCAGGCTCCATTTCCCTCCCCATCCCCATAGTATAAATACACTGACAACCTCCCAGACTAGCACAGCACCAACATTCCCTGTCTGACTTGCTTACATCAAGCCCTGTGCTCCCACCACCAGCTTTCATGGATCTACCCATTCCAGTCATGGAAGACTTATTTATATGCTGCCTGTAAGATGCTCATTTCAGACCTAAAGACACCTGCAGACTGAGAGTGGGGCGATAGAGAAGCATTTATCATGCAAATGTATGTGAAAAGAAAGCTGGGATAGCAATACATGTATCAGACAAAACAGACTTTAAAACAAAGACTGACAAGAGACAAAGAAGGACTTTATACAATGATAAAGAGGACAATTCAACAAGAAGATAAAACACTTATAAACGTTTCTGCACCAAACATGGGAGCTCCCAAATACATAAAACTGTTAATAGCAGATATAAAGGAAACAGTTGATAGAAATACAGTAATAGTAAGAGATTTTAACACCCACTTACATCGATGGACAGATCATCCAAACAGAAAATCAACAAGGAAATAGTGGGTTTTATGACACAATGGATCAGCTGGATTTAACAAATATATTTAGCAGGCTATCTAAGAGAAAATGATACACCTTCCTTTTAAGTGCACATGGAACACGTTCCAGAATAGATTGCATATCAGGCCACAAAACAAGCATCAATAAATTTAAAAAGATCAAAATCATACTATGCATCTTTTCTGACCACAATGCCTGAAACTAGAAATTAGCATAAGAAAAAAAATCTAGAAAGATCACGAATGCATGGAAGTTGAATAACATTCTACTAAACAATGAATAGATCAACTAGGAAGTCAAAGAAGAAATAAAAAATCACATATAGAGAAATAAAAATGAAAACACAACAGTTCAAAATTTTTGAGATGCAGCAAAGTTCTAAGAGAGACGTTCATAAGAATACAGGCCTACCTAAAGAAGCAAGAAATCTCTAATAAACAACCTAACTACACACACAAGAGCTAGAAAAAGAAGAACAAACAAAACTGAAGGCCAGCAGAAGGAAGGAAATAATAAAGATTAGAGTAGAAATCAATGAGAAACTTAAAAACAATGACAACAACAAACAAACAAACAATCAAAAACCTGTAGAACAGATCAGGAGCTTGTTCTTTGAAAAATCAATAAAACTGCTAAATCTCTAGCCAGACCCATCCAAAAAACAAAAACAAAAACAAAAACTGAACCAAACCAAACCAAAACAAACAAACACAAAAACCAAAGCCAGAAAAAGAGAGGACTCAAACAAAATCAGAAACAAAAGAGGAGAAATAACTGACATTACAGAAATACAAAGGATTGTAAGAGAATACTATGAAAAAATATATGCCAACAAATTAGACAACTTAAAGAAATAGATAAATTCCTAGAAACATAACCTACCAACTGAAGCAGGAAGAAATAGAAAATTTGAACAGACTGATTTCCAGCAATGAAATTCAATCAGTAGTTAAAGAACTCCCAAATACAGAAGTCCAGTACCAGATGGCCACACAGGTGAATTCTACTGAACATTTATGGAAGAGTTAATGCCTATTCTTCTCAAACTTTTCCCAGAAAAATGAAGAAGAAGGAAAACTTCAAAATTTGTTCTAGGAAGGTAGAATTACCCAGACACCAAAACCAGATAAAGATACCACAAAAAAAAAAAAAAAAAAAAAAAAAAAAGATGAGAGAGAGAGAACTACAGTCCATTACCTCTGATGAAAATAGATGCAAAAATCCTCAACGAAACATTGGCAAGCCAAATCCAACAATACATTACCAAAATCATTCTCTATGATAAAATGGGATTTATCCCTGAGATCAAGAGTGGTTCCATATTTGCTACTCAACATAGTAGTGGAATTCAGAGCCACAGCAATCAGGCAACAGAAAAGAATAAAAGCATCCAAACTGGTAAAGAAGAAATAAAACTTTCACTATTTGCAGATGACATGATACTATATATACAAAACTCTAAAGACTTCACCAAAAAACTGCTAAAACTGATAAATTAATTCAGTAAGGTCACAAGATTCAAAATCAATGTATAGAAATCTGTTGGCAATGAAGCACCAGAAAGAGAAATTAAGGAAACAATCCTATTTATAATGGCACCAAAAATAATAAAATACCTATAAATAATCTTAACCAAAGAGGTAAAAGACCTGTGCTCTGAGAACTGTAAAATACTGATGAAAGAAATTAAAGAAAACACACAGAAATGGAAAGGCATTCCCTGCTCATGTACTGGAAGAATAAATATTGTTAAAGAGTCTATACTACCCAAAGTAATCTACAGATTTAATTCAATCCCTTTCAAAATACCAACAGCCTCTTTTTTACAAAATTAGAACAAAAAAAATCCTATTTTTTATTGGAACCACAAAAAAACCCTAGTAGCCAAAGCAATCTTGAAAAAGAAAAGCAAAAATACTTTTATACCACAGTTCCAGTTAGCAAGTTATATTATAAGGCTGTAGTAATCAAAACAGTATGCTACTGGGAAAAAAAAATATACACATAGACCAATAGAGCAGAATAGAAAGCCAAGAATAAACTGATAATATTACAGCCAATTAATCTTTGACAAAGGAAGCAAGAATGTGCAATGAGAAAAAGACAGTATCTTCAACAAACGATGTTGGAAAAACGGGGCAGCTACATGCAAAAGAATAAAATGGACCATCTTCTTACTCAGACACAAAAATAGACTCAAAATGGATTAAGAACCTAATTGTGAGACCTGAAATCATAAAAACTCTGGAAGAAAACACAGGCAGTAAGTTCTCTGACATTGGTCCAGACAACATCTTTCTAAATATATCTCCTAAAGCAAAGGAAACAAAAACAAAAATAAACTATTGGAACTATATCAAAATAAAAATCTTCTTCACAGCAAAGGAAATGACCACTAAAGCTTAAAGACAACCTACTTGAATGGGAAAAGATACTTGCAAATGACATATACAATAAAATGTTAGTATCCAAAATATGTAAGGAACTGATGTAATCCAACACCAAAAAAACCCACAAATAATCCAATTAAAAATGGGTAGGATATATGAAAATACATTTCTCCAAAGAAGACATACAGATGGCCAACAGACACATGAAAAGATGCTCAGCATCATTCATCATCGGAAAAATACAAATCAAGTGACGCCTGGGTGGCTCAGTTGTTAAAACGTCTGCCTTCGGCTAAGGTCCTGATCCCAGGGTCCTGGGATAGAGTCCTATATGGGGCTCCCTGCTCAGTGGAAAGCCTACTCTCCCTCTCCCACACCCTCAGCTTGTGTTCCCTCTCTCATTGTCTTGCTCTCTGTCAAATAAATAAATAAATAAAAATCTAAATTAAAAAAAAAATTGAAAGAACAATGAGATGTCAACTCACACTTCTCAGAGTGGCTAAAATAAA